>NC_066582.1:433937897-436337897 GCF_024323335.1 Lathyrus oleraceus | reverse complement strand
GTTTATGGCTTAGAGTGTGAGCATATGTCCATTGTGGATTGTTGTTGATGTTTGCATGCTAGGTGATTTAGCGTGCATAGCATAGCCTTTATGGTGGTAGCTAATTCCCATGGTGAGGAATTAGTGAGTGAGTCACTAGGTCTCAAATGAGTGGGACTAGTGAGCTTGGTAGCCGTATCTGGGTTTGATCGGTGAGGGTGAACTATGTGTTCACGAATAGTCGGTACCGCATGCATGGAGTCTCATTTCATAATGTATGGATGGCGTATAATATGAATGGATGTATTCCAATATTATACGTGTGTTTTGTGTTTGTGTTGAGTATGATTATGAGTTGATGTTGCCGTTGCTGAATGTGTGATATGATTAGGGTGATGAATGTGTTAATTTACTTAACATTACATGATATTTTATAATGCTTATTATATCGATTGAGGAACTCACCCTTACAACTATGTTTCAGGTAACGAGCAGTGATTGAGTAGAAGCTAGTGCTTGGAGTCTAGTGTAGTTCCTTAGTGGGTCATGCTCTGGTAGATGTAACATCGGGACGGGATGTTTTACCTGTTTTCATTTTTGGTTGTTGAACAATTTTACATGCAATGTGTTACATGGCTTGCATGTTGTTAGATTTCTATCCGCTGCGAATTGTGCAATGTTTTATTTTGATTAATAAATGAGCATGACAAGTTATTTTGGTGAATGGTGTGAAGTGTCAAGTGTGACACCCTGAAATTGCATATCTACTCTGATTCATATTTTGTTGTTTTAATTAATTATTGGGGTATTTAGAAGGGTGTTACAGTCATCACCAAAGGGTTGGCGGAAAGGAAATTTGTCATCGTCAAAGGGTTGACGGAAAGGTAACCGTCATCATCAAAGGGCTGATGGAAAAGAAACTTCATTATGGAGTGGCATCATCAAAGGGTTGGTGGAAAAAGGAGTTATATAAGTAATATCATCGTCAAAGGATTGACGGAAAGAAACTTCACTATGGAGTGACATCATCAGAGGGCTGATGGAAAGGAGACTTCACTATGGAGTGGCATCACCAAAGGGTTGGTGGAAGGGAATTAAAGGGCGTCGTCACCAAAGGGTTGGTGGAAAAGAAACCTCACTAGGGAGTGGCATCACCAAAGGGTTGGTGGAAAAGAAACCTCACTATGGAGTAGCATCACCAAAGGGTTGGTGGAAAAGTATTATCATCATCAGAGGGCTGATGGAAAGGAGACTTCACTATGGAGTGGCATCACCAAAGGGTTGGTGGGAAAGAAACCTCACTATGGAGTGGCATCACCAAAGGGTTGGTGGAAAAGAAACCTCACTATGGAGTGACATCATCAAAGGAATGATGGAAAAGATCATCATCATCAGAGGGCTGATGGAAAGGAAACTAAAGGTTGTCGTCACCAAAGGGTTGGTGGAAAAGAAACCTCACTATGGAGTGGCATCACCAAAGGGTTGGTGGAAAAGTATTATCATCATCAGAGGGCTGATGGAAAGGAAACTAAAGGTTGTCGTCACCAAAGGGTTGGTGGAAAAGAAACCTCACTATGGAGTGGCATCATCAAAGGGTTGATGGAAAAGATCATCATCAGAGGGCTGATGGAAAAGGTGTCTGTCATCGTCAAAGGGTTGACGGAAGAAATTATGATGTTATGTATGCATATGATGCATGTTAATGAAAATTTCTCATTTTTGTGTAGGAGGTTTTTGATATGCAACTTCCTTATTTGGAAGGAAAGTCATGTGTGTTTATTGTATGCAGTGCATGTGGTAATGCAAGATGAATATTGGTTATTTCTGGATTGATCTCCCTTTTGAAGGTGAGACTTTCTGGATACCAATGTTGATTGGATTTGAGTTTATGAAGATGCCAGCAAAGTGGACTTTCAGTGGTTGCCAATATGGATTGGACTTTGGTTTTGGAGATGCCAATAGGGATTGGACTTTGGTTTTGGAGGATGCCAACAAAATGGACTTTTATTTTTGGTAGTTGCCAATACGGATTGGACTTTGTTTTTTTGGTAATTGCCAATTTGGATTGGACTTTGGTTGGTGAAAGGTTTTGACTTCCCGACATTCTGTATTTTGACGATGCGATGATCAGAAGATAGATGTGGATGCTTTTGGTGCCCCAAGTTTGATCATTTGCTGATAGACTGTGTATTTGTTCTTGAGAGAACCTCAACTTCTTTGACTGATATGCCATGACGGCTTGCAAATGATTTAATGAGCGTAGCGACATAATTAATGCATGATGATTATGCTCTTGCTATGCCCTAAGGCTCTTTGCGGCCTTGTCTTCCCCAGCCTGTAGGGTCTTTGAAGGAATTCTCTTTTGAAAGGAAACCTTGTGAATGATTATACCATGGCCTGAACCAAATTTGCCCCAGTGTATGGGTCTTTCAGTAATTTTCCCAGGTTAGGCTTTTGAATGACTTGCCCCAGATGGACTGAATATTTTGAAATTATTTGCCTCCTTGATCGACTGATGCTTGGAGTTTGTCTTTTGACTGACCAATTCATAGTCATTGGATACCATGCCCCTAATCCATAGGGTCAGGAAGTAATCTTGATTTGGGTCACCACCGACGAATGATCAAGTTCTTCTCCAATTGCTTCTTTGAAGTTCCTTGATGTCAAATGCTTACTTGCAGTTAAAATCGTTTATTTAATCAATGGTAATTTTAATGCGATATTCATGCAGGTTTGAAAAAATCATTTATTGATGTGATGTGATAGTGTGTGACGAATGAACCATTAGTTCAAACGCATTGCTGATTTAGCTAGTGTGTGAAAGATACAGTGAGAATATGATGCCAATACAGGTGATTAGCAAATATTTAGGAGTCAGTTTATGCAACCTTGTTATAGTATGCTTTCAGAATAAACCCTACCTCAATTAGGTCTTTTAAGGGTTGTAACGTGGCCTGGTTCATGGTTATTGAAACAAAATATGTAAGGCTCAAATTTTGTTTTAACCCACCCCTTCTTCATGATGATCTCCAACCCTACGCTCAGTTAATTCAACATACACATTTGTCCTTTTGAAGGTGTAAGGATAAAGATGAGGGTTCAAGATTCACTTGAAATGGAAGTCACCTTATTTTGCTCTTTATGAATGTTGGTGACCCTTTGATTCTTGACATGGTGGTCACTGAATCTTATTTTATTTTGTTGAGGTTTTTCATGACCTCTTTTGATTTTTGCTTTGATCCCTAACTTTTGCCTGGACTGCTTTTTTAAAGCTTCGGTCCACCGGGATTGCCCTAATTTTTGCCTAAGTCTCCTTTTTGGGTGTTCGACTTAGCGGGCTCTTTCTTTGATTTTTTTTGGAAGATTATGACTGCCAAGTCATTGGTCATTGAAGAACAACCGACATAACTTTGGTATTTTTCAAGATTCCTTTGACAGTTCAAGATGTGTGCGAAGAAGGGCACGTGGTTGATCCTCATACGGGATGTCTCATCTTGTAGTTTGAGTGCGTAGTCAAATTAACTGAACACTACCTTGCCCCAGGTTAAATGTAAGGGTTTGTAAATCCGAAAGAAACTCCTACTTCTAGGCTCGAAGTGGTTGACTAGGGATTAACTCCTTATCTCTCCAGTGTTTGGGGATTTGAAACAATGCCTGTACATCATCAGCAAGGTTTTATCCGAAAGCATACAATCAACAATTATGGGTATTTTTTCGTCATCCTCCCTTCAATCTTTACTAAAACAACAGTTTGATAAGTGAATGGGAGAAATATTTTTTTTATATCAATGGAAAAAATGAGTGAATACGAAAGGATTCGTTCAAAACATGCATAATCATTTCATTAATATTACCATTAAAGGAAATCAACAATACTTGAAAGCAGATAAGTACTTAACATGCAAAGAAAAATACAAATGAAATGCGAGGAGTAGCCAAATGGTTGCCAGTGTAGAGGAAACTCTCTCGTGTTTGGTTCACTGTTGGGCTATCCTTCTTCACAGTGGTGGTAGTTCTGCTCGTCGAGACTAGTATGACAATCATCTTCAGACATATTCTCGGAAATCTCTTCCACGGTTTGAACTGATGGACCCGCATAGCTAGGCGAAGCAGTATTACTGATTTGCAAGCTTCGAGGCGCAAATAAGAACATCTTGGAATCAAGCAGATTTTGTACCTTGCTTTTGAGCACCTTACAGTCTTCAATTGAATGCCCTTGTGCCCCAGCATGGAAGTCACATCGGGAGTTGGCGTCAAAACTTGGCGGATATGGAGGACTTACTGGTTTTATCTCCTTTGGTACTATCAGTCCTCTTTTGATCAAATATGGAAGTAATTGATTGTATGGCATTGGAAGCGGATCGATGTGTCTCTCTGGCTTCCTTGGCCTTTGTTGAGCATGTTGACGATGCTGATGCGAAGTATTATGTCGTTTGTATGGCTGCTGAGGTGGAATTCATCGTTGATATTGAGGAGGTCCTTGAGTTGTAGGATACTTACCATGTGGAGAGGATGGTGTCTGATATGGAGCTTGTGGAGGTTCCCAGACTGCATTAATTTCAGCCTCTTCTTCCTTTTGGGAATTGATAATATATTCATTCTCAATGCTCTGGATACTCGAGGTGCATTGTATTTTTCCACTTTTAAGGCCATGCTCGATGCGTTCTCCGATTGACACCAAGTGTGCGAAGTCTGATGTTGCACTGCTAATCATCCTTTCAAAGTAAGGACTTTGCAAGGTATCCCTGAATAATTCCATAACTTCTTTGTCTAAGAGTGGTGGTTCAACGCAAGCTGCTAACTCTCTCCATCTTTGGGCATACCCTTTGAAGGATTCGTTGTTTTCTTGAGACAAGGCCCTTAGCTGCATGCGATCGGGAGCCATGTCCAAATTGTATTTGTACTGATTCAAAAAAGCGTTAGCTAGGTCCATCCATGACTGAACATGATTCCTTTCTAACTTCATATACCAACTCAATGATGCCCCAGTCAAGCTGTCCTGAAAACAGTGAATCATTAGCTTATCATTGTGGGCATGAGAGGTCATTTTTCGACAAAACATCACCAAATGGTGCTTTGGACAACTATCCCCTTTGTATTTTTCAAATTTTGGTACTTTGAATTTTGCAGGTATAACTAGGCCAGGTACCAAACACATGTCTAAGGCACTCTGTTCAACAGTATCTTGTCCTTCTATGGCCTTGAGTCTTTTCTCTAGCACGCAACATCTTTTAGCAATCTCATCATCTTGTAGTTGTTCAGTATTAACCACAAGGCTTGTCCCATGGGAATCTGGCACGGAGAATGCAAAGCTATGATACTCAACATCATCATGATATGAGGAACCCTTATCTTGAACAATATGACGTTCTTGTACAACCGAGTTATTAACTGGGGTTTGCACAGGCCGAGGTTGGGTAAGATCATTTACTGGAGGCGGAACTACATTCTCAATAACCGCAGTCTGTTGATGTTGTCCTCCCTCTTTGCTAAAGCTATCATAGCCTCTACAAGTTGGTCTACCTGGTTTTTTATTGAGTCCACATCTCCTCTCAAAGCAATGTGGCTTTGCTCTAGCGAATCCATGGTCTTTCAAGAACTACTTCAAGTCCGATACGAGTGTCGGGAATTCAACTGCGGGTTATGGACAAAGGATGGGATGAGTTTTTTTGTTTATGAAAATGATATGCAATTTATGCTGATGAGATGAGAATGCATGAAATTTTGTATTTAGGTATGCAAAGGAAATGTAATTCAGGTATAGTTAGGATCCAGGATAACACGAGTATCATATGATACACCACATACAGAGGTTCTGTGTTCTCTACCCCACACATAAAGGATGACTCCTAAGGTTGTTTCTTTTTATGATAAGAACTTAGAGTCACGGATCGAGCTCAGTCCTCCATCGCAATAATGGGCTAGCCACATTGAAATGGAAGTTCTGAATCAATCTACTCTAAGTGGGATCCTCATATTGTTTGAACAGAGTGTAGACCCTTCGGTTCAATACTACACGATCGCCAATCCTGAAGACGGACTTCGGTTTAAGGCGAGGTTCCTAGAGTCATGGACCATGTTCAACGTTTCCTCGCAATAATGGGCTAGCCATATTATGATGGAAATTCTGAACATATCTACTCTAGGTGGAGTTCTCGTACTGTCCCAATGAGGTGTACACCCCTCGGTTCAATACTACACAACTCCGGGTTCTAAGTTCTTCTCAAAGCTCGGGCATAGAGCTTATCTCACAACATGTGTCAGAAACCATAGATCACCCAACATAATAGCAGAATAATTCACATAGCGTAAATAATACAACAAGATATAAAGAAGTAATAAGGAAGAAAACAATGTTTTAACATTCATAGCAATTTGAACTAAATTAGGCCTGACTCTCTCTAGCATGGAGCTATGTCCCCAGCAGAGTCGCCATCTGGTGCATCTCGAAAAATGCGATTCCTCGCGATGGTCGCGAAAATATTTATGTTCGAACAGAGTCGCCACCGAACTTTATTTATCCCAATGAAGGAATAGGAAAATATCGATAAAACCTTTGAAAAATAGAATAATGGTCGTCGCAACCATATTCGGGTTCGGGAGTCGATTACGCAAGGGGAAGGTATTAGCACCCCTCACGTCCGTTGTACTCAACGGGAACCTTTTAGTCCAATTTGCTATTTGAATGTTAGTTAAATGTTAGTTGTTTTCTTCGAGTGAATAGATGATTAAAAAGTAGAGATGGATGAAGACCTCAGAATGGAAAAGGGAGGTTTTTTATTAGTGTGCTCGCCAAGATCTCGCAATCTCGTGCCTACGTATCCTTATGGTGCAATAAGGAAATCAGAGCATTCGTAGTTCGGGCAACTACGGTTTTTGTTGGTGTCTTTTAAGGAACGACTGTGTAGATCGCGTTCTAAAGGCTAAACGCTGGCTTGTCTACTCTCGGCGGAGGCTTAAGCACTGGTTTGTTGTGCGCATTAGAAAGGATTAACAATGTTCTCTTAAAAAGGGTTTTGGTCACGCGGGGGTGACGAGTTGAATTGATGTGTTGGATGTTTGATTGGTTTCGATCGCTCGGGAGCGAGAAATTAGGTTTAACGAGTTTGAGATGCTTTGAAGAACGACGAAAGATTGAGCAATGTGGTGTTCACCAATCGACCAATTCTTTCGAGGAGTGATAAGGCGTCCGCCCTCTACTCCTTTTTCGTTCGAATTATTTTGAAAGTTTGTTTGTGGATGTTGAATATGCACGGTAGTGAGGCGTACGCCCCCTACTTGCTTATCCAAAGAATAATGAGGCGTACGCCCCCTATTCTCTTATCCAAGTTTAATTAGCGTATTTTAGTCGGAAGTCGATAATTTGTGCAATATGGCGTACGCCAATTATTCAAATAATCGAGAGATGGTGAGGCGTACGCCTCCTATCTTTTATCATCCGAAGTTTAAATTGTAAAAGATATGTTTGGATGTTGCATTTGATTTGCGAAAATAGTTCGTATTTGAATTGGTAGGTTTGGATTTATTTGATTATGGATTTGATTTGATGACGAAGATTCGAGCAATATGGCGTACGCCAATTATTCGAATAATCGAGAGATAATGAAGCGGATGCTCACTATTCTCCTTTTCATTCAAAGATTAATTATTAAAAGGTTTTGAGGAGTGTATTGATTGAAAGGGTTTGATTTGAATGACGAAAATCCGAGCAATATGGCGTACGCCAATTATTCGAATAGTCGAGAGATAGTGAAGCAGAAGCTTACTATTCTCCTTTTCATCCCAATGTTTATATTTGAAAGAGAAAATCCTTTTGAAGTTGAATGGTTTGAAAAATGATTTGAATTTGTGGAATTTAAGATTTAATCGGGTGACAAGAACTCGCGCAATATGGCGTACGCCAATTATTCAAGTGCTTGAGAAATAGTGAAGCGTACACTTACTATCTCCTTTTCATCCCAAGTTTATGTTTTAAAGGAGAAAATTCTTTTGAAATTGAATGATTTGAAAAGTGGTTTGAACTTGTGTTTATGAAATGAATTTTATTTAGTGTATTATTTCATCTACTCGATTAATCAATAACCAAGTAGGTTTCATTGTAAGGAAGCCCAAGAGTAAGCTATGTGAGGTTGATGGCGATGCTAGAAGCAATCGACTTACAAGGGTGTGAAAAATGGGCTCGAATTTGAATCGAGAAATTTTATAGTTTATTTTTGAAATTTGAGTGAAATGGCTTTAAGTTGATGAGATTGAAATAATCTTGTCACAATTGTAGCACATCATGCAAATGGAATCAATAATTTGTACAATGAGTAAACAAACACAAAATAATAATTCATATAAATCTCAAGAGGGAATAATTATCTAAATTATGCTAAGTAATAAATGATGATAATACAACATATTAATTAATTAAATAGTAAATTATATAATTAATATTAGATAATTACGATATTAAAGTTTTAATTAATAAAATTCATGTTTAAATCAAATAAATTCAAACCAAACCTAAACTAACAAAAAGAAATAAAGAAACTATCTAAAAAGACAGATGGGCCTTGAAGGCCTCTGAAGCCCATCAGGGCGCACAACAACAAGGAAAAAAGGAGTGGTCCGAAACCCAGGAAGCCCAAGTGGCTGATCCAATTCGGGTTATCCACAACCCTGAACCGGGTCCATCAAGACCCTCCCCAAGATCCGGATAACCAGAGACGGAGGGTTGGACTTATTCCCTAGCATTGGTATGCGCGAAATAACGCTTCCAACGCATTGAAAAGGTCCTTCGACCGTTGGGCAGTGGGAAGTCTGAAGATTCTCATTCATGGCCATTAATCATGCTTCGTTACCCTCTATAGTTTCAAACCTTAAAGTTTTCTTTGCACAGAACCAACACCAAACGAAACTCACTACCAAAGAATATCCAAAATCAACACACCAAATCCATGATATATTCTGTTCAGGATCTCAACTTAACATAATCAAAATGGAGCAAGCAAGATGAACATCAAATCAACCAGACTAGAAGAGAAATTTCAGATATAAACAATCATGGTTGTTAAGCTAATATGAAGCATATGAGCAAAGATTTGAAGAGGAAAAGAACAAACTGAACCTTAACGGAAAACACACGTTTCCGGCGAGCGTGAGGGACGGAACCTGATCTTGGTAAGACGCTTTCTCTCCTTCTTTTCCTTGCGAGTCGTCTCTTCCCTTTCTTCTTTATCAATCTTGCGTTGCTTCTATCGTGCAATGGCTTAGCTCGGATTACTCAAAGTTTTAAGGATAAACTTTGAGCACCCATTTGGTACCTTTGAGCTTTGGTGCGGTTTGTGATAGGATTTCGGCAGGGTAATGATACTCTTTTCTCCTCTTCTTCTTCAAATCTTCGCCCTCTACTCGTCAAAGCGCTTTTGAATGCTACCCGTTTGTATGTTTGTCTGAGCTCATCTATATTAGGGTTTCGGCATGAAACTCTAATAGAGATTTAAAGTTTTTGAGCTTTTCTGAAAAGGGTTCTTGGGGATTTTTCTGCAGAATAACGGTACCGCAAAAATCTCTTCCTCTTGCAATGATTGGTGGCCTTTATATAGAGTCTTTAGGTACGAGGTTTCTTTCCTCGTCACCCCCTATGAGCTGGCGAGCGGATCAAGATTTTTCCGTTAGGGAAAATCTCTCACAGATTCTGCGTGGTCCCTCCAAACGGAAGTGGTCCCAAAGTGAAGGTATTAAGCAATTGGTTTTGTCTTTAGCGGAAGCTTCAAAGGTGTGACCCATTCTGCTGATTCCTTCCTTAAACCTTCGATGCAGTAAAATGCATGCTTGCTTGTGGTAAGAAAATTTGATTTTTACTGTTATGTAATTTCATCCTTTTATTCAAAAGACTCTACCGTTCTTTTCTTGTGTCAATTTGGGCTGTGATGCTTGGTTTCTTGGCACTTTCGACACTTTACATGATTTTGTCTTGATAGTGCAGGTCTTGCAATAACCTCTCCTTTCTGTGTTTTCCAGGTCGCAACGCGACTTTAGGTTCATGGTTTCCCAGATTGTAGTCACTAACTAGCAAGTAACTGGTGTAATTTGGAAGGAACTCGAATTTCCTATGTATCATGATCCAGAGATCTTATGACTTGTTAAGGTAATTCATTCATTCATGTTTTGTTTTTGGTTTCATGTTTTTTGAACAAGCAACTCAAACTCACATTGGTTTCTCTGTTTTTGTTATGCTACGAGCAGAATGCGGGGAAAGAAGATGCCGGTTTCGGTGTTGTTGCAAATACAATGCCTGTTAGTAGGGTCACCAAGTTTTGGCATGAAATCTCCTAGAATGATTTTTCGTCTTTCTCGTATAAGTTTTATAATCTCTTTGAGAATGACTTTTACTATCTGTTTCCCTTTCTTGAATTCTGCAGGTTTCGCTTGTAATACCACGCTTAGCGTTTCTTGAGGTGTGTCAAAAACGAAAGGTGTGTGGAGTTGTCATGGTCAAGAGGCATGGCGTCTTAAACTTAAGTACTTTTGTAACGTTATCCAATCTGCGGCTTGGTGTAAACCGTGAGGTTACCGCTACAATTGTATATTATGCCTTTGGTAATGACTTTCTTGGTTCATTGGTGTCAGTTTGATCAATTGCAGGTTGAACTCGGCTGCATCTTTCCGTCGTTGCGACATCGTTACTTGCTGCTGGAAGCGTCGAGAATGTTGCCGGTAACGGCTTTGATTTATCTTATTGGTATGCCGCAACTTGAAATTTTGGATTTGGAAGACATGAACTGTTTATTGGATTACCATGTTTGTAAATAAAATCTGATTGTAACTTAACTTTGTCTTATTTGAAACAAACCTTTGGTCTTGGTTGATAATGAACTCTATGCCTCTGAAACCAATTTAAAAGCACTCTCTGTACTTAAAGCCTTGTTTTTGTCAGGACGATAGGTTGGAGCTAATTTCCTTTACTGCTTTCAATCAATCTCTTCATCAGCAGAGGGGCTTACTCCAGGTATACCGTACCAAACCCTTTCTCCACTTGCTTTGTTCTCGATAGATATATCAATAAAAACTTCTTTGCACCAATATATTCCCTTTCACAAAACTTTCTCTCTGCTATTTCTTTGGCCTTAACCGCTTATGAATTATTACTCTGCCGTGACCACTGCCGGTATTTGCTGGTATTGATTTCGATCTTGGACTGTTAGGGACGTTGATTTTAACTTGGCACGTTGTTGCTGCAGGTTCTACGGGTGTTGCAGCGTATGACCTTGCAGTTTGGCACATCAGGAGGTTGTGGTTTTGGCGTTTGTAATTTAGGCCTTAGGATTTATCATAACTGACTGCACTGAAGTGTTTTTTGAAACACTTATGTTTGTAGATTTAGAACTTATGGTTCCACTAATGTAATTTCAAGCTTAGCAACTCAAACCACATGATGTTTATATGTGAAATCTAATTGGAAAATTGGCTTGCTATTTATTTGTTCACTCTGTCCATGCTTTGGCAACTTTCTGGCAGATTATGTATTCATGGAAATAGACAAAAGCGACCACATTTTGTAATGATTTGAAATGTATTGATTGTAATTGAAGCAGGTGTTTATACATGCTGTATTTGTAAATGAAAGTATGATTTGGTAAATGACCCATGCTTATTTTGAAATCCCCAACAATTAGTTGCAACGAGAAATACTAGCGGACCAAGGACGGTTTATGAAGGTGTGAGAAGAGGAATTATGGTTCTTGAGTTGTAACATAATTAAGTTGACTTTGGTTGAAAGTTCATTTTTTTGTATTTTCTTCATGTACGGAGACTTATATATAATGAATAACACTTAGTGCTTGAAATGAACTTACACTTTGGATTTTCTATATATGAATGGCCCTGCTTC
This sequence comes from Lathyrus oleraceus, assembly GCF_024323335.1. NCBI lineage: Eukaryota > Viridiplantae > Streptophyta > Magnoliopsida > Fabales > Fabaceae > Lathyrus > Lathyrus oleraceus. The sequence continues at coordinate 436,326,040 of NC_066582.1, read as the reverse complement.
AACCTAGTATTCTACCCTATGTAACCTCCCTTCATCATGTCCTTTTCCTCGTATTCGCATAATAAATCATATTGGACAAAAAATGGGTTTCATGAAATGCATGTTTCTATGTAGTACGGAAATGATACAATAGTGATATGAAACTAAGGTGAGGTATTCTTGTGATGAAATGTATGTCATGCTATGCATAGGATGCAAAATAAAAATAAAATCAATTCTATGAAAATTTAAATATGCCCGGACAAAATTGGGGTATGACAATACCCAATCTCCTTGAGAAACCAAAAACCCTAATTGAAGCACAAAACCTCAGATGATTAGTGATCAATTCATGAGACCCTCAAGCTTGAATCTTTTAACCTCTTTATCTTCTGAGAAAGACTTAGGAGGATGACTTGTTTATTTCTCATGGCATGCAAAGATGTAATGCCTAATGTCCTACAAAATGAAATGCAATATGCAAAGCTAGTCCCAAGAGAGGAGGGCAAATTTTGAGGTGTTACAGTGTTCTGCTACACTTCAGTATATTTCTCAGTCTGCCCTTCAAAAGGATAACAGAACTGACTTAAGGCTAAATGTGTAAATGTCAAATTGGATACTTTGACATGTATTAATGTAAGCTGCTACTGTAGAATGGACAGTTTGGTCCTGTACAGTTCAGCAAACTTGTACAGTCTGTTTTCAGGAAAAACAGACTTAGCATATGGTCCTTGATGTCAAGCTGAATGTTGTGACATTCATTCCTGACAGCATATGCTATATTGTAGGTTGTTTAGTTTTTCTGTTTCAGCATTTTTCTCAGGCTAAAATCCAGGAAACCAACAACCAAGCTACAATTAAGGAACCTAACAAATAGCCTATTTGTTAGCACACTAATATGTGGAAATTAGTTAGAATCCTATGTGGCATTATTTGTGGAGGTCTTGAGATATTTTAGGAACTAAATATGGAGATATTTTAGGAACTAAATATGGAGATATTTTAGGAACTAAATATGAAGATATTGTAGGAACTAAATATGGAGATATTTTAGGAACTAAATATGGAGATATTTTAGGAACTAAAAGATTGAAGACCTTGTTTTTAGCAGAAAGTTTCTGCTGATGTTTGTAACAACAAAGAACAAGTTTGCTGCGATTTCTGAAGGCCCAAATCCAGTTGGGTGATTAGGTTATAAATAGCATATTGTAACCTAGTTTTTGTAAGCCTCTTAGAATGAAAATTTAGGGGTGTGTGTGAGGTAAACCTCCCAATCTGTGGGAAGGTTACCATGTGTTTCGCAGTGTTCAAAGCTGAGAGTTTTTGTAACTCAAAGCCTGTAGGCAAGAGTGATTATGTTCTTGAACGAAGCTGTGAAGCAAGTTCAAGTTGTTTAGCATTACATTGTAATTGTAGTGATAGGAATGGAAACTGGAGGTTTCTATCTAGGAGTTCCTAGGTATAGATTGCATTGGGTAGGGATTAAGTGAAGAGTTGTAAACGGGGGAGTTTAACTCTGAATTAATACTGCTGATAGTGGATCTTCTTCCTGGCTTGGTATGCCCCCAGACGTAGGTGATGTTGCACCGAACTGGGTTAACAATTACTTGTGTTTTTACCTTCTGCATGTTATAATTTTGTCTGTTATAAAATAAGGTAAACTTGTAATGCTGTAACAGGTGATGTTCAAATCAATGTTGAGACATCATGCTGATAACTGTGCAAGCTCAACAGAAGTAAGTGCTATGGTTGATCTCTGCTGTGTCTTTGTACCAGATGGACAGAACTGGGTGTTCTTCCATACTATGGTGATATAGTAGCAGATGTCGTGACATCTGTGAATGTGTGCATATCAGTACTGGGTTTGAATTGTATAACTATCTTGCTGTATTTGTAGCAATGTTGGATCAGATGTCATAACTTGGAGTAGAACATCTGAAATCTGACTACGCCAGAATTTCAAATGTTCATTATAAAAAATGATAATAAAATACAATGAAAGCTCAAGTCTCCCAGGGACGGCTTCTTTTTGGGCGGAGATATGCATTGAGTCTTCGTTCCTCATTAAGCTGGCTGGTGAGCTCTAATACTTTCTTCCTTTCTGCACCGAACTGAGTTTCAAAAGTATCCCTTTCCTCTCTCAACTGGATCCAAGACTTCTTCAATTCTTCAACATTGGTAGGCATATCTGGATAAGGAATGATCTAAGGGGCACCTCCTTCAACTTTTGGCTCGACAGTCAGAGGTCCGATTGCAAGATATGGCATGGTAAGCTCACGAGCTCTGGCGTGTACCCATCTGAGATAAGGTTCCATAGGAGTAGAGTTTTTCTGTCCTAAAGTACTTCTTTTCACCATGCCCCAAGCTCGTACAAACCTTTGACGGAGACCTTGAGAGTCGTTGTCATAGTCAAACACAGTGCCTTGAATAATTATTTCATGTGGACCCTCTCTTCGGGCATAACCAAACTGACGTAGGGCTAAAGCTGGGTTATAAGTAATACCTCCTCTTATCCCCAGGAGTGGTACGTTAGAGAATTCTCCGCAACGGTCAATGATGATAACATTTTCTTTGGGTTGGGGACACCAATGGATGTCCGAATGGGAGAGCGACATTATCCTTTGAGACCATTTCAAATCTTGCTCATTCTTTAAGACTGATTGAGGAAGGTGCGAAATAAACCACCTAGATAATAAAGGTACGCAGCACATGAGAGTCCCTTGCCTTTTCATAGTACGAGTGTGAAGGGAATGCAAAATGTCTCCAAGCAAGCTGGGCACAGGGTTATGAGTGAGAAATATCCTAACAGCATTCATGTCTATGAATTGATTCGGGTTAGGAAATAGCACCAAACCATAGATTAGTAGTGCTAGAACATCTTCGAAAGCATGAATATTCGTAACTTTTAGGAATTCTCGGGCCTTATTTATAAGAAATTTGGCAAGTAAACCCTTAACTCCACTTCTTGTTACCCAATTAGTTTCAATGTCGGACTTTGTCATGTGTAAAGCTGCAGCGACTTCTTCAGACTTCGGAATCTTTTCTAAACCACTGAAAGGTGTTTGATCAAGGATAGGTATCCCAAGCAGCCTGGAGAATTCTTCTAATGTGGGTACCAACTGATAATCTGGGAAGGTGAAGCAATGATGTTTAGGATCGAAGAACTGGAATAGAACTCTCATCATATCTTCTTTGAAACCGGTAGTAAATAATTTAGGAGAGAACCATGTTTCTTGATGAACTGAGCATGATCGGGCAGTTCTGACACTAAATCCTTGAGTTGAGGAGAGGTCGCTACAAAATTGATCCGGATGGTCTTCCTGGAAGCCATAGCCTGTTTAACAGAGCAAAGTTAAATCCCTAAGTCCTTGAAATGGTTAGTACAATGTCATGATGTCATGATGTTATGATGTTATGATGTTAAGTAAGTAACAAACACAAACAAGTCACACCGTAACCATTCCTAGGTTTTAAGGCTTGCATGAGTTCCATAGGTAAGTACCCTCCCCACTGAAGTTTGGTTGGTTCCACCTGTCCTAGAATAGTAACCAGGTTCTAGAAGGATCTCAAATCATCGACCTTTCCTTAAGTCCACTTCAGTGCAACACCAAGCGGTTGACCAAAATTTCCCTAAAGTCCAATCTCAAAGAGTGTAGTATCGAGTATCAACCAACCCCAGTCGGAACCGAAGTCAGTTATCTCACTACTTTCTAATGGCTAGGATGAGTCAATTAGGGTTCTAAAGGTCTGGTTAATGCTTTGATGACACCACGCAGACGCTAAATTTTTCCTCAAGTAAACATGAGGAACATCAGGACATCTAAAGCGTCACATTAACCGTAGCCATCACTTTAACCATTCCAGTATACGCCGGACAGTCGCGATGATCTCTTGCTACTTACCTAAGGTACACTAGATCCGGGTGTAGGATCTTTCACTCAAGCATAGAATACCCAAACAATCCCTTAAAAGTAAATCAGCAGAAGGAACAATTCGAAAACATAAATGACCTTATTTTTAAGGTAACCTCTCTTTTTAAGGGTCCCCAGCAGAGTCGCCAGTTCTGTTATACGGTGAACTGACTTTTGTGTTTTGTTTTGAAAAACAATGTCGCGGATAGCAAGAGTCGCCACCGACTTTTCTTTTATCCAATAAGGAAAGGCGGAAAAGAACAGGAAATACCTTGATTAGATTTTGAGTTCGGGAGGTACATTATACAAAGGGAAGGTGTTAGCACCCTTTGTATCCATGGTTATCCATGGGCTCTTAATTACTTAGCTCACTTATGTTTTCTTTGTTCGAGAAAGTGTTTGAGAAATGTGGTGTGTTTAGAAAATGTTTTGAAAGGAGAGCTTAACTTTATAATGATTCTTGTACGAATGTATACAAAGTGTTTATCTCGTCTGATTTTGAAAGATGTTTAGAAAAATATAACTCGACGATGATTCTGGTGCGAATGTATACCAAATGGTGATTTTCTAAGAGATGTTTTGAAAATTGTGAGGTGTGAAAAGTATTTTAAGCTGTGAGCAAGCATTTAAGAGTTATACCTAACAAAGGTCTTTATAGGTATTTCCTATCCTTAGGAGGGTAAAACTGTCCTTACTATTGAGAAGCAAGTAGTCTTATCCTTTGGATGTAAAGGGACATCGTAGGGTCGTCGATCGGTCATTGAAGGCAACATTTGTAAGGATACCTTAGCATTCGAAGGGACGATCATCATTTAACCGTAGGTTACCACGAAGGGTCATCGAGGGACAAAGTCATGTATTCGAAGGCAACATTCGAGGGACTATGATGATTTAACCGAAGGGTCTTTGCTAAGGGTATCCTTACATTCGCGGAACATGGCCGTAATATCGTAAGGCACCAAAGAGAGGGCCCAGATCATATGTTCAAAGGCAATGTAATCAGTCAAGTAATTAAAATGAATCTTCACAAGGGTATCCCACAAATAAAGTGGAATACCTAGCAAATTGTCTCTTCAGGAGTATGTGAACCCTCACAAAATTCAACAAACGGGTTAGAATACCAAGCTAGGGTGCAACCAAGACTTGCACCAAACAAAGAATCACAGCAATAATGGTGTCAGGCAAACAGCGTGTAGATGCAATAGAAAACATGTCAATCAAGTACATAACAGATTAGAATGCAAATGGAAAAAACAAATACTGTCATGTTCGCTACTGCCTTGCCTAGCGAAGGCTTGGCGAACCCTCGCTACATGTTCCCTCAGCGAAGTGCTGGCGAACGGCTGCGGGTTCTGGGTTCTCCTTTGATAACAGTGCGATTTCCGGAACCCCAAACCCTATGGCATCCATTACAGAAATTACATGGTTAAACATTCAAGATATTGTGTTACACATTCATGCATACTTAAACCCATATGCAAAACCTAATGAGAAATTCAATCATAATGCCTCATGTATTTGCAGATATCAAATTAGGAGCATAAAATTAGTGGGGGTGTGGCAAACCTGTTTGCAATTGAGTTGGGCGGAGGTAACCTTTGTGCATATGAGTTTCCTTCGGGGTATCTGGGGGTTACTCTGAATTCTCTTCGTTAGCCTCCAGGGTTTTTTTCGGTTGCCTCTGTTAGGGTTTGCTTGTTCCCTCTCTGTCCACCGTCTGTCTATATCTCTTCTCTGTGTGAAGTTCTGGTATTTATAATAATTGTGTCTTGGTGGGCTCAGAGTTAAGCCCAAAATTTTCTGGTATTTCGTGAGCTCGCTAGGCGAGTGAGGTAGCGAAGGATTCGCCTAGCGAAGGGTTCGCTCGCCTAGCGAGCATGCCAGTTTAGGTCATCTTCTGGATTTGGTAACCTGTGCGCTGGACCCTTGCTCCTTTAACATTAATGTCTTGAAAATGGATTAGAATGTCTTGAAAAATGTCCTGAATACTTAACGGGCAAATTTTGGGGTATGACACTAGCGATGCTGAAGGACAATGCTAATTCTTCCCGATCAGAACCAGTGTCAACAAAACTTCATTGTTAGTCCGGTTTGCCCTAGTTGGGAGCACAAAGTTCGACGAACACACCAGATGCCAACAACAACAAACGAAGAACAATGCTAAAGGTCTAGAGGAAATAATCACGTTTAAATACAATGAAAACCGAAACCATCCATTGGTTCGAAGCCTAGACACCAATAATTCATATGGTGAATAAAAATTCCATAAATAAGATTAATAAAACATACTATCATGCCCAAGAATAGAAAAAAAGGTACCAAACAGAAATGTAAATATATAAATATTGTTATCTTTGAAAAGGCATAACGCCCTGCCAACATTGCAGGTAAAAAATAAATCAAGACTTAATGTTAGTGAACCTTAATGATAGGGCACACATTATGAGTGATTAATTGAGAGTTTTGTATAAGTAATTCACTTAAACTTGAGAAAAGGGGTTATTAGTTACTTCCACTTATTTTGTAACTTTTAATTTTGGTTTTTTGCTATTCTCTGTATTTATATGGAACTTTTTTGTTATATTTATATAGATGTTTATTTTTAATTAAGCTTTCCTTCAAGTTGGTTCTTTATTTTAGCAATTATATTACATTATTTTCTTGATTATGCATACTATGTTTATTCTGTCTTTTGTTAACCTTACCACGAGTGAGTAATTTTCTAAGGACAATGTGTCGTGAAATTTTATCTCATGGGGATCCCCAGTATGATTTATCCGAACATGAACCATGAGAATCATGATTATTTTTTATTTTAGGATCCGAAATCTTAAATATATTTGTGTCGGTTGCGAAAGCAAAGGCAACCCATATACGATCGTAGTCCGAAATGACATGAATCGATGTTGGACCACAAATTCGTAAATAATCGAGTAGTGAGGCACCCTACATGACAAGGTGTGTAATACCCCAATTTTGACCCTAAGATCCCTCATGCTATCCCATCATATGCATTGGCATTGGGATCATACCTGGGCACCCTCCTTACCCCTTACTCATTGGGTTTGCTTTGGGAGAGATCACCAAGTACCATGTGATTGTATCATACTTGTTATTTTATCATTTACTAACCAAAATACCAAAAATATGTCTTTGCATTTGTCTACTTCTTTTGTAGGTAAGGCACATGATCACCTCTGATCCATCAAGTTCACATCTAGGTTTAAAACCCTCATTGCTAAGAGCTCAACCAAGGAATGCTCCATAATGGCTCTAGGAATCATATATGAGTCTCCATGATCTTTACATGTTATTTTGATCAAGATTTCTTCAAGAGTTTGGAATTGGTTTGCCTTGGAAATCCTAGTTCATCTATGTATCTTGTGTAACTTCTTCAACAAGCTTCTTTACCAATTGATCAAATATTTCAAGGGGCATCTCAAATTTTATCATCCTATGAATATATGATCTCCCAAGAATCCAAAAAGTCAAGAGAATTGCAAGTTAGCAAGGTGGTTCATAGTAGTTGACCAGAGAAAGTCAACTGGTCAAAACTGGGTTCCCCTAGACCCTATCTTCTACAATTTCAAACAACTTTCATGTTGAGGTCTAGAGCTAGTTTTGCTTGAAAAGTCATTTTTTATGTTGAAAGATTATAGGTCATTTTGTCTAAACTCTAATTTGAAATTCAACTTCCCAAGGCCATAACTTGCTCAATTTTCATGAGATGAAAGATTTACAAGTTGCACAATCAAATTCAAGGTGTCTACTTAAACTTTGATGTTTGGAGGAAGAGTTGATTCAACTTTTATGAGCATGTGATATGAGGATACATTATAGGTCATTTTGGACCAATACCATTGAACAAGTGATTTTCCTCAACTTCAAAAATGCATAACTCATTCATCCCAAATCCAAATGAGGTCAAATTTGTGACAATTTGGAAGATTTTTGAAATAGATACAACTTTGATGAAGACACTTTTCTCATTTGGAGCTCACATAAAAACTTAGCCAAGGTGGAATAATTGAACATATGGTTGAACACTTAGAATTTTTTTTGACATGTTGAAATTTCCAAACTTCCACCTCAAAATTCATCATGATACAAGCTCCAAATGGAAAAGTGTTCAACGTAAGAGTTGTTCCTCTTGATCTAACCTTTCCAAAGAGTCCAAATTCATTCATTTTAGAGAAGGTGTGAGGGGTCTGCACATGGTCTGAACATGGCTGCATCAATTAGAAAGGATCAATCTTCAAACATCAACACACTTTTGCCTTGCATCACAATCCACATTCAGACTCAATTACACTTGCATATGGACTGGATTGAGTAGCTTCATGGGCCTGTACATGCCCATGCGAACATGCAATTCACTTTTCCAAATTTAGAAATATTTTGAAAGCTGCAAATAACACTTGCTTGATCTATAAATAAGAGGCCCTTGGCATCATAAATTTGACCCTTGCGCGCCAGCTTTGCCTCCCACACTTGAAACCCTCACATTTGAAAGGAAAACATGAGAAATTTCATTTTGAAATTTGAGTTTGAATCTCACTGATTGGAGATTCAAAAACTCCAGGATCCAAAACCTTGTACCAATCCTAAGCTAGTTCTGCAAGTTTCTTGAGCAAGATCAAACACGAATTGAAGCAAGAGAGATCAAGTTCTGCACAACATTGAAGGTATTTTTCCAGTTTTTTCTTCTCTTCGATTCTCTATCAATTCTCATCAATTCTCTTGGATACTTGGTTGTCTGAAGTCCTACCAATGTAGGCAAGAAGATTGAGTTGCTTTGAGGTCAAATCGAAGCAACTCAGTTCATACACCTCAAAATTCAACTCCATGTATCTCTCAATATACTTGGAGTTAGTTTGAATTGAGGTCAGATTTGTGATCAGTGCCATTTTATCTTTAAGATCATGTCCTTCTTTTTCATTTTTTTGATGGTAATGAAAGAACCAGTCCGGCCAGGGTCATCGGAGAAGATGACCGGTGGTTTGCTCCGGCGATGTGCTGGACGTGTTCTGAGCCACATGATCAAGCCTTGGCGTTTTAATCTTGAGCGTTGCTTTTGAATACCAATAATGTAGCACGTTGACTCATATGTTTGGTGGAACACGCATTTCAGACCACTTGATCTGCCACCTCAATTAATGAGGGAGATAAAGTGATCCACGTTTTTCTGATTAATTGAATTTTCATTTTATTTGTCTTATTTTCATTAATTCGTATTAAATTTAATATTGATCCAAAAAATATGAGAGTTTCACCAATTTTTTTTAAATAAAATCCTCTTTCATTTTCTGAATTAAAATTATTTTTTGGATCATTATTAATATTTTTCATGATTTAATTGATTTTGTGAATATTTTTAATTGTTTAAAAATACTTTTAAGTTTCCAAAAATTTTGAATTTTTTTCTCCAAGGTCCTTTGACCTTTTTTGACCTATGATAAATCTCATGGCCATTTCTTTGGTGTTTTGATGAGGTTTTAGGAAATTGACCAACCATAATTTAATTTAATGCATATTTTTATTATTTTTAATTGTTTAAATGCCAAATTAATTGTGTAGAGCCATTTTAATTGACTTTGTGAGTTTGACTTGTGTTGTTGGATCTTGGTCAAGGTTGATTTGACTTTGCTAGGTTAAGATCATTGGATTTAGGGGATTGATGGAATGTACATTCCATCTCCCAAAATGAATGAATGATCTTAATTTGGTAAAAATTCTCCTTTGACCAATTTGTGTTTGATCCATTCCCCCTCCATCTTCATCTCATTCCCCTTCTTTATCCATTCATGTCATGGACCTATGATATCTCTATATCCTAAGGCTAGTTGATTGCAAAATCAACATAAGTATGGATCAGATTAGGTCCCCCACTTTGCATATCCTTTTTGTGTGTGGTATGTTTCATAAGCATAGTCCATTATAGGTCATTTTGGACCAATACCATTGAACAAGTGATTTTCCTCAACTTCAAAAACGCATAACTCATTCATCCCAAATCCAAATGAGGTCAAATTTGTGGCAATTTGGAAGGTTTTTGAAATAGATACAACTTTGATGAAGACACTTTTCTCATTTGGAGCTCACATAAAAACTTAGCCAAGGTGGAATAATTGAACATATGGTTTAAAACTTAGAATTTTTTTTGACATGTTGAAATTTCCAAACTTCCACCTCAAAATTCATCATGATACAAGCTCCAAATGGAAAAGTGTTCAACGTAAGAGTTGTTCCTCTTGATCTAACCTTTCCAAAGAGTCCAAATTCATTCATTTTAGAGAAGGTGTGAGGGGTCTGCACATGGTCTGAACATGGCTGCATCAATTGGAAAGGATCAATCTTCAAACATCAACACACTTTTGCCTTGCATCACAATCCACATTCAGACTCAATTACACTTGCATATGGACTGGATTGAGTAGCTTCATGGGCCTGTACATGCCCATGCGAACATGCAATTCACTTTTCCAAATTTAGAAATATTTTGAAAGCTGCAAATAACACTTGCTTGATCTATAAATAAGAGGCCCTTGGCATCATAAATTTGACCCTTGCGCGCCAGCTTTGCCTCCCACACTTGAAACCCTCACATTTGAAAGGAAAACATGAGAAATTTCATTTTGAAATTTGAGTTTGAATCTCACTGTTTGGAGATTCAAAAACTCCAGGATCCAAAACCTTGTACCAATCCTAAGCTAGTTCTGCAAGTTTCTTGAGCAAGATCAAACACGAATTGAAGCAAGAGAGATCAAGTTCTGCACAACATTGAAGGTATTTTTCCAGTTTTTTCTTCTCTTCGATTCTCTATCAATTCTCATCAATTCTCTTGGATACTTGGTTGTCTGAAGTCCTACCAATGTAGGCAAGAAGATTGAGTTGCTTTGAGGTCAAATCGAAGCAACTCAGTTCATACACCTCAAAATTCAACTCCATGTATCTCTCAATATACTTGGAGTTAGTTTGAATTGAGGTCAGATTTGTGATCAGTGCCATTTTATCTTTAAGATCATGTCCTTCTTTTTCATTTTTTTGATGGTAATGAAAGAACCAGTCCGGCCAGGGTCATCGGAGAAGATGACCGGTGGTTTGCTCCGGCGATGTGCTGGACGTGTTCTGAGCCACATGATCAAGCCTTGGCGTTTTAATCTTGAGCGTTGCTTTTGAATACCAATAATGTAGCACGTTGACTCATATGTTTGGTGGAACACGCATTTCAGACCACTTGATCTGCCACCTCAATTAATGAGGGAGATAAAGTGGTCCACGTTTTTCTGATTAATTGAATTTTCATTTTATTTGTCTTATTTTCATTAATTCGTATTAAATTTAATATTGATCCAAAAAATATGAGAGTTTCACCAATTTTTTTTAAATAAAATCCTCTTTCATTTTCTGAATTAAAATTATTTTTTGGATCATTATTAATATTTTTCATGATTTAATTGATTTTGTGAATATTTTTAATTGTTTAAAAATACTTTTAAGTTTCCAAAAATTTTGAATTTTTTTCTCCAAGGTCCTTTGACCTTTTTTGACCTATGATAAATCTCATGGCCATTTCTTTGGTGTTTTGATGAGGTTTTAGGAAATTGACCAACCATAATTTAATTTAATGCATATTTTTATTATTTTTAATTGTTTAAATGCCAAATTAATTGTGTAGAGCCATTTTAATTGACTTTGTGAGTTTGACTTGTGTTGTTGGATCTTGGTCAAGGTTGATTTGACTTTGCTAGGTTAAGATCATTGGATTTAGGGGATTGATGGAATGTACATTCCATCTCCCAAAATGAATGAATGATCTTAATTTGGTAAAAATTCTCCTTTGACCAATTTGTGTTTGATCCATTCCCCCTCCATCTTCATCTCATTCCCCTTCTTTATCCATTCATGTCATGGACCTATGATATCTCTATATCCTAAGGCTAGTTGATTGCAAAATCAACATAAGTATGGATCAGATTAGGTCCCCCACTTTGCATATCCTTTTTGTGTGTGGTATGTTTCATAAGCATAGTCCATTATAGGTCATTTTGGACCAATACCATTGAACAAGTGATTTTCCTCAACTTCAAAAACGCATAACTCATTCATCCCAAATCCAAATGAGGTCAAATTTGTGGCAATTTGGAAGGTTTTTGAAATAGATACAACTTTGATGAAGACACTTTTCTCATTTGGAGCTCACATAAAAACTTAGCCAAGGTGGAATAATTGAACATATGGTTTAAAACTTAGAATTTTTTTTGACATGTTGAAATTTCCAAACTTCCACCTCAAAATTCATCATGATACAAGCTCCAAATGGAAAAGTGTTCAACGTAAGAGTTGTTCCTCTTGATCTAACCTTTCCAAAGAGTCCAAATTCATTCATTTTAGAGAAGGTGTGAGGGGTCTGCACATGGTCTGAACATGGCTGCATCAATTGGAAAGGATCAATCTTCAAACATCAACACACTTTTGCCTTGCATCACAATCCACATTCAGACTCAATTACACTTGCATATGGACTGGATTGAGTAGCTTCATGGGCCTGTACATGCCCATGCGAACATGCAATTCACTTTTCCAAATTTAGAAATATTTTGAAAGCTGCAAATAACACTTGCTTGATCTATAAATAAGAGGCCCTTGGCATCATAAATTTGACCCTTGCGCGCCAGCTTTGCCTCCCACACTTGAAACCCTCACATTTGAAAGGAAAACATGAGAAATTTCATTTTGAAATTTGAGTTTGAATCTCACTGTTTGGAGATTCAAAAACTCCAGGATCCAAAACCTTGTACCAATCCTAAGCTAGTTCTGCAAGTTTCTTGAGCAAGATCAAACACGAATTGAAGCAAGAGAGATCAAGTTCTGCACAACATTGAAGGTATTTTTCCAGTTTTTTCTTCTCTTCGATTCTCTATCAATTCTCATCAATTCTCTTGGATACTTGGTTGTCTGAAGTCCTACCAATGTAGGCAAGAAGATTGAGTTGCTTTGAGGTCAAATCGAAGCAACTCAGTTCATACACCTCAAAATTCAACTCCATGTATCTCTCAATATACTTGGAGTTAGTTTGAATTGAGGTCAGATTTGTGATCAGTGCCATTTTATCTTTAAGATCATGTCCTTCTTTTTCATTTTTTTGATGGTAATGAAAGAACCAGTCCGGCCAGGGTCATCGGAGAAGATGACCGGTGGTTTGCTCCGGCGATGTGCTGGACGTGTTCTGAGCCACATGATCAAGCCTTGGCGTTTTAATCTTGAGCGTTGCTTTTGAATACCAATAATGTAGCACGTTGACTCATATGTTTGGTGGAACACGCATTTCAGACCACTTGATCTGCCACCTCAATTAATGAGGGAGATAAAGTGGTCCACGTTTTTCTGATTAATTGAATTTTCATTTTATTTGTCTTATTTTCATTAATTCGTATTAAATTTAATATTGATCCAAAAAATATGAGAGTTTCACCAATTTTTTTTAAATAAAATCCTCTTTCATTTTCTGAATTAAAATTATTTTTTGGATCATTATTAATATTTTTCATGATTTAATTGATTTTGTGAATATTTTTAATTGTTTAAAAATACTTTTAAGTTTCCAAAAATTTTGAATTTTTTTCTCCAAGGTCCTTTGACCTTTTTTGACCTATGATAAATCTCATGGCCATTTCTTTGGTGTTTTGATGAGGTTTTAGGAAATTGACCAACCATAATTTAATTTAATGCATATTTTTATTATTTTTAATTGTTTAAATGCCAAATTAATTGTGTAGAGCCATTTTAATTGACTTTGTGAGTTTGACTTGTGTTGTTGGATCTTGGTCAAGGTTGATTTGACTTTGCTAGGTTAAGATCATTGGATTTAGGGGATTGATGGAATGTACATTCCATCTCCCAAAATGAATGAATGATCTTAATTTGGTAAAAATTCTCCTTTGACCAATTTGTGTTTGATCCATTCCCCCTCCATCTTCATCTCATTCCCCTTCTTTATCCATTCATGTCATGGACCTATGATATCTCTATATCCTAAGGCTAGTTGATTGCAAAATCAACATAAGTATGGATCAGATTAGGTCCCCCACTTTGCATATCCTTTTTGTGTGTGGTATGTTTCATAAGCATAGTCCATTATAGGTCATTTTGGACCAATACCATTGAACAAGTGATTTTCCTCAACTTCAAAAACGCATAACTCATTCATCCCAAATCCAAATGAGGTCAAATTTGTGGCAATTTGGAAGGTTTTTGAAATAGATACAACTTTGATGAAGACACTTTTCTCATTTGGAGCTCACATAAAAACTTAGCCAAGGTGGAATAATTGAACATATGGTTTAAAACTTAGAATTTTTTTTGACATGTTGAAATTTCCAAACTTCCACCTCAAAATTCATCATGATACAAGCTCCAAATGGAAAAGTGTTCAACGTAAGAGTTGTTCCTCTTGATCTAACCTTTCCAAAGAGTCCAAATTCATTCATTTTAGAGAAGGTGTGAGGGGTCTGCACATGGTCTGAACATGGCTGCATCAATTGGAAAGGATCAATCTTCAAACATCAACACACTTTTGCCTTGCATCACAATCCACATTCAGACTCAATTACACTTGCATATGGACTGGATTGAGTAGCTTCATGGGCCTGTACATGCCCATGCGAACATGCAATTCACTTTTCCAAATTTAGAAATATTTTGAAAGCTGCAAATAACACTTGCTTGATCTATAAATAAGAGGCCCTTGGCATCATAAATTTGACCCTTGCGCGCCAGCTTTGCCTCCCACACTTGAAACCCTCACATTTGAAAGGAAAACATGAGAAATTTCATTTTGAAATTTGAGTTTGAATCTCACTGTTTGGAGATTCAAAAACTCCAGGATCCAAAACCTTGTACCAATCCTAAGCTAGTTCTGCAAGTTTCTTGAGCAAGATCAAACACGAATTGAAGCAAGAGAGATCAAGTTCTGCACAACATTGAAGGTATTTTTCCAGTTTTTTCTTCTCTTCGATTCTCTATCAATTCTCATCAATTCTCTTGGATACTTGGTTGTCTGAAGTCCTACCAATGTAGGCAAGAAGATTGAGTTGCTTTGAGGTCAAATCGAAGCAACTCAGTTCATACACCTCAAAATTCAACTCCATGTATCTCTCAATATACTTGGAGTTAGTTTGAATTGAGGTCAGATTTGTGATCAGTGCCATTTTATCTTTAAGATCATGTCCTTCTTTTTCATTTTTTTGATGGTAATGAAAGAACCAGTCCGGCCAGGGTCATCGGAGAAGATGACCGGTGGTTTGCTCCGGCGATGTGCTGGACGTGTTCTGAGCCACATGATCAAGCCTTGGCGTTTTAATCTTGAGCGTTGCTTTTGAATACCAATAATGTAGCACGTTGACTCATATGTTTGGTGGAACACGCATTTCAGACCACTTGATCTGCCACCTCAATTAATGAGGGAGATAAAGTGGTCCACGTTTTTCTGATTAATTGAATTTTCATTTTATTTGTCTTATTTTCATTAATTCGTATTAAATTTAATATTGATCCAAAAAATATGAGAGTTTCACCAATTTTTTTAAATAAAATCCTCTTTCATTTTCTGAATTAAAATTATTTTTTGGATCATTATTAATATTTTTCATGATTTAATTGATTTTGTGAATATTTTTAATTGTTTAAAAATACTTTTAAGTTTCCAAAAATTTTGAATTTTTTTCTCCAAGGTCCTTTGACCTTTTTTGACCTATGATAAATCTCATGGCCATTTCTTTGGTGTTTTGATGAGGTTTTAGGAAATTGACCAACCATAATTTAATTTAATGCATATTTTTATTATTTTTAATTGTTTAAATGCCAAATTAATTGTGTAGAGCCATTTTAATTGACTTTGTGAGTTTGACTTGTGTTGTTGGATCTTGGTCAAGGTTGATTTGACTTTGCTAGGTTAAGATCATTGGATTTAGGGGATTGATGGAATGTACATTCCATCTCCCAAAATGAATGAATGATCTTAATTTGGTAAAAATTCTCCTTTGACCAATTTGTGTTTGATCCATTCCCCCTCCATCTTCATCTCATTCCCCTTCTTTATCCATTCATGTCATGGACCTATGATATCTCTATATCCTAAGGCTAGTTGATTGCAAAATCAACATAAGTATGGATCAGATTAGGTCCCCCACTTTGCATATCCTTTTTGTGTGTGGTATGTTTCATAAGCATAGTCCATTATAGGTCATTTTGGACCAATACCATTGAACAAGTGATTTTCCTCAACTTCAAAAACGCATAACTCATTCATCCCAAATCCAAATGAGGTCAAATTTGTGGCAATTTGGAAGGTTTTTGAAATAGATACAACTTTGATGAAGACACTTTTCTCATTTGGAGCTCACATAAAAACTTAGCCAAGGTGGAATAATTGAACATATGGTTTAAAACTTAGAATTTTTTTTGACATGTTGAAATTTCCAAACTTCCACCTCAAAATTCATCATGATACAAGCTCCAAATGGAAAAGTGTTCAACGTAAGAGTTGTTCCTCTTGATCTAACCTTTCCAAAGAGTCCAAATTCATTCATTTTAGAGAAGGTGTGAGGGGTCTGCACATGGTCTGAACATGGCTGCATCAATTGGAAAGGATCAATCTTCAAACATCAACACACTTTTGCCTTGCATCACAATCCACATTCAGACTCAATTACACTTGCATATGGACTGGATTGAGTAGCTTCATGGGCCTGTACATGCCCATGCGAACATGCAATTCACTTTTCCAAATTTAGAAATATTTTGAAAGCTGCAAATAACACTTGCTTGATCTATAAATAAGAGGCCCTTGGCATCATAAATTTGACCCTTGCGCGCCAGCTTTGCCTCCCACACTTGAAACCCTCACATTTGAAAGGAAAACATGAGAAATTTCATTTTGAAATTTGAGTTTGAATCTCACTGTTTGGAGATTCAAAAACTCCAGGATCCAAAACCTTGTACCAATCCTAAGCTAGTTCTGCAAGTTTCTTGAGCAAGATCAAACACGAATTGAAGCAAGAGAGATCAAGTTCTGCACAACATTGAAGGTATTTTTCCAGTTTTTTCTTCTCTTCGATTCTCTATCAATTCTCATCAATTCTCTTGGATACTTGGTTGTCTGAAGTCCTACCAATGTAGGCAAGAAGATTGAGTTGCTTTGAGGTCAAATCGAAGCAACTCAGTTCATACACCTCAAAATTCAACTCCATGTATCTCTCAATATACTTGGAGTTAGTTTGAATTGAGGTCAGATTTGTGATCAGTGCCATTTTATCTTTAAGATCATGTCCTTCTTTTTCATTTTTTTGATGGTAATGAAAGAACCAGTCCGGCCAGGGTCATCGGAGAAGATGACCGGTGGTTTGCTCCGGCGATGTGCTGGACGTGTTCTGAGCCACATGATCAAGCCTTGGCGTTTTAATCTTGAGCGTTGCTTTTGAATACCAATAATGTAGCACGTTGACTCATATGTTTGGTGGAACACGCATTTCAGACCACTTGATCTGCCACCTCAATTAATGAGGGAGATAAAGTGGTCCACGTTTTTCTGATTAATTGAATTTTCATTTTATTTGTCTTATTTTCATTAATTCGTATTAAATTTAATATTGATCCAAAAAATATGAGAGTTTCACCAATTTTTTTAAATAAAATCCTCTTTCATTTTCTGAATTAAAATTATTTTTTGGATCATTATTAATATTTTTCATGATTTAATTGATTTTGTGAATATTTTTAATTGTTTAAAAATACTTTTAAGTTTCCAAAAATTTTGAATTTTTTTCTCCAAGGTCCTTTGACCTTTTTTGACCTATGATAAATCTCATGGCCATTTCTTTGGTGTTTTGATGAGGTTTTAGGAAATTGACCAACCATAATTTAATTTAATGCATATTTTTATTATTTTTAATTGTTTAAATGCCAAATTAATTGTGTAGAGCCATTTTAATTGACTTTGTGAGTTTGACTTGTGTTGTTGGATCTTGGTCAAGGTTGATTTGACTTTGCTAGGTTAAGATCATTGGATTTAGGGGATTGATGGAATGTACATTCCATCTCCCAAAATGAATGAATGATCTTAATTTGGTAAAAATTCTCCTTTGACCAATTTGTGTTTGATCCATTCCCCCTCCATCTTCATCTCATTCCCCTTCTTTATCCATTCATGTCATGGACCTATGATATCTCTATATCCTAAGGCTAGTTGATTGCAAAATCAACATAAGTATGGATCAGATTAGGTCCCCCACTTTGCATATCCTTTTTGTGTGTGGTATGTTTCATAAGCATAGTCCATTATAGGTCATTTTGGACCAATACCATTGAACAAGTGATTTTCCTCAACTTCAAAAACGCATAACTCATTCATCCCAAATCCAAATGAGGTCAAATTTGTGGCAATTTGGAAGGTTTTTGAAATAGATACAACTTTGATGAAGACACTTTTCTCATTTGGAGCTCACATAAAAACTTAGCCAAGGTGGAATAATTGAACATATGGTTTAAAACTTAGAATTTTTTTTGACATGTTGAAATTTCCAAACTTCCACCTCAAAATTCATCATGATACAAGCTCCAAATGGAAAAGTGTTCAACGTAAGAGTTGTTCCTCTTGATCTAACCTTTCCAAAGAGTCCAAATTCATTCATTTTAGAGAAGGTGTGAGGGGTCTGCACATGGTCTGAACATGGCTGCATCAATTGGAAAGGATCAATCTTCAAACATCAACACACTTTTGCCTTGCATCACAATCCACATTCAGACTCAATTACACTTGCATATGGACTGGATTGAGTAGCTTCATGGGCCTGTACATGCCCATGCGAACATGCAATTCACTTTTCCAAATTTAGAAATATTTTGAAAGCTGCAAATAACACTTGCTTGATCTATAAATAAGAGGCCCTTGGCATCATAAATTTGACCCTTGCGCGCCAGCTTTGCCTCCCACACTTGAAACCCTCACATTTGAAAGGAAAACATGAGAAATTTCATTTTGAAATTTGAGTTTGAATCTCACTGTTTGGAGATTCAAAAACTCCAGGATCCAAAACCTTGTACCAATCCTAAGCTAGTTCTGCAAGTTTCTTGAGCAAGATCAAACACGAATTGAAGCAAGAGAGATCAAGTTCTGCACAACATTGAAGGTATTTTTCCAGTTTTTTCTTCTCTTCGATTCTCTATCAATTCTCATCAATTCTCTTGGATACTTGGTTGTCTGAAGTCCTACCAATGTAGGCAAGAAGATTGAGTTGCTTTGAGGTCAAATCGAAGCAACTCAGTTCATACACCTCAAAATTCAACTCCATGTATCTCTCAATATACTTGGAGTTAGTTTGAATTGAGGTCAGATTTGTGATCAGTGCCATTTTATCTTTAAGATCATGTCCTTCTTTTTCATTTTTTTGATGGTAATGAAAGAACCAGTCCGGCCAGGGTCATCGGAGAAGATGACCGGTGGTTTGCTCCGGCGATGTGCTGGACGTGTTCTGAGCCACATGATCAAGCCTTGGCGTTTTAATCTTGAGCGTTGCTTTTGAATACCAATAATGTAGCACGTTGACTCATATGTTTGGTGGAACACGCATTTCAGACCACTTGATCTGCCACCTCAATTAATGAGGGAGATAAAGTGGTCCACGTTTTTCTGATTAATTGAATTTTCATTTTATTTGTCTTATTTTCATTAATTCGTATTAAATTTAATATTGATCCAAAAAATATGAGAGTTTCACCAATTTTTTTTAAATAAAATCCTCTTTCATTTTCTGAATTAAAATTATTTTTTGGATCATTATTAATATTTTTCATGATTTAATTGATTTTGTGAATATTTTTAATTGTTTAAAAATACTTTTAAGTTTCCAAAAATTTTGAATTTTTTTCTCCAAGGTCCTTTGACCTTTTTTGACCTATGATAAATCTCATGGCCATTTCTTTGGTGTTTTGATGAGGTTTTAGGAAATTGACCAACCATAATTTAATTTAATGCATATTTTTATTATTTTTAATTGTTTAAATGCCAAATTAATTGTGTAGAGCCATTTTAATTGACTTTGTGAGTTTGACTTGTGTTGTTGGATCTTGGTCAAGGTTGATTTGACTTTGCTAGGTTAAGATCATTGGATTTAGGGGATTGATGGAATGTACATTCCATCTCCCAAAATGAATGAATGATCTTAATTTGGTAAAAATTCTCCTTTGACCAATTTGTGTTTGATCCATTCCCCCTCCATCTTCATCTCATTCCCCTTCTTTATCCATTCATGTCATGGACCTATGATATCTCTATATCCTAAGGCTAGTTGATTGCAAAATCAACATAAGTATGGATCAGATTAGGTCCCCCACTTTGCATATCCTTTTTGTGTGTGGTATGTTTCATAAGCATAGTCCATTATAGGTCATTTTGGACCAATACCATTGAACAAGTGATTTTCCTCAACTTCAAAAACGCATAACTCATTCATCCCAAATCCAAATGAGGTCAAATTTGTGGCAATTTGGAAGGTTTTTGAAATAGATACAACTTTGATGAAGACACTTTTCTCATTTGGAGCTCACATAAAAACTTAGCCAAGGTGGAATAATTGAACATATGGTTTAAAACTTAGAATTTTTTTTGACATGTTGAAATTTCCAAACTTCCACCTCAAAATTCATCATGATACAAGCTCCAAATGGAAAAGTGTTCAACATAAGAGTTGTTCCTCTTGATCTAACCTTTCCAAAGAGTCCAAATTCATTCATTTTAGAGAAGGTGTGAGGGGTCTGCACATGGTCTGAACATGGCTGCATCAATTGGAAAGGATCAATCTTCAAACATCAACACACTTTTGCCTTGCATCACAATCCACATTCAGACTCAATTACACTTGCATATGGACTGGATTGAGTAGCTTCATGGGCCTGTACATGCCCATGCGAACATGCAATTCACTTTTCCAAATTTAGAAATATTTTGAAAGCTGCAAATAACACTTGCTTGATCTATAAATAAGAGGCCCTTGGCATCATAAATTTGACCCTTGCGCGCCAGCTTTGCCTCCCACACTTGAAACCCTCACATTTGAAAGGAAAACATGAGAAATTTCATTTTGAAATTTGAGTTTGAATCTCACTGTTTGGAGATTCAAAAACTCCAGGATCCAAAACCTTGTACCAATCCTAAGCTAGTTCTGCAAGTTTCTTGAGCAAGATCAAACACGAATTGAAGCAAGAGAGATCAAGTTCTGCACAACATTGAAGGTATTTTTCCAGTTTTTTCTTCTCTTCGATTCTCTATCAATTCTCATCAATTCTCTTGGATACTTGGTTGTCTGAAGTCCTACCAATGTAGGCAAGAAGATTGAGTTGCTTTGAGGTCAAATCGAAGCAACTCAGTTCATACACCTCAAAATTCAACTCCATGTATCTCTCAATATACTCGGAGTTAGTTTGAATTGAGGTCAGATTTGTGATCAGTGCCATTTTATCTTTAAGATCATGTCCTTCTTTTTCATTTTTTTGATGGTAATGAAAGAACCAGTCCGGCCAGGGTCATCGGAGAAGATGACCGGTGGTTTGCTCCGGCGATGTGCTGGACGTGTTCTGAGCCACATGATCAAGCCTTGGCGTTTTAATCTTGAGCGTTGCTTTTGAATACCAATAATGTAGCACGTTGACTCATATGTTTGGTGGAACACGCATTTCAGACCACTTGATCTGCCACCTCAATTAATGAGGGAGATAAAGTGGTCCACGTTTTTCTGATTAATTGAATTTTCATTTTATTTGTCTTATTTTCATTAATTCGTATTAAATTTAATATTGATCCAAAAAATATGAGAGTTTCACCAAATTTTTTTAAATAAAATCCTCTTTCATTTTCTGAATTAAAATTATTTTTTGGATCATTATTAATATTTTTCATGATTTAATTGATTTTGTGAATATTTTTAATTGTTTAAAAATACTTTTAAGTTTCCAAAAATTTTGAATTTTTTTCTCCAAGGTCCTTTGACCTTTTTTGACCTATGATAAATCTCATGGCCATTTCTTTGGTGTTTTGATGAGGTTTTAGGAAATTGACCAACCATAATTTAATTTAATGCATATTTTTATTATTTTTAATTGTTTAAATGCCAAATTAATTGTGTAGAGCCATTTTAATTGACTTTGTGAGTTTGACTTGTGTTGTTGGATCTTGGTCAAGGTTGATTTGACTTTGCTAGGTTAAGATCATTGGATTTAGGGGATTGATGGAATGTACATTCCATCTCCCAAAATGAATGAATGATCTTAATTTGGTAAAAATTCTCCTTTGACCAATTTGTGTTTGATCCATTCCCCCTCCATCTTCATCTCATTCCCCTTCTTTATCCATTCATGTCATGGACCTATGATATCTCTATATCCTAAGGCTAGTTGATTGCAAAATCAACATAAGTATGGATCAGATTAGGTCCCCCACTTTGCATATCCTTTTTGTGTGTGGTATGTTTCATAAGCATAGTCCATTATAGGTCATTTTGGACCAATACCATTGAACAAGTGATTTTCCTCAACTTCAAAAACGCATAACTCATTCATCCCAAATCCAAATGAGGTCAAATTTGTGGCAATTTGGAAGGTTTTTGAAATAGATACAACTTTGATGAAGACACTTTTCTCATTTGGAGCTCACATAAAAACTTAGCCAAGGTGGAATAATTGAACATATGGTTTAACACTTAGAATTTTTTTTGACATGTTGAAATTTCCAAACTTCCACCTCAAAATTCATCATGATACAAGCTCCAAATGGAAAAGTGTTCAACATAAGAGTTGTTCCTCTTGATCTAACCTTTCCAAAGAGTCCAAATTCATTCATTTTAGAGAAGGTGTGAGGGGTCTGCACATGGTCTGAACATGGCTGCATCAATTGGAAAGGATCAATCTTCAAACATCAACACACTTTTGCCTTGCATCACAATCCACATTCAGACTCAATTACACTTGCATATGGACTGGATTGAGTAGCTTCATGGGCCTGTACATGCCCATGCGAACATGCAATTCACTTTTCCAAATTTAGAAATATTTTGAAAGCTGCAAATAACACTTGCTTGATCTATAAATAAGAGGCCCTTGGCATCATAAATTTGACCCTTGCGCGCCAGCTTTGCCTCCCACACTTGAAACCCTCACATTTGAAAGGAAAACATGAGAAATTTCATTTTGAAATTTGAGTTTGAATCTCACTGTTTGGAGATTCAAAAACTCCAGGATCCAAAACCTTGTACCAATCCTAAGCTAGTTCTGCAAGTTTCTTGAGCAAGATCAAACACGAATTGAAGCAAGAGAGATCAAGTTCTGCACAACATTGAAGGTATTTTTCCAGTTTTTTCTTCTCTTCGATTCTCTATCAATTCTCATCAATTCTCTTGGATACTTGGTTGTCTGAAGTCCTACCAATGTAGGCAAGAAGATTGAGTTGCTTTGAGGTCAAATCGAAGCAACTCAGTTCATACACCTCAAAATTCAACTCCATGTATCTCTCAATATACTCGGAGTTAGTTTGAATTGAGGTCAGATTTGTGATCAGTGCCATTTTATCTTTAAGATCATGTCCTTCTTTTTCATTTTTTTGATGGTAATGAAAGAACCAGTCCGGCCAGGGTCATCGGAGAAGATGACCGGTGGTTTGCTCCGGCGATGTGCTGGACGTGTTCTGAGCCACATGATCAAGCCTTGGCGTTTTAATCTTGAGCGTTGCTTTTGAATACCAATAATGTAGCACGTTGACTCATATGTTTGGTGGAACACGCATTTCAGACCACTTGATCTGCCACCTCAATTAATGAGGGAGATAAAGTGGTCCACGTTTTTCTGATTAATTGAATTTTCATTTTATTTGTCTTATTTTCATTAATTCGTATTAAATTTAATATTGATCCAAAAAATATGAGAGTTTCACCAATTTTTTTAAATAAAATCCTCTTTCATTTTCTGAATTAAAATTATTTTTTGGATCATTATTAATATTTTTCATGATTTAATTGATTTTGTGAATATTTTTAATTGTTTAAAAATACTTTTAAGTTTCCAAAAATTTTGAATTTTTTTCTCCAAGGTCCTTTGACCTTTTTTGACCTATGATAAATCTCATGGCCATTTCTTTGGTGTTTTGATGAGGTTTTAGGAAATTGACCAACCATAATTTAATTTAATGCATATTTTTATTATTTTTAATTGTTTAAATGCCAAATTAATTGTGTAGAGCCATTTTAATTGACTTTGTGAGTTTGACTTGTGTTGTTGGATCTTGGTCAAGGTTGATTTGACTTTGCTAGGTTAAGATCATTGGATTTAGGGGATTGATGGAATGTACATTCCATCTCCCAAAATGAATGAATGATCTTAATTTGGTAAAAATTCTCCTTTGACCAATTTGTGTTTGATC
Organism: Lathyrus oleraceus; assembly: GCF_024323335.1. NCBI lineage: Eukaryota > Viridiplantae > Streptophyta > Magnoliopsida > Fabales > Fabaceae > Lathyrus > Lathyrus oleraceus. The sequence goes on along the minus strand of NC_066582.1, from coordinate 436,301,686 downwards.
CATTCCCCCTCCATCTTCATCTCATTCCCCTTCTTTATCCATTCATGTCATGGACCTATGATATCTCTATATCCTAAGGCTAGTTGATTGCAAAATCAACATAAGTATGGATCAGATTAGGTCCCCCACTTTGCATATCCTTTTTGTGTGTGGTATGTTTCATAAGCATAGTCCATTATAGGTCATTTTGGACCAATACCATTGAACAAGTGATTTTCCTCAACTTCAAAAACGCATAACTCATTCATCCCAAATCCAAATGAGGTCAAATTTGTGGCAATTTGGAAGGTTTTTGAAATAGATACAACTTTGATGAAGACACTTTTCTCATTTGGAGCTCACATAAAAACTTAGCCAAGGTGGAATAATTGAACATATGGTTTAAACTTAGAATTTTTTTTGACATGTTGAAATTTCCAAACTTCCACCTCAAAATTCATCATGATACAAGCTCCAAATGGAAAAGTGTTCAACATAAGAGTTGTTCCTCTTGATCTAACCTTTCCAAAGAGTCCAAATTCATTCATTTTAGAGAAGGTGTGAGGGGTCTGCACATGGTCTGAACATGGCTGCATCAATTGGAAAGGATCAATCTTCAAACATCAACACACTTTTGCCTTGCATCACAATCCACATTCAGACTCAATTACACTTGCATATGGACTGGATTGAGTAGCTTCATGGGCCTGTACATGCCCATGCGAACATGCAATTCACTTTTCCAAATTTAGAAATATTTTGAAAGCTGCAAATAACACTTGCTTGATCTATAAATAAGAGGCCCTTGGCATCATAAATTTGACCCTTGCGCGCCAGCTTTGCCTCCCACACTTGAAACCCTCACATTTGAAAGGAAAACATGAGAAATTTCATTTTGAAATTTGAGTTTGAATCTCACTGTTTGGAGATTCAAAAACTCCAGGATCCAAAACCTTGTACCAATCCTAAGCTAGTTCTGCAAGTTTCTTGAGCAAGATCAAACACGAATTGAAGCAAGAGAGATCAAGTTCTGCACAACATTGAAGGTATTTTTCCAGTTTTTTCTTCTCTTCGATTCTCTATCAATTCTCATCAATTCTCTTGGATACTTGGTTGTCTGAAGTCCTACCAATGTAGGCAAGAAGATTGAGTTGCTTTGAGGTCAAATCGAAGCAACTCAGTTCATACACCTCAAAATTCAACTCCATGTATCTCTCAATATACTCGGAGTTAGTTTGAATTGAGGTCAGATTTGTGATCAGTGCCATTTTATCTTTAAGATCATGTCCTTCTTTTTCATTTTTTTGATGGTAATGAAAGAACCAGTCCGGCCAGGGTCATCGGAGAAGATGACCGGTGGTTTGCTCCGGCGATGTGCTGGACGTGTTCTGAGCCACATGATCAAGCCTTGGCGTTTTAATCTTGAGCGTTGCTTTTGAATACCAATAATGTAGCACGTTGACTCATATGTTTGGTGGAACACGCATTTCAGACCACTTGATCTGCCACCTCAATTAATGAGGGAGATAAAGTGGTCCACGTTTTTCTGATTAATTGAATTTTCATTTTATTTGTCTTATTTTCATTAATTCGTATTAAATTTAATATTGATCCAAAAAATATGAGAGTTTCACCAATTTTTTTAAATAAAATCCTCTTTCATTTTCTGAATTAAAATTATTTTTTGGATCATTATTAATATTTTTCATGATTTAATTGATTTTGTGAATATTTTTAATTGTTTAAAAATACTTTTAAGTTTCCAAAAATTTTGAATTTTTTTCTCCAAGGTCCTTTGACCTTTTTTGACCTATGATAAATCTCATGGCCATTTCTTTGGTGTTTTGATGAGGTTTTAGGAAATTGACCAACCATAATTTAATTTAATGCATATTTTTATTATTTTTAATTGTTTAAATGCCAAATTAATTGTGTAGAGCCATTTTAATTGACTTTGTGAGTTTGACTTGTGTTGTTGGATCTTGGTCAAGGTTGATTTGACTTTGCTAGGTTAAGATCATTGGATTTAGGGGATTGATGGAATGTACATTCCATCTCCCAAAATGAATGAATGATCTTAATTTGGTAAAAATTCTCCTTTGACCAATTTGTGTTTGATCCATTCCCCCTCCATCTTCATCTCATTCCCCTTCTTTATCCATTCATGTCATGGACCTATGATATCTCTATATCCTAAGGCTAGTTGATTGCAAAATCAACATAAGTATGGATCAGATTAGGTCCCCCACTTTGCATATCCTTTTTGTGTGTGGTATGTTTCATAAGCATAGTCCATTATAGGTCATTTTGGACCAATACCATTGAACAAGTGATTTTCCTCAACTTCAAAAACGCATAACTCATTCATCCCAAATCCAAATGAGGTCAAATTTGTGGCAATTTGGAAGGTTTTTGAAATAGATACAACTTTGATGAAGACACTTTTCTCATTTGGAGCTCACATAAAAACTTAGCCAAGGTGGAATAATTGAACATATGGTTTAACACTTAGAATTTTTTTTGACATGTTGAAATTTCCAAACTTCCACCTCAAAATTCATCATGATACAAGCTCCAAATGGAAAAGTGTTCAACATAAGAGTTGTTCCTCTTGATCTAACCTTTCCAAAGAGTCCAAATTCATTCATTTTAGAGAAGGTGTGAGGGGTCTGCACATGGTCTGAACATGGCTGCATCAATTGGAAAGGATCAATCTTCAAACATCAACACACTTTTGCCTTGCATCACAATCCACATTCAGACTCAATTACACTTGCATATGGACTGGATTGAGTAGCTTCATGGGCCTGTACATGCCCATGCGAACATGCAATTCACTTTTCCAAATTTAGAAATATTTTGAAAGCTGCAAATAACACTTGCTTGATCTATAAATAAGAGGCCCTTGGCATCATAAATTTGACCCTTGCGCGCCAGCTTTGCCTCCCACACTTGAAACCCTCACATTTGAAAGGAAAACATGAGAAATTTCATTTTGAAATTTGAGTTTGAATCTCACTGTTTGGAGATTCAAAAACTCCAGGATCCAAAACCTTGTACCAATCCTAAGCTAGTTCTGCAAGTTTCTTGAGCAAGATCAAACACGAATTGAAGCAAGAGAGATCAAGTTCTGCACAACATTGAAGGTATTTTTCCAGTTTTTTCTTCTCTTCGATTCTCTATCAATTCTCATCAATTCTCTTGGATACTTGGTTGTCTGAAGTCCTACCAATGTAGGCAAGAAGATTGAGTTGCTTTGAGGTCAAATCGAAGCAACTCAGTTCATACACCTCAAAATTCAACTCCATGTATCTCTCAATATACTCGGAGTTAGTTTGAATTGAGGTCAGATTTGTGATCAGTGCCATTTTATCTTTAAGATCATGTCCTTCTTTTTCATTTTTTTGATGGTAATGAAAGAACCAGTCCGGCCAGGGTCATCGGAGAAGATGACCGGTGGTTTGCTCCGGCGATGTGCTGGACGTGTTCTGAGCCACATGATCAAGCCTTGGCGTTTTAATCTTGAGCGTTGCTTTTGAATACCAATAATGTAGCACGTTGACTCATATGTTTGGTGGAACACGCATTTCAGACCACTTGATCTGCCACCTCAATTAATGAGGGAGATAAAGTGGTCCACGTTTTTCTGATTAATTGAATTTTCATTTTATTTGTCTTATTTTCATTAATTCGTATTAAATTTAATATTGATCCAAAAAATATGAGAGTTTCACCAATTTTTTTAAATAAAATCCTCTTTCATTTTCTGAATTAAAATTATTTTTTGGATCATTATTAATATTTTTCATGATTTAATTGATTTTGTGAATATTTTTAATTGTTTAAAAATACTTTTAAGTTTCCAAAAATTTTGAATTTTTTTCTCCAAGGTCCTTTGACCTTTTTTGACCTATGATAAATCTCATGGCCATTTCTTTGGTGTTTTGATGAGGTTTTAGGAAATTGACCAACCATAATTTAATTTAATGCATATTTTTATTATTTTTAATTGTTTAAATGCCAAATTAATTGTGTAGAGCCATTTTAATTGACTTTGTGAGTTTGACTTGTGTTGTTGGATCTTGGTCAAGGTTGATTTGACTTTGCTAGGTTAAGATCATTGGATTTAGGGGATTGATGGAATGTACATTCCATCTCCCAAAATGAATGAATGATCTTAATTTGGTAAAAATTCTCCTTTGACCAATTTGTGTTTGATCCATTCCCCCTCCATCTTCATCTCATTCCCCTTCTTTATCCATTCATGTCATGGACCTATGATATCTCTATATCCTAAGGCTAGTTGATTGCAAAATCAACATAAGTATGGATCAGATTAGGTCCCCCACTTTGCATATCCTTTTTGTGTGTGGTATGTTTCATAAGCATAGTCCATTATAGGTCATTTTGGACCAATACCATTGAACAAGTGATTTTCCTCAACTTCAAAAATGCATAACTCATTCATCCCAAATCCAAATGAGGTCAAATTTGTGGCAATTTGGAAGGTTTTTGAAATAGATACAACTTTGATGAAGACACTTTTCTCATTTGGAGCTCACATAAAAACTTAGCCAAGGTGGAATAATTGAACATATGGTTTAACACTTAGAATTTTTTTTGACATGTTGAAATTTCCAAACTTCCACCTCAAAATTCATCATGATACAAGCTCCAAATGGAAAAGTGTTCAACATAAGAGTTGTTCCTCTTGATCTAACCTTTCCAAAGAGTCCAAATTCATTCATTTTAGAGAAGGTGTGAGGGGTCTGCACATGGTCTGAACATGGCTGCATCAATTGGAAAGGATCAATCTTCAAACATCAACACACTTTTGCCTTGCATCACAATCCACATTCAGACTCAATTACACTTGCATATGGACTGGATTGAGTAGCTTCATGGGCCTGTACATGCCCATGCGAACATGCAATTCACTTTTCCAAATTTAGAAATATTTTGAAAGCTGCAAATAACACTTGCTTGATCTATAAATAAGAGGCCCTTGGCATCATAAATTTGACCCTTGCGCGCCAGCTTTGCCTCCCACACTTGAAACCCTCACATTTGAAAGGAAAACATGAGAAATTTCATTTTGAAATTTGAGTTTGAATCTCACTGTTTGGAGATTCAAAAACTCCAGGATCCAAAACCTTGTACCAATCCTAAGCTAGTTCTGCAAGTTTCTTGAGCAAGATCAAACACGAATTGAAGCAAGAGAGATCAAGTTCTGCACAACATTGAAGGTATTTTTCCAGTTTTTTCTTCTCTTCGATTCTCTATCAATTCTCATCAATTCTCTTGGATACTTGGTTGTCTGAAGTCCTACCAATGTAGGCAAGAAGATTGAGTTGCTTTGAGGTCAAATCGAAGCAACTCAGTTCATACACCTCAAAATTCAACTCCATGTATCTCTCAATATACTCGGAGTTAGTTTGAATTGAGGTCAGATTTGTGATCAGTGCCATTTTATCTTTAAGATCATGTCCTTCTTTTTCATTTTTTTGATGGTAATGAAAGAACCAGTCCGGCCAGGGTCATCGGAGAAGATGACCGGTGGTTTGCTCCGGCGATGTGCTGGACGTGTTCTGAGCCACATGATCAAGCCTTGGCGTTTTAATCTTGAGCGTTGCTTTTGAATACCAATAATGTAGCACGTTGACTCATATGTTTATGGAACACGCATTTCAGACCACTTGATCTGCCACCTCAATTAATGAGGGAGATAAAGTGGTCCACGTTTTTCTGATTAATTGAATTTTCATTTTATTTGTCTTATTTTCATTAATTCGTATTAAATTTAATATTGATCCAAAAAATATGAGAGTTTCACCAATTTTTTTAAATAAAATCCTCTTTCATTTTCTGAATTAAAATTATTTTTTGGATCATTATTAATATTTTTCATGATTTAATTGATTTTGTGAATATTTTTAATTGTTTAAAAATACTTTTAAGTTTCCAAAAATTTTGAATTTTTTTCTCCAAGGTCCTTTGACCTTTTTTGACCTATGATAAATCTCATGGCCATTTCTTTGGTGTTTTGATGAGGTTTTAGGAAATTGACCAACCATAATTTAATTTAATGCATATTTTTATTATTTTTAATTGTTTAAATGCCAAATTAATTGTGTAGAGCCATTTTAATTGACTTTGTGAGTTTGACTTGTGTTGTTGGATCTTGGTCAAGGTTGATTTGACTTTGCTAGGTTAAGATCATTGGATTTAGGGGATTGATGGAATGTACATTCCATCTCCCAAAATGAATGAATGATCTTAATTTGGTAAAAATTCTCCTTTGACCAATTTGTGTTTGATCCATTCCCCCTCCATCTTCATCTCATTCCCCTTCTTTATCCATTCATGTCATGGACCTATGATATCTCTATATCCTAAGGCTAGTTGATTGCAAAATCAACATAAGTATGGATCAGATTAGGTCCCCCACTTTGCATATCCTTTTTGTGTGTGGTATGTTTCATAAGCATAGTCCATTATAGGTCATTTTGGACCAACACCATTGAACAAGTGATTTTCCTCAACTTCAAAAATGCATAACTCATTCATCCCAAATCCAAATGAGGTCAAATTTGTGACAATTTGGAAGGTTTTTGAAATAGATACAACTTTGATGAAGACACTTTTCTCATTTGGAGCTCACATAAAAACTTAGCCAAGGTGGAATAATTGAACATATGGTTTAACACTTAGAATTTTTTTTGACATGTTGAAATTTCCAAACTTCCACTTCAAAATTCATCATGATACAAGCTCCAAACGGAAAAGTGTTCAACATAAGAGTTGTTCCTCTTGATCTAACCTTTCCAAAGAGTCCAAATTCATTCATTTTAGAGAAGGTGTGAGGGGTCTGCACATGGTCTGAACATGGCTGCATCAATTGGAAAGGATCAATCTTCAAACATCAACACACTTTTGCCTTGAATCACAATCCACATTCAGACTCAATTACACTTGCATATGGACTGGATTGAGTAGCTTCATGGGCCTGTACATTCCCATGCGAACATGCAATTCACTTTTCCAAATTTAGAAATATTTTGAAAGCTGCAAATAACACTTGCTTGATCTATAAATAAGAGGCCCTTGGCATCATAAATTTGACCCTTGCGCGCCAGCTTTGCCTCCCACACTTGAAACCCTCACATTTGAAAGGAAAACATGAGAAATTTCATTTTGAAATTTGAGTTTGAATCTCACTGTTTGGAGATTCAAAAACTCCAGGATCCAAAACCTTGTACCAATCCTAAGCTAGTTCTGCAAGTTTCTTGAGCAAGATCAAACACGAATTGAAGCAAGAGAGATCAAGTTCTGCACAACATTGAAGGTATTTTTCCAGTTTTTTCTTCTCTTCGATTCTCTATCAATTCTCATCAATTCTCTTGGATACTTGGTTGTCTGAAGTCCTACCAATGTAGGCAAGAAGATTGAGTTGCTTTGAGGTCAAATCGAAGCAACTCAGTTCATACACCTCAAAATTCAACTCCATGTATCTCTCAATATACTCGGAGTTAGTTTGAATTGAGGTCAGATTTGTGATCAGTGCCATTTTATCTTTAAGATCATGTCCTTCTTTTTCATTTTTTTGATGGTAATGAAAGAACCAGTCCGGCCAGGGTCATCGGAGAAGATGACCGGTGGTTTGCTCCGGCGATGTGCTGGACGTGTTCTGAGCCACATGATCAAGCCTTGGCGTTTTAATCTTGAGCGTTGCTTTTGAATACCAATAATGTAGCACGTTGACTCATATGTTTATGGAACACGCATTTCAGACCACTTGATCTGCCACCTCAATTAATGAGGGAGATAAAGTGGTCCACGTTTTTCTGATTAATTGAATTTTCATTTTATTTGTCTTATTTTCATTAATTCGTATTAAATTTAATATTGATCCAAAAAATATGAGAGTTTCACCAATTTTTTTAAATAAAATCCTCTTTCATTTTCTGAATTAAAATTATTTTTTGGATCATTATTAATATTTTTCATGATTTAATTGATTTTGTGAATATTTTTAATTGTTTAAAAATACTTTTAAGTTTCCAAAAATTTTGAATTTTTTTCTCCAAGGTCCTTTGACCTTTTTTGACCTATGATAAATCTCATGGCCATTTCTTTGGTGTTTTGATGAGGTTTTAGGAAATTGACCAACCATAATTTAATTTAATGCATATTTTTATTATTTTTAATTGTTTAAATGCCAAATTAATTGTGTAGAGCCATTTTAATTGACTTTGTGAGTTTGACTTGTGTTGTTGGATCTTGGTCAAGGTTGATTTGACTTTGCTAGGTTAAGATCATTGGATTTAGGGGATTGATGGAATGTACATTCCATCTCCCAAAATGAATGAATGATCTTAATTTGGTAAAAATTCTCCTTTGACCAATTTGTGTTTGATCCATTCCCCCTCCATCTTCATCTCATTCCCCTTCTTTATCCATTCATGTCATGGACCTATGATATCTCTATATCCTAAGGCTAGTTGATTGCAAAATCAACATAAGTATGGATCAGATTAGGTCCCCCACTTTGCATATCCTTTTTGTGTGTGGTATGTTTCATAAGCATAGTCCATTATAGGTCATTTTGGACCAACACCATTGAACAAGTGATTTTCCTCAACTTCAAAAATGCATAACTCATTCATCCCAAATCCAAATGAGGTCAAATTTGTGACAATTTGGAAGGTTTTTGAAATAGATACAACTTTGATGAAGACACTTTTCTCATTTGGAGCTCACATAAAAACTTAGCCAAGGTGGAATAATTGAACATATGGTTTAACACTTAGAATTTTTTTTGACATGTTGAAATTTCCAAACTTCCACTTCAAAATTCATCATGATACAAGCTCCAAACGGAAAAGTGTTCAACATAAGAGTTGTTCCTCTTGATCTAACCTTTCCAAAGAGTCCAAATTCATTCATTTTAGAGAAGGTGTGAGGGGTCTGCACATGGTCTGAACATGGCTGCATCAATTGGAAAGGATCAATCTTCAAACATCAACACACTTTTGCCTTGAATCATAATCCACATTCAGACTCAATTACACTTGCATATGGACTGGATTGAGTAGCTTCATGGGCATGTACATTCCCATGCGAACATGCAATTCACTTTGCCAAATTTAGAAATATTTTGAAAGCTGCAAATAACACTTGCTTGATCTATAAATAAGAGGCCCTTGGCATCATAAATTTGACCCTTGCGCGCCAGCTTTGCCTCCCACACTTGAAACCCTCACATTTGAAAGGAAAACATGAGAAATTTCATTTTGAAATTTGAGTTTGAATCTCACTGTTTGGAGATTCAAAAACTCCAGGATCCAAAACCTTGTACCAATCCTAAGCTAGTTCTGCAAGTTTCTTGAGCAAGATCAAACACGAATTGAAGCAAGAGAGATCAAGTTCTGCACAACATTGAAGGTATTTTTCCAGTTTTTTCTTCTCTTCGATTCTCTATCAATTCTCATCAATTCTCTTGGATACTTGGTTGTCTGAAGTCCTACCAATGTAGGCAAGAAGATTGAGTTGCTTCGAGGTCAAATCGAAGCAACTCAGTTCATACACCTCAAAATTCAACTCCATGTATCTCTCAATATACTCGGAGTTAGTTTGAATTGAGGTCAGATTTGTGATCAGTGCCATTTTATCTTTAAGATCATGTCCTTCTTTTTCATTTTTTTGATGGTAATGAAAGAACCAGTCCGGCCAGGGTCATCGGAGAAGATGACCGGTGGTTTGCTCCGGCGATGTGCTGGACGTGTTCTGAGCCACATGATCAAGCCTTGGCGTTTTAATCTTGAGCGTTGCTTTTGAATACCAATAATGTAGCACGTTGACTCATATGTTTATGGAACACGCATTTCAGACCACTTGATCTGCCACCTCAATTAATGAGGGAGATAAAGTGGTCCACGTTTTTCTGATTAATTGAATTTTCATTTTATTTGTCTTATTTTCATTAATTCGTATTAAATTTAATATTGATCCAAAAAATATGAGAGTTTCACCAATTTTTTTAAATAAAATCCTCTTTCATTTTCTGAATTAAAATTATTTTTTGGATCATTATTAATATTTTTCATGATTTAATTGATTTTGTGAATATTTTTAATTGTTTAAAAATACTTTTAAGTTTCCAAAAATTTTGAATTTTTTTCTCCAAGGTCCTTTGACCTTTTTTGACCTATGATAAATCTCATGGCCATTTCTTTGGTGTTTTGATGAGGTTTTAGGAAATTGACCAACCATAATTTAATTTAATGCATATTTTTATTATTTTTAATTGTTTAAATGCCAAATTAATTGTGTAGAGCCATTTTAATTGACTTTGTGAGTTTGACTTGTGTTGTTGGATCTTGGTCAAGGTTGATTTGACTTTGCTAGGTTAAGATCATTGGATTTAGGGGATTGATGGAATGTACATTCCATCTCCCAAAATGAATGAATGATCTTAATTTGGTAAAAATTCTCCTTTGACCAATTTGTGTTTGATCCATTCCCCCTCCATCTTCATCTCATTCCCCTTCTTTATCCATTCATGTCATGGACCTATGATATCTCTATATCCTAAGGCTAGTTGATTGCAAAATCAACATAAGTATGGATCAGATTAGGTCCCCCACTTTGCATATCCTTTTTGTGTGTGGTATGTTTCATAAGCATAGTCCATTATAGGTCATTTTGGACCAACACCATTGAACAAGTGATTTTCCTCAACTTCAAAAATGCATAACTCATTCATCCCAAATCCAAATGAGGTCAAATTTGTGACAATTTGGAAGGTTTTTGAAATAGATACAACTTTGATGAAGACACTTTTCTCATTTGGAGCTCACATAAAAACTTAGCCAAGGTGGAATAATTGAACATATGGTTTAACACTTAGAATTTTTTTTGACATGTTGAAATTTCCAAACTTCCACTTCAAAATTCATCATGATACAAGCTCCAAACGGAAAAGTGTTCAACATAAGAGTTGTTCCTCTTGATCTAACCTTTCCAAAGAGTCCAAATTCATTCATTTTAGAGAAGGTGTGAGGGGTCTGCACATGGTCTGAACATGGCTGCATCAATTGGAAAGGATCAATCTTCAAACATCAACACACTTTTGCCTTGAATCACAATCCACATTCAGACTCAATTACACTTGCATATGGACTGGATTGAGTAGCTTCATGGGCCTGTACATTCCCATGCGAACATGCAATTCACTTTTCCAAATTTAGAAATATTTTGAAAGCTGCAAATAACACTTGCTTGATCTATAAATAAGAGGCCCTTGGCATCATAAATTTGACCCTTGCGCGCCAGCTTTGCCTCCCACACTTGAAACCCTCACATTTGAAAGGAAAACATGAGAAATTTCATTTTGAAATTTGAGTTTGAATCTCACTGTTTGGAGATTCAAAAACTCCAGGATCCAAAACCTTGTACCAATCCTAAGCTAGTTCTGCAAGTTTCTTGAGCAAGATCAAACACGAATTGAAGCAAGAGAGATCAAGTTCTGCACAACATTGAAGGTATTTTTCCAGTTTTTTCTTCTCTTCGATTCTCTATCAATTCTCATCAATTCTCTTGGATACTTGGTTGTCTGAAGTCCTACCAATGTAGGCAAGAAGATTGAGTTGCTTCGAGGTCAAATCAAGCAACTCAGTTCATACACCTCAAAATTCAACTCCATGTATCTCTCAATATACTCGGAGTTAGTTTGAATTGAGGTCAGATTTGTGATCAGTGCCATTTTATCTTTAAGATCATGTCCTTCTTTTTCATTTTTTTGATGGTAATGAAAGAACCAGTCCGGCCAGGGTCATCGGAGAAGATGACCGGTGGTTTGCTCCGGCGATGTGCTGGACGTGTTCTGAGCCACATGATCAAGCCTTGGCGTTTTAATCTTGAGCGTTGCTTTTGAATACCAATAATGTAGCACGTTGACTCATATGTTTATGGAACACGCATTTCAGACCACTTGATCTGCCACCTCAATTAATGAGGGAGATAAAGTGGTCCACGTTTTTCTGATTAATTGAATTTTCATTTTATTTGTCTTATTTTCATTAATTCGTATTAAATTTAATATTGATCCAAAAAATATGAGAGTTTCACCAATTTTTTTAAATAAAATCCTCTTTCATTTTCTGAATTAAAATTATTTTTTGGATCATTATTAATATTTTTCATGATTTAATTGATTTTGTGAATATTTTTAATTGTTTAAAAATACTTTTAAGTTTCCAAAAATTTTGAATTTTTTTCTCCAAGGTCCTTTGACCTTTTTTGACCTATGATAAATCTCATGGCCATTTCTTTGGTGTTTTGATGAGGTTTTAGGAAATTGACCAACCATAATTTAATTTAATGCATATTTTTATTATTTTTAATTGTTTAAATGCCAAATTAATTGTGTAGAGCCATTTTAATTGACTTTGTGAGTTTGACTTGTGTTGTTGGATCTTGGTCAAGGTTGATTTGACTTTGCTAGGTTAAGATCATTGGATTTAGGAGATTGATGGAATGTACATTCCATCTCCCAAAATGAATGAATGATCTTAATTTGGTAAAAATTCTCCTTTGACCAATTTGTGTTTGATCCATTCCCCCTCCATCTTCATCTCATTCCCCTTCTTTATCCATTCATGTCATGGACCTATGATATCTCTATATCCTAAGGCTAGTTGATTGCAAAATCAACATAAGTATGGATCAGATTAGGTCCCCCACTTTGCATATCCTTTTTGTGTGTGGTATGTTTCATAAGCATAGTCCATTATAGGTCATTTTGGACCAACACCATTGAACAAGTGATTTTCCTCAACTTCAAAAATGCATAACTCATTCATCCCAAATCCAAATGAGGTCAAATTTGTGACAATTTGGAAGGTTTTTGAAATAGATACAACTTTGATGAAGACACTTTTCTCATTTGGAGCTCACATAAAAACTTAGCCAAGGTGGAATAATTGAACATATGGTTTAACACTTAGAATTTTTTTTGACATGTTGAAATTTCCAAACTTCCACTTCAAAATTCATCATGATACAAGCTCCAAACGGAAAAGTGTTCAACATAAGAGTTGTTCCTCTTGCTCTAACCTTTCCAAAGAGTCCAAATTCATTCATTTTAGAGAAGGTGTGAGGGGTCTGCACATGGTCTGAACATGGCTGCATCAATTGGAAAGGATCAATCTTCAAACATCAACACACTTTTGCCTTGAATCACAATCCACATTCAGACTCAATTACACTTGCATATGGACTGGATTGAGTAGCTTCATGGGCCTGTACATTCCCATGCGAACATGCAATTCACTTTTCCAAATTTAGAAATATTTTGAAAGCTGCAAATAACACTTGCTTGATCTATAAATAAGAGGCCCTTGGCATCATAAATTTGACCCTTGCGCGCCAGCTTTGCCTCCCACACTTGAAACCCTCACATTTGAAAGGAAAACATGAGAAATTTCATTTTGAAATTTGAGTTTGAATCTCACTGTTTGGAGATTCAAAAACTCCAGGATCCAAAACCTTGTACCAATCCTAAGCTAGTTCTGCAAGTTTCTTGAGCAAGATCAAACACGAATTGAAGCAAGAGAGATCAAGTTCTGCACAACATTGAAGGTATTTTTCCAGTTTTTTCTTCTCTTCGATTCTCTATCAATTCTCATCAATTCTCTTGGATACTTGGTTGTCTGAAGTCCTACCAATGTAGGCAAGAAGATTGAGTTGCTTCGAGGTCAAATTCAAGCAACTCAGTTCATACACCTCAAAATTCAACTCCATGTATCTCTCAATATACTCGGAGTTAGTTTGAATTGAGGTCAGATTTGTGATCAGTGCCATTTTATCTTTAAGATCATGTCCTTCTTTTTCATTTTTTTGATGGTAATGAAAGAACCAGTCCGGCCAGGGTCATCGGAGAAGATGACCGGTGGTTTGCTCCGGCGATGTGCTGGACGTGTTCTGAGCCACATGATCAAGCCTTGGCGTTTTAATCTTGAGCGTTGCTTTTGAATACCAATAATGTAGCACGTTGACTCATATGTTTATGGAACACGCATTTCAGACCACTTGATCTGCCACCTCAATTAATGAGGGAGATAAAGTGGTCCACGTTTTTCTGATTAATTGAATTTTCATTTTATTTGTCTTATTTTCATTAATTCGTATTAAATTTAATATTGATCCAAAAAATATGAGAGTTTCACCAATTTTTTTAAATAAAATCCTCTTTCATTTTCTGAATTAAAATTATTTTTTGGATCATTATTAATATTTTTCATGATTTAATTGATTTTGTGAATATTTTTAATTGTTTAAAAATACTTTTAAGTTTCCAAAAATTTTGAATTTTTTTCTCCAAGGTCCTTTGACCTTTTTTGACCTATGATAAATCTCATGGCCATTTCTTTGGTGTTTTGATGAGGTTTTAGGAAATTGACCAACCATAATTTAATTTAATGCATATTTTTATTATTTTTAATTGTTTAAATGCCAAATTAATTGTGTAGAGCCATTTTAATTGACTTTGTGAGTTTGACTTGTGTTGTTGGATCTTGGTCAAGGTTGATTTGACTTTGCTAGGTTAAGATCATTGGATTTAGGGGATTGATGGAATGTACATTCCATCTCCCAAAATGAATGAATGATCTTAATTTGGTAAAAATTCTCCTTTGACCAATTTGTGTTTGATCCATTCCCCCTCCATCTTCATCTCATTCCCCTTCTTTATCCATTCATGTCATGGACCTATGATATCTCTATATCCTAAGGCTAGTTGATTGCAAAATCAACATAAGTATGGATCAGATTAGGTCCCCCACTTTGCATATCCTTTTTGTGTGTGGTATGTTTCATAAGCATAGTCCATTATAGGTCATTTTGGACCAACACCATTGAACAAGTGATTTTCCTCAACTTCAAAAATGCATAACTCATTCATCCCAAATCCAAATGAGGTCAAATTTGTGACAATTTGGAAGGTTTTTGAAATAGATACAACTTTGATGAAGACACTTTTCTCATTTGGAGCTCACATAAAAACTTAGCCAAGGTGGAATAATTGAACATATGGTTTAACACTTAGAATTTTTTTTGACATGTTGAAATTTCCAAACTTCCACTTCAAAATTCATCATGATACAAGCTCCAAACGGAAAAGTGTTCAACATAAGAGTTGTTCCTCTTGCTCTAACCTTTCCAAAGAGTCCAAATTCATTCATTTTAGAGAAGGTGTGAGGGGTCTGCACATGGTCTGAACATGGCTGCATCAATTGGAAAGGATCAATCTTCAAACATCAACACACTTTTGCCTTGAATCACAATCCACATTCAGACTCAATTACACTTGCATATGGACTGGATTGAGTAGCTTCATGGGCCTGTACATGCCCATGCGAACATGCAATTCACTTTTCCAAATTTAGAAATATTTTGAAAGCTGCAAATAACACTTGCTTGATCTATAAATAAGAGGCCCTTGGCATCATAAATTTGACCCTTGCGCGCCAGCTTTGCCTCCCACACTTGAAACCCTCACATTTGAAAGGAAAACATGAGAAATTTCATTTTGAAATTTGAGTTTGAATCTCACTGTTTGGAGATTCAAAAACTCCAGGATCCAAAACCTTGTACCAATCCTAAGCTAGTTCTGCAAGTTTCTTGAGCAAGATCAAACACGAATTGAAGCAAGAGAGATCAAGTTCTGCACAACATTGAAGGTATTTTTCCAGTTTTTTCTTCTCTTCGATTCTCTATCAATTCTCATCAATTCTCTTGGATACTTGGTTGTCTGAAGTCCTACCAATGTAGGCAAGAAGATTGAGTTGCTTTGAGGTCAAATCGAAGCAACTCAGTTCATACACCTCAAAATTCAACTCCATGTATCTCTCAATATACTTGGAGTTAGTTTGAATTGAGGTCAGATTTGTGATCAGTGCCATTTTATCTTTAAGATCATGTCCTTCTTTTTCATTTTTTTGATGGTAATGAAAGAACCAGTCCGGCCAGGGTCATCGGAGAAGATGACCGGTGGTTTGCTCCGGCGATGTGCTGGACGTGTTTTGAGCCACATGATCAAGCCTTGGCGTTTTAATCTTGAGCGTTGCTTTTGAATACCAATAATGTAGCACGTTGACTCATATGTTTGGTGGAACACGCATTTCGACCACTTGATCTGCCACCTCAATTAATGAGGGAGATAAAGTGGTCCACGTTTTTCTGATTAATTGAATTTTCATTTTATTTGTCTTATTTTCATTAATTCGTATTAAATTTAATATTGATCCAAAAAATATGAGAGTTTCACCAATTTTTTTTAAATAAAATCTTCTTTCATTTTCTGAATTAAAATTATTTTTTTGGATCATTATTAATATTTTTCATGATTTAATTGATTTTGTGAATATTTTTAATTGTTTAAAAATACTTTTAAGTTTCCAAAAATTTTGAATTTTTTTCTCCAAGGTCCTTTGACCTTTTTTGACCTATGATAAATCTCATGGCCCTTTCTTTGGTGTTTTGATGAGGTTTTAGGAAATTGACCAACCATAATTTAATTTAATGCATATTTTTATTATTTTTAATTGTTTAAATGCCAAATTAATTGTGTAGAGCCATTTTAATTGACTTTGTGAGTTTGACTTGTGTTGTTGGATCTTGGTCAAGGTTGATTTGACTTTGCTAGGTTAAGATCATTGGATTTAGGGGATTGATGGAATGTACATTCCATCTCCCAAAATGAATGAATGATCTTAATTTGGTAAAAATTCTCCTTTGACCAATTTGTGTTTGATCCATTCCCCCTCCATCTTCATCTCATTCCCCTTCTTTATCTATTCATGTCATGGACCTATGATATCTCTATATCCTAAGGCTAGTTGATTGCAAAATCAACATAAGTATGGATCAGATTAGGTCCCCCACTTTGCATATCCTTTTTGTGTGTTTTCAGCTCTCAACTTTTAAATTTATGCTTATGATTAGTCTCTTTATCTCTTCCCCATTTCTTTAATTTCAAATCTCTCCTCCCCTTTTAAAATCTTCTTTGATTGTATCTGTTTTCTAAACTTTGACCATATTGCAAGTTAGAAACTTTGGCATTATGCCATTGCATTTTCAAACTTTTTCTTAAATCAAACTTGTAAATAAACCAAACTATACTTGACATAAAAATTTAAAATCCGAAAAGAACTAACACTCATTCAAATCATTTTAGGCCTTTTGTGCCTTTGTTAAACTTAAAATTTTGTTAAAAACAATACACTCACTTTGAAATTGATACCACGAACTACGAGGTTTTGATCCCTCATTTTTATGTTGGTACGTAGGCACAAGTCCGAAGGTCTTGCCAAACACAAAAATATAATGAATGAATTCTTTTCTCATCCCTACACTCTTTTTATTTGCAAACATCATTTGTACAAAAACACATATGCACACAAGAAAGGGCTCCCTAGGAGTACCTAGGACACTTTGGGTGTTAACACCTTCCCTCTGTGTAACCAACCCCTTACCTGTAATCTCTGGCATTTTATTAGTTTTGATTTAAAAACTTCTTATCTTTGGGTTTTGTTCGTACTTTCCCCTTTTCTCTTGGAAACAATAAAAGCGCGGTGGCTACTCTGGTTTTATTGACGTCTAGCTTATCTATAACTTGATGGTCATGAATTTACCGCTACAAGGTGACCCGATCTTGATTGAGAAAACCTCTTTGTCGTGCCATAAATCTTCTAGTACGCATGCCATGAAAGTATGTGTAGTACATATTTATATAATTCTCTTTAACTTGCTTTGATATTCTCATGTTCAATTTTTTATGATCAATAGGGTGTTGGGGAACAACTGTTCTGGGTCGACCAAAGACCGAGAAGCAAAGGCCAAATCAGATGCATGCCCAATCAATATAATCCAACGTACAAAGTCAGCACACGTGAGATTCAAGATATACTTTTCTAATCTCCATTTTTCACGTTCCTCATCTTAGACTCTGGACTCACTTGGACTTTGGAGTGCTAACGTTGCATCTCCACCCCGCGCCATGATATCGAAGATCAGCACCACCAATTTGAGATCCTCTATCACCAATCAACACCAATTCTTGTTCCAAAATGGAACAAGATGTAACTGTGAAGGGGAAATCCACATGTGGTTTGTTACACTGACCTTAAACTCATTGAAAGGAAGAAAAAGCCTATGGGGGATAATAAACACTCATGGAAGAGGATGACACACCCATCATATTAGCTGAACAACCTCTTATCTTCATTAGGAGGAAACACTCCCCAATTAGATGAATGACTCACGTCAATTGAAGACTGGTCCAAAACGTCCTCACAAACAAAAGCAAAAATGATCTCCAATATGTCTCTATCCACCCATTCACCCCAAATATCCACACTTACCTTTTTGGTCAAGGTTGATAGAATCTCCATGAATAAAGTTCTATGAAGAAAATTCAATACATAAAAAGTATAGCAAGCAAGCAAGTTTAAATACCGATTCCCTTTCAAAGGAAATGTTAGTAGCAGAGAAAATTCGCATGTAAGAAATACAAAGATAAACTATTCATTGTTCCAAAAATATAGAAAAAGGAGAAGAAGCCAAGAAAATGATAACTTTATCTTAGAGGAACGATCAATCAAACACGCATAACGAATGCCAATGAAAATGATCAGACGAACTTAACCAAATGATGGAACATAAAAGCTCATGGAGAAAAAAGACAAAGGAAGCAAGAAAGACTCTTTTGCATGTTGCTAATGGAAAAAAGGTTAAAATAATGCTTCATAAGCCTTTTATGTAACACCCTTCCATTGAGGATCGTACGATCTAATGCACACCACTAACGATTGGAATCTCCTAAAAAACCATTCGAAAACACTCTAGTGCTCTAAAGAAGAGGAAACATTGTCTCCAACTAGCATAGAGAGACATGTCATTCGCTCTTAGAAAAATTATTCCAAAAAAGACATTTAATGCACCTATTCCCAAGAACAACAACGTCCCGTCAAAGAATTATATATCCACAAATTCTATGGCCGAGTAAGAGCACGTGTGACAAACTCTCGTCTTGCAAAACAAAAACAAGGACTTAGGGAACAACTGTTCTGAGCCGCCCACAAGGCCCAAGGATAAAAAGCCTATTAGCAAAACAAGTGGAATAAAGTGCAGAACATGTAGACTCTTCTTCCTTTTATGAGTAGGCAATCTCACATGCAAGTTCCCTGTTGGTCATCCAGATCAATCTTTTTTGATAAGCCAATCTAAATCAATCTGACTGTGATCGTGATCCACGCCTCACATCACGTTTTCAATTGCCAACCATTTCTCTTATTTAAGAAGAAAACCGCGTCATATCATAGATATTCAAATCTATTCAAATTCATACTTTTCTTTTCATTCTCATGTTGACTTAAACGTCGAACTGTTAATCTTGCAGGCCAATCCCTCTTCACCGTATCAGAAGCTCAAAACCACTATAGTAAGCTGTGCATCCTCACTTATCGATCAACTCTGATTCCACTACGGAATAACCCCTTCTTTATCGTATAAGAAGCTCAGAACCACCACAATAAACTTTGCATCCCCACTTACTGATCAACTCTGGTTCCATTACAAAATATAAATGTTTTAAATTCTAAATTTTAAAAAATTGAAACGAAAAATGTCAATTCAACATTTTTAAAAATAAAAAATAAAGACGTTATTAAAAAAAAGTCAAATGGCAGCGCCAAATCACCATATTTTGACGATTTTTTTTATAAGCAATAGACAACTTAGTATTAAAAAGAAGCATTATGGATGCTCACCCTTATACAACCAAGAAACTAAGAAAAAAAATCAAACAACAACCAACAACCAATCACAAAAAAGAACTACAAGAAGTACTTCCAACAAGCTCCGAGATTATTACACCAATCAATGTTGATCCCTTTTCTATGGAAAACATTGAACTAATCCCAAGCTAAAGCCTTAATAAGACTCATGACATCCATACTTATAAGAGTACAACCCTTGAAAGAATGAAATACCTACAAGATATAATAGACCTATAAAAAGCAAGACCAAAAAACAAACAAAGAGATGGATGAATTAATCGACATGACATCAACACCAATTCACAAACAAAACTTATTCCATAAAAAATCAGAGAAATTACAAGAACAAAAACAAACCACATTAAAAAAATCTATTCAATGTAAGAAAAAAAACTTATTTTCTTACAAGTTTTTAAATTCGATCCAATGGCAAGAAAAAATGGATATTAAGTCTATTCAATTTTTAAGTATTAAGAAGTATTTACTCATTGAATCACTTGTATCAAAAATGGATCTTAATAACTTCTTGCGGCCAAAAAATAAAGTCTCTTCTGAGAGTATCCTTACACTGCAAAAGCCATTAAATGCATTTTCCATTAATGCTTTCGTTTGAGCTCAGTCTTTTCTCTTTGACATATCTCAGCACGTCACTGTATGTAAGTGTTGATGTTCAATTCATTGATCCAATACTTTACTACTATTTTTCTTTTTTTTTCTTTCTTGACTCTCATTAATGCTGTCACTATCATATTCACTGCTTCTGTTTTTCTCTCCCATACCATTTATGTGCAAATCAAAATCTGCAAATGTTCAATTCACACTCTTTACCTCTTTGTGCAAGTTTTTTCCGACAACAATTCAATTTACTCAATTCCAACCAGAGATTATGTACAATACTTTTCCTTCAAATTTTTATTTATGGATTGTATAATATTTTCAATTTTTTATATTTATATTAGTATAGATGTGATTATGCACCAAATGTTTGTAGACATGAAAAAAACACACGCAAACTTGTTAGTTTCACCGGTCCTCTAAAAGCTTTATGTTAATAGATTTTTTGGACATTAAGTCAAATTTAGAAATAGAATATTTATATACGGAGTGATATGATATTTTTCCCTTTCTTAAAGTAATAGGTAAATCATCTTGGTCGGTATCATAAATATATAAATTATTTGGGTCAGTATCACAAGCATGAGAAATCTAAGAGTCATTAGAAGAAGATTGAACTTGTTTAGGAGCAAGTCAAGTTTATTTCTTCTCTCATAGAGTTAATGATAAAAGTAACAATTTCTTCAAAATATACTACATTGGAGGACTATGATGAATTGTAGACTTGAGTTCTTATTCAACTATTAGAGGATCAAGAATAATTATTGATCCAAGTTTAGGTGTTGTGTTAGTGATAGGTGTTTAAACTTAGACTTAGACTTTAAGTCATTTATGTTATTCCCCGAGACTTGGAACGAGTGAAATATGACATATTTTCATGGAAGAAAGCATCTTTGGAGTTAAAAAGTTTTCGATTAGGAAGATGATAATATTTGTACCGTCTTTTGTTAGGTGTATAATTCAAAAAGATACATCTGACTACATGAGATTCAATTTGTTGCGATATTGTTTATGAACATGAACAAACACAACAAAATCAATCACACGAGACTCAAGATTTAATATGATGGGAATAGAGGGAAAACATGAGATCATAAATTGAACAAGATTAATATTACCTAAACTCGACATGTGACATGATTAATCAAATAGGCAGCAGTAAGAACTACCTCTCCGTAATAAGAGTTGAGAACATACATTTGAAATAGGACAGATCTAGCAACTTCAAGTAAATGACGATTTTTTTTCTTTCTACAACACCGTTTTATTGAGGGACATCGACACATGTGCGTTTATGGATAGTGTCATGTTCACTTGTGAAATTGAAAAAAACATGATTGAAAAATTCTTCACCATTGTTAAAACAAATTCTTTTATACTTTTCATAAATTGTGTTTGTACCATATTATGAAATTGGATAAATAATTGTGGTACTTCTGATTTAATATTATATTAAGAAAATACAAGTTATTCGAATACAATCATTAATAAAAGAAATAAATTATTTTACAATTGTAAACATGTGTCAATAATTGAAAAATGTAGAAACACGAAATACAAATGGTAACTTGAATGAATTTTGAAAAGTAAGATTTTCAATGCAAGCAACACGAGCATGAGAGCCCTCAACAAGAATGATATTAGTATACTCGAAGGTGAAGTATATGAGAATAGTAACATGAAATTAAATGTCATATGATCGGTAATACCTAAGTCAAGAACCAAAACATTCTTAGGAGTATTACTATAAACAAGATAACTATTGAGAATATGATGAAAAATAACCAAAATATAAATCATTTGTGACAAAAATACCTCAAAAACAAAGTACGTGAGAATTCGATTTTGACCACACACACGGAAAGAGGAGGGACCATTGAGAAAAATGACGTCTAAATTGCTGAAAAATAGAGGCCAAGACAGTGGCGCATGTGACAAATACTTTTCTTGGTGTTTGAGGGACTGACCGATCTAGAGGTGACAATTACAATGATATGATCGTTGGCGGAAAAAACCCTCTATGTGTTGGGTTCAAGTGTGAGTGGTAAGTCTCACATCACCTATAAATGGGTAGAATATATGATTTATAAAAAATGTATTCATATATTTGAGACCTTAAGGTTTTGGATAGAGATGTGACATCCCACTCTCTTGTGATCTTGGATCATCGAACTCATTGCAACTCCCACCTTCATGGAATTCCCCTAACAGGTGGTATCAAAGTATTCGTTCGGCTTGGTGGGGAAAAAGTTGATAAATCGCATGTTGAACACTATTATAGGATGTCAAGTGTGAGTGGTTAAGTCTCATAGCGCCTATAATTGTGTAGAATGTTGAATTTATAAGAGAATTGACCCATATAGCTAATGGCTTAAGATTTTAGGTGGAGTTATGTCGTCTCATTTCTTGTAGTCCTAGAGCATTAGACCCATTATTGTTTCTTTCTTCCTCACACTCCCTAACAAGTGGTATCAGAACTTCAATTTGATCCGAAGTTATGAGTTCTTAGTATGCTATGTGTTTGGAGCTTTGTCTAATCTTCCACACGAGAAAAGAAGGGCAATGTTATTGAGCCGCAATTAGGAGTTTTGCAGTGTAGTTTGACCTAGAGAAAATAGATGTAAGAATCATTTTTTACATGTAAAAAATTAAAACAAAAGTTGTGTTGGTAATATAGAATTATCCAAGGTGTTGGTTAAAATATAAGTGTTGATTAACATTGAAGCAAAACGTCCTATGAGATTATGTCGTTTGTTGCAGAACTTCATGCCAACATGAAAGTTCCATCATAAGCTTTTTAGTCTAATTTGTTTACATGTGAAAATTCTGAGAGTGGTTTAACTTCAAGTAAAAAAAATCATTTTAATAGAGTGTGATAATTCTCTTTGAACTATGATTATCGGTGATGACACTATAAAATTCTTGGAGTTATTTAACTTCAAGTGAAACATATTTAATATGATGGAATATGATAGTTATATTTGAACTATGATTTTCGGTGAATACAATATGAAAATCCATGGAACAATATAGCTTCATGTTCCTATATATACTATTTATGGTGGAGTATGATAGTTCTTCTGAACTATGATTGTTTCATATATATACTATTTATGGTGGAATATGATAGTTCTTCTGAACTATGATGCATCATTTTCAATAAATGCGGATATTGTTGGTGTTGGTTGAAAATATACATGTTGAAGAAGTTTCACAATGCCTAATACTAATGGGGAACTGGGAGGCCAAGACTATATAATGAACTATAGTTATTTGTTTTAAAATGTACCAGTCAAAATCACTTTAAGTTTGTATTTGAGTTTTTTTTATTATATACTCTTGTGTTAGAGTGTTGTAAGATAAAATTAAATACTTGTTTTTGGAGGATATGAGTGCACTAGAGCGACCGTGAGGTGGTTGAGATATCTTATGTCTTTCAATAATTTTTATATAGTCTTATTCTCAAGTTGTCATTTGACAAAGACCATGTTTTTTTCTCCTGTTTTAGGGTTTCCACGTTATTTCTTCTATAGTGATTGTGTTATTCTCTAATCATCATTTGAAGTTTCCGCACAATGTCCCTACGTTGTGATTGTGTTAGATGTTATTATGGGATGTGAAAACTGACATGAGATTGTTGGATTCAAGTGTGAGTGATTAAATCTCACATCTCCTATGAATGAGTAGAATGTTGAATTTATAAGACAGATGATACATATGCCTAATACCTTAAAATTTTGGATGAAGATACTGATATAATAATTTAGTATTTATATTTAATATTTACAATGATCATAAGTCAAAGAATTGCCATACTCCATCAGATGATGGTCAAAGACATCAGATTCAAATTGATTTTGGCTGTCTGCTAATCAGAAATGGACATCGGTTGGGTTGGATCGGTTTTCGGGCCCAAATTCCCAATCCGACCTAACCATCGGTTGGAAAAAACATAACCAAAACCGACCGGTTTGCAATTCGGTTATTTTCGGTTTCGATTTTGTTCGGTTCGGTTTCATAATGCGGTTTATTCGGTTTTAAAAATAATTGAGCTCATTCCAAAATAAACCCAACACAAGTGGATTTTATCTAGGATTTAAATAGCACAATTTTATACTAGTCTTTAAACTTTTAGTTTACTTATGAACAAAAAAATAAAACAATATATCTTAAAACTTATGAAATTGCTGCATTTTTCGGAAATGGATTGAACAATCATTGTTAACATTTGTATTCTAAATTTCTACTCATATTATATCTATCTTGCTGACATGGATACAGGGTCGTTCAATGTAACAAATGTCTTTGAGTTCCATAATGGACGGTGGTATATGGTTCATCATCACAGTTCTGTGATGAATGGGGATGTAGAGCAACAAATTATGCATGGATAGTAATAGTAAGAGAGATGATATGTTATTATGTCTGATACTGGTCTCAGAAAAGGTTTATTTGCAGAAGCAAGATGCTTGAAATTATTTTCGTAATTGGAAGTTTTGTTTTGAGCTTTGAATCTTTTGTTTTCATACTGTATATAATACAGGAAATTGCAATGGGGCCAAAAAAGTGTGAAAAATAGATTAAGTGGATTAAAGTAAATACAAAAGATCGATGGAAAAGATTACATGTGAAACAACGTCCAATACATCGGTGAGACTTGTGAAAAACCAAGGTTGTGCAGTTGCAGGAGTTACTAATTCAAAAGTATAGTCCAATTTTGGCGTGCATTTTAGTTCTCTAGCAGTGTGTGCATTTTTCAATATTGTAAGAGACAAGTCCATTCCGGCAATGCAATATCCAATCAACCTTCAATGCAATATCCAATCAACCTTACCTATAGATGATCATCAATCAACAATTGTATATATAAGAGCTAGTGCATAACAATTTCTATAACAAAAGATAAAATCAAATCAAATTCTTTTCATAAGCTATTACCAAGTTCAAGTGATGAACACGCGTTAACACCTTAAGCTCGGCAAAAAATTCTTTTGATGCTTTCATGTCCATCTTCTTTATTGCAGCTTTCTGTGTAATTAGATAGAACTTCAGCATTATCATATTCAACATTAGTTAGCATGAGAAAAACAAAAACCAAAACAGACACAATACATATCAGCAGCATTAAACCAGAGGCCATGCTTGTTTTCACTTCATGAGCATATTCAGCACAAGCTAGACCAAGGAATGTTAAAGGGAATGAGTAGATCCACCATGTAATGTTTAACCTTTTTATAGTTTTCTTGAACAGTCCTGGCCTGCAAATAATGTACCATTCCTAGTGAAAACATTGAAATCGCAAACTCGCTCCAACCGATTTCTGTCGCAACTTGAGCCGCCACCAAGTTTCCTATAACAGAAACAAGGTTAACAGGGTTTGCTACCACTGATAGAAACCTCTTTTCAGTAGGTAAACTTTGAGAACAATGGTCTTGTACTCACCAAAAACAAACATGGTAGCTCTGAATCCACCTTTCTTTCTCTTCCATTCAGCAAGAAGCTTGAGCTATTCAGTCTCCTCTTGATATGCCTGCAAAATAAAAAAATTTGAATCTCATCAACATTATGCATAAAAAAAGTATATAGAAAAATGGTTGAGTAAGAGTTCATTCAAATCCAAAACAGGAAAAAAAATTGAATTGTATTATTGATGATTAAGGGTACAGATTAATGATGCTTAACCAATCAATTATCATAATCATAATCAAACCTAACATATAGTATAGTATACCCCACTCTGTCTTTATTCCACAGCTTAAGCATTAGTACTGTAAGGTGAAATGTCTTGGGCTTAATGAATATAGATTTGTTAATCCCCAAGTCTGTAAGAGTGAAAAAAACCAGTCATATTTCAGATAAAAAAATAGCACATAAGCGAATGAGATTAAAACAGAAGCATACCAAAAAAATGTAACATTTCGAACACTGAATTGTTATGAAACTAGCAGCAGTGGCTGCCCAAAAAGTCTGCCCAAAAAGTTTCTAAGTCATGATTCTCATAACAACAGCAATATGAAATAACAACAATCTGAAATAAATAAACATGATTCTCATAAATAACAACAATCTGAAATAAATAAACATAACAAATGATCCATGAACATTATGCAGAGGCATTACCTTCCTGATGACCAGCAAACGCAGTAGCTACTGAAACGGTTCCATCCTTAGTTTCAAAAAATGACTCCAAAAAAGAAAGGCTTGTCTTATTGAATCACAAAGTGACTCCAAAATATTCAAAAATTCACAGCTGCAAATCAAATCAAATCAGTATAGTTAAACCAATGTAAGACATAAAACAAAACTATATTTTTCATACCTAGGCGAGAATTAAATAGGCCCAGCCTGTGTAGGAGCAGCTGCTCCACCAGTAGCTACTTGAAACTCTACAAGTTGTTTAAACATACGTTAAACATATAGCAAGAGGCTTAATTTTAACAAATATTTAAAATAATGTTAAAAGAGACAAAGTTTTCATTAATAACGTACCTGAAACAATTGATTCACTAATCTCATATTCTTCAGTCATATTAAGGACATTTAGATCATTGTCAGAAGGCTTCAACCAGTTTTGAGTACATATAAGCGCTTCGACCATATCTGGACTCAAAGAGCTCCTATAGATATCTAAAATCCTCCCCCCCCCCCCCCCGGTGCTAAAAGCACTTTCTGAGGCTACACTAGAAACAGGTGTTGCCAACACATCCCGAACCAAGGTTGCTAATATAGGATAACGGGTGCAATTTTCCTTCCACCAATTAAGAATACTAAAATTTTCCCCCTCCCCGCAACAAGGGTCACCTAAGTACTTCTCTAGTTCATTTTCATTTTCAATTGTGTCTTTTTCCTTCAGATGTTTCTTAAAAGCATTAGCCCTTGTAAAAGGTGATGGTTCTTTTGGTTGGGAAGATGCTTCTCCAAGGGAAGTGCTCCCTGGTGCACTTAAAGGACTAGCCCCAACATTCTCATCATGATCAGATTTATGCCAATTATATAGTTTAAACAAACTAGTTTTGACACATTCAATATTTTTCTTGGCAAGGTCACTAGAATGCCCATACATATCATTAAAAGATCATTCAATATAGTTAAACTTAAACCTAGGATCAAAGATCACTCCATAGTAAAGAAAATGATTCACTTTTCCCACATCCCCCCAATACTTATCATATTTAACCTTCATATGTGAAATCATTGGAGCCACATAAGAATTCAAGTTAAATGAAGCTTCTTGAAGCTCACACAAAATTGAAGACAAGTTATGAAAAGCTAAATGCAAGGACACTTCTTGCGAAGTTGAAAACACTTTGGTTGCCTCATAGAAGGTTTGTAAGAAAACCACAAAAGCCCTAACTTTTTTCCAATCCTGAGAACCGGGTGGACCGGTAAGGAGGTCAAAATATTCGATGTATCCAGGATCCTCATCAATCATATTGTCAAATGCAGCTTCAAACTTTTCAGCAGCATCCAACATTAGGTAAGTGGAATTCCACCTTGTAGAAACATCAAGACAAAGTTTTTTTTTACAAGTTATGCCCGCAAGTTCAACACACTCCTTAAACTTCATAGCTCTTTGTGGAGAAGACCTTACAAACCTAACAGCAGTGCGAACTGATTCAATAGACCCTTCATGTTCTTTTTCACCATCTCTCACTACCAAGTTCAAGACATGGGCAGCACACCTCATATGCAAATAATCACCTACACCCAGTAAAGCATTCTTGCTCTTAAGTCTTCTATCCAAATAACTCACAGGCACATCATTTGTTGTTGCGTTATCCAGGGTAATTGTAGACACTTTCCTAAGCCCCCATTCCCTCAAAACGTCCTCGACTTTCATGCCAATGGTATCACCTTTGTGATTTGGAACTAAAGAGAAACTAATAATTTTTTTTGGTACTTCCAAGCAGTGTCAATGAAGTGTGCAGTGGTGGCCATATAACTAAGGTTTTGTATCGAAGTCCAACAGTCTGTGGTTAGTGCAACCCTAGTACAATCAGATTTAAAAAAGGCTTTAAGACGTGACTTTTCAGCTAGGTAAAGCTGAAAACAATCCCTAGCAACGGTCCTCCTAGTAGGGATAGCCATTTGGGGTTGCAATTGTTTACACATTTGCTTAAAACCAACACCCTCAACCACTCTAAAGGAATGTTCATCAAGGATAACAAAGGTATTAATGGCCTTCCTACAGGCTGCAGCATTAAACCTTTGACTAGTTGGAACTAAAAACCCACCCTCGCCGCTTACAAGGTTTGTCTGATTGGGGTCTTTCAACAAAAGGGCAGGGTTTTTGTAACACACTTTCGAGTGAGCTAGCATGTTAGAAGTACCATGTGTTTTAGGGTCACATCGGTACCTTTTATGACAGTGTTTACACGCGGCTATAGGTTCAGGCTCATCCGGTAAAATGTTAAACTCTTCCCAAACCGTAGAAGTTTTTCTACTACCACTAGCATTAAGTTTCCTTTTTCGAAGTGGAGGGAGTGCAGTACCAGCAGCTGCTCCTATAATTCATACATTTAAAAATGACAGCATAACATGTATCACTTATTAAACAAACACTCAGTATAAAAATGACAGGTGATGGCATTACCTTGACTCACTCCTTGATCTACAACTCCGCTAGGAACTCCAACTCCTTGCAAGCTAGGAACTCCAACTCCTTGCAAGCTACTTTTGCCGCGCTCCATTGGCGGCAGGACTCATCCAATTACCTTTAGAATATTGTTCCTCGTTACAATAACAGCACATTGTGTTACCAGATATCCATTAGAAACAACCAAGATTGAAATCACTCTTGACCATGCCTCATAATTATTAAAATTTTCATTTCTTTTTTGATTTTTATCGAATATTCAAGACTTTGTAAACAAACTTGGTTGTTAGTCTACATCTTTTCTGTGTTAAAGCAAATTTCAAATTAAATAACACGACTTCCAAAACAAACTACAGTTGGACAGATCTATTGTGTAAAGCAAATTTCAAATTAAAAGATGTACATATAAACATATGTTAGGCCTGATTTGCACATACTTTCACCCTATAAACCAAATATGATGACAGAAACAGCATATAAATTACTAGATAACGTAATCAAAAAGACTGATGAGGTTCAGACATTGACAAAAAAAACATTTCAATATGCAGCTAAGGTAAAAATTTAAGTATATCATCTATATTTATATATCTATACAAATAGATGAAATGAGAAAAGAGAATAATAAACTTTACATGAACTAACAAAGTTTTCAACATTGGGGGAAGTAAGAATTCTCTAACGGAGAAGATATAAAAATTGAATTCCTCAATTCAAATTTATAATTAAAAGGTTTAAATCCTAGGATTAAAAGCAACAACTATTAAAATGAAGTGTGACTTATGATCCAACACCTAAGCATCGTAATATCTTGATATGTCCAACCATTCTCATAATATT
Organism: Lathyrus oleraceus; assembly: GCF_024323335.1. Lineage (NCBI taxonomy): Eukaryota > Viridiplantae > Streptophyta > Magnoliopsida > Fabales > Fabaceae > Lathyrus > Lathyrus oleraceus. The sequence goes on along the minus strand of NC_066582.1, from coordinate 436,271,818 downwards.
CAAACAAGCCATAATAATCAGTATAAAAGCTATTCAAAACAAAACCAGAACTAATGTGAACCATACCACAAAACTCAAACCATCAAGTATAGCTTAGCTTACTCAAAACTAATAATGCCACACAACCCAAACAACTGAACAATGAAATAGTTTTATAATCATATTGAAATATCAAGAAAGTACAAAATAAATAGAAAATAAAACAGAAACAATGAGGCTGCAAAAACAGTAGTTCAAAAATACTTGCCCCAATCACAAATAACTAATTCTAAAAACAAATATTCCTCTATAACAACTTAAACTTATTTCTGTCAGATGCAAGACTAGCATGATAAAGAGCCTATTTGTTAATGCTTGAAAAAAGTGATTTCAAACTTGTGTAAGAAAATGATTATTTCTTCATAGCAGTAACTAATGATTCTTCATAGCAGTAGTTATAGCTTTAAAAATCACTTTTTAAAAATCACTTTTTATTTGAACAGCTAGTTATTAGTAGCTATAGATAACATGAAGTTTATAACGGCCAAGAGTAAAACCTCAGGCTTCTTATTCCGGAAGTTGTCGGCGAGCTGAGTAGGAACAATATTTACCGACAACACCTTCACAAAATCAATCTGAAGAAGCAGTTTTAGAATCGGAGTTAAAACAAAACAAAGTCAAACCCATCAGAAATAGTTCAACCAAACTTAACATTTCAACCATAGTCAGAGAGAAAGAGAGGGAAAGAGAGAAAGAAAGATAAGGAGTAACTTACATCGGTGGTGATTTGTGGTTGAATAATGGACGGCGACGGTTCTTCGTTAAACGATGAAACCACGAACTAGCATCAACCGAAAAATTGGAAGGTAGAAAGAGTTAGTTCTTAAACGATGAAACCACGAACTGGAAATTGAAAGGATGAACCCTAGAATCAACCGATTACCTGAGAGAATGATGAACCCTACCGGAGTAACATTGCTGTTTGTGCGTATGAATCTCACGAAGAAGTGGAACTAATGAATTGAGATTTGAGACTGAGAGAGAGTCTTGGTTTTGGTTGGGCCGGCCGGTTGATTTAGGAATTTATGGTCTATAACATAATTTCTACTGAACCGGTCGGTTTAGGATATCATCGGGTCCATAAATTCAAACCTAAACCGACCGGTTTAACCCATGTGAACCCAAGATTATTCAAACCGTCAAACCGAAAAACCGACTCACCCGAACCGGTGTCTAAGGGGCCACATGGTTTGGTCGGTTTGGGCTGGATTTCTTTATTCTGTCCAGCGCTAAGAAATACCATATAGAATAGTTTAGAAGATCACTTCAAAGATCTAACTAAACCATGTTCCACTAGGACTAATATTGTTGCTATCTACTATCTATTACAATATCAGATTCTATATGAAATAAATATATCCGTACCCTATCCCTGGTTTAAATTTCTCAATATTATTTTCTACTGCACACACATTAAATGCACAAAGCCAGCTTGAGACTAGCTTACACAAGTTACAGTTCTTACACATCGCCGTATGAATCAATAAATAATGCCTCACTCTCCTCAAATAGCTTCACACTCAGACAAATATCATACAAACTTTATTTCTCTACATTTATATCCTTCCCTTTTTTATGTCATCCTCACTTTGAGACCTTCCAAGTGTCCTCCAGAGTCTTTTCAAGTATGCTACAAAACAAATCAACAATAATGTGATTGTTCTAAAGCTCTCAAGCTTTAAAACCATTTTCTTTTTTTATAACATATTTATTACTTTCTTTGTTGCTGCATTTTGGAGACAAAATATGGGAAGGACACCTTGTTGTGACAAGATGGGGTTGAAGAAAGGTCCTTGGACTAGTGAAGAAGATGAAGTTCTTGTTAGTTATATCAAGAAAAATGGTGGCCATGGAAGCTGGCGTTCTCTCCCTAAGTTAGCAGGTTTTGTATAGCTTATGACAAACCCTTATGTTAAGATATTTCTGAATCTACTTTTCATTCACATGAAGCATGAATATCTTTCTTAAATATGCTTTTTTCTCTTTGATTTTGTGTATTTGAAGTGAGTTTTCTCTTTTGATTTTGTTAAATAAATGTGTTTGATTGATTTTTTGTGACCCTTTATTGGTTTGTACTTTTTACCTAACAAGTTGTTATTAGGATAATAGTACTGAGAAGAGAAAGTTCCAATCTTTTTGGCTGTGTTTGTTTGTTTGTATTCAACATTCATGATGTTTTGCTGCTTTTGTAACACATGCTACTTTCCATGGTTTTAAATTGTTAGTTATTTTCTTATACATTATAACTTTAATAAGTTTAGTTATAATGTATTTGACCACGATTTTCTACGATATCAAAGATTGCGACTACAACTGTGATATAGAATTTATATAACTTGTCTTTTCGCTCGATTTAGGCCTTCTTCGTTGTGGTAAGAGTTGCAGGCTAAGATGGACGAACTACCTGAGACCTGATATTAAACGTGGTCCCTTTAAACCCGAGGAAGAAAAACTAGTCATACAGCTTCACGCGATCCTTGGAAATAGGTATTTATTGAGTTCTCTTTAGACTTCGCTTCAGCAGATAAGTGTTTATCACTGTATTACTGATGTTTACGTGTTAGTGTTACTGTCGTGTCTTACTGATGTTTACGTGTTAGTGTTACTGTCGTGTCTTACTGGTGTTTACGTGTCAGTGTTACTGTCGTGTCTGGTGTTGTGTATGGATTCATGGTTCTTAGCATCCAACGGTTATTTTTAAATTTCTCTATTATTTTCTGCCTAGTACCTCATATTGAAGGCATGCCCTTGTCTATTGCGTGCTAGTGTCATAGAAGACACTGACACGGTACTGATGTCTATGTATTAATGTCAGTGTCGTGTTTGATGTCTATGTTATATTTTAATAGTGTTTCATATCCTCCAACTAATATTTTCAAATTTCATTGCATTAATATCTTATTTTAATAACTTTCATGTCGATTTTCTCGGTGATATTTTAAGATTTTCGATTAAATGAAACAATTTCATAGGTGGGCTGCCATAGCTTCTCAGTTACCAGGAAGAACAGACAACGAGATCAAGAATTTATGGAACACGCACTTAAAGAAACGTCTCATAAGCAAGGGAATTGATCCACAAACTCATGAACCAGTATCCTCATCACACTACTATCCAATTTCCAAATCAAATTCGTCTATCGCGACACGCCACATGGCTCAATGGGAAAGCGCGAGACTTGAGGCAGAAGCAAGGCTCTCAAAGGACTCACCGTTATTCAATAACAGCAACACTCCTTTAGCAAGCAACAAGTCTGATTCTGACTATTTCCTTAAGATATGGAACTCTGATGTTGGACAATCTTTTCGGGTGGTTCGTAAATCAGACGAAGACGACGACGATGACAAAACTAGGTGCATAAGCTCAATGTCTCAAGAAGGGTCATCTTGTAATAACAACAAATGTGGTTCTGTTTCTGCTGCTGCAACTACTACAGCAACAGATTTGGCTTCATCCACTCCTGCAAGCAATGTGAAGGAAGATTTTGAATGGAGAAACTACAAATTATTTGATCATGTAAGATGTGATGATTCATCAAGCTCTAATGATCTTGAAGACTCTTCTGATACTGCATTGCAGCTTTTGTTGGATTTTCCTTCTAACAATGACATGAGCTTCTTAGAATGAAGCTTACTTTAGAACTCTTTTATAAGATGATGCTTTGGCTAATTTTGTAGACACCAAGTAGTTTTTTCTATGTAAGCAAGCCATTGAAGAAGTATGAGAAGATTGATTATGTAGTAATTTGGTTAGATGAATATGATGATAGATATATTTTGTCTAACACTAATGACATTGTGGAATTTTAGGTTGTTAGGTTTGTGTCTCACAATTATGTACCATGTCTACTAGTATACTCTATATTTGATGGGACAGAAGAATTTATTGGATGCACATGGGTATGTATTGAATAATGGAGAAGCATTGAACCAGATAGAAATTATAAACTCAAATATGTTGGGTCATAATTATGAGAGAGGAGCCATTTCATGACATATTTGTCTAGTACTCACACATGTGATTTGGACATTATGTTTTATTGAAATTCTTTACACATTGGTTATATGGAGGTATTTACTAAACATTTCTTTTTCATTCAATATAAAACTTTGACAAGTTATTTTTCTACTCCTTAAATCTTTAAATTCCGTTTTGATAAAAATTGTCATTTGAATTTGAAAATCTTGAGCATGTTTCTTAAAAACATCAATTAATCAATTAAGTATAAACAAGATCATAAATCATACAAATTATATATTTCTTCATTAGGGTTAACTATGAAAGTTGCAATTTCATTAGAAGATGTATTGGAATAAATCAACCTTGAACGCATATTAAGAATAGATTTGAACAAGGTAGCATCTAAGTTGATCGGTTCTTAGATACTATACTAATCAAATTTAGATAACATGGTTCTCATATCATTGTCGTTTTAAAGTTGCATGTTGGTGAAACAAACACATCCATCATCAAAGATTGATAGACAATGATACTCAACACTTACCATCTTTCTTGTATCACGGTGGTTGAGACGAGGATTAAGTTGATCAAGTTGGTCATTCAAATAAGATAATGTACCATCATCATTGATCCAAAAAAATGGGAGAAGAAATCCTTTTGTGATAGTAACTAAAAAACAGCTAGATTAGAGTTCATTCTAATTGGATATGAGTAGAGATAATATTTTTTTTTATGTGAGCTGCAAATGCAAATGAACAAAAATAAAATAATTTTATATAAGTTCTTATGCACTTTAGTCCACATAAAGTGCCAACTCAAACTAGACCATACACAAAAAGTGATGGTGCAATTCAGACCACATAATAGAAATCAATGGCTTGACAACTTTCAAAATATAGAATCTAAATCATGCGAAAATTCCCTCATCATGGATTCAGATTATAAAATCCAGATTGAAATGAAACCTCTCATTATGGATTTAGATTATAGAATCTAAAGTTAAATGACACATCTCATTACATATGGAATATAAGAGTTGACTCATACAATCCATAACAACGAATGCATATTTTTTCAATAACCATACCATAAGGACTCCATAATTGTCGTACTCAACTTGGAGAACCCTTAAGACATGCAACTATTTTGGAATTTTTTCATGAAGTATGTGAGTCAGAACAAAGCATACTGAAAAGAATCATGTTGATCGTAGAAATCAGTGTCAATGCTTAAGATTCATATGAAATACCGTAAAACAAATATTTGAAGGAGTCACAAAATTAGAGGATGAAGCCATATGAGATCAATTGAAATATATTATAAAGTAAATAATTGACTGAACAAGCTCGATTAATCAATGTTTTATGACTAGTTAGAACATATGGGTTAAAGGCAACCAAACGTCTAACTTGACCACAACCTCAAATAAGGGAGCATAATATGCCGACTATAGGAAAGAAAAAGAATATGAGAGAAGCTACAACAACGACTCAAGATACAAATTAAGCTATATAAGTTGTGCGGGGAGATAAAGAAAGTAGTCGATTGCCAATAATATAAGATATAGTAGGGTCATAAAACCAAGCTTGTCTGCAGATATGTGAGGATTGAACGCTAGAAATTAGAAAAGTTATACAACCATTAGAAATGTTAGAGTAGTTAAAGTAAATGTAAGGAATCCTTTGAGCAAAAATAATAATAATCTGGTTGTAGACTAAGAATCTTCAGCGGTTAGCCTAGATTGAACTAAGTAAGTCGTCAATAGTTCGACTTAATTTATATAATATCTTTTCACTTGAGAATAGAGTAACGAGTCAAGCTATCGAAAATTAATTGGAAAAAAAGGCAAGTTTTCTTTGAGGATTATTCTTCACACCAAATGACATATTAAGGTGATTATTCTTCACACCAAACATAAAATTTTCACAGGATAATCTAGAACCAAGATGAAGTTTTGAGTTGGCTTTCCTCCGAACCAAACCAAGGTTTTACATGGATTGACCACAAACCAAACCAAGATTTTTACCGAGTTAATCTAGAACCTACTGAGATTTTACACAGGTTAAACTCAAAGACCGAGTGAGATTTTATACCAGGATGATCTCGAAACGATTATAACTTTTAACTGGTCTGAGCTCAAGAATCATTGTGAATATGTTTCTCTGATTAATCTTCACGAACCCAAAAGGAAAGATTTTATTCAACGACGGAGCTCACGAATCAAATAGTTACTTATACTAATCCTCCAAAGATCTTTTATAGTAGTTTAGATCCAAACCATAATGACTACTTCCAAAGGAAGAATGATTCACTCATGCGGAAAAAGAACTCTTTGTGAATTTACAATAATGACATTACTCAGGACAATTTTCTGACTAAACTAAAGAACACTCTCGAAGCACTATGGCTAAAAAATATGTGATAAAGAGAAACAATTTAGAGAGATTGAGAGGGAGAAATTGATATATCTCACATTTTTTGGATGTTAAGAAATTAAGGGGAAACCCTTTTTTATAGGCCAAGAGGTAGTCCATTTTAGGAAACAATCCATGGACAAAAAAAAAGACCTAATCGATTAGCTAATTAATTAGGTACTTGCAATAATTGATTATTGTTGTCCAAGTTAGAAGGTTTTGATAGATATTCGTTACCATTCATTAAAATATTTTCATAATCGATTATAGACTTTTTTTCCCTCATATAATCGATTAGGTATTTGTTCTAATTGATCAGACAAATCAAAAATTTGTCCTAATCAATTTGATAGTTTCCAAATCAACTAGACAGGTTTTAAAAACATTTTTGGTGATTTTATTTGAAAAATATAAGCTTAAAAAATACTTTTTAAGTGTGTGTTTGTTTTAGCCATACTACTTACAAAAACACCATTGTGTCTTTACAATACATTGATTACTCAGACAGACACGATCAAACGAGCTTTCACATTTCCTCTCTTTCACACTCTAAAACTTTAAGTCTTTTTTCCAGATATACCATTCATATTATAAGCACTTCACTTGAATATTATTGTGGATGAAGCTTAATATATTTTCAAGCTAATCATCATCATCAGATAATTGTAGAGATGTTACTAGTGATCATAAACCATACTTCTTTAGCTTGATTCAAAGAAGTAGCTTAGTCAAGCATCTGATGCATCTTTGGTCGCTTGAGATAACTTCACTCTCTACCTAACTACATGCTTTTTACCAGAAGGTGTTGTCATCATCAAAACCATGACATCATTAGAGATAGACATATTTCTTAACAATAAGGCTTGATATTTTCTTGATTATACATGCAAGCATATAGTTCCACAATCTCCCCCTTTTGATGATGAAAACGCATTAATCAGGGAGGTGGTAAAAGAAAAATAGGTGGTTAAAATTAGGAGTTATTAAACTCCCCCTTAAATAAGTAGAGAGTATACTCTACTCCCCTTAATAATATATTTCTCTCTCTTTGTAATAATAAAAAAGGAGGGTAAAGATGCAAGACATCATTTTAAATATGGAATCACATTGTTCACATAGTCAAACATATTAATAATAAAGGAAAAACATTTATTTTAATAATTCAAAACACTAGAATTCAAATTACAAAAAGCAAAAAATTGCGGGAATCAAATATTGTGGGAAACACGGAATTGAAACACACTTAAAGACTAAAAAACACATAAGTGGGGCTACTCATTGCCATAAGTATCATCATTTCTTGAGGTGTTCTTCTTAATGATAGAAACATCCTTTTCCAGATTCTGTATGGCTAGAGAATTCTGTTGGCACATCTCTAGAAGATTGTTTACTCTTGTGTTTTCTGCGACTGGTTATGATATTACTTCGTCTTTATCCATCGATTCCTTTCTTAATTCTCCATAATAGATACCCACCCTCATTCTTCTAAGTAAGGAGTGATTGATCTTTTTGTGAGTTGAATCCATTGTTTTCCCCATATTTTTTACTCCAAAAGAAGCTAGAATTTTGGTGATTAGAGCCTCATATGGAAATCCCGTTATTCGAGTTTATTTATGGTGGTTCATGTGAATAAGCATGCATTCAACCCAATTTGTTTGAACCTGTTGGGTCAGGAGCCATAGAGGAATATCATCTTCCTTAATTACAACATCAAGGTTGAGTTGTCTCGGGAGGAGTATCCTCATAATTAGGTAGTGCACAACACGAATTACCTTCAGATAATCCGCCTTGGCAGGAAGTTTCCTATATTCCATGGGATTCATAGCAAAGAATATGATGACAGTGGAAAGTTTTAATTTTTTAAACTTTATTGGTCCTTCGTAAGTGTAAAATAGCCCGTTGCTTGAAAATGTGTGATGTCACATTCAACTATACAAGTATGTTTAAAGCAGAAAGTGATGGAATAGTAAGGATATCGAACCCACACGGAATGGAAAATAACTTAAGTTGATTTTGTAAAACCATATTTTGTAAATAAGCATGAGAAAGAATAAAATAATGTATGATTCTCACATGTTTAGTTTGGTAGCAAACAAATTCAAAAACAATTTAAAGAAAGTAAATAAGTTCAATAATGGAGAGCATGTTGGGAAATGACCCATTAATATCACTTGTCAGATGTGTGTAAATGATGTGTTATGTCGTAATAGGAAATTCCAAAAAGTGATCTTGTGGTGTATCTCTACATCATCATAAATATATACAATAAAGTACGGGAACAAATCTATAAGCCTCACTTTGAACTTTAATGCATGTCTGCTTTTTATTTCGAATATCCTATATGATTTTAGCTCTTTATCTCTAAAGTAGCTAATCTAGTGAATATCTTTATCCTAGTATTTTCAATCACTTTTATCATGAAATCAACTTGTTGTCGGATCTCTCACAATAACAAGCTTGTACCTTTTCCTAAGTTGATCATTCAAAGAAGTTAATTTATAACAGTTTAACACATGATAAAACTAGGCATTAACAACACATTTTTTTAACACAAATGACTATTTCATAATAACATTACATTGCTCAACATATAAGGTTTTAGCTAATGATGAGCTTAGTACAGACATCAACACTATTTCCTAAGCTAAGCATTCTTAAACACATAATGATAAAAAAATGAAAACCTAAATGTAGCATCTTCGTCTTCTTACAATTGTTAATTACCAAAAGACAACTTCTGTCACACTAGATACTGATAGCATACTCTTGAAATAATGAGAAGAAGAGGATCTCCACCTTGGTCAACTCACTCTTTTTAGTGAATTTCTCTAAGTGTTTCTTTCTCTCAAAATGTTGAACCTTCATTTCATTTCCTCTAGGAGGTTCTTTTATAGTCACATCCAGCTAGGGCTTTGTGTTATCTTGGATCATGGGCTTTGTGTGGTTTCGTGAATTCTAGCCCAAAAGAAACAACATAATTTCCTATAATTCTTCCATTTCGTACTATTACATAATCATGTACATTCAGCATGTGGGGGACAAGGTGTCTTTGAAATTGTCCTTTGTAACAACATACTGTTGTAGTTAGGGATGACAGTGAACCAAACCAACTCCAACATAGTTCGAAACTCGATTCAACAACTAAATTGTTGACTAGGTTCATGAACCAAATGAGCTGAATATGAGCAAAAAATTAAGCTCGTTAACTAAATGAGCTGAACTTGAACTATGTATAGTTCGACTCGTTAGATTCATGAGTCAACTCAATTACATATGAGAATGATTATATTGTCTCTCTAAAAGTAGGTTTAAAGACTTAATCCAAATCTCAACCCTCTATTTTCTTTCAATATAACATTTTTAATTGATCATTTATATTCTCAAGTGAGCAAAAATATTTCTAAAAATAATTATACAAATGAAATCAACATCATATAAAAAAAGAGTATATATAGTGATTAAAGAGTAAACTTCTTTATTTAATAAAATTCTTATATCAAATAAATATATCAAGATTTTTGAGAAAAAGTTAAATTCCAATCGTATATATTTTTTTTTATTTCAATATTTTCCTTTAAAAAATATTAATCTAAAATGTCAAATACATATAAAAAAGACTTTTAAAAAATGACTTTTAGGTTCGTTAAACAAGCGTGTTGAACCTAACGAGTTGAAGCGAGTTGTTCATGAACTTAAAATAGTCGAGTTTGAGCTTAAAAAAAGTTTGCGTTGAGCTCGAATCAAGTTTCGAGGTTAACCAATTCTTATCGAGTTAAGTCGAGCTGAGGCGAGTTCGACTCGACTCGACTTATTTCTAGCCCTAACTTTAGTGGGTGTAATATGCTACAATATTTTATCCTCTAGCACCTTGTTCTTATCCATTTGAGTTTGAACCAAATGCCCTTCATTCTACAGATTGCTGCCACATAAGTCCTACAACAATGAGTGTTCATTTTCTATATCTCCCATTGTATCCTTTGTTACGCCCATCTCTCTTCTTAGAGTTGGATGCTCAAGCGCTACTCATAAATGTCGTGTCAGGCCTTATCAGAACTTAGCTCTACACAACAAACAAATGCGTAAAAACTAACAAAAGAGAGCACCTATTGTGCTCTTTGTAAACTTCCTAAAAAAAGAACTAAAATAGACTAGAGAACAACTAAATTAAAAGGATAAGTTCAAGTTCTAAAGTTTATAATTACTCACAAAGTGAGTTATCACACCCCAAAACTTGAATCATTACAGGTCTTCTGGTGATGCGACGGATAATATCAAAAAATAAAAATTTACTTCCTTCATCTCTTACTTCAACAACTCATTTCTTATTCAACTCGAGATTCAATTAAAGGGACCTCATCCAAAAATTGGCACAACCTAGTCTATTTTCATTTTAGATCTATTAGTGCACGCGCACGTGTGTGTGTGTGTGTGTGTCTCCTGATGCTACATGTCATACCAGAACTCTCCAGTTAAGATAGTCAGCCTAAACCCTAGCTTGGTTATCTTATCATATGCTCAAATAATTCCTTTCTTTTTCGTTTCATAAGGGGGGTTTGAGTATTATGCTTTCAACTTTTAGCTTATTTTGAACTTGAGGTTTCCACATGCCTTACTATAATTGATCATTCTTGCTAGATGCTTCACTTTTTCACTTGACAGAATCTCACTTGTATTAAGTCCAACATGTGACTCAGAGTGAAGGCGTCCACTTGTTCCTTAGTTTCAGGCATAATTATAGGAGATTTATTAAAGATTATGGAAAAATAACTCGACCCTTGACACAATTATTGAAGAAATATGGTGTCCATTGGAATTAAGAAACACATACATCTTTTGAACAGTTGAAGAAAGTGATGACCGAGTTACCCATACTACATGTTCCAGATTTCTTGAAAGTCTTCACCATAGAAACAAATACATCCAATAAAGGGTCAATGGTTGTTTTAATACAAGAAGGTAAACCAGTAGCTTTTCACAGTTAAACATTATATGATAGGGCCAATCCAAATAAGTTTATGAGAGGGAACTAATGTTGATGTCAAAAAATGGAAACATTATTTAATGGGAAGATATTTCATCATTTTAACGGATCAAAAGAGTCTCAAATTTCTCACAGATAAAAGAGTTTTGGGTGAGAAATAATTCAAGTAGACTTCTAAACTAATGGGGCTGGATTTTTAAATTAAGTATAAGCTCGAACATGAAAATAGAGTTGTTGACGCCTTATCGAGAAAAATGACTTATGCAACCCTATCTATGGTTCAAATTGATTACATAGATGTGAGATATTGGATCGAACTCTAGTATGGTCTAAGGGTAGCTTCTTGTTTGACAATCCGACAGGATCATTAGCATGTCGTCGAAGTCTGTTCACATGTTGTAGTTGAAGTATGCTAGGATTGTTAGTATGACAAACTGGGCTTGTTTGTTATGACCAATTGTTTAAGTTAGCTTATTCTCTAAGTTAACTTGTGCAATGGGTCTGTGTGTAAAAGCCCATTAGTTTAGTATGTTAGTTTTCTTATAAATAGCATACTGGTCTCTCATCATTGCATAATGAAAATCCTAATTAGGGTGAGAGAGATTATTTTCTACTCTGTAACACTTGTAATCTTGTTCCCAAGAGAAAGTAAAGAATATCAGTTTATAACCAACTTGTTGTGTTCTTCTTACTTCCTTTTTTTCTAACCTTTTGGATTTTTTCCGATCAAGAAACTGATTATACTTTGTGTCATACGGTGAACTGACTTGGTGTGTTTTGCTTTTTATCGCAATGTCGCGGATAGCAAGAGTCGCCACCGACTTTTCTTTTATCCAATAAGGAAAGGTGGAAAAGAACAGGAAAGACCTCAATAGATTTTGGGTTCGGGAGGTACATTATACAAAGGGAAGGTGTTAGCACCCTTTGTATCCATGGTTATCCATGGGCTCTTAATTGCTGGATCACTTATATTTTTGTCTGAAAAGTGTTCGTGAATTGTTTAAAAAATGTTTCGAGAAGAGAGTTTAACTTTGTAATGATTCTCGTATGAATGTATACAAAGTATTTATCTCGTTTGATTTTGAAAACGGTTTAGAAAAATGTAACTTGGTAATGATTCTAGTATGAATGTATACCAAGTGGTGATTTTCTAGGATTTGCAAAGTGTGAGGGGTGGAAAATGTTTTAGGTTATGATCCAGCAATTGAGAGTTATACCTTCCTAAGGTCGTTATGAACGTTTCCTATCCTTATGGGGGTAAAACTGTCCTTACTATTGAGAAGTAAGTAATTTTACCCTTTGGATGTTTAAGGGTCATCGTAGGGTCATCGATAGGTCATTGAAGGCAACAGTTGTAAGGATACCTTAGCATTCGAAGGGACGATCATCATTTAACCGTAGGCTACACCGAAGGGTCATCGAGGGACAAAATCGTATTTTCGAAGGCAACATCCAAGGGACCATGATTTATTTTATGATGATTTAACCGAAGGGCCGTTGCTAAGTGTATCCCTACATTCGCGGGACATGACCGTTATACCGTAATACCGTAGGGCAAAAGAGAGGTCCAAGATCACATATTTAGAGGCCATGTTTTAAAGTTAATTAGGTAATTAGGGTGAATCTCCACATTAAAATCAATACATTAAAAATAATACATTAAAATTAATACATTAAAATTAATTAAGCAATTTAGGGCAGCTCTTCACAAGGGTATCCCACAAATAAAGTGGAAGACCTAAACAACAATCTTTTCCTGGGGTGTGTGAACCTTTGCAACATTCAGCAAACGGGTTAGAATACCAAATCAGGGTGCAATCGAGGATTACACCGCAAAAGAAATCACAACAGTAATATGATCAGATAAACAATGCCTGGCTATGATAAAACATGAGTGAAAAATCAGAATAGAAAAGTCGGCTACTGTCAGGTTCGCGCCTGCCTCGCCTAGCGAAGGCTTAGCGAATACTCGCTTCATGCTCGCTTAGCGACGTGCTAGCGAGCGACTGCGGATTCTGGTTTTGATATCAGTACAATTTCAACCAATTTTATGCCTTATGGCTTTCATTACAGCAATTATATGGTTAATCATTTAAGATATTCAAGTGCACACTACAATTCACATGACAAACTTAAGATATTTTCATAAATTTAATCATAATGCCATATGCAAATTAAGAACATAAGGTAGTAATAGCAATTGTAACCTTGAATTGGCCGACCGGATCGAATTGAGCGGAAGTGACCTTGCTGCCGCCGGCTTTTCCTTCAGGGTTTCTCGGAATTCTCAGGGTTAGCCTCCAGGGTTTTCCGTCTGTGAGCGCGAGGGTTTGCTTGCTAGGGTTCTCCTTTCGTCCTTTTTCGTTCTCCCCTTTTCATTACTGAAGTGCTGGTATTTATAATGCTCTTTTTCATGACCTAATGGGCTCAGAATGAAGCCCGAAATTTTCTGTTGTCTGTCAGCTTCGCTAGGCGAGCGTGTAGCGAACGTGTAGCGAACGTTCGCTAGGCGAGCGTGTAGCGAACGTTCGCTAGGCGAGCGTGTAGCGAACGCGTAGCGAACAGGCCAGTTTGGGCCATTTTCTGGATTGGGCCATTCGTGAGCTGGGCCTTTGTTCCTTTGAGATCAGTGTCATAAAAATGAGTCGGAGTGCCCTGAAAAATGTCTTGAAATATTAATGGGCAAATTTTGGGGTATGACAGCTGCCCCTGTTCAATATTCTTGAACCGAGAGAGTAGAATGGTATGTGCACCATTCGTGGTCTGGAGGTGGAAGATTATTGAACACTAGAATGCCCCGAAAATTTGCGCTTGTCAATTAGTCTTGATGGAGATGGGCTTAAAGATGCCATCTAGGAAGTTTGATGATGAGAGCTTCAGAGTACGTCGTACGTTAGAAGATATCTGAAGTCATGGGTGTCACTGGGTCATACGCTAGACCGTATAGTGGGTCATTCATTAGGCCGTCGACTTCCCTGGGGATTTAGAATGGGCCGTCCGTTAGGCTGCATCTGACGAAAAGTAGTCGTACGCTAGACTACACCTCGGAATGTACCGTATGCTAGGTAGTATCTGAGGAAAGAACATCCAAATGGGTCGTATGCTAGACCGTATCGGACTTGTTGGAGGAGTCGTATGCTGTGCCGAATCAGGATGAGATAAGAATCCGAATGAGTCATACACTGCTGGGGATAAAGGATCAGAATGGATCGTACGCTAGATCGTATCTGAGTTGCGGAACGAGTCGTCCGTTAGGCTGTATCGTTATTGGGGGTGAAGGATCAGAATGGATCGTATGCTAGATCGTATCTGAGTTGTAGACTGAGCCGTCCGTTAGGCTGTACCTGGTGATGAAGGGGGTAGTCATACGCCAGACTACACTTCAGAATGTACCGTACGCTAGGTAGCATTTGAGGGGATGAACATCCAAGCGGGTCGTAAGCTAGACCGTCTCTGAGTAGCAGAACGAGCCGTCCGTTAGGCTGCATCTGATAATAAAGGGGTAGTCATACGCCATACTACACTTCAGAATGTACCGTACGCTAGGTAGCATCCGAGGCCTTGAAGGTCCAAATGGGTCGTATGCTGGACCGTATTGGAGTTGTTGAAGGTCGGAATGGATCGTACGTTAGATCGCATCTGAGTTGAAAGAGTCATATGTTGAGCTGAATCAGAATGAACCGTACGCTAGGCTATATCTGATAGTATTTGTATACGTTGTATTTGCAATAAATGTCTGGGATGGGCTTATAGATGCCGTCACTAGGAGGACGTCAGGATGAATGTTGTCATGGAGTGTATCTGAAAGATGTATTTGAATCTGAACGTAATCGATGAAGATGTCCGTCTGAATGACTCTCTATTTTGACTGTATCAGGAAGATAATTAACCTGAAAAATAAAGTCAGCTTCATGCCATGTCATGATGCATGAGATGTTTTATGCTTTCGAAAATAACTGCGAACGATGTATGCATGCGTATGCTGTGAAATGATGTAATGAATGAATTATGCGTCTGAAAAGTTCTTCCCGAGGACTCCACTGGGGAAATAAATCTCAGTCTTCTGGTTGAAGATACTGGTATCGGTGATCCTTTCTTAGCTGGGGATGCTTGATTTCTGTCTGATGGTAGAAATGTTCAACAGAAGCCCGGCTGGGGGTGGAAGAGATGACCCATTTGTCTAGTAATGCCACTCTCTTCTGGGAATGACTGGCTTTGCTGGGGAATAGGATTAGCAACGGATTCATTGGAAAGCATGATTAGACCTTCTCCTCGATCCTGAAGCCTAGTAGTAATCGCTATTTCTATTTTATGCACGCATTTTTGGCGAACATCGATCATATCCAAATGCATATATTAATTCGAATTAAATCAATGGACGTTTACGCAAACAAAACAGAGAAAGTAAAACAAAAGCATCTTTTTGGAAATGAAATTGTATTGATTTTGAAAGAGGGCCTACAAATAGGCAATTTGAGTACAAGGAGACAGAAATCCTAGTAAGAGGAAATTGTCAAGAGAACAAAGAGAAGCTATGAGGAAAAAGTCCTGTTGATTTTAACTCCACTACTGTCATTATGTCTTCAAGCATCTCATCTCCTGCTGTCGGATAGAAGTGATTGGCTTGTTCAGTCCCTTGAACTTGGATGAAGCTGTCTGAGAACGGGACATAGTCATACGCTTTAATCCCTAATTTTTGCCTGGACCGCCTTTTCAGGTTTTCAATCCACCAGGATACCCATTTTTGCCCAAGCCGCCTTTTCAGGTTTTCGACTTGCCGGGTGCACATTTTTTATGTTTATCCCTAATTTTTGCCCGAACCTTTCTGGTTCGCCGGGATGCCCTTACTTTTGCCTAGGTACGTCGACCTAGCAGGTCTCTTTTATGCATAGTATTTTTTGACTATGTCTGCGTTCACGGGATGCGGGAAGTCTTCGCCGCCCATTGTAGTAAGTCTCATGGCTCCACCAGAGAATACTTTCTTAACTACGAATGGCCCTTCGTATGTGGGGGTCCATTTGCCTCTGGGATCACCTTGTGGTAGGATGATACGCTTGATCATCAAGGCGCCAAGTTGGTACACCTGTCTCTTGACCTTTTTGTTAAATGCTTGGGTCATGCGCTTCTGATATATCTGCCCATGACAAACAGCCGCAAGTCTCTTCTCATCAATCAAATTTATCTGATCGAGTCGAGTCTGAATCCATTCATCCTCATCTAAGCCTGCATCTTTCATAATTCTTAGAGAGGGAATCTGAACTTCCACTGATAAAACGGCTTCCATTCCATAGACTAAAGAGAACGGAGTTGCCCCCTGTCGAAGTGCGCACTGAAGTGCGATAACCATAAAGAGCAAAGGGTAACATCTCATGCCAGTCTTTATATGTTACTGTCATTTTTTGCATGACCTTCTTGATATTGTTAGCAGTCTCCATGACGCCGTTCATCTTTGGCCGGTACGGAGAAGAGTTATGGTGTTTTATTTTGAACTGCATGCAGAGTTCAGTTTAGTACCATTATCAGTGATGACTCTCTCAGGAGACAGCAGGTTTCTCAAATAGATATTTGATAGAATCCATCTTAGAAATCAATAAAGTGGTATGATTCAACATATACTGTCTTAGTCGGCGAGCAGCCTAAGCCAAAGCACAATAAGCTTTCTCGAGCTGTGAGTATCTTGTTTCACAGTCGGTACCTTTTGCTAAGGTGGTATATTGCATGCTCTTTTCGACCAGACTCGTCATGTTGCCCCAGCACACCCTATTGAATTTTCTAACACGGTCAAATACATGATTAAAGGTCTTCCTTCAACTGGTGGCATCGGAATTGGAGGTTCTTGGAGATATTTCCTGATTTTGTTATTCATCATTCCATACCATCTCTTGATTTTTCCTTTTTAGTAATTTGAAGATGGGTTTGCAGGTAGCAGTCAAGTGTGGAATGAATCGGGCAATGTAATTCAAGTGTCCCAAGAAACCTCTGACTTCTTTCTTGTCTATTTCAGTACCCAGATTTACAATTTCAATTGATTCCTCATGCGGCTGTATGGTCTTTTCTTCTTGTAGTACCAGTCTGGCAAGTTCTCCAGGGATTTCATAATCTTCCTCACTTCCATCCTCGGCTTGGTAGATCGGATTTTCAAAGTCATAATGAACAGTAGCAGAGTTATTACCAACAGGATCCAGAATGGATATGGATCGGCAAATGGTTACGTGAGTGTGTGCAAGAAAACATAGCTTGTTTGAAAAAAATGACAGGAAAGATAAAGAGCGCAATATTTGAATGCAAAAAATCCATTGATTCATTGAATGTGAATATGCTTATGAAAATGACAAAACATTTAACCAAATTTGATACATTAGATGAGCAATAACAATTACTCCTGACTAAAGGAAATCAGGATAGTGTCTTCAGCCTTCCAATTATTGAGTCCGTCACCAATTGTTGGGAAAATCCAGCTATCCAAGTCATAATCGTTATCAGTATCTTCCATAGCATTGATAGTCTCGTCATGATTAGGCAGAGGAGTAGAGACGACATTAGGAGTCTCCGGAGGATCAGAGGTAGCCGCCTGTATTTTTCCACTTCGAATGCCGCGTTCAACATGCTCACCTGTTAATATAAGTTCAGTGAAACCCGATGAGGAACTTCTCAATAGATGGCTGTAGAATGGGCCAGTCAGTGTGCTCATGAACATGTCCACTAATTCTCGATCAGTCATAGGGGGTTTGACTCTGCTAGCCAAATCTCTCCATTTTTGAGCATATTCTTTGAAGCTTTCTTTAGATCCCATAGTCATATTCTGCAACTGTAGCCGAGTAGGCGCTAATTCAGAATTATACTGGTAGTGCTTGTAGAAAGCTGTCGCTAAATCAGTCCAGGTGCGGATGTCAGAGTTCTCGAGCTGATAGTACCATTCTAACTGTGTGCCAGACAGGCTCTCTTGGAAGAAATGGATCCATAGTTTCCTATCAGTGGTATACGGCTGAATCTTTCTCACATAAGCTCTCAGATGCATCTGAGGACAAGATGCCCCGTCGTATATAATGAAAGTGGGGATCTTGAATTTGCGAGGAATGACCACACCAGAGACCACACCTAGGCTTTCGAAATCCAGACCGGTCGCCCTCTGACCTTCCATAGCTAGCATACGTTCTTCCAGCAACTTGTACTTGCCATCTCTTGGAGAGTACTGTTCATCTTCATAATATTCATTGTCGTCCTCAGGGTTGAAGAGATCAACATTCTCATCTTCTGAATCTGTCTCTGTTTCCTCTTCTTGATCCTTCGGAATTCTGATTTTGACTCCTGTGGCCTGTCTTTTAAGCCTTCTTCCCGGGTTAATGTAACTCACAGGTTTCTTGTCCTTTTTCTTCTCGAGCAAGAGAGCCTTCAGTTCCTCCTGCCCCTTGGATAAGTTCAAGATCATCTCCTGGAGTTGAGCATTCTGAGCATGGAGATCTTTGACAGTTTGTTCGAGGTCCATTTTTCTGTTTGGAGGAAAACCGTGAGAACATTGATCCCTTAGAATACCTGTTATGCAATGTTATGTCATGCTATGCAATGTATGAAATGTTTTCAATGTTTAAAGTCCTTGAAATGGTTAGTACAATGCCATGATGTCATGATGTCATGATGTTATGATGTTATGATGTTAAACAAGCACAAACAAGTCACACAACAATCATTCTTAGGTTTTAAGGCTTGCATGAGTTCCATAGGTAAGTACCCTCCCCACTGAAGTTTGGTTGGTTCAACCTGTCCTAGAATAGTAACCGGGTTCTAAAAGGATCTCCAATCATTGACCTTCCCTCAAGTCCACTTCAGTGCAACACCAAGTGGTTGACCGAAGCTTCCCTAAAGTCCAATCTCAAGGAGTGTAGTATCGAGTATCAACCAACCTCAGTCGGAACCGAAGTCAGTTATCTCACTACTTTCTAATGGCCAGGATGAGTCAATTAGGGTTCTAAAGGTCTGGTTAATGCTTTAATGACACCACGCAGAAGCCAAATTTTTCCTCAAGTGAACATGAGGAACATCAGGACATCCAAAGTGTCACATTAACCGTAGCCATCATTTTAACCATTCCAGTATACGCCGGATAGTCGCGATGATCTATTGCTACTTACCTAAGGTACACTAGATCCGGGTGTAGGATCTTTCACTCAAAAATACCCAAGCAATCCCTTAAAAGTAAATCAGACAATTTGGAATAAGTGATCTTGTTTTTAAGGTAACCTCTCTTTTTAAAGTATCCCCAGCAGAGTCGCCAGTTCTGTCATACGGTGAACTGACTTGGTGTGTTTTGCTTTTTATCGCAATGTCGCGGATAGCAAGAGTCGCCACCGACTTTTCTTTTATCCAATAAGGAAAGGTGGAAAAGAACAGGAAAGACCTCAATAGATTTTGGGTTCGGGAGGTACATTATACAAAGGGAAGGTGTTAGCACCCTTTGTATCCATGGTTATCCATGGGCTCTTAATTGCTGGATCACTTATATTTTTGTCTGAAAAGTGTTCGTGAATTGTTTAAAAAATGTTTCGAGAAGAGAGTTTAACTTTGTAATGATTCTCGTATGAATGTATACAAAGTATTTATCTCGTTTGATTTTGAAAACGGTTTAGAAAAATGTAACTTGGTAATGATTCTAGTATGAATGTATACCAAGTGGTGATTTTCTAGGATTTGCAAAGTGTGAGGGGTGGAAAATGTTTTAGGTTATGATCCAGCAATTGAGAGTTATACCTTCCTAAGGTCGTTATGAACGTTTCCTATCCTTATGGGGGTAAAACTGTCCTTACTATTGAGAAGTAAGTAATTTTACCCTTTGGATGTTTAAGGGTCATCGTAGGGTCATCGATAGGTCATTGAAGGCAACAGTTGTAAGGATACCTTAGCATTCGAAGGGACGATCATCATTTAACCGTAGGCTACACCGAAGGGTCATCGAGGGACAAAATCCTATTTTCGAAGGCAACATCCAAGGGACCATGATTTATTTTATGATGATTTAACCGAAGGGCCGTTGCTAAGTGTATCCCTACATTCGCGGGACATGACCGTTATACCGTAATACCGTAGGGCAAAAGAGAGGTCCAAGATCACATATTTAGAGGCCATGTTTTAAAGTTAATTAGGTAATTAGGGTGAATCTCCACATTAAAATCAATACATTAAAAATAATACATTAAAATTAATACATTAAAATTAATTAAGCAATTTAGGGCAGCTCTTCACAAGGGTATCCCACAAATAAAGTGGAAGACCTAAACAACAATCTTTTCCTGGGGTGTGTGAACCTTTGCAACATTCAGCAAACGGGTTAGAATACCAAATCAGGGTGCAATCGAGGATTACACCGCAAAAGAAATCACAACAGTAATATGATCAGATAAACAATGCCTGGCTATGATAAAACATGAGTGAAAAATCAGAATAGAAAAGTCGGCTACTGTCAGGTTCGCGCCTGCCTCGCCTAGCGAAGGCTTAGCGAATACTCGCTTCATGCTCGCTTAGCGACGTGCTAGCGAGCGACTGCGGATTCTGGTTTTGATATCAGTACAATTTCAACCAATTTTATGCCTTATGGCTTTCATTACAGCAATTATATGGTTAATCATTTAAGATATTCAAGTGCACACTACAATTCACATGACAAACTTAAGATATTTTCATAAATTTAATCATAATGCCATATGCAAATTAAGAACATAAGGTAGTAATAGCAATTGTAACCTTGAATTGGCCGACCGGATCGAATTGAGCGGAAGTGACCTTGCTGCCGCCGGCTTTTCCTTCAGGGTTTCTCGGAATTCTCAGGGTTAGCCTCCAGGGTTTTCCGTCTGTGAGCGCGAGGGTTTGCTTGCTAGGGTTCTCCTTTCGTCCTTTTTCGTTCTCCCCTTTTCATTACTGAAGTGCTGGTATTTATAATGCTCTTTTTCATGACCTAATGGGCTCAGAATGAAGCCCGAAATTTTCTGTTGTCTGTCAGCTTCGCTAGGCGAGCGTGTAGCGAACGTGTAGTGAACGTTCGCTAGGCGAGCGTGTAGCGAACGTTCGCTAGGCGAGCGTGTAGCGAACGCGTAGCGAACAGGCCAGTTTGGGCCATTTTCTGGATTGGGCCATTCGTGAGCTGGGCCTTTGTTCCTTTGAGATCAGTGTCATAAAAATGAGTCGGAGTGCCCTGAAAAATGTCTTGAAATATTAATGGGCAAATTTTGGGGTATGACAGCTGCCCCTGTTCAATATTCTTGAACCGAGAGAGTAGAATGGTATGTGCACCATTCGTGGTCTGGAGGTGGAAGATTATTGAACACTAGAATGCCCCGAAAATTTGCGCTTGTCAATTAGTCTTGATGGAGATGGGCTTAAAGATGCCATCTAGGAAGTTTGATGATGAGAGCTTCAGAGTACGTCGTACGTTAGAAGATATCTGAAGTCATGGGTGTCACTGGGTCATACGCTAGACCGTATAGTGGGTCATTCATTAGGCCGTCGACTTCCCTGGGGATTTAGAATGGGCCGTCCGTTAGGCTGCATCTGACGAAAAGTAGTCGTACGCTAGACTACACCTCGGAATGTACCGTATGCTAGGTAGTATCTGAGGAAAGAACATCCAAATGGGTCGTATGCTAGACCGTATCGGACTTGTTGGAGGAGTCGTATGCTGTGCCGAATCAGGATGAGATAAGAATCCGAATGAGTCATACACTGCTGGGGATAAAGGATCAGAATGGATCGTACGCTAGATCGTATCTGAGTTGCGGAACGAGTCGTCCGTTAGGCTGTATCGTTACTGGGGATGAAGGATCAGAATGGATCGTATGCTAGATCGTATCTGAGTTGTAGACTGAGCCGTCCGTTAGGCTGTACCTGGTGATGAAGGGGGTAGTCATACGCCAGACTACACTTCAGAATGTACCGTACGCTAGGTAGCATTTGAGGGGATGAACATCCAAGCGGGTCGTAAGCTAGACCGTCTCTGAGTAGCAGAACGAGCCGTCCGTTAGGCTGCATCTGATAATAAAGGGGTAGTCATACGCCATACTACACTTCAGAATGTACCGTACGCTAGGTAGCATCCGAGGCCTTGAAGGTCCAAATGGGTCGTATGCTGGACCGTATTGGAGTTGTTGAAGGTCGGAATGGATCGTACGTTAGATCGCATCTGAGTTGAAAGAGTCATATGTTGAGCTGAATCAGAATGAACCGTACGCTAGGCTATATCTGATAGTATTTGTATACGTTGTATTTGCAATAAATGTCTGGGATGGGCTTATAGATGCCGTCACTAGGAGGACGTCAGGATGAATGTTGTCATGGAGTGTATCTGAAAGATGTATTTGAATCTGAACGTAATCGATGAAGATGTCCGTCTGAATGACTCTCTATTTTGACTGTATCAGGAAGATAATTAACCTGAAAAATAAAGTCAGCTTCATGCCATGTCATGATGCATGAGATGTTTTATGCTTTCGAAAATAACTGCGAACGATGTATGCATGCGTATGCTGTGAAATGATGTAATGAATGAATTATGCGTCTGAAAAGTTCTTCCCGAGGACTCCACTGGGGAAATAAATCTCAGTCTTCTGGTTGAAGATACTGGTATCGGTGATCCTTTCTTAGCTGGGGATGCTTGATTTCTGTCTGATGGTAGAAATGTTCAACAGAAGCCCGGCTGGGGGTGGAAGAGATGACCCATTTGTCTAGTAATGCCACTCTCTTCTGGGAATGACTGGCTTTGCTGGGGAATAGGATTAGCAACGGATTCATTGGAAAGCATGATTAGACCTTCTCCTCGATCCTGAAGCCTAGTAGTAATCGCTATTTCTATTTTATGCACGCATTTTTGGCGAACATCGATCATATCCAAATGCATATATTAATTCGAATTAAATCAATGGACGTTTACGCAAACAAAACAGAGAAAGTAAAACAAAAGCATCTTTTTGGAAATGAAATTGTATTGATTTTGAAAGAGGGCCTACAAATAGGCAATTTGAGTACAAGGAGACAGAAATCCTAGTAAGAGGAAATTGTCAAGAGAACAAAGAGAAGCTATGAGGAAAAAGTCCTGTTGATTTTAACTCCACTACTGTCATTATGTCTTCAAGCATCTCATCTCCTGCTGTCGGATAGAAGTGATTGGCTTGTTCAGTCCCTTGAACTTGGATGAAGCTGTCTGAGAACGGGACATAGTCATACGCTTTAATCCCTAATTTTTGCCTGGACCGCCTTTTCAGGTTTTCAATCCACCAGGATACCCCTTTTTGCCCAAGCCGCCTTTTCAGGTTTTCGACTTGCCGGGTGCACATTTTTTATGTTTATCCCTAATTTTTGCCCGAACCTTTCTGGTTCGCCGGGATGCCCTTACTTTTGCCTAGGTACGTCGACCTAGCAGGTCTCTTTTATGCGTAGTATTTTTTGACTATGTCTGCGTTCACGGGATGCGGGAAGTCTTCGCCGTCCATTGTAGTAAGTCTCATGGCTCCACCAGAGAATACTTTCTTAACTACGAATGGCCCTTCGTATGTGGGGGTCCATTTGCCTCTGGGATCACCTTGTGGTAGGATGATACGCTTGATCATCAAGGCGCCAAGTTGGTACACCTGTCTCTTGACCTTTTTGTTAAATGCTTGGGTCATGTGCTTCTGATATATCTGCCCATGGAAAACCGTGAGAACATTGATCCCTTAGAATACCTGTTATGCAATGTTATGTCATGCTATGCAATGTATGAAATGTTTTCAATGTTTAAAGTCCTTGAAATGGTTAGTACAATGCCATGATGTCATGATGTCATGATGTTATGATGTTATGATGTTAAACAAGCACAAACAAGTCACACAACAATCATTCTTAGGTTTTAAGGCTTGCATGAGTTCCATAGGTAAGTACCCTCCCCACTGAAGTTTGGTTGGTTCAACCTGTCCTAGAATAGTAACCGGGTTCTAAAAGGATCTCCAATCATTGACCTTCCCTCAAGTCCACTTCAGTGCAACACCAAGTGGTTGACCGAAGCTTCCCTAAAGTCCAATCTCAAGGAGTGTAGTATCGAGTATCAACCAACCTCAGTCGGAACCGAAGTCAGTTATCTCACTACTTTCTAATGGCCAGGATGAGTCAATTAGGGTTCTAAAGGTCTGGTTAATGCTTTAATGACACCACGCAGAAGCCAAATTTTTCCTCAAGTGAACATGAGGAACATCAGGACATCCAAAGTGTCACATTAACCGTAGCCATCATTTTAACCATTCCAGTATACGCCGGATAGTCGCGATGATCTATTGCTACTTACCTAAGGTACACTAGATCCGGGTGTAGGATCTTTCACTCAAAAATACCCAAGCAATCCCTTAAAAGTAAATCAGACAATTTGGAATAAGTGATCTTGTTTTTAAGGTAACCTCTCTTTTTAAAGTATCCCCAGCAGAGTCGCCAGTTCTGTCATACGGTGAACTGACTTGGTGTGTTTTGCTTTTTATCGCAATGTCGCGGATAGCAAGAGTCGCCACCGACTTTTCTTTTATCCAATAAGGAAAGGTGGAAAAGAACAGGAAAGACCTCAATAGATTTTGGGTTCGGGAGGTACATTATACAAAGGGAAGGTGTTAGCACCCTTTGTATCCATGGTTATCCATGGGCTCTTAATTGCTGGATCACTTATATTTTTGTCTGAAAAGTGTTCGTGAATTGTTTAAAAAATGTTTCGAGAAGAGAGTTTAACTTTGTAATGATTCTCGTATGAATGTATACAAAGTATTTATCTCGTTTGATTTTGAAAACGGTTTAGAAAAATGTAACTTGGTAATGATTCTAGTATGAATGTATACCAAGTGGTGATTTTCTAGGATTTGCAAAGTGTGAGGGGTGGAAAATGTTTTAGGTTATGATCCAGCAATTGAGAGTTATACCTTCCTAAGGTCGTTATGAACGTTTCCTATCCTTATGGGGGTAAAACTGTCCTTACTATTGAGAAGTAAGTAATTTTACCCTTTGGATGTTTAAGGGTCATCGTAGGGTCATCGATAGGTCATTGAAGGCAACAGTTGTAAGGATACCTTAGCATTCGAAGGGACGATCATCATTTAACCGTAGGCTACACCGAAGGGTCATCGAGGGACAAAATCCTATTTTCGAAGGCAACATCCAAGGGACCATGATTTATTTTATGATGATTTAACCGAAGGGCCGTTGCTAAGTGTATCCCTACATTCGCGGGACATGACCGTTATACCGTAATACCGTAGGGCAAAAGAGAGGTCCAAGATCACATATTTAGAGGCCATGTTTTAAAGTTAATTAGGTAATTAGGGTGAATCTCCACATTAAAATCAATACATTAAAAATAATACATTAAAATTAATTAAGCAATTTAGGGCAGCTCTTCACAAGGGTATCCCACAAATAAAGTGGAAGACCTAAACAACAATCTTTTCCTGGGGTGTGTGAACCTTTGCAACATTCAGCAAACGGGTTAGAATACCAAATCAGGGTGCAATCGAGGATTACACCGCAAAAGAAATCACAACAGTAATATGATCAGATAAACAATGCCTGGCTATGATAAAACATGAGTGAAAAATCAGAATAGAAAAGTCGGCTACTGTCAGGTTCGCGCCTGCCTCGCCTAGCGAAGGCTTAGCGAATACTCGCTTCATGCTCGCTTAGCGACGTGCTAGCGAGCGACTGCGGATTCTGGTTTTGATATCAGTACAATTTCAACCAATTTTATGCCTTATGGCTTTCATTACAGCAATTATATGGTTAATCATTTAAGATATTCAAGTGCACACTACAATTCACATGACAAACTTAAGATATTTTCATAAATTTAATCATAATGCCATATGCAAATTAAGAACATAAGGTAGTAATAGCAATTGTAACCTTGAATTGGCCGACCGGATCGAATTGAGCGGAAGTGACCTTGCTGCCGCCGGCTTTTCCTTCAGGGTTTCTCGGAATTCTCAGGGTTAGCCTCCAGGGTTTTCCGTCTGTGAGCGCGAGGGTTTGCTTGCTAGGGTTCTCCTTTCGTCCTTTTTCGTTCTCCCCTTTTCATTACTGAAGTGCTGGTATTTATAATGCTCTTTTTCATGACCTAATGGGCTCAGAATGAAGCCCGAAATTTTCTGTTGTCTGTCAGCTTCGCTAGGCGAGCGTGTAGCGAACGTGTAGCGAACGTTCGCTAGGCGAGCGTGTAGCGAACGCGTAGCGAACAGGCCAGTTTGGGCCATTTTCTGGATTGGGCCATTCGTGAGCTGGGCCTTTGTTCCTTTGAGATCAGTGTCATAAAAATGAGTCGGAGTGCCCTGAAAAATGTCTTGAAATATTAATGGGCAAATTTTGGGGTATGGCACTTTGTCATTATGATATCTTTTTCATAAAAAAATTAGTGCGGTGAGCCTGGGGAAGATGCCGTCAACAAAGTATGAGATTGAAAAGTTCACTGGAGTGGACGATTTCGATCTGTAGCGCTTAAAGATGAAAGCCATACTAGTTCAGCAGGGTTGTTTAGAAGCGTTGAAGGGAGCCGAAGCTATGAACGCTTCATTAACGGATAAAGAAAAAATGATTATGGTAGAGAAAGCCCACAATGTCATCTTATTGAGCCTTGGTGATAAGGTTCTTCGATAGGTTTCGAAGGAGACGACGACGTTGGGTTTATGGGTTAAACTCGAAAGTTTATACATGACCAAATCGTTGGCCAATCACCTCTACCTGAAGCAAGCTTTGTATTCATTCAAGATGAGTGAAAACAAAGTTCTGGATGAGCAGTTGGATATGTTCAACAAGTTGATTCTTGATCTTGAAAATATTAATGTCAAGATCGAGGATGAAGATCAAGCATTGTTGTTGTTGTGTGCTTTGCCCAGATCACATGCTCACTTCAATGAAACTCTCTTGTATGGAAGAGAGTGTCTGACCTTTAAAGAAGTTCAACCAGCCTTATATTCTAAGGATTTGAATGAATGAAAGGAGCACAAGCCATCTTCGACTGGTGAAGACTTGTCGGTTAAGGTGAAATTCACAAAGAGAGATGACAAGTTCGACAAGAAGAAGAGTGAAAGTCAACTGAAGTCTTATAGTGGTAATGCATATGGTATTCAATGTTATCACTGTAAGAAAGAGGTTCATACAAGAAAAGTGTGCCCAGAACGCCTAAAAGATCATGAAGGTAATGATAATGGTAACACAAACATTGTTCAAGATGATTTCGACTCATATGACATTCTTGTAGTTTCAAGCAGCGACTCAAGTAAATAGTGGACTATGGATTCAGGTTGCACTTGGCACATGACTCCAAACAAAGACTTGTTAGAGGAACTGTGTGGTTAAGATGGTGGATTTGTATTGCTTGGAAACAATAAAGCTTGCAAGATTGCAAGTGTTGGATCTGTGAGATTCAAGCTCCTTGATTAGTCAATAAGGTTGTTGACTAAAGTCAGGTATGTACCTAATTTGAAGATAAATTTGATTTCTCTTGGTGAATTCGACAAGAAAAGATATGTTTTCCAAGGAGAGAAAAGTATTTTAAAAGTGATGAAGGGGTCGAAGGAAGTCTTAAGAGGCGTGAAGAAACAAGGCTTATATACCCTTGAGGTTGAAGTTATCAATGGTTGTGCAAATGTTGCATCCACGAAACCTTTATCGAAGATAGAAATTTGGCACATTAGATTGGGTCGTGTTAGTGAAAGGGGTCTGGCCGAATTGGGGAAACAAAATCTAGTTGGTGGAGACAATCGAAAAGCTGGAGTTTTGTGAACCATTTGTAATTGGAAAATCTTGCAAAGTGAAGTTCAATCAAGGAAAACAAAGAACACATGGATCCCTTGATTATATCCATGTTGATCTTTGGGGGCCTGCAAGATGCCCATCACATTCAAGAGAAAAGTATTTTCTATCCATAGTTGATGATTATTCCAGAAAGTTATGGGTATTCATCTAGAAGACTAAGGATGAAACTTTTGAGAAATTTAAAAGTTGAAAGACTCTAGTCGAAAATTAGACTGGCAGGAAGGTCAAGAGGTTAAGAACCGATAATAGCCTTGAATTTTGCAATAAGGCGTTTGACAGTTTTTGTGCAGCCTCTAGTATTGCAAGGCACAAATCTACTGTGGGTACTCCCCAACAAAATAGTTTGGCTGTAAGGTCTAATCAAACCATTTTAGAAAGTTAGATGCATGTTGACTAGGGCTGGGTTAAAGAAGGTGTTTTAGGTAGAGGCTGTTTCGACAACAACATCTGATAAAGAAGGTGTTAGATGCATGTTGACTAGGGATGTGTTAAAGAAGGTGTTCTAGGTCACAAGAGGTATATCACCAGTCGAGATGTAGTTTTCAATGAAGCTGAGATGACTTTCAAGAAAACTGATGACGTTAGTCGAAGTGCATAGACATCTGAAAAAGAGATGAAACAAGAAGAGATTTATGTTGAGGTGGAGCATGTTGATGCTGAATTATGTATCCCAAATCAAGTTGAAGAAGCAGCACAAGATGTTAAAGATACTGAGAAATATGAGGAAACTGTAGATGACTACCTGTTGGCAAGAGATAGGCCGAGAAGAATCATCAAGCCACCTCAAAGACTTGGGTATGCATATCTCATAGCTTATGCCTTAATCTCTGCAAGTGAGGTCCTAGATGAAAAACCTAGAGACTATAAGGAAGTCACGAGGAGTCAAAATAAGACTGGATGACTGAAGGTCATGGATGATGAGATGAAATCTCTTCATGATAGCCATTGTATGCAGTTGATAAAGCTGCATGAAGAAAGCTAGTTTGTTTCCTTGATGTTATAGAGTTTGTTCCAAGATGAAGATTTGTGAGATATTAGATCGAACTCTGGTATGATCAAATGGTAGCTTCTTGGTTCGACAATCCGACAGGATCATTAGCATGTTGTCGAAGTTTGTTCACATGTTGTACTCGAAGCATGCTAGGATTGTTAGCATGTCGAATTAGGCCTGTTTGTTATGCCCAATTATTTAAGTTAGATTGTTCTCTAAGTTAATTTGTATAATGAACATGTGTGTAAAAGTCTATTAGTTGAATATGTTAGTTTTATCATAAATATCATACTAGTCTCTCATCATTGCATAATTCAAATCCTAATTTGGGTGAGAGAGATTATTTGCTACTCTGTAACACTTATAATCTTGTTTCCAAGAGAAAATAAAGAATAACGGTTTATAATCAATTTCTTTATGTTCTTATTGTTTTCTTCTTTTCTATCCTTATGAATTTTTTGTCGATCAAAAAATCAATTATACTTTTTAATTATAAGATCATTTTCTCAACAATAGAAGAATGGGAAACTGAAATTTATAGACTTACTGAGAGATGTTAATTCTCACCCCGACTACACTTTTACAGACACCAAACTACTTTTTAAAGGGAGATTGGTGCTACCCAAAGGCTTTTCCGACTTCATAGTTCAATTTTAGGGGGACATTCTAGATTTTTCAGACATACAAGAGAATTCCAGACATCATTTATTGGGAAGGAATGAAAAAGACATAAAACAATATGTGGCCACTTGTGAAAATTTTCAATTGAATAAATATCAAACTTTATCTTCTGCTGGTCTGTTACAACCTCCTCCAATACCTCCAATATTTCAATGGATTAGCTTCAACAAATTGGTTCAGTCGCTTTTGAAATTAGCTTTACTAGCATACATTAAAATACATTCAGATTTCCTCAATAATAACAAATAAACAAATGACATTGGATCCTCCAACTAAACAAAAGATCCTCTGACCTGTCTGTCCAACATGTTCCTCCAATCTATTCTCACTTTTCCATTACTTTTCATACACACATACACAAACAACACAAAAAACAAACAACAAGAATAACAATAACAACAACAATATAGACAAAATTTCATAATTGATAATGCCGTCATTTCAAAAGCATCCAAGAAGTTTCTTTGGAACAGTTCCAGTTGCACGATGCTTTGCAGCTATTTCCTCTGCTTTCAGATTTTCTTCACCGCGTTTTGCTTCAACCATTGCTCTCTTCTCCTCTGCTTGTTTATGAATCATAGCTATTTTGTTCTTCATTCTCTCGCCATATTCTGCTTTCTTTTTCTCCAATTGTTCCTGCCAAAGTGTCCAAAATAAATAATTTAATTTGATACTATTTGACAAAAGCAAAAGAGTAGTAATTGATACTATACGACAAGAACAAAGAAAAAACATCATTAACTTTTTGCTGTCAATAAAAGCATATACCATATCATGTATATTATTATTATGACATGTAATGCACCAACATGCATTATAATCAATATTAATTAACTCTAATAAATAATTGAAAAAAACAGATTAACTATTACCTCCATTTTTCTGAGTCTAGCTTCAAGAGCTGCTTTCTTGCTGTTTTCCCAAGCAGAAACAGTAGATAGCTGCTTTTGTGCTCTGTTAAAAAATACAATAATTCCTAAGTTTTAGGATACTAAACTTGCTGTAACGTAAAAGATTTTGCAGCTTCGGTATAGATGTTGCGATATTGATTGCAGTTGTTGCGGTATGAGTTAACCACAATTTCTTTTTCATCATAAAAACGGTAAATAATGTTATTGATATCGCACATTCCAATACCGTTTAGTCGTTTTTGACCTTAGTTTTTGGTATGTTTTGTAGAAATATTTAAAACAGATGAAAATAAATTCTTACTTATTATCTGCTTTAGATTTTTCACTTTCTTCCCATGCCTTCACATTAGATAATCTTTTCTCTTTCTCTATTCCGGCAAGAGCAATATCTGGAGACCATAGAAATTCATAAGATGAAAACAGGACAAGTTATCGAAATGTTTGCATAAGTTGAAAAGACAATAGTAACCTCTATCAAGGGATCCTCCTGAGACTTTCTTTTTAACAGGATCAGGTGTTTCTGTATACCAAAAGAAAAATGGTAAAGAAAAGTGATGATCTTTAGGGTAATTAATTGCATTAATAGAAAAATGATAAAGAAAAGCAATGATCTTTAGGGTAATTTCTTTCTTTATTGGATTCTAAATAGATGCTCACTTTCTTATTTTGTTCAATAAGTTGAATTAAAGATGCTAGTGAGACATGATAAATGATTAGAATAACTTTTCCTATAAATCAAAGCATCATTTACATAAAGAAAAAAACTTTTCCTTGCAACATGGGGGACAATACTAATTTATAAACAATTTGAGGTGCTAATGAAAATCATTTTAATTGGGACAATGGAGAAATTATTTATTGACTAATAAGATGTGCGAATTCGAATATGCATGATATAATCAAATGTGATTGCATCTATCAACTAAATTGAATTAAAGAGACAAATAAATAACTCAATTTCATTATAGTAAATATCAATTTAGTTAGCTTGAGGACCAAAAACTATAGGTAACTAGATATTCACTCCAAAATGCATTGAATAAAGGAGAGAGCAATTATTTATGTTTCTATAATGAAAATAGAAAGAGTCAAACACACTTTTGGAAGGTAAGGAAGATGAGGTACCCTACCCATTTTAACAAACAAGTCACATCATAGAAAGCATCCAAGACCATAACTAATAATTGCAAACCACACCTAATGACAGATCATTGATTGAAGATATGAACTAAGCATTTGAAAAATTGAGAGAAAGGGGAAAGTGGATTACTTAAAATTGAAAACTTTCTCAATTCATAAACAAAAGTTCTCAAACAAACGATGAAAATTGAAAATCATAAAAATCCCATTAAATAAATAAAAGTAGAACTCTTCCATCTCATGAATAAAAACATTGGATAAAACATCAAACAAGAAGAAGAAAAAAAGCATGCTTTAAACAATTACTATAGTATAAACATTAATTATTAAAAACATAGAAAAGAACCATAGTTTCATCAATTTTAACACTATTCAATTATAAAAATTGAATTTTGACGATAACCCATGATTTTTAAAAGCCAAAAGATTGAAAATTTAAACATGGGTGGAAGGAAAAAAGAGAACACAAACTCACTCTCATTATCCACAACAACAAGAGCCTTGGTTTCCTCCGCCGCAGGCGGTGGTGGCAGTGCAGCCGCTTTCTTATCAGCAACATCAAGCGGCGGCGCCTCAGCTAGCGGGGGTGCCGCCGGAACCGGAGCTGGAGCCGGAGTCGGGACCGGAGCTGGAGCTGGAGCTGGAACTGGAACTGTTTCTTCTTTGGCTTGGAGCTCAGCCATAGGTTCGGAGTTTGGTTTGGTAAAATTAATTAAAAAAATAAAATAATATAAAGAGAGAGTTAGAAGAAGTTAAGGTTGGTTATCTGAAAAGAACAAGAACAAAACAACGTATTTGTAGCAACGTTAAGATGAACAAAGAAGGTGTGTGTGGCTTTTCACCTTAAAAGAGTGTCTTTTTTTTTTTTTTTTTAATTTTATTTAAAAGTGAGACCGTGTTGTCTGTGTGTGTTTGTGAGTACCGTGTTTTTCATTTTCGCGGGTATTGGGAGATTTAGAGTCGTTGATTTAATCGTGCGGTGGAGATAGAATGCCGACAAGGTAATAGGTAATAAATGAATGGGATTGTGCCACGTGTTATTGAAAAATGTGAATATGCATGGCGAGGTGGTGGACAACGTCGCCTTCTACTACTACCTCTTCTTCGGTATGGTGGGTTCCATTGTGTTAACGTGGGACCATGTTTCAAGGAGATTTTGATAATGTCGACAAAATTATGAATAATTCATGGTTGGTCGTGGTACTATTTTAATGAGATCTTTGTATCTTTTATTTTATTTATAATATAAGATTCACATAAATATGTTTGGGAATATAAGTATTTATTAGGTATTATCAAAAAAAAATATTAGGTAGGATTAAGCGGGTGTTCTCGAAAAAAAGTAACTATTTGATTAAAAAAATATAATTATCTTTTTGACCGACTCTTTAAAATCAATTCAATCTAATTTGAAGAGATTTAATTTAGATCGATTATTAAGTATCACAATTGTAAAATATTATATTAATATTATATAAAAATATAAGAAACTATTTATATAGGTTTTAGACGAGCTAGATTTCAAATTATATGAGATAGAGTTACTCGAATCTCCTAATTAAGGTCGATCAAGAGTGTACGGTTTGGAGATGCACACAATCATAATTGAAGAAACTTTGAAGATCTCGGAATAAGACCTACAAGATCTCTTACATTCATTCTCTAAGATAATTAGAAAACACAATGGATTTTTAAATTGAAATATAGTACCATTTTCTCAAATTCGTGATATATCTGAATTCTAATAAATATTAAAAATAATAAATTAAATTAATATTTTTTTTAATATATATATATATATTTTTAAATATTTTAAATAACATTGAACTCAAATATCTAAGATAATTAGACAACACAATGGAATTTTAAATTGAAATATAGTATCATTTTCTCAAATTCGTGATATATCTGAATTCTAATAAACATTAAAAATTATATATATATATATATATATATATATATATATATATATATATATATATATATATATATATATATATATATATTTAAATAACATTGAAATCAAATATCTATATATTAACTAAAGAATTAATATTTTAAATTATCAAAATCAAATATTCTAAACGAATGTTGTCGAGGAGCTCATCACCTTTTCGACCATCCAATTTCTCTCAGATATGAAGGTGGCAAGAAATACAAGAAATGAGGGTTTGAATTGAGTTTCTAAAAACAAAAACATTTTCAAAACCATTTCAATAAAGCAAAAACACAAACAATTATTTTTATACTAGTTCACTATTAACGAAGCTACCTCCAGTCCACCCTACCAAGGTGATTTCGCCTTCTCAAGAAGGACTTAATCCATTATAACCAAAACATGATTACATACACCACAAAGACAAATCGTCATTGTCTACTTGAGTTTATCTGACTAAAACCTAGTCACTCAAGGAAAACCACTCAAACAAATTTGAGATTTACAAGTTGTGTTTACAAAGAATGCTTATAAGAAAGTAGATTAATACAAGTTAATACAATGAATATTTCTCACACAGTAACGAGTAAAAACTCTTGTGTGTTTATACAACTATACACATAAATAATATGATTTCAGCAAGAACGTGTGTAATAGCATAGTTGTGAGCACAGTAAATTAGCAGCATCTTCTAATCTTCAAGTATTCTTTATATAAGCATATAAAAGAACCGTTGAAGGGTAGAATTGGAATACTGAGTTTCAGTTGTCTCTTTCATAATATTTTTCATATATGAGGAAAAATGGTACAATAATACTATCCTTAGCCCACAAAATCAGCGTAATGGAGGAAAGGTTGACCTTGTACTATGTATTATTTTCCTGACGCAAAACCTTTTGATCTTATTTTCTCATCTTCATAGGATTCTGATAAAATGATGTTGAAGTATGCTTAGAAGGATCAAGAGACAAGTTAACAGAACCTTGGTCTTCAGAGTCTTGACACAATTCCTTAGAACCTGGTCTTCAGAGTCTTTAGATCTTGTTCTTCAGAACTTAAGCGTGAAATCTTGAAGGCAGAAAAACCTTTAGAGGCTTTTCAATCAGAGTCACAGTCAGAAGGTTTAACATGAACATTCATCAAAACCATTGCCTAAGAGCTTTCTAGAACTTGATAGCATTTGTAAAGCATTTGTATCTCCTCAAAGTCAGAGTGTGTTGATTTCAGAATCTGATGACGTCACGCGTCATTGCTTCAGAGTCAGAACTTGTTAGCAAGAGATATACACTAGATAAATACCATTAATGTACAAAATTATTCTCTAAGAAACAATACATTGTTATCATCAAACTAAACTCCAGATGTAGAACCAAATCTTGTTCTAACAATCTCTCCCTATTTGATGATGACAAATTCATGTATTTTAATGAATAATTTTTACTTGGTTTAATCACATAAAAATATATGAGCGAGGTTTGTAAGCTCCCCGTGAATTTTATATTGTTAAAAATTATTTTTCAACTTAGAATGTCAAAGTTATATTTGCAAGCTACCCCTGAATTTAAGACTTAAAATAATCTTAACACATATAAAAGTTTCAATCAGCATGAAAGAAATAAATTCCCATAAGGCAAAAGCATGGTTGTTACTCTCTTTCAGAAATGCAGACGCCTGGTTACTATCTGGTTGATATCTTCTCATAAGGCAGAAGCCTGATTGTAATGGATGAAATAGCTTCTCAGAATGCATCAGCTTAGGTACAAAAGTATTTCATTCAGAGTACTACTTGAGTATAAAAAAATATGAATTATGTAATTGAAAATATAGGTTGAACTTTGTAATGTCTCCTCTCTTCCCTTTATTTTTTGGCCTTGTAGTATCTGCCATTTTTTGGCATTTTTTTAATTTCGCCATATGGCCAAATCAATAATATTTAAGTATTATTTCCCCCTTGTAATCTTAATTTCCTTAAGTATAGACCTATACCTTTTTAAGTATTTCTCATTTATTTATAATGTTCGATTATCAAAGTTTAACTCTTCCATTTAGTATACATTATTGGAAAAAACTTGACTAACTTTGAAAGGTCCTTCCTGATTGGGTGACCATTTTCCCAAGGTTCTATCCTTCTTGTCGAGAGGAAGTATAACCTTCCAGACATAATCTCCAACTGAGAAGACTTTGGGCTTGACATTTTTATTATAAGTTTCGACTATTATCTTCTTTTGCCTCATCAAGGAATCTAGAGCGAATAATCTTTCTTCGTCTAGGTCGACCAACTCATCCATCATCATACTCCAAAAATGATCAGATGGGATTTCATTTTGCCTTTGGATTCTTACATATTGTAAGCATATCTCTGTAGGCAAAATTGCATCATGGCCAAACATGAGTCGAAAGGGTGTAGCGTTGGTGGCCTTCTTGGGCGAAGTTCTATAAGCCCAAAGTGTTTGGTCCAAAGTTGTATGCCAACTTCTTGGCTTCTAGCCTATGTGATTTTTTTGTCAAACTTATAATAACTTTGTTTGCAGCTTCTACTTGGCCATTAGCTTGTGCATAATAGGGGGTCGACGTCAAAATTTTGATCCCTGTCTCTGCAGCAAATTCCATCACCTTTCTGCCTATAAATACTGAACGTTGGTCAGTTTTTATGGTTTCAGGAGTTCCATATCTACACATGGTGTGACTTTGTATAAAGTCAATCACCGTATCTTAATCGACATTGATTAAAGGTACCGCCTTGACCCATTTTGTAAAATAATCAATGCTCACGAGGACATATCTATGGCTTTTAGAGGACGCCGACTTGATCTCACCTATTAGGTATAACGCCCATCCCCGAAATGGCCATGGCTTGATAATTGAATGTAATTCGCTGGCAGACACATGTTATATCCCTCCATGCTTTTGGCACTCTTGACATCCTCGAGCGAACTCGATGCAGTCTTTCAACATGGTGGGCCAATATACCCGCTGTCGACACAACAACCATTTCATTTTTTGGCCTCCTTGGTGAGCGCCACACCATCCTCTGCGAGTTTCAAAAATTGCAAAGTAGGTTTTGCTTTCGCTAATGCATTTGAACACCACCTCTTGTGGAGTCTTTTTAAACAACTAGTTTCTAATGATGATGTAACTTAACACCTTGTATTTTGTTTTTTGATATATTATTCATATCAAGTTTCTAAGGAACTCAACAACCTCTCTTCGCCAATAGTCATTTGCTATGTTATTGATGGCAAAAGTTTCAGAAATTTCAAAAAATTCTGGCAACTCCTCTGTCCTCACTAGTTTTGGCGTTGACAATTATGGTTGAATGACGCTAGTTGACACCATTTTGTCTGTCACTTCAGTCAATTTCTTTAATTTTTCCTTAGCTACCTTGTAGCATGAAGCTACCTGGCCCAAATCATTGGCCTCTTGGTTACGTATTCGTGGCACATGTTCAATATCTATAGTTTCAAATCCTTTAAGCATTGAATTTGCCTTGACGAAGCATATTAATAGGTTATCTTTAATACATTTTTATTCCTTTGTTAATTTCTTTATTACTAGTTCGGATTCACCTTTGATCTCGACTCTGGTTTCCCCTAAGTCTAATAATATGGTAAGATCTATAATCAAGGCTTCGTATTCAGCCTCATTGTTAGAACAATAGCCATTGATTTTAAACTTATACATGGTAGGAATTCCTTTCGGGGACATGATGAAAATCCCTACGCTCGTTCCTTTTGAATGGGTGGAACCATCAAAATATAGTTTCCATGTTGGGAACTCGACATAATTTTGAGATATTTCCATTACTGCATGATCTACTAGGAAATCAGCAACAATTTGGCCTTTCATGGCCTTTAAAGGCACATAAGTTAAAGAATATTCGGTAAGGGCTAATGCCCATTTTCCAACTCTACTATGTAAAATTGGTTTCGACAACATGTACTTAATCATGTCGAAGTGTGAATAAACAAATACATATAAAAAATTTATATAATGCTTGAGTTTGGTACAAGAAAAGTATAAAGATAAACATAATTTTTCCATAATAGTGTATCTAGTCTCAGCATCACTCATGATTTGACTTAAATAATAAATGGCTCTTTCCACGCCATCATCGTCTTCTTGGGCTAACATACTCCAAATTGTCGAGTCAGATGTAGAAACGTAGAACTTCATGGCTTTGTTCCTCATGGGAGGTAATAACGTTGGAGGTTTCGACAAGTACCTCTTAATCTCATTGAAGGCTTGTTGATGTTCTGGTCCCCACCTAAAACCTTATTCTTTCTTTAATTGTAACCGTGGTGAGAATACTTTTGTCTTGCCACTTAGATTTAAGATAAATCTTCTCAGAAAGTTGATTTTTCCTAACAAGGACTAAAGTTGTTTCTTGTTAGTTGGAGACTCAGTATTTTGTATGGCTTTTGTCTTGTTTGAGTTTATCTTTATGCCCTTCTTATGGACGACAAATCCAAGAAAGTCCACTGCATGAACACAAAAAGCAGATTTAACGGGTTCATTTTAAGCATATGCTTCCTCATCCTTTCGAACGATCGTCGAAGGTGGTCAGATGACCATCCTTAGATGAAGATTTGATGATAATGTCGTCGATGTACACTTGCATAAACGTTTCAATGAAATCATGAAACATTTAGTTCATTAATCTCTGGTAAGTAGCATAATCATTCTTTAAACTAAAAGGCATCATTACCCATTTGTACTTGCCCAAGGCCCACGGGCACCAAAACTCCATTTTGCAATGAAAATGTGGTTGTAACCAGAGTATCCATCGAGGAGACATAGTTATTTGAATCTAGTTGCGGAATCGACCAACATCTTAGCCATTGGCATTTGATATTCGTCTTTGGGAGTAGCAGCATTAAGATCTCTAAAGTCTATACAAACTCTAAGGGTGCCATTTTTCTTATTAACTAGAACAATATTAGCAAGCCATTTGACATACCTAAAAGGTCTGATGAACTTGTTCTAGAGAAACCTTTCCATATCATCTTTGATCATCGACATGATTTCAGGCATGAACCTCTGTGGAGTCTGCTTCACTAGTTTCTTGTCAGGTCTGATCGGTAACTTTAGTTCGACTAGTTCACAGTTGAGCCCATGCATTTCATCATAGTCCCAAGAAAAATAATCTCTGAATTCTTTCAATACCTTGATCACTTCTGCTTTAAAGTGTGGGTCAATTATGGCACTAATGTATGTCGGCATCTTCGTCATCCCATCTCCCAAGTTTACCTCCTCAAACGGATCTCGCGCCTGCATTTTCATGGTCAGGTTCATTGGGTCCTTCTCGAACCCCAAAGGCTCGTCACCATAGATGCAATCTAGCCTCCGACTTTCTAAAGTTGTTGTTTGGCCAGTAAATCCATATTTGTGTACCAAAGGGTTTTCGGGATTAATGGCTTCGACAACTAGTATTTGTTGAGATTTAGCCTCCAAGGCCGCCAATATTTTATTTTCAGCCACATAGGAAGAAATCCGAGCCAACGTGCCTGACTCAATCATGATCACCATCAGATTCCGACCATCGGTTATATCCTTCGACAGTTTTGTGTTCCCGGGTCAACCTGTATTGAGGGTGTAGGTTCACCTTGTAGCTTACTTCATGCTCCTCTAAGTTATACCCTCCTCCGACAAGTCTACATGGCAGAATGTTAGCCAGTTTTTTGTCAAAGTTGAGCATGTCGATGTGATTGACATCCTCCCTGGAAAAAATTTGATCCGCTTCGATGGTTTAGACAACCCCACAAACAGTGTTGGCCTTGTGGTGGTTCCCACCACTACGTCGACTTCGATTACCCCTAAAGTTTTGTTGGTTTTGCCCCCATAATTGGACAATACCATATTATTACATGCGAAATTCGTGCCATATTTGCCTATTTTTCCCAAGAGGGATTGAGGCATAACATTAACACATGCCCCATAATGGATCAACACCTTATTGATCCCCACACCATTTAGCTTGGCCCTTATGTATAAAGGCTTCATATATTGTTGCATTGCCATGTCTGGCCTTTCAAAAATGGCACGGTATTTATTCACTGAACCTCTGTGCTATTACATAATGAATCGAAGTTATCTGTCTCCATCTCAGCGCCTTCGACTGCCTTGTCTGTTACTTTCTCCTCTTTTATGGGTGATAAAGGGGGAAACGACCTTTGCTTGATTTGCCATCAATTATTTCTCCCTTCATCGACAGATCGAACGCTATCACTTCCGCTGGAACTTCTAGCCTCTCGTGCAACCTTCTTATTTCACTGGTGCCTCCTCTAGTGAGTCCTGGTCATGGGGGTTTTCCCATGTAGTTCTGAGAGACATAAGAGTATTTCTTCGAGACTTGAGAGTTATCTCGATATGAGGCGTCGACATCAACATTCACAACTTTCCATTTGCCCCCACCAGTTTATGATTTCCGAGCAGAGCATAGCCATTCTCTGGGAGACACATTTGAAGTAAGGACAAAAGTCCTACCCTGGAACTTAGTTGGACTTTTACCTTTGTTGGAGGAAGGTTCCTTGGGTTTATCCTCTCATACAAACTTCTTGGTTTGATAGGGACCGACCCTCTCCAGCTCTTTATCAGTTTCCTTGTCGAACACAGAGTTGCATCTTGGGACACAACACTACCTCCAAATATTTCAACTTGCACCGATTCAGGAAATCAACCAGCTCCTCTTCAGCTTTAGAATAGGCCTTTGTAGTTTTATCATCGTCGTTTAGTTTGTTATCCCCAGCCCCAACATTGGTGACAGTGTTGACGACCATGATGTCCACTGGTTCGATAAAGAAAGCATCAGCTTTTGTTTCATTATCCTCCCCCGGGCGTGGTTTTTGCTTGTCGGCAAATTTGAGTCTGCCATCTTTGAGAGAATTTTGCACCAGGTCCCTGAAAAGCACACATTGAGAAGTATTATAATCCAAAAAATTATGGAATTTACAAAAACCTTTCTTCTTTCTCTATTCTAACAAAGGGACTTTAGTCCCTTTTTTGGGACAACGATTTGTCCATCAGCAACCAGCAGATCAAAGATTTTGTAACACTTAGTAATGTCAGAGGTATATGTTCTAGCAACAAAATTTTCATTTTTAGGCTCTGAGATTCTTCCAGTTTGAGGGTTTTAGCATCTTGCATGTATAGGGAGGCCCTGGCTTTAGTTTGACCATATTGACCTCATTTTCCTCTATATACTCGTACTCAAAGTTGAATGAGTTTCCTATGTTGTCGACTTTGACATAAGCTACTGTCTTTTTGCTGAACTTAGAAGTTCTCACTTTTTCGACTTTCAACCGTTCGACTTGCCGAATTCTATCAGCCAACTGGGTCATGTCTCTTAAGTATTGTGTGTCTAACATCTTCCTAATGGAGTAGTCGAGACCCCCTGTTGCTAGTTCAACTAACTCATGTTCTGGAACTTTAGTAAAACACATCACTTTCAAGTTTCTGAACTTATTGAGGTAATTGTCAATGCTTTCAGCCACATTTGTCTTTACACTGGCTAATTCCTTAAGGCTAATCTTATATTTCCCAATGTAAAACTGCTCGTGAAAGAACCTTTCTAGTTGGGCACACGTAAAGATGGAGTTTGGGGAAGGGTGGTGAACCATGTGAAAGCGTTCTTTGTCAAGGAGTTTAGAAAATACTTGATTTTCAAATTCTCATTGTTGGCTAAATCACAAACCTCAGTCTGATATCAGGAAACATGTTCAATGGTGGAC
Source organism: Lathyrus oleraceus (assembly GCF_024323335.1). Taxonomy (NCBI): domain Eukaryota; kingdom Viridiplantae; phylum Streptophyta; class Magnoliopsida; order Fabales; family Fabaceae; genus Lathyrus; species Lathyrus oleraceus. The sequence continues at coordinate 436,230,238 of NC_066582.1, read as the reverse complement.
TCACTAGTGTCGCCAGCGAACTTGATGAATTTTAGGACTTTCTAACCCCTAGGTAATTCAGCTTACCTTACATACTCTGACAATAAGGATATATAGTTTGGCCTATGTTGAGGCCATTCTGGACCAAAACATGTTCAACGATGTTGGTGATGTTATCTTGTACCCCCATGTTGTTTTATCGGGCTTGTCTCAAGACTTGGTCGAAGGGTTAACCCCCTGGGGAATGTTAGGCATTAGAGTTGGTGGAACTGGTGGCGCCCCCAAAAAATTAGCAATCCTACCCATTTGATGAGTTAATTATTGATAACTTCTAGTCCTGTTTTCCAGAAGTGGGGTAAACATGTTGCATATATGTTGTGTAATAGTGTGAACCATATCATGGTTGCTTTCATCCATTAGCTATCTCATGACTTGGAAAGAGTTATTGGTCAAAGATGAAGCATACTATAGATGAAAATACCATATTCCTCCTAGTGATTGTACTAGTTTTCCAAAGTTGTCTATTGTGGAAGCTGAAGCCCAATATGGGTTAAAGGGCAACGATGTTGCCGTCGCGCTCTCTGAATATATTAACGAACTAAGTGTCGCATTCGCGAAAAACAACCGGCGGGAAAAACAAACAAACAGAGCCGCCACCATGCGTTATTTATCCCAAAAGAGGGAAAGGAAACGCTCGAAGTAAACCTGGAAAGGAAATGGTCTTACGACCGGAGATTACAAGGTACGGGAGTCGGTTACGCAAGGGGAAGGTATTAGCACCCCTCACGTTCGTCGTACTCGACGGTATCCACGCTCAAAAAGAATAGAATAAGGTTGCTGAATAACTGCTCAAAGAATGCACACACACTGGAATAAAACACAGATGGAAGAAGACGGAAGCGAACTCGGCAGGATGTCGCATCCTGGGCCTACGTAGTTTGTCAGAAACAAACATCAGAGTCGACGTAGTTCGGGGAAATGGGGAACGGGCTCGCTAGGATATCGCATCCCATGCCTACGTATCTCATCTGGAATGAGAATCAGAGCTACCGTAGTTCGGCTAACGCACGCCGAAACAAAACACACGCACAGACGCTGAGACGTCAAAACAAACACACAAATGGAAACAAACTGCCAATGGCTGGTCTTACGTCCGACTACAAACAACAAACACAAACAAGGAAACCGAATGCCAATCGCTGGACTTACATCAGACTCCAAGCACACAAACACCCACAGGAAACCGACCGCCAATCACTGGACTTACGTCAGACTCCACACAAACAAACACAGGAAACCGACTGCCAATCGCTGGACTTACGTCAGACTCCAAGCAAACAAGAGGTTAACCGGACGCTGAGTCGTCAAAAGCAATAAAGAAGTTGAACAAACAAACTAACAGGGAGTCTGGTACTCGAGCCTGCTAGCTGTCAAGCAAACACACATAAAAAAGGAAAAGGGTGCCCGAAGAGATCTCGCACGATCTCCTGCCTACGTACCTCATTTGGTATGAGGATCAGGGCAACGTAGTTCCCCTTAACAGGGGAGAAACTTTCTCCTAACCAGAGACTGGGAAATGACAAACTAAAAGGGAGACTGACTCGAGCCTAATAGTTATCATGTAATCCACAATGGTCCTAGGTTGAGGTATCTAACAGATCCTAACTCGCACAGGCAGCAAGTTGAAACAGCAAATAAACAGCAAACAAGCATTCACAAAAGAGCAAGCACACACACTATATGCAAACAAATGGCTCATACAAGGCTAGGCTGTAGAAACAAGCCAACTGGAATGGGGTGCTTTTAGCTCTTAACCCTAACATTGAGAGTTAGGGTGAAACAAATGAAATGGAGATGAGGGTTATGCCTCATAGCTCTTATCCCTGGCCTGGGAGAGCTTGAATCAAATAGAAAGTGTGGGAGTTCAGAATGTAGGAACTCTTCTCCACAAATGACTGACTCTATGGACAAGATTTTGGGTTTTTATTCAAAGTGCATCAACACATGGTGTGAGCAGGATGAATGACACAACTGAATAGCAGGGGATGGATTGCACATCCCTTTTATCTGTCAATTGCCTCTTAAGAGGACTTAACCTGCTTGGCACAAAATTAAACAACCACAAACATTGCCTCTTAAGGAGGGCTTCAGACAGGTGCCTGCCAAAGTAACATGACAGGTCTTCAAGCCTACATGAAGATTAAGGGATTATACCTAAGTGGTATGCCAACCACAAGCAAGCAAAGCAAAGTTCAAATGAACTTAAAGCAACTTAGGTACCTGTGGAAACAGCTAAACCAATCAGTACAATACTCAGACAATAGTCAACAGTCACTATCAAACAGACAAATAAATCAATATGCACAATGAGTAAGCCCTAAGGCAAACACAAATGAATTATCCTCAACCTACAAAACAGCAAGTGTTAGCCAACAAGAACAAATGATCAAGCTCAAATGAAGGAGCAACATCAATCATGGAGATGCACACTTGAACCTGAAATTCACAACTCAAATGGTGAGAACAAACCCCTAAGGCAAAGCCTAGGGTCAAAAGTGAAGAAAAAATTCAAAACAGAATCTAAAACTTAACATGAATCATCTTTAAACAATCATGAATATGTCCTAAAAAGTACCAAATCAAAATCACTAAGCAAGGGCATGTAATAAGCAAGAGAAATCAAAGACAATTTCAAAGCTCACAAATGGACATTGAGAATGAAAATTTCAAATCAAAACAGAAATGATTCAAATAATTCTGGAAAAATTTATGAACATTCAATACATCCCAAACAATCATCATACAAAAAATCAGAAGCATCCAAGTTCAATTGGCATGGCAATAAAATTGCACAAGTTGATCATCAAATTATGTGACACATACTGTCACACCAAGTTAACACATGCATAAAACAGAAATGATAAATGATAAAACTACCAAACCAAGCCTAAAACATCCATTAACATGTTAGGAACAATCATGCAAAATTTCATGGCATTTTATTTATTTTTGAGCATTTTATGATAAGATGAATGGAGCAAGGTCACAAATGTACACACGTTCACATACTCAACCACAATTCAAAATCTAGAAAGGGTAAAATCATGAAATTACGACCAAAAAGTTCTAGACAAACATAGGATCATGCTACAAAAAATTTGGAATTAATTGAGCCATTTTTCAATTAGTTATGAATTTTGGAAGTTGGAGGAAAAAAATGAAATGAAAATGGCACATACATGAAATTAGGGAGGGAAAAGCATAATTGTGAAATAATTTGAAAAACGCTGCTACCAGGAATCGAACCTGGTAGCAATTTGAAATGAGAGCCTGGCCATGAAGCGCTGCCATTTTGGCAGCGAGCCCTAGTTCTACGCTAGCGACGATTCAAACCGACGCAAAGGACGCAAAACCGACGTAACACGAAGATCTTCATCTTCTTCATGAAGATGATGAAGAACAACATGAATGTTCATGCGTTTTTTCCAGAATTTTTCAAAGTTCCCAGAATTTCACAAATTTTATATCAAAACGAAGCCTATGCAACGAGGAACACGAATCCATAAACAATTCACACTAATTCATCATGAATTTCAAGAATCGAAGGAAAACTTTCTAGATCTACAAACTTTCAATTCCACATAACTTCATGAATATTGCACCAAATCACACGAAATTTATATCAGCATTCTCACCATGAAAAACTCTACAATTCTATGCACATAAAATCATGAATTAGGAGGTTCGAAAATGTGACCTCTTGAAGCTCCAACAATGGCAGTGGTAGGTTCAAGTGTCCAAAAGCATCCAAATACCTTCTATCAACCTTGTTAACACCTCTGAAGTTGAAAATGAAGCTTGGAATGGCTTGGATCTAGCTTAGATTTGAATCTCCATCATCATGTTCTTGATCTTCAAGTGCTCAATTCTTGCTCATCCAAACCAATGCTTGATCTATGCTAAATGAAGGTCAGTGAACAAGAATATGGAAGAAAATCAATGCCCTGTGTGGAAGAAATTGAAGTTTTGATTTGGAGAAAAAATGGAGGGAAAAAGAATTTTGAGATCTAGATCTAGAATTTATGAAGCTAACTGAAATTCTGTTAGGTTTTTCTATTTATATGCTTCACTAATCACATACTAATTAAAATTAGGCATGGTTTAGTTGTGATTAATCAAAATAAGGTGTTATGACCAAAAATGACATTTTGCATGGTGCATGGAGCAAATGGACGTGAACAGTCACATTTTCTTGATCAAAGTCACTCAAAATCATCTTTTAAACACATTGGCAATGGTAGAAAGTCCTCATGATGCACCATTTTTGAATTGGCCATTTCCCTCCAAAATTGACTTGAAATAACAAATGATCATATGATGGAAATTCACGCAATGTGATGAATGTTTTGGAAATTTCATGTCATGAGAAGAAAAATGCCAGAAGAGCCACTCAATTTGGAGTTATGAATCAAAAGATATGGCCTTTTGAAATCCCATGCACACTTGGCAATGATTGGATCATATCTCCTCAAACACACATCATAAATTCATGATCTTGGACTTTTTGGAAATGGGAGAGAGAGATCTTCAACTTTCATATTGTACAAAAATTCATTTGAAGCTTCCTTGATGATGTAAGATCAAGTTGAATTTGAACCAAAACCTTTCCATTTTTGGAAACTTTCAATTATGGGTCACTTTCATTTTTGGCAACTTTTGCCATGACCTCAACTTTTACCACTTCGGTCTGAATACCACTTCGGTCTGAATACCACTTCGGAATGAATACCACTTCGGTCTGAACACCGGAAACCTGGCCTGAACGCCGCAAGCTGCATCGATCTGAACTTTGGAAGCTTCTTCGATCTGAAAATCGGAAAATCTGGTCTGAATACCCACCTCGGCCTGAACACCGGAAACCTGGCCTGAACGCCGCAAGCTGCATCGATTTGAACTTCGGAAGCTTCTTCGATCTGAAAATCGGAAAATCTTTTATGCCCGTCAGCACCGGCAGAAATAAGGAACAATGATAAATGAGGCGGCACGCGTGCCAACGACCCAGGCTGGGGATAACAAGTCATGAGCGTGTCATCCCTGCTTAATCCATTGTGAACGAACAAATTGTGCTCAGTTGGGGATTATTCTCTTTCTCTTTTTTTTTGCTTTTCTTGAACCCCAAAACTTCTTGGATTATCATTTCCATCTCCGCTCGACAGAAATCCTTCCTCCAATATCGCAATACTGGGGAATACTATTGCTCTGACGTCATGATGCCAGACTCCTCAGAGTAACATCTTCACCTTCTGGCGAAACCCATTCTCGGATGGTAACCACAGCTTGGGGTTAACTTATGCTTGCAATGCTGATGCATGATTTTATTTTCAGCGTAATGCTCCATAACTATGGAAATGCTACGCAATTAGGTATGCAATATGCTATGCTTTCCTAAATGATGAATGCATAAAAAATATCCCCTCAAGGGACTCTTCTGGGGAGCTCGAGGCACTCTGTTGAGGAACCCACTATCACTCCAATTTCCACCCTGCTGGGGAATAGCACCGCTGCTGGGAAAAAGACAACCCTCGCCAGGGATAACCTCCTCTGCACCCGATCCGCTTGGGGACTTCGCTGGGAAACAGCTACCAACGCACTCTGCGGGGAAAACAACAATCTTCGACTTGCTGGGGATGCAACAATCCCGACACTGCTTGGGGGAACAACTACCAAGAGACACCTCCGCTGGGGAAATAGCAACCTTCAGGTCGGGCCGCTGGGGAAACACCGATCTCAAACCCGTTGACTCATCGAACCCTGGTATTCACCATCTAACTCCAGTGTCAGCTTTCCACTTTTGAGAGCTTCCAGACTCGCCTGGACTTTTCTGATTCATCACTTTGTATTCTCGACTTCCCCGTACTCTACGGAGATCGAACCCCTCAAATTGGTATCATCTTTCCAATTTTTTTCAGACTTTGAAGAGTCTTCTTGATTAATCCTCCAGGATCGTCGTACGTCTCTCGCCGTCTCTTCACCATTCTTCAATCCCTTGTCCCTGATTGGACTCCACGGGGATCTTTTGTCAAAAGCTTTCACATCACAACCTGCAAGTGAGTGAAAATACCTAACAGCACCTGCAAAAGAGATCGTTAGATAAAAACGTGCCCCAGGCGTGCCAAGATTTCAACACTTGGGTCACTCAACCTTCCGAATAAGATTTCAAGTTTTCAATCTTATAAACATGCATTGGAAGGGATCTCCATGTCTTAAAATGCAAAGATTCTTTATCAAAATAAACGGATGTTCTTGCAATCAAAGCGATAATGAAAACAAAAACAAAATTATTTGACTGAATATGCATTTTATTGATTGAAAAAGATGGCTCAAAAACCGAGCAATACAAAGGAAGCAATTCCTGAAAAGAGGTAATTGCGCACAAAAGGAAAAATCTATCCTAATGGCAATGTGAAACCGTGATCTCATCGAGTTCCAACTCGGTTACACCCCATATGTCCTCAAGACTCTCCTGTAAGTTGTAAATGCGCCTAAGGGGGGGGGGGGGGGTGAATTAGGTGGTTAAAAATTTTTCGAACTTGTTTCCGGTTTTTGGTTATTTTACGTTTAAGTGCGGAAAGATAAATTGCGGAAAGTAAAAAGACACCGAAAATTATAGTGGTTCCCTTCACAATCCGAAGGTACATCCACTCCCCTTTCGACTCGAAAGAGATTTTACTATAGTTAGAATTATTGTACAGCCTACTCACACCAATGGTGATGCTTACTATCTAACCTATAGGTAAACAAGTGTATGAAGAACAATCCTCTTCAACACAAACCCTTGTGTCCAACAATCCTGGATCACAAGTCAAAATAGAAATAAGTATTTTTGATGATTTTAACAAAGTGTAGTATTATCAATCTTCTCTTGATTGATCTTCTCCTTAGATAAATAATTCACTCAATGAATAATATACAAGTGTTCAAAAATTGGAATGAGATGGAAATTTGGTTATAAACACTTTTATGAAAATAATGAAGGAAATATGAAAGAGTGATTATCGTAAGTTTGTATGAAATTTCTTGGAGGTGAAAATTCATTTTGAAAATTCAAGAATTTATATTGCCAAAAACACCTTTTCAAAGAGGTATAAAATTCTCATAAAAATGATGAAAAGGTACAATTTTCTAGAAATAAATTTCACTGAAACGAACAGTGTTAACCGGTTAACCAAATGGGTTAACCAGTTAACGCATATAACGTTAACAGAGATTTTCAAAAAACTGGGCCGTTAACCGGTTAACCCATATGGTTAACCGGTTAACACTGTTGAAATGCAGAAAAATACTTTAAGAAAAAATGTGTATGTCATTTCAACATGTTAACAAATGGTTATGTTTAAAAATGCAAATGCAGATCATGATTGTTGAACACTTGTATACTAATCTAAGAGTGAATTAGATATACCTTAAAAGTGAATCAACAATCTTGCAAACGGTTGACTTGAAAACGAAGCTTGATCAAAATATTTCTCATGCATATGTCTTGATAACTTTGATGCTTGAATTATCTTTGAAGCTCTTCTCTTTTTGCATTGATTCATGTTGTCTTCATCAAAATACTTTTTGGTTTGAAGCTTGCTTCTACATCTCCGTGTTTTCTGCCTTCTGAACAAGACGCTTCCGACCGATCCCTATCGGGGAATATCCATGTCATATCCAAAGTACAAACGATCATGCTGGACGCAGTTTGTTCGTTTCAATCCCTCTTTTTCCTGGACCGCCCTTTCGGGTTTTCAGTCCACCGGGATACCCTTTTTTGCCCAAACCGCCCTTGTGGGGTTTTCAACTTGCCGGGTGTACAGTTTTTCTCTTTTATCCCTAATTTTTGCCCGAACCTTTTCTCTTTTTTTTGGTTCGCCGGGATGCCCTTTTTTGCCTAGACTCTTTTATTCTTTTTGTCCAGCGGGTCAATTTTTTACGAAGTATCTTTTAACTGCGTCCGCATTCACAAGGGATGAAAAATCCTCGTCATCCGTAGTTGTTGACAACTAAGCTCTGCCAGAGAAAACCTTCTTGACCACGGATGGACATTCATAACCGTATATCCACTTGCCCCACGATCGCCTTGAGGAGGAAGGATCCTTTTCAAATACCAGCTCTCCCACGTGGTACGCACGAGGTCTCACTTTTCGGTCAACAACACGTTTCGTTCATTGGGTACAACTGCCCCATGACAAGTAACTGCCAGTCTCTTTTCCTCAATCAGGCTCAACGCGTCATACCGAGTCCTTATCCACTCAGCCTTCTCCAATTTTACGCCCACCGAGACTCTCCATGATGAAATCTGGACCTCAAATAGTAGCACCGATTCCTTCTCATACACCTGCGAGGAAGGCGTTGCCCTAGTAGATGCACGCACCGAGGTTCGATACCCAGGATACAAGCTTCGTACTCAGCCACCATTGTTGGTGCAATCAAATGCTAACCGGGCAACGAAGGGAACATGGGATCCCTTTGGCATAACCAAAGCAGCGCTAACTCATCCACATTAACCCCATCAGACATCAGAATCCGTTCGGATTCAGGGTCAGGCCCCTCCTCCAGGATCGGTTCCTCACAATCTTTCGATTTGAGCACCTCGAGATGTCCTCATCAGGGAACTCAAACTTCCTTGGTTGATAATCCTCAATGGGTTGCGGGGCGAGGTAATCAGACAATACACTCCCCTTTATTGCTTTCTGAGAGGTATACTGGATATCATATTCAATCAAAATCACTGGCCCTCTCGCAACCCATCCAGTCAATGCTGGCTTTTCAAACATGTACTTGATCAAATCCGTCTTGGAAATCCACAAAGTGGTATGAACCAGCATATACTGTCTCAGTCGGCGAGCAGCCTATGCCAAAGTACAACAAGTTTTCTCGAGCAGTGAATGTATTGTTTCACAGTCGGTAAACTTTTTGCTAAGGTAAATTGCGTGCTCTTTTCGACCAGACTCGTCATGCTGACCCAGTACACCTCATAGACCCCTCGAGGGCTGTCAAGTACAGGATTAATGGTTGTTCCTTTACTAGAGGCATTAGAATCAGAGGTTCCTGCGAATGTTCTTTTATTTTTTCCAAATGCCATTTGGCAATCATTATTTCACTTGACCGTTTGATCTTTTTTTTTTCCACAGCTTGAATGGGTTCACACGTGGCTGTTAGATGAGATGTGAACCGTGAGATGCAGTTCAATCTATCTAGGAAACCACAAACCTCTTTTCTGTTCTCGGTTCAGGCACTTTTTGTATTACTTTTACTTTTTCCTTTCCTTTTTTTTAGCAGGATCAACCTCTGTTCCTCTTTCATTCACAATAAGCCTCAACAACTTACCGGACCGCACCCTGAAAGTGCACTTATCTGAATTCAACCTCCGTTTGAATTATCTCAACTGGTCAAACAACTTAGCCAGATCTGCCAGATGCCCCTCTTCAGTTTGGGACTTTATTATCATGTCCTCAACATAACATTCGATTCTACGATGAATCATATCATGAAACAAAGTCACCATGGCCCTCTGGTAGGTAACACCGACATTCTTGAGACTGAATGGCATCACCTATAGCAACAAGAAGGTGCCCCACGGTGTGATGAACACTGTTTTCTCCATGTCATCTGGCGACATTTCAACTTGATTATAGCCAGAAAAACCATCAATGAAGGAAAACACCGAAATGAGCTGTACTATCAACCAATACATCAATGTGAAGTACTGGGAATTCCCCTTCGAACTAGCTCTGTTCAAATCTCGGTAGTCCACACCCACTCTCGCCTTCTCATCCTTTTTCAGCACCGGCTTCCGCTTCGCTGGAGGACAGTCTTCTCTCAATGGTAGCTTGTGCACCACAACATCGGTATTCCACCCTGGCATATTTTGATAAGACCAGGCGAGGATATCAATGCACTCTTTCAACAGTGCTACCATTCTGCTCTTGACATTTGCCTCTGAAGCGCCCCCAACTTGCACTTTTTGACCTCCTCGGTGCCTGGATTAACAATCTCCGCTCGCTCCTCACGCGGTTAAATCACCTTCTCCTCTTGTTTCAATAACCTGGATAATTCCAGCAGATCACAATCTTCTTCGCCTTCTTCTTCGGCATGATAGATCGGATTGTCGAAGTCATACAGAGGTGTAACCGAATTGTTATCAATGAGATCCGGAGGATTATTTTTTTGAGGTCGGAACGAGACTAATCAAAAGGAAGACAAATGAAAATAAACATTGCCATTTTTATTTTTGTTTTTAAACTACAAAAATAAATGAAAAACAGGGAACACCGCTTTTAATACAAAAACATCCATTTATTAATGATGCAAAATGTTGCAAAATGAAACACATGAGGTGGCCCTTACAATGGACCATTACGTTTCGGGCAAAACGTATGGCTTTCATGCAAACAGAATTGAAAAACAGAAATATTACTCTTCATGCAGAGTGACAGTGATGATCTTTTCGGCCTTCTAGTTCCCTGGTACGCACGATTTTATCCACGAGTCAAGTTCGCAGTTACTGTCAATCTCTTCACCCACCGCACAAGCGTGACCTGGATCCAGCATTCCAGCACTGATGAATGTGAACGGTTGACGACGTCTTCTGTTTTGCTCAGACGGGTCTTGGCTTTCCTGATAACCAATCCCGAACCTATCTGCTTTTACCGCAATGTCTACCATTCTTCCCCAGCCTGGGATCCCTCCATTTCTCACCACTTCCACGGCCTGTTTGTAAGAAGAAACGGACGGCTTTTTCTCTTTCTCAGAAATAATGGCATTCTCCACCTTGAAGGTTTCAACTGCCTGACATGGTGTTTCAAATTTTTCACCATCCATTTCCACCTCCATCATTCTCTGAGTCGTTTCCCTCATCATTACACACCCGTTTGTGGCGACAACCGCACAACAATTATCACAACCAGGGAAATCTCCACTCTTCATCAGAGGTCTCTGGACCACAGACATTGGAGTTTTTAACTGATCCCCATTCATCAGCCCAATCGTCCTCCTATCCTCAGAAATTGCATTCACCCTCATCTGACCATGCGCGGGCATGTGATTAGCATTAACATTTGGAGATTGTGCAAAATTAATGGCCTTGGAATCCACCAGGTCCTGGACAATATGCTTAAAAGCTTTACAATTCTCCACATTGTGTCCAGGGGCACCAGAGTGGAATTCACATTTGGCATTCTCATCATAACTGGCAGGCCTCTGATCAGGTCTCAACGGAGTCAACATCCTTGGCCGCACCAATCCAAGATCCTTCAACCTCTTCAACAGAAGAGCATACGTCATGGGTGGCTTATCAAACTGCCGATCTGTCTTCCCTTTTCTCACTTGGCACCCGACTTTCTATACTCTCTATTGAGGTGGCTGCTGTTGCTGTAGTACAGATGAATTACCAGCAGGAATAGTCACTACAGCAGCATACGGGTGATAACGATCCTTACCCCTCTTGGCATGCACATCACTTGATTCAACCTCCTTCTTGTGCTGACTATTGCCAAAGGGCTTCTTTACTCCAGACGACGGAGCATCTCCCTGGATTTTCCCCATTCTCAGCCAATTTTCAATCCTCTCCAACCTCTCAACGATTGCTTTCTGCCCCAAGGCGAGTCCTTGCACGACATTGAACAACTCCCTCATCATCTCTTTCAATTCGAGAATGTCGACGTTGGGTGGATCCATCAGCTTGGACTTGTTGAGTCTAGTAGGATATCTAAGCGGAAGAGCTATGTGCACTTGGTTAGATACTGACACCTACAAAACAGAAAACAGGTTAATATGACCCACACATGCAATGTCTATCCGTACTAGGAACATTCGGTCCTTCGATTCTGGCTTCATCGAGGCGGATAATAATTTGACAATGACATTCTGACATTTGGATGTCTCTCAACCAGGATCTCAATCAAAAATGGACCCTGAGTACGGATAGACATGGGTTAGATGCAGATGAATGCAAAATGGGAATGATGTTGATGCATGAATGCAATGCACTGTGTCATCCTCCAAGTTATCTGATCATCAACTGTACGGAAGCCCCGGTCTCTGAACTGATCACAACCATCTGATGTACTGAGTAACCACAAATCCGACTTGGGGTTCCGAAATAAACGGAACGGAAGGATACATCACCATCATCACCATCATCACAGAGAAAACACTGAACTGATAGCCACAACAATCTCTGAATCAACCCAGGGAATCCTGAAATAAATGGATCCCCACTGATAAATACCACGGGCAGAACTCTGGCGTCTCAGAAATAAATATCCATAAATTCGACTTATAAACAGGACTCTGATCAATAACCGAACCATTAGTCACCATCACAGTCACCATCAGCACATGCATCTGTAAGAATCAACCCTCCCCTCACAGGTGAATTCTAATCAGGTCATCCTAAGGCGGATAATGGTCTCGACAATCGGGCAAAGATACTCAACGGGTTTGCCCTTTCGGGTGTGCCGTTGCAGCTCTCCTAGGATCGTCTAAACCAAAGATCCAGGAAAGAACGGTCACCGAAGTCAACAGCTCTAAAGAGGTAACTCGACCGAAGTGGAATACTCCACAATGGAAGAGCTCTCTCAGAAGAACCTCGTCCGGCTTGTGGTATGTCACATCGCAACAACATGCCCAACCAACATGTGAGGAACGTGAGACCACACTAATCCTAGGTGTATACTCAGGCCTGGGTTTTAGCCCCACTCAGAACACCCACCCCAAACAGAGGAACCAACCTGTACAGATTCATCACAATGATAATATGATGCATGCAAACATATATGCAAATATATACACAACATAATAATCATAAATGCAATAAATAGAGCAGCACAAGCAACCTAAACTATCCAAGAGAGCGCTAGGAGAAACCCGCTTAGGGAAGATGGACCAGCAGAAGGTCAACTTCTAAGTCCCCAGCAGAGTCGCCAGCTGCCGCATTCGCGAAAAACAACCGGCAGGAAAAACAAACAAACAGAGCCGCCACCGTGCGTTATTTATCCCAAAAGAGGGAAAGGAAACGCTCGAAGTAAACATGGAAAGGAAATGGTCTTACGACCGGAGATTACAAGGTACGGGAGTCGGTTACGCAAGGGGAAGGTATTAGCACCCCTCACGTCCATCGTACTCGACGGGATCCACGCTAAAAAAGAATAGAATAAGGTTGCTGAATAACTGCTCAAAGAATGCACACACACTGGAATAAAACACAGATGGAAGAAGACGGAAGCGAACTCGGCAGGATGTCGCATCCTGGGCCTACGTAGTTTGTCAGAAACAAACATCAGAATCGACGTAGTTCGGGGAAATGGGGAACGGGCTCGCTAGGATATCACATCCCATGCCTACGTATCTCATCTGGAATGAGAATCAGAGCTACCGTAGTTCGTCTAACGCACGCCGAAACAAAACACACGCACAAACGCTGAGACGTCAAAACAAACACACAAATGGAAACAAACTGCCAATGGCTGGTCTTACGTCCGACTCCAAACAACAAACACAAACAAGGAAACTGAATGCCAATCGCTGGACTTACATCAGACTCCAAGCACACAAACACCCACAGGAAACCGACCGTCAATCGCTGGACTTACGTCAGACTCCACACAAACAAACACAGGAAACCGACTGCCAATCGCTGCACTTACGTCAGACTCCAAGCAAACAAGAGGTTAACCGGACGCTGAGTCGTCAAAAGCAATAAAGAAGTTGAACAAACAAACTAACAGGGAGTCTGGTACTCGAGCCTGCTAGCTGTCAAGCAAACACACACAAAAAAGGAAAAGGGTGCCCGGAGAGATCTCGCACGATCTCCTGCCTACGTACCTCATCTGGTATGAGGATCAGGGCAACGTAGTTCCCCTTAACAGTGGAGAAACTTTCTCCTAACCAGAGACTGGGAAATGACAAACTAAAAGGGAGACTGACTCGAGCCTAATAGTTATCATGCAATCCACAATGGTCCTAGGTTGAGGTATCTAACAAATCCTAACTCGCACAGGTAGCAAGTTGAAACAGCAAATAAACAGCAAACAAGCATTCACAAAAGAGCAAGCACACACACTATATGCAAACAAATGGCTCATACAAGGCTAGGCTGTAGAAACAAGCCAACTAGAATGGGGTGTTTTTAGCTCTTAACCCTAACATTGAGAGTTAGGGTGAAGCAGATGAAATGGAGATGAGGGTTATGCCTCATAGCTCTTATCCCTGGCCTGGGAGAGCTTGAATCAAATAGAAAGTGTGGGAGTTCAGAATGTAGGAACTCTTATCCATAAATGACTGACTCTATGGACAAGATTTTGAGTTTTTATTCAAAGTGCATCAACACATGGTGTGAGCAGGATGAATGACACAACTGAATAGCAGGGGATGGATTGCACATCCCTTTTATCTGCCAATTGCCTCTTAAGAGGACTTAACCTGCTTGGCACAAAATTAAACAACCACAAACATTGCCTCTTAAGGAGGGCTTCAGACAGGTGCCTGCCAAAGTAACATGACAGGTCTTCCAGACTACATGAAGATTAAGGGATTATACCTAAGTGGTATGCCAACCACAAGCAAGCAAAGCAAAGTTCAAATGAACTTAAAGCAACTTAGGTACCTGTGGAAACAGCTAAACCAATCAGTACAATAGTCAACAGTCACTATCAAACAGACAGACAAATCAATATGCACAATGAGTAAGCCCTAAGGCAAACACAAATGAATTATCCTCAACCTACAAAACAACAAGTGTTAGCCAACAAGAACAAATGATCAAGCTCAAATGAAGGAGCAACATCAATCATGGAGATGCACACTTGAACCTGAAATTCACAACTCAAATGGTGAGAACAAACCCCTAAGGCAAAGCCTAGGGTCAAAAGTGAAGAAAAAATTCAAAACAGAATCTAAAACTTAACATGAATCATCTTTAAACAATCATGAATATGTCCTAAAAAGGACCAAATCAAAATCACCAAGCAAGGGCATGTAATAAGCAAGAGAAATCAAAGACAATTTCAAAGCTCACAAATGGACATTGAGAATGAAAATTCCAAATCAAAACAGAAATGATTCAAATAATTCTGGAAAAATTTATGAACATTCAATACATCCAAAACAATCATCATACGAAAAATCAGAAGCATCCAAGTTCAATTGGCATGGCAATAAAATTGCACAAGTTGATCATCAAATTATGTGACACATACTGTCTCACCAAGTTAACACATGCATAAAACAGAAATGGTAAATGAGAAAAATACCAAACCAAGGCTAAAACATCCATTAACATGTTAGGAATAATCATGCAAAATTTCATGGAATTTGGATTATTTTTGAGCATTTTATGATAAGATGAATGGAGCAAGGTCACAAATGTACACACATTCACATACTCAACCACAATTCAAAATCCAGAAAGTGTAAAATCATGAAATTACCACCAAAACATTCTAGACAAACATAGGATCATGCTACAAAAAATTTGGAATTAATTGAGCCATTTTTCAATTAGTTATGAATTTTGGAAGTTGGAGGAAAAAAATGAAATGAAAATGGCACATACATGAAATTGGGGAGGGAAAAGCATAATTGTGAAATAATTTGAAAAACGCTGCTACCAGGAATCGAACCTGGTAGCAATTTGAAATGAGCGCCTGACCATGAAACGCTGCCGTTTTGGCAGCGAGCCCTAGTTCTATGCTAGCGACGGTGCAAACCGACGCAAAGGACGCAAAACCGACGTAACACGAAGATCTTCATCTTCTTCATGAAGATGATGAAGAACAGCATGAATGTTCATGCGTTTTTTCCAGAATTTTTCAAAGTGCCCAAAATTTCACAAATTTTATATCAAAACGAAGCCTATGCAACGAGGAACACGAATCCATAAACAATTCACACTAATTCATCATGAATTTCAATAATCGAAGGAAAACTTTCTAGATCTATAAACTTTCAATTCCACATAACTTCATGAATATTGCACCAAATCACACGAAATTTATATCAGTATTCTCACCATGAAAAACTCTACAATTTTATGCACATAAAATCATGAATTAGGAGGTTAAAAAATGTGACCTCTTGAAGCTCCAACAATGGCAGTGGTAGGTTCAAGTGTCCAAAAGCATCCAAATCCCTTCTATCAACCTTGTTAACACCTCTGAAGTTGAAAATGAAGCTTGGAATGGCTTGGATCTAGCTTAGATTTGAATCTCCATCATCATGTTCTTGATCTTCAAGTGCTCAATTCTTGCTCGAATCTTCCAAACCAATGCTTGATCTATGTTAAATGAAGGTCAGTGAACAAGAATATGGAAGAAAATCAATGCCCTATGTGGAAGAAATTGAAGTTTTGATTTGGAGAAAAAATGGAGGGAAAAAGAATTTTGAGATCTAGATCTAGAATTTATGAAGCTAAACTGAAATTCTGTTAGGTTTTTCTATTTATATGCTTCCCTAATCACATACTAATTAAAATTAGGCATGGTTTAGTTGTGATTAATCAAAATAAGGTGTTATGACCAAAAATGACATTTTGCATGGTGCATGGAGCAAATGGACGTGAACAGTAACATTTTATTGATCAAAGTCACTCAAAATCATCTTTTAAACATATTGGCAATGGTAGAAAGTCCTCATGGTGCACCATTTTTGAATTGGCCATTTTCCCTCCAAAATTGACTTGAAATAGCAAATGATCATATGATGGAAATTCATGCAATGTGATGAATGTTTTGGAAATTTCATGTCATGAGAAGAAAAATGCCAGAAGAGCCACTCAATTTGGAGTTATGAATCAAAAGATATGGCCTTTTGAAATCCCATGCGCACTTGGCAATGATTGGATCATATCTCCTCAACCACACATCATAAATTCATGATCTATGACTTTTTGGAAATGGGAGAGAGAGATATTCAACTTTCATGTTAGACAAAAATTCACTTGAAGCTTACTTGATGATGTAAGATCAAGTTGAATTTGAACCAAAACCTTTCCATTTTTGGAAACTTTCAATTATGGGTCACTTTCCATTTTTGGCAACTTTTGCCATGACCTCAAATTCTTCAAGATATGCATTTGTAATGACAAATAAGCCTCTTTTGGACATGAATGAGATGTTGAAACTCATTTCTCCACTTCCAAGCCCTCAGTTGACTTGCAGTTGACTTTTCTGAGCCCTAGATGACTTAAACATGCACAGATGACTTTGAGCCTCAACCACTTGATGAAAGGGATCCAAAATGAAACCCTTAACTTGTACAAGCTCAATATAATGACCATATGATCTCCATCCAAGAAATAAACCCCATCTCCTTGAGAAACCCTCACTGGTAGAATGCAACTGATTAGGGTTGACCAGAGGTCAAAACCCTAATCCCAAGGAATCTGAGCATGAATTCTGAAGCCTTTGATAAGGACATAACCATGATGATGATGATGTACCCTTGCAAATAATATAATGCTCAACCTCCTTGAGGAACCAAGAAACCCTAGTTGAAGCACAAACCCTCAGATGGCTAGTGATAAATCCATGAGACCCTCAGGCTTGAATCTCTTGACCTCTCTATCTTCTGAGAAAGACTTAGGAGGATGACTTGCTTGTTTCACATGATATGCAATATGAAATGACTAACGCCCTAAAACATGAAATGAAAAATGCTAAGCTAGTCCCAAGAAGAGGAGGGCAAATTTTGAGGTGTTACACTAAGGTACAGGCTTGCCATCATTATAATTGGTATGTCATACGATTGTTCCTTTTGAGACAATGAGAAGCCTAAATAAGGAGGCCTTTGGTCTCCTGGATTCCGTAATTCCCTAACGACAGTTGGTGTGGTTGACACCTGTGGTGATAAAATCCCCACATTTGACGGTATATAGTACACCACTTCTTGTTTTATGACCGTAGGCATCTCCTCGAATGGGGTTAGAGCCACATGACTGTCAATGCTAGAAACTGTTGGTTGTCCTTCTGGATTTGGAGTATTACTTTGGGAGGGGGTTTGGTTTTTTCGAGACATACCGGAAAGACGCTTACCACTTCTCAAGTGCATACAACACAAAAAACCACAAAAATGAAGGACACAAAAACAAAGCTTAAGATACTACTTTTCTGCAAAAGTATTCATATAAAAGGGTCCCACTAGGTGTGCCAATTTGTTTACCGGTGTTTTTGGTAAACAATCACGAGTTTGAAAGTCCATGAGATTAACTCGAAAAATCTCCAAAGAAATTTGTGAAAATAATTGTGTGAACACACGTGCGTGTGAATTTAATGCACTGTAACAAAAGACTTTAAATGAAGTCAAGTTGTGATAAATGATAAGGTAAAAATGCAGCAAAAAAGCATTAAATAAAATAAAAGAAAAAATACATGTTCCATTTAAGGAGACACAAATTAAGAAAAAGGGTGGACGCAGACGCATACATATTTCTCGCTCAACTGTTTCGCCCTATGACTCGGGTACTCTAGTGGTATGGAGGGTATGTATGAAATTTTGTGTCCTTTGATCCCATGTATGAGTTTTCTATTTATTATATTTACAAGGTAATTGTCGATGACGGTTATGACCACTAGAGGGTTTGTTGAATTTGCTCCACGTTCAGTACTTCAGGTTCCCACTAGTGCAAATACGAGTCATCGAAGACACTACTTGCTTGTAACCCATGTTGAGTAGTAACTGCTTTTCCACCTCTTCACGATCTCTCAACGATAACTACTCAAACATGTTGCCGATGATGCCTATCAAATCTCCGAGACTTATAAAATTACTAAGTATTTTATATATGTTGTTTAGTCTACTGATCCTTTTGGTGGAATGAGGGCTCTTGTCGATTGTCCTTATCGAGATTCTAGACATGTTTCTATCGGTTTTCCTTTTCGAGATTTTGGACATATTTCCAATAGATATAGGTTTTAGGAGATTTACCTCGAAGATTCCTCCAAACCATATCTCACTGTGTCGATGGCTCGGTTGAGCCTTCGTCGTTGACTTGTCGATGACTCATCATTAATACTTCTCTTAAAGACACTTTTTTTCAGTAAACGTCTTTTCATTGACATTCTTTGTTGACTTTCTAGTAACTAAAAATATAAGTGTAACACAAGTCAAATCATCTAAGTTATTATGTATTCTCATATCAATATAGTCATATTAAAGGCAACTTCAGCACGTAAGAAATGTAAGATCTTAAGACCCAACACTCCAACTTGACCATAAAGTACACGAAAAAAGTTTTTTCTCAGATCGTAGCACTAAAAGACAACTTCAAAACGTAAGACAATAAGATCTTAAGATTCAGTACTAGATCTTGATTACATTGATTAGAGCTTATAACAGAAGTAAAACACAAAAACCTATAAATTAGAGAATAAAACCTAAAAATAATTGTCAATAAAATCTAAAAATTGAAGAATTCAAAGTTGTAGAAGCTCATATATATCTACACCTTAAAACAATCTTATTCTCCAAAAAAACTCTATTATTCCTACTCTCACTATTGATTATATTTGTAGTAGCTAAAGAAAAACTCCCGAGTTCATCAATTAATACCAAACCCAATTTAAAAAGTTCTACAATTAATACCCCTAATGTGACTTGAAGGTGAAGAAGAACCAAAACATGATGATTTGGATCCACCATAATATTGGTTCCTATGTTGAGCTACAACAACAAGTATCTCCATTTTACAACAAAAACTTTAACTTCACAAAATAAAACTATAGATCTAACGTCTAAAGCCAAGTAAAAGGTATCAGAACTCAAACAAAACATAAATAAAAAATTTCAAAATTTCGGATTTGAATTTTTTAGATTTGGGAAAGAAGATGAAGAACAATAAATAAAATCCATAAAATATAATGGTCGATTTTCCGTTGCTAAATGGGTCACAAAATTGAGTTAAGCTACATGACATTCTACGTCAATGCCACTTAATTTTAATTATTGACGGAGTAATATAATAGATGAAAATGATTAACATGATTAAGTTTTTATGTAAAGTTAAGAGACTAAAACAATTCCTAAGTACAAGATACACTGCAAAAAAAGTATTCAGCATTATTTTTAATTAAAAAACACCACAATTGTTATCTTTAATCAAAATTGAAAGTTAAGAATAAATAAAGCCACCTAATTAAATAAACTTCACCACGGTGGATAGTTCGGCCAAAGAGAAAGTTCGTTACAAAATTTATATTTTGTAGTAGTGAATTATTTTTAAAATGAAATTGAACATATTTATCCTATTTTCATTTGGATATTAATAAATGATTTTTCAAGATTTACTACTAAGTAAAGTATAGCCCATTAAACGTAATTTTTAATAATATGATCAATTTAACAAATACATTTATTTGAATGATTTTTTGTTGTTTAAATTTAATTGGATCAATATATGATTTTAAATTTGTGTTTAAAGATTAAGAATTAATTTAAATTCACAAAACTTCTAATATAAGATATTTCATTTCTGCATTATCTATAACAAATGGAAACTTAATTTTAGTTATTGATGTGTATTTTAAATAAATCATTTTAAGATTATATGTTTATATATAAATGAAGGCTAAAAACATGAACTAGACTATCCACAAATAAAATACAAGAGATAATCATAATTCATTCAATATAAAATAACATTTTCATTTGATACATCATATGACTATCATTTATTCATTTGTCACTAAATTCAATATCAGACTTACATTAGACAGACTTCGATACAATGATTCCAAATATTTGAACACCTATTTAAAATTTCTATTTTGTTTTTCGCATATACTGGCAATTGTGTTGCATATTTTGTCATGTCAAAATGGCAAGATTTTCCAACATCATTCACAAGGTTATGACAACAATAATCACTAACAGTTCCATTTCCAACAAATACACGAGAGAATATCTCTTTACCACATTCTTTTTTTAATTTGGTTGCACATATAGTTAAATATTTCTCATATGATGATAATGGTCTTGGTGCAATATCATGTGAAGGAGCTTCAGAAGGTGATTGTGGAATCTCATAGCACAACGATGTTCTCAAAACCAAAGTAAAACTTATCAAAAAGATCACAAATATGTTAAAGACATTGAATAATGTCATGACTATTTTAGAGTGATACTTTAATCAAAGTCTTGATAAAGATTTGGTTTTCTTAGTCAATGATCTACAAAGTCTTATTTATAATATATGAGATATTTTTTTAACGTTAAAATAAATTTAATATATTGTTTTAACTCTCACAAAATCTAAGGTTTTTTTTAAAGTTATTTTGTAAGATCACCTTTTTATATTAAAATATCTTTAAATAACTTCCTAAATTTATGTTACATTATAATATAGAGATACTTTAACTTTAAAAATTAAGACACGTCATTTTTTATTCCGAAGCAATATCAATGTTACTTATTTTGTTAGTAAAATAAACTAATTTAACCGATTAAGTTTTCAATTGAAGCTTGATATTTGTTAAGAATGCGGTTGTGTTTAAGTCAATCATATAAAACTGCATTGTTAGATAATAGATGTCACTCTATATAAATTCTTTTGAGACTCCTATATCTAATCAATACAAGTCTTTGAATCTTTTCAATAATATTCATGCTTGCAATGAAGGTAATCTCTCAATTAAAAATATCATACTCAAAGGTAAAATAATTATGAGAGTAACTTGTTCAATTATGCCGAATTCATATATGTAATTATGGTGGTTTGCAACCATTAATTGAATATCTTTAATATGAATACTCTTTTATTTTTCTTATGAGATTCTTTACCACCGACCAACCGTGTTTTGGTCTTTAGGAAAACTTAACCTCTAATTTATCAACAAAAGATTAATGAAGTTTCATGAGAAAAATAAAACAATATTCAAATGAAAGGTGTTTAATTATATAAATGGAGAATAGTTGAACAAGTTCCTCACATAAACATTTCACTTTTGAGTAATATTTTGTATTTATGAGATTACCTTGATGGCAAGCATTTCACTTTAAATCTGAATATTATTTTATTTTTATTTTTACAATAAAAAAACCCAAAGAAGGAAGTTCTCAACCTGTTATTGATATCCAATTAGCAATTTTATTGTTCAAATTTATTCAAATTTCAAAATATTTAACTTCCAAAAAAGAACGACCAATATATGCTCAGTGTAACTTTTTTAATGAGTCAAACAATTTATAATCAAACAAGATCTAGGGGAGTTAATACCTTTAGATTATGATTTAAGGACATAATACATGTACAATATGGAAAAATGATCTTCATGGGATTATAACTGACCCACATATCATCCCAAAAAAAAGGTTAGAAGATCCAAACCCACATTTTTAGTCATTTCCTTAACAAAACAAATTGACCGAGTTGATGGATTTTATGAAAAAAATGAGCCACCTTTCTATCAGGAGGATGTGAATCTCAACATAAACACATTTCTACCAATATTGGACAAACAATTCTGATACCCATAACTAGCCATGGAGGTTTTCACGCCACAAATTGGAAGAGTGTAATGTATTAAATCATACTCTTATGTGTCAAATACTATACCAATTGTTAGATATAAATTTTTTTTTTTTTATTTATTAAACCTTATATGTGCTAAATATTTACTTATCGACATATTCTTAATTATATTATATTTTTTACATCTTTTTTAATTTTAAAGATTCTATAATTAAAACTCACAAATACTAAACATTGAAAAGTGGAGAACAACCCCTTCAAACTTGGAGCTTGTCTAGGGTGGGAGATCTTATTAGGTCTCTCACTGTGCGTAATGTGTAGTTTTTTTTTGGTATTTTAATAGTTTAGCAGCAGTTTTCTTAATGCACACTATATATTACTAGGACATGTTGCGATATAATTCAAGTTGTGTAGTTCAAGCCCAAAGTTAATTAGAGTTTAAAGTTTGTTACTTAGTATACAAATTAGTGGTATATAAATAGACATATTTTATAATTCAATTTGTAAATTCATAATTCAATAATATCAATGCTTATTTTCATTCTCTCTCATTATTTGACTCCTCACTAAAAGTGTCTCGCGCACTAACAAATTGGTATCTATAGCTCGTATTAGATTATTGATTGTGTTTTCAAGAATCACACATCGATGATTGTGTTTCCGGGATCATGGATTGTTAATAAATTATTGCAAAGATTAATGATACTAATGGCATTCTGAATTCTCTTTCAACTCTTGAAGGCAAAAATTGGACACGATGGAGCAAACAGATGAAGTTCCTTGTTCGACGTTCATAAAACTCTAAAAATGGTTACTAACGACGTCCCTGAGCTTGCTGAGAATGCAACTGGTGCTCAGAGAGTCTCAAACAAGGAGGGGAAGAATAAATATTGCAAGGCCGCATATTACATTCAATCGGCAGTAGATTCGACGAATTTTGACAAGATCTCTCATGCTGAATCGGCAAAGGAGTCATGGGATATTCTTGTCAAGAACTATGAAGGAGGTGAGAAATTCAAAGTCGTCAAATTTCAAACTTTGCAATGACAGTATTGTTGCAGATGGGAGAAGATGAAAACATTACAGACTATGTGTTGAAGGTGCATAATCTCATCCATCTCATGAAGAGTTGTGGTGAAACCCTAACTGATAAGTTGATAGCTGAGAAGGTAATGTGTACATTGACCTCCCACTTTGATTATATTATCATACCTATTAAAGAATCTAACAATCTTGAAACCCTAAAATTGGAAGATTTGGTTGGTTTGTTGGAGGCGCGTGAGATTATGATTGTTGAAAGGAAAGGGGTTCAAGATTCGATACAAGCACTGCAAGCTCAGGCTTTGAAGAAACATAGTGGTTCCGACAAGTTCAAAGGAAAATGAGACAAAACTCAGAGCAAGAAGTCTTAGTCAAATCTTCAAAAGCATAACATAGATGATAGGGCTTCTGAATCCTCAAAAAGAGGAGAAGGAAACTCCTATCAGAAAGACAAAGAGAAAAAATGTGTGTAGGGCTATAATTGTGAAAAATGGGGTCACTTGGCCAATAATTATTGGTACAATAAAGACAAGAGAACGACAAAAGACAATGAAGACGGAGTGAACCTTGCACGCTAATATTCAGATGATTCTGAAGATATGATGATTATGGCTGCAGTTGTAGATGACCATGTCGACTCTAATATCTGGTTCCTCGACTCGGGTTGCTTGAATCACATGACTGGTCGAAAAGTGTGGTTTGCAAATTTTGACTCGTCGAAGAAGAGCAAGGTCAAACTTGCTGAAAATAGCTTATAGCAAGCAGAAGGTACTTACGACATAGTTAGTCAAATGGGAAATAGAGGAAAAACTATGATCAAAGGTGTACTCTATATACCTGGAATGAAGTGCAATCTGCTATGTGTTGGACGACTGGTCAAAAAAGGTTTCTTAGTGATTATGAAAGATGAAGCCTTAAAAATGTTCGACACTCAAAATAATTTGGTCTTGAAATACCTTTTTCAAATTTTATTATATAATATTTACTAATTCCATCACAACTTAGGTGATAGAATATTCCTTCCTTTCAAATTTTTTGATATTCCCGCTTATAACACAAGGACAATAAAATATTTCATTATTGTTAGAAAATTTTATTTTTGTGAATTCAACAAATTTAATAACTTTTTCTCGTACACCAGACTTAATCTATTATCTTTCATCCAAATATGATCCATAATACTTTCTAAAATTAAAATCAAAATCCTTGTAAAATCATGCATCTTAAATGAAAACTTCTATAAATTCAAAACTTTATTAAGTTACATTACTAAAAACAAAACATTGTTAAGTCACAATAACAAAACAAAAACAACAACAATAATAACAAGAAGAAGAAGAAGAAGAAGAAGAATATATAATATTAACAACACAAAAACACAAAAACAATTTCAATCTCCTTCTCAATCATAACAACATATAACATTAACATTTTTGCAAAGTCACAACAACAACAACAAAAAAACAAAAACAACAATCTCAATCTCAACAAAACCACAACAACATAAACAATAAACATATTACTTATCTCAATAAACACAACAAAATATAACATTCAATCTCAATCTAAACAACAACAACATTAAAACTCTAGGATTTAGGATCTCAACAACAACAAAAACAATATTATTGTAACATGAATAGTAAAAATGTTTCATGTACCGAAAATATGAACGTGAAGTCAAAGAAATAAGTTTTGTGTAACCTTCTTGCGAGTTTCCTGTTTCCTTTCCTTTTTTTGTACGATTTGGAGAAGATATGATGAAGGTTAGTGAAGAAATTGTGATTTGTACATTTATGGAGATGGACTTTTGTTTGGGCGTTGTTCTTGTCTGAATAAAAATAAAATACAACTTAGTATGTTTTAATTTAAAAGGAATAATTTTCACCATGGTTACTATTATCAAATGCGGGGATAACTTATACATTTTAACCACGGTTTCCTTTTCCAACTGTGGGAAAAAGTTATATAGATTTGTGTATAAATGCTATACTTGTTCATTCACCTTTTTCCTAAACCCAAATCATTCTGCCTTCAAACTTCATCTTTCATTCACGAACTTTACATGTTCATTCGCCTTTTCCCAACACATAGTTTCTACACGTTCACAAACTAGAAAACACTATTTCTTGTTGTGTTGTTGTATCACCGACTTTGAAGGTTTAGACTTTAAAAACACTAAAAAGGTAGATTGAAAATTTTGGTTTGAAGATTTATGCCAAGTTTTACTTTATCAAGTAAATAATATACTTGAACCTTGACATTGATCATACAACCCCAAAATATGAAAGATAGTAAAAATTTGAGAAGATATGGCAACACTAAAGTGGCTTAAAAATGAATGAAATACTAATTTGTATGTGTGGGATTTAAAGCGGGTCCCTGAAGGACATTTTCCGACAATTGAAAAACATGACTCTGGTGAAATGTTATTTAATTATAGGCTAAATACCATTTTTCATCTTGTATCTTTGACTTGTGGTCTAGTTTGATCCCTTAACTTTTAAAAAGACAATTTTAATCACTTAACTCAGCAATTGGATCATGTTAGTCCTTTCTGTCCAAATATCAGTAACGAAGTTAGTTTTCGCTAATGTGACGAGTGACATGTAACATTCAACTTTTGTGATCGATTTAGTGTCGAAAAAATCGATCACTAAAAGAAGTTTTCTAGAATTTAATATATTCTCCATCTTTTTCAAAATCTCAAACTCAAAAAATGTATTTGAAACTCATAATCTAAAAAATGTATTTGATTTATTAGATAGAGCAAAAATGCAAAATAAAAAAGTTGAAACAAAATCAACACACAATATGAAGAATATATGAAACAAAAAGGTGGTTCCCAGTCACTTGCAGTTAGAACTGTGGTTGAAGGTTGGAACGAAATGGCATTTCCTACAACAAATCCTAAGAATATTAAAAGATATAAATCTTTATCATTGTAATAAGTAGTTAACACTTGTCGTACCTCGAAAAATGAGAATGACCTCGCGAAGCGCAATCACACGCTCGCGCGATTGAATTAACAAAGTCGTCATCGATCTTTATTTATTCCCATAGAGGGAAAGGGAGAATGTCGAATAAAACCCCTAAAGAAGGACAAAGATATGGTCATCACAACCAATATCAGAGTTCAGGAGTCGGTTACGTAAGGGGAAGATATTAGCACCCCTCACATCTGTTGTACTCAACGGGAACCGTTTGGTTAGTTGTGTGTGTTAGTGTTTGTTTATAATTTAGGCTTCTCGAGTTATTAAGAGGGGAAAGAAGATGATAAAATGTTTATTTTTTATTAGTGGTTCTGACAAGATTTCACAATCCTGCTCCTACGTATCTCAAAAGAGAAGTCAAGGCACACAGTTCTAAGTAAAAAATGTTTGTTTGTTGGTCAATTCTAGCGAAAGTTATCTTGTATTAATCAATGAAAAACATTATTTTACCCAAAATAGGTGAGGAGAGGACGTTTACACCACATTGAATGGATTTACAAATCACATTCACGCCACCTATCTCAACTCAACAGTTGTGGATGAAACATTGTTTTGTATCATCTTAAGACAAAATATCTTTCGTTTTTTAAAAGGCTTTTAATAGGTTGTGCGAAAAGGCAAAAAAAATTTGAATGAGTTTGATGTGTTTTTGGCGATGACGAGAGCTTGGATTAGCAAGATATCCATCTCGAATCCTGGTCTTAGGAGCTCGTGGTATTCACCCCGTTCCGTTTCCATCTTTATTAAAAAAGTGTTTTGAATATTTTTAAGTATTTTGAAGTTTGATTGGGAAAATGCACTCGATGTTGATAGAGGTTTGTTTATGGTTATGAAAAAAGTTGAAGTGGTTTTAGGGCTTGAAAAATGATTTGAATGTGGATGGTTGATAAATTGAGATAGTAGGAACAGTTTGAAAAGAAAAGTTTCAAATGGGTTGGTTTTGAGATGATTTTGAAAATAGTTTGACGTTGGATCAAGTTTTGACTTGCCTTGCAAAATAGTTTTGAAAATGATTTTGGGTAAGTGATTAGAAGTGAATTGAAATCGATGGTTAAAGACGACGGATATGATTAATAATGTGAAGGGTGCAAATTGGACCGCAAAGGGGTGCAAGTTCAAGTGTAGTGACACAAACTCAAGCACAAGGCGTAAATCAAACGCCACAAGAACCAAATATATATACAAGCATTCAACAATGATAAATAAATAAATAAATAATAAAAATAAATACAAGAGCATACACAATATTTACATCACACATCCATAACAAATGATTCAGAAAAATAACGTGAAAAGAAAAATGCACGGATTAAAATCATGACTCAAAGACGCAAATAAAAATCGCGTACGCGAAGACGTGCAAAGGCTATCACAAGAAATTGAATTTGATATAAACATAACAAGGTTGAATCTTTATTCTTAACACCAATAATAATTATTAAAAATTACAAATTACTAACGCGTAAGTGGTCATTGCAAGTTGAATTAAGAAACAATTATATGATAAAAATCAAATTAACGCACAAAGTTGCAAATAGAAACACGAATTAGTAAGCGCACAAAAAGCGGATCGTCGATATGCTAAACAATTGGACGAATGTAAAATCGAAATAAAATAATAAATAAATATAGAACCGCACATAAACCAATAAAAATCAATCATTAGCTTGCTACACTTAACATGATCATCGCAATAGGGGTCAAAATGACATAGATCTAAATTTATCAAATAGAAACGCAAACAAAAAGGAATTTTAAGAGTGCTAAGCCCAAAACCAACAATGTTGCTAACGCAAAAATGCGATCATCACAACTGAATCGAGCTAACATGAATGTCACGTATCATGCACACATATATGCAAACAACGTATCTACAGGATTCGACCCGAACAATATAACCAGAGCATAAATAAAATAAAAACACCATTAACACACTACCAATATATATATATATATATATATATATATATATATATATATATATATATATATATATATATATATATATATATATATATATATATATATATATATATATATATATATATATATATATATATATATATATATATATATATATATATATATATATATATATATATATATATCTTAAAATAGTAGAAAGTAATAGAAACTAAACATGATATATATAAAAAAACCAAGTATTATATGTTAACTAAAAAAAACTACAGAAACAGTAAACAAAAATAATAGAAAACATAATATATATATATATATATATATATATATATATATATATATATATATATATATATATATATATATATATATATATATATATATATATATATATATATATATATATATATATATATATATATATATATATATATATATATATATATATATATATATATATATATATATATATATATATATATATATATAAACAGTTTCAAAACTGGAGTACTACCGTGAGCGATGATTAGCGTTTCTTTTCTTTTTTTTTCAAACTTTTTGAAAAAGCAAAGACCACTTGTTCCTAAGATCCGCCGTGTGTGTGGATCGGTAATATCTCCCTTCCCCTCTCGACATCACTAATATATATATATATATATATACATATATATATATATATATATATATATATATATATATAATATATATATATATATATATATATATATATATATATATATATATATGTCATTTTAGGATTTTTAATAATTTTGAAAATTCATAAATGCCTTTAGTGCTTAATTTAGAGAAAAAATTAAAATTAAAATTAAAATAGCAATAATTATATTTAATTTTTCTAGACACTTTGACAAAAATGAAAAAATAAAAAGACTCAAAATAAATAAAAGTCGGGCACAAAAATGGTCCAAAAAATAAATTGACTGCATCAAAATGATCAGTGTGAAATAAACTTCTTAGAAATATACAACGTTTGATTTAATTTTGAAATAAATTTAGACGGTTAAAAGGCTCAGATTGATCAAAATGCGATCGAAACAGTAGTCAAAAAATAAAACGAGCACACCAAGTTAAACTGCGCGAAATGTAGGTTATTATAATAAACGCCTGCAAGCTCGACTTTGAAATTTTTCGTCCATTGATTTTAAGCACAATTGAGATTCAATCTGACTGGTCTGTTTGTAAATCCGAAAAAATATTCTGACTGACAATTTGGACATTGTGCGAGACAAAATGCATGTTACGCTATACATATGATGTTAATGATTCGATGAATGCATTGATTCGGCAATTCAGGGTCAAAATTGGGTTATGACAGTTGCCCCTATTTAAATAGCTTTAGCAAAAGGTATGAGCAATGACAATCCTCATAGTATCCTGGTGAAAGATATTTAAATACAGAAGACTCAAATTTTGTCCCTAAATGCCAATGACAAGATATGGTATGTTATATATGCATGGATGATTATTTTACTTTTTGGTTCGTTGGGGTTATGATGTGAGATGAACCCTAACATGATTTTTTTTATGATGGATGATGGACAAACCTGTGGGAAATGATGGAGATACAGTAGTGGTGATTCACAGGAAATGTCAAAGACAATGGGTGAAGACTCATTGGGGATGACAAATTGTTGGGGGAAGGATATTGGGGATATTCAAAGTATGTTTTATCAATAGGTTCAGATATGATCTGACACTTTAGAATATATATGACAGTTCTGCAGATTTCTCATAAGAAATTCATCCAATTAGAGATTTTGGAGATTCATAACAAGAAAATATCCAAGACAAGAATAAATTGGAATATTCTCACTAGAAGATCACCCAAACAACAAGACATTGGAATTTTCTTACTAGAAAATTATCCGTGCAAAACGTTTGAATTTTCTTATCAAAAAGTCATCCATACAAAACAAGATTAAGAGTCTTCTTATCATTCATGTAAAAGGCTAAGACGGTCTTTTATGAATAAATCAATTAAGACAAACATCATTAGAGTTTTTTATAACTAGAATAATATCCAAGCTTCTGGGAATTCCTTAAAATGAATAGTCAAACATGACTTTCTAGGAACCATCAGGAAAAAACAGGGTAATCAAACTCTCTGTATGTGCCAACAAAAGTTGGATTTTGACCGTAAGTAATGGTTACAACCAGCTTCTAACGGATTGGTACCAATTACAACTGAAATTTTAAATGACGTTGGCGACAACCAAACTCCAGGTACCAATTATGATTGGATTTACAAATGGAGTGCCAGTTATGACTAGACTTTTGGAGGATATCAATAACAATTGGACTTTGAGGACAGAGTGCCAACAACAACTGGTCTTTTGAGTCAAAGGACAACAATAAACGACAAGACCTGAGTCAATGAAAAATGAGCACGAAGTACACTTCAGACCATGCATGATTGGATTTTTTTTATACATGAATGATCATGATATGCAAATGCCAACTCTACACAGACTGGGAGTTTGTGGAGACTCTTAATGGAGATTTTTATTTCTCAACACCAATAACTCGACCAAATGCCTTATGATAGATGTTGCTAAGCGAAAATTCATTAAGCTTGATAATTATTTTTGTTTAATAGATCATTCCAGAAGGTTGACAAGTTATGGCCCATGGATATCTCTGTTACGGTGATCTAGGGGTGCTTCTGCAACCTTGAGACTTTCGAGACAACAAATAATTTCCTTTTAATCTTCCCATATGCCAAAGAAAATTTACGTGTTAAAAAATCCTTTCAAGTTCAAAATCGCATTATTAACAAATAAATGGCGTTTTGCATAACAAAGAAAAACAGAGAAAAAAACACGGGTGGCAATATTGATAAGAAAGTTTTGTATTAATTCAAAAATGGTAGCACGCAAATGGAAGAGCTCCATGGAATATTGCAATTTTGAAAATGACAATGGGGAAAGGGTTTACATTGAATCCAACAACCAATACTAGCCATAATAACCATGAATCCACAAAACCTTGCTTCTGAAAAGAGCAGCTGGATTGATTTTCCGCCTTTGGCTCTTCTTGTGTTGATTAGCACTATATGATGTAGTCTTTTCCCTTAGTCCCTAATTTTTTCCTGAACCTCCCTTTCAGGTTTTCAGTCCACTGGGACGCTCTTTTTTGCCTAAGATGCCCTTTCAGGTTTTCAACTTAGCGAGCTATCATTTTTCTATTTTATCCCTAACTTTTGCCTGGATCACCCTTTCGGGTTTTCAATCCATCGGGATACCCATTTTTGCCTAAGTCGCCTTTTCAGGTTTTCGATTTAGCGGGCTTTTATTAGGCATAGTATTTTTTGACTACATCAGATTGTATAGGGTGTGAGAGCTCTTCCTCATCCATAGTTGTAAGAACCATGGCACCTCTGAAGAAGGCTTTCTTTATAACATATGTGCCTTCATAGTTAGGAGTCCACTTCCCACATAAATCTTTGTGCACAGGCAGAATCTTCTTGAGCACGAGATCCCCTTCTTTGAATTCCCGAAGAAGGATTTTATTATCAAACACACTTTTAAGTCATTTTTGGTACAACTGTCCATGATACATAGCAGTCATACGCTTCTCATCAATGAGGTTTAAGTGGTCATATATGTTCTGAACCCATTCAGATTCTTCCAGCTTGGTTTCCATCAAGATTCTCATAGATGGTATCTTTACTTTGATTGGGAGAACTGCTTTCATCCCATATACTAAAGATAATGGGGTTGCCCCTGTTGAAGTACGGATTGAGGTCCGATATCCATGTAGTGTAAAAGCTAGCATTTCATTCCAATCCCTATAAGTTTTTACTATATTCTGCAGGATCTTCTTGATGTTTTTATTAACGGCTTCAACAAAGTCGTTCATCTTTGGACGATATGGGGAAGAGTTATAATGCTCAATCTTGAAGTTCTCGCACAACTCTTTCATTTTTTTTGTTTTTCAAACTCGTCCCATTATCTGTGATGATCTGGCTTGGAATTCCATAGCGGAAAATGATCTCTTTTTTGAGGAAACGGGCAACCACCTGTTTTGTTACATTGGCGTAAGAAGCGACTTCTACCCATTTGGTAAAATAATCATTTGCTATTAGAATGAAGCATTGACCGTTGGAGGCTTTAGGCTCTATGGTGCCAATCATGCCAATGCCCGACATTGATAAAGGCCAGGGTGATGTCAATACATTCAGTAGCGTTGGTGGCACATGCACTTTGTCAGTATACATTTGACACTTGTGACATTTTCTGGCATAGTTGAAATAATCAGACTCCATGGTCAACTAGTAATAATCAGCTCTCAAAATCGTTTTAGCCATGGCATGCCCATTGGCACGAGTCCCAAAAGATCCTTCATGAATCTCTTTGATTAACAAGTCTGTTTCGTGTCTATTCACACATATGAGCAAAACCATGTCATGGTTTCTCTTGTATAACACATCATTGCTTAGGAATAGATTGGATGCTAACTTCCTCAGAGTCTTTTTATCTAGGGTTGTAGCATTTGCTGGATACTCTTGATTTTGTAGGTAGTGTCTGATGTCATGAAACCAAGGTTTTCCATCGATTTCCTCTTCAACCAATTGACAGTATGCTGGCTCAATTTTATGCTCTATTTGGATGAGCGGTGCTTCATTGTGGAATATGACTTGGTACATTGAGGTTAACATAGCCAGAGCATTAGCTACTTGATTTTCTATCCTTGGGATATGATAGAAAGTGACTTCATCAAAGTATTTTATCAATTCTACGATGTATGCACGATATGGGATCAACTTGGTATCACGAGTTTCCCATTCACCTTTGACTTGGTAGATTACCAAGGTCGAGTCTCCACACACCTCAAGGATCTTGATTCGGAGGTCAACTTCAACTTCAATGCACAGGATGCACGCCTTGTATTCTGCTATATTGTTTGTGAATTCAAAACACAACCTTGTTGTGAAATGAGTATAGCCACCATTTGGATTCACCAAAATAGCTCTCACACCATGCCCCATGTAACTGGAGGAACCATCAAACATTAGCTTCCATCGAGATCCTAGTTCAGGTCCTTCGTCGAGGCCTGAGATCTCATAATCTTTTATAGCCATAATATCTTCATCAGGGAAGTCAAACTTTAATGACTCATAATCTTCAATAGGTTGGTGTGCAAGGTAGTTATGCAACACACTTCCTTTGATGGCCTTCTGGGTTACGTATTGGATGTTGTACTCAGACAACAACATATGCCAAGAGGCAAGTCTTTTGGTTAAAACAGGCTTTTCAAAAATGTACTTTATTGGATCTATCTTGGAAATCAACAAAGTGGTATGACAAATCATATATTGTCTGAGACGTTTGGCGGCCCACGCTAGAGCGCAATAAGTATTCTCCAAGAGTGAATATCTGGTTTCAAAATCGGTAAAATTTTTGCTCAAGTAATAGATAGCATGCTCTTTTCGGTCAGTTTTATCATGTTGTCCTAGCACACATCCCATAGACTCTTCAAGCACAGTCAAATACATAAAGAGCGATTTCCCTTGAATATGAGGAATCAGGATAGAAGCCTCTTGCAAGTAATTTCTGCTTTTCTCAAAAGCTCCTTGATAGTTAGGATTCCATTCAACTGCCTGATCTTTACAAAGCAACTTGAAGATGGGTGCACATGTAGCAGTCATATGGGAGATAAACCCGGAGATGTAGTTCAAACACCCAAGGAAACCTCTAATTTCTTTTTCGGTACGTGGGGAAGGCATTTCTTGTATTGCTCTAACTTTGTTTGGATCTACCTCAATTCCTCATTGACTAGCTATGAATCCAAGTAATTTTCCGAATCAAACACCAAATGTGCATTTAGCAGGGTTTAAACATAGTCGGAACTTTCTGATGCACTCAAACAACTTTTGCAAGTGGTTCATATGGTCCTCTTCACTTTGTGATTTAGCAATCATGTCATCGACATAAACCTCAATCTCTTTATGCATCATATCATGGAAGAGGTGACCATCACTCTTTGGTAGGTTGCCCTGTGTTCTTGAGACTGAAGGGCATGACCTTGTAGCAATATGTTCCCCAAGGGGTGATGAACGTGGTATTTTCCATATCATGAGGATCCATCTTGATCTCATTGTAGCCTAAGAATCCATCCATAAAGGAGAAGACAACAAATTTAGCAGTGTTGTCTACCAGAGTGTCAATGTGTGGTAGAGGGAAGTAGTCATTTGGACTAGCTTTACTCAAATCCATATAATAGACACACATCCTAACCTTGCCATCCTTTTTAGGTACAAGTACAATGCTGGATACCCATTGAGGATACTTTGAAACTACTAGGAAACTGGTATCAAATTGTCTTTTGCCCTCTTCATGAATCTTCAGAGCCATGTTTGGTCTTGTTCTTCGGAGTTTCTGCTTCAATGGTGCACATTCTGGTTGGAGTGGTAGTTTGTGCATAACAATATCAATGTTTAGACCTAGCATATCCTGGTATGACCATGCGAACACATATGCGAACTCTTTCATCAACTTGACCAATCTTTCTTTGATGCTTGCCCCAAGCGTGGCTCCAATTTTGACCTCTTTCTTCTCTTCCTTTGTGCCAAGGTTGATTATCTCCACCGGCTCTTGATGTGGCTGGAGGGATTTGGACTCGTGCTCGAGCAGCCTTTCCAATTCATCGAGGATATCACAATCTTCCTCGCCATCTTCTTCCGCTTGGTAGATAGGGAAGTCAAAGTTATGAGAAGGAGTAGAGCCATTGGATTCAACGAGTTTATTGATTATTCTGCATGTTTTTGAATGATTGCTTTTTATTAAAAATGGAAAAAATGAAAAAGGAAAATGTTTTTTTTGTAGTTTTTGAAAGATTGCCATTTTCTGAAAAGAAAACAATAAAATAAACAACAAGAATTTAACAAAATGCCTTTTATTCATCATGATGATTTTGAAAATCAAAAGAGGCCCTACAACATGATCCGTTAGTCTTGGGCAGAGCTAAGGATTTAGAAACCAAAGGAAAACAACAATTACTTTGATATAGGAATGACTTCAGGAATCTCAATTTCTTCCCAATTGGTCAAAGTTGCTTCACACTGATACACTAGATTTGTCATGTCTTCATCTTCAGTGTCTTCTTCAACTATGTTAACTTGATCTCCATAGACATAGCCTGCACTAAGGAATACTTCTTGAATGCTTCGTATACGATCCTTTGTAGGGACCGGGGATCCTTTTTTAGTAGATGACTAGTACCCCAAACCGAAACGGTCTTTCTTCATGCTGATGTAAAGAACTTGTCCCTAACCTTTAAGACTCCCATTCTCAATAGGTGTCTTTGTAGTTTTCACAAATTCAAATAACGAGATGACTTTCTCCACAGATTCCTTCACTTCCACAAAAGTGGCATTGGCTATTTCCAAAGCTTGGAAAGAAGTTTCCAAGGCATCTTCATCAGCCTCGATGTAACGGAAGGAGGAAAGGTGGCTAACCAGGACATCTTCTTCACCAAAAATAATTACAAGCTTGTTGTTGATGACAAACTTCATTTTCTGATGCAAAGTGGAGGTTACTGCCCCAATGACATGTATCCAAGGTCGCCCGAATAGGCAATTGTAGGCATGATTGATATCCATGACTTGGAAAGTTATGTTAAATACATGTGGACCAATCAGAATTGGTAACTCCACTTCACCAATCACAGTCCTCCGAGACCCATCAAACGCTTTGACAATTAATGCACTAGGCCTCATTTTTTATCCTTGAAAAGCTAATTTGGCAAGTGTCCTCTTCGATAGAACATTGAGGGAGGACCTTGTATCCACTAAAACTCTTGCTAGAGTATCCTCTTGGTACTTCACTGACACATGCAAGGCGCGATTGTGATTTTGTCTTTCCTTTGGCAACTCTCAACCCTTGAAACTCATGATGTTGCAAGTTGTGATATTGGCAACTACTCCATCAAACTGACCAACCGTTATATCTTGAGTGACGTGGGCTTGAGCTAGCACTTTCAATAATGCATTCCTATGAGCCGAGGAACACATAAGCTAGGACAAAATGGAAACTTTTGATGGCATCTGGTGTAGCTGATCAACTACTTTGTAATCACTCTTTGTAATGATCTTCAAAATGTCAACATCCTCATTAGATTGGGCCATATTTTTCTCCCTAACAGGGACTACAAATGTAGTTTCTTTGGTTGGTACTTGAGAGGTCACATTAAACTGGGGAGTGTAAATTCGACCACTGCGAGTCATCTGGCTCGTCTCGATGTTTGTGACATTGACACCATCAACCTTCAAACCTTTCTCTTGTCTAACCTCTTCAGACTCTTTGTCAATGACAGTTATATCATATTTCCATAGTACTGCCTTAGTACTTTCATAGGGGAAAGAACTAGGCATGCAGATAACCACGAGTGATGGGTGATTAACCGACTGAACAATATCTTTTCTTTGATATGTTATCTCAACTGGCTCTGGTAAATTGAAAAATGGCTCAATTACAACTACTTCATCTCTTCTCACGAGGCTACTGACTTGTAACACTCCCTGGTTCATCAAGTCTTGGACATCTTTTCGTACTATCTCACATCCTCTTGGATGAATGGCACATTCTTCACGATCCTTATGAAAAGCACTAACCAAACCAGCTTCCAAAAGTCTCGCATGGAACGCTAGCCAATGAGTCTTGATATTTGTAACATCTTTGATCACATCACCATCAGACGCTTCTTCAACCGCATTAACAATTCCATGTGTCGACAAAGGATTTACTCTTGACATTAGGCCCCAAGTCTCTGAATCAAAGAATCTTCTTTTCCACTAATTCTTGCACTATATGGTTCAAAGCGTAACATCCTTCTAAATCATGTCCAGGTGCACCCTCATGGAAAGGGCAATGAGCATTTGGGTTATACCATGGAGGCAAAGGATCAGGAGGTAGACCCAAAGGTCTAGGAACCACTAATCCCTTTTGCAGTAGAGAAGGATATAACTCAGTATACGTCACCGGAATCAGACTGAAGGGAGGGTTAACACCTTATCTTCTATTCTGAGTTAGTGCATTCTGACGAAGAGCTTGAGCTTTTGGTTGCTGATATATTGGGGTTGCGGGAGCTTGTTGATATGCAGGAGCAACCTGAGCAGGTTGATAAATTGGTGTTTGTTGAACTGGTTGATAAATAGGTACTTGTTGTTGGTTAAAATTTGGCCCAATTGCTGCCACATATGGTTGTTGAACATATTGCACAAGGTATGCTGGTTGTTGTTGAGTGAATTATCGTTGTTGCTTTCTCCATGATTGACTCCTTCCTCGACTGGATGATACAACATTCATCTCTCCTTCCTTCTTTTTCTGAAAATTTCTGGAAACTTCTTAGAATTGTTGTTGTTAGAAGTTCCAATAGCACTGATCATCTTTCCATTCTTCAAACCGAGTTCAACTTTAATGCATATAGCTACCAAGTCAGAAAAAGTTGTAGACGCACTACCCATCATCTTATCATAGAACATTGGTTGTACAGTATCCATAAACCAATCGGCTAATTCTTTTTTTCCAAAGGTGGTTCAACCTAAGAGGCCATCTCTCTCCAGCGTTGAGCATACTCTTTGAATGACTCATTGTCTTTCTGAGACATATTCAGCAGTTGTCTTCTGTCTAGAGCCATATCCATGTTGTATTTGTAATTCTCTATGAAAGCATCAGTAAAAGTCTTGGAAGCACCAGATACGACTCTGATGAGGCTTAGGTACCACTTAGAGGGGGCACCCTTCAAGCTGTCTTGAAAGAAGTGGATCATGAGCTTATCGTCTTCAACATGGGAGCAACCATTTTCCGGTAGTACATAACAAGATGGATCTTAGTACATGTATGGCCCTCGTATCTATCAAAGTTAGGAGTCTTGAATTTCATAGGAATTACAAGACCAGATACTAGGCACATCTCCCTAGCGGCAACACCAAAAACTTGGTCACCTTCCATTGCCCTCAGTCTCTTCTTAAGAATCTGAAAATTCTCTTTAATTCACTTTATATCTTCATGCCTTTCTTCTTCTTCATCATACATTTCTGGAGCATGTTGTTGATCTTCGAAGTAAGGTTGCACACATGTATAAACGGTCGAAGGTGAAAATGCATGGACCATAGGGTGAGCCTCATTGGCTAATGGTAGAGGAATAGTCTGTTGAGTAGATTGCCCTACACCGAGGACTACTTTAGGTTATGGTGTGAAGCCATAAGGTAGACTAAAAGGAGGCAATTTAGAAGGTACCGTCCTTGCGGGTTAGGTTTCAAGCGTTGGACCAGTGATCTCTGAAACGACTGTTGTTTGTATGTCCATCTTGGCTCTGATGACTTGCAGCATCTCCATGATTTGACTCATGCGCCCTCGTAGGTCCTCAAGTTCTGAGTTGACTCTTTCCAACTCTTGTTCTTGTTCTGGCATTATTTGTCGAGCTCCGGCTCTGGTGTTGTACTGATGTTGAGGACTCAGTATGAAACTGGAAGAAGACAACATAATGAGCTTTTATTTGAAGAATGGCATGGATGCATGTACGGATGCATATATGGATGCATTTTTTTTGCAAAGCTCTTAGTTATCTTTGTTATTTATTTCAGCAATGTTAGGACGATTCATTTGCAAGATTTTCGAATAAAAATAACAAAAAATGAAATCCAAAATGACAATTTTCATTAATTCAAATTCAACATCAAATACAAGTGATTTAAATTCAAATTCAAGTACAAGTGATTCAAATTCAAGTACTAGTGAAATTAATTTCTATCTTAGCCCTTTTGATGTAGCAAGATCGGTGGTGAGCTATTTCACCATTCACTTGTAAAACTTGACAAAGTTGAAAAATTGAGGAGGTGTATTCTCTGGACACATGCTCCAATCATCTTCTTGGAGTTTCCTTGGAAGTTCCAGCATGTTGAGGTTAGCAGATCTAGCCAAGTTGACGAACTTGCCATTCTATTCAACATAGAGGTCTTGGAGCTTCTTAATGACACGCTGATCTTCGTCTAGGGCCACTCCAACCTCTCTATACAGTCCCCTCCAATATACACATACATTCTTCAAGAGCATGTAAGTTGCATCACCTTCTTGGTTTTCCAAACATGCAATCCTTCTATTAGCTTCTCCCAACTGGTACTCGAGGAGGAGATAATTCCTTTCAGCTTCCTCTTTCTGAAGGACCTCACAGGAAAACTTTTCTTTGAAATTCTTGAGAGTGTTTCTAAGTTCACAGATTTGAGCTTCATAGTCGAGTATAGCTTCTCTCTTCCTCCACAAGATACCTCTCTAACAATTTGTCCAACTCTTGAATTTTGAGGTGTGATTTTTTGAGATCCTCATTCTTAGTTTTGAACATAGATTTCGTACCTATGAGAATATCATCAAGCTCATCCTTCTAGTCTTCAAAAGTTCTTGCTCTCTTATTGCTAGCTTCAAGATCTCGGTCCTTCTCTTGACGTTCATCCTTAAGATTTTCATTTTCCAAAGTGGTTCGATTAAGCTTAAGCCGTAACTCAGAGTTTTCTAATTCAAGTTCCTTATATTTGGCATTAAGCTTCTCAACGTCTTCAGGTAGTATAGGTTTTGGCTCAGGAACTGGAGGAAAAATGGAGGGATCAAATGGAAATGGGAGCTTAACCACTTGAACTCTCTCTCTCTTACCCAACGAGTGTAAGGCTCTTTCACAAGGCCATTCCTCTTTCCAAACTCCTTACCCCTTCTAACAATTGTTTTCTAGGATTTCTTAATCTTCTTCACAATTGGGTTATCTGCATCAATGTCATGCAAAACGAAAGGCTCTAAAGCTTCAGCCTTTGGAGGACTGTTCATGGAGTAACCATGTTGCATCAGGGATAACATAGGGTTGTTGATGATGCAACCCCTAGTTCCTATCAAAAGTACATTAGGAAAGTCTCCAACGCTAACAATAATATTCAGGGTCTCCCAATCTCTGATATACCATTTGACATGGTTGGCAGTAAGGGAAGCTAACTTCTAAGAGGGTTTAAGTGTTTTGGAGGTGTAGGGTCCTTTTTCGGGCATGTGAGATCTGAACCAAGCATGCAACAACTGTTCGCAACACAAAAGGGTCCCCCCTTTCTTCTCATGACTCTCATGGAGGGTGAAGTAGATACCAGTTAGGAGAAAAGGTACTGGATTACCAGAGAGGAAGATTCTTACGGCCACATGATCCACGAAACTGTCAAGATTCAGAAACAACACTATCCCATAAACCAATAGGGCTAGCACGACATGGAATGGTTTCCGTTTTCCATCTTTCTCCAACTTCACAACTTGTTCTTCCAAAAACCATCTAAAAAAACCACTGAAGACTCCCTTCTTATCCCAATTACTTATAACCAATTGGACCTCCAGACCCAAAAATAAAATTATTCTCTTGGCAGTGATACCTTCACCAAACTTGGGAAATGGATCATGGTCCCTCAAATTTCGGCCCAGAATTCTCTCAAACTTTTCCAAAGTAGGAGCTAATTGGAAGTCAGAAAAGGTGAAACAATGCAGAGGTGGGTCGTAGAATTGAGATATAGTCACAGTTGTCATTGGTTCCACCTTTTCATTTAAAATACTCAGGATCCTCCCATAATCGTCCACAAATTCAGTGAGCTTGATCACTTTGGCACTCAACTTCTTCAAACTGTCAAAGTCCACTTTCTTGTACTTGAATTGAAATGAGCTTCTTCTTTCAAGATTCATTTTCTCTTGCAAATGACTTAGATCCTTGAAACAAATGGAAGACGACTAAGAGCTTTGCTTTCAATGCATATGCAATGAATGTAGATGAAATGCAATGTTTTTTTAATACAAGTTCAAATGTTTGAGGTAACGGATGAATCTGATTTCTTTCCAAAACAGGTTCTCACTGGGTATGATCTAAGGCTTTTACAAAGGACCCCAGAGTCACGGATCCACAAGAATGTTTGATGCTTACGGCAAATTCTTACTGCACATCAACTCTTTCAATGGAATCTATTCTAGGTGAGGTTTTCGTATCGATCCTAATGAGGTATTCACCTCGCAAATCCATACTATGTAACCATCAACTTCGATTCTAGACATGGTTCTCAGAGTCATGGATTCACAAGTATGTTTGCCGCTTATGACAAATTATTTCCATGCACCAACTCCTTCGTGAGAATCTATTATGAGTGAGGTTTCTGTATCGATCCTAACAGGGTATTCACCTCATGAATCCATACTACGCAACCATCATTCTTAGTTGGCCAAAAAGGTTCAAAGTTCTAAAAGGTCCTTAGAGTCACGAACCCCTTTGAAAACATCGAAGCTAACGAGGTATTCACCCCACGCAACAACACTTTCAAAAGGATCTACTCTAAGTGAAGTTCTCATGCCGACCCTTATGAGGTATTCACCTCGCGAGTCTGCACTACTCAACCATCGTCCTATCTTATGTTTTCACTCAAGACTCGGGTATAAATTCTTTACTTCAAGGTTTTGCAATCAAATATCCAAGTACCAATGATCCAATAGAGCCATATAACAATATAACAATAATGAAAGCATAAGGTAAAGAAAAGCCACACAAGTAAACAAACATAAGCACACACAACAACCTAACTAGGCCTGACTCACTTAGGGATGGGAGAGTTCCCCAGCAGAGTCTCCATCTATCGTACCTCGAAAAATAAGAACAACCTCGTGAAGCACAATCGCAGGATGGAATTAACAGAGTCGCCATAGATCTTTATTTATTCCCATAGAGGGAAAGGAAAAATGTCAAATAAAACCCCTAAAGAAGGACAAGTATATGGTCATCGCAACCAATATCAGGGTTCAGGAGTCAATTATGCAAGAGGAAGGTATTAACACCCCTCACGTTGTTGTAATCAACAGAAACCGTTTGCTTAGTTGTGAGTGTTAGTGTTTGTTTATAATTTAGGTTCCTCGAGTTATTAAGAGGGGAAAGAATATGACAAAAGGTTTATTTTTTATTAGTGGGCCTGACAAGATTTCGCAATCCTGCTCCTACATATCTCAAAAGAGAAGTCAAGGCACACATAGTTCTGGGTAAAAAACGTTTGTTTGTTGGTCGATTCTAGCGAAAACTATTTTGTATTAATCGACGAAAAATATTATTTTATCCAAAATAGGTGAGGAGCGGACGTTTGCACCACATTGAATGGAT
This sequence comes from Lathyrus oleraceus, assembly GCF_024323335.1. NCBI lineage: Eukaryota > Viridiplantae > Streptophyta > Magnoliopsida > Fabales > Fabaceae > Lathyrus > Lathyrus oleraceus. Next base: position 436,187,629 of record NC_066582.1, on the reverse strand, counting down.
TTATAAATCACATTCACGCCACTTATCCCAACTCAACAGTTGTGGATGAAACTTTGTTTTGTATCATCTTAAGACAAAATATCTTTCGTTTTTAAAATTTTTTTTTTTAGGTTGTGCCAAAAGGCAAAAAAAGTTTGAATGAGTTTGATGTGTTTTTGGTGATCGCGACAACTTGGATTAACGAGATATCCATCTCGAATTCTGGTCTCAGGAGCTCGTGGTATTCACCCTGTTCCGCTTTCATCTTTATTAAAAAAGTGTTTTGAATATTTTAAGTATTTTGAAGTTTGATTAGGAAAATGCACTCGATGTTGATCGAGGTTTGTTTATGGTTATGAAAAAAAGTTGAAGTGGTTTTAGTGTTTGAAAAATGATCTGAATGTGGATGGTTGATAAATTGAGATAGTGGGAACGGTTTGGAAAGAAAAGTTTCAAATGAGTTGGTTTTGAGATGACTTTGAAAATAGCTTGGCGTTGGATCAAGTTTTGAATTGCCTTGCAAAATAGTTTTGAAAGTGATTTTGGGTAAGTGATTAGAAGTAAATTGAAATCGATGGTTAAAGATGACGAATATGATTAATAATGTGAAGGGTGCGAATTGGATCGCAAAGGGGTGCAAGTTCAAGTGTAATGACACAAACTCAAGCACAAGGCGTAAATCAAATGCCACAAGAACCGGATGTACATACAAGCATTCAACAATGATAAAAAATAAATAATAAAAATAAATACAAGAGCTTATACAATATTTACATCACAAATCCACAATAAATGATTCATAAAAATAAAGTGAAAAGAAAAATGCACTGATTAAAATCATGACGAAAAGACGGGAATCAAAATCGCGTACGCGAAGATGTGCAAAGGCTATCCCAAGAAATCGAACTTGATATAAACATAAAAACGTTGGATAGTTATTCTTAACACCAATAATAATTATTAAAATATACAAATTGCTAATGCATAAACGATCATTGCAAGTTGAATTACGAAACAATGATATGATAAAAATCAAATTAACGCACAAAGTTGCAAATCGAAACACGAACCGGTAAGCGCACAAAAAGCGGATCGCCGCTATGCTAAACCATCGGACGCGTGTAAAATCGAAATATAACAATAAATAAATATAGAACCGCATGTAAAACAATAAAAATTAACCATTAGCTTACTACACTTAACGTGATCATCGCAATAGGGATCAAAATGATATAGATCTAAATTTATCAAATAGAAAAATTACAGTAAACAAAAATAATGGAAAACATAATATATATAAACAAACAGTTTCAAAACTGGAGTACTCCGTGAGCGATGATTAGCGTTTCTTTTCTTTTTTTTTCTCAAACTTTTTGAAAAAGCAAAGACCACCGGTCTCTAAGATCCTCCGTGTGTGTGGATCGGTAATATCTCTTCTCTCCTCTCGGCATCACTGATATATATACATGTCACTTTAGGGTTTTTAATAATTTTGAAAATCCACAAATGCTCTTAGTGGTTAAAATAAATCAAATTAAATAAAACTAAATAAAATCAAACACTACAAAATAATTAAAATAAAAATATCAATAATTCTATTTAATTTTTCTAGACACTTTGATAAAAATGCAAAAATAAAAAGACTCAAAATAAATAAAAGTCGGGCGCAAAAATGCCCTAAAAATAAATTGACTGCACCAAAATGATCAGCGTGAAATAAACTTTTTGGAAATATACAGCGTTTGATTTAATTTTGATCGGTTAAAAGGCTCAGACTGATCAAAATATGATCGAAACAGTAGCCAAAAAATAAAGCGAGCATGTCTGGTTAAACTATGCGAAACGTAGGTTAATATAATTGACGTCTACAAGCTCAATTTTGTAATTTTTCGTTCATTTATTTTACGCACAGTTGAGATTCAGGTCGATCGGTCTGTCTGTAAATCCGAAAAAGTATTCTGACTGATAATTTGGACATTGTGCGAGACAAAATACGTGTTACGCTATACATATGATGTTAATGATTCGATGAATGTATTGATTCCGCGATTAAGGGTCAAAATTGAGGTATGACAATACTATTTGTGAAGACAATTCAATTAGTTAATTGGACTATTAGAGCTTCTAATTGAAGTAAATCGTAAAACCTAAAAATTGGAGAATAAAACCTAAAAATAATAGTGAATAAATATAAAAAATGAAGAATACAAAGTTGTAGAAGCTCATATATCTCTACACATTAAAATAATCTTATTCCCCAAAAAACTCTACTATTCCTACTCTCACTATTGATTGCATTTGTATTAGCTAAAGAAAAACTCTTGCATTCTTCAATTAATACCAGACCCAATTTAAAAAGGCCTGCAATTAATTAATACCCCTAAAGTGACTAGAAGGTGAAGAAGAACCCAAACGTGGTGATTTGGATCCACCATAGTAATTGTTCCTCTATTGAGCTATAACACCAATTATCTCCATTTTGCAACAAAAACCTTAACTTCACATAAGAAAACTATAGATCTAACGTCTAAAGTTGTTTCTTGCGACAATCTTTAGCCTTCCTATTTGAGGTTTACTTGCAGGACCGACTACAAAGTCCTAGACTTAAATACGTTGAGTATATGACTATTTCGTTGATACAGTGTTTGGAATACTTTTGGGTAGTAAGTGTAATACTTTGCAAATTGGAAATGTAATAAAAGTAAGGCGATAAAAGACAAAATATTGATGTAAATGAACAAAGCAAGTAAAATTAATTTGGCAAGTTAAATGACTTGAAGATATAAATGAAAGAAAAAGTACATTTTGTAGGAAGATAACTTTTTTCTCTCAAACGCTTGATACTTCAAGTGTACTCCTATTGCAATGCTAAAAATGCCACCCTTAGAAATGAAAATTACATTTGCTTAAATATTAGTAAAAAAAATAATCGCTGGGAGGTTATGACCAATTTATGAGATGACACATGTCGAAGCACATCTCCTACGTTTGTTGGTAAATTCCCATGTTCAGTTCCCCACGATTAATCTCCACCATGGTGAAATATCCTTCGACTTCGACAGGCTTCCCCTTTCGTCAACCCAACTCCCTTGGCTTTCTTCCTCGTCGATCTAACTTTCAATTGTCCTTTGGTCGACTCGGCTTTGTACCTCTTGGGTCGAAATTTGCCAGCTAACAAATTGCCCCCTAAAAAGGTTGGTTTCGACTTAAGCTCTTCGACCGAGAAACCTGGCTTTTGAATTTACAAATTTCGGCTAGCCATCTAATCGTTAATGATGCTTTTGTATGCAATGATGACTTTCACGCGTTGTGATTTCCCAGACACATTGTCATCATTACTAGCTACCCTCTAGGTCGTGGGATCTCAACTAAAGCTACCAACTCTCCCACTACCTCCTAGTTGGACAGTTGTCAGTCAACTGACGCTTGACTATCCCTTAGTTTTCCTATAAATAGCCACTTGTTTACCCTCACACATTTCTTCCTTCTTCCGCAACTGCATATCTTTTATGCAACTTTTACAGCAATCTCAGTTTTAAAAAAAAATCTTCAAACTTCTTAACAATGGCTTCTTCCACTCGCACCAAAGGCGCTAACTCCTTCAACACTGGTGGCACCCGATTGCATTTCAACTTAATGCAATAGAAAGCATGAAGCACATTCCACAGCCTATTTCTACTGATGAATCAGTGATAAAAATTTGGCAACGCCAGATGCTCGTTCCTTTTGTCATTGACAGAAAACTAGTCGCATTTCATGGACCTCTCCCAGACTCAAAATCTACACCTAAAGCAGTTCAAGGCTTTTTTCCTGGTTATGTTCCTGCTGCTCCTCCAGCTTTCGACAAAGATGGAGTTATCGACGTAAGATTCATGGATCCAAAGGCAAGGATCTTTAGATCAATTCCTACCCCAGGAAACAAATAATATTTAGCTTGGCTTAACAAATTCCAAAGAAAACGCCAAGATCAGTGGAGAAGCGCAGGGATCTTCGATGTTATCCAGATATCCAGGTACGCTAGCCGAATTAATCCTTGTATGATGCTGGCCTCTATGTATTTCTGGGAAGGTTCGACCAACACTTTCCAACTTCCATGTGGTATGTTGACACCAACACTCTTCGACGTAGCGACCATTATAGGCCTATCGCCATTGGGCGATACTTTCGACCCCACACTTCCAATAAAGGCCATTTTTTCGTTTGGTCAGGCTAGTCTTCAATACTACATCGAAGATCACCATGACAAGGATCTTGTCGAAGTTTCAGACGAAGAGCATATCACTTTTGTAACAATGTGGCTCTTATATTACGTGTTATGTCCTGGCTCTTTGTAGATAGCCAAGAGTTACATCAATCTGGCAATCCAAATCCATGAGGGTCGATAAGTCTCTTTGGGTAAGCTTTTACTAGTTTCCTTGTACCAATCTTTGGGGCTTGCAACCCTGAAATTAAAATTTCTCCATTCTACTACTAAGGCCTTGAACTTGTCGGGTCCCATGTGGCTTTTACAACACTGATTGAATGCCACTTTCGAATATCAGTTAGGCTACCCAATATCGGAACATACTTCAGTTAAATGAGGATCGGCCGATCGAAGGAGTGAAGCTAGCCCTGATGACATGTCAAGAAACCTCTAATAAATATCTTTTCATGAAGTACTTGAATATGTTCATCGAGTCCGGCAAGTTTTCCCCTGGTATGACTCCATTCGCGGATTGAAGCTTTGGCTTGAAATGGTTCAAAGATCCTCTTCCAGGTGAATCTCCTCAAGCTACAGCGCAATCAAATGTTATATGAAGGGCGTTTTTGACCCATACGCTGATATCCTTCAAGATCGAAGCAGGGTCGAAAGGATATGGCTTTATGAGTTACCAACCCAACTTGGTGGCTCGTCAATTAGGCCTTAGTCAAATGGTCCCAAAACCTTTGGTGTCACACTCGACTAAAATCATATGGTCTGGTCGATCCTTAAATTCTGACGAACATAAAGCTTGACTTCGTTTCCACAAGTCTACTCAACCCTTTGAACTACCTGTGTACAAGTTCCAATTGTCTTTTTTTACAACTGCTGATTTCAATGAATGGTGGGCTAACTACCAACGTCAAGCTTTTTCCAGTGATATCTTTCTCCAAAATATGATTGATGCCTTTTCCACTCTCGTCGGCGATATACCGCCTCCACCGCAGTGTAACGATGCTCCCGACACGATAATCCAAACTAATAGCGCTGACGAAGCCCCAAAAAAGGTAACTACTACTCTTTCATTTTTTCCTCTCTTTACAGAACGTGAAGACTAATCCCTCATTTTATCTATTGTTAGGGTCGAAAAAGGGTTCCCTCATTTGAACCAGCCCCTGGAAAACCTCCGAAAAAGCAAAGGACGCCATCGACTCCAAAACCGAAGGTGCTTAGTATCAATGTCCTCAGGAGGCTTTATATTTTAACAATTTGGTCAACTTCTTACTTGTCTTATGACTCAGGTTCCTAAAGAGGTCCCTTTGGTCGAAAATGAGGATTCCGACGGCAGTGTGCATTCACACATTTTCCCAACGTCGAAGGTTCTACCGACAACTCCCCCCACTCCAGCACGAAGAAGGAAAGTCCAAGCTAAGAAAACCCCCTCAAAAGTTGTTCCTTCTACCACAAACCATGCAGTTCCAGATGACCTTGATAAGGTCTTTTCCTCTCATGGTCCAGAACAAAGTCCTCATACTTCTCCACCTCGCGTGGTTTCTCAGGTATTTGCCTTTCTTTAATTTTTTACCAACTTATGAGCTTGTTTTTCTGACAGGGGTTCTGACTCTTTATATCATAGGCGCACATGGCTGACTCGACTCCGACTGAGCCTGTGGTAGAAGAAAGGGTCGACACTCAAACTGCTAAGGTTATCTTGAGTCCTCAAAAACAAAGCGAGTTTTAAAATGTATCGCCTTAGACCCAACAAAATCCTGTCGCTCAACAAACTCAAAGCCCTTCAATTGTCGTTGGCGAAAGAGTCTCTATCGGTACTTTGACTCCAGATGAGATATTGGCTATAAAGCAACAAAATCCGATAGAAGCTTTAAGGAAACTACAACAACTTTGTCAGCTTCTGACCGAGGAACAACCTTCGTCTTTGACTGTTGTACCTTCGTCAGAGATGGATGCTTCCGCCACTCTCAAACTTCAACAATCGAAAGACTTACTATTTGAGCGTGAATTCTTAATTGTCCTTGAAGAAGAAGAAGGTTTAGCCCGTGACGTCTTTAAGCTTTTTGACGCACTTACGTTTCATGAGCTTCCTACCCCGGTTGTCAAGTACTTCGTTGAGTTTTAGGCTTTCTTTACCCAACTAGTCAAGGACCTTTCCAAATGTCAAAATGCTGACTTTCAGATCAAGACGGAGATCAATGAGATGAAGGTTGAGTGAGATTTCAGCGAAGCATGGAAGAAAAAACTCTGTGACTTCGAGGCCAAGAAAAAGGAGCGTCTCTGCCAACAACAAGCCTTCGACCAGCAAATTTCGGACTACCAAGCTCAAATAGCCGAACTTAACAAGAAGATTGTTGAAGTGGAAGTGCAAAAATCTTCCCACACAAGATGTCGTCGACCGTGAAGTTCTAAAAGGGATTTCTCATGGAGAAAAAGCTCTTAAGATCGAGGCTAGTATTAAGCCACTTTGAGGGAGAAAAAGCTTTCTGGATAGTTGAGTCGGTCACAAGACGACCTCCTTTGAGGATTTTAAATCTATATTTCCCGCTTGACTTTCTTTTCTTGTTGGTTCTTGTAAGGTCGATCAACCATTTTGTAATGCCTTTCAGGCTAATTGAACGATTTAATGAGTATTTTCATTATGTTTGGACTTGAAATCTTTTATAGCATATGTTTATATTTTTTCAAATATTTCCCATTTACCCTTAAGATCCTTCGATCCATGCCTAGTTCTTGAATCTCATAAGCATTGTTCGTAAATGTTCAGATTACTTGAAACGGTCCCTCCCATTTTGGAGACCCTTTTCCTAAGGTTCGATCTCTTCGATCCATAGGTAAAATAACTTTCTAAATGTAATCATCTATTGCAAAGGTTTTCGTTTTAACCCTTCTGTTGTACATTCTGGCCATGCGTGCTTTCTGTCGTATCAATACTTCCATTACAACCGATCTCTCTTTGTCTAAATCAGCTAATTCATCGAACATCAACTCCTAATATTGCTCCGACTGAATATCATTCTGGTGTTGCATGCTGACTGACTGTAAACAAATCTCTACTGGTAACACAACATCATGCCCAAATGTCAGACGAAAAGGCATTGAATTCATCGCCTCTTTTGGGGACGTTCGACAAGCCCATATAATTTGGTCTAGAGTCTTGTGCCAATTTTTTGGCTTTTTGGCAACATGTTTTCTGATTAAACTAATTATCACTTTGTTGGCTGCTTCGACTTGGCCATTTGCTTATGCATAATAAGGTGTAAAAGTTACCAATCTTAAACCTGTTTCGACGGCGAATTCTTGCACCTTTTGCCCCACAAAAACCGAACCTTGACTTGTGGTAATGGTTTATGGAATGCCAAATCTATATACGATGCGTTTTTGAATGAGTTCGATCATAGCCTCCTGATCCACTTTTACCAAAGGGATAACTTCGATCCATTTTATAAAGTAGTCTATTCCGATCAAGATGAACTTTTATTGTTTTGATGAAGCCGGTCGAATCTCACCGATGACATCCAACGCCCATCCCCTAAAAGGCCAATGTTTGATAATTGCGTGCAACTCACTTACTGGTACGTGTTGGACGCTCGCATGCATCTGGCATTCTTGGAATCCTATGGCGAACTCGATACAATCCTTCAACATACTGGGCCAATAAACGCCTTGTCGGAATAACACTCATTTCATCTTATGGCCTGCTTGGTGTGCACCACAGGCTCCACTGTGTACTTTAGATATGGCAAAGTATGCTTTTGTACTTCCAAGACACTTAAGCAATATTCCCTCTAGAGTTTTCTTCAACAATTCATTTCCCAGACGTACATAATTTAGGGCCCTGTACTTGATTTTCCTGTCAGTATTTCCAACTAGATTCTCTAAGCATTCTATGATTGGTTTTCTCCAATATGATGGTGATGAATTTCCAATAGCGAAAACTTTGTGTCTTGCAAAATTTTCGAACTCGGAATTTTCGAGACATTCGTCATTGAAAACTTCACCGCAGCTGACACTGCCGTCGGGGTTATCTTCCCCCCTTGTCTTTTGAATTTTCATATTATCTGATGATGATACGTTTGACACCATCTTCTCCTGTACCTCAATAATCTCCTAGAGTCTTTATTTTGATATCTTGTACCCATAAGCGATCTGGGCTAGATCGTTGGCCTCTTGGTTCTCCATCCTTGCACATGCGTAATTCCGACGATATCTAAGTACTCCAATAGTTGTATCGCCATCATGAAATACCTCAGCAAATTTTCTTTAATGCACTTGTATTCTCATGTGATTTGTCTAATCACCAATTCCGAGTCTCCTTTCACCTCTATTTTCTTGGCCCCTAATTCTTTCAGGATTTTAAGACCAGTTACTAGGGCCTCGTATTCTGCTTCATTATTGGAACATTTTTCATTAATTTTACACTTGAACCTTGTTGGAATGTCTTGTGGGGATAATATCAATACCCGAATTCCTGTTCCATCTTTGTGGCTCGAACCATCGAAATATAACTGCCATGGGTTCGTGTCAACCATGTTTAGTGAAGGTTCGACCATAGCATGATCTACTATAAAATATGCTACTATTTGGCCCTTCATAGCCTTCAAAGGTTTACACGTTAAAGAAAACTCTATTAATGCTAGGGCCTATTTTCCAATCCGACTATGCAGAATAGGTTTAAACAACATAAGTTTAATAACATCATAGTGAGACGAAACATAAACATCAACTGGTTTTATATATTGCATTAATTTCATACATGAGAAGTACATGCATGGGCACAGTTTTTCAATCATATTGTACCTAGTTTCAACATCTATCAACATTCGACTGAGGTAGTATATGGGTCTTTCGACACCACAAATATCCTCTTGAGCTAACATACTTCCTATGGTCGTATCCGACGTAACAATATACAAACTCATATTTTTACTCCTAGTAGGGGGTAACAAAGTGAGAGGTTTTATAAGGTATTCTTTGATGGCGTCGAAACCCTCTTGCTCCTCTTGTCCCCAGTGAAAATCACTTTCCTTCTTGATCCTGAGGAGTGGTGAAAACACCTTTGTCCTGCCACTTAGATTTGATATGAACCTTCTCAAGAATTTTATCTCCCCAACAAAGATTGGAGTTGTTTCTTTGTCGACGGAGGCTTGAGATCTAAGGTTACTTTTGTTTTATTTTGATTGATCTGGATGCCTTGTTTGTGCAACACAAAACCTAAGAAGTCTCCTGCATGTAAACCAAAAGCACATTTTAATTGATTCATTTTTAATCCATATTTCGTCATTCTCTCAAATGAGCGTCGAAGGTGATAAAGATGATCATTTCGAGATGGCGATTTTATCACAATGTCATCAATGTATGCTGTAAGACCCCAATTTTGACCCTAAGATCCCTCATGCAATTTCATCATATGCATTAGCATTGGGATCACACCTTGGCATTCTCCTTACCCCTCTTTCATTGGGTTTATTTTGGGAGATATTACCAAGCACTATGTGATTATATCATACTTTTATATTATTATTTTAATAACCAAAATACCAAAAATATGTCTTTGCATTTGCCTAACTCTTTTGTAGGTAGGGCATGATCATCATTGATCTATCAAGTTCATATCTAGGGTTTAAGACCCTCATGGCTAAGAGCACAAACAAGGATTGATCCACAATGTCTCTAAGCATCATATATGAGTCCCATTTATCTCTACATGTCATATCGATCAAGTATTCTTCAAGTGTTTGGAAGTGATTTGCCTTGGAAATCCTAGTTTGACTGGGTATCTTAAGTAACTTCTCCAACAAGATATCTCACCAATTGATCAAAATTCTCAAGGGGAACTTCAAAATTCATCATATTATGCATATATGGTCTACCATGAGTCTAGAAAGTCAATAGAATTAAAGGTTAGCAAGTTGGTTGATGGTTGTTGGCCAGATGAATTCATCTGATCAAAATCGGGTCTCCCTAGACCCTATCTCCTACAATTTTCACCATATGAAAATGATTCTAAGATAAAATTTACTCTAAATGATATTCCAAACAACTTTCATGTTGACGTCTAGAGATAAGGTTTCTTGGAAAGTCATTTTACATGTTGAAACATTATAGGTCATTTTGTCTAAACCCTAATTTGAAAGTCAAGTTCTAAAGGAATAACTTGCTCAATTTTTATGAGATGAAAGATTTCCAAGTTTCACAATTAAATTTAAGATGTCTAATTCAACTTTTATGTTTGGAGTGAGAGCTAAATCAACTTTTATGAGCATGTGATATAAGGATACATTATAGGTCATTTTTGCCCTATACCATTGAACAAGTGATTTTCCTCAACTTCAAAAATGCATAACTCTATCATTCTAAATCCAAATGACTTGAAATTGGTGACCACATAAAAAGTTAAGCAAGGTGGAATTTTGAGGTATATGACTTGACACTTAGAAAAATTTTCAACATGTTGAAATTTCCAAACTTCCACCTAAAAATTCACCATTATCCAAGTCCCAAATGAAAAAGTGTTCAACATCAAAGTTGTTCCCCTTTATCTAAAATTTGCAAAGAACCCTATTTCATGCATTTTGGATGAGGTTTGCTAGGGTTGCGCATGGTCTTAATAGGTCTGCATCATTGGAGAAAATCAAATGTCCAAAAGGGGGGTATTAGTGGGGTTAACAACATAGGTAGTGGGGTTTGTAACCATAGTGGTAGTAGAGGGAATATAAGTGATATCTGATGAGCTAGCTATTGCATGAACATGGGTTGTATGTTGTTGTTGTTCCTTTTGCACTGCTATTTTATTGAGAATGGACATGGTCGATTCATGTATTTCGTTTGCAATTTTTTTTCATTGTCTATTCTTCTGTGGATCTGTCCAACCTTATATTCTAGCTCTGCATGAGCTTTGTCAAATCTTTCATCCATTTGGAATTGGGCCTGATTCATAGCATTGTCAAGGTGAATTTGAGTTGTTTTAACATCTTCTTTTACAAGTTACCTAGAAGAAGGGTTTAGAGGTTTAGGGGGGCATGAATTCAAGAGATGAAAGCACCAATGACAGATTATACTAAAGATACTCTAGATATAGGTTGCAAGATAAAATATAATAAACAACTTTCTTCCTTCTTCATTCTAAAACAGAACTTACAATATATATTTAGGGTTATCATAACTAAATGGGCCATGGGCCACTTAAAATAACAAATATAAGCATAACAATTGGGTTGCAATACTGATGACACCTCTAGCTCATGATAAAGTCTTTTAGCAACACAATTTCTCTCTCTCTCTCTCTCTCTCTCTCTCTCTCTCTCTATCTCTAATAGGCCTTTCTGCTTGCTTATCAATAATCATTTACCCAATAGAAACCTTATCCTCAAGGTTCATAGAAGATAGGCCCTTTGGCAATAGAAAAGGGCTTGGGACAGAAATTAGGCTAAAGAAATTGGTGTTGTGCTTGTTATCGGTTGGGGCATAAAATTTTGGTGAGGGACCATTGGGCGGACGATTTGGTGGGAGTGAGGAAAGAGAATTGGAATTGTTTATTAATTTAGGGAGTAGTGGGGCAGTGCCTTGGGGATGTGAATATAGGATTTTCAGACCTTAGGGAGTGGAAATTGGAATAGGCATTAAATGAGGCATGTGGGATGAAGTAAAGAGATATTGAGACAAAGGAGGGGGGCCACGTGAAGATTGGAAAATGGTTTTGTAACAATTTATAAGGTTAGAAATCTCAGGGTGAAGGTTAGAAGGTAAAGTATCGAGTGGAGAAAAATCGGACGCATTTGGTGTTTATGATGAGTCTAATGGTTGCATGATCATTAAGTGTAGTGATGCAACAAAGTCAGTGTATAAGAGTTGATGAAATTGGTGGAATGTGGTATGAATAGGGTTAAATTTATGGTCTTCTGTCAAGGTAATGGATTTGTCTTGGTGATTAAAAGTGATGGAAGAAATGAAAAAACCAGCTTGGATTAGACCTAGAGTTCGTAGCCAAGCCATACCCAGAACAACATCAATGCCCTCTATTGTCAGTAAATAAAAGGGAAGGTTTAACGGTTTGTTTTGGAGAACAATTTGGACATTGTTGCAAATCCATTCACACTCTAAATGGGAACCATTTCCCACCATAATGGAGAACTAATTTATTGGGCTAGTTTTGAGGTTCATATGATGTGCAACATGCGACTGCATGATATTATGTGTACTGCCAGTATCGACTAGTACCATAACAGGTAGGCCACCAATTAGGCCTTTGAACTTTAGTGTTTAGGGAAAGAATTGACACATCAAATCCTGTTTAGAGAGCTGAAAATAAGTATCACCAAGCTCTTGCTCACTTTTGGGAAATCCTGGGTAGAGAGCTGAAAATAAGTATCACCAAGCTCTTGCTCACTTTCGGATTGAGACAGTAGGGTTAGGTTTTTGGTAATGATTAGGGAAGGGTTTTGAGAATTTGCACTTTGAGTCTTTAAGTTTTGTTTAGATGAGTTTGACAAGGCCAATAGCTTCGGAAATTGAGGTAGGTCGATGAATGGAAATTTCATTTCGAATTTCAAGTGCTAGACCAAAAATAAAACTATTTAAAATTACATTTGGAGGTAGACCAACAACCATGTTACCCAATTTCTCAAACTTAGTTTGGTAATCCACAGTAGAACCATCATGTTTCAATTTGAATACCTCATCTTGATGGTTATCATAAGTAGACGGACTGAAACGCAATTCCAAAGCTTTTGTAAATGAAAACCAATCAGTTAATAGTTGATTTTGATACAATTATTGAAACCCACCTAAAGCATCACCTTTCATGTATAATGAGATTAGGGATAATCTATTTTCTAGTGGCAAATTGTAAGAATTAAAAAATTGATCAGCAAGGAATGACCATTCCTAAGGGTTTGAACCATAAAACATAGCAAGTTCAAGTTTTGGAGGTTTGAAAACGGGGTAATGGGGGAGGTTGAGAAATTTGAGGATAAGGAATTTGTTGATAAAGAGGAGGGTTATATTTTTGTGTGGGGGTAAAAGCTGTTGTGGAAGAAATGTAGGGTGGAAAAAATGGCGGGGGTTGTGCAAGAGTGGTTCTCATCACTGATGTAACTGTAGGTTATGGAGGGATATTTGAAAAAGATGATGAGTGTCAAAGGGAGGGTGTTGGTGGGGGTAACAAAATATGTAGTGGGTTTGTAACCATAGTGGTAGTAAAGGGAATATGGGTGATACCTAATGAGATAGATGTTGTGTGAACATGGGCAGTATGTTGTTGTCGATCAACTATATCTACATTAACTTCATCTCTATGTGACATTGCAATTTAGTTTTTATCCACTTCATCATGCCACATCTATATTGTATAGTGTTTACTAATTCCATCACAACTTACGTGATTGAATATTACTTCCTTTCAAAAAAATTAATATTCTCGCTTATAATACAAGGACAATAAAATATTTCATTATTGTTAGAGGATTTTCTTTTAGTGAATTCAATAAATTTAATAACTTCTTCTCATACACCAGACTTAATCTATTATCTTTCATCCAAATATGATCCATAATACTTTCTAAAATTAAAATCAAAATCCTTGTAAAATCATGCATCTTAAATGAAAACTTTTATAAGTTCAAAACTTTATTTAAGTCACATTACTAAAAACAAAATATTGTTAAGTCACAATAACAAAATAAAAACTACAAGAATATATAATATATTCTTAACAACACAAAAACACAAAAACAATTTCAATCTCACTCTCAATCAGAACAACATATAACATTAAAAACTTTGTGAAGCCATAACAACAACAACAACAACAACAAAAACACAAAAACAACAATCTCAATCTCAACAAAACAACAACAACATAAACAATAAACATATTACTTATCTCAACAAAAATAACAAAATATAACATTCAATCTCAATCTAAACAACAACAACAACATTAAAACTCTAGGATTTAAGATTTCAACAACAAAAACAATATTATTGTAACATGAACAGTAGAAATGTTTCATGTACCAGAAATATGAAAGTGAAGTCAAAGAAATGAGTTTTGTGTATCCTTCTTGCGAGTTTCATGTTTCCTTTCCTTGCTTTGTATGAGTTGGAGAAGATATGATGAAGGTTAGTGAAGAATTGGTGCTTCGTACATTTATGGAGATGGATTTTCTCTTGGGCGTTGTTCTTGTCTGAATAAAAATAAAATACAACTTAGTCTGTTTTAATTTAAAAGGAATAATTTTCATCACGGTTACTATTATCAATTTTCGGGATAACTTATACATTTTAACCATCGATTCTTTTTCCAATTGTGGGAAAAAGTTATATAGATTTGTCTATAAATGCTCTACCCGTTCATTCACGTTTTCCCTAAATCCAAATCATTCCGCCTCCAAACTCCATCTTCCATTCACGAACTCTACATGTTCATTCGCCTTTTCCCACCACATAGTTTCTACACATTCACAAACTAGAAAACATTATTTCTTGTTGTGTTATTGTATCACTGACTTTGAAGGTTTAGGCTTTAAAGACGCTAAAAAAGTATATTGAAAATTTTGGTTTGAAGAATTTATGTCAAGTTTCACTTTATCAAGTAAATGATATGCTTGAACCTTGACATTGATCATCCAACGCCAAAATATGAAAGATAGCCAAAATACGTGATTGAACCTTGGTTTAATTTTAGGCTAAATACCGTTTCTCGTCTCATATCTTTGACTTGGGATCTAGTTTGATTCATTAACTTAAAAAAACCATTTTAATCACTTAATTCAACAAATTGGATCATATTAGTCATTTTCGTCCAAATATCAGTAACAACATTAGTTTTCGCTAATGTGGCAAGTGACATATTATAACATTCAACTTTTGTGACCAATCTAGTGTCGAAAAAATTGGTCACTAAATTTTTTGTCTTCTGAATTTAATATATTCTCCCTCTTCTTCAAAAACTCAAACTAAAAAAAATGTATTTGAAACTCATAATCTAAAAAATGTATTTGATTTATCAAATAGAGCAGAAATCAAATGCAAAATAAAAAAGTTGAAACAAAATGAACACACAATATGAAAAATATATGAAAGAGAAAGGTGGTTCTCAGTCACTTGCCATAAGAACTATGGTTGAAGGTTAGAACAAAATGGCATTGCCTCAACTTTATTTGACTCGGTTTTTGTAGCCACCTGAAACAGATAACAAATTTTACAATTATTAACCTTAATGGCAATAGTACATTAAAATCATTGACACGTTTTTATGCATTGCACAAATTTGATAATGAATAAACAAATCCTAAGAATATTAAAAGAATGATATAAATCTTTATCACTTTAATAAGTAGTTAACACTATTCATGAAGACAATTCAATTAGTGAATTGGACTATTAGAGCTTCTAATAGAAGTAAATTGTAAAACCTAAAAATTGGAGAGTAAAACCTAAAAATAATAGTGAATAAAATAAAAAAGTTGAAGAATTCAAAGTTGTAGAAGCTCATATATCTCTACACCTTAAAACAATCTTATTTCCCATAAAACTCTAATATTCCTACTCTTAGCATTGATTGCATTTGTAGTAGCTAAAGAAAAACTCTTGAGTTCAATTAATACCAAACCCAGTTTAAAAAGTTATACAATTAATTAATACCCCTAAAGTGACTTTAAGGTGAAGAAGAACCAAAACGTTGTGATTTGTGATTTAGTTCCATCATAGTATTGGTTCCTATGTTGAGCTATAAGTATCTCCATTTTTTAAACAAAAATCTTAACTTCACATGATAAAACTATAGATCTAACGCCTAAAGTCAAGTACAAGATATCACAACTCAAACAAAACAAAATTTCAAAACTTTGGATTTGGATATTTTTGTCAGAAGTAATTTATATTTAGAAGTAACATTAATTTTGTTAAGTTTAACCTTGTTAGCGTATGTTAGCATTTTGTTTACATGACATTTTTGTTCAAGTATATAAATAAAATGTGTAATAGAATTTCACAACGCAATCAATAGAGTTTCTCTGAAAAGTTAATTAAATCTATTTTCTCTCTCTTCTCTCTCTCCATCTTCATCATCGTCATCTTCAATCTTGTGCACCAACAATTGGTATCTAGAGCTCATGTTCGATTCAAAGGGAAACACGAGTGTATGGTGAGGTGTGTGTGATTGATTTCGTTTCTTGAATTCGTGTTTAACTCACAATCAAAATCATAATAGAATCACATTTCTTGATTTTGCGGGATTGGGAAACACGAGTGTTTGATGAAATCTGTGTGAGTTTCGGTGCACAAAATCAAAGTTGAACGGCGGAAACAGTAGCTTGAATACAAGGCTTCTAGTGTTTGATGGAAATAATTGGAATTAGTGGTCGATTTAGATGCGTGTGTTGTTTGATGCTCAAGACATTCTTGATCCCATCAACAATAGTGAAGTTCTAGATGCGACGGAAGCGCAGAGAAATGCGCAAAGAGAAATGAAGAAGAAGGATCAAAAGGCTCTGTTCTACATCCATCAGTGTATGTAGGGGTGTTCGCGGTGCGGTTTGGGCGGTTTTGACGATAAAAATCATCCGAACCGCAAGAGAAAAAAGCATGTGGTTCGGTTTGGTTCAATTGATTTTTAGAAATAAAACCAAACCAAACCAATGCGGTTTGGATTGGTTCGGTTGGTTCGGTTTTTTACAATATTTTTATTGAGTCATACATACACCTATAGAGAATAACGTAACTTTGTATTTAGTCATTCATACATTACTAAATAATATAAAAACTTATCATATTTAGACAAAAACTTCGCATTCAATATGCACAAAATTAGATTAGACAAAAACGGAATAAAAAATATATATATAATAGTAGAATAAAATAATATCAAAGACATTATAATAAAACATAAAAAATATATGAGATGAGAGATTAGAGAAGATGAAAAAAAGAACATATGAGATGCGGGATTGAGAAGAAATGTGCGATAAAAACGTAATTGGAAGAGAAAATAGTAACATAAAAGATAAAAAAGAAAGAACATAAGAGATGAAATATTAGAGTAGAAAAAGCGAAACGTACATGGTAAAGAAGATGAGAAGAATGTGCGATACTACTGGGAGAGATTTAAGAAGGTTGAAATTGATATCCTAAGTGTGAGTAAGAGAAAGTCGTTTTTAATTGTAAGGTTATGACATAGTAAATTTGAGTTTTGGATTGGATGTGGGATAATTGAAGTTTGAGTTGTAACATAATGCGTTTTGGTTTGGTTTAGCTCGGTTTGAAAAATACAAACCGCAAACCAAACAAAACCGTGCAGTTTTGTTAGAGAATGACCCAAACAGATCCGAACCAAATGCGGTTTTTTGCGGTTTTGGTTTGGTTTGGTTTGGTTTGGTTTGCGGTTTTCTATTGGGTTGGTTTGGTTTTGAACACCCCTAAGTGTATGTATGCGAACATGTTTAAGAAAATTGCTTATTCAACGACGGTGAAGGTTGCGTGGGACACACTGGTACGGTGCTACGACGATGATGCATCAATGAAGAAGCTGAAGGTTTAGTGTCTATGTAAACACTATGAGAATCTCAACATGAAGGACAATGAGAAGATACCTAATTACATCTCTAGAGTGATTCTGATAACCAATGAGATAAAATCTTGTGGAGAAACTTTGTTAGAACAAGTAATCATTGAGAAGGTATTGGGATCTCTTACTACTCAATTTGATTACATTATTGTGGTAATTGCACATTCTATGGACCTAAGCACCACGAGGATTGAAGAGTTGTAGAGAAGTCTAGAGGCATAACAATTGCGCCTGGCTGAGAGAACCTCTGAAAGAGAGGTAGAACAGGATATGAAGGCGTCTTCTGGGGAGAAGAGTTAGAAGCATCCTTGGTCAGAAGCCAAGAAGAGACATGGTGGTGGTTTTCAAAAGTTATAAGCTTCCAATTCTGATGAGAAGAAATATCAGAAGGGAAAGGAGAAGTTTGACAAGAAAAATGTTCAATGCTACTGTTGTAAGAAGTTTGGCCACTTTGTTGTTGATTGTTGGTCAAACAAGGAAAGGAAATAAGAAGAAGCAAACATATCCAGAGGAGATTCTGAAGATAAACCTATGCTATTTATGACTTCTGAATCTGATGGTGTGTATTTGGTAGACTAGTGGTATATGGACACTGGATGCTCAAATCACCTAACTAGAAACAAATAATGGCTGGTTGATTTTGACTCTAGAAAGAGGACAAAGATCAAATGTGCTGATGATAAATACCTGAACGCTGAAGATTAGGAAAAGTCAAAGTCAAGGTGAAGAATGGTATAACTATTCTGATCAAGGATATTTGGTATGTTCATGGAATGAAGAGCAATTTGATGAGTCTATGTCAGCTCATTGAGAAAGGTTTCTTAGTTACTATGAAGAAAAATCTCTTGAAGTTGTATGTTTCTGATCAGAAGCTGATTATGCAATCTGAGCAGGGAAGCAATAGAACATTCAAGGTGAATGTGGAAACAATTGAAACTAAATGCCTTAATGCATAAGGCACTGAAGGTGAGAGTGAGCTATGGAATAAGATATTAGGGCATCTTAATTTCAGAATATTAGGGCATCTGAATTTTAAGAAGGTGGTATATGGAATTCCTAAGATTGTGAAGCCTGAGAAGTCATGTAAGATATACATGAAAGACAAGCAACCTAGATTTCCATTTGCATTAGAAATAGCCCCAAGAGAAAAGAATGCTTTAGGAGTAGTACATTATGATGTTTGTGGACCATTGGAAGTACCTTCACTTGAAGGAAACAAATATTTTGTGTCTTTTATGGATGAGTTCACAAGAATGACATAGGTAGCACTCATCAAGTTTAAGCATGAGGTGTTTGCTGAGTTTCAGAAGCTCAAGATGAAGGCTAAAAAACAAAGTGGTTAGAAGCTGAAAGTTCTTAGAACTGATGGTGGAGGTGAGTGTTGGTGTAAGCCCTAAAGGCCAATACTTTTGGTACTTGTATCGAATTATTTATTAATTAATAAAAGGCTTTTCTTTATTATGTTTGATTAATAAAGTCCCTAGAATAGCTAGTCCGTTTAATGTATCAAGTATGACTTAATCATGAGATCACATTAAACATAAGGACACTATTCTTAAAGTATCCGTAGTCGAGCTTTATTGTGAAGTGGGATAACATTAAAGCATTAAAACTATTATGTTTGTAGACTGATGATCACATCTCATGGATCATGGATAAAGAGTTATCAAGTCTTAAACATAGGTATGAATATTAAGAGTAATATTTATACCGGATTGACCCGCTATGAGAATACTATATAGAAAGTTATGCAAAGTGTCATAAGTTATTCTCATGGTGATAATGGTGTATACCACTCTTCAACCTGAAACCACTATGGACCCTAGATGTAGAATCGAGTGCCTTATTGCTGATCCAACATTGTCCGTAACTGGATAACCATAAAGACAGTTGATGGGTACTCCACAAAGCATGCTGAGGGACATGAGTGTCCTAGATGGAATTTGCCCATCCTGTGTAACAGGATAAATGTCTATGGGCCCAATATTGAACTGGACAAGGATGACACGGTCTATACCTTGTGTTCAATATAGACATAAGGGCAAAGGGGTAATTATACACATAATTATTATCACAGGAGGTTTTGTCAGATCACATGACATTTTCGTGTCTTGGGTAGCAGTGATGTGTTGCTAGATACCGCTCACTGTTTATTATGTTAAATGCGTGATTTAATATAATTGCCAACGTCGCAAAAACCTACAGGGTCACACACCAAGGACGGATTGATGAGAGATAGAGTAACTAAGGAACATCGTAAGGTACGGTGCACTTAAGTGGAATACGAAATATGGTAAGGTACCAAATACTTAAGTGATTTTGGGCATATTATAAGATATGGGCCAAAATACACTTAAGTGGGCTTTTTAGCTTGAAGCCCACACAAGTGGCTCTATAAATAGAACCCCTTGGGTAGAAGCATTGTCACTCAGACTAAAACTCAAGTGAAGACTTGGAATTTCGTTTCCCTCTCTCTCTCACTCAAAGCCTTCATTCGTACTAGCTAGCACTGAGATTGAAGGAACCCGTTCGTGTGGACTGAGTAGAGACGTTGTCATCGTTCAACGTTCCTGATCGCTCCGTGGATTTGTATCCAAGGTTTTGATCGTTATAAGAGATCTGCACCAAATGTTTGAATCGCCAGAAGAGGTAACGATTCTATCATTGATCATGCCCATTCGTAAGGATCATTAAATGGAGAAATTTTTAAATTCTGCTGTGCCTTGGATGGCAATTCTCCTTCTGTGAGTATAACTCTACAAATTTCAGAAAGCCCTGTGAGTAGAATGGAATTAAGCATGAGGTGACTACTCCATACACTCCTCAACACAATGGTCTTGCTGAAAGAAGAAACCGAACTTTGCTTGATTCGACAAGGAGCATGCTGGAGAGGAAAAGCCGTCTCACACCTTGTAGGGAGAAGTTGTTGCCACTACAACATACATGCTCAACAGGTGTCCAACAAAGAAGCTGAAGGAAATTGTTCCTTTTGATAAGTGGATTGGTGATAAGAAAAGTGTGATTCATTTCAGGGTATTTTGTTCTATTTGTTACAAACATGTTCCAGGTGCTACTAGAAAGAAGTTGGATGATAGAAGTAAAGTAAAGTTGTTGATTGGGAACCACAGTACATGTGCATATAAGCTTTATTGTCCAGTCACTAATAAGGTTTAAGTTAGTAGAAACATCATTGTGAAGGAATCATAAGTGTTGAATTAGATTAAGTCTTAATCCAAGTCCATTGTAGTGCCAACACCTGAGTTAACTTCTGAAGATGAGTCAGAACCAAAAGATGACTCTGAAGGTGACTCTGAAGATGAGTTTGATTCAGATATAGACTCTGATTATAATCTAGACTCTGGTGGTCAAGACTCTAGAGGAGATCCAACTTCTGAAGGTGGGGCTTCTAAAGGTGGTCCAACTTCTGGAGGTGGTCAAGCATATAATATTGTTCCAGCATCTAAAGAAGATTCTGAACAAGTTCAAAGGCCACGAAGAATCAAACAAATACCATGGATATTTGCAGAGTTTAACATGTTGCAAGATACTGAGATAGACTCTGAATGGGAATTTATTCAGTGTGCCATGTTAGTAGACTATAAACCAGTTAGTACTAAAAAATATCTCAAGAATAAATTGTGGCTGAAGGCCATGGAAGAAGAAATTAAGGCTATAGAAAGAAACAAGACTTGGGAGATGACTAAGCTTCTAAAGGAGAAGAAAGCCATCAGCATCAGACAGGTTTTCAAGGTGAAGTTAAAGCCAGATGGATCAATTGGAAAACACAAAGCAAGGTTAGTGGCAAGAGGATTTTTAAAAAAACATGGATTATATTAATTTGAAGTGTTTGCACATGTATTTAGACATGAAACAATCAGATTCGTGATTGCTATAGATGGTAATAGAAATTGGCCTCTGATACATCTGGATGTGAAATTTGCCTTTATGAATGGTCTATTACAAGAAAAGGTATACATGTCACAACCTCTTGGATTTATGAAAAAGAATTAGGAATGGATGGTGTACATGTTACAAAAAGCGTTGTATGGACTGAAACAAGCTCCTAGAGCTTGGAATTTGAAAATTGATTCGTTTTTCAAGCTCCAAGCATTCAGAAAGTGTGAGATGGAGTATGGCGTTTATGTTCACCATACTTCTAAAGGAAATATGATTCTGGTGTGCCTCTATGTTGATGATATATTGCTGACATGAAGCTGTTCAGATGAGATAATTAAGTTCAAGAAGGTGCTGATGAATGAGTTTGAGATGACTGATATGGGAAATATGGTATATTTTCTAGGAATGAAGATTTTGTACTATGAGAAGGGTGTCATTTTGCATCAGCTGAAGTATGAACTTGAACTTCTGAAGAGATTCGAGTTGACAAATTGCAAGACTGCAATCACACCTACTGATACGAATCACAAGCTGAATTCAGATGCTGATGGTGATGATGTAGATGCTACAACTTTTAAATAGTTGGTTGGCTCATTGAGGTATATGTGTAACACCAGACCTGACATCTGTTATGCAGTTGGAATGGTGAGTAGGTTTATGAACAAACCAAAATGGTCATATTACCAAGTTGTTGTCAGGATACTGAGGTACATTAAAGGGACTCTGAGGTATAAAGTGTTGTTTCTTTCTGGTGTTAAGTCTGCATCAGAGCTGATATGTTATTCAGTTTTTGATTGGTGTGGAGACAGAGTTGACAGAAGAAGTACTTCTGCATATTTCTTCAAGCATTTAGGAGGTCCTATCTCTTGGTGCTCCTAGAAGAAACCAGTGTTACATTGTCAACCTGTGAAGCCGATTACATTGCAGGTGCTTTGTCTACGTGTGAAGATATTTGACTTATGAATTTGTTGAATGATCTAAAGATCAAAATGAGCAAGCCTGTGAAGAGGATGATTGACAACAAATCATCCATAAGCCTTTCCAAAAATCTAGTGCTACATGAAAGAAGCAAGCATATTAGTACGAAGTTTCATTTTCTGAGGAATCGGGTTTATAATGGAATGCTAGAAGTTATGCATTGTAGTACTCAAAAGCAATTTGCAGATGTTCTGACTAAATCTGTGAAGACTGAACACTTTATCCACCCGAGGGATGAAATTGGTGTTGTAGAGTTTAGTTAGCTGAATATGAATTAAAGGATGGTGTTAGAAATAATTCATATTCAAAAGTAGCATTAGTTTTGTTAAGCTTAATCTAGATAGTGTAGGTTAGCATTTTGCCTACGTGATATTTTTGTTTGTGTATATAAATTAAACGTGTAATAGAATTTCATAATGCAATAAATAGAGTTTATCTAAAAAGTTAGTTAGATCTATTTTCTCTCTCTTATCTCTCACCATCTTCATCATCGTCATCTTCAACCTTGTGCACAAATAATTCCCGGTTTGGAGGAAAAGATGAAGAACAGTAATTAAAATCCATAAAATATTTTAGTGATAGATTTTTTGTCGCTAAATGAATCACAAAATTGATTTAAACCACATGACATTCCACGCTAGTGGCACCTAGCTTTAATGATTGATTTTGAGTAACATAATAGATGAAAATGACTAACATGATTCAATTTTTATAGTTAAAGAACTCAAATAGTCTTTTTTTTTTTTTAAATTAAGAGACTAAAATGAACCCCAAAGTGTTTAACATTAGTTTTAATTAAAAAAACACGCCACATTTCACCATAATTGTTATATTTAATCAAAATGAATCGTGTATTGAAAATTAAGAATAAAGAAAGTCACATAATTAAATAAATTTTATCACGATGGATAGTTTGGCCAAAGGAAAAATTCATTACAAAACCTACATTTTGTAGTAGTGAATTATTTTAAAAATGAAATTTAACATATTTACCTTATTTTCATTTGGTTATTAATAAATGATTTTTAAAGATTCACTGCTAAGTATAGTATAGTCCACAAAAAGTAATTTTTAATAATATGATCAGTTTAATAAATACATTTATTTGAATGACTTTTTTTTTGTTTTAAACTTTATTGAATCAATATATGATTTTAAATTTGTGTTTAAAGATCGAGAATTAATTAAAATTCAGAAAACTTCTAATATAAGATATTTCATTTCTGCGTTGTCCTAACAAATAAAATCCTAATTTTAATTATTGAGGAGTATTTAAAATAAATCATTTTAAAATTATATGTTTATATATAAATGAAAGCCAAAAACATGAACTAGACTATCCACAAATAAAATACAAGAGATAAGCATAATTTATTCAATATAAAATAAAGTTTTTATTTGATACATCATATGACTATCATTTATTCATTTGTCACTAAATTCAACACCAGACTTACATTGGATGAACAACGATGCAATGATTCCAAACATTCGAACACCTATTTAAAATTTCTATTTTATTTTTCGCATATACCGGCAATTGTGTTGCATATCTTGTCATGTCAAAATGACAAGATTTTCCAACATCATTCATAAGGTTATGACAACAATAATCAGTAACTGTTCCATTTCCAACAAATACACCAGAGAATATCTCTTTACCACATTCTTTTTTTAATTTGGTTGCACATATAGTTAAATATTTCTCATATGATGATAATGGCCTTGGTGCAGCAATATCATGTGAAGGAGCTTCAGAAGGTGATTTTGGAATCTCAGAGCACAAAGATGTTCTCAAAACCAAAGTAAAACTTATAAAAAAGATCACAAATATATTAAAGACATTAAATGAAGTCATGACTATTTTAGAGTGATACTTTAATTAAAGTCTTGATAAAGATTTGGTTTTCTTAGTCAATGATCTACAAAGTCTTATTTATAATATATGTGATATTTTTTTAACGTTAAAATAAATTTAATATATTGTTTTAACTCTCATTAAATCTAAGGTTTTTTAAGTTATTTTGTAAGATCACCTTTTTATATTAAAATATCTTTAAATAACTTTCTTAAATTTATGTTACATTATAATAGAGAGATACTTTAACTTTTTAAATTAAGACACATCATTTTTTATTTCGAAGAAATGTCCTTGTTACTTATTTTGTTAGTAATGTAATCTAATTTAATCTATTAAATTTTTAATTGAAGCTTGATATTCTTAAGAATGCGGTTGTGTTTAAGTCAATCATATAAAACAGGCTTATAAGATAATAGATGTCACTCTATATAAACACTTACCAATATGAGACTTTGAATCTCTTCAATAATATTCATGCTTCTAATCAAGGTAATGTCACAGTTAAAAATATCATACTCAAAAGTAAAATATTTATGAGAATAATTTGTTCAATTATGTCGAATTCATATATGAAATTATGATGGTTTGCAACCATTAATTGAATATTTTTAATATGAATATTCTTTTATTTTTCTTATGAGGTTCTTTAATATTGACCAATAGTGTTTTGGCCTTTAGGAAAACTTAACTTCTACTTTGCGTACAAAAGATTAATGAAGTTTCCTAAGAAAAATAAATCAATATTCAAACTATAGGTGTTCAATTATATAAATGGAGAATAATTGAACAAATTTCTCCATAAATATTTCAATTTTAAATAGTAATTTGTGTTTATGAGATTACCTTGATTGCAAGCGTTTCACTTTAAATCTGAATATTATTTTATTTTTATTTTTAAAATAAAAAATCCAAAGAAGAAAGTTCTCGACCTATTATTGATATCCAGTTAGCAATTTTGTTGTTCAAACTAATTCAAATTTTAAAATAATAAACTTCCAATAAAGAACATCCAATATATGCTCAATGTAACTTTTTTTTGATGAATCAAACAACTCATAATCAAACAAGGATCTAATGCCTTTAGATTATGATTTAAGGACAAAATATCTAATAAAGTACAATATATTATGGAAAAATGGTCTTCAGGGGATTATGACTGACCCATATATCATCCCAATAAAAAGGTTAGAAGACTCAAACCCACACTTTTAATCATTTCCTTAACAACACAAATTGACTGAGCTGATGGACTTAAGGAAAAAAAATGAGTGATCTTTCTACCAGGAGGATGTGAATCTCAACATAGACACATTTCTACCAACATTGGACAAATAATCCTCAAACCCATAACTAGTCATCAAGATTTTCACGCCACAAATTAGAAGAGTATAAAATATATTAAATCATACTCTTATGTGTCAAATACTCTACCAATTATTAGATATAATTTTTAAAAAAATTTATTTCTTTTTATTAAATCTTATATGTGCTAAATATTTACTTATCAACATATTTTTAATTATATTATATTTTCTACTTTTATTTTTTAATTTTAATGATTCTATAATTAAAACTCACAAATACTAAACATTGAAAAGTTGAGAACACCTCCTTCAAACTTAGAGTCTGTCTAGGGTGAGAGATCTTAATAGGTCTTTCACTGTGCGTAACATGTAGTTTTTTTTGGTATTTTAATAATTTAGTGGCGGTTTTATTAATGCATCATATATATTAATAGCGCATGTCATGATATAATCCAAGTTGTGTAGCCCAAACCCAAAGTTAATTAGGGTTTAAGGTTTGTTACTTAATATACAAATTAGTTGTATATAAATAGACAGATTTTGTAATTTAGTTTGTACAATCATAATTCAATAATATCAATCCTTATTTTCATTATCTCTCATTCTTTCTCTCCTCACTAAAAGTTTCTCACGCATTATCAAATTGGTATCTAGAGCTCGTATTAGATTCTTGATCGTATTTTCAAAAATTACACGTCGGTGATCGTGTTTCTGAGATCGTAGGTTGTTAATCAATCATTGCAAAGATTAATGCTACTGATGGCATTCTGAATTCTCTTTCAATTTTTGACAGCAAAAATTGGAGCCGATGGAGCAAGCAAATGAAGTCCTTGTTCGACTTTCATGAAATCCTAGAAGTGGTAACTAATGGTGTCCCTGAGTTTGCTGAGAATGAAACCGATGTTCAGAGAGTCACGAACAAGGAGGCGAAGAAGAAAGACTGTAAGACCTCATATTGCATCAATCGACGGTAGATTCAGAGAATTTCAACAAGATCTCTTATGCTGAATCGGCGAATGAGACATGAGATATTCTTGTCAAGTACTATGAAGGAGGTGAGAAAGTCAAAGTTGTCAAATTGCAGACTTTGTAACGACCAATATATGCTCAATGTAACTTTTTTGATGAACCAAACAACTCATAATCAAACAAGATCTAGAGGATCTAAAACCTTTAGATTATGATTTAAGGAAACTCAATACATGTACAATACATAAAAATGTCTTCATGGGATTATGACTGACCCACATATCGTCAAATAAAAAAAGGTTAGAAGACCCAAACCCACATCTTTAGTCATTTCCTTAACAAAACAAATTTCCTGAACTGATGGATTTAGGAAAAAAAATGAGTCACCTTTCTACCAGGAGGGTGTGAATCTCAATATAGACACCTTTCCACCAACATTAGATAAACAATTCTGAGACCCATAACTAGCCATCAAGGGTTTCATGTCACAAATTGAAAGAGTATAAAATATATTAAATCATACTCTTATATGTCAAATACTATACCGATTGACAATAGTTAGATTTATTTTTTAAAATTTTTTATTTCTTTTTATTAAACCTTATATGTGCTAAATATTTACTTACCAACATATTTTTTAATTATATTATATTTTATACATTTTTTTAATTCTAAAGATTCTTTAATTAAAACTCATAAATATTAAACATTCAAAAGTGGAGAACTACTTCTTCAAACTTGGAGCCTGTCTAGGGTGAGAGATCTTAATAGGTCTTTCAATGTGCGTAACATGTAGTTTTTTTTGTTGGTATTTTAATAATTTAGCGGCGGTTTTCTTAATACATCATATATATTACTAGAGCATGTTATTATATAATCCAAGTTGTGTAGCCCAAACCCAAAGTTAATTAGGGTTTAAGGTTTGTCACTTAATATATAAGTTAGCTATATACAAATAGACATATTTTGTAATTCAGATTTTACAGTAATAATTCAATAATATCAATCCTTATTTTCATTCTCTCTCATTCTTTCTCTCATTACTAAAAGTTCCTCATGCACTAACAAATTGGTATCTAGAGCTCGTATTAGATTCTTGATCGTGTTTTCAAGAATCACATGTCGGTGATTGTGTTTCCTAGATCATGGGTTGTTAATCAATCACTGCAAAGAATAATGCTACAAAGGGCATTCTGAATTCTCCTTCAGTTCTTGATGACAAAAATTGGAGCGGATGGAGCAAGTAGATGAAGTCCTTGTTTGACTTTCTCGAAATCCTAGAAGTGGTTACTAATGGCGTCTCTGAGCTTGCTGAGAATGAAACTGATGCTCAGAGAGTCACAGACAAGGAGGCGAAGAAGAAAGACTGCAAGACCGTTTATTGCATCAATCAACGGTATATTCGGCGAATTTCAACAAGATCTCTTATGTTGAATCGACGAAGGAGGCATGGGATATTCTTGTCAAGTACAAGAATAAGGTGAGAAAGTCAAAGTTATCAAATTGCAGACTTTGTGACGACCAATATATGCTAAATGTAACTTTTTTGATGAACCAAACAACTCATAATCAAACAAGTTATAGGGGATCTAAAACCTTTAGATTATGATTTAAGGACATCTAATACATGTATAATAGGGGAAAATGGTCTTCATGGGATTATGACTGACCCACATATCGTAAAAAAAACGGTTAGAAGACCCAAACCCACATTTTTAGTCATTTCCTTAACAAAACAAATTGCCTGAGCTGATGGATTTAAGGAAAAAAATGAGTCACCTTTCTACCAGGAGGGTGTGAATCTCAACATAAACACCTTTCTACCATCATTGGACAAACAGTTCTAAGACCCATAACTAGCCACCATGGTTTTTACGCCGCATATTGGAAGAGTGTAAAATGTATTAAATCA
Source organism: Lathyrus oleraceus (assembly GCF_024323335.1). Taxonomy (NCBI): domain Eukaryota; kingdom Viridiplantae; phylum Streptophyta; class Magnoliopsida; order Fabales; family Fabaceae; genus Lathyrus; species Lathyrus oleraceus. The sequence continues at coordinate 436,158,970 of NC_066582.1, read as the reverse complement.
TACTCTTATGTATCAAATACTATACCAATTCATAATAGTTAGATATAAATTTTAAAATATTTTATTTCTTTTTATTAAACCTTATTTGTGCTAAATATTTACTTACCGACATATTTTTTAATTATATTATATTTTCTACATTTTTTTTTAATTCTAAAGATTCTATAATTAAAACTCACAAATATTAAACATTGAAAAATGGAGAACTACTTCTTCAAACTTGAAGCCTGTCTAGGGTAAGAGATCTTAATAGGTCTTTCACTGTGCGTAACATGTAGTTTTTTTGTTGGTATTTTAATAATTTAGCGGCGGTTTTCTTAATGCATCCTATATATTACTAGGGCATGTTATGATATAATCCAAGTTGTGTAGCCCAAACCCAAAGTTAATTAGGGTTTAAGATTTGTTACTTAATATACAAGTTAGTTATATACAAATAGACATATTTTGTAATTCAGTTTGTACAATACTAATTCAATAATATTTGTGAGTTTTCAATTTTTAGTATTTGTGAGTTTTAATTATTAGGACAAAATTGAATAAGATTCTCCACTTTTCAATGTTTAATATTTGTGAGTTTTCATTATTGAATCTTTAGAATTTAAAAAAAATATAGAAAATATAATATAAGGTTTAATAAAAAGAAATAAAAAACCTTAAACCCTAATTAACTTTGGGTTTGGGCTACACAACTTGGATTATATCATAACATGCCTTAATAATATATATATGATGTATTAAGAAAACCACCGCTAAATTATTAAAATACCAAACAAAAAAACTACATGTTATGCACAATGAAAGACCTATTAAGATCTCTCACCCTAGACAGGCTCCAAGTTTGAAGAAGTTGTTATCCACTTTTCAATGTTTAGTATTTGTAAGTTTGAATTATAGAATCCTTAGAATTAAAAAAAAAGTAGAAAATATAATATAATTAAAAAATACGTTGGTATGTAAATATTTAGCACATATAAGGTTAATAAAAAGAAATAAAATATTTTAAAAATTATATCTAACTATTATCAATTGGTATAGTATTTGACATATAAGAGTATGATTTAATACATTTTATACTCTTCCAATTTGTGACGTGAAAATCATGATGGATAGTTATGGGTCTTAGAATTGTTTGTCCAATGATGGTAGAATAATTTTTATATTGAGATTCACACCCTCCTGGTAGAAAGGTGACTCATTTTTTTCCCTTAAATCCATCAGCTCAGACATTTTGTTTTGTTAAGGAAATGACTAGAAATGTGGGTTTCGGTCTTCTAACCATTTTTTTTAATGATATATGGGTCAGTCATAATCCCATGAAGACCATTTTTCCATATTGTACATGTATTAGATGTCCTTAAATCACAATTTAAAGGTTTTAGATCCCCTAGATCTTGTTTGATTATGAGTTGTTTGGTTCATCAAAAAAGTTACATTTAGCATATATTGATCGTCACAAAGTCTGCAATTTGACAACTTTGACTTTATCACCTCCTTCATTGTACTTGACAAGAATATCCCATGCCTCATTCGCCGATTCAGCATAAGAGATCTTGTTGAAATTCGCCGAATCTACCGCTGATTGATACAATACTCGATCTTGCAGTGATTGATTAACAATCCACGATCTCATTAATCTTGTCATGTATTAGGACAAACAATTCTGATACCCATAACTAGTCATCAAGGGTTTCAATTCACAAATTGGAAGAATATAAAATGTATTAAATCATACTCTTATGTGTCAAATACTATACCAATTGACAATAGTTAGATATAATTTTTTAAGTTTTTAATTTCTTTTTATTAAACCTTATATGTGCTAAATATTTACTTACCGACATATTTTTTAATTATATTATATTTTCTATATTTTTTTAATTATAAAGATTCTATAATTAAAACTCACAAATATTAAACATTGAAAAATGGAGAACTACTTCTTCAAACTTGGAGTCTGTCTAGGGTGAGAGATCTTAATAGGTCTCTCACCATGGGTAACATGTAGTTTTTTTTGGTATTTTAATAATTTAGCGGCGGTTTTTTTAATACACCTTATATATTACTATGTCATGTTGTGATATAATCTAAGTTGAGTAGCCCAAAGACAAATTTAATTAAGGTTTAAGATTTTGTTATTTAGTATATAAGTTAGTTGTATATAAATAGACATATTTGGTAATTCAGTTTGTACAATCATTCTTTCTCTCCTTACTAAAAGTGCTTCACACACTAACAAATTGGAATCTAGAGTTCCGATTAGATTTGTGGTTATGTTTTCAAGAATCACACATCGATGATTGTGTTTTCGGAATCGTGGGTTGTTAATCAATCATTATATAAATGAATGGTAATAATGACATTTCGAATTCTCTTTTAATTCTTGACGGAAAAAATTGAACCGATGGAGCAAGTAGATGAAGTCGTTGTTCGGATTTCATGAAACCTTAGAAGTGGTTACTAATGGCGTCCCTGAGCTTACTGAGAATGCAACCGATGCTTAGAGAGTCGCAAATAAGAAGGCAAAGAAGAAAGACTACAAGGCCGTATATTGCATTCAATTGGAGGTAGATTCGGCGAATTTTGACAAGTTCTCTCATTCTAAATCGACGAATGAGGCATGGGATATTGTTTTCAAGTACTATGAAGGAGGTGAGAAAGTCAAAGTCGTTAAATTGTAGACTTTCCGACATCAGTATGAGTTGCTGCAGATAGGAGAATATGAAAACATGCAGGTTGTGTGTCGAAGATGCAAAATCTTGTCCATTTCATGAAGGGTTATGGTGAAACCCTAATTGGTAAGATGATAGTTGAGAAGGTAATGTGTACATTGATCTCTCATTTTGATCATATTATCATAGCTATTAAAGAATCCAACAATCTCGAAACCCTAAAATTAGAAGATTTGGTTGGTTCGTTGGAGGCGCATGAGATTAGGATTGTCGAAAGGAAAAGGGTTCAAGATTCGATACAAGCACTATAGGCTCAGGCTTGGAAGAAGCATCGTGGTTCTGACAAGTTCAAAGACATAGGAGACAAGACTCGGAGCAAGAAGTCTTGGTCGAACCCTCGAAAGCATAAGGCTGATGATATGGCTTCTGAATCCTTGAAAAGAGAATAAGGAAATTCCTATCAGAAAGACAAAGAGAAAAAATGTGTGCAATGCTATAATTGTGAAAAGTGGGGTCACTTGGCCAAACATTGTTGGTACAATAAAGACAAAGGATCCACAAAAGACATTGAGGAATGAGCGAACATTGCACGCTAAGATTAAGATGATTCTGAAGATATGATGGTTATGGCTGCAGTTGCAAATGACCATGTCGACTCCAAGATCTGGTTCCTTGACTCGGGTTGCTCGAATCACATGACTGGGAAAAAAGTGTGGTTAGTAGATTTTGACTCGTCGACGAGTGGAGGAAAAACTATGATCAAAGATATACTCTATGTACTTGGAATGAAGTGCAATATTCTATGTGTTGGTTCTATGTGTTGGACAAGTGGTCAAAAAAGGCTTCTCAATGATTATGAAAGATAGAGCCTTGGAACTGTTCGACACTCAGAATAATTTGGTCTTAAAATCTCTTTTATGGAAGAATAGGACAGTCAAGATCATGTTCAGTTTGACTGAAGTACAACTTCTAAAAACTGTTGTCGACCACAAGCATAATTGGTTATAGAAGTTGAGGTTTGGACATTTGAACTTTTGATCACTCAATCAACTGATTACTCAAGATATGGTAATTGGTATAACAATTCTTGAGATGCCCTATAAACTCTGTGATGGTTTCTTAGTCGAAAATAAATCCAGAAAGTCTTTCGTTTCGACTATGCCAATGAGATCCTCTTGCATACTAGAAGTAGTACATTCAGATGTATGTGGCCCATTTGAGGATCATACAATTGGTGGAAACAATCATTTTGTCTCATTTGTCGATGAGTATAGTCGAAAGCTTTGGATCTATGTGATCAAGCCAAAGGATGAAGTATTTTCAATATTTAAGAGATTCAAAATACTCGTCAAAAACCAGAGTCAAAAGAAGATCAAGGTTCTACGAACAAATGGAGGTGGAGAATATACATCAAAGATGTTTGAAGAATTCTATGAAGAACAGAGTATTGATCATGAGGTAACTGCTCCTTACACACCTCAACATAATGGAATATCATAAAGAAGAAAAATGACCTCATTGGACATGGCGAGATGCATGCTGAAGTAGAAAAAATTTCCATAATCATTATGGGGTGAAGTTGTTTCCCCTGTTGTTTATATTCTGAACAGGTTCCCTACCAAGAAACTGGAGAAAAAGGTTTATGAAGAAGTGTGGAGTGGAAAACGACCATCAATGAGTCATCTAAAGGTGTTTGTCTCTATTTGTTACAAGTATGTTCCTGATGCGAGAAGAAGGAAGCTTGATGACAATAATGAACCTATGATTCTGGTAGAATATCACAAAACTGGAGCATACAGGTTATTCAATCCAATCAATGAGAAGATTATGATGATTCAAGATATTGTTATTGATGAAAATTCTGCCTGGTATTAGAATTTTTAATAAGCCATTGATAAGTTATGGCGTTGATGAAGAAACTAATGAAGTTGAAGTTGAAGTAGTTAACGATACCCCAAGTAACAATCAAAGTCGAAGATGATAATAGAGTCGAAGTCGAAGCGGGAAATCGAAAGGGTGTGGCTAGAACAAGCCAAAGACCTCAAAGAACCAGAGTTTTTCCAACAAGGCTTCAAGACTATGAAATGGTTGGTGATGATGAAGTCACAACAGATGAAGAATTAGTTCATTTTGATTTACTTGCAGGTGCTGAACCAATCAACTGTAGCGAGGCTTTAAAGAATATAAAGTGTAAGTCTTCTATGGTCAAAGAGTTACAAGCAATACAAAAGATATCAAAGTGAGTTAGGTGTTCAAGATGAAGCATAATGTTGATGTGTCGATAGCAAGATATAAGGCGAGATTGGTAGCTCAATGATTTCTTCAGAGAGCAGGATTCCACTACTCTGAAGTATATGAACCTGCCGCAAGATTGGAGACTGTCAGATTGGTTGTAGCTTTTGCATGCAAGCAAAGCTAGTCGATATTTCACTTAGATGTGAAATCAACATTTTGAATGGCCCCTTAGATGAAGAAGTATATGTCACACAACCTCCCGAGTTTGTGATACAAGAGGAAATAAGAAAAGTGTATAAGTTTCACAAAGCGCTCCATGGACTCAAGTAGGCACCTAGGGCATGTAACAAAAAGATCGACTCATACTTAGTCGAATTGGGATTCGTGAAATGCAGGTCTGAGTATGGTGTCTATGCACAAGTTGTTCCACAAGATATAACAATAATATGCTTATATGTCGATGACTTGTTGGTAACTGGAAATAGCTTGAAGAACTTGTCGAAGTTCAAAGAGCTGATGATGAGGGAATTTGAAATGTCGGATATGGGAAACTTGTCTTATTTCTTAGGAATGAAATTTCAAATGTCAAAGTTGGGTATGATGCTACATCAAAGAAAGTACGTCAAAGAGATACTCAAGAGATTCATGATGGATGATTCGACTCTTGCATCTTTGCATGTCGAACTAAACTTGAAGTTGGAGAAGCATAGAATGGAAGACAAAGTCTATGCAACTTTGTTCAAACAAATTGTCGAATATCTGAGATATGTGTGCAAATGTCGACCTTATATATGTTTTTTAGTCGAATTAGTGAGCAGACATAGGGTGTCACACATGAAGGTTGCAAGAAGAATCATGAGATACTTAAAAGGATCGATAAACTATGGAATTCAATTTTGATGATACTCTGAAAGCAAAGAAACCATGACTACTTGTTATTCATATTTGATTGATGTGAAGATAAGGAAGATCGAAGAAGCACAACTGGTTATTTCTTTCAAGTATTCGGTGCCTCAAACTCATGGTCTTAAGAAAGTAATATGTGGTGGCATTGTCATTGTGTGAGAATTAATATAGAACAGGATCTTATGTTGTATGTCAAGCAATCTAGATCAGATATGTGATGGAAGAGATTGAGGTCGAAGTGTAGAAACCTCTAGTGTTGTAGATCGATAACAAGTCAGGCATAAATCTTGCAAAAAATCCAGTTTTGCATGGAAGGAGTAAGCACATCGAAGCTAGATTTCATTTTTTATGGGAAAAGTTAAATCAAGGAGAACTTGAAGTAAAACATTGCTCAAGTGAAACACAATTGACCGACATTTTCACCAAATGATTGAAGATCGACAAATTCCTGAATTTGAGAAAGAAATTATGAATAGTTTATATCGACTATGATTAACATATGTTCGACAACTTGAATTATATGGGGTATGTTGTGATATAATCCAAGTTGTGTAGCCCAAGCCCAAAGTTAATTAGGGTTTAGGGTTTGTTACTTAGAATACAAGTTAGTTGTATATAAATAGACATATTTTGTAATTCGGTTTGTATAATCACAATTCAATAATATCAATCCTTATTTTAATTCTCTCTCCTTCTTTCTGCCCCCACTAAAAGTGTCTTACGCACTAATAGGACACCACGTGAAAAGACAAAAGTGCTTACAGATTCCAAAGATGTATCTCCAAACGCACCCTAAACACACACACCCTATGCCAATTCTGAGTCACACCCTAGGGTGTGGTTTTTTTTAGATCTGGAGATCCATCTCCATAACCTATCCGTAGATGCATCTCTATAGCATACAGAAATATAAATAGAAGCAGAGAACCAAAAAGTTGTATTTTGACAAAATAAAATTACTATTAATAACATAAAATCAACATTACATAGGTGATGTTAACATAAAATCAAACATTACATTTTCATATTCAGGTGGACACTTCAACATCTTTATAATATCTTCGACTGATCTTGAAATTGTTGCATCTAACTCGATTGGAATTCTTATATTATTATGAGACTCTTTGTAACTTAATTTTTTTTAACCTAAACTGATTATCTCTTTTACAGATACTTAAATCAATAATTTAAAACAAAAACCAACAAAATGAAAAAGTGTTGCCAACTACTATTTTTCTAAAGATAGCCAAGTATCTCTCCTTTTGGCTAGATAACCACGTTAACATTTGTATCTGTTCCATTGTTTTAGGTATTCGTTGTATTTGCAAGATGCTATGTTTCTAATAACTCATACTAATAAAGTTACATGCAAATAGTAGTATTGATCATTGATAACTATTTGACATTCCAAAAAAGAAAGAGTGGGGTTGTATGACAGCAAAATGAAGTTGGAAATGTATGATATAAGATACCATGAGTGTGCTCTTACACTTTCCACTCCTCACGCCGTGTGTTTTTCTTTCTTTCTTCTCCCTTCATGTTCTCTTACTTAAATCAAACGTGTTGTCCAATTAATGGACAATTGACAACTAAATTAAGATTCAAATTTTATGTGTGTTTCAAGCCTTCGTTAGTACCATCTTTATTCTTAAAGATATGTTGTCATATTTTGGGGACAAGAGCTTACAAATATTATGATTAATTGATGTCATATAATTAGCATGGTTTAACGAAAAAAAGTGGCATAGCATGAATTTAATTATTTTCCCCTCAATTTAGGATTTTAATAGTTGAACCGGTGATTACTTTGGCCATGTTATTAGATCTTCTACAATTCAATTGGAGTTGGAATAGAAAAAAGAATTTTCAAAAGACAACTATATCATTCTCAAACTGAGTGATAATAAAATTACATAATCAATCTTATGAGTTATTTGACGAAATAGACACTTTTTGAAAAATTGGGTACATCAATATAATTTTTTTTTAAATATAATAAAAATATTATATTATAAATAACAAATAATCCATGGATTCGTTACCTACAAATTTTTTGTGCCATTAAATGTCTCATATTACTATCATAATCAAGAACTTCAATAATACTTCCATGCAAAACAGTCAAACAACTTTTGACATGTCATTTGTCATAAATGGTACCTACATTTGGATTAAAAAATAGATCAATGTACTATGGCGCTAAGGGAGATGCTAATGCATGGGTCACATGTACTAGCGCAAGAGTATTGTATGCGTTAGAGAACATGACATTTATGTATATTCTTTTTTTTGTGAATTTTCTTTTAAAATAATCAATTTTTTTAAAAAAAATAAAAAATAATCAATAATTTAAAAAAATTAGCAAAATAACCAGGTTGTAGAGGATGCGCCAAATGAATTGACGCACCCCCAATACAGTAAGAGGAGGCACCAATAGCATTTCGTCCCTCATGAGGAGGCACCAATGCTAGTGGCGCCTGCATTGACCCTCATGAGGAGGCGCCAATGCTAGTGGCGCCTATGTGTATTTGATTGGTGTATGCGCCAATTCATCTGACGCATACACCCCTTTGTATTTTTTATTTATTTTAATTTTTTAGTTTTTTAAATTTTTTTAATTATTAATTATTTATTTTTGTTATTTAATAAATAAGAAATAGTAATGAAAATAAATAAATTCATTGATGATGTAATAATTGGTTACATTGGACTGACAATAAACTAATGACCGACCCGATTATAACATCCCCTTGTTCCACATCCCGGTGCGTTAGCTTGTCTCCGAGGTCTCCCACGATTTTCTTGAGGTGTTTGGGGTCTTTGTGTGCTGACATGATCGAGCGATGGCTGGTTGGAAGGTTCAGCGGAAGTTCCAGCGGTATTTGACAGATGTGTCATCATTTGCTCCCAATATCCGGAGGGGTTCTGGCCAACGGGGCTTCCGTAATGGAGTTCGGTGCCCATGTCATCGTAGTTAGGTCGTTGGGGTTGAGTGAATTAGGGACGGTATAGTTGCCCAAATTGGGCCATTGAGTCGTTTTGGAAACGAAGCAATGGTTCCTGGGGTGTACTATAGTTAAACAATGGTTGGGTGTTATGTTGATGGGATGTTTGGGTGGTCATTGGTGGGGGGCTACGATGAAATGACCCATATGAATCATCTGGGCTATAGACGGTTGTGGTTGCGGGGTTTGATTCTTGGTTTTGTGTTTGGGTGAGTGGTATGAATGGATTGCGACGTTGGATGGTTGGTTGTGGTGGTTGGCATGAACGGGTTGCGATGTTGGGTGTTTGGTTGTTGTGTGTATGTGGTTGGTTGTTGGGTTTGTGTGGGTCCACATTGGTGTTAGGTGATGAATTGTTGTGGGGCGTACGATGACGAAGCAAGTTGGCGTGGATCCATCAAATACCGCGGCTCAGATACAAATTGCTGAGTTGTTACCGACCTAAACCATGCCATATATTATTGAGTCGATCTTGCACCATGGATGGTTGGTTCGTTTAAGATGTGTTGTCGTCGATTCCTCCATTGACGACACATCTCTTTTGCAAAGTCTCTCCAGTCCGAATAATCTCATTGTGCATCAACCCTTTTTTGATGCCAATTCCCCAAACACGTGGGAGATTCTGGAATCTATTGTAGCATTCCGAACTGCAGTTTGACCCGGTCACTCTGGTGCATTTCCACCATAGTGAATCAGATAATCGGTGTCTTCGCTATCCAAATTGCAGCATCGTCGTGGTTCACATCATGATCCAGACCCAGATATGGCCTCCGGACAAACTGTAAAACAATACGAAACGATTAGATGGAAAATAATTTGAGAAGTATTTTTAAATTAAAATATACCTGGGTAGGATTATTACATTGTCATGTCCAATATGGTCCAATAGATTGCGATAGACTACAATAGTGTGTTTCAGACACCAGTTGTAGTTTATTCCCCTTGCTAACCACCTAAAAAGCCCACTTAAGTGTATGTGGCCCATATCTTATAATATGCCAAAATCACTTATGCGCGTGGTACCTTATCATATTTCGTATTCTACTTAAGTACACCGTACCTTACGATGTTCTACAATTCACTTAAATGCATCGTACCTTACGGTGTTCCTTAGTTACTCTATCTCTCATCAATCTGTCCTTTTATGTGTGACCCTGTAGGTTTTCACGACATTGACAATTATATTAAATCACGTATTTAACATAATAAACAGTGAGTGGTATCTAGCAACACATCACTGCTACCCAAGACACGAAAATGTCATGTGATCTGACAAATCCTTTTGTGATAATACTTATGTGTACAATTACCCTTTTGCCCTTATGTCTATATTGAACACAAGACATAGACTGTTTCATCCTTGTCCAGTTCAATATTGGGACCGTAGACATTTATCCTGTTACGCGGGATGGGCGAATTCCATCTAGGTCACTCATGTCCCTCAACATGCTTCGTGGAGTACCCATCAACTGTCTTTATGGTCATCCAGTTACTGACAATGTTTGGTCAACAATAAGGCACTCGACTCTACATCTAAGGTCCATAGTGGTTTCAGGTTAAAGGGTGGTATACACCACTATCACCATGAGAATAACTTATGACACTTTACATAATATTCTATATAGTATTCTCATAGCGGGTCAATCCAGTATAAATATTACTCTTAATATTCATACCTATGTTTAAGACTTGATAACTCCTTATCCATGATCCATGAGATGTGCTCATCAGTCTATATACATAATAGTCTTAATGCTTTAATGTTATCCCATTTCACAATAAAGCTCGACTACGGATACTTTAAGAATATTGTCTTTATGTTTAATGGGATCTCATGATTAAGTCACACTTGATACATTAAACGAACTAGCTATTCCAGGGACTTTATTAAACAAACATAATAAAGAAAAAGCCTTTTTATTATTAATAAATAATTCGATACAAGTACCAAAAGTATTGGCCTCTAGGGCTTACACCAACAAATGCAGGACTTTTAAATGTCTGACCTAGGGAATTTGTCACATTTCTTAGGGATGAAGTTCAAAGACTCAGGTGAAGGAGCGTCCCTGCACCAAAAGAAGTATGCCCCAAGATATATTGAAAAGATTCGAGATGAGAAACTGTAATGCAGCTGTTACGCTATTAGAAACTAGAGCAAAGTTGAAGAAGAAGACATTTGACAAATTTATAAGTGTGACACTGTACAAATAAATCATTGGATCCTTGAGGTATCTTTGTCATACAAGGCCAAACATTTGTCAAAATGTCAGATTGTTGAGTAGATTCATGGAGAAATCCCAAGAATGTCATCTCACTGCAGTTAAGAGGGTGTTGAGATACATAAAGGGTAGAATTGATCATGGTATGCTGATGCCAAGACAGAAGAAGACCAACACGTATGCAGAAGTATATGGCTACACTAATTCAGATTCCAATGGAGATCACAATGAAAAGAAGAGTATTGCTAGCTACATATTCACGATTGAATACGCGCCAATATCATGGAGCTCAAGGAAGAAAAGCATTGTGGCTTTGTCATCTTGTGAATCTGAGTACATGGTTGCATCATATCTAGCATGTCAAGCAGCATGGATAAAGATTTGCTCGGAGAGCTTAAGATAATGGAACCTAAGAAATGAAGTTGTTTGTCGACAACAAGTCATCTATCGACCTGGAGAATCATCTACTGTGTCATGGTCGAAGTAAACACATAGAGAAAATGTATCATTTTCTTAGGGATCAAGTTAACAAAGGAAAACTTGAACTTGAGCAGAAAAAATGTCAACTAGTTGACATACTCACCAAACCCCTGAAGAAAGTCTGGCTCGACGAGTTAAAAAGAAGCACCGAGATGAGAAGTCTCGAGAACATGAATTAGGGGGTGTGTTAGAAGTTGTAACTCAATGTTCTGTCGATAGCTAGTCGAGGTGTAAGAATCAGTTTTATTATGAGTCTAATATATCATATAGGTGTTATGTCGAAATATAATTTGTAATTTTATACTTTATATTTTGTATGTTCTAGACTTAGGGTAAGTTAGTATAGTTTTGGGTGTGAACTTTAGTTGTTTATATAAAGACATTGTATGATGTAAATTCTAATAATGTCATTAAATACAAATCTTAATTTTCTACAATTGAATTTCTATCTCTTTTCTCTCTTCTTCCTCGTCTTTCTTAAAACCTTTTGTTCCAAATGCATTACTATCATATAATTTTGAAATTTCTTTCCACTCTTTCCTTCTTCTTCTCCCACTCTCTAGTGACAACCACTGAATCAATCTACTTCCAAATCAAACCTATCAGTGAAAAAATAAATATTACAGCATTAGTATGAATGTAATTTCAAATGATATTTAAATCTCATAAATGTCATTATTGCTTTTCTGCTTCGAATAAAATACATAAAACATAATCACATAATTTTACTAAGATAGAAATTCTTTCAATGATTTATTTTTTAGATTTCAATGATTTATTACTAAAAGATGTGATCAAATCTCATTTCGCTATCATATTCAGGGTCCGTTTGTTTTGACTTTTTTTTAAAATAATTTTTATAGTGTTACATATTTTAGTGCAAAAAAATTTACAAAGAAACTTTTCATAAAAGTTTCTAATTAAAAATTGGTTTGAATAGTTATTTTTAAAATATTATTTTAGGTATTTCATAATTTTATCGAAACTTTTTTTGGATATCAAATTTTCAAAGAATCACTTAATTTTGAAACTATTTCAAATAGCTTTTCATAAAAATTCTTTTTAAGATACAACTTTTTGAAAAAATTGTGATTTTGACTATGTTTTAATCTTTAATAATGTATATTTATGTTATAGAATGAACAATTCAATATTTTAATTTATAAAAATAAATTTAAAAACATTTATAATATTTTGAAAAATATTTTTGTAAAATCCATTTTCAAAAATATAAAGAAAAAATCCATTTTTTTAAAGATAAAACAAACTAGCCCTAAGACTCATGAATTGAATTTTTGCTTTGGTGATAAAAGTTCTATCTTAAACTTCTACTTTGTATGCATTTGGTTTATAATTTTAAGTTTAATTATGATTTATTATTATTATTATTATTATTATTATTATTATTATTATTATTATTATTATTAATAATAATAATAATAATAATAATTTGCATCCTTATATAATAGGTATTCCCTACTTCTTTTGCTGACCACCATCACTACATCATTTTAATCTTATAATATCTCATCAATCTTTGCGAGTTCACTAAAAGGAAAATTTTTAAGGTACTAAATATAATGTATTTTATTTTTGCATGTAGCAACTTGCTATGAATGGAGGAATTGCACATGGAGTGAAGGTAATTTTCAATTATATTGTTCTTTTTTTATATGTGAATTTAAGATATTCCTCTATTATTTAATTATAGTGTAATTAATACTTGATTCAATAATGGCTTCCATAACTATAGTGCATATTATTACTATTTTAAATAAATTAAAATATCCTATTAATTACTAATGAAACTATAACCTCCACTCACCCACACTACTAGTTCACTTATTAATTAGTAAATAAAAAATTTAATTTAATTTATTTTATTTTTAAATTATAACTAATTAACTATCATAATTTTGAAACTTCTCTCCGATCTCTCCAATGTTCTTCTTCCTCTCGAGGACCAATATATTAATTTTATTATTTTTTCATCTTCTTCATAACATTATTACTATTTTTTTATATACCGCAAATTTCATTATTTTTTTACACTCCAAATTTGTATAATATGCAAACTATTAAAATGTTGTTAATTTTTTATATAAGAAATACAAATATTATGAAAAAAATTAATATCAATATATAGTAAATTATTTTTTATAATAAAATACTTATATTATCAATAATTCAATAAAATTTACCCATGCATGGTTGGTGCACAAGGTTGAAAATGAAGATGATAAAGATGGAGAGAGAAGAGAGAGAAAATAGATCTAACTAACTTTTAGAGAGAGAAATTCTATTCACATTGCATCATGAAATTCTGTTACACGACTTCTTTAAATACACAAACAATAATGTCACGTAGGCTAAATTGCTAACCTACGCTAGCTGAGCAGGGCACCTTCTAAAAATATACAACCAACTACAACTCATACGCTAAACATCGCTTATGGAACAACAACCTCAGAAGCTTCTGCTTCTGAGTCAGAACACTGCTTCTGAATATGAATGATTTTTAACAATATCCCTTAATTCATATTCAGCTAACTAAACTCTACAACACAAATTCCATTCCTCATGTGGATAAAGTGTTCGATCTTCACAACTTTAGTCAGCACATCTGCAAGTTGCTTCTAAGTACTATAGTGCACTACTTGTAGCACTCCATTATGAACTTGACTCCTCAGAAAATGAAATTTTGTGTCAATATGCATGCTTCTTCCATGTACACTGGATTATTGGCAAGGCTTTTGGCAGATTTGTTATCAATCATCAACTTCACAGGCTTGTTCACTTTGATCTTCAAATCCTGCAACAAATTCATAAGCCAAATAGTTTGACACGCAGACAAAGCACCTGAAATATACTTAGCTTCACAGGTTGACAATGCAACCACTTGTTGCTTCTTGGAGCACCAATAGATAGGACCTCCAAGATATTTGAAGAAATATCAAAAAGTACTTATTCTGTTAACTCTGTCTCCATGCCAATCAGAATCTGAATAGCACATCAGTTCTGATTCAGACTTAACACCAGAAGGGAACAACACTCCATACTTCAGAGTCCCCTTAATATACCTCAAAATCCTGACAACAACTTGATAATGTGACCACTTTGGTTTGTTCATAAACATGTTTACCATTCCAACTGCATAACAGATGTCAGGTATGGTGTTATAGGAGATGTCTCAATAAGCCAACCAACTATTTAAAACTTGTAGCATCTACATCATCACCCTTAACATCAGAATCCAGCTTGTGATTCCTCTCAGCAGGTGTGATTGCAGTCTTACAATTGGTCTGCTCGAATATCTTCAAAAGTTCAAGTTCATACTTCAGCTGATGCAAAATGATACCCTTCTCAGATTACAAAATCTCCATCCTTAGAAAATAACCATATTTCTTAGATCAGTCATCTCAAATTCATTCATCATCACCTTCTTGAACTTCATTATTTCATCGGAATAACTTATTATCAGCAATATGCCATCAACATAGAGACACGCCAAAATCATATTTCCTTCAGAAGTATATTAAACATAAACTCCATACTCCATCTCACACTTTTGAATCCTTGGAGCTTAAAAAATGAATCAATTTTCAGATTTCAAGCTCTATAAGCTTGTTTTAGTCCATACAATGTTTTATGTAACCTGTACATCATCCCTTCCTGATTATTTTCAATAAATCTAGGAGGTTATGATACATATACGCTTCTTACAATGGACCGTTCATAAATGTTGATTTTACACCCAGATGCGCCAGAGGCCAATTTCTATTAGCAGCTATAACAATCACCAATCTGATTGTTTCACGTGTAGCTACAGGTGCAAACACTTTAAAGTAATCTAACCCAGGTTTCTGTATAAATCCTCTTACTACTAACATTGCTTTTTGTTTGTTAATTGATCTATCTGGATTTAGTTTTACCTTGAAAACCCATCAGACGCTGATGGCTTTCTTCTTCTTTGGAAGTTCAGTAAACTCCCAAGTCTTATTTCTTTCTATAGCCTCAAGTTATTCTTCCATGACCTTCGGCCACACTTTCTTCTTGAGTGTTTCTTCAACACTAACTAGTTTAGAGTCTACTAACATGGCACACTGAATGATTTCTCCTTCAGAGTCTACTTCAGTATCTTGTAACATGTCAAACTCTGCAAATCTCCTTGGTATTTGTCTGATTCTTTGTGGCTTCTGAACTTGTTTAAAATCGTATTCAGATGATAGAACAATATCAGGTGCTTGACCACCTCCATAAGTTGGATCACCTTCAGAGGCTCCACCTTTAGAAGTTTGACCTCCTCCAGAGTCTTGACCACCAGAGTCTGGATCATTATCAGAATCTGGATCAGAATCAGATTCCCCTTCAGAGTCAGACTCGTCTTCAGAGTCAGACTCATCTTCAGAGTCACTTTCAGAATTATCTTTTGATTATGACTCATCTTCAAAACCTTCGGATTCTGAAGTATCTTCAAAATTTAACTCAGGTGTTAACACTACACGAGAGTTGGATTGAGACTTACTTTAATCTCACACTTCTGATTCCTTCATAATGACGTCTCTGCTAACTTCAACCTTATTAGTGACTGGAAGTGAAGCTTATGCGCACTTGTACTGTGGTACCCAATTAACAATATTACTTTGCTTCTATCATCCAGCTTCTTTTTAGTAGCATGTAGAACATGTTCGTAACAAACTGAACCATATACCCTGAAATGACTCGCACTTTCCTTATCACCAATCCACTTCTCAAAAGAAATAATTTCCTTTAGCTTATTTGTTGGACACCTGTTGAGCACATACGTTGCAGTGACAATAACTTCTTCTCACAAGGTGTGAGGAAACTTCTTCTTCTTCTTCAACATGCTCATTTTCATGTTAAGCAAACTTCAGTTTCTTCTTTCAACAAGACCATTGCGTTGAGGAGTGTACGGAGCAGTCACCTCATGCTCAATTCCATTCTCCTCATATAACTTTTTGAACTCTGTAGAATTATACTCACCTCCACCATCAATGATGAGAACTTTCAGCTTCTAACCACTCTATTTTTCAGCTTTCACCTTGAACTTCTGAAACTCATCAAACACATCATGCTTAAACTTCATGAGTCTACCTATGTCATTTTTGTGAACTCATCCAAAAATGACAAAAAAAGTATTTGTTTCCTCCAAGTGAAGGTATTTCAAATGGTCCACAAACATTAAAATGTACTACTCCCAAAGCATGCTTTGCTTTTGGGGCCACTTCTGATGCAAATGGAAATCTAGGTTGCTTGTCTTTCATGTATATCTCACATGACTTCTCAAGCTTCACAATCTAGGGAATTCCATATACCAGATTCTTAGAATTCAGATTCCATAACCTTTTGAAATTAAGATGCCGCAATCTCTTGTGCCACAACTCACTCTCACCTTTAGTGCCTTCTGCACTAAGGCATTTAGTTTCAGTTATCTCCACATTCACCTTAATGTTCTGTTACTTCCCTGCTCATATTGCATAATCAACTTATGATTAAAATCATACAACTTCAACAAATTATTCTTCATAGTAACTGAGAAATCTTTCTCAATGAGCTAAAATACACTCATCAGATTGCTCTTCATGCCAGGAACATACCAAACATCCTTTATCATAACAACTTTACCATTCTTCACCTTCACTTTGACAATTCCCATACCTTCAGCGTTGAGGAATTTATCATTAGTACATCTGATCTTTGTCTCTTTCCAGAGTCAAAATCAATCAGCCATTATTTGTTTTCAGTTAGGTGATTTGAGCAGCCATTGTCCATATACCACCAATCTACCAAATACGCACCATCAGATTCAAAAGCCATCAATAGCACAGGTTCATCATCATAATCTCCTCTTTCTATGTTTGCTTCTTCTAATTTCCTTTTCTTGTTTGACCAACACTCAATATTAAGTGGCCAAACTTCTTACAATAGTAGTATTGAACCTTCTTCATGTCAAACTTCTCCTTTCTCTTCTGATGTTTCTTCTCATCAGAATTGGAGGCTTCTGACTTCTGAAAACTACCACCATGTCTCTTCTTGGCTTCTGACCAAGACTACTTTTGACTCTTCTTTCCAAAAAATGTCTTCAGAGCCTGCTTTACCTCTCATTCATACACAACTCTTGTGCCTCTAGTCTGTTATGCATCTCTTCAATCCTCATGGTGTTGAGGTCTTTAGAATGTTCAAACAATATAATCAAATTGAGGAGTAATAGATCTCAGTACCTTCTCTATGATTACTTGTTTTGACAAAGCTTCTCCATAAGAGTTCATCTCATTGGTGATCAGAATCACCCTAGAAATGTAATTAGGTATCATCTCATTGTCCTTCATGTTAAGATTCTCATATTGTTTACGTAGAGACTGAAGTTTCACCTTCTTCCCTAATGTATCACCGTCGTAACACCATACTAGTGTGTCTCACGCAGTCTTCACTATCGTCGAATCAACGATTTTCTCAAACACGTTTGCATCCACACACTGATGGATGTAGAACATCGCCTTTTGATCTTTCTTCCTAGTTTCTCTTTGCGTGTTTCTTAGTATTTTCGTCGCAATTGAAACATAATCGTCATTAACTAGATTAAGAACGTTTTAAGCGCCAAACAACACACGCATCTGAATCAACCATTGATTTCAATTTTTTCCATCAAACACTGTAAGCTTTGTATTCTTCTGAGTATGAATTACTTCTAATATGCATCACGAGTATGGCTAGTTAAATTAAGGCTTAATATATGTTTTAGTCCCTTAACTTAATTTAATATTCCGGTTTAGTCCTTTAACAAAAAAACGTTATAAGTTAGTCCATTAACTTCATTTTTGTTACTCTATTTTGTCTCATCCATCAATTTTCGGCAAAAAAAAACGTCAAGTTATGGTGACGTGACGTGACAAAAGGGTTATTGGTACAAATCTGAGTCAGCATATATAGTTAAAAACTGTTATATTGTTTAAACTCCAAAAACAAAACCCTCACAGTTTAAAAAATGTATCAGTTTTAAACTAGATATGTTGACTCAAATTTATACTAATGGTCTTGCTATCACGCCACATCACCAGAATTTAACTTTTTTTGTGCCAAAAGTTGACAGAAATGATCAAATAGGATACCAGAAGTGGAGTTAAAAACTAACTTGTAACGTTTTTTAATTAAGAAATTAAAATGAAATATTAAATTAAGTTAAAAGGGTTTGATGACTAATTATACCTTACATTAAATTTTAAAATCGAACACGATTATAAATAGAAATTAACTTTACTTGACATTTTATTATATAAAAATATTTCAAAATATGTCATTGGTACAAATTACAACATGTATTCATAGATATGAAAAATTTATTATAAAATTTATTATTTAAGACAAAATAGAAAACTTAATATAATAATACATTATATAATCATATAATATTATTTATTCATAATCATTCAAATAGATCCGTGCGACATGTCTAAGAGAATTCTTCGATGACTTACAATTTAATTTTTTAAATTAAATATACTTAAAAAAACTCCAACAATGTCAATTTTTTATTTAAAAAAATTATAGTTTTATCCCAACTTCATATAAACTAGACCGTGGATATGTATGGTGTGACTTCCTAATTACCACGTCTATAGGGAGAAAAAGTAAAAATAATACTTATGGTATAGAATCAAAATGTATTAAATTATAAATTATAAATTATAAATTCTCCTTTTATGAAATATTATTACTCAAGATGAAAATTTAATTGTATTAACCATTAGCTCGACTATTTATGAGTATTCTTAAAATGTTTATATCTCAAACGATGCGACCCCTTTTCTCCCGGGTGTGTTAATTCCCACTAACTCAAAGCTCAAATATGAAACTATATATAAATGTAGATTTACACATGAAGCTATATCATCACACAAAATATTCAAACCAATCTCAAGCCATCAAGCTTTGTATTTTGCAAAATGGCTTCGAGGAAATTGGATAACATAATAGGGTTAGCTCCAAATTGGCTTGAACTTCCAAAAGATGTGACATTAAAGATACTCCAATTACTTGGTGCTGTAGAAATTGTGATGATTGCTCGTCAAGTGTGTCCTATGTGGAGAAACATTTGTATGAACCCTAGCATGTGGAAGAGCATTGAAATGATCAAAGTTCTCAATTCACCATATGACTTGGAGAAGATTTGTATGTATGCTGTTGATCATGGTGGTGATCATGTGGAAGAAATTAATGTTGAGTTTTTTGCTACTGATAAACTCATCAAAAAAATAGCTGAAAGGTAATATTATATATCTTCTTTTTGCTTTCTAGGACTTGTTCATATTATCAAGGTTTTTAATATCGATTGCGGTTGCGTTGCAATCAAGGTTTTCGATATTTTGGTTGATTCAGGTGTTGCGATGACAATGATTACGATTGTGATGTGAATTAACCATAATTTTTGTTCTTTATCATAGAAACTGTGAATGACGGTGTTGATATTGACACCTTCTGATACTGTTTTGAAACAGCAATTTTTACCTTCGCAGACTAATTTTTAAACCTTGCATATTATGTTAATAAATCTTCTTTCTGGCTTTCTAAGGTTTATTTTTATAAAATATAATGTTATTATGAATTGACACTTTGTTCTTTCTCATAAAAACTATGAATAACAATATTAATATTGACACCTTCCGATACTGTTTTGTCGCAGCTGTTTTTGTTTTTAAATTAGCAGACTATTTTTTAAAGGTATATTATGTTATAGATCTTCTTTCTTGCTTTCTCGGGTTTGTTCTTATTTCTAATCATAACAAAATATAATGTTATTATGAATTGATGTTGTGTTCTTTATCATATAAAAACTTTGAATAACAGTATTAACATTGACAACTTTCGATACCCGTTTTTACATTAGTAGACTATTTTTTAAAATCTTGCATATTATGTTATAGATCTTCTTTCATGATCTCTAGGGTTTGTTCTTATTTCTAAATATTATGAACTGATACAAAAATAATAGATATAAAATGATATATTTTATTTTTTCATAAATTTTTTTATCAACTATTTCATCTTTTAAATTACATAGAACTAGCAATCTGCGACGCATTCGGATTTCAAAGTGTTCAAAAATTTCCGATAAAGTATTCATTGATGCTGCAAAAAAGTTTCCACTGCTAGAAGAGCTTGAACTTTCATTCAATGATTTAAACAAAGAATCCCTAGAAGCAATAGGCAAAAACTGTCCTCTTTTGAAAACCCTAAAATTCAACCGAACCTACAAAGGGATTAATTGTTCATCATACAAAGGTTTCAAATGCAACAAAGAAGCACTTGCTATTGCTACAACAATGCCTAGGTTACAACATCTTGATCTTTGGGGAAACAAGCTTACAAATGAAGGATTGATGGCTATTCTTGATGGTTGTCCTGACCTTAAATCACTTGACATTCGTATGTGTTACAATATCGTTATGCGCGGAAATTTGGCGAAAAGGTGTTACGAGAATATTAAAAAATTTAGGCATCCATGTGAGTATATTGAGAAAAATGATGTTGATGAAGATGATTTTGTTTATGAGTTTCATTGCGAATGTCGTCCGAGAGGTAGCAAGGCAAGATACATGGATTTTAGTAAGTTTCATCGTTGAGGAGAAACTGTGATGTTGATGATGTTTTGAAGGAGTTTTGTTTTTCTTTTTGGAATGTAATGAAAATGAACTTTGGTTTATTGTTATTGATGTTGGTTTATTTATAGCTGAATCACACACTGTCTATGGTCTCAAGTTGTAAAATGAATGGCTTTTTAAGCTTTGGTGATGTTTCAAATAATGCTAATTTTAAAACAAAACCATGCAAGTGAAACAGTTTAAAAAAGATACTCTGGTGATAATGGAATCAATATTTTTCACTCTCAACTAGTTTAAAAGAACTTAAGCTATTATAAATTCATGTATCTTGTAACTTACAATATTCATAATTCAAAGTTATTCACTCTAGTAACTATACATTGGGTAAGTTACTTTTCTATCATAAATTGATACAAACCCCGAGCTTCATTGAGCTTTAACCCTAGTAAGACTAGGACAATCAAGAATGGATATAATAAGTTGTTCAAGCTCAACTTTTACAGTAAGAACTATTAGTTGTTGCTTCTGTTCTATGGAGCCTCTTCTTTGATGAGCTTGTGTTCTCTTATGATAATCATATCATTTATTTGTTAACCTAAGATAATTGGACACAATAAATTGTAGATTGTACCTATCACATTATTTTTGTTGAAAGAAAGATTAATACCAATGTCTTGAACCTATGAGGTGACAAATTCTCAAAGGATTGAGATTGTTCACTTTCATCACACATTTCGTTCTCTTTTGGAGGACTCAACTTCTGTCTTTGCCTCTAGTTCTGTGTGATTTGTTGTAGGAACTCATGATTGCATGTGGTTTGGACAAGCTCTTCTGTTTTGGAATTTGTAGAAATGTTGGGTGCAAGTGTGAGTGGTTAAATTCTCACATTGTCTATGAATGGGTATAATGTTGGATTTATTAGAGAGATGATCTTTTTATCGAACATCTTAAGATTTTGGATTGAGATGTGGTGTCTCTCTCTTTTAGTTCTGGAGCATTGGTCTCATTGCTGTTCTCGACTCTCCCGCACTCCCCAACAATGGTATCACAGTCGTGGTTCGACTTGGTGGGAGAGTGAGAGTTGGATCCGGTGTTGGATCCAGTTATAGGATGTGGAGGAGTCACACTTGTGGAGGAGAATGTTGGATGCAAGTGTGAGTGGTTAAAGTCCCACATCTCCTATGAATGGGTGGAATGTTGAATTTATTAGAGAGATAGCCTATTTACCTAACACCTTAAGATTTTGGGTTGAGATGTGATGTCTCCCTCTCTTTTGGTTCTTGAGCATTGGTGCTCCCGACTCTCTCGCACTCTCCAACAAGAAATGTGGAGACAATTCCAAATGAATGTGTGATACATATACAATACTACAAATGACCCAATGAAATATAGAACATTTAATTCCTTTTTCTAATTAAGGAAAGACCGGTTTGGTTTTGACATACTACACTGAGGTTGAGTGGAAATCTAATTCATAATGCAAAATATTACACACACAAAATTTCAATATCACAATGTGAGCCTGTTCTAACACCTCAACTACTCTCAAAACCTCTAACAACCCTTCACAGTAAAAGATTGTCATTGATTGTACTTTTAGTAAGTACAATTGGCGCATGTGGGACATGGTAAAACTGACCTGAGCCTCACTCATCATTCTTGTTCGCCACCTTCTCCCAGAGGATGCTTAAACGAAGTTCCAAGACTATTGTCAACACCATTGTCGGTTTCACCGTCGAAGGAGAGTCCAGCTCCTCACATGGGAAGTATGTAAGGTAGATTTTAACGACAAACATCATACCTTCCAACATCATAGTAACACTGGGGAGAGATCCACAATCTAAAATCACCTTCTCCAATAAAGATGTCATTGGCATTCTCCCCAATAATAATGATCTCATGGTCATCATAGTGCAATATGATGTTGGAATATCAAGCAAGTTTTAATTGACTCTGGAAGCTCAACAAATGTCTTATTTTAGAGTGTCTTCCAAGAGTCCCAGCTTGACCTATACAACATCATAGTATTCCAAGGTTCTATATTTGGTATGTCAGGCAAACAAGTACATGTGAAGGGTCATGTAATTCTCAAAATAACATTTGGCTCAGAGGCAAGAGCAAAAACAATTAAGGTAAAATTTCTCGTGGTGGACACCTTATCTCTATAAAACGTCATCCTAGGGATGCCCACCCTCAAACTTCTAGGGGAAGTCTTGTCTACCCTTCATTTGAGCCTAAAGTACATGTTACATGATGGGCGAGTTGGATTAGTTCAGGGAAACTAGGAGGTCGCCCATGAGTTCTATCATAAAAACTTAGAAATAAGAAGGGAACACTTTGCCACAGATGTTGCCCCTTAGACAGAAGCACGAGAGGAAGATGTCTCAAGCTAGGACCCTAGATTGGGACCATAAATGAAAGGCTCCCTCCCATAAAGGACTTGAAAGAAGTTTGTATTTGACCCTTAGACCATTAAATCACCAATCTAGGCACCTCCTTATTTGATTATGAGGAGAAAGAGTTGGTCGCCCTACTAAGGAGGAACGTATATTTGTTTTCCTGGGAGCCCTTTGATATTCTAGGAATAGATACAAGAGTGGTACCTCCCCTCCATTGATCATACAGTGAAGATAGTGTCTTAGAGGAAACGTAAGGTCGGCATTGAGAAAAGGATAACCATTGATGAAGAAGCTGAGAAGCTGAGAACAATCGGCTTTATCACTGAGATAAAATACACATCTTGGCTGGCTAACATAGTTTTGGTTAGGAAATCATCAAACAAGTGGTGCATGTGTGCCGACTTCACTAACCTAATGTTGTGTTCCCCAAAGATCCATATGCCTTACCTAACATAGATCATCTGATTGATTAATCCTTAGGCTACAAGATGTTTGAGTTTCATGGACACCTATTATGGGTACAATCGAGTAAATATGGACCATGTGGATGCGGCGAATATGGTATTCATGTCCAATCACGACAACTATTACTACAATGTAATGCTTTTTAGGCTAAAGAACACACCTTTCACCTATCAAAGAATCATGTACGAGGTGTTTTTAAAACATGTAGGGATTAACCTAGAAGTTTACATTGGTGAGATTATAATAAAGACCTCAGAAGGTAAGAGCCACACAATGGACTTGGAAGATATCTTAGAGTCAGTCAGGAATTAAAATATGCGTCTGAATCCTGCTAAGTTATCCTTTGGCATGTAAGCGGCCAGTTTCTAGGTTATATGTTAATCAGGAGAGGAATAGAGGCGAACCCAAATAATTATTAGGCCATTATCGACATGAAGATCCCTTCAAATGTTAAAGAGGTTCGACAATTAACAAGGTGTTTAATTACCCTGTCTCATTTTCTTTCTTGTGCAGGTGGCAAGGATTTTCATTTTATTTTACACTCTAAAGAAAAAGGAGAAGTTCAAGTGGACGAGCGAATGTGAGGAGGTGTTTTCAAACTTTAAGTCCAGCGCCATCAGCCATCTTGACATGCCCAATAGCATGTTCTCTCTGATACCTATATTTGCCCGTTACTGCTTTAGCAATGAGTTCAGTGTTATTCCAAAAGATATATGATGTTGAGAGATTTATGTATTTAATGAGAAAGGTGTTTAAGGGCATTAAGGCCCGATATAAAAAGATTGAAATACTAGATCTAGCGATCGTGATAACCACAAGGAAACTCAGAACCTACTTTCAAAGGCATCGGGTAATAGTAAAAACTAAATATCCCATTCAACAGGTCTTATATAGCTAGATTTGCTGGAAGGATGATGTTTTTGTAGGTTGAACTATCTGGGAACAATATTTAGTATATACCCAGAGGAAGCATCAAATCACAAGTATTGGATGATTTATGATAAAATTCAGTTCACTAGTATACGATGAGGCTCCCCTCACACATACATTACTAGTAGATGACACATCTAACTTAAAGGAAAGGTGGTGGGATAGTATTAGAAGGATCATACAACTTGTTAATAGAAAAGTTATTGAAATTTAAGTTCAATGCTAGCAACAATCAGGCCGAGTATGAAGCCATAATCAGCGGCATGGTCCTCTTTATCTCTCGAAATGGATGTATCGAGTCTAAAGGAAAAAAATGACTCCCAGTTGGTGGTCAATCAATTCACAGGGGAATATCAGGTGAAGAAGCCCCACCTCATTAAATATCTAAAAAAGTATATCACTTAGAATAACGTTTCAAAGATTTCGAGATAATGTATGTGCCCATGGACAGAGTTTTACAACGGACCTTCTAACTGCACTCAGTATCAAGGTGGGTGAAACCAATGCTTTTGAATTCGCCTAGACCATTAACCAGATGTCTCCCATAATACACTATCTACAATCAGACGAATTTCCACGAGATAAGTTAGAGGAGGAGAAAATTCACTAGAGCACAACAAAGTACACTATGGTGTCATGGAATCTCTATAAAATGGGAAGGGTTTCCCCCATGCTAAGATGCCAAAGGAAACATAAAGTCGCCCTAGGCCTTGCTGAGGTGCACCAGAGGGCTTTGGCAATCATATTGGTGCATGTGCCATGTCCCACAAACTACTAAGGGCGTGCAATTATTGGCCCACTCTTATTAAGGACAATTCAACATTCATCAGAAAATGTGACAAATGCCAGAAGTACACCAATTTGCATCATGCACTAGATGAGCTTCATCATTCTGTCACAATGCCTTGGCCATTCTACCAATGGAACATAGATATTTTTGTTCCTTTACCAGTGGCACTTGGTCAATTAAGTTTTTGATTGTTTGAGTAGACTATTTCACAAAATGGATAGAAGTTGAAGCCCTTTCCAAGATTACATTAAAAAGGCTCAACATTTTGTATTGATAGTGGCTCATATGCATGTTCGATTTTCTAGGATTTATCATTTTAGGAAATGGAACTTAATTCTCCCGCTCTACTGTGGTTGATTTTTTTCACGACCTTGGAGTGCAAACAAAGTTTTTTTTGTCCACCCACAAAAAAACGGGCAGGCTGAATCAACAAATAAGGTGATATTAAATAGGATTAAGAAGAAGTTAGATGACACCAAAGGACTCTGGGCTATACAACTTCACTAAGTGTTATGGTCATATCAAACCACCCATTGTTCTACCACCAAAGAGACTTCCTTCATAATGGTTTACAAATTGGATGTCATGCTAACTATTGAAATCAACACACTCACTTAGCGGCGCTCTCAGTTCAATGTAGAAGAGAACAATATAGGGCTAATATGTGTAACTGACCTAATTGATGAGATGAGGGATGTTTCCCACATTAGGTAATTATCATCCAAGAAAAAGGTAGCCATGAGGGACAACTCAAAGGTGGTTTGGAAGAAAATGCAGGAAGGCAACCTAGTATTATAACAAGTTGTCGTGCCCACCTAACAGGGGAAACTGTAACACCTTAAGCCCCAATACATTTTTTTCTCTCACATTTATCATATAATAAACATCACAAAATATCAAAAATAATATGGATTAAGGGTGTCACATCAACATGAACAAATTAAACCTTTCTTCATAAATATTACTTGGTTTTCAAACTTAACAATAACATGGTGATTTTAACTCCAACATCAAAATTAAAACATAGAAAATCTCAATAGCTTTTATTTTAATTCAAAACAACAAGCTGACTCAATAGTTCATCAAAACACATGTCTAACAAAAACAAATAAAGTGGTCTTCTACATCATTCTCCATAAGATACCACAAAGCGACTACTCATCAGTCTCAATTTGTGAATACTTTGCATATAGGTTCACAAACAGAAACATAAAAACAATGAGGTGAGAATACATTATAAAAATTAACATGGTATAATATAACATGGGTAGCATAAACATGAATTACAAAATTTCTTATGACATGAGATGCACTCGCTTAAGATCTCATAAGATACATATAACTTTAATTCACATTTTACGATGTACATATAACATCACTTATCATTTCACAATACACATATAAAATCACCTAACATTTAACAATTCATATATAACTTCTTATAATATGCGCTTCTCCTATACTCCAATGCAGGTGGTACTGTAGCGGTGTATTCGTCACTTTATGATTTATTGATTAAACCAAAAGCAAAGCATACAAATAATCGAGTCGCCACCGCACTTTTATTTATCCAAAGGAATGGCTAAAAAGCGAACAAAAGCCTAAGAAGTTTTACACATAGAAAACTAATGAAAAGATCAGAGATCTGGGTAAGGGGTTAATTACGCAATGGGAAGGTGTTAGGCACCCAAAACGTCCTAGGTACTCCTAGGGAGCCCTTTTCACAACTTGTTGTACGAAATGTTATTTGTTTATGAAATATTTTTGTGCAAACATGAATTGAAGGGATGGGAAAAGAATGTACAAGTTATTATTTTTGTGTTTGAACGGATGAACCCGTTGCCTACGTACCTTTCCATGGAAGGTAAGGATCAAAACGTCGTAGTTCGGCTAAAAGATTTCCAAAATATGAGTGGGTTAATTTTAAACAAAAGCCCTAAGGTCTTTCATTATCCACGGGAGAAAAACTCAACCTATACAAACAACAAGTCCACCATGTGAGAATAACTTCAACTTGCTAGTGAGGGGTTAACCCTATAATAAGCAAGGAAGTCTTATAATTCAATCACTAAGGACAAAAGGTGAGATTAACATCAACCACTAAGATAATTGAGATCTATGGCTAATGTATGAAAACATATCAAGAATGGACAAAGACACAAAACAATTGAATGAGTGAAATTAACCAATTAGGATTTATTCACAAAAGATGGTCAAAGTATGATTAGAATTCAATTCAAGAGAAGTATAGTGAAAAAATGGAGTTGGAAAATCAGAGGCTTAAGGCCTAGGTTTCTAATTTGAAATCATGTCAAAATGTTTGCACAATAGTTTTCAAGTTTGGATTAACATGCAAAATTGAGGTTTAAAGAAACAAAAGGTAGGAGGGTGAGGAAGTAAAACTTCTTAGATGTTCACCTCTTGAGATCATATGTAGATGATTCAAGTGATTCCTTTGGAATAGGCAACAAGCGAATAACAGATGAACAAAGTAAATGGATACCGGATGCCAATCAATGGACTTATTCCAATCTCACAAAACAAAACATGGATACCAGATGCCAATCAATGGACTTACACCAATCTCCCAAAACAAAACATGGATACCAGATGCCAATCAATGGACTTATACTAGTCTCACAGGAATGATCATAGGAAACAAATGCCAATAACTGGACTTACAATTGACTCCTCACAAGAAACAAATAACAAATGCAATAAGCAAGAGGAAACAAGTTGCCAATAAATGGTCTTACACTCGACTCCAAGGAAAGGATGCCAATCAATGGTCTTAGTCCCAAATCCTACCATATCATAGGAAACAACTGCCAATAGCTGGGCTTATAATTGCCTCCTCAATGGACAAACAAAGTGTCACAAAGATATGAACAATAATTATGAAATGATATACAAGGAATGATGACAAATGCACAAAGGCACACATAAGCAAACATGTACAGATGAATCAAGTAAACAATCAAACAAGTCAATTAGCACACACTATATACAATCAATTAGGCTCAATCAAGGTTAGGCTTTACAGCCAACTGGAATGGGGTAATTTGTGCTCTTAACCCTAACATTGAGAGTTAGGGTGAAGCAGATGAAATGGAGATGAGGGGTGTGCCTCATAGCACTTATCCCTGGTCATGGAGAGCTTTGAACAATAGAAAGTGTGGGAGTTCAGAAAGTTGGAACTCTTCTCCACAAATGGATTCTAAAAGATCTTGGGTTCTTATTCACAATGCATCAACACATGGTGTGAGCAAAGTGAATGACACAACTGAATAGCAGGGGATGGATTACACATCCCTTTTGTCTGCCAATTGCCTCATAAGAGGACTTTTCCTGCTTGGCACAACATTAAACAAGCACAAACATTGCCTCTTAAGGAGGACTTCAGACAGGTGCCTACCAATCACAGTAGGTCTTCCAGACTACATGAAGATTAGAGATTATACCTAAGTGGTTAAGAAACCAAGCAAAGCAAAGTTCACAATGAACTTAAAGCAACTTAAGTACCTGTGGAAAACACTAACAAGTCAGTACAATACTCAGACAAACAGACAATAGTCAATAAGCAACAGACAATCCCAATGTACAAAATGTGTAAGCCATGAGTCAAACTCAAATGAGTTAACATCAACCTACAAAACACACAAATGTTAGTAATCAAAAGCAAACATCAATACTCAAATGATGAAGCATCATCAACTATGGAACTTGAATGCTTAACCTGAAATCAAAGCTCAAATGTAAGCCACAAACCACTAGGTCAAAGCCTAGGGTCAAAGATGGAGAAAAAATTTAAAACAGGAGCTGAAATTTAACATGAATCAACTTCAATCACATCTTGAAATCTCATACAATGCACAAATTTTGAATTTTGTAATTTCCCTCCAAAAAAACCATGGATTAATAAATGATTATGTGATGAAAATTCATGTAATGTGATGCATGATTTGGAAATTAGAGGTCAAGAGGAGAATATTGCAAAAATAACCACTCATTTTGGAGCTTTGGTTGAGAAGTTATGGCCATTTGAAGTTCCATGCATACTTTGCCATGATTTGATCATATCTCCTTAACCATACATCATATGCTCATGATCTTGGACATTTTGGAAATGGGAGAGAAAGATCTACAACTTTCATGTTCAACAAAATTTCATTTGAAGCTTTCTTGATGATGTAATCTTGAGTTGAAGTTGGTCCAAAATCTTTCCATTTTTGGAAAGTTCAAATTATAAGTCACTTTCTATTTTTGGAAATTTTTTACTAGACCTCAAATTCTTCAATGTGAGTGTTTGAAATGTCAAATGAGACTTGTTTGAACATGAATGAAGTATTTCTAATCACTTCCCACCTCCAAATCCACAGTTGACTTTGTAGTTGACTCTCTGGGTCTTCAGTTGACCTGAAAATGTTCTGATGAAATTCAAGCCTCTACCACTTGGGATTTTGCTTCAAAATAACATCATAGCTCATATGAACTCTTGTGAATGATTATGGGGTCCAAATCTCAAGAATGACCACCATCTATTGCTCAATGAATGCTTTTGATTGCCTTGACCTGTTATTGCTTCATCTACAAGACAAAGGTTAGATGACATATTTTTGTACTTTTGGTTAGTGATTAAAGGAAAAGCAATGACATACAAATGCAAGGAATGCTTGGTGATCAAGAATCACTCTAAAAAAAGATAACCAACCCACAGGAAGGAAGCAAGGTGTCCAATGATCCTTGAGGCAATGTGATGTTATGATATGATGCCATGAGGGATCTTAGGGACAAAATTGGGGTCTTACAGATGCCCCTATTTAAGGTCATTCTAGCCGGAGAAGTGAAGGTTAAAATCTTCATCTCGACGCGGTAGAATGGGCTTAAATAACAGTAATGAGACAAATTTTGGTCCCTAAGAGACCTCATGATGCAAATGTATGCATGCAAAAGAAACAACCTCTGTGGGGAATACCGGTCCACAAAGAAGAAAAGACGATCCATCAGAGTAATTCACTCACCAGGAACAGAGACTCTAACAGGACTCTCATGGGGAAAAAGAAAAAGAATACGTGAGCAGGTCACGACTTTGAATTAGGGTAAAACTGACACGGCGTGAACAAGACACGACTGGACTAGAGACCTCACTGGGGAGTAAAGGACTCAAACTGGGGAAAAGAAGAATTCCAAAGGAAGACACATCCATTGGAAAGACTCAAGCTGACTCAAACTATCTATGAAGGATACCTCGGACGAAAATCCGGACTCGGACTGGGGAAAGATTCACACAGAACCTCCCTGCCGGGAAAAAATGCATATATTGGGGAAAACGCCAATACAACACAAGGGTAAATCACAACAGAAACTCCACTGGGGAATGTCTAACAAAGAGACTCTCCTGGAGAAAAAAAACTGCAAAATGAGGTGTTACCGGTTACTGGGTAACAAACTCAAGGAGACATGTGATCTAAACACCGGTTACTGGGTGAAAGAACAACAAGCTCAGGAAGAATGAATATCTAAGACCGGTATAAGGGTGAGAGATATCAATCCACCAAACATCTGAGAAAGACCTAAAAAAGGTACATCAACTCAGGGAAATCTGACTCCACAGGGGACCAAGGTCATAATAGGGAGCAGAAAGGAAGGAACACCAAGGATACCAGCTACTGGGTATATAATAGGTGACCGACCAAAGCGTGAATTGGTATATATGCCAAAACACTCATCATCCGGAAGGAGGGCTTGAAAAAGCAAATCGACTTACAAGATGGACATTCGAATCCGCCACGGGAAAACGAATCTTACTCAACTGGGGAAAAAACCCAAAGAGTGCATGAGATATAATATCCATTACCGTCGGAACGTGGATAGTATACTCGCATGAGATATATTATCTATTACCGTCAGAACGTAGATAGTATACTCGCATGGAAGGAACACCAGGGATACCGGTTACTGGGTATATAATAGGTGGCCAACCGAAAAGAGAGACAATCGATACCAACATCAACAGGGTAAACGAAAGATAACTCACAGGGGATAAATTGCAAGCATCCGGCAATTATCCAAGAGACATATCAAAATATTCGATTCCACAAAAGAATACGAATCTTACTCGACTAGGGAAACACAATAGGCTTCGACTGAAGAGTGCATGAGATATATTATCCATTACCGTCAGAACGTAGATAGTATACTCGCATGGAAGGAACACCAGGGATACCGGTTACTGGGTATATAATAGGTGGCCAACCGAAAAGAGAGACAATCGATACCAACATCAACAGGGTAAACGAAAGATAACTCACAGGGGATAAATTGCAAGCATCTGGCAATTATCCAAGAGACATATCAAAATATTCGATTCCACAAAAGAATACGAATCTTACTCGACTGGGGAAACACAACAGGCTTCGACTGAAGAGTGCATGAGATATATTATCCATTACCGTCAGAACGTGGATAACATACTCGCATGGAAGATTATCCACAACCGGCTACTGGGTTAATAAAGGATAAATCAACCGAAAAGAAAGGCATCGGGATACCAAAACTAGGTATATAAAGATGACCGATCAAAGGGAGCAACAATCATTACCAACACCAACAGGGTAAATGAAAGAGAAACTCACTGGGGATGCATTGATAAACATCAATGACCCGGGGAACAAATCACTGGCATACGGTGAAAGGACCTACTGAGGATAAAATTGCTAGCATACGGAAATTTATCCACAAGGAAAGATCTACTGGGGATACAACTGCTAGCAAACGGCAATTACCTAGAAGAAAGAGGAAAAATCAACATCGAATACTGGATGAAGATAACCAGAAAGAGTAACCATCATCGGTTAGGATGAACAACAAGGTTAACTCTGCAAAGGGGAGAAATTAGGATTTACAACTACCGAATACGGGGTAGAAGACCAAAAACTCTGGCTGAGGATAAAATTGCTAGCATACGGAAATTTATCCACAAGAAAGCACAGACTCCGTTAGGGAGACAACAACAACATAGGATTTACAACTACCGAATACTGGGTAGAAGACTGCAAAATCCACCATCAACCAGAACAAACCACAAAGGTTACCTCTGCTAGGGGATAAAAGTAGGGTTTATAACTACCGAACACATGGTAGAAAACCAACAACTCTCTGCGTGGGGAATGAAAGAATCACAACTCCGCACGGGAAAACACAAATAGGGTTTATAACAAACCACCAACTGCTGAGAAGCAAGAAACATAAAAGGGTTTACAACTACCGAATACGGGGTAGAAAACCATCGACTCTTGCTGAGGAACAAAATCGTTCACAAACACCTATTCCACGAAAGGGAAAAAAAGGTGAACAGGATTTACAACTACCGGGTACTAGGTAGAAAACCAACAACTCTCCTGAGGAAATAAAAGGTGTATAACCACAAATTCCGCCAAGAGGGAAAAGGAACATAGGACTAACAACTACCGGTTACTGGGTAGATGCCCAAACTCCACTGGGGATAAAAAGAATTATTGCCGGTTACTGGGCAATTCATTCCTTTATTCCACAGGGAAGCACAAGAGACAATTGCAAAAAATGCCAATTCAGGATCAAACCAAAAAGGCAAACTGAATCAAGACTCGTCCTAATGAGGATATAACTCAATAGGAAAATCCATCCCAATATATGTGTTGGAAGGAAACGGAAGAAACCGTCATCCACGAGGATATATCTCAGTGGGGAATTGCAGAAGGAAAGACAGACACTTTCTGCTTATGGGGCTGACTCTATATTGAGATTAGACACCCGACCTCTGCTTGGGAGGATCTACTGGAGAGATCTATATCACCATTAGCAAGAGACAACAAACAAAAGATATATGGCAAAAATGCAATCATGAATATCTGAATGTTGAAAGTATGCATGAATATGCGTAATTTATGTTTGATGAATGCTGACAAAACAGACATATCTAACACAAACAGGCCCAGGAATCAAACGTCCGGTACTACACTTCCAGAGGAAAGATCCAAAGAAATCCAACTGGAAAGCCAATCTGCTGGAGATCTTTATGCTAAAAGCAAAGATCTGCTGGAAAGCAAAAGATCAAAGATATCCAAGAAATCACACAATCTCTAAGTGATGGATCATCAATCAACCCAACTGGGGAACAGAAGTTCACGACAGGCAGCAACTGCCACAAAGACAAATCTGTTGGGGAAAAGGAGAAATCCTGAGGTTTCTACAGGGGGATCCTCAGTATCAACTGGGAAACAAGAGTTCACTGCACAAGCAAGAACTGCTGAAGAGAACAGAACACACAAGTAGAATCTAGCCGCACAAGCAACTCTACTGGGGAAACTGTCAGCCACTCCATTGGGGATAAACCCACTGAGGGAAAAAAAATCACACAAGTAGATTCTGCTACACAAGCCACTCTACTGGGGAAACTGTCAGCCACTCCATTGGGGATAAACCCACTGAGGGAAAAAAATCACACAAGTAGATTCTGCTACACAAGCCACTCTACTGGGGATCAAAAGTATCACGCAATCAACCAAATCCAAGGATGATAGATCGCCAACCAACCCTACTGGGGAACAGAAGTTCACAACAGGCAGAAATTGCCACAAAATAAATCTGTTGAGGATACTAACTCTGTTGGAGATGCTGCAGGGAAATCACAAAACTTCTGCAGGGAAACATCACAGACACAATCCACCATACCACAAATCTACTGGCAAATTATCTGAGGATGAGAAGGAGAACTGGTGATCAACCACCAAATGCCGAACCTTCTAAGAGAAAAATCAACAACTGCTGAGAAGGAAATAATCATTGCTCTGCTGAAGGGATAAGAGGTGAAAAACCTCAACCAACGCTCTGATGGGGAGAGATAATCATAAAATGAAGTACATCATACCATCAACTCTGCGGGCGACTATACTGAGGAACCAGTCGAAGTACCGGGATATCAACCCACCAACTACCAAATCTTCCAAAAGGAAAACACCCATGCTGGGGAGAAAATTATTGGAGAGGATTGTGAAGTTCTCAACAAACACTCTGCTCTGGGAACACAATCTCAACAGAAGCTCTGCTTAGGGAATAACCCCAATCAACAATTTGGATAAAGAGGATACAACCATGCCAGGAATATGAACAAATGTCTTACCCTGTTGGAGATCATGCCACCCTTGGGAGAGCACTGAGAAATTCTTAAGTATCCTTTCATCGTTGTGAATGTTCACTTTGTTTAAAACAACAAATTTTGAAAAAATTTATTTGTTTAAACAATGACATTTTATCAATTAAAACATGCAAAACATTTGTTGAATTGAAACAAATAAGAGTGCAAATAATTGGATAAAAGCTCAAATTTATTTGATGGAATGGTAGCCTGCAAATGGCAAGACTCCATAGATCTGTACAAATTTGAAATCAGTGATATATATTGGAAGAGGGCTACATTGAAAATAATGATCCTTTCTCTACCAATTTGAATTTCGATGTATTCGAAGCTTCGGTTGACGACGAATCGAAAATCTCTAATGAAAAGACAGTTGTGGAACAGAAAGTCTTGTCAGGATGCAGTTACTTGCCAAATCCCTAATTTTTGCCTAGATTTCCCTGGGGTGAGGTACTCAATCTAGCGGGATGCAAATTCATTTTTTATATGTCTCTAACTTTTGCCTGGATCACCCTTTCGGGTTCTCCACCGAGACGCTCATTTTTGCCTAAGCCGCCCTTTCGGGTTTTCAACTTAGCGAGCTATTCTGTTTTTCTTTCATATACTTTTTTTTAGGCAAAGTATTTCTTGACTGCATCTGAATTCACAGGACGAGTGAAATCCTCCCCATCCATTGTTGTAAGCATCAAAGCTCCGCCTGAAAAGGCTCTCTTAACAACATATGGACCTTCATAGTTTGAAGTCCACTTGCCCCTGGAATCGGGCATGAAAGACAAGACTTTCTTGAGCACGAGGTCACCTTCTCGGAACACACGAGGCTTGACCTTCTTATCGAATGCTTTCTTCATTCTCTGCTGATATAACTGACCATGGCACATGGCAGTTAATCGTTTCTCTTCAATCAAATTCAGTTGGTCATAACGACTCTGAATCCATTCAGCATCAGTCAACTTGGCTTCCATCAAGACTCTCATTGATGGGATCTCCACCTCTACTGGGAGAACAACCTCCATGCCGTAAACAAGAGAGAAATGGGTTGCCCCTGTTGAAGTGCGGACAGATGTACGATAACCATGCAAAGCAAATGGCAGCATCTCATGCCAATCTTTGTATGTAACAACCATCTTCTGGATAATCTTCTTGATATTCTTATTAGCAGCTTCAACAGCCCCATTCATCTTTGGTCTGTAAGGAAAGGAGTTAGGGTGTGTAATCTTGAATTCAGCGCACAACTCTTCCATCATCTTGTTATTCAGATTAGATCCATTATCAGTAATGATCTTATCTGGCACACCATAATGGCAAATCAGCTGATTCTTGATAAACTTCACAACCACCTGCCTGGTCACATTCGCATACGAAGCGGCTTCAACCCACTTGGTGAAGTAATCAATTGCTACGAGAATAAACCTGTGCCCATTGGACGCTTTCGGTTCAATCATGTCGATCATGTCGATTCCCCACATAGAGAAAGGCCATGGTGATGAAATCAGATTCAGAAGTGTCGGAGGAATATGAATCTTATCCGCGTAAATCTGACACTTGTGGCATTTCTTCACATATTTGCAGCAGTCAGACTCCATTGTCAGCCAATAGTAGCATGCTCTCAACATCTTTCTAGCCATGGCATGTCCATTGGAATGAGTACCAAATGAACCCTCATGGACCTCAGTCATTAACAGGTTTGCTTCGTGTCTATCCACGCATCTGAGAAGAACCATATCAAAATTTCTCTTATACAACACTTCACCACTGAGGTAGAAACTGCCTGACAACCTTTTCAAAGTTTTCCTGTCTTTCACAGATGCCCCAGGCGGGTAGACCTGGTTCTGGAGGAAATTCTTGATATCAAAATACCAAGGCTTGTCATCATTCACTTCTTCAACTGCAAACACGTGAGCTGGTCTATCCAAGCACATCACGGTGATATTGGGAACTTCATTCCAATATTTTATCACAATCATTGAAGCAAGCGTAGCAAGAGCATCTGCCATCCGATTATCCTCTCGAGGAATATGATGAAAGTCAACTTCAGTAAAGAACGTTGAAATCCTCCTCGCATAATCTCTATACGGAATGAGACCTGGTTGATTCGTCTCCCACTCTCCCTTGATCTGATTGACAACTAGGGCCGAATCACCATACACATCGAGGTGCTTGATCCTCAAATCAATACATTCTTCCAGTCCCATAATGCAGGCCTCATATTCAGCCATATTATTCGTGCATTTGAAAGTTAGCCTTGTTGTAAAAGGAATATGTGTGCCATGAGGAGTAATGATTACTGCCCCAATTCCATTTCCATACTGATTTACAGCGCCATCAAACACCATCGTCCATCTGGAACCAGGTTCTGGACCTTCATCAAGTGTAGGCTCATCACAATCTTTCATTTTCAAATACAGAATCTCCTCATCTGGGAAGTCGTACTGAACAGACTGATGATCTTCAATCGGCTGGTGCGCTAAATGGTCAGCCAAGATACTACCTTTGATAGCTTTCTGAGCTCGATACTTGATATCATACTCAGACAACAACATCTGCCAACGGGCAATCCTCCCGGTTAGAGCAGGCTTCTCGAAAATATACTTAATTGGATCCATTCTGGATATCAACCAAGTTGTATGATTTATCATGTACTGGCGCAAACGCTTAGCAGCCCAAGCTAAAGCATAGCACGTCTTCTCAAGCATAGAGTATCGAGACTCACAATCAGTAAACTTCTTACTGAGGTAGTAGATAGCAGATTCTTTCTTCCTTGATTCGTCTTGTTGACCGAGTACACAACCCATCGAGTCTTCAAGAACAGTCAGATACATAATCAGAGGTCTTCCTTCTACAGGCGGAGACAAGATCGGAGGTTCAGACAGATATTCTTTAATACTGTCGAAAGCTTTCTAGCAATCCTCGGTCCAATCATGAGATTGATCTTTCCGGAGGAGCTTGAATATCGGCGCACATGTGGTAGTCATGTGGGATATAAATCTGGAAATATAGTTCAAGCGGCCAAGAAAACCTCGGACTTGCTTCTCAATTTTGGGTGCAGGCATCTCTTGTATTGCTTTGACCTTTGCAGGATCAACTTCAATACCTCTCTCGCTGACAACAAAACCCAACAACTTGCCGGAACGGACTCCAAATGTACATTTGTTCGGATTCAGGCGAAGTTTGAACTTCCTCAAACGCTGAAAAAGTTTCAACAAATGCTCAACATATTCAACTTTCGTTCGGGACTTAGCAATCATATCATCAACATAAACCTCTATCTCCTTGTGCATAATATCATGAAACAAGGTAGTCATAGCACGTTGATACGTGGCTCCGGCGTTCTTCAAACCGAAGGGCATCACTCGATAACAGAATGTTCCCCAAGGTGTGATGAATGTTGTCTTCTTCATATCTTCGGGTGCCATCTTGATTTGATTATAACCGGAAAATCCGTCCATAAACGAGAAGACTTTGAATTTAGTTGTATTGTCTACCAACATATCAATGTGTGGTAGAGGAAAATCATCTTTCGGACTAGCTTTATTCAAATCTCTGTAATCAACACACATACGGACTTTTCCGTCCTTCTTAGGCACGGGCACAATATTGGCCACCCATAGAGGATATGCAGAAGTCACCAGAAACCCCGCATCAATTTGCTTCTGAACTTCCTCTTTGATCTTCACTGCCATATCTGGATGAGTTCTTCTGAGCTTCTGCTTCACTGGCACGCACTCAGGTTTCAAAGGCAGGAAATGTTGCACAATATCGGTGTCTAGACCTGGCATGTCTTCATACGACCAAGTAAAGATATCGAAATATTCTCGTAGCAAACTGATCAACCCCTTCTTGACAGACTCTTCAAGAAGTGCCCCAATCTTCACCATACGAACACAATCTTCAGACCCCAAGTTGACTGTTTCCAGATCTTCGATATGCGGCTGAATGATCTTCTTCTCGTGCTCAAGGAGACGGGTAATCTCATCAAGAATCCCTTCAACATCATCTTCCTCTGCCTCGAATACAGGGAATTCAAAATTGGGAGATGGCGTTGGATCATTATGTTCAATGGGTTTTAGAATCAACCTGCATAATGATTTTGGATAATAAAAACTTTAGAATTTAAACAAGCAAATCATTATGCAGATGAAAAAGATTGCTTTTATTCTTGTTTTTAGGGTTTTTTGTGATCACCGATTTCATGCAAAAGCAAAAAGTGAAAACAAATGGAAAAACAAATGTTTAACAATGCATTAATTGAATGAAATATCATTGTATAAATGCTGCCAACAATGTCATCACTTCTCCTTTTGGCATGGGAGAAGGGTTTTTGAACAAAGTGAACAAAATACGCTGACTTATGAATGACCGTAGGAACATCCACAACGACCCAATTATGGCAGATACCACCAGGGATGACAAAGTTGCTCAAATCCTCTGCATCCTCTTCCAGAATAGCAGCAGCTTCCTCAACTTGATCAGCATGGATGAAACCTCCACTCTAGAACAGCCCTTTCTTGTTGAATGCCCCAGAAGAATAGCCAATGCCAGCCCGGGATTTGTTGTCTTCAAGTTCAATCATCTTCCCTAAACCAGCAACTGCACCACATTCAATGGCCAGTTTCGCATCACGATAGGAAGCAAATGAAGGAGACTTCTTCTCAATCGGCTCAGCAATAGATAAAGCTTGGAAAGGAGTTCCAACTTCATCCTCAGCATCAATATATGAGAAAGAAGACAAGTGGCTAACCAGGAGAGCCTTTTCTCCCCCTACCACGACCAGTTTCTTATTCTTGACGAATTTCAGCTTCTGGTGTAGGGTGGATGTCACGGCGCCAGCCTCGTGAATCCATGGTCTACCAAGGAGACAACTATAAGATGGGTGGATATCCATAACCTGAAAGGTAACTTGGAAATCACTTGGTCCAATCTTGATTGGGAGATCAACTTCCCCAATCACGGTCTTACGCGACCCATCGGAAGCTTTTACAACAACACCACTCTGCCTCATAGGAGGCCCCTGATATGACAATCTAGAAAGAGTGGTCTTCGGCAATACATTCAAAGATGACCCAGTGTCCACCAGCACATTGGACATGGCATCAGTCTTGCAATTCATGGAAATATGTAAAGCCATGTTGTGGTCTCTTCCCTCCTGAGGGAGATCAGCGTCACAGAAACTCAAAGTGTTGCAAGCAGTGATGTTTGCAACTATACTGTCAAACTGTTCAATTGTGACATCGTGATCGACATAAGTCAGGTCCAACACTTTCTGCAGAGCCTCCCTATGAGGTTCTGAATTCAGAAGCAAAGATAGCACGGAGATCTTGGACGGCGTATGTAGAAGCTGGTCTACAACGTTGTACTCACTCTTCTTGATGAGCCTCAACATCTCATCACATTCTTCATTCACAGTGCCACTCGGGCCAACCGAAGAAGTAGGAGTCTTTTGTACAGAGGAGGGTTTGGCAACAGGTGTTGGATTCAGAACATTCACCGCAGTCCCAACCGGACGCTCAGCAGCATCAGAGACAACATGAGGTTTCGGGGGTGCAGAAAACACACGACCACTACGGGTCAACCCGCTCACATCAGCAATATTTACCACAGAGGTTGAAGGCAACGGCACTTCTTTCCCATCTTCCACAGCAACCGGATTGTATCGGAAGGGAATAGCTCTCTCTGAAGAATAAGGCACCGGGCCTGCAGGTTTGATCACCAAAGAAGGAGAAACCTTCGGCTTACTACCATCATAACGGATGACAACAGGTTCAGGAATCTTGAACACATGAGAAATCACATTTACTTCTGGTTCGTCTTCATCAACATTTCTGTTTTGAAGAATCTCAATAGTACCCTCATCCAACAACTCTTGCAGCTCTCTGCGCACTTGGCGACAACCCAATCTATTGACAGAGCAGATACGGCATCTATCATGGTCGTGCTCCATATGACTGTAATTACACAGCACACGATGCAACTCAACCAATGACTGTCGAATATGACTTACATATTTGACTTTATATTTGCCATGGCAACCCTGGACCATGTTAACCGACTTCCCATGCTCGGGCAATGGGTTCTTCGTAACATTGGGGCCTGAGTCCTCAAAGCTCAGAATGCCGCATCTCATAAGGTCTGGAACCTTAGTCTTCAGTGGATAGCAGTTCTCAATATTGTGACCCGGAGCACCGGAATGATAAACACAATGTTGGTCGGGCTTGTACCACCACTGCGGGTTAGCAGGTACAGCCAGAGGATCCCTCGGGGTAATCAATTTCCGCTCTATTAAAGAGGGATATAGCTCAGCATATGACATAGGAATCGGATCGAAAGTGATCTTCTTCCTATCATAATTCAAATTAGCCTGATTACTGTTGCCACGAGGCTGGTAAGCCTGCTGCTGTGGACGATGTTGCTGTTGATACTGAGGTTGTTGCTGATTATGCTGATTGTTGTCTCTGAAGACAGGTGCTATATGAGCCACCTG
Organism: Lathyrus oleraceus; assembly: GCF_024323335.1. Classification (NCBI taxonomy): domain Eukaryota; kingdom Viridiplantae; phylum Streptophyta; class Magnoliopsida; order Fabales; family Fabaceae; genus Lathyrus; species Lathyrus oleraceus. Next base: position 436,117,596 of record NC_066582.1, on the reverse strand, counting down.
ATGCTGACTGCTGGCATGACGCACAGGCTTCCTCTTGGCAGAGGGTCTTCTAGGTTTAGCATGGGATTGCACAGCATGTGCCTCTCCATCTTTCTTCTTAAACGCCCCATATCGTTTAGAAGAGCCTTCATCCTTAGTCAAACGTCCTTCCCGGACTCCTTCCTCCAATCGCATCCCCATGTTCACCATCTCGGTGAAATCAGAGGGAGCACTCGCAACCATCCGCTCATAATAAAATGAACTAAGAGTCTTCAAAAAGATCTTAGTCATCTCCTTCTCTTCCAGCGGAGGAGTAATCTGAGCTGCCAGCTCTCGCCACCTCTGGGCGTACTCCTTAAATGTCTCTTTGTCCTTCTGGGACATAGCTCTGAGTTGATCACGGCCAGGAGCCATATCAACATTATATTTGTATTGCTTGACGAAGGCTTCGTCAAGATCGTTGAAGGATCGGATGTTTGCGCTATCAAGGCTCATATACCAACGAAGAGCTGCACCAGACAAACTATCCTGAAAATAATGAATCAGCAGTTGATCATTATCTGTTTGAGTAGACATTTTCCTGGCATACATAACCAGGTGACTGAGCGGGAAGGTGTTCCCCTTATACTTCTCAAAGTCAGGGACTTTGAATTTGACAGGTATCTTAACACCGGGAACCAAGCATAATTCAGCGGCAGACTTGCCGAACAAATCTTTCCCTCGGAGGGTCTTCAATTCCTTGCGGAGCTCAAGAAATTGGTTGTTCATCGCATCCATCTTTTCATTAACATCTGGGCCCTCAGACGGCTCAGAATGATAGATGGTGGCGTCTATCCTGGGAGTGGTATGCACGACAGGAGGAGGCATTGCAAGGACCGGGCTAGATGCCGGCATGGAAGCAAAAGTAGGAGCTGGAATATCAGGCATAAAACCTGGAGGCATACCCCACAGAAACCCGGCTGGCATGGCTGGCATGAAGTGGGCACTGGCAGCTGGCACAGTTGAAGAAACCACTTCAGATATAACAGTCCTCTGGGGAGGAGTTGCAGGAGGCGGAGACGGTTGATTCTGGGCAGCTAGAAATTGTTCCATCAGAGCACTCAGTCTAGCGACTTCTTCCTTCAGCTCTCGGTTCTCTTGTTCAAGTTGATCCATCACTCTTGCAGAATTGGCTCGGGTGTAGTACCGATGAGTCAGCTTGTCTTCAAAATAAATGAAGAGCATAGAGTTAGGCCACAGACAAGAAGACCAGAACAACACCTGCTTATGCTAAAAATGATGCATGCAATGCTCGTGCATATGCTTTATTTTTATATTTCAAGGAACTTTTAGGGTTCTATTTGCAAATTTTGAAATTTAAAGCATTTAATAGCATATGGAAAATATCTCATCAAATATATTCAAGATAAAGAAGTACAACATTGTTGATTATTTTACAAGGGAAAAGGAAAATAAACATCCTATGGATCCCTAGGAGCTCGAGATACTGGAAGACGAGAAACACAAAGCTTCTTGATCTCTCTCTCATATGCTGCTTCCATATCCGCTTTCTCCTTAGCAAGTCGATCATACTTCCTCTTCCAGAATTTGGAAGACTGAGGAAGCAGAGAAGTCCAAGTATCATTCGGATCGTCTATCACCTGATCCTCGAGGAATTCAATCAGAGCGTCCTTCTCTTTGATTTGCTGAAGCAACTCTTCTCTGATCCAGGCACGTGAAAGGTCTTCGTCTCTCAACTCCTCTACGCCTTGGTTAGGGAGGGTTGAAGGCCCAGCCACATCCAAAGGTGTAGGTCTCGGATAATCATATGGCATAAGATACTCAGAAGCTCTCTGTCTGACCCAAGAAGTATACGGCTCCAAAGCTATGCAGTTCTTCGGACCCAACTCATTTCTACCCTTCTTGTGAATCTTGCGCCAAGCGCGGACTATCCTGGCTTTCAGGCCTTGGGGACCTTTACCCTCCTGAAAGAACACACCTTCTAACAGAATGTTATGAGGTTTATCCTTTAGGGGGAACCCAAGCTGACGACGTGCTAAGATAGGATTGTAGCTGATCCCACCACATGTACCAAGAAGAGGCACATTAGGGAATTCACCACAATAATCAATGATCTGAACTGTATCATACACGCGATCATACCAAGAGATATCGTCATTAGTGAGAGACATAAGCCTCGTAGACCACCGTAGACATCCCTTGTTCTCCTTGAAAGCAACCATCTGCGGTAAGTGAGAAATAAACCACTTATACAACAGAGGCAAACAACACACAATAACTCCTCCACCCTTTGCATTCCTCAGATGCAAAGAGAAATAGGCATCACCCAACAGAGTCGGAACGGGATTAAGAACTGAGAAGATCCTAATGGCGTTCACATCCACAAATTTGTCGATGTTGGGGAACAATACCAATCCGTAGATGAGCAGCACGAATAAAGCCTCAAAGGCATCCTCACTCATGGCCTTCCCATAAACGGTAGCTTGAGCAATGAGGAAATCAGAAGGAAGACCCTGAATTCCACCTTTGGTGGTCATATGCGCTTCAATAAGGGATTCATCTATGTGCAACAAGTCTACGATCTCTCGAGAAGTCGGAATACTCTCCAAGCCACTGAACGGCACCTGATCCAGAACGGGAATACCCACAAGATGAGCATACTCCTCGAGCGTAGGCAACAGCTGAAAGTCCGGAAAAGAGAAGCAATGATACAGAGGATCATAGAACTATGCCAAAGTACTCATCAACCCTTCATCAACCTGAGTAGTCAACAGAGGCAGAAGCTTCCCATAGCGAGCTTTGAAACCCAAGGGATCTAATACATAGGATGTCAGATTCCTTAACTCTTTCACATCAGGCTGTCTAAAGTTGTACTTCTTTGTATGCCTTTTTGGTCTTTCCATGTCTAAAATTTTTGCAAATAAACCCTTTAAGTTCCTTGAAAATTTTCTCTTTTTTTTTCTGATGATATGAATGCAGATGAATGCATGAATGCAGCAATCACACTCAAGGATCAAGCAAAACACACCAGACAAAGGTCATGGGAAAGCTCATAGTATCCTTAATATCAATCATCCATTTTGGTGGACCATGGTTTTCACCTTATCAACACCCAAGTTCCATTGATATTAATAATACATGAACCAGTTCAATCATCCTTAATATCAATCATCCATTTTGGTGGATTATGGTTTACACCTTATCGACACCCAAGTTCCATTGATATTAAGGATGTCTGAACGACTCAACCATGAATCACGGGTTTGTTGAGAGTCACGAGCATGGAGTCTCGGTTAAGAACCACCCAAAGGGAGTGTACTAGGGTTTAAACCTGTCGAACATGTTCTACCAGAGGTTCCCATAATCATCATCCCATCTTTCGAATATTATCGGAGGAACGAATACTCGTATTCCAAAAATATTCTCAAGAGAGACTCTTATGAGTGTAGTATCGCGTAACAATCGCATCAGATCTTACATCTGAACGACCTCCGCACTACGTCCTAAAAATAGGCCAAGATGGGCTTGGTAAACTAAGGTCCTTGGCTTCTAAGGTACATGATTGAAAGAATAACGCCTAACCACAAATGACTTGTGTGACATTATTAATCCAACATGACCTCCACCAAGTGAATGGACTCGCAAGTCAACTTGCTAAGGAATACTCCACACAAGTCGACGAGACTATGCCATTCTCCTATCCTAAGGTGCACTCGAGTTCGGGTATAGAACTCATCTCACAGAGATCACCAAGCAAACAGCAATTGTATATCAACCAATTCAATCATTACAATCAATACAGTAATCCCAAATTTGTACAAAAATATGTCATATAACAAATAAACAATATCATACAACAAGGGTGAAAAGTAGGCAAAACCACCAAGGATAAATCCCCAGCAGAGTCGCCATTTTTCTACATCGGTGTATTCGTCACTTTATGATTTATTGATTAAACCAAAAGCAAAGCATATAAATAATCGAGTCGCCACCGCACTTTTATTTATCCAAAGGAATGGCTAAAAAGCGAACAAAAGCCTAAGAAGTTTTACACATAGAAAACTAATGAAAAGATCAGAGATCTGGGTAAGGGGTTAATTACGCAATGGGAAGGTGTTAGGCACCCAAAACGTCCTAGGTACTCCTAGGGAGCCCTTTTCACAACTTGTTGTACGAAATGTTATTTGTTTATGAAATATTTTTGTGTAAACATGAATTGAAGGGATGGGAAAAGAATGTACAAGTTATTATTTTTGTGTTTGAACGGATGAACCCGTTGCCTACGTACCTTTCCATGGAAGGTAAGGATCAAAACGCCGTAGTTCGGCTAAAAGATTTCCAAAATATGAGTGGGTTAATTTTAAACAAAAGCCCTAAGGTCTTTCATTATCCACGGGAGAAAAACTCAACCTATACAAACAACAAGTCCACCATGTGAGAATAGCTTCAACTTGCTAGTGAGGGGTTAACCCTATAATAAGCAAGGAAGTCTTATAATTCAATCACTAAGGACAAAAGGTGAGATTAACATCAACCACTAAGATAATTGAGATCTATGGCTAATGTATGAAAACTTATCAAGAATGGACAAAGCCACAAAACAATTGAATGAGTGAAATTAACCAATTAGGATTTATTCACAAAAGATGGTCAAAGTATGATTAGAATTCAATTCAAGAGAAGTATAGTGAAAAAATGGAGTTGGAAAATCAGAGGCTTAAGGCCTAGGTTTCTAATTTGAAATCATGTCAAAATGTTTGCACAATAGTTTTCAAGTTTGGATTAACATGCAAAATGGAGGTTTAAAGAAACAAAAGGTAGGAGGGTGAGGAAGTAAAACTTCTTAGATGTTCACCTCTTGAGATCATATGTAGATGATTCAAGTGATTCCTTTGGAATAGGCAACAAGCGAATAACAGATGAACAAAGTAAATGGATACCGGATGCCAATCAATGGACTTATTCCAATTTCACAAAACAAAACATGGATACCAGATGCCAATCAATGGACTTACACCAATCTCCCAAAACAAGACATGGATACCAGATGCCAATCAATGGACTTATACTAGTCTCACAGGAATGATCATAGGAAACAAATGCCAATAACTGGACTTACAATTGACTCCTCACAAGAAACAAATAACAAATGCAATAAGCAAGGGGAAACAAGTTGCCAATAAATGGTCTTACACTCGACTCCAAGGAAAGGATGCCAATCAATGGTCTTAGTCCCAAATCCTACCATATCATAGGAAACAACTGCCAATAGCTGGGCTTACAATTGCCTCCTCAATGGACAAACAAAGTGTCACAAAGATATGAACAATGATTATGAAATGATATACAAGGAATGATGACAAATGCACAAAGGCACACACAAGCAAACATGTACAGATGAATCAAGTAAACAATCAAACAAGTCAATTAGCACACACTATATACAATCAATTAGGCTCAATCAAGGTTAGGCTTTACAGCCAACTGGAATGGGGTAATTTGTGCTCTTAACCCTAACATTGAGAGTTAGGGTGAAGCAGATGAAATGGAGATGAGGGGTGTGCCTCATAGCTCTTATCCCTGGTCAGGGAGAGCTTTGAACAATAGAAAGTGTGGGAGTTCAGAAAGTTGGAACTCTTCTCCACAAATGGATTCTAAAAGATCTTGGGTTCTTATTCACAATGCATCAACACATGGTGTGAGCAAAGTGAATGACACAACTGAATAGCAGGGGATGGATTACACATCCCTTTTGTCTGCCAATTGCCTCATAAGAGGACTTTTCCTGCTTGGCACAACATTAAACAAGCACAAACATTGCCTCTTAAGGAGGACTTCAGACAGGTGCCTACCAATCACAGTAGGTCTTCCAGACTACATAAAGATTAGAGATTATACCTAAGTGGTTAAGCAACCAAGCAAAGCAAAGTTCACAATGAACTTAAAGCAACTTAAGTACCTGTGGAAAACACTAACAAGTCAGTACAATACTCAGACAAACAGACAACAGTCAATAAGCAACAGACAATCCCAATGTACAAAATGTGTAAGCCATGAGTCAAACTCAAATGAGTTAACATCAACCTACAAAACACACAAATGTTAGTAATCAAAAGCAAACATCAATACTCAAATGATGAAGCATCATCAACTATGGAACTTGAATGCTCAACCTGAAATCAAAGCTCAAATGTAAGCCACAAACCACTAGGTCAAAGCCTAGGGTCAAAGATGGAGAAAAAATTTAAAACAAGAGCTGAAATTTAACATGAATCAACTTCAATCACATCTTGACACATTCCAAAAGGTCTCATATCAAAATCAATCACCAAATGCATTTCATGATCAAATGAAGTTCAAGGCAATTTCAAAGCTCATATGTGATCAACATGAATGAAAAATCTCAATTAAAATAGAAATGATTCAAATAATCTGGAAAAATTCATGCACATTCAAGACATCTAACATGATAAACATACAAAAAATCAGAAGCATTGGACATCATTTGGTATGGAAATCACATGGCACAAGTTGGACAAGCAAAGGTGTGACACAAATTGTCACACCAAGTTAGCACAATCATAAAACAGAAATGGTAATTGAGAAAAATGCCAAACCAAAACTAAAATGTCAAGCAATGTGTCTAGTTTCATCATGCAAAATTTCAAGTTCATTGGATAAGAAACAAGCATTTCACAATAGTTTGAACAAGGCAAGGTCAAAACAAGACATATGATCAATCAACCTAGCACCAAATAAAATCCAGCCAAACACAACTTGTAAAATCATGATGATAAAAAAGTAGACAAACCAAGAAGCAATATGCAAAAAATTGGAGTCAATTTGGATGAGTTTTCAATTTTTTATGATTTTTTTGAAGTTAAGGAAAAAATTAAAAATGAAAATGGATATAGCATGTGAAAATAGGAGAAAAAATGAAATAGCATTTGAGAAACTGCGCCCAGGCGGATTCGAACCATTGCCAAATTCAAAAGTGGCGCATGCTCAAAACGACATCGTATCAGCTCAAACCCTAGCGCGCCAAAACATTTCGTAGCTAAATCAAATTTTCCTAGCTAATTGGCAGCAGTTTCGTGGCTGGTTCTGGAAATGAAGAACATTCAAGGTTGAAGATGAAGATCATCATGATCTTCATCTGGATTTTCCAGATTTCTCAAAACATGTCCAGAAATCATAATTAAGCACAGCGTTCGAATCATCATGCAATGTACAATCAAGATCCATAATCATTTCATGCAAAAACATCAAAACACGCACGGATCGAAGAGAATAAGATTCATGCATGAAACTTCAAACTAACATAACTCAGCCAATAGTGCATGAAAATTCACGATTCAAAGCTCAAACTCATCAGCATACTAAGATCTACAACAATATCATAATAGATTTTAAAATTAAGAGAATCGAATTGTAACCTCTTGAAGTGCAGAACCTCTGATTTCACACGATCTGTAGCTTGCAATGGTTCAAATCTACTCCACAGTGCTGGAAATGAAGATTGGTGAAGTAATTGAGGCTTGAATGGATCTAGATCTTGCTCAAAACAGAAATTCCATTTGCACCTTCATGAACATGAGCTGCACTTTTCTTCCACGAATTCAGCACAACAAACCTTGATCTCTACCAAATCCAAGCTCAGGAACAAGAATATGAAGTTAAAATGCCATGATATTTGGAAGAAAATTGAGTTATGAGTGAGAGAAAAATTTCAAGTGAGAGAGAATTCTAGATCTAAAGTGTGAAAAAATGATTAATCCCCCCCAATTCTGTTAGGGTTTAAGTATTTATAGCTATGCTAATCACTTGGTTAATCCCTAATTAGCTTGGTTAAGTGAAATAAGGCAATTTACAAAATTTCAAAATTTGCATGTGCATGCATTATTGGCACGTGAACAGTGCTCTCTTCCTCATCAAAGTCTCTTAAAATCTTCTTTTACATCCAATGGCAATGATAAAAATCTCATACAATGCACAAATTTTGAATTTTGTAATTTCCCTCCAAAAAAACCATGGATTAATAAATGATTATGTGATGACAATTCAAGTAATGTGATGCATGATTTGGAAATTAGAGGTCAAGAGGAGAATATTGCAAAAAGAACCACTCATTTTGGAGCTTTGGTTGAGAAGTTATGGCCATTTGAAGTTCCATGCATACTTTGCCATGATTTGATCATATCTCCTTAACCATACACCATATGCTCATGATCTTGGACATTTTGGAAATGGGAGAGAAAGATCTACAACTTTCATGTTCAACAAAATTTCATTTGAAGCTTTATTGATGATGTAATCTTGAGTTGAAGTTGGTCCAAAATCTTTCCATTTTTGGAAAGTTCAAATTATATGTCACTTTCTATTTTTGGAAATTTTTGACTGGACCTCAAATTCTTCAATGTGAGTGTTTGAAATGTCAAATGAGACTTGTTTGAACATGAATGAAGTATTTCTAATCACTTCCCACCTCCAAATCCACAGTTGACTTTGCAGTTGACTCTCTGGGTCTTCAGTTGACCTGAAAATATTCTGATGAAATTCAAGCCTCTACCACTTGGGATTTTGCTTCAAAATAACATCATAGCTCATATGAACTCTTGTGAATGATTATGGGGTCCAAATCTCAAGAAGGACCACCATCTATTGCTCAATGAATGCTTTTGATTGCCTTGACCTGTTATTGCTTCATCTGCAAGACAAAGGTTAGATGACATATTTTTGTACTTTTGGTTAGTGATTAAAGGAAAAGCAATGACATACAAATGCAAGGAATGCTTGGTGATCAAGAATCACTCTCAAAAAAGATAACCAACCCACAGGAAGGAAGCAAGGTGTCCAATGATCCTTGAGGCAATGTGATGTTATGATATGATGCCATGAGGGATCTTAGGGACAAAATTGGGGTCTTACATGTACCATCACTGGAATCAGAATTATTTTACCGAAGTTCTATAACAATGGACAAAGTCCTAACACTGGACTGATGTCCTCACCTAACTCTGAAATATATGATGTTTGATTCTTCAAACAAATTAAATCTCCCATATGAACCTCCAAACCACAATTCAACACTGCCAATTAAGGTTAACATTGTTTCTTTTGACCCAAATAACATTGCTAGTTAGGGCTAAAACATTGACTCTTTCGAACCTAAACATAGTCAAACATTGGTTCTTATCGAACCTTCGATATAATTGAACAATGGTTCTTATCAAACCTTTAACGTAATCAACATGGGTTCTTCATCAACACTGGACATGTGTCCCAAAATATTCACAACTTATTTCACACACATATCTAATAAAAACATTGGACTTGTATCCTACAACATTAACAACTTAATTCACACAAAACATATTATCAAAACATGGGACTAATGTCCTAAAACATGACACAAATTTACACCATAGTCTTTATTCACAATATTATTTATACCCACAGAATCATAAAACCATTACCATATTCACAATATTATTTATACATATAACATCATGAGACCATTACCATGTTCAGAGTATCATCTTCACACATAAACGTCATGAATTTGTTATCATAAGACACATTGAAGTCTTTGTTTTCCAAAGTAACTAACATGCATTAGGTGTGCATATCACATAATCAACAAGACATGCAAAGAGTTTGTCATGATCATCACCCTCTCACACATGCAATTCATAGCCTATCATTATTTCTACTCCAAAATAGTTTCTAACTAGGAATACCACATCAATAAGGCATAATATGGATAGAATCAAATATTCAACATGAAACCAAGTGCAACAACAATTTCACACATCATGCATTTGGTCCTTCAATTTGTGCAACAATATTCCTATCAAAACAGTCTCGAATCATGTTTTCTACTAATGGTACCTCAATTTCAAATAATTATTTAAAATATCAAACAAAATCGAAATCAAGTACATGAACATGTTTTAAAAATATGATAATGTCTATTTTAAGACTATGATTTTTTAGGACTTAAAGTCTCAATTGGTACAATTTATTCAAACTATAGGAATTTGTGCAGACACATGGCATAATGTTTTGTCCGACTTGTAACTAGTATATCTTCTACTGTACTTAATAAAATAAGATACTTATTAAATCTAATGCATTAGAAACTTTGTCTATTTTCTTATGATATAAGGTTTAATCTTAAAGGACTTGTGTAGAGTGAGTTGTACCCAAAACACTAACAGTGTGTCAATTAATTATGCTACAGAAGTTCAAAACATTAGCTAAAATTGCAGTTTAGTTTTCTCATCTTTGTCACAATGAAAATGATCCAATTCAAAGTCTATCACGTGATAAATCTTGTATAGTTTCTAATTATTTTAGTTTCACTTATAAAATATATATGCAACTAAAGGTATACGAAAATGACTAACAAGGTATACTAATCACAAGCTGCCTAACTTTAATCTTAGTTATTCCTTGCTAATTTCATATAGTTTATACTCCTTAGGGTTCCATAAAAATACTTAACTTGTCCCTAACAGTCAACACACCTATATATTTCCTAATCACCTCCATTGCTAATATCAATCATTCAGCATTTATAATTTGGTTCACAACAAAATATTATCAAAACATTGGACTTATATCCTAAAACATCATACTGTTTTATACAATGAGTCCTTATTCTCAATATTTCTAACACATATAAACATCATGAAATCATTATTATTAAAAGATAGTTCTACGTATTATATTCCCAACGCATCTGACCGCGCCTCAATACAAGTTGCTTATCTCAAGTTATGATTTTTTTACTAATCCATTTGATATTTTTGGAATAGCACATATGTGTAACCAATTACACTAATAGTTTAACAGATTATACATTGTTTTTTTCTTTGTTTTTTTGCAACAGTAACTTCATCAATCTCAACCAAAATCCTAACCAAATCAAGAGTTCGAGAGCAAAAATGAAAATACATATTTTTAAACCTTTTAGTATTATTCAAAACATCAACCAAACACAATAATTTCATCACTAAGATTCATCAATTCATCAATAACAATCTCAACATCAATTCATCAAATTATACAATTAAACTCAATCATGAGCAATAAGAGGGGGATCAATGGCCTAGGGCTCATAGAATTCTCATCTCAAAGAAAATTCACATATAACCTCATATAGTTTGGAGTTTAAAGGAAATCCCACTACCTTAAACATAGAATACGAAATCATAGAATAATTTCTTCCCCTTACTTCGTTGACACAGACTTTTTCTCGCGAGCTCTCAACAATGGTGAAAAACTTTCCCCGTGTAACTCTAACAACTTTTTCTCTGGCGAATTGAGACTTTCATCTTGAGTTTTTGAGAAGAAAAGAAATTTTTTCGTGTGCTAAGGTTTCTGCCTCCTTTTTCTTTTCTCCCAAGAGAATACGTATTTTCTCATCTCTTTTTTCTCTCTAATTCCATCTTATTATTTCTAATTTCCTAATTTCTTAATTATTTATAAGTTATTAAAATAAGTTCAATAAATTATATAAATTTCAATTAATTAAATTATATTATCAATAATAATAATAATAATAATAATAATAATAATAATAATAATAATAATAAAAGCACACAAAAATCACATCATCAAATAATTAAAAAAATATGAATAAAATTTGGAGTGTTACAACTCTTCCATACTTATTTAATTTTCATCCTAAAAAATTTACCCGAAACGAACAAGTCTGATTAAGCTCCCAAATTTAACTTTCTAATTCCCACGTCAATCTACCGCCGCGTTGTAACACCTCTAATTTTTATTCGCATTTTTGTTGTTTTAATAATTGAATTTTATGTGAGTTTTTTAAACTTTAGTGCTATTATTATTATTATTATTATTATTATTATTATTATTATTATTATTATTGTGTTAATATTTAGAAAAATAATATGAATGTTGAATTTATTAGTAATTATAATAATAATTGAAATAAGAAAAAATGGAATTAATATTATTAAGGGCATAATTAATAGAAATCAAGAGTTAGTGAGGAGTTATGAAATGAGGAGTTGAAAAGTTAGGGAGTTACATGCAATAAGAATAAAATAAATTATAAATTTGTATTATAAAGATGGAAGAAAGAGAAAGGGGAAGAAAAGAGAAGTTACGTATAATTTTCTGGAAGAAAAAAAGAAGAAAGGAGAGAGACGGCCATAGGAGCAAAGAGTGCAAGGAGAAGGATGTCCCATCACCAAAGCTCAAGATAAATTCTGCATAATCAAGGTAAAGGGGAGCTTTTTTTATGTTGGGTATTTTAGCAATGGGACAGTGGGGTTTCCCTTAACCCCTGTTAGATTAAGTGAATTTTGTTGTGATAATTGCATGATGTTGTGATTCTTACTTCATGCTATGATTTTCTTGTGAGTTCATGGATAAAACGTGATATGTTGATGTTGTGTTGAGATATTATGGACGAACTGAGTTATGTATTAGAATATGATTGATGATATTATATTTTACTAGTTATGGTGAACAATGACGTTGATGATTAGAGGTATTAGAAATTGAATAAAATTATGTAATCAATTAGTATTGGATGTTGACTATGACTAAAATATGTTAAAAAATGAGTTAGGATGATTCTAGGTTGAATAAACTGAGTCTAGGAGTGAAAACCCCGTGAAAAGTCGAAAAATCAGGTTTTGGAGTCACACAGGATTTTCTCACCCTTGTCGACCTCCGTGTTGAAACCTTCACTGGATTCGACTATCAAGATCTCTACATGCTTAACATAGTGAGTGTCCTCAGTCTGCATTGAGTCAGAGTCCACCTTCATCGATGTCTTTGGCTTCTCGCCAAATTGGAGTTTGCCCTCTTTCAAAGCTTTGTGTGACAAATCCCTAAAAAGAACACATTGAGAAGTCTTATGACCCAAGAAATTATGGTACTTACAAAAACTTCTATTTTTTCTTTGTTCTAACGGAGGAGCTTTTAGGTCCTGCGGCACTATAAGTTGTCCATCTATAACTAACAAATCAAAGATTTTGTCATATTTTGTTATATCAAACGTATAAGTTTTAGCGACTAATTTATCATTCTTGCTGGGCTCGATAGGATTTTTCCCGTTCGACGACTTCAACAACTTGCACACATAAGGAGGTCTTGCTTAAGTTCAGCCACATTTACCTCACTCTCTTCGACACATTCGTCGCATATGTCTGACGAGTAATCACCTGCCTCTACATAAGTGTCTTTCTCTTTTTTATTATACTTATATGTTCTGGCTTTTTCAGCTTTCAAGTGTTCGACCTGGCGAACTCTATGTTCCAATTGTTCCATGCCTCTAAGGTATTAAGTATCTAACTTCTTCCTAATGGAATAATCTAGGCCACATGCAATCATTTCAACTAGTTCATGTTTAGAGACTTGTGTAAAGCATCTTGCTTTAAGAAGTCTAAACATGTTTAGATAATCATTAATCAATTCAGGGACCTTTCTCCTAACACTAGCCAACTCCTTCAAACTTATTTTCGACTGACCCATGTAAAAATGTTCATGGAACAGTCTCTCCAACTGACTCCGTGTTTGAACAGAGTGTGGAGGAAATATGGTGAACCAAGTGAAGGCGTTCTTTGTAAGTGAATTTAGAAAATACTTCATTTTTAAATTCTCGTTGTTCGTAATGTCACCCGCTTCAGTTTGGCACCTGGCGACATGTTCGGTTGTCGATTCACTAGTGTCACTAGCGAACTTAGTGATTTTGGGAACTTTCCAACCCCTGAGTAACTCCATTTGTCGAACATACTTTAAGAAAGGGGAAATGAATTTAGGCCTGTGGAGTCCCACATTAAGGCCGTTTTGGGTCAAGATCTGTTCGTCCACATTGGCTATGTTATTATGCCGAGCAAAATTGTCTTGTTGAACATTTTGAAAAACCTGGTCCGCATCTTAGTTCCTCTGAACCATCAGGGGTCTGGGATTGTCTTGACCTAAGTATTCTACTTCCTCCCTATTTGGGATTGGTTCAGGTCAAAATCCTTGATTTTGGCCTACATTTTCCTACACCATCCTGTTTTCAGGCATTTTTACTTGCCCAACATTTGATATCTGGGTAGTTGGTCGAGGTGGAATTTGGGGTGTGCCAATTTTTTTAGTTATTTTCCCAATTTGGTTTTTCAATAGTTAATAGGTTTGGTTTGTGTTTGTAATCATCGAATTAAAAATTGTCCCCATTTTTGGGGTGAGAGTGCTAACCAACTCCAGGTTACTCTTGTCCATTTCTTGCCTCATATCCATCATGGAAGTGGTATTCAATGATGGCGTTGTTTGGGGGATATAACATATCCCTCTCGGTCGAACCATATTATTAATGGTCAACGCCGAGGCGTTCTATGGGTTATACGACGAGACAATTTCTATTGCATTATCACTAAAAGTTGACATGTTAGTGTGTGGGTCAACCATCATCGATGTTGGCATACCATAAAGGTAATCCCTATTGTTCATTGGCATTGAGAACCCAAACAAAGGCCTTGCGACCGTAGGGTTGAACATGATATTTCTTGACTATGGTGGGGGTGTTACCCCCCCTGTGATGGCACCGGTGCAACTGGTGTCGATGACACCACCAGAGTTGTTGTCCTAACAGGCGTTGACACGACCATATCTTCAACCGTCCACCTGACTGGTTATTTTACTACATTCTAAGGATTGTTATATGCACTAGTGTTATCTATAGAGGAACGCATTATTTTTGGTAAAGACTTTCCACTTCTTAAACACATGCAAACTACCCAGAATAATTTATGAACACAACGCAAGTTTATGAAAGAAACTTATGTGTATCTAAGTAAATAAAAGTTTAGCACAAATCCCACTGGGCGTGCCAATTTGTTTACACTAAAATTTGGTAAACAACTGCTAGTCTCTTATTTAAAGGTTACTTGCAGTATCAACTACAGAATCCTAGGACATAGTACTAAAAAATTGTACTTTTATAGTGTAGGTTGAGAAAATGCTAATTTCGACGTGGTCGAAATAGTTGTAGAAAAATATAAGTAGCGTAACTTCGACTGTAATGAAAAACAAGAGTGTTGTATGAAAAAAATAAAGTGACAATGCAAGTAAAATAAATATGAATGCAGTTGGGCAAAAATCATAAAAGGAATTGAAAAGTTTGCATTTAAATAAAGGTGGTGTTTCAGGATTCATACATTCTCTCAGTAAAACTCTTTTCTCTAACGTTGGTACTTTGAGTATATCTGAGATTTTGTGATGAAATCAAATGAACACCCTAAATTCTAACTCTAGAAACTCTATTAATACTAATATGAAATAACTGATCCCTAACGTTCCATTCTTCAGCTTTAGCCAAACAAGCTTCTGCATGCATTTCGCCCATGCATTCCATTCCGCGTGTCTTCAGGATAAAACTAAGAAGTAGTTACTGATTTTTGAACATAACATCTTTGCACACTCAAATAACCATCACTTAGACGCGCATGTTGCTTTCAAAATGTTGATGTTGAAACATCTTCCAAACGCATTCCAAAAATTAATGTCCCACTTTTCCCACTCGAGACTTCAACAATGCACATGTCATCAAACATCTAATTGCCCTTGACTTATGCTTATGCTGATATTTTCCGTTCTGTCAATTTTTTTAGCTAACATCTCCATACAATATACACCCATAGAAGAGTAATCTCCCCCTTACCTTGGATTTCTAGCAAAGCAAGCTCTAAGTTTCTCAACAATGATATTTTCTTCTAGGTTGTCTCCCTTGCCTCTTTTCTCTTGTTCCAAAATAATACGTTATGTAAAAGTTTCAACCCTCAATATTTTCTATTAAACCAAAACTTTATTCCCCTAATTAGGTTATTCTCTTATTACCCTCAACTTACTTTCATATTCCCTATTTTTCCCTTACTCCTCTTACTAACTTCTATTTTTTTTTAATTTCTAATAATTCAATTATCCATCAAATTATATTATTTCACTTATTTTTCTAATACAATCTTATTTTTATTTTAAATCTAAATTTCCTCCCAATATTATTTTTAATCATTCCTCTCCACTTAAATTAATTAAAATTAGTCTAATTAATTTCTACAATTCCCTTAACTATCTCCAAAACCCACAAAACACATATATATTCACTAATTATCCAAATAAAAACATATAAATTAATTAAATAATTAAATAAGCAAAACTAAATTAAATTAAATATTTTGATTGATTTTCGAGTTTAACACATTTTGACTGACATGCAATTTTCTACTTAAAACTACTTTTGGTCACTTTTTCAAGGGTTCTAAAACTAGGAGATAAAGTGACGACTAGGGATATTCAATGGGAGAATTTGGAGAATATTGGAGATCAATTCTTCCATCGATTTTGATGATGAATACTTATCAACTCATGATATTTGTTAATTTATCAATGAGTAGCTAAGTTTCTCTAGACTAGGTCTTTTTGTGATGAACCTTATTTTTACTTTGTTGGATCATATGTGTGTTTGAGATTTATTGAGACTTTTATTGTGAATATCATCTTTATTTAAATTGTTCTTGAGTTTAATTCTTTTTGCCACTTACGGGTGTACGAATTGATTTAGATACTTAGGGATTTCTGAGCATTGGCCTACTTATTTGATCTAGACCATTCATCCGACTTTGTAATTAACTAGGGATAGATAATTAGAAGTTGTTGCTTAAGAATTAATGCACTTAATGAAGCTAGCAGAAATATACCCGAACGTATCGCACACTCGAACATACAACAGACTCGCCATCGAACTTTATTTATCCCCAAAGGGAAGGGAAAACATTGATAAAACTCAGGGGAAAGAGATATGTTGGGTAAGGAAGTCGGTTATGCAAGGGGAAGGTATTAGCACCCCTAACATCCATGGTACTCCATGGGAACCGTTTTGATTGGTCTCGCTCGAATAAGTGTTATATCTAAGGATTAATCGCAAAAGAATGGGAAAAGGAAAAGAAATAGATAAAGTGCTCGGTGAGGATTGGGACCCTTATGCCTACGTATCCTCATAGTGCAATGAGGAATTCATAGCTTCGTAGTTCGCGGAACTATAGGCGGGAGGTGAAAAGAATGATGATAGAAAGTACGGTCTAAACTAAACAGTAGTGTTTTGAACTCCAACAAGGGTGAAACATGAACCCAAGAGTAAACTCACGTTGACCAATATGTGGACTAGCCGGAAGCATCTGCCATTATATGGTATAGCCGAAAACTAGGAGAATTAAGTGTTTGGGTAGGAGCCAAACATTTCTTGGTTCACAAGGTGACACAAGAAGGAGCACCAAGGTATAGTGTATTTGGCTCAAAGAATAGGTATATCACATGAAGTGAATGAAGGTAGATCATGAATGCATCATGGAGATGAATGGAGTGAAGTGACCGAAGTCACAGAAATGAATATCTGGTGATAAGTGACTGAAGAAGTATTGTTTGAAATCGAAAGGTGAAGGTGTATTGGAATCCATAAGATAAATGAGATTTATACCATAGAGATGTCTGGGTGACAGGCCAAACAACTCTAGATAGAAATGCGGACTTTATGTGAGGCGTTCTAAAAGGGTGTATATGGAATTCCAAAGAAAGTGTATTTCGATGTCAAAGGAATAATATGTCACTAGTTGAACGATTTATGATCGAAGGTAGGTAATGAATAGTGAAAGGTATGACTAATGACCTAAGGCGGAAGGAGGAATAATTAGAAGTATGCCCGCCAAGGATTCACATCCTCGTGCCTACGTATTCTCATTGTGCAATGAGAAATTCAGAGAAATTGTAGTTCGGAACCACGAGAATAGGAAAAGAGAGACATACAGTGATGAAAAGTATAACTTATACCAACAGAATTGTATCAAGGGAACCCACAACTGGAGGGAACTTGGAATCAAATAGTAAACAAGCCTTTCAACCAAAGGAATGAATAAAATGTCTAGGTACGAGCCAAACAACTCTTGATTCACAAGATGAATTGGTGCTACAACGTCTCAAAGGGTAAAAGCGGGGCCCAAGAGAAAGTATTGTTGTGTACAAGGAAACAATATACCACTGGATGGGGAACAAACAATTCGAGATCAAATCAGAATAGTATCTTGGATCCAAGAAAGGGATAGACTCTGAATCGAAGAGCAAAGTGGCGTCTTAGCCAAAAATAATGAATTAAATGTTTGGGTGACGTGCAACACAACTCTCGATTGATAAGGTGGAATGTCGTTAAATCGTCCTAGAAGGATAGACAAAGAGTCTAAGAAGAAGTTTGATTAATCTCAAAGAGATGGTATAGATTGAATGAATGAAGAATGATTGAATAAATAGGGTAGCAATAGATAAGATAGCTCGCGAAAAATCTGGGTTCTCCTGCCTACGTATCCTTATAGTGCAATAAGGAAATCAGAGCTTTCGTAGTTCAATCAACTAGGGCTGAAAACAAGGTGATTAAGGAGGCAAAAGAATATGATTGAATGATTGAATGAGAGAAAGGAATGGACTTGATAGTCACTTGATAAGGATCACACTAAAGTCTATGAGTAAAGGTGGATACGATAAGCAACGAGTCAAACGTCTCTCACCCAAAGATATCCAGAATGAGTGTAGGAAAGCTCCAGTCTCATTCCTTCTTTACCACTTAAGGCTCATGGCATGTAATTCTCATCCTAACTTTCAAGTTGAGAGAGGAGAAACTTTGTCGTTGTTTCTTGTGTTGATGAAGATCTTATCAATCGTTCAATTCGAGTTGCACTAAAGTCTATGAATAAAGGTGAATATGATGAGCGTTGGGTCATTCGTCCCATACCTAAAGATACTCAGAATGGGGGTAGGAATTCTCCAGTCCCACTCCTTCTCTATCGCTTAAGGTTCGTGTCGTACAACTTGATTCATGATTGATAGTTTGTTGATGTAGTCCTTGCTTTTCTTTGTGAAGAGGGAAAGACTTGCCAATCGTATGATTAGAATCGTGCTAAAGTCTATGAATAGAGGTGAATACGATGAGCGCTGGGTCATTCGTCCCATACCCAAAGATACCCATAATGGGGGTAGGAATTCTCCAGTCTCACTCCTTCTCTATTACTTAAGGCTCATGGCGCACAATTCCAACTTTGATTTAACAAGCTCTTGTAGTTTGCCACCTTTGAAGCACTTGTATAATCCACTGCTTGGTATGACTGAGGATGCCTTGATCGAGGATCTGACTTGAGGCTTCGAGCTCTACAGTTTAGAGAAAAAGTCTTATTAAACGACCAAGGGTCTTTTGGTCATTCAAATTAGACCGTGGGATTATACAAGTTCAAAGGATTTAATTGATCAAAATTGCTTTTGATCAATTTAAATCATGGGGTTGAAATGATTTAAGAAACTAGGATATAACTTAATCTAATGGTTAGGATTTGGTCGAATTACCCTAAGAGATCATGTCATGCTTAGTCAAAGACTTGATTAAAATTCTATGTACAAATTCTAAGGGAACATGCAATTGTTAGGAATTGATTAAAATTCTAATGTCAAGTTCTAGTCCTAAGAGAACATGCATTTGTTAGTCAAAAACTTGATTAAAATTCTAAGCTAAAAATTTAAAGGAACATGCCACGATGGACCATTTCTACACCTAGGGATAAAACAGTCAATTCACAATTTCAAAAATATTGCATTAAAACTCAAATTATGAAATTTTAATTAAACTCAATTAGATTCTAAAGTGGATCTAATTATTCTAAAATTTAGAAGGATTATCTAACCTAATTACCCTACTATTTCTAAGTTCAATTCTAAATCCTAGAATTTGATCTAGTAAACAACTAGTTAAAACTAAAGAAATTCGAATGTCTAATCAAAATATTTCGAATCAATTTCTAATTAAATTCTAACCCAATATAGAAGCCTAACATCTAAAACTCCTAATTATTTCTAAATTCTAAATCAAGTTCTAAAATCCTAATTACTAATCAAAGATCTAAAATCCTAATTGGTTCTAGAATTATAAAAACTCATCTAATTGATATCTAATTAATCCTAACAAATCTTGATTACAATCTAATGAGATCTTAAAATTCTAAATTTGATTTTAAAACTTTCATGTCAAAACCAACCAAAAGCTAATTAGCCTAAGTATTAACCTAATCCTAATATCTAAGTAAATTAATTAAGCTAATACAAAAAACAACAGAACTTGGGCTCACCCGAAAATGGGGGTGCAGGCCGAAGCAAAGGTTAATGTGCAATAACCAGAAGCGGTTGAGCTTGGAGGCTTCAGGCCCAAGCGCAGGATTAAGGGCCAAAGGGGGTGTATCTGACCCGCGGGAGGTGCAACGGCCGAATGGAACCTTATACAAATTGTTAAAAGGGACCCCTGTTGTGAATGTGGTTCCGTTAGTGATGTTTTACCCGCTATAGTTATCTTGGAACCGACCCTGTCATAAACCCGAAGGACGAAATAGAACTTGCAGGGTCAATATTTAAATTAATTTGCTTTTTTAATTGGAATTTTCTGGTGGCTGATTTTAACTGCACTCGGATTCTTGCAGGTAAAAGTTATCTTGCTATGAATTGAAGTTGTCCACAAGTTGAATTGGTTTGAAGGTATGAGCATTCACATTTCTATGGTAGAATGTTTTATTAACTTGCTGCAATTTCATGTTGGCTAAATGTTAGTTACAGATTGGTTGGTGGGTTAACTAGAAGAGTCGTTTCAAATGGATGATGCAGGTTTGAAGTTTGCGAACGGCCATTGGATTAAGGTGACCGGCCAGCGCATGTATCCTCTCAAATTTCCGATTTTGGTAGTTGATTATTTGAGTTAAAGTTGTGAGAGTTGTTAGAAGTTGGCTTAGGTTAAGTGTTAGCTAGAAGCCTCTTGAAAGGTTTTGAAATTAGGTAATTAATTAGGATTGATTTGTTAATTAAAAGGATGAAGCTATGCGATGAGTAATTGTTAACGCACTGTAATGTATGCCTTGCTTGTTTGGTGAGTGAATTATTTTTCACAATGTATTTTGGTAAGCCATGGCTATGAATGCAAATGCCTGAAATGATGAGTTTGTTGCACATGCTATGAAGTATTAGAGCTGATTTTGGCAATGGTTTTTACAGGTAGTTCATGGAAGGGAAACTAACTTGGTCTTTGAATGACAATGGATGTCGTGGAAATTATTTTAGCATGTTAGGACTTACTTGGATTTAGTCTCCCTATAATTTTTGTGACTCTTGAGATGGATTGACATTGTTTTAAATGTATGGTTTACGTATTGGCATAAAGTGTTGTAATGCAATTTTCGGTTCAAATGCAAATGTATTTGGAATTAGAATGGAGTTAGAGTTGTAATAGCGAAATGGTGTTTGGAATTTTAATGTTAGGTTTGAAATCGTAAAGAATTTGGTTTTGAAAATTTGTAATGGAATGTTAGGTTTGAAATCGTAAAGAATTTGGTTTTGAAAATTTGTAATGGAATGTAATGCATTAAAGGTTTATGGATGGAATGTATGTAATGGGGTTATATAAAACAAATGGTGATGTAACCTTGGAAATAGAATGGATTTGTGTGATTGAATATGATTGGTGAAATTGAAATACAAAAGTGATTGATATTTGGAAGCAGGTTAGAAATGAACATGAACCGAAAAATGAAAGTGTGTGGTTCAAGTCGGTTTATGATGATCCAATGTTATGCGTCGGTGATTAACTTCTAAGAAATTTGGGAAATGAAAAGCTCAATGAACATGGTTCATATTGTTTATGTATTGAGAAGGTAATTTGGTTTGTGTTGGATATGGAAAATGGGCATTTAGGTGAATGGGTTTTGATGGATATGGACATAGTAGCATTTGGGTAAGAGAAATGATTCACAAAATGGATATGGAAATTGGATAATTGTTGGTAAAAAAGAAATAGTGGAATCAGATGTTAATTTTGAGTCGTGGGCTTAACATGTGAAATAAATTATAATCCTTATGCTGAATTTTTGACATAATAATGAATGAATGAAAGTGTCAACTATTAATTTGGCAATCATGGTCCATTAATATGAAATTTATACAATCAATTTGAATTTAAAATCAATTTGAAGCAATGACGAAATGACAGTTGATATTTATGCTAAATGTCATGGTCAAGTATGATAAGTTGACTTTGGTCAACTAGTTGATCAGAAGTCAACGTATGCAAAAAGATGATGAAATGGATCTCTATGATTAAAAATGCATGTTCAAAAATGGCACCATGACCCGATTAGAACCAATGAGCTTTGGATCAATGAAGCTTAATGGATGGAGTGACTTGAATCCAATGAGATGGAGTGGAATATGAATGCAAGCATGTTTAGAACCAACCAAAATAAACCATGTAGCAAGGGTTTAGCCAGGTCAAAGTTTCAAGTGTCAAGTAATAACCAAAGGTCTCGAACCCCGGGTTAGGTAAAAAAGTAAAATGGAGGGCAAATTTTGGGGTACTACACTTAGAAAACCTAATTTAACTTTGACTTGGCCTAATAAATTAAGGGACTATCATATAAATTCGTGAGTCGCACACCAAGGAATTGAGTGCACTAGTTTTGTTCATTTGAAGTGGGATAACAATTTAATTGAAATTAAATAAATACACAGTTCATCAACAAGTAAAAATAAGAGGATTCGATAAAAGACTTAATCGTCTTTCTCTTCTTGAATTTCATTGTTTTAATTTCTCGTTTTAGAACGAATTTTCTAACACCCCCCCCCCCCCCCCCCCCCCCCCCCCCCCCCCCCCCCCCCCCCCCCCCCCCCCCCCCCCCCCCCCCCCCCCCCGCACATGATTTTCTTATTAAATTACAATCCTCGTTAAGCCAACAATTTTATTATTACTCAGCATTATCGATAGATTTGCCGAGAGGTCATCACAATATCACAGTTACCATGTAATCTATTTTATCACTCTTTGCTATTTTTCTCACTTGTCATAGAAATCTTTCCTATATTTTCTACAATGTGGGTTACACTCAAGGGTATTTTTCTTTTCGTGTTGCATTTTGTAGGTGGAGATGCTTCACTGAGCTCACACTTTACTCCTTTAGAAAGTGTGCTTTTAGGAGAAAATGATTCACAGGCATCCTTAAGTAAGCTACATTTATGTATAACATGATTAAGGTCATGGTTATATAGGCTTAAAGTAGGGTTTTTCTTGTGTTTGTAATTCTTGCATCAAAATCATATGCAATGCTATTTTGGCATAAGTTCATGATATAAAGTAACAATTCTAGATTTTGTTGGAAAAATAGTTTAATAAAATGCATATAGCACAAGAACTTATCATATACGTGCTACTTATCATATAACTGCTTATAGAAATAAACTTAAAACAACTTATGAACATGGCATAAGTTGTTTCCATAAGCACTTTTAAAATTCCTCACAAATACTTATGTAATATATAAGCATGAATAAGTCAATCCAATAAGACCTTTAATACATCAAAACACTACCAACATTGAGGATCAGATGTTTGTGTAAACATTCATGGGTAATTGAAAACACGACTAGAACTTTGTGTTGATCTAGTACTGATTTTGTTGGGGAGTCAGAAGAGCGTAGTAAGTATAAGTGTTTAAGATTTTAGAGACTGTGACACCACATATACATGCAAAATCTTAAGGAAGTGGATGTATGAGCCATTTCTCTTATATACATAACATTTCATCCATTTCTAGTAAATGTGGGACTTAACCACTCACACTTGTTGAATCCAAGCAATCTCTCCCACAAGTGGGAGTCACCCACATCACTAGCCTTAATCCATACTAGGATCCCACTTTCGCTCTGCCACTAAATCTAACCATGACATGAATAACATTTGTTGGGGAGTCAGGGGAACATCGGAAGTGTCAATGGATTAAACGTTTAGTATCCAAAAGACCTTGACACCACAAATCCACCCAAAACCTTAAGACAGTGGAAATATGGGTAATTTCTCTTATATAACTAACATTTCCTCCATTTCTAGTAAATGTTAGACTTAACCACTCACACTTGAATCCCAACAATATCTCTCATAAGTGTGAGAATTAACAACTCACACTCGAATCCCAATTGATCTATTCACTACTATAAATAATATATTTTATGACAAAACTTTCACTTCGACCAACAAATAACCAAGGTATATGTCATGTGACCATCATAATTAATTTTAATATATATATATATATATATATATATATATATATATATATATATATATATATATATATATATATATATATATATATATATATATATATATATATATATATATATATATATATATATATATATATATATATATATATATATATATATATATATATATATATATATATATAGCTTATACCCTCGATTATTCCCAAAACCGATGCAATCTATCTATCTGGGACCTTGCTTCGAATTCTAGATAGTACATTTTCTATTTATTTTATTTTTCAATTTCCTTAGGAAACAAGCGTTACTATTTCTCAGTTGTCATTTTTCCTTTTTCTCAAAAACCTATGTGTTAGTTCTTTTACATAAATTTCTCAGAATATGGCGCTTTATATGTTTTTATTTTTTAATTAATCTATTCTCTCATATTTTCCCAAAATCTGACGTGTATGTTCTTTTGTATGGATACTTCACATAACTAGACTCTAACTTTTCAGTTACCTATGTTATTGGTATGTAACTAACTTTTTCTTGTGTTAGTTTGAGAAAATGATGTCACTTACCAATGAGATATTGATATAGATGTTGTTTATCTTGAATAGTGTTAATTTAAGAAAATGGTTTCATTGACCACTGAGATATTAATAACAATTTTGTGTTTCTTGAATAGTGTTAGTTTGAGTAAATGGTATTATATACTGACCATTGAAATGTTATTTTTCTTGAAATATTTTTTTTCATGAATAGTGTTAGTTTAAAATATGTTGAATGCATGCTCTTAGAAAGTGTGCCATGAGTATAGTATAATTCATATGTATTTTGATAGATAATTTGTTGATTTGAGTAATATAGTTCTTAATTTACACAAACATGGGCGATTCGACCAACACTTATCATATAAATTTTTCTACAATTTCTAATAATACTAAAAGTAAAAGAAAAACTAGAGGACCAAGATGTTGACCAAGATGAAAAAATCCCATGAAAGCGGTGTTCGCTTCCTAGTTAATTTATCTTAGAATTGGTAAGGCTTATGGTGAATAAGGTGATCGTTTTAGGGGTTACATGGTAGTACAAGGTAGAAGCAAAGTCAGTATTTTGATAAATAATTGGCACGACATTGATAGTGAATTGAACTGTATAGATGACCATTTACTTTTTCGGTTTAATACTAATATGAAATCTATTATGTAAACCTATGGCGTGTTTATTGCTCTATAGGATGATATGGTGAGAAAGAAATGGATTGGATATGTTGGAGAACGTTGGAGGGGCTTTGAGACACAACTCACAAATGAGTATATTATAAATCCAAAGAATAACTTACAGCTTTCATACGTGAAGTATTTGTATATTGATAAGAACGTTTGGAAGGGTTTTGTCAAGTCTCATACCACTCTTGACTACTTTGCTAATAGCCAAAAAGGAAAGGATAATAGAGCTGAAAATATTTATCCACATAGATTCTCTCCTGAAGGATATGATAAAATGACCCAAAAATTGATTAATGAAAAAAGAAAACAAAGACAACGAGATTTTGGATATCCTTTTAGAAGCCTTGATCGCAACAATCTCCATCATCATGCCATGATAAATTGAAGAGGGAACGTCAAAGACCAGGAAGCGAGTTCACATCAGAGGCTACACGTGAAGTGGCATAAAACATGTAAGTATATATTTTTTCAAAATTACTTATTTTATTTAATTCAATTTGGTAAAGATGAACTTTAATGTGTGTTGTATCTTTTTTTGGTTTAAAAAATGCAAATATGGTATCATTGTTCCATGAGAACGTCATGACATCTTGGTATAAGTGATTGGACTCGAGGGGAATGGTGGGCGTGTCTGTGGTCTTTGAAGAGGCGTTGGCTTGATGTTATATTTTGGATCATCGCAGACAAGTAAAGAAGTAAAACGTAAGAATAAATTGAAGAGATAGATGATTAAAGGGTGAGGGATAAACTACAAGAAGTATTAGAGTTGGAGCGAGAGAAGTAGATTCAAGAGGCGCTGGAGAAGTGGACTCAGGAGGAACGTAAGAGGGTGCATGTGGAGGAGTGGAGGAGGTTGTTACAGGGGGTGATATAGAGGTTCTAGGATGATTGAGAGAGGTTGACTAAGCAAAAGTGAGAGAAGTTATTAGAGGAAGTGCAGGAGACGTGTACCCGCAATGTGATTGAGGTAAGTATAAGTTGTAAAAATTATATTATATGCTATTATTCTTATTTGTGTATTTAAATTTTTGTAGTTTGTTTCAATTATTTTTATGATGTAGCAATTGAAATCAAGGGGTGTACTCATTGACTCAAATTCAGACCAGTTAGACATACCTGAGAAAGTAGCTGAGGAATTTGTTATGGATGGTGCAAGTAAGAAAGGTAGTTGTTCTTCCCCAAAACACAATATTGACACTATATTACCTCAACTATATAACACACAAAGACTGTCAGGGATGATAGAGGAGATGCCAGACATATATGAGTTTACATTAAACATGAACCAGAACATGGTTTTATACTTAATAAGAGTTATGTTATGAAATTTTTGAAGGAAGATGATTGGTTTGACATGATCGTACTACAATTGTGGTGATTATAAATACAATTTTTACGGTGATTTGAATTTATATTCATTGTTCTCATACTTTAACATCACAATTTGACTTTTACATTAACTTTTAGGTCCATGTGTGAGATGTGTGTTGAAAGAGAATTAAGAAAGTATTATTTATTAGATCCATTCAATATTCAATTTCGACATAATGGAGAAAACACTATCAAGATATGCATACATAATAAATTGGTCGATGAGAACAAAGAATGTTACTTGAGACCGTTTTATCATGCGTAAGTATATATTAACTTTTGTTTTCTTTTATAATTAAATTTTATACACACCATTAATTATTCTAAATGTTAATTATTTTATTCTCGTTACACTATAATCTTGATGAAACGATGCATGATGTTTTGAGCGGGTAAGTGACATTATTTGTAATACTCAAATTTTATCTTTAGTTTTGAATAGTTTTTATTCATGTTTATTTTTTACCAACATGTAAAGCTATGGAGGGATACAATTTTGTGAAACGTAATCTAAAAGGAAGAAAGTCAAGGTTCCTTTTTCCAAAAGTAAGTATTACTTCTGCTTTTTGATATTATTTTATTTTCGCTAATGTATTATTTCTGATTTGTGTATATTAATTAGGAACTATATGAAAATAATTTGTGATCGCGAAGACAATCCAACAGATTTTCATGTGGATACTATGTTATGAGACATACGTTAAATATTATCTCCGGAGGCATTATTAGTTCATGTGTTAAGGTTTTAGCTTTATCAATATACATGTAATTCATTTATATTTGTTAAGTTAATATTGTTGTTGTTAGATTATCATAATTCAATGTTTGTTCAAATTATATGTGTTTAACGACCAAACATCATTCTCACAAGAAGATATAGATGATATTCGATCATGTTGGATCAATGTCTTCCTATCTTTTTATGAATCTCGACAAGACTAATTTTTAATGATTGTTGTAAGTATTGTATAAAGTTTTTGTCATTATAGGTTCAAATATGTGCAGGTTCTCTTGCTAGAGGTTTTCTTTATCCCAAATGTCATTATAGGTTTTGTAAGCATTATATGATTATGTTTTCAAATATGTAGAGGTTCTCTTGGTGTACCATTTTGGATATGTGTGCATTTGGTTTTGTAAACAATATAATTTGATATTCTGTGTATATTTAGTTATATTATGTATACAATAAAATGTTATGATTCTATCACAAAATTTAAAGTTTTTGTGGGAAAAAATACAACCCAATAAAATTAAGATTTAAAACAATTTATAAATGACAAATAAATAGGTTATATCTCTCGGTTAATCTCTCTCTCTCTCTCTCTCTCTCTCTCTCTCTATATATATATATATATATATATATATATATATATATATATATATAACCGACGTAAATATATTCTTTTTCCCTAAGATATTTACAAAAATCGAGAGGTATGTGTCGTGCGCTTTATAGTTTTGAAAATAAAAAAATGTTGTTGTTGAGGATCAAACCAATGACCTTTAAAGCTGTCCCCTCGGTGGAATAAAAACCAAGGGGCAAAGTGAGTGGTTTTCATGACGCCATTCGTCACCACACATTAGAAATTGATGTAAAATCCCTTTTGCCAACGAGGTAAAATATTTTTTTTTGTAGTAGTGATATGTGAATTCAAATGAATAAAATAAACCCTCCAAAATCCGTCAGTTATTTTCACTCTATCATTCTCTTTTTTCATATTCCTCCCTTCCATTCCCTTCCAAACTTCCAAATAAAGCCTTATGAAATCACTACAAGAAAAAACATTTTTAGCTATGGGTTAAACCCATTGCTAAAGCAAAAAATCCTGCAAAAAAATAAAAATTTGTGAGGGGACAAGTCCCCTAGCTAAACAGGGCATCGTAAATTATTTGTGAGGGGCTTGCCACGTCGCTATTTAGCTTGGGGTTAAGCCCCCCGTAAAATATAATCCTTAAATTTCCTCCTAATGGCACGCATGCGTAGGCGCGTGCTAGGTGGCGCGGCATGTTAGTATTTTGCTAGTGGCTAAGCCCCTGACAAATGCATCTATGTTTTGATATTTTTTTAGGGGATTAGCCCCTCAAAATTGACTGATTATTTGTTAGGGGTTTAACCCCTAGCTAATGTTTACAATATTGTATAAAAAAGTATTATATATATTTTATTATAAATATATTATTATAATTATAATAAAATACCATCAATATAAAATAAATAAGTATTTTTGAATTTTTTAAAATATAATTTAAATAAAATTATAAAGTAAAATAATTCGTGATTAAAGGTGAAATAAAAATAAATAGTCTTCATATCCTCTGAAGTAAAATTTAAAAATACATATTAAAAGTTTCATATTCCAATAAATTTAATTGTCTTCTTCTTCCTCCTCCTTCTCCTCATCAACTCCTCCATATCCACTGACTCCTACATATCCACCACAAGAACCTTGGTTAATCAGTCAGACCATAAATTATTCAAATCTCTGTGCGTGCTCATTTGCAACCGCATTGCTTCCTCATACTCCATCGTTTTTCTCCTCATTTATTCCATTTCTGCATTTCTTGTTGTTGTTTTGCATGCTACTTCTGTATGCACTAAATTTCTCATAGTTTCTAGCATATTGGTGGTTAATATAGGTGGACGTAATGATCCATCTCCATCAGCAAGTCTCATTCTAAAACTCCTGTCACACTGCTTGATAGTTTTGGTGTACCCTCCAGCATCATACACTCCCATTTTTCCTCTTCCTACGTACAACATCATAACAAGTCTGAAAGTCTACATTAGGATCAGCAGGATATCCTGGTGATGGTGCATAAATTAGATGTTATCATAATTTAAATAAGTTAGGTACATAAAAGAAATAAATAAAATGACTAAATATAAGAAAAACTTACTTTAGTGTTTCTTGAGCGATCATCGACAAACTCTCCATTTCTCTTGATACAAATCTCTAGATGGATCACAGTAAGAAGCGGAGTTCTACCCAACTTGTCACTCTAGTTAAATGAAAAAATAAGTAAAAAAAAACAGTTTTAATTAATCTAAAATCTAAATGAAAATTTAAGTAAAACATAAATAACTTTACCATCCTTCGTGCAACTTCAGCAACACTAATATTGCCTGATGTGTAGTTGCAGCCGCCAACTTCAGATGCTTTGGTTTTTTTTTTTCATTTCAGATATTTGCTTAAAGGTATCCGAGTTCCAACGAGAAATAATCTCTTGAATTACATATTCACTTATCCAATAAGGGAATTAACATTTTCTTTCCCAATTAAGTCTAACACGCCTAAGCGTGTCAGATAATCGGGCAACACATTTTGAATGCAAATGTTCCTTAATTTGGTGATAATCTCTAATGTCCCAACAACATTTCTCCTACATTGTTGTATGAATTCAAAAAATAATAAAATATAATCATGAATACCTCAATAAATATAAGGGTAATTAAAATAATAATTACTTAATTGAGTTAGTTAGTTATACTTGAAATAACTTAAACCAATGTTCCTTGTCTTCACTAGAAAGTGCTTCATAAGTCAGACAAAACTTTTTATACTTTTCATTAATAACTTATGTTATGCTCGATTCTGCAAGATGTGACGGCACAAGGCTAAACAACAAAATTTTGAGTTAGTATTACTTAAAAAAAACAACTCAAATTTAAAATATAATATAAAACATAAACACTTACGTTACTCCCTTGAGCTCAATGACAAATCTTCCAAGATGTTTCCTAATTATTTGCGGCTGATTTCTCAGAATGTGCATCCTCATTCGCTCCTCATGAGCAGTGTTAGGAGCAGTTGAATTTCCATGATCATGAGCACTGGTATCTTTCGCATCATTCTGCTTATCATGCGTAGTATGAATGGGTGATGAATGTGGAATGTTAGAGCCATCTGGCTCCATATATTGGATAGAAGGCTATGTGGAAGGAATATGAAAGCTAGACCCACAATGCTGCATGGAAGGCATAGGAAAGTTAGGTTCACTCGGTGTGGCATCTCGAAAAATACAATCCTTCGTGAGGCGTTCGCACGCTCGCGGAAAATAATATCGAACAGAGTCGCCACCGAACTTGATTTATTCAAAAAAAGGAAAGGAAAAATATCTATAAGTCCCTTAAAATAAAATGAAGATGGTCGTCTCAATCATATTCGGGTTCGGGAGTCGATTACGCAAGGGGAATGTATTAGGACCCCTCACGTCCGTTGTACTCAACATGGTCATTTTTGTTAAATTTGCAATTGAATGTTAGCTAATGTTATTTGTTTCTTTCAAATGATAAAAAGTGTAAAAGGGAAAGAAAATGGGTCGCAAAAGGATTTTTGTATTAAGGTGCTTGACAAGATTGTGAGTCTTGTTCCTACGTATCCTTAGGTACAATGAGGAATTCAAAGCTTCGTAGTTCATGCACGACAAAGATATTTTTGGTGTTTTTTGTTAGAGTGCTTAAAGAGACGTTGGATCTCGCTCATACGTATCTCCATGTGAGATGGAGAATTCAAAGCTACGTAGTTCTTAGTAGCAAATGAGTGTTTGTTGATTTATTTTAGTGAATAAATTTTTAGGTTGCATTCTAACGGTCAAACGTTGGCTTCTATGCTCACGGTGGAGTCTTTAGCCTAGTTTATATTTGCATTAGAATGGACTAAACAATGTTCTTTCTGAAAAGGGTTTCGATCGCACGGGGGCGAAAAAAGCTAAGTTTAATGTGTTTGAATATTTTTTTGAGTGATTGACAAATATTTAAACAATAGGCTAAGTGTGACAATCACATGAATATTCAGGAAAAGAGAAGAAAATTACTTCCACCCCAATCTTTTTCAATCGATTAATTGTAAAATTTGTGTGACGGATCAAGTCGTGTTTCTCTAAGTGACGAAAAATATTCGAACAGTAGGCTAAGTACAACCATCACACAAATACTCGGGAAAGAAGGAGGAAATTACTTCAACCCTAATCTTTTTGTTCTTTTTGAAAATAGTTGATTTTACACTAATCTTAAATTAACAATTGACTAATGCAATAAGAAAAAAAAAAGAAAGGCAAGCGGTAAGATTTTTACACATCACGAGAATGGGGTACATTTAGTAGAATGGAAATATAATAAAGCGATTAAAATACAAGCCCATTAAACAAGTAAACAAGGAGCTCATTATAAGAAAGTCAAGGGACCGAAAACAAACCAAAGTCTAGAATACTGAATTTAGCTCTAAGTTAACTTAAAATGGATTCATGTAGGAATCACTCTATAAGAAATCAATAAAAAATGATACTACAAAGTTTAATTTGCAATGCATTGAGAAATCCAGCAACTCGATAAACTATATATAATATTTATAATAGAAAAAAATATCGAAACTTAGAGTATTGAATTTACCTCTAAACTAACATAAGGTGGATTCATGTAGGAATAACTATATATGAAACCACGCAAATGGATATATGCGTCAAAACGATTTTTGAAAAATAATTTGGATTTAAACTTCAAAAATCATAATGTAATGAAATCGATGCAACAATTAATCAAATAATCTATTAAAAAACAGTTAATTAATTACACTAAAAAATTAACAAATAATTAATAAAATCAAACAAAGGTGCGTACATGAACATGAGAGCATAAACAATGGACTCAAAATAAATCCTTATTGGACTCAAAAGCCCATTTACCAACAGAAGCCCTAATCTAAAAGAAGATGAATAAATAAAATAATAAAAAAAGAAATTAAAAAAAAAGATGAGGTAACACTCTCCTGCTGTAACGTTTATCCATTTAAAAAAAACTCAACATGGCCAATCGTGTGATGATATGTGGCCATGCCATGATAACAAACAAAACAAATACTAACCTTTTCTCCTCTCACGATGTTCTTGAAGAAAGTAGAAAAACAAAAACAAGTTCATTTATCAAATTTCAAAGAAACTGATCTCACCTGATCAGGAGGGCCTTCCAAGGTCTTGGTGAATGGGCCGGAGAATGGAATGAGAGGGGGGGGTGTACCTGCAAGGTGCTCCAATGCTTAAGTCAGAAAAGGTACAGAATGAGGTTATCAGAGTGTGAGTTAGAATACCTGCCCCTTTGCCATGAAAGGGGTATTTATAGTGAGCCCCCAGCGCTGGGCCAAGGCTCCTAATGGGCTGGATTAGCTAGGCCCAAGGAGGAGCTGCCAGGGGACGCGTAAGAAGCGTTAAGACCTAGACCAAGGTCTGCCCCCTGGTCCAACTGCCCCTATCCCTAAGGAGACAATATAGGGGAGCTGGGTGACGTGGTGAGTGAGATGCCGTTATGGCTCTGCCCGACATAACTTAGGTGTCCGCGACGTGGGTTGACGGGGAGTGGATGGAGATCGTATGAGGAGGGCCCGCTCGTTGTCCGACACGTGTTTAAGGGGCCGGGGAGACGTTCGTCGGGCGGACGGTCGTCCACCTGACGTGTCCTCGTGGTCGTGTGGATATGGCCGTTTGGACGTGGGCTTGGCGAGCATTGGGCCGTGCCGTGCCTAGGGTCATGGCCCAGTCCAGAACAGGAGCCCCCCAAGTCGAGTCTCTGAGCCAGAGAGATGACTTATGTTCCAACTGAGGGTTCCTCGAGACGATGGGGAAGCTTGAGCGTTAGACAGGTGAGGTCGTAACAGACCTATTCATGCCCGACCCTTTCTTCGGGAATGTCGGGGACGGAGGTGATCGGTTGGTCTGCACCTTCCTTGTGATAAACGCGGGTATGACGCGGGGAGGTGGCGTCTTGGTGAGTCGAGGAGACGGATAGGTGCTCGGGTCGTTTCAGCTTCTTATCTTTGATAGACGTGTCTCAGAATTAGTGGGGTCGCTTCGTTTCGTGTGCAAAGACGGCGTAGGCAGGCTAGGCAATGATGACCTAGCGTGTTGGTCCACGTGCCAAGCCCTATAAAAAGGGGTTGAGTAACTTCATTTCCACTTTTTTCGCTCACACGTTCACCGGAGTTCTCCACATTCTCTCTCGTTTGCTCGCTCTACCGTCTGGACCGCCGTCTCCGCCCGTCCTCCTATCTGAACCACCGTACCCTTTTCAACTCAACGATGTCAGGTATGATTTTCCACCGTGACCCACTGTTTTTCCTTGTTGTTTTCTGTCAAACGCATGCTATTTTTGTAGAAATGTGGTTAGGTTTAACTTAGGAACAGTGTAGTGGACTGTAGGTGTATATTAGATGGTAGAAAATAGGGTTGGGATCCTACTGTACCGGGCATAAACTTCATATGCTGGGCAATACTTGCATAGGCTGTATGAAGTTTATGCCCGGTCTCCATAGAATGCGCGCGCCGCCGAGTTGAGCGCGGTTAGTGTCCGTCGCCGCTACGCCCTTTCACTTGACCTGCGGTGGAAGGGTGGATTTGATATGACGTCGAATTCACTCTTTCTGTCTGCGTTTCAGGTGCTACCGGGCGCTTACGACCGAGGAAGGAAGATTCTGGGTCCTCCACCGAAGACGCGACAATCGCTCGTCTCCCTGTCGGGGATGGGAGTGTCCGAGATGGTACCGAACACGCCTCCTCTTCCGGGCAGGTCGACTTCTCCTGGGTTGCGGACGAGCCCTTGGAGGAGGAGTCAGACTTCTGTGACGAGGCCATCACTGCTCACGCTATGGTCGAGACCATAAGCCGGGAGGATCCACCAAACTGGTATTGTTGCGCCCCCAAGGAAGAAGACCGCATTTGTCATCATTTCCCGGGGAAGCAGTTCACCATGTATGAATTTGCTTTTCGTGAGGCGGGGATTAGACTGCCCTTCAACTCCTTCCAGATGTCGGTCTTCAAGTGGCTCCGGCTGGCGCCGTCCCAACTACATCCTAATGCTCTCGCATTTATGCGGGCATTCGAGTTAGTTTGCCAGTTCCTCGGCATTGGTTGCGCCCGGGCTCTCTTCTTCCACGTTTTCCATCTCCAGAGGTCCGGTTCCCGTGGTCGCCACATTTGGGTTTCTTTCAAGCAGCCCGTGCGTCTGTTCAAGACGTACGAGGATTCTGTTCGCCATTTCAAAAGCCGGTGGTACGTGGTGATGCCGATTACCCGGGCTGCCCTTCACTCTCTATACTACTATCAACGGGAACCCAACGGGGAGGAGACGCTGATGTCGAAGATACCGCTGAGGTGGCAGCGTGATCATTTCGATCTCTCCACGGCGCATTACCGGGTCAAGTACGCGATGCTCGGCGAGGAGGATAGGCTCGCGTACAAGAAGCTGGTCGATTACGTGCAGAGCTTCAGCTTGGCGTTCTGGGCGAATCGACAGGGCGTGCCCTACCTGGATGAGGCCGGGGAGCTAATCACCGAGACGCGTTATATCAATACGAAGGCTCTGCTCGAGTGTGATACCGAGGAGGAAGCTCTGGCGTTATTGAGTAGGCAGACTTTGTTTAGCTTTTATTTCTGTTTATGACTTCGGTCGCTAATGTTTGTGTGTAATTTATTTGCAGGTGCCATGCCCAATGCTCGTGATCGGGTGCTGAAGCTAGCGAATCAGGTCGGCGCTCCTGACCGGGTGCCCAAGAAGAAGAAGAAAACTGTGGCCCGTGTCTCGGAGACTGCTGGCGATGCCGGGGTCGGTCCCTCGCAGGCGGCGAGCGTGATTCCTTCCTCTCCTCCTCGGTCTAACCCGATCAACATTCCTGATAGCAGTCCGTCGCCAGCGGCTTCCCCCCTCCATAAACGGAAGCGTCCGGCTGGTCCTCTCACCAGGTCGTCTCCAGGAAGTCCGAATGGACCGGGCAGCTATCTTCTACCTCCCTGCTATGTGGAACGGTCGTTCTTCAAGGCCGAGGAGTCGATTGTTGTGCCTGCGCCTGAGGCCAAGGCTATTCTGGACCAGGACGCTGCTGCCCGGAGAAAAGATCTGGCCAGGGATATTGCTGCTGTCATCCGGGTGATGGAGACGGCCATGGTTATGACCGACGCTTCGGTCTCCACCGCCTCGCTGGAGGATGCCCTTTTGCAGGTTCGGACGGAGAAGGAAAGACTATCTAAAGATCTGTCGGACTACAAAGAAGAGCATCAGCTGCAGGAAGGGCTGAGCCAGAAGTTGGAGGAGGTGGAAAGGGAGAGGGACCAGTTGAAGGCCGCTAAGGCGAGGTTGGAAGAGCAGGTGGTCGACCATCAGAAGCTGAGCGAGGACAACGCTGGCCTACGGGCTCAGGTTGAGTCTCTCGAGGGAAAGGTCCGTCCTCTGGCAGATGAGACCGAGGAGGAACGCGCCCTCGGTTCGCGCGGTGAGCTGCTAGGGCATATTCGGACTCTCAACCAAGATCTCGTGGCCTGCTTCAAAGAGGGTTTCGACAATGCTGTCGAGCAGCTCGGGCTTCTGAACCCTGAGTTGGTGATAGAAGGGTCGGCCTATAACTGCTGCGTCCGGGATGGTGAGATTATCTGCCCGTTTGAAGCGGAGGAGGAGCTGGGGGGAGAAGAAGAAGAAGAGGATGAAGAGGTGCTCCGAGCGGAGTCTTAGTTTATATGTTTTAGTTATCATGGCCTGCGTGCCTTATGTATTTTGGCCTTCGGGCGTTGTAATATGGCCTTCGGGCGTACTTGGCTTCGGCCGCTTTTATCGTTTCTAATGTATGAATATTTTCGTTATCATTCATTGTGCTCGTTTGTGTTTGATACTTGTTTGTATGAATTCGTACTCTGCTCGACTTTGTTAATCTCCTCGGTTTAGGGAACCGACGAAGTGTCGGGCTTTGTGCCCGTGGGTATCGAAGCCCGGGTCCGTTGTTCGAACCCTGGTCCCGAGGCTTGGGTCCTCCCATCGCGAGCTGGGTGCCCTGCCAGTCTTGGTACTTCGACGTTGAGTCTTGGTCAAGATCCCAACCGTCGGGGAGGGTTGTGTTTGTTATGTGACCCCGGATCGTTCCCGGGTCTCGTGGTTCCTCCCTGGGGTTTTGGGGACGAAGAGCGTGGCCGTACCTGCCACGTCTCCCCGTGGTGTACTTAGCTGTAATATTGTCTAAGTTTTTCTGCGTTCCATGGTCGAGCGAGTTGTTCTCCTTGTAGGTTTTCTAGGTAATAGGCCCCGTTGCTCGTTTTGTCGCGGACGCGGTAAGGGCCTTCCCAGTTGGCCGCCAGTTTGCCCTCTCTCGGGTTTTTCTGGTTTCTTCTGAGGACCAGGGTGCCGACCTGGAACTCTCTTTTTATGACTTTCGCGTCATGGCGTAGTGCTATTTTTTGTTTGAGGGTTGTTTCCCTGAGAGCTGCTTCGGAACGTATCTCCTCGACTAGGTCGAGCTCGGCTCTAAGGGTCTCATCGTTCATTTCCTCGTCTAGGGGCTCCTCTGTCCTCCTCGTTGGCGTCCGTATCTCCACCGGGATGACTGCCTCGGTGCCGTAAGTTAGTCGGAACGGGGTTTCCCCGGTGGTGGAATGTGGTGTCGTGCGGTAGGCCCATAGGACGCTATGTAGCTCCTCGACCCATGCCCTCTTTGCCTCGCCGAGTCTGCGTTTGAGGCCGCGTAAGATTACCCTGTTGGCCGCCTCTGCTTGCCCGTTCGTCTGCGGATGCTCGACAGACGTGAAATGCTGCGTGGTGCCCAGGCTGGCGACGAAGTCCTGGAATCCTCCGTCCGTGAATTGTGTCCCGTTGTCTGTGACAAGTGCCAGGGGTATACCGAACCGAGCGAGGATATTGCGTTTGAAGAACCGGAGAATGTTCTGCGCGGTTATTTTAGCCAGTGCCTCCGCCTCGATCCATTTGGTGAAGTAATCCACCCCGACGATGAGGTATTTATTCTGATATGATCCGGTGACGAAGGGCCCGAGGATGTCCATGCCCCACCACGCGAAGGGCCATGGGGAAGACAGTGATTTGAGGTCGTTCGGGGGTGCGAGGTGCATGTCGGCATGTCGTTGGCATTTGTCACATCTTTTGACGTGCTCTTTCGAATCGTTTTGCATGGTCGGCCAGTAGTAGCCTGCTCGAAGGGCTTTTCGTGCGAGCGATCGTCCGCCGAGGTGTTGAGCGTTAATTCCCCGGTGTATCTCTCCAAGTATGTCGGGGACTTTCTCTTCCTCGACGCATTTGAGTAGTGGGATGGAGAATCCTCTCCGGTAGAGTTTGCCTTCGAGGAGTACGTACGAGCATGCGCGTCGTTTGACAGTGGTCGCCTCTTTCGGGTCAGCCGGGAGTTCGTCTCGTGTGAGGTAATTGTAGATGGGTGTCATCCAACAGTGGGCATCTCCAATAGCGTTGACCTCGAGTGGAGGCGGTAGTTTGTTGATGCTGGGCCGAGGGAGGATTTCTTGGATTACTGATTTATTCCCACCCTTTTTCCTCGTGCTGGCTAGTTTGGAGAGAACGTCTGCCCGTGTGTTGTGCTCGCGGGGTATGTGTTGAACTTCCCATTTTTCAAATCTATCAAGTTTTTCTTTGACGAGGGACAAGTACTCGAGGAGGTTGTCGTTCTTGGTTTGGTATTCTCCTCGCACTTGTGAGGCCACGAGCTGGGAGTCGGTGGATATTTTTACCTCTTTTGCTCCCAGGTCCTCGGCTAACCTCAGGCCTGCGAGGAAGGCTTCGTATTCGGCTTGGTTGTTTGATGTTGGGAACGCTAGCGCTAATGATACCTCTATCAGGATCCCTTCTTCATTTTCGAGGATGATCCCGGCCCCGCTGCCTGATGTGCTAGAGGCGCCATCGACGAAGATCGTCCATTTGTGGGCGCTTTCTGCTGGAGTCGGGCAGTGGGTCATCTCCGCGACGAAGTCGGCCAGTGCCTGAGCTTTCAAGGCTTTCCTACTTTCGTATTGTATGTCGAATTCGGAGAGTTCTAGTGACCACTTGAGCATCCTCCCGGCCATATCCGGGCGCCCGAGCAGCTGTTTGATTGGCTGGTCGGTCCTCACCTTTATCGTGTGTGCGAGGAAGTAATATCGTAGTCTCCTCGCTGTGTTGATGAGGGCCAGGGCGACCTTTTCGATTTGCTGATATCGGAGCTCGGGACCTTGGAGTGCTTTACTCGTAAAATAGATGGGTTTTTGTCCTTCGTCGGTTTCTCTTATTAGAACGGCGCTGACGGCCTCGGTTGCCACGGATAGGTATAAGTATAGGGTTTCCTTTTCTGATGGCCGTGATAAGACCGGGGGTTGGGACAGAACCTTCTTTAGATGGAGTAGCGCTTGCTCGCATTCATCGGTCCAGTCGAAGGTAGCCTCTTTGCGAAGGAGTCTGAAGAATGGCAATGCGTGCTGGGCGGACTTGGCGATGAAACGGGAGAGTGAGGCGAGCACTCCATTGAGTGACTGGATCGATTTTTTGGTTTTCGGGGTCGGAAACTCCGAGAATGCCCGGCATTTGTCGGGGTTGGCCTCGATCCCTCTTTCGGTGAGATAGAAACCGAGGAACTTGCCTGCCCGGACTCCGAACGTGCATTTCTCGGGGTTGAACCTCATTTTACACTGTCTCGCCTGCTCGAATACCTTCGTAAGGTGTCGAGCATGGGTTATCTCCTCGTGTGATTTGACGATCATGTCGTCCATGTACACTTCGAGCATGTCCCCTATTTCGTCCTTGAAGACTTTGTTCATCATGCGTTGGTATGTAGCGCCAGCGTTCTTGAGCCCGAACGGCATCACGTTGTAATAGTAATTGCCCGTTGGGGTCATGAACGCTGTGTGTTTCTTGTCTGCGGGCGACATAGGGATCTGGTTGTATCCACTATATGCGTCCATGAAGGACAAGAGTTTAAAACCTGCAGAGTTGTCAACGAGCGAGTCTATATTAGGGAGGGGGAAAGCATCTTTCGGGCAAGCCCTATTAAGATCAGTATAATCAACACACATACGCCATTTTCCATTATTTTTCTTAACGAGGACTACATTAGAGAGCCAGGTTGTGTACTGGGCTTCAGAAATAAAATTTGCCTCTAAGAGGTCTTTTACAGCTCGCTCGGCAGCCTCTGCCTTTTCGGGCGATTGCTTGCGTCTACGCTGTGCTATGG
The DNA here is from genome assembly GCF_024323335.1 of Lathyrus oleraceus. Taxonomy (NCBI): domain Eukaryota; kingdom Viridiplantae; phylum Streptophyta; class Magnoliopsida; order Fabales; family Fabaceae; genus Lathyrus; species Lathyrus oleraceus. Next base: position 436,077,908 of record NC_066582.1, on the reverse strand, counting down.
GCTTGGCTGCCCGGTCTACAACTAGCTTATGACACGCGATCTCGGGGTCCAGCCCGGGCATTTCTGCGGCATTCCACGCGAAGAGGTCGGAGTTCTCTTTGAGGCATGCTACCAGCTCTTCTCTTGTTTCCTCGGGTAGTCCCTTACCTATCTTCACCGTCCTTTCCGGATCGTCCCCGAGAGGAATGAGTTCGAACTCCCCGTCGGGGATTGGTCGGACCGGGTGTTCGAGAGAGCGTTCCTTGGGGAACCTCCCCTCTTCGGTCTCGTCCAGCCCGATGCGACAGTCGAGGTCGATGGCGTTGACTCCTCGGGCAGGATCCTCGGTCTTGAGTTTTTTGTTGTTGCAGTTGCTCTTCGTGCTGACTACGGCCTGTCCTTTTACTGCGGCGTCGTAGCATCGTCGGGCTGCTTCGATGTCACCATGGATGGTGACCACACGTCCCAATTTGGTGTAGTATTTCATCTTCAGGTGGACGGTGGATGGGACCGCGGTGAGTTCGGCCAGTGTCGGGCGTCCAAAGATGCAATTGTAGAGAGACGGACAGTCTACGACCAGGAATTGGGTTTTGACTTCCCTGGCCGTTTCTTGTTCGCCGAAGGTGACGAGGAGTTCAACATATCCCCACGGTCTGGTTGTTGCTCCGTTGAATCCTTGGAGATCTGATCCGACGTAGGGGGCTAAGTTGGTCTTGTCTAGCTTCAGAGTCTTGAAGAGGTGGACGTACATGATATCCACTGAGCTGCCTTGGTCGACCAGGATGCGTCGTACGTCGAATTGGGCCATCTTTGCCCTTATCAATAGTGGGATGCCCGAGTTCGGGGATCCGCCCGGGAGCTCCTCCAGGAAGAAGGATATCGGGTTGGATTTTCCCCGGTATTTTGTCAATGTCGCTTTCTGCTCGGGGGCAGTCAGTAGGAGTTCGTCGAACTTACGTTTGACGGAGAGGGCCGCGGATTCCCCGTTAGTTCCTCCTCCTGATATCACCAGTGTGGTAGGGAAGTCTTCCCAGGGGCTGAGTGCAGTGATCTTGCCCTCGGGCAATGGTTCGGGGAGGAAGAAATCTTCCGGTCGTGACACGCAGAGGGCCACTTGATGGGGAGAGTTGCCAGGGGGTGTGTCTTCCCGGGGTCTCTTCTTCTCTGGCTCGTCGTGTCTGGGAGCTTCGTTCTTCCTCGTATACTGCTTCAGGTGCCCCTCTTGGATTAAAATTTCTATCGCATCCTTCAGGTGGACGCAGTCTTCGGTCACGTGCCCGTGACTTCTGTGGAACCGGCAGTACTTTGATTTGTCGGTGTGGGGCTTTGGTGCAGACGGTTTTGGGAACCTGACCCTGCCCTGCTTAAATTCAGAGTTGATACATTCTGCGAGGATGCGCTCTCGAGGAGCCGTCAGTAAGGTGTACTCGCTATATCTGCCCGCGGGGCCTCTTCCTTCCCGGAGCTCGCGAGGTCTTTCTTCTCTTCGTTTGTCTCCGTTGCGACGGGAAATGCTCGTGTCCTCGCGTTTTGAGTGCTCGGTCTCCCCAGCGTTACGTCCGCTGCGGGCATTGTGTGCCACCTGCTTTTCCTCGTATCTGATGTAGGCTTGGGCTTTATGCAGGAGCTCGTTTAAGGTGCGGGGAGGCTCGATCCCTACGGCTCTGCTAAGTTCACTGCCGGGCAAGAGACCTCTCTCGAGGAGATACTTCTTCATGTGCTCGGTGGTATCTACCTCGACAGCTTCCTGGTTGAATCGCTCGATGTATGAGCGCAGTGTTTCATTCTTCTTCTGCACTATGGCTTCAAGGGTCGCCTCCGTCTTGGGGTGACGACGGGAAGCTGTAAAGTGCCTGGTGAACATGGACCTCATGACTCTCCATGACGTGATGGACTCAGGGGCCAAGCTTTTGTACCAAGCCATGGCCCCTTTCCTGAGGGTCGTTGAGAACAGTCGGCATTTGAGGTGCCCGGTTATATCATTGCGGTAGTCGAGCATCGCGTTGACGTTGTCGACGTGATCGTCGGGATCTGTAGTCCCGTCGTACACAGCTAGATTTGGTGGTTTCTCCATGCCTTTGGGGAGCGGGGCTTCCATTATTGCCCGAGATAGGGGGCAATGCGAATCTTCCTCGTCGCTCCTTAAGGGAGACAGTTCGTTGTTGTCGGGGCTGTGCCCGCGCCTTGGTGATGTTCTCGCTCGACCACCGTCACGACGGGCGCGTGCCCTGCTGGCGTGGGGTTCGGGAGAGCGACGTCCTCGCTTCTTCGTTGGCTCCGAACGTTGTTGTATCCTACTCACCGGCTGGGGCCGGGCCTCTTGTCGTTCGGCTTCGAGGGCCATGATTCGTTCGTGCTGCTGGTGGAGCATAGAACCGGCCTGATTGAGGGCATTCACCATGGCAATCATTACGGCGTCTCCTTCAACGGGAACGGGAATGGGATGAAATGTCTCTGCCCCTAAATTGTGGGCGTGAGAGGCATCTCCGTTGTTTTGGGGCTCTGGAGACGGGGTGGATGGATGACCGTCCCGAACGTCCGCTTCATGGGATGGCGGGCCGTCGTCCATATTGTAGTTGACGAGGGGACGGCTGTGATCGCTATGTTGTTCTCCGGCCATGTTGGAAGGACAAAAATAAATGAGCTTTTGATCCTCGTTTGATGAAGATGGGGATAGCTGGTTCCCACAGACGGCGCCACTGATCTCACCTGATCAGGAGGGCCTTCCAAGGTCTTGGTGAATGGGCCGGAGAATGGAATGAGAGGGGGGGGTGTACCTGCAAGGTGCTCCAATGCTTAAGTCAGAAAAGGTACAGAATGAGGTTATCAGAGTGTGAGTTAGAATACCTGCCCCTTTGCCATGAAAGGGGTATTTATAGTGAGCCCCCAGCGCTGGGCCAAGGCTCCTAATGGGCTGGATTAGCTAGGCCCAAGGAGGAGCTGCCAGGGGACGCGTAAGAAGCGTTAAGACCTAGACCAAGGTCTGCCCCCTGGTCCAACTGCCCCTATCCCTAAGGAGACAATATAGGGGAGCTGGGTGACGTGGTGAGTGAGATGCCGTTATGGCTCTGCCCGACATAACTTAGGTGTCCGCGACGTGGGTTGACGGGGAGTGGATGGAGATCGTATGAGGAGGGCCCGCTCGTTGTCCGACACGTGTTTAAGGGGCCGGGGAGACGTTCGTCGGGCGGACGGTCGTCCACCTGACGTGTCCTCGTGGTCGTGTGGATATGGCCGTTTGGACGTGGGCTTGGCGAGCATTGGGCCGTGCCGTGCCTAGGGTCATGGCCCAGTCCAGAACAGAAACAAACAAGGTTATGAGTTTGGAGGATGGAAACTACACGGTGTGGGGAGGTTAAGCAAGCTAGTGGGAGACGGTTTCGTGAGTGGTTAATGTAGCAGTGAGGTGGGTGTTGTGAGGTGACCGTGACGGTTTCTACCTTCCTTGGATACTATTGAGGACAAATGTTTTCGGTCCTTCACCTATTTACTTGTTTTGCATGATGAGTTCTTTGCAGGATGATGCCGAAGAATAATTTCCAAGACTTTTAAAGAAAAAACACCATTTTGCAAATGGTTTATGAAAACCCTTGAATTGTGAAAAATTTGCCATTTAAGTTATGTTTGAGGAAGTGGTTTTGGAAGGAAATGGACTAGCTAGAGAAGGGTTTGTGATTTTTATAGTCTCTCTTCTTGTTTAGGAGCCTTTAATAAAAGAAATTAGTTGAGATTTTCTATAAATCCTCCAAATCACTCTTCTCGTGCTTTTGTTTTTTCAGATTTTTCTATATTGGAGTGTTTATTTTTCCTTTTAAACAAGACGAGATAGAGTTTTTTTTTTGGTATAAACTGAGTATCATATACGCGCAACTGCAGAGACTAATCTCTTAAGGTAGAGAGAATCACAGTAGGCGGAAAAGTTCTCCCTCAAAATATTTAACTTGTATGTCCAGAGTTGAGTTCAAAACCAAGTACTCTAGTTAAGTTGAAAAAGACCCTTATCATCTCAAAAGTGCTCTTGGGTAGGCGGAGAGGGATTATGATAGGAGGCTTAATAGAAAATATATTAACTTTAATAGTTTAATTATCATTTTGATATATTAGTAATTATTATTGTGTTTTCTAGAATGTTTTTAGTACTTTAAGATTACGACCCTTGGATGGTTGAGATTTAATTGAAATAGTACTACCTTCGTTCTTTTATATAAGAGACAACTTATTTTTTGGTTCATTGAATAATCAATATATCTAATGTATAAACCGATCAAATTCATTAATTATTAAATAAATCTAAAAAATAAATTATCTACGAATGTAGTATATAACAAATGAATTATTCTATTTTGTAAGGCATCAAAAAATCAAATGAGAATTATTTTTCTTAGATAATTTTAGTATTCCTTATGCAAGTAAATGTGGAACTCAGACATATTTTAGACTTGTAGCAACGCATTGTTCATCAAATATTTATCATTTTAATCAAAGGAGATTAATTTAGTTGGTAAGGAATGGACTCACACATTGAGAAAGGTCGTGGATTCAACTCTTATTATTGATGTGGAAATTTCTTTGATATATGATTTGTAAATACTTTTATAAGCGATCTTCGAGTCTTGAGACATGTTCTGAATCTGATGAATCCCGAAGTCTAACTTACCTAAACTTTTCTTGACAATTTTTTTTTTCATTTCCCAAACATCTTTGCGCATAGCTGGACACTTGGGAGTTCAATATGCCATCCAAAAGCTGCGCAATCCAACATGTCCTAGTTTGTTGCTTGTGTGTTACTTGCACTACAAGCTACTATTTTATTATGAAATATTCAAGTTACCAGGAGATATAATTTTCAATAGTGAACCGATATTCAAAATGAATATGCTTCAAGATTATAAATCAAAAGGCTCAGTCTGTTTTGTTTGACTGAAATCTTGATTAACACAATTCTAAGTTAGCACATGTGTTTAGCATTGGCATCGATGTTCAAAAATCCAAGTCAATTTGAACATTGCATAATTCTCGTTAGTTTAGTCGACAGTATAAGTAGTATACACGTAAATGTTTATTACGATATGCTATTTTAGACAGGAAAAAGCAACACTACCTTATGTCATATTATTAACACTACTATCTTTAGATATGCCTTATTATGGACCAGTTTGTTTTAGCTTTAAAAAAATGGATTTTTTCTTTGTATTTTTGAAAATGGATTCTACAAAAATGTTTTTCAAAATATTATAAGTTTTTCTAAATTTATTTTTTATAAATTAAAAGATTGAATTGTTCATTCTATAACATAAATATACATTATTGAAGATCAAAACCTAGTCAAAATCACAAATTTTTAAAAAAGTTGTATTTTAAAAATGATTTTTATGAAAAGCTATTTGAAATAGCTTCAAAATTAAGTGATTTTTTGAAAATTTGATATCCAAAAAAAGTTTCGATAAAATGATGAAATACCTAAAATAACATTTTAAGAATAACTATTCAAACCAAATTCTCATTTGAAGCTTTTATGAAAAATTTCTTTGTAAATTTTTTTTACACTAAAATATGTAACACTATAAAAATCATTTTAAAAAAAAGTCAAAACAAACGGGCCCTGTATCTCTAACTAAAATAGTTTTTTCATTCATTTTTATTTATTATTTCTAGAGCATACAAAATTGAATTAATCTAATTCAAATATATTTGAGAGGTTTTAAGGTTTTAAGCTTCTATATCTTAGAGATATATAGAAATAAAAAATGGGTATGACGCATAAGTTTATTTAAGTCTTTTCAAGAGTTATATGAGGTGAAAATTCCATGTTTTTTCAAAAGACTAAAGCTATATTATAAATGAAAAAAATGTAAACAAATATGGGGTAAGACCTCACCCATAAAAGAGAAGAATAAAAAAATCAAAACTCAAAAATAGAATGAAAAAACAAAAGAAATTAAGAGAAAACAAAACAAAATCATATCCGCCAAAGCATCAGAAAATCTCCAAAGGTTTGAACCAAGACTCAAAAATCAAGTAAATCTGAAGTTTCACAAATAGAAGTTGTCTCAATTAGGAAAATCAAAGAAACAACAACAATAATTAAACTGTATCTCATTAAGTGGGGTTAGTCTCTTATTTCTAGTTATCTGAACCCGATATATTATTTTGGTCAGAGTTGTTAGAAGTAATTCATATTCGGTAGTAGTAGTATTAGTTTTGTTAAACTTAACCTAGCTAGTGTAGGTTAACCTTTTGCCTTCGTGGCATTATTTGTATATAAACAAGTGTAGCTGTCAATAGTGGTGTGTGTGTAACCATTTATTGTAACCGTTTTGGAAGAGTAGTGAAAGTTTGTTATTTCAATTCTCTCTCTTATTTCATCTTCATCTTCTTCATCTTGTGCACCAACAATTGGTATTAGAGCCTGATTCAGATCCACAGGGAAACACGAGTGAACAATTAGGCATTGTGTGATTGATTTTGTTTCTTGAATTCGTGTTGAATTTTTTGATCAGAATCGTAACAAATTCACATTTCTTGATTCTGCGGGATTAGGAAACACTAGTGTTTGGTGAGATCTGAGTGAATTGCACAAGGTTGAAGATGAACGAAAACGGTAATCAGAGCACTAAGCTTCCAGTGTTTGATGGCAAAAACTAGAATCGGTGGATGATTCAGATGCGTGTGTTGTTTGACGCTCAAGATATTCTTGATCTCGTCAATGACAATTACGTTCTAGTTGCACTTCCAACAAATGCAATAGATGCGTAGAGGAATGCTTGGCATGATCTGAGGAAGAAGGATCAAAAGGCGTTGTTCTACATCCATCAGTGTGTGGATGCAAACCTGTTTGAGAAAATCACTGATTCAACGACGGTGAAGGCTGTGTGGGACACACTGGTACGGTACTATGACGATGATGCATTAGTGAAGAAGGTGAAGCTCTAGTCTTTATGAAAGCAGTATGAGAATCTTGACATGAAGAACAATGAGAAGGTACTGACTATATCTCTAGAGTGATTATGAAGAAATGATCATTGAGAAGGTACTTAGATATATTAATCCTCAGTTTGACTACATCATTGTAGCAATTGAACATTCTAAAGATCTTAGCACCATGAGATTTGAAGAGCTGCAAAGCAGTCTAGAGGCACAAGAGTTGCGTCTGACTAAGAGAAACTCTGAAATGGAGGTAGATCACCAGGCTCTAAAATCAACTTATGGTAAGAAATATCAGAAGTAGTCTTGGTCAAAATCCAAGAAGAAATTTAATGGTGTTCAGAAGTCAAAAACCTCAACTTCTGAAAGGAAGAAGAGTACTCAGAGGGGGAAGGATAAGTATAAGAAAAGGAAGGTTTAGTGTTATTATTGTATGAAGTTTGGCCACTCTGCTATTGATTGTTGGTCAAACAAGGAAAGGAAGTTAGATGAAGCAAACATAGTTAGAGGAGATTCTGATGATGAACATGTGCTATTGATGGCTTCTGAGTCTGATAGTGCATCTTTGAAAGACTGGTGGTACATGGACACTAGTTGTTCAAATCACCCCACTGGAAATAAGAAATGGCTAGTTGAGTTTGACTCTGGTAAGAAGACCAAGATCAGATGTGTTGATGATAAATATCTGAATGCTGAAGGAATAGGAAATGTTAAAGTAGTTCTGAATAATGGTAAAACTGCATTGATTCAGAACGTGTGATATGTTCCTGGCATAAAAAGCAATATGATGAGTGTATGCCAATTGAGAAAGGATTTTCAATTACCATGAAGGACAATCTTTTGAAGTTGTATGACTGTAACCAGAAGCTGACTATGAAGTCAAAATAGAGAAGCAATAGGACATTCAAAGTGAATGTTAAAATTGCAGACTCTGAATGCTTTAGTGCAACAAGTGTTGTGAAGGAAAGTGAGTTGTGGCACAAAATATTTGGTCATCTGAACTTCAGAAGCTTAGGGCATCTGAATTCAAAAAAGTTGGTACATGAAATTCCTGTAATTAAAAATCCAGAGAAGTCATGAAATGTGTGCATGAGAGGGAAGCAACCAAGACTGACATTTGCATTTGAAATTCCTCTAAGAGCAAAGCATGCGCTGGGTGTGGTGCATTTTGATGTGTGTGGACCATTTCAGTACCTTCACTTAGAGGGAATAAATACTTTGTGTCATTTGCTGATGAGTTCATAAGGATGAAGTGGGTATTCCTCATAAAGTTAAAAAATGAGGTGTTTGCTGAATTTAAGAAATTCATAATTAAGGCTGAGAATCAGAGTGGTCAGAAACTGAAGTTCTCAAAACTGGTGGTGGAGGTGAATATAACTCTACAGAGTTCAAGAAGTATTGTGAGGATAATGGAATCGAGCATGATGTGACTGCTCCATACACTCCTCAACAAAATGGTCTTGTTGAAAGAAGAAACCGAACTTTGCTTGATATGACAAGGATTGAAATTCTGGTATCAGATATGAGATGTCGAATGTAATGTCACAACACTAATATCTGAATTACACTAACAGAAGAAAGATATAGAAAGGTAATGCAAAAGATACACAGACAATTGTTAACCCAGTTCGGTCCAACTCACCTACATCTGGGGGCTACCAAGCCAGGAAGGAAATTCACTAAAATAGAATCAGTTCAAAGACTCTCCGTACACTTCAACAAGTTACAGTCTTTCTCACCTAGTCTCTACCCGTGCAATTTCTACCTAAGCACTCTTAGATATGAGAACCCACTCACTTCCCTACAATCACACTTGTGATCTTAAACAACAATCCCTTGAGAAAAGAAAACACTTTTCAATAACACACTCTTGATTTTACTTCACAGTTTCAATCAAGAAGACACACTCTTGATCTTGCTTCACGGCTTTGATCAAGAAGACACACACTTGATCTTGCTTCACAGCTTTGATCAAGTAGACACACACTCTTGCTTAACAGCTTTAGAGTGACAAATTACAACCACAAATCAGTCCAATTCAATCATCAAAAGATGACTTGAATGGCTTACAAGTCTTACGACTAAACAGACACAAACCCTATCTCTCTCTATATTTCGCTCAGTATTGGTTGTGTTGTAAAACAGGTTTTCTAAGTCCCTTTTTATAGAAGCTTTCAGCTGGGCTTGGAGATCTTGAAAACCCTAAATCTATTTTCCAATTAAATCTTTTCATAACATCTGGTTAGATCTCCTTGGAAAATAAGTAAATCAGGTTGTAATCCATGATTGAATGCGCCATCTAATCAGATCTTCAATCACACATAGATTGTCATTAATTGTGCAATCACAAAAAACCAGACATTCACACTAAATGTTCTGTGTACAAGATGTCATGACATCAGGTCTGACATCATGGAAAAATCCTGCATAATTCCATAATTCCTTTTATAACTTCCAGCTGGTACAACCATATCAGATGCCATGACTTTGTGTATGATATCTTGAAACAATCATGCATGAACATGTCTTTCATTTAAGCTCCAGCAGGTACATATATATATCAGATGCCATGACCTTGTGTATGACATTCTGAAACAACCCTGCATGAATATGTTCTTGAACTCCAGCAGGTACATAGGATATCTCATGTTAAGACATCACACATAACATCTCGTGAACACTCTTTGTTTTACCAAAATTGCTGCCAACACTAAGAATCAACAAACTCCCCCTTTGGCAAATTTTGGCTAAAACATATATCTGTCCTTTTTGTTCACAAGGTAAACTATCAGCAGTTAAACAACATAACAGTAGTTTAAACAACGGTAGAAGCAACACAATTACTAGCTAGTTACTAGTAATACACACATGCATAAGGGTACTTCTCCTCCCCCTAAATTTGTGCAACAAAAACAGAATTACTAGTTATGGATGCAACTAGTAAGACACACAAATGCACAAGGGTACTCCTTCTCTCCCTAAATCTGTGCATACATCAAACATCTTTTATGAACATAACAACTAATGTAACCACAACACCTGTACCAGCCAGAATGTCATTCTGACATCTGCTTCAACATCAACACCTGTGCACCATATCAGACATCCTCTTTGACATCTGTAAACAGAACAACATTCTGTTTTAACACCTGTGCACCTCCTTCAATAATAGTTGTCCTTCAGTTCAGCTACATACATCTCACAACTCCACAACTGCTTCCACATCAACACTTCTCCCCCTTTTTAGTCAAAATTGACCAAAGGTGACCAATTAGACAAAATAAATTTCAATTAGCCTAGCATAGAATGTCAGATCAAATGTTATAACATTAAAAATGTTAAAACATAAAAGTCAGGCAGTACAAACCATTATCATACATAGTTGTGATAGCTGGGATAATGAACAAATCCATGGAACTCATTAAGAGCCCAAAATATTACAAACAGGCATCAATGAGGACTGCCACAAAATACACATTTTCAAAAAAACAAGAAAACTTCAGCATCTAAACAGCAGCACCAGAACAGCTTCCAAAATATCATCCACAACAGTCTTCACAGCACACTTCACACCATCTTCAGTCTTCAACACACAGGGGGGAACCATCAATCAGAGGAAGAAGTATCACCTTCACCTTCAGAGCCTTCAGAGCTTTCAGAGCTACCACTGGATTGGGCTTTTGCATCTGAATCCTTACCAACCTTCTCCATTTCTTCCTTTTCCAGGCTATAAATAAGAACCTCCAAAGCTTCTTTTCTTGCCTTGGCCACCCTTATACCATTATCCATTTCCTTGTAGGTATCTTTTAGTTAATCAATTAAGCTCCCCTGAGAAGCAGATTCCCTTCTAGCAGATGTCATGACAACATCATTGACATGACTTCCCTCAAACAGCTTATAATGAATGGATAGAGGGGGTTTTCTTCTGCTTGGCATGTCCTTTGAATTAAGAATGTCTGGTTGTTGACTCAAGATAATTTTACAAATAATGGAAGGGAAGGCAATGGGCAACTTCACAGCATTTGTGGAGGCATGTCTGATGGTTTGATCAAATATGAACTTTCCAAAGTCATAGTTTATCTTGGTTCCAATTGCATGAATGATTCTTCCAAGACTAATGGAGATGGTAGAGATATGATTAGTAGACACCCAGTTGGCTGAACCAATCTTGTGTAAGATGGAATATTTGACAGTGAGTTTGCCAGCTGATAAGTGATTCCTACTAGGCCATTCTTTAACTTGGTCAGCTGTAATAATCCAACACACCTCATTGTCTGTAGTCTCTAGGTCCACTCCTCCATCAGTTCCTCTTCCTAGGAACTTGTTGATAATGCTTGGTGAGAATTTCACACATTTTCCCCTTACAAACACCTTGCAGAACTCCCTGCTGCTCTTTTCATAGATATCCTCAGGGATATTCACAATAAACTCTTTTACCAACCCCTCATAACATTGGGATAGAGCTACCACAATCTTCATTAGTCCAACATTTTTGATCAAATCAATTACTTCCTTTACCTCTACAGCCTCTTTTCCAAGTTCTCTTTCAACAGCTATCCTCCTCTGAATGACAAATTTCCATTTTGCAGCACCGTCTTCTAAATGAAAGGAGATATTGTCTAGGTGCACAACAGCAACTTTGTCAGGAGACTTCTGAACAACCTGCCTTTTTGTAGAGGAGATGTCTGAGACATCGTCTTCGACACCCTCATCAAAGTCAGAACTGTCTCTTTCTTTTCTTTTCCTAACCTCAACTTTACTCCAGGATTTTGAGGGTCCTACACCAGCAGCCTTTTTCACTCTTCTTGCTGTTCTCATTTTGGCCACACTTTTCCCTTTTCTAGTCCTCAGTTTCTCAGCTACACTAGGTTTTACAAGATGGACCAAAGAATCATCCTCTTCTTCAGAGCTTTCTTCCTCTAGGTTAATAACATTCTCCTGAGACATATTTACTGGTTTCTTGCTAGGTAGGGTTTTACCTAGAGAACATAGTCCCTCAGCAGCCACTTCCTTTTCTGATCTAGATGAGTCATCATTTTTCTCAGTTTGGGGTTCCTCCTCAGGAGAGGGGTCCCTTTTGGACAAAGGGGTAGAAACCCCCTTTACTTCATGCCCTTCACTTAGAATCCTAGTAACTAGGTTCCTAATGGCACGATCAGCATAATGCATGTCATTTGGAAGAGGAGATTTATCAGGGATATTACCTTGTTGGTTTCCAGCCACGGAAGAGGGACCTAGGGTGTCACCTGGTATCACACAAAGGGGAGTAACGTCCAGCACGTCTTCATCTAGAAACTCCATGGAGGAAGTCTTTGCATGGTGAAAGGGTTTTGAACCAGATGATGATGGATGTTGAGACATGTTGTAGAACTTTTGAGAGAATTTTCTTTGCCCTAGTTGAGTTCCTCTGAGAAGTTGAATGAAGATGGAAATTGGTGTGTTTAGGTAGCGTGTGCTGAGGGCATAGATACTATTTTCAATGCTAGGGAATGATTTATCATTAATGTGGCTCTTTCTTTTAAGAGGGCAAACACTATTTTTATTTCCTTTTATTTTCCACTTTAATTGCCATAATTTCACAAGAGTCCAAATCCCTAATTTCCCTCTCTTATATTCAATTTGAATTTCACCCAAATTCCTTGCAACTTTGTCAGCTAGTTCCAGTCCATGCTTTAGACATATGAATTTGTCTTCCACGAATTTTCTAATGGAGTGATAATAGAAAAAACAGTACTTGGTCCATCTGTGCTGAATATAATTTTTGGACCTAGTTTCAGTATTCAGGTTGTCATAATACAATGTCATAACATCGTGTGTGACATTGTATGCAATCATCAGTAGTTTCATCCAACTCAGTTGAGCCCAACTGCTTTCATCTTCTATATGAACACCATTTTTACCTTTCACATGTGTAGGAGCAGATGTCATTCCAATCTTCTCCACATTATTCTTGGCATTTTTGCACACAGTCCCTTGTGACCTAGTTCCAACAATGCTCTCTCCAGTTCTAGACTGCCTATGACTGGTCACATGTCCACCTATTTGATCTAACCTCTCAGTTGTTTGAGCCATCATAACCTTTTCTCCTATGAAGGTGAGGTTAAGTCTGAGCTTCTGGTGTGATATCCTTGTCTGACATTTCCCACAGACTTGTGTTTCATCACTCTTGAGGGTTCTTCTAGCATCTATACTTATCTTCATCCCTTCCTCTTTGACATAGGAACACTTTAAGGAATAATCTTTTTGAGAGCTCCACATGTAGCAGTTGTCTTTGGTCCTGATTCCTTTCATAATCACTTCACTATCTTTGTTAGAAATTAGACATTCAGTTTTGGTGAAGTTAACATTCAGACCTTGATCACATAGTTGACTGATGCTTATTAGATTTGCAGTCAAGCCCTTAACAAGTAGAACCTTGTCAAGTTCAGGAACTCCAGGACAATCAAGCTTACCTGTTCCCTTAATTTCACCTTCTGCTCCATCTCCAAAGGTTACATGGCTTATGGTATGATGCTGCAGGTCAGTTAACAAGTCTTGGTTTCCAGTCATGTGTCTAGAACATCCACTATCAAAATACCATTCTTCTTTGGCTGAGACTCTGAGGGGAATGTGAGCTAATAGACTTGTAACATTAGTCTTAGAAACCCATTTCTTCTTGATGATAGGCCTGTGCTGTTTGGGTCTGGGTTGATAGTGATTCTGATGTTGAGCAGGCCTAGGATAACCATACAGTTTATAGAAGAAAGGCTTTAGATGACCAAATTTCCCACAGTAATGGCATCTCCATCTTTGTTGTTTCCCCTTCTGTTTTTTTCTCCTCTGGTGTTGTGACATATGATGTGACATCACAGGTTTAGTTTTATTATGGATGGACTTAGGTTTAGCTCCAGTGTTACTGCTCTCAGGTTTTGAGTCATTATACCCAATGCCAGATTTGTCTCCAGTCATTTGTCTAGTTTGGAGAATCTTGTCTAAAGAGTCAGATCCATTGCTTAACATCCTTACATACTTGGTCATCTCTTCTAGTTTAGAGTTTAGGAACATGGCTTCAGTTTTCAGCTTAGAGATGGTTTTCACATGGTCTGCCTTCTCACTTTCCAGCTGTGCTATCTTCTGACTTTCAGCTTGTGGATTTTCAACTAGCTTGGCATTCAGAACCACTGCTTCTGTTTGTAATTTGGAGATGGTTTCCAAGTATTCTACCTTCTCATTCTCAAGTTGAGTCATTTCCTTCTTCTGGCTTTCAACCTGTTTGCACAACTCTACACTTTTGTGACACGGATTTCTGTAGGTAGAGGCCAATTCTTCAAAGGTTACTTCATCATCACTTGAGTCTTCATCAGATCCCCATCTTCCTGTCAAGGCAGTCACAAGATTTGCAGCCTTCTCTGTTTCACTTTCATCAGACCAAGTGGAAGCAAGACTCATCTTCTGCTTCTTGAGGTAGGTTCCACATTCAGTCTTGATGTGTCCATACCCATCACATTCATAGCACTGAACCTCTTTTCCTTCTTTGAGCTTCTCATCTGATCTTGCTCTTCTTCCAGCATTGTTGGATTTACTGATGTCAGATGAGATGTTCCTGACATTTGCCTTAGATCTTACATCCATCTTTTTCAACAGTTTATGGAACTGTCTTCCCAGCATTGCTACTTCATTGACCAAATCTTCGTCAACCTCCTGATTCTTTTCTTCTTCTGTGTATGACATAAAGGTCATGCTCTTGGTTTTCTTTTCAACACCATCATTAAATCTCATCTCAAAGGTTTGGATGGAACCAATTAGCTCATAAACCCTCATGTTGGAAATGTCTTGAGACTCTTCTATGGCAGTCACCTTCATTGCAAATCTCTTAGGAAGTGACCTAAGTATTTTCCTTACCAGTTTTTCATCTGTCATCTTCTCTCCCAGGGCTCCCGAGGCATTAGAAATTTCAAGGATACTCATGTGAAATTCATGAATGTTTTCATCTTCTTTCATCCTTAAGTTTTCAAACTTGGAGGTGAGCAGCTGAAGTCTAGACATCTTTACCCTAGAGGTGCCCTCATGAGTGGTCTTGAGAATGTTCCAAGCATCTTTGGCCACTTCACAGTTGTTTACCAACCTGAAAATATTCTTGTCTACCCCATTGAATATTGCATTCAATGCTTTAGTGTTTCCAAGAGCTAGATCATCTTCCTCCTTGGACCATTGTTCTTCAGGCTTCTTCTCAGTAGTGGCTTCTCCTTCTTTAGTAATGACAGGATGCACCCAGCCTGTTAACACAGCTTTCCAAGCCTTGTTATCAAGAGATTTTAGAAAGGCTACCATTTGAGGCTTCCAATAGTCATAGTTAGAACCATCCAAAATTGGTGGCCTATGAACAGATCCTCCATCTCTCTCCATTGTACCAGAAAGTATTGTCCCTAAATCTCACCCAGAACCAGAGCAGGATGCTTGCTCTGATACCAATTGAAATTCTGGTATCAGATATGAGATGTCGAATGTAATGTCACGACACTAATATCTGAATTACACTAACAAAAGAAAGATATAGAAAGGTAATGCAAAAGATACACAAGCAATTGTTAACCCAGTTCGGTCCAACTCACTTACATCTGGGGGCTACCAAGCCAGGAAGGAAATTCACTAAAATAGAATCAGTTCAAAGACTCTCCGTACACTTCAACAAGTTACAGTCTTTCTCACCTAATCTCTACCCGTGCAATTTCTACCTAAGCACTCTTAGATATGAGAACCCACTCACTTCCCTACAATCACACCTGTGATCTTAAACAACAATCCCTTGAGAAAAGAAAACACTTTTCAATAACACACTCTTGATTTTACTTCACAGTTTCAATCAAGAAGACACACGCTTGATCTTGCTTCACAACTTTGATCAAGAAGACACACACTTGATCTTGCTTCACAACTTTGATCAAGTAGACACACACTCTTGCTTAACAGCTTTAGAGTGACAAATTACAACCATAAATCAGTCCAATTCAATCATCAAAAGATGACTTGAATGGCTTACAAGTCTTACGACTAAACAGACACAAACCCTATCTCTCTCTATATTTCGCTCAGTATTGGTTGTGTTGTAAAACAGGTTTTCTAAGTCCCTTTTTATAGAAGCTTTCAGCTGGGCTTGGAGATCTTGAAAACCCTAAATCTATTTTCCAATTAAATCTTTTCATAACAGCTGGTTAGATCTCCTTGGAAAATAAGTAAATCAGGTTGTAATCCATGATTGAATGCGCCAGCTAATCAGATCTTCAATCATACATAGATTGCCATTAATTGTGCAATCACAAAACACCAGACATTCACACTAAATGTTCTGTGTACAGGATGTCATGACATCAGGTCTGACATCCTGGAAAAATCCTGTATAATTCCATAATTCCTTTTATAACTTCCAGCAGGTACAACCATATCAGATGCCATGACCTTGTGTATGACATCTTGAAACAATCATGCATGAACATGTCTTTCATTTAAGATCCAGCAGGTTCATATATATCAGATGCCATGACCTTGTGTATGACATTCTGAAACAACCCTGCATGAATATGTTCTTGAACTCCAGCAGGTACATAGGATATCTTATGTTAAGACATCACACATAACATCTTGTGAACACTCTTTGTTTTACCAAAATTGCTGCCAACACTAAAAATCAACAAACTCCCCCTTTGACAAATTTTGGCTAAAACATATATCTGTCCTTTTTGTTCACAAGGTAAACTATCAGCAGTTAAACAACATAACAGTAGTTTAAACAGCAGCAGAAGCAACACAATTACTAGCTAGTTACTAGTAATACACACATGCACAAGGGTACTTCTCCTCCCCCTAAATCTGTGCAACAAAAACAAAATTACTAGTTATGGATGTAACTAGTAAGACACACAAATGCACAAGGGTACTCCTTCTCCCCCTAAATCTGTGCATACATCAAACATCTTTCATGAACATAACAGCTACTGTAACCACAACACCTGTACCAACCAGAATATCATTCTGATATCTGCTTCAACATCAACACCTGTGCACCATATCAGACATCCTCTTTGACATCTGTAAACAGAACAACATTCTGTTTTAACACCTGTGCACCTCCTTCAATAATAGTTGTCCTTCAGTTCAGCTACATACATCTCACAACTCCACATCTGCTTCCACATCAACATTTCTCCCCCTATTTAGTCAAAATTGACCAAAGGTGACCAATTAGACAAAATAAATGTCAATTAGCCTAGCAGAGAATGTCAGATCAGATGTTATAAGAATAAAAATGTTAAAACATAAAAGTCGGGCAGTACAAACCATCATCATACACATTTGTGATAGCTGGGATAATGAACAAATCCATGGAACTCATTAAGAGCCCAAAATATTACAAACAAGCATCAATGAGGACTGCCACAAAATACACATTTTCAAAAAAACAATAAAACTTCAGCATCTAAACAGCAGCACCAGAACAACTTCAAAAATATCATTGTCATACCCTGATTTTGGTCCTGAATCATTTTTCATCAATCATTCATTTTCTTTCCTCCTCATGACCATTTCATCCGGTCATGAGTCTATCCACCTACACTGATTGTTTAGACATTGCCACTACTTGCCATTCCATGACTATTAGATTTTTACCTCTCTATTTGGCTTTAGATGTTTGATATATTTTGATAGAATCAGTTGGAATATCATGACTTTCATTCTCATGTCTAAATTCAATCCATGTTTTGTCTCTCTCATAGAACATCATTTTCCCTTTCAATCTTAATTCAAAGAGATTCCATCTATATTCCATCTCATATTTCTATATATCATGTTCAAATTTGCATTCACATTTTTTCATTCACATTGGAAAGCTTCCATTCATTCATACGCATACTCATTCATGTTTCAGCTACTTCATTCATTTTTATCACATCCATCCACTCACAACCGTAATTTTCATGAAAGCATCATTTTCTTGCTCATTCACAACGAGCGTTTTGTTCATTTCAAGTCCTAAAAGGTTCTAAACTTGTAACCTTCTACAAACTTCAGTGTGTCTGCTGCAAAGAAAGATTGTGTTCCGCTCTACATCCTGGAAATACAAGAAGTTGATGAAAGAATGTGATGAGTTTTCTCAAACACACCGCTGCTTTGGAATATTTGGTGAGTGATGTTGAAGCAGAGGATCCACAACAAGTTATTGACCGCATTCACAGTCGGCAGGAAACGACAATGTGTTTCATTAATTGGTTGATGGATGAGTACTCAACATTTAATGACATTTGTCATACCCCAAAATTTGCCCGTTCATATTACAAGGTATTGTTCAAGACACTCCAACTTATTTTTCAAGGCATTGACCTTAAAGGAACAAAAGCCCAGCTCACAACAGGCCCAATCCAGAAAAAGGCCCAAACTAGCTTACTCGCTAGGCGAGCAACTCCTTCGCCTAGCAAAGCTTGCGAATACCAGAATTATTGGGCTTCATTCTGAGCCCATTAGGTCACAGATGGCCTGCTCGCTAGGTGTAATACCCCAAAATTTACCCTTCATTTTTCCCGAAAAACGAAAAAAAAAAATTTAATTAATTAATTAATTAATTAATTAATTAATTAAATAAATAAAATAAATAAATAAAATATAACAAATTATTTTGGACTTGGGTCTCCCTCATTTGAGCCCATTACCCACGAAAATCAGTCTATAAATACTGAAGTTTCAGTAGAGGAAAACACACTTGGAGTTACACTTGGAGTTACACTGGGAGATTCACTGGAGAAAGAAGGAAGAGAAGCAAAACCCTGAGGAAAAGATAGTGAGAGAAAAGCCAACAGAGTTCAGAGCAACCTCCAAACCCTGAAAGGAACTCAACTTGTAAACCTCACGGGCGCAACTCAATCAAGCTCTCCAATCAGGTTTGCCCTATATCCATCATCTTTATGCCTTTTATTTGAATGCTCTAAATGTATGAGGTATTATGGGTGAATTTGATACCTTCTTGTGAGCCTTTTGTGAACCCTTCGCTACAATACTCGCCTAGCGAAGCTTGCGAATATCAGAATTTCTGGGCTTCATTCTGAGCCCATTAGGTCACCACGATCACTATAAATACCGACACTTCAGTCACGAACGAAAAGAGACGAAGACGGACAGAAACCCTGGCCTAGAAACCCTGGAGACCAACTCAGAGAATTCCGAGTAAAGAAACCCTGAAGGCCGCTCATCCGCACCAAGGTTGCCTCCGCCCAATTCGACCCGATTTGCCAATCCAAAGCTGCAATTCCATTGCAAACAGGTTTGCGCATCACTACTGTTTTATGCTTTTAATCGGTAATCGCTACATACATAAGGCATCATGATTAAATTTTCGGATATGTAATTTGATTTCACATGTGAATTTAAGTATGCCTGAATATCCTGAATGTTTGTCCATGCTATTCCTGTAATTAAATGCCATAAAGTTCAGGGTGCCGGAGATCATGCTGCTATCAAACTCAAAACCCGTAGCAGCTCGCTAGCACATCGCTAAGCGAGCATGTAGCGAGCACTCGCTAAGCCTTCGCTAGGCGAAGCAGGAGCGAACGGGACAGTGGCTGTTTTATTTCTTTTCTGTTCTGCCTTATGTTTATCTAATCAAGATTTATTATAATTCTGCATTATTTGGCCTGACTTTATGACTGTCGTGTTTATTTTGTGGTGCAATTTTCAATTGTACTTTATCTCGATGTTCTAACCCGTGTGCTGAATTGTGTAAAGGCTTACATATTCCCGAGGAAACGGCCGGCTAGGTATTCCACTTTATGTGTGGGATACCCTTATGGAGATGGATTCTGAATTACTTAATTTTAATGTGGAGATTCATCCTACATTATCTAGCTGATTTTAATGTATTGATTTCATCGATTTTAATGTGGACCTAATTACTTAATCGATTACGGCTATCTAATTAATTGTAAAACTTTGCCTTTAAATATGCGATCTTGGACCTCTCTTTGTTACCCTACGATATTACGGTATTACGGTCATGTCCCGCGAATGTGGGGATATACTTAGCAAAGATCCTTCGATTAAATCATCATGTCCCTCTAAAATAAATCATAGCCCCTCGGATGTTGCCTTCGAATATATGATTTTGTCCCTCGATGACCCTTCGGTGTAGCCTACGGTTAAATGATGATAGTCCCTTCGAATGCTGAGGTATCCTTACAACCGTTGCTTTCAATGACCAATCGATGACCCTTTTACATCCAAAGGATAAAACTACTTATTTCTCAATAACAAGGACGGTTTTACCCTCACAAGGATAGGAAATGCCCATCAAGACCTTGGGTAGGTATAACTCTTAATTGCTTACTCACAATTTAAAAATACTTTTCACACTTCACAAATACTAGAAAATCACCACTTGGTATACATTCATACTAGAATCATTACTGAGTTATATTTTTCTAAACCATTTTCAAAACTAAACGAGATAACCACTTTGTATACATTCATACGAGAATCATTACAAAGTTAAATTCTCTTTTCAAAACATTTTCTAAACAATTCACAACCACTTTTTCCAGACAAACATAAGTGATCAAGCAATTAAGAGCCCATGGATAACCATGGATACAAAGGGTGCTAACACTTTTCCTTTGTATAATGTACCTCCCGAACCCAAAATCTAATTAAGGTCTTTCCTGTTCTTTTCCACCTTTCCTTATTGGATAAAAGAAAAGTCGGTGGCGACTCTTGCTATCCGCGACATTGCGATCAAAAGCAAAAACACACTAAAGTCAGTTCACCGTATGACAGAACTGGCGACTCTGCTGGGGACAAGCATTACAAAGAGAGGTTACCTTAAAAACAAGATCACTTATTTAAGTTGTCTGATTTACTTTTGAGGGATTGCTTGGGTATTCTATGCTTGAGTGAAAGATCCTACACCCGGATCTAGTGCACCTTAGGTAGATAGCAATAGATCATCGCGACTATCCGGCGTATACTGGAATGGTCAAAATGATGGCTACGGTTAATGTGACACTTTGGATGTCCTGATGTTCCTCATGTTTACTTGAGGAGAAATTTGGCTTCCGTGTGGTGTCATCAAAGCATTAACCAGACCTTTAGAACCCTAATTGACTCATCTTAGCCATTAGAAAGTAGTGAGATAACTGACTTCGGTTCCGACTGGGGTTGGTTGAGACTCGATACTACACTCTTTGAGATTGGACTTTAGGGAAGCTTCGGTCAACCACTTGGTGTTGCACTGAAGTGGACTTAAAGGAAGGTCAATGATTTGAGATCCTTCTAGAACCCGGTTCCTATTCTAGGACAGGTTGAACCAACCAAACTTCAGTGGGGAGGGTACTTACCTATGGAACTTATGCAAGCCTTAAAACTCAGGAATGATGGTTGTGTGACTTGCTTGTGCTTGTTATTTACTTAACATCATAACATCATAACATCATAACATCATGACATCGTGGCATTGGGCTAACCATTTCGAGGACTTTAAACCTTGAAAACATTTCATACATTGCATAGCATAACATCACATTGCATAACAGGTACTCTAAAGGGATCAATGTTCTCACGGTTTTCCTCCAAACAGAAAAATGGAACTCGAACAAACTGTCAAAGATCTCCAGGCTCAGAGTGCTCAATTCCAGGAGATGCTCTTGAACTTATCCAAGGGGCAGGAGGAACTAAAGGCTCTATTGCTCGAGAAGAAAGACAAGAAACCTGTGAGTTACATTAACCCGGGAAGAAGGCTTAAGGGACAGGCTGCAGGAGTCGAGATTAGAATTCCGAAGGATCAAGAAGAGGAGACAGAGAATGATTCGGAGGAGAAGAATGTTGATCTCTTCAACCATGAAGACGAAGATGGAGATTATGAAAACGAACAGTATTCTCCAAAAGATGATAAGTATAACTTGCTGGAAGAACGCATGCTAGCTATGGAGGGTCAAAAGACGCCCAGTCTGGATTTCGAAAGCTTAGGTCTGGTCTCTGATGTGGTCATTCCCCGCAAATTCAAGGTCCCTGCTTTCACTAAGTATGATGGGGCATCTTGTCCTCAGATGCATCTGAGAGCTTATGTGAGAAAGATTCAGTCATATACCACTAATAGGAAACTATGGATCCATTTCTTCCAAGAGAGTCTGTTTGGCACACAGTTAGAATGGTACTATCAGCTCGAGAGCTCTGACATCCACACCTGGACTGACTTAGCGACATCTTTCTACAAGCATTACCAGTATAATTCTGAATTAGCACCTACTCGGTTACAGTTGCAGAATATGACTATGGGATCTAAAGAAAGCTTCAAAGAATATGCTCAAAAATGGAGAGATTTGGCTGGCAGAGTCAAACCTCCTCTGACTGACAGAGAGTTAGTGGACATGTTAATGAGCACGCTGACTGGCCCATTCTACAGCCATCTATTGAGGAGTTCCTCATTGGGTTTCACTGAACTTATATTAACAGGTGAACATGTTGAAAGCGGCATTCGAAGTGGAAAGATACAGGCGGCTACCTCTGATCCTCCGGAGACTCCTAATGTCATCATTGCTCCTCTGCCTAATCATGACGAGACTGTCAATGCTGTGGAAGATACTGATAATGATTATGACTTGGATAGCTGGATTTTCTCAACAATTGGTGACGGACTCAATAATTGGAAGGCTGAAGACACTATCCCGATTTCCTTTAGTCAGGAGTAATTGTTATTGCTATTTTAGCATTCTAAAGCATTGTGTCTATGCCCGGGGCACAATAGCTAATTTTTCAAGGGTTTTGTCATTTTCATAAGCATATTCACATTCAATGAATCAATGGACTTTTTGCATTCAAATATTGCGCTCTTTATCTTTCCTGTAATTTTTCAAACAAGCTATGCTTTCTTGCACACACTCACGTAACAATTTGCCGATCCATATCCACTTTGGATCCTGTTGGTAATAACTCTGCTACTGTTCATTATGACTTTGAAAATCCGATCTACCAAGTCGAGGATGGAAGTGAGGAAGATTGTGAAGTACCTGGAGAACTTGCCAGACTACTGCAAGAAGAAAAGACTATTCAGCCGCATGGGGCATCGATCGAAAATCGTAAATCTGGACCACGTCACCCGATTTAGCTCCCAGTCGACCGCTACTTGCAAATCCACCTTCAAATTACTGAGACAAAATCAAGAAGTATCTCCAAGAACCTCCGATTCTGATGCCACCCGTTGAAAGAAGACATCTAATCATGTATTTGACCGTGTTAGAAAATTCAATAGGATGTGTGTTAGGGCAACATGACGAATCTGGTCGAAAAGAGCATGCAATATACCACCTTAGCAAAAAGGTACCGACTGTGAAACAAGATACTCACAGCTCGAGAAAGCTTGCTGTGCTTTGGTCTGGGCTGCTCGCCGACTAAGACAGTATATGTTGAATCGTACCGCTTTATTGATTTCTAAGATGGATCTTACACATTTGCGAAATCTGCTATCACTGATAATGGTGCTAATTTGAACAACCAGATGATTACTGAACTCTGCACGCAGTTCAAAACAAAACACCATAATTCCGAAGTGGCGACTTGGTATAAAGCGTATCATTCTACCACAAGGTGATTCTAGAGGCAAATGGACTCCCACATAAGAAGGGCCATTTGTAGTTAAGAAGGTATTCTCTGGTGGAGCCATGATGCTTGTTACAGTGGATGACGGAGAGTCCCCGCATCCCGTGAACACGGACATAGTTAAAAAATACTACGCATGTACACCCGGCAAGTCGAAAACCTGAAAAGGCGGCTTGGGCAAAAAAGGGTATCCTGGTGGACTGAAAACCTGAAAAGGCGGTCCAGGCAAAAATTAGGGATTAAAGCGTATGACTATGTCCCGTTCTCGGTCAACTTCACCTAAGTCAAAGGGACTGAACAAGCCAATCACTTCTATCCGACAGCAGGAGATGAGATGCTTGAAGACATAATGACAGTAGCAGAATTAGAATCAATAGGACTTTTTCTGCATAGCTTTCTCTTCGTTTTCTTGGCAATTTCCTCTTACTAGGATTTCTGTCTCCTTGTACACAAAATTGCCTGTCTATAGGCCCTCTTTCAAAATCAATACAGTTTCATTTCCAAAAAGGTGTTTTGTTTTACTTTCTCTGTTTTGCTTGCATAAACGTCCATTGATTTAATTTGAATTGATATGTGCATGTGAATATGATCGATGTTTACCAAAAATGCATGCATAAAATAGAAGTAGCAATTACGAAAGACTTCAGGATCGAGGAGAAGGTCTAACCATGCTTTCCAATGAATCCGTTGCTAATTCTATCCCAGCAAAGCCAGTTATTCCCCAGAAGCAATTGGCATTACTAGACAAATTGATCATCTCTTCCACCCTCAGCCAGGCTTCTGTTAAGTATTTCCACCATCAGACAGAAATCAAGTATCCCTAGCTAAGAAAGGATCACCGATACCAGTATCTCCAACCAGAAGACTGATATTTATTTCCCCAGTAGAGTCCTCGAGAAGAACTTTTCAGATGCATAATTCATTCATTACATCATTTCACAGCATACGCATGCATACATTGTTCGCATTTATTTTCATAAACATAAAATATCTCATGCATCATGACATAGCATGAAGCTAACTTTATTTTTCAGGTTAATTATCCTCCTGATACAGTCAAAACAAAGGTCCATTTAGACGGACATCTTTATCAATTACATTCAAGATTTAACTACATCTTTCAGATATACTCCATGTCAACATTCATTCTGACATACTCCTAACGATGGCATCTATAAGCCCACCTCAGATATTCATTGCAAATACAACATACAGCAAATATTATCAGATATAGCCTAGCGTACGGTTCATTCTGATTCAGCTCAACACATGACTCCTTCAACTCAGATACGATCTAGCGTACGATCCATTCTGACCTTCAACTACTCCAATACGGTCTAATTTACGACCCAGTTAGACCTTCATCTCCTCAGATGCTACCTAGTGTACGGTACGTTTCTGAAGCGTAGTCTAGCATATGACTACCCCTTTCATCATCAGATTCAGCCTAACGGACGGCTCATTCTGCTCAGAGACGGTCTAGCGTACGACCCGTTTGGATGTTCATTCCCTCAGATGCTACCTAGTGTACGGTACATTTCTGAAGCGTAGTCTAGCATATGACTACCCCTTTCATCATCAGATTCAGCCTAACGGACGGCTCATTCTGCTCAGAGACGGTCTAGCGTACGACCCGTTTGGACCTTCATCTCCTCAGATGCTACCTAGCGTACGGTACATTTCTGAAGTGTAGTCTAGCATATGACTACCCCTTTCGTCATCAGAAACAGCCTAACGGACGGGTCATTCTGCTACTCAGACACGATCTAGCATACGATCCATTCTGACCCTTATATCTCAGATACAGCCTAATGGACAACTCATTCTGCTACTTAAATACGATCTAGCGTACGATCCATTCTGATTTTTCATCCCCAGCGAAGTCATCCGCCTAATGAACACATCACTCTGCTATTCAGATATGGTCTAGCGTATGATCTATTCTGATCCTTTATCCCCAGCAGTGTATGACACACTCTAACTCCCCAGCGAAGTCGACAGCCTAATAGATGACTCACTATACGGTCTAGCGTATGACACCCATGTTTTCAGATATCGTCTAACGTACGACACAATCTGAAGCTCTCATCATCAAACTTCCTGGATGGCATCTTTAAGCCCATCTCCATCAAGACCAACTTTCGTTTAACAAGCGCAAATTTTTGGGGGCATTCTAGTGTTCAATAATCTTCCACCTCCCGATCACGAATGGCGTACACACCATTCTAACTCTCTCGGTTCAAGAATATTGAACAGGGGCAGCTGTCATACCCCAAAATTTGCCCGTTCATATTACAAGGTATTGTTCAAGACACTCCAACTTATTTTTCAAGGCATTGACCTTAAAGGAACAAAAGCCCAGCTCACAACAGGCCCAATCCAGAAAAAGGCCCAAACTAGCTTACTCGCTAGGCGAGCAACTCCTTCGCCTAGCAAAGCTTGCGAATACCAGAATTATTGGGCTTCATTCTGAGCCCATTAGGTCACAGATGGCCTGCTCGCTAGGCGAGCAAATCCTTCGCCTAGCGAACCCTTCGCTACAATACTCGCCTAGCGAAGCTTGCGAATATCAGAATTTCTGGGCTTCATTCTGAGCCCATTAGGTCACCACGATCACTATAAATACCGACACTTCAGTCACGAACGAAAAGAGACGAAGACGGACAGAAACCCTGGCCTAGAAACCCTGGAGACCAACTCAGAGAATTCCGAGTAAAGAAACCCTGAAGGCCGCTCATCCGCACCAAGGTTGCCTCCGCCCAATTCGACCCGATTTGCCAATCCAAAGCTGCAATTCCATTGCAAACAGGTTTGCGCATCACTACTGTTTTATGCTTTTAATCGGTAATCGCTACATACATAAGGCATCATGATTAAATTTTCGGATATGTAATTTGATTTCACATGTGAATTTAAGTATGCCTGAATATCCTGAATGTTTGTCCATGCTATTCCTGTAATTAAATGCCATAAAGTTCAGGGTGCCGGAGATCATGCTGCTATCAAACTCAAAACCCGTAGCAGCTCGCTAGCACATCGCTAAGCGAGCATGTAGCGAGCACTCGCTAAGCCTTCTCTAGGCGAAGCAGGAGCGAACGGGACAGTGGCTGTTTTATTTCTTTTCTGTTCTGCCTTATGTTTATCTAATCAAGATTTATTATAATTCTGCATTATTTGGCCTGACTTTATGACTGTCGTGTTTATTTTGTGGTGCAATTTTCAATTGTACTTTATCTCGATGTTCTAACCCGTGTGCTGAATTGTGTAAAGGCTTACATATTCCCGAGGAAACGGCCGGCTAGGTATTCCACTTTATGTGTGGGATACCCTTATGGAGATGGATTCTGAATTACTTAATTTTAATGTGGAGATTCATCCTACATTATCTAGCTGATTTTAATGTATTGATTTCATCGATTTTAATGTGGACCTAATTACTTAATCGATTACGACTATCTAATTAATTGTAAAACTTTGCCTTTAAATATGCGATCTTGGACCTCTCTTTGTTACCCTACGATATTACGGTATTACGGTCATGTCCCGCGAATGTGGGGATATACTTAGCAAAGATCCTTCGATTAAATCATCATGTCCCTCTAAAATAAATCATAGCCCCTCGGATGTTGCCTTCGAATATATGATTTTGTCCCTCGATGACCCTTCGGTGTAGCCTACGGTTAAATGATGATAGTCCCTTCGAATGCTGAGGTATCCTTACAACCGTTGCTTTCAATGACCAATCGATGACCCTTTTACATCCAAAGGATAAAACTACTTATTTCTCAATAACAAGGACGGTTTTACCCTCACAAGGATAGGAAATGCCCATCAAGACCTTGGGTAGGTATAACTCTTAATTGCTTACTCACAATTTAAAAATACTTTTCACACTTCACAAATACTAGAAAATCACCACTTGGTATACATTCATACTAGAATCATTACTGAGTTATATTTTTCTAAACCATTTTCAAAACTAAACGAGATAACCACTTTGTATACATTCATACGAGAATCATTACAAAGTTAAATTCTCTTTTCAAAACATTTTCTAAACAATTCACAACCACTTTTTCCAGACAAACATAAGTGATCAAGCAATTAAGAGCCCATGGATAACCATGGATACAAAGGGTGCTAACACCTTCCCTTTGTATAATGTACCTCCCGAACCCAAAATCTAATTAAGGTCTTTCCTGTTCTTTTCCACCTTTCCTTATTGGATAAAAGAAAAGTCGGTGGCGACTCTTGCTATCCGCGACATTGCGATCAAAAGCAAAAACACACTAAAGTCAGTTCACCGTATGACAACATTATTCAACCAATTTAAGTTGCCGTGTATGAGCTGAAGTTTGGGTTATCACTTGTCCTATCAAGCACTTTAGAAAAAAAAGAATATTTGGGAAAGTTGGGCATGAAAACATCAGCCTGGTTTATGATAACAATGGTGTTCTAAATAGTAACTAACTGATCAATCAAAGAATTCAGAGCCGACTGTTTCTTGCCAAGAGATTAATACAGTTCAGTGCAAACGAAATGAAGTCATTGCTTTGCAAGATTACAATTGCATGTTTACCTTATACAGTTGTTGTATGTCTGAAGTCATTGCCTTGCAAGATTACAATGCTATATAAAGTCACACTTCATGGCTTATCCAGATAGGTAACGTATCCAAAGCTGTGGATTTATTTTCTTTAAAGTCTAAAGTGAATGTTGCACTTTAAAAGAGAAAACACGGAGTTGTAACTGTTAGTCAAAAACTCAGTTCCAAGTTCGTTACAAACGTGCATGCATTTTATCACATTATCAAAGTTCTTAAGGAGTGGAGCATCATCATGAATATCAACAATCTTCTCTACATTGGCTTGCTTACGGATCTCTGCAACCGATCAATATCTTCAAGACTTCCTTCATTGATGGTCTACCGACTGGCAGTTTTTAGATTAGTTTCTTTTCCAGTTGTCAGTTCCAATAGAACTACTCCAAAACCGTAAACATCTATCTTCTCATTGACTCTAATTGTTTGAGCATATTCTGCAATTCATACACGAAATAAACATTGAGATCTAATAACTTAAGATAGTCGAATTTTATGAGAAAACGGGAATTCGAAATTGTTTTACCTAGAGAAATATATCCAAATGCGCCAGCCACAACTGGCATGGTGGCAAATTCTTCTGGTTTAATTAGTATCCCGGCGAGACCGAAATCAACAACTTTTGCATTGAATTATGAATCCAAAAGAATGTTACTTGTTTTCACGTCTCGGTGAACAATATGCGGCGAGCAATCATCATGCATGTAGCATATTTCCTGCACCAAAAATGGAATTGTGAGAGGAGACAATGGCTGAGTCGGAGAAGAAATTGTCATTTGTCGAACCAGAAACTGATCCAAGACGCAATATATGTTAACTCGGGAACTGAATGGAACATAATGTGATGATTGTATGATTGTTTATTTTTCTGTGGAATGGAACATAAAGACGGATTCCTCCCATTAATATTTCATTTTTGATGAGTCAGGTTAAAGTTGTTGTACAGGGGAGTACCTGAAACTCCATAATACATTCTTAACATACTTACGATATTTCAGCAAGTGAGCTGCAAGCAGCTCTTTTCTACCATTGCAGTGAAAATTTACTGTCACAGACCAGCGTAACTGTGACAATCACATGGGTAGAGCAATCGGTAGAAGACCAAGAGGTATTGTGACCCATAGCAGAAGTTGTGGTAAGACAACCCAGAGATTTTAATAGTTCGGTCTCTTCTGTTACCCATACAACTAGTTGCAGGCTCAAGATTGAATTTTAGTTGAAGATTGGTTGGTATTAGCATCCATTTCAAATGCAAGTTGCTGTGTTAGTAGGCAGCCTGATATTCTGCCACTATCATGTCACTATTGTTACTGGTATATCAAAATCTTCATATTTTCTACACAAGATAATTGAGGAGTTGAATACAAAAAATATGTCTGCAATGTTAACTGAAGAAAATAAAACGGATAGGGAAATGACTTGAAATTACTAGGGAGTTGATAGTGCATTTTGATGTATGTAATAAAGGCTTTCTAATCTGTCTCTGGATTCAACTCTCCACGGTTCCAAACAAGAGGCTTATTCATCTGTTCTAAGAGTGAGGATGAGATAAACCTGCCTCCAATTTCAATGTTCATGTTGGAAGAGGATTCGTCGTCTTGCAAGTCGGAAGAATTCTGCACAAACATCAGATGCAGCAATTATTCATAAATTTATCGACTCGGCAATAAACATGAAAGGTGGGGTTAAAGACAAGTAAGAAGAAACAGGTACTAACCAAAGAAAGAAACTTGATCAAAGGAGTCTCGTATCGTATGAGCTATGATGTGAGAGCACTGAGTACCATAAACAGACCAAAATCCCAAACCAAACCAACATGGCCGAGGTAGCAGTCTCAACAGTTGTAACAAAACTAACCCAACTGTTACTCGAACAAGCAATTTCATCATTTTAACACTCACCACAACATCAACACAAAAAATCAAAGCCATGCTCGCAAGTTCGACGTTTTCTCCTGCAGACATCAAACCAATATTCCGGTAAATTCACAGCGGTAAATAGCCCTTTATCGGCGGTAAAAGTTCAACAGCGACCCAAAAAGGAATTGAGACAAATTTAATAGAGGAAAGTACATGGTTCGTATTACCTGTTCCATATCAAACACCAAATGAGAAAGACAAACTGGAGCACCGCAAAGCACGTTCGAGAGCATACCCCTTTTGATTGCAGTAAGCCAACTCAAAACCCTAGCAGGGTGAGTATAAAAGAGGGGGCGGCCACTGTTCAGGGGCCGGAGAAAAACCCTAATTTTGAGAGGAAGAGCGGCGGACTGTTCAAAGAAAAAACACGAAGGAGAAGAACAAAGTTTTTGCTAAGAAACAATTGGAGAATCCTACATCTTCGGTCCAATCGTCGTTAACCCTATTGTAGCTGATTCAGGTTTGGTTTCTTTTCGCTCAATGTGAACTTCGTGTTGCTTTCATCCATTCGCGATCCATTGGTTTTTGATATTTGGTATGAAGCTTTTTCCACTTGCACCTGGGGAAAGAAGGAAATAGGTTTTTTGGGGTGAGAGAAAAATTTGGTTTTTTCGAAAGAGAGGAGACGATTACTCGTTCTGTTTTTCGAAAGAGATGATTCTCTCCAGGTTTTCATGTTGATGTTTATTATGACTTTGTTGTTTGGATCAATACTCCACTACCCAAGGCATTTAGCTTTTCGTTTTTGTGTGCTCCTCATTGAATATTGTCGTTTCCCACGTATTCCCTTGCAGCAGGCGGCTAGGGTTGACGGTTCATTTTCCTCCACCATTTCCTCAGTTGGACCAGACCTTTGATTTGGACTTCCAATGGCCCGAGTCTGGGATTTGAGTTCGTGGGCTTTAGTTGCCCATTAGCTTAAACAGCCCATCTCATTTTAGTTAGTTTTTTATTTTAATTTATCTTTATCTATTCTTGTTTATATATTTAAGTTGCTGTCAAGATAATAAAATAACCATAAGTGGCCGAGTGGAGAGAAAGCAATTTCATCTTCTTTGGGGGGATGGGTTCGATACTTCGGAATAGCATATTTTCATTTATTTTTATTTTTATGCTTGCTATTTTATTTAAAAAAATTTATAACCTCTTACTATTTATTTTACCATTTTGTACCTTTTTATCTAGGCCTCTTTTTTACGCTTGTTGATTTTATTCTTTCCGGTTTAATTTTTAGTGTGTTGTAAATAACTTGTTTATTTATTTCGTTCGGTTTACTCTTTGGCATATTCTCCACGAACTCGTACGCCATATTAACTTAATTGACCAACACCTCAAACATTCACATTAATCCTTCTATTCAAACGTATTTTTTTATTGAAATATGAAGAAAAAGATTAGCCTGGATGGAATATCCAGTTATAATCCCGAGTATTAGGCTCAAGCTGTAAGAGCTTGCAAGTCATAAATATTCGTCTTCTCTTCCCCACACTCCATTATTCAAATCATTTTCTTAATAAAGTTGGAAGAAAAAGATTACCTGGATGGAATATCCAATCGTAATCCCGAATATTAGGCTAAGTTGTAAGAGCTTGTAAGCCCTATGTATTCGTCTTCTCTTCAAAATACTTATAAATATTGAACTTCTTTTCTCAGTAAGTTGGAAGAAACAGACTACTTGGATGGAATATCTAGACGTAGTCCCGAACATTAGGCACAAGTTATAAGAGCTTGCAAGCCATAAGTGTTCGTCTTCCCTCCAAAACATTCGTAAATATTTGAACCATTTCTTTAAGCAATTTTGGAAGAAAAAGATTACCTGGGTGAAATATCCAGACGTAGTCCCGAGCATTAGACCCAAGCTGTAAGAGCTTGCAAGTCACAAGTACTCGTCTTTCAAACTTCAAAATACTTAATTCCTATCTTAACCTCTTTCAATAAAGATGGAAATGGAACATGGTGTATACCGTGCGCTCTTGAGATTAAGATTAGAAGTGGATGCCTCGCCTATCTTAGCTCTCGCCATCATTTAAAATTATCAATACAGTTTATTCAAACCCCTTTCTCAATCAAATTCAAAATACTTAATCTTTATTAAATACTTTCTCCAGTAAGATGGAAATGAAACGTGGTGGATACCACACACTCCTGAGACTAGGATTCGAGATGGATATCTCGCTCATCCAAGTTCTCGCCATTATTCAAAACACATCAAACCAATCAATTTCTTTTTCTCACCGCCGTGCGATTAACCTCTTAAACCTTTTCTCAAACTAAAGGTACTTTGTTTCAAAATGCAAGGCAATATTTTTCCACCTGTTTTGGGTAGTCCAACAATGTTTTCGTCGATTTGACACAAAGTAGCTTTCGCTAAAATCGACCAACAAACAAACATTTTTCTACCCAGAACTACGTAAGCCTTGATTTCTCTGTTGAGATACGTAGGAGCAGGATTTGTAAATCTTGTCAGGCCTGTAAGACCCCAATTTTGTCCCTAAGATCCCTCATGGCATCATATCATATCATATCATATCATATCATTGCCTCAAGGATCATTGTGTACCTTGCTTCCTTCTTTGTGGGTGGGTTATATTTTGAGTGTGGTTCTTGATCACCAAGCATGTTTAGCATTTGTATATCATTGCTGTTCATTTGTTTATTAACCCAAAAGTACAAAAATATTGTCATCTAACCTTGTTACTTGCAGATGAAGCAATTAGGTCAAGACAGTCAAAACAAGTCATTAAGCCATAGATGGTGGCCATTCTTGAAGAATTTGGGCACCATGATCATTCATAAGAAGTTCATATGAGTTGTGACATCATTTTGAATCAAGATCTCAAGTGGAAGAGGCTTGAAATTCATCAAAGCATGGCTCAGTCAACCAAAACCCTAGCAAAGTCAACTGTGGTCAACTGTGCATTTAATCAGGGAATTGATGGTGGGAAATGATTTGAGAGACTTTATTCATGTCCATACAAGCCTCATATAACATGTAAAACATCAACATTGAGGAATTGGAGGTCAGACAAGAAGTTTCCAAAAATAGTAAGTGACCTGTAATTTCAAACTGCCAAAAATGGAAAGGTCTTCTCCTCAAATTTACATCATCAAGCAAGCTTCAAATCAAAATTTGTCCAACATGAAAGTTGAAGATCTAGCTCTTTCCTTTCCAAAAAGTCCAAGAACACTCATTTCTCATTTGTGGTTGGCAAGTTATGATCAAATCATTTTCAAGAAAAGTTGAACTTTAAGGAGGCATAACTCTTGAACCATTTGGCCAATTCATGTGATTCTTTTTTGAGCAAACTCCATTTAACATAAGCTATCATAATCCATCATTACATTTCATCAAAAATCATCACATAAAAAGTCCATTTTTCAAGTGAACCAATTTAAATTTTGGTGGGAAAAAAGGTGATTTTGAAAAATACACATGATTTTCACTCCAAACCAATGCCAATCACTTCAAAACAGAAATTTGGACTTGCTTCAACTGGTTTTGCATTGTTCCATTGGTTGCATTTGAAAAAGGGCATTTTTGCCAAATTGCATAACAAGCTTCAATTCACTAATCCATTTCATTTGTTGCTAATCATGTTTACCAAGTGGATTAACAGGTGATATAAAACACTAATTGTAACAGAATTTCGGAATCAACAATTCATTCTCTCAGATCCAAATCCAAAAATCTCAAATTCTCTCAAATTCTTCCCAAACTTTTTTCACTTTGTTCATCAAAATTCACCATTCTTTTTGCTTGTTCTTGTACTAATCTTCATCTGTAGGTAGAATTGAACATCTGTTGAAGCAAACATTGGAAGAATCTTGAAGAATCGTGGCTGTAGAACTTTGAGCTTGCACATGGAAGTTGGAAATTCCTGCGAATTCAAGTGGTTTTGAGCTAAAGCCTCGATTCCATACCTTCATCCAAGCATCATTGAAGATCTGTTTCACATGTTCGAGCCTTGAATCCAACAAAATCAAGATCTGCATCTTCAAGAGGTAAGAATTCGAATTCTTCAATTGCTAAAATTATGATATGGCTTTGATAGATCTTTTATTGCTGAGCTTGCTGCAAGTTGAATCGTGCAATTTCATTAAGATTTGAGCTAGATACATGGATTTGAATGTTTGATGCTAAAACTTATTTGATTCGATTCCTTTGCTGTAGTGAGAATTAATTGAAATCAATGTTAGATTCATGATCTAGGTTGAATGCTGGTTCTGGTGATATATGTTTTATTGATTTCTGTGGAGTTTCGTTCTTGAGCATGAAGAACAGCAAGAACACGTGATGAATGTTTGAGTATCATTTCCAGAACATGATTTGATCTGCCTTGCCTAGCTTTTGCATGGATTTTGTGTTTATTTGCCATGTGGCCAATGAGAACGCGCCACACCTTTTAATGAAATGGAGCGTTTCATCAAAAGGGCGCTTCATTTGATTTGGCCAGGGGATCGATTCCCCGCTCCATCAATTTCTCATTGCCTTATGTATTTTTCTCACATATGCCTATCACATGTTAACATGCCTTGTTTCACATTTTTTTAATTTTCTTTTACAATCAAAAAATCATAACTCATTCATTAATAATCCATTTCACATGAGATTTTTTCCACCATGATCCTCATCATATCCTTTATTTTTTTATGATTTTTAATAAATTTGTGCACGGGTAGAAAAAATAAATGCCTAGGGTTTGTTTTCATATGTCATTTCTTGCACAATGCTTGCTATTTCTTTCATGAAATCATGATGCTTAATTGGAAATTCTTGAAATTTTACATGTGTGTTCTAGACGCATTCCTGGTCATTTTGGTATATAGTTTGCTATTTTTGAGTTCCTGGATTGTGAGATATGATGTGATCTTTGGAGGTGTGACAATGTATGTCACACCATTTCTTGTCCATGTTCTTGATTTTATTTACCATGCTTATGCTATGTCAATTACTCTGGATTCTTGCATGTTGATACTTATGGATGTCTAGTTTGCTTGTGATTTTTCCTGAGATTTTGGAATGCATTTTCAATTTGTTTGAGAATTTTCCCTCTGTTTGACCAATTGTGAACATTTTGTGAGTCATGATCTCATATGTTTTGTGAAATTCTTGTGGCTTATTGGATGGACTTGAAATTTGGCATGTGTATTATAGACATCTTTAAGTTTGCCATGGCTTTGGTCTCATTCATTTATCTTATGTCATTTCTGTTTTATGCTTGCATGAACGTGATGTATGATTTGGTGCCTTGTATGAGCTTGCTTGAACATGCTTTGAGTTGTTGATTTTAATTGACTTGCTTCCCCTTATCCAAATGCAATGAATTTTGGTGTGTTGCTCATTCAATGTGTTCTGTTTAGGCATGATGTTTTCTGGAATTTATTGAGCCATTTTGGTATTGATATGCTTGTGTTCATTCTGTTTACCTCATTGAGTTCTCAACTTGCCTAGTTTGACATGATTTGCTTATAAAATGGAATTGGTGCATAGTTTTGACATGAGACCAATTGGACTTGGTTCTTAATTGATAAATATTGATTTTGGTTAATCTTCAGGTTCTGTTTTAAATTTTTTCCCTATCTTGGACCCTAGGCTTTGGCCTAAGGGTTTACTTCTCATGTTTGAATGTGATTTTCAGGTTGAAGAAGCAATTGCTTTAAGGAGATTAATTCAAGTTGATTGAGTTTGGTTTATTTGATTGTTATGGACTAACTTGGTTTGTTTTGTAGGATGCTAGCTCATTTGCTTTGAGCTTGTGCTTGGCACATGTGATTGATTGTGTTGACTGTTGTTTTTATTTTGTCTGTTTTGACTTTGTGATTGGTATACTGATTATATTTGATTGATTTCAGGTACCTTAGTTGCTATAGTTCATTGTGAACTTGCTATTGCTTTGCTTTGCTTAAGCATTGAGGTAGAATCTCTTGTCTCCATGTAGTCTGGAAGACCCGGCTTGTTACTTAGCCAGGCAACTGTCTGAAGTCCTCCTTAAGAGGCAATGTTTGTGATTGTTTACTTTTGTCCCCAAGCAGGAAAAGACCTCATATGAGGCAATTGGTAGACAAAAGAGATATGTAGCCTATCTCCTACTATTATGTGTGTCACTCACCTTGCTCACACCATATGTGTTGATGCATAGTGAGTAAAAGCCCAAGATCTATCGAGTCATTAACTTGTGGAGAGAGTTCCAACTTTATGAACTCCCACACCTTCTGATATTCAAAGCTCTCCTTGACCAGGGATAAGAGCAATGAGGCACACCCCTCATATCCTTTCATCTGCTTCACCTTGGCTCTCAATGTCAAGGTTAAGAGCACCATTCACCTTATTCCAGTTGACTTTTAAGTCTAACCCTTTGATTGAGCCTAATTGCCTGGTTATAGTGTGTGATAAATGACTTTGTTTGATTGATTGCTTGTTGCATTTGTACATGTTTGCTTGATTGCCTTTGTGCACTTATCATCCTTGATTGTTCATTATTGCATGATCATCATTTCATATCTTTGTGATTTGTTTGAGTTTACCCATTGAGGACAACTGTAAGTCCATTCCTTGGCCATTGTTCCTATGATTTGGAAGGGATAAAGTGTAAGACCATTTCATTTGGCTACTTATGTCCATTGCTTAAATGCTTGTTTGTTTGTTGTATGTGAGGATGCAATTGTAAGACCATGTTGTTGGCATTTGTACTCCCATGATCATCTGTTGGAGGTTGGTATAAGTCCAGATAGATTGGCATCTGACATCCATGTTTTGTTTTACTTTAGGAGATTGGTGTAAATCCATTTATTGGTATCCGGTATCCGCCTTTGTTTGTGAGATTGGTATAAGCCCATTTATTGGCTTCCGGTATCATTGTTCTGTTTTAGGAGATTGGTGTAAACCCATTTATTGGTATCTGGTATCCACTTTTGGTTGTGAGATTGGTATAAGTCCATTGATGGCATCCGGTATCACCTTGCCTTTATTTTTACTTGCTTTGTTGCCTATTCCTAAGGACACACTTGAATCATCTTCTATATGATCTCAAGAGGTGAACCTTTCTGAGAAGTTTTACACTCCATTATCCACACCCTTTTTGTTTCAAAACCCCTTTTCACTTGTTGGCTTTTTAAAACTTTGACTTGTTGTGCAAACATTCTCATGTCTTTTCAAATTAGAAACCTGGACCCTAAGTCCTTGACTTTTCAAACTCCATTTCATAACACTTCTTTGAATCAATCTTAATCATACCTTGACCATATTTTGTGAATACTCATAATCAATTAACTTCACCCATTCAATTGTTTTGTGGCTTTGTCCATTGTTAATATGTTTTCACACATTAGCCATAGGTTTCAATTACCATAGTGGTTGATGTAAATCTTACCTTATCCTTAGTGAGTTGATTGTAAGCCTTCCATACTTATTATAGGGTTAACCCCTCACTAGTATGTTGAAGTCGTCCTCGCATGGTGGATTGTGAATTCAGGTTGAGTTTTCTCCCATTGGTAATGAAAAGCCTTAATGCTTGTGTTTTAAAATGAACTCACTAATTTTTGGAAATCTTTTAGCCGAACTACAGCGTTTTGATCCTTACCTTTGATGGAAGGTACGTAGGCAACGGGTTCATCCGTTCGAACAAAAATAATAAAATGTACATTCTTTTCTCATCTTCCCATTCATGTTTGCACAATATGTCATAAAAAAATAAACATTTTTATACAACAAGTGTGAAAAGGGCTCCCTAGGAGTACCTAGGACGTGATGGGTGCCTAACACCTTCCCATTGCGTAATTTACCCCTTACCCAGACTCTCTGATCTTTTATTGGTTTTCTACGTGTAAAACTTCTTAGGTTTTCTACGTGTAAAAATCCAAAAACATTTTCCTCTCTTTTATTCTTTCTTTCCCACCTAATAAACTGAAAAGCCTAACATTTCAAACTAACATTAACGCACACAACTAACCTAATGGTTCCCGTTGAGTACAACGGACGTGAGGGGTGCTAATACCTTCCCCTTACGTAATCGACTCCCGAACCCTGATTTGGTTGCGACGACCATGATCATTATCGTTTTGTCTTGGGTTTTATCTATATTTCCCCTTTCCTTTTTTAGGAATAAATAAAGTTCGGTGGCGACTCTGTTTAGTCCATCATGCGAGCACGCGATCGCGCTTCGCTTAAGTCGTGTTCTCATTTTTTGAGGTGCGACAATCATCCACAACAGTCTTCACAACACACTTCACACCATCTTCAGTCTTCAACACATAGGGGGGGGGGGGGGAACCATCAATCAGAGGAAGAAGTATCACCTTCACCTTCAGAGCCTTCAGAGCTTTCAGAGCTGCCACTGGATTGGGCTTTTGCATCTGAATCCTTACCAGCCTTCTCCATTTCTTCCTTTTCCAGGATACAAATAAGAACCTCCAAAGCTTCTTTTCTTGCCTTGGCCACCGTTATACCATTATCCATTTCCTTGCAGGTATCTTTTAGTTGATCAATTAAGCTCCCCTGAGAAGCAGGCTCCCTTCTGGCAGATGTCATGACAACATCATTGACATGACTTCCCTCAAACAACTTATAATGAATGGATAGAGGGGGTTTTCTTCTGCTTGGCATGTCCTTTGAATTAAGAATGCCTGGTTGTTGACTCAAGATAATCCCACAAATAATGGAAGGGAAGGCAATGGGCAACTTCACAGCATTTGTGGAGGCATGTATGATGGTTTGATCAAATATAAACTTTCCAAAGTAATAGTTTATCTTGGTTCCAATTGTATGAATGATTCTTCTAAGACTAATGGAGATGGTAGAGATATGATTAGTAGGCACCCAGTTGGCTGAACCAATCTTGTGTAAGATGGAATATTTGACAGTGAGCTTGCCAGCTGATAAGTGATTCCTACTAGGCCATTCCTTAACTTGGCCAGCTGTAATAATCCTACAGACCTTATTGTCTGTAGTCTCTAGGTCCACTCCTCCATCAGTTCCTCTTCCTAGGAACTTGTTGATAATGCTTGGTGAGAATTTCACACATTTTCCCCTTACAAACACCTTGCAGAACTCCATGCTGCTCTTTTCATAGATATCCTCAGGGATATTCATAATAAACTCTTTTACCAACCCCTCATAACATTGGGATAGAGCTACCACAGTCTTCATTAGTCCAACATTTTTGATCAAATCAATTACTTCCTTTACCTCTACAGCCTCTTTTCCAAGTTCTCTTTCAACAGCTATCCTCCTCTGAATGACAAATTTCCATTTTGCAGCACCATCTTCTAAATGAAAGGAGATATTGTCTAGGTGCACAACAGCAGCTTTGTCAGGAGACTTCTGGACAACCTGCCTTTTTGTAGAGGAGATGTCTGGTACATCGTCTTCAACATCCTCATCAAAGTCAGAACTGTCTCTTTCTTTTCTTTTCCTAACCTCAACTTTACTCCAGGATTTTGAGGGTCCTACACCAGCAGTCTTTTTCACTCTTCTTGTTGTTCTCATTTTGGCCACACTTTTCCCTTTTCTAGTCCTCAGTTTCTCAGCTACACTAGGTTTTACAAGATGGACCAAAGAATCATCCTCTTCTTCAGAGCTTTCTTCCTCTAGGTTAATAATATTCTCCTAATACATATTTGTTGGTTTCTTGCTAGGTAGGGTTTTACCTAGAGAACATAGTCCCTCAGCAGCCACTTCCTTTTCTGATCTAGATGAGTCATCATCTTTCTCAGCTTGGGGTTCCTCCTCAGGAGAGGGGTCCCTTCTGGACAGAGGGGTAGAAACCCCCTTTACTTCATGCCCTTCACTTAGAATCCTAGTAACTAGGTTCCTAATGGCACGATCAATATAATGCATGTCATTTGGAAGAAGAGATTTATCAGGGATATTACCTTGTTGGTTTCCAGCCATGGAAGAGGGACCTGGGGTGTCACCTGGTATCACACAAAGGGGAGTAACGTCCATCACGTCTTCATCTAGAAACTCCATGGAGGGAGTCTTTGCATGGTGAGAGGGTTTTGAACCAGATGATGATGGATGTTGAGACATGTTGTAGAACTTTTGAGAGAATTTTCTTTGCCCTAGCTGAGTCCCTCTGAGAAGTTGAATGGAGATGGAAATTGCTGTGTTTAGGTAGCGTGTGCTGAGGGCATAGATACTATTTTCAATGCTAGGGAATGATTTATCATTAATGTGGCTCTTTCTTTTAAGAGGGCAGACACTATTTTTATTTCCTTTTCTTTTCCACTTTAATTGCCATAATTTCACAAGAGTCCAAATCCCTAATTTCCCCCCTCTTATATTCAATTTGAATTTCACCCAAATTCATTGCAACTTTGTCAGCTAGTTCCAGTCCATGCTTTAGACATATGAATTTGTCTTTCACGAATTTTCTAATGGATTGATAATAGCAAAAACAGTACTTGGTCCATCTGTGCTGAATATAATTTTTGGACCTAGTTTCAGTATTCAGGTTGTCATAATACAATGTCATGACATCGTGTGTGACATTGTATGCAATCATCAGTAGTTTCATCCAACTCAGTTGGGCCCAACTACTTTCATCTTCTATATGAACACCATTTTTACCTTTCACATGTGTAGGTGCAGATGTCATTCCAATCTTCTCCACATTATTCTTGGCATTTTTGTACATAGTCCCTTGTGACCTAGTTCCAACAATGCTCTCTCCAGTTCCAGACTGCCTATGACTGGTCACATGTCCACCTATTTGATCTAACCTCTCAGTTGTTTAAGCCATCATAACCTTTTCTCCTATGAAGGTGAGGTTAAGTCTGAGCTTCTAGTGTGACATCCTTGTCTGACATTTCCCACAAACTTGTCTTTCATCACTCTTGAGGGTTCTTCTAGCATCTATGCTTATCTTCATCCCTTCCTCTTTGACATAGGAACACTTTAAGGAATAATCTTTTTGAGAGCTCCACATGTAGCAGTTGTCTTTGGTCCTGATTCCTTTCATAATCACCTCACTATCTTTGTTAGAAATTAGACATTCAGTTTTGGTGAAGTTAAAATTCAGACCTTGATCACATAGTTGACTGATGATTATTAGATTTGCAGTCAAGCCCTTAACAAGTAGAACCTTGTCAAGTTCAGGAACTCCAGGACAATCAAGCTTACCTGTTCCCTTAATGAAGGTGAGAAAAACAAGAAAGGGGGGGTTTGAATTGTTTGAAAAATAAGCGCTTTTGCAAAAATGAAATCGCACAATGATTTTATACTGGTTCGCTTATAACACAAAGCTACTCCAGTCCACCC
Organism: Lathyrus oleraceus; assembly: GCF_024323335.1. NCBI lineage: Eukaryota > Viridiplantae > Streptophyta > Magnoliopsida > Fabales > Fabaceae > Lathyrus > Lathyrus oleraceus. Next base: position 436,036,618 of record NC_066582.1, on the reverse strand, counting down.
GACCAAGGTGATTTCGCCTTCAACAAGGACTTAATCCACTAATCTTGAAAGATTACAAACAACCCCTAAGAGAGAAGAAAATCTCTTAGTCCTCTCAAGTCTACAGACTACCAAGAGTCACTTGAGGAAATCAAATAAAAATAAGATACAAGATGTGTAATCTAGAGTGCTTCTAAGAAAGCAAATATTACAAACTTAAGAACAAATTTTTCACTTGATAAGCAAAAGCTTAGTGAAATTCTTTGAAGAACAAAGATGTTTTTCTTGAGCGTGATATAATTTCAGTATAGTTTTGGCTAGTGATTTCCTTGTTGTTTTTTGAATGTTGATTTCTTCTCTATTTATAGGAGTTGAAGTAGAGTTGAAGTAGCGTTGAATCTGTTGGATATTGAGATGTAATTACGCCATTCCATTAATAGCTTCTGCAGTAGACTTTTTCATCTTAGAAGTGACTACTTACCACAAGTAGTATCTTCTCTCTTGGAAGTGGAGATTAACGTCTCTTTCTAATTGAGGAAATCCATTTGCAGAACTTTAACTTGGCTTAAACGTTACTTCATCATGATTAACAATTCTGATTAGAGTCTTCGTGTATCTGGAGAAATCTGGCTTCTGATGTTATCTCTTGAAAGTTCAGATGGCGTTGATAACTTCAGAATTTACAGAAGGCATTTGTTCAGAGTCAGAGCTTCTAGACTTTACTTCATGTTCAGATGCTTCTGATACTTTGTAGTTTTGTCCAGAGTCAGAGCTTCTTGAAACGAGATTCCACTTTAGATGCTTCTGATACTTGATAATTTGTATCTGATCTTGTTTTGCATCTGATGACATCATCAGATTTATTTCTTCTTTCTTTAGAACCCTGCACACTTAGAAACTTTTCGTTAGGGTGCCATTTTTGGTTTCATCCTTTGTTATCATCAAAATCATGGAATCTGTTGTAGAACAATTTTTGTTCTTACAATCTCCCCCTTTTTGATGATGACAAAACAAATAAAATTATCAGATGAAACATGAGAAATATTAGATCAGATAGACAAAAGCTCCCCCTGAGTTAGCGCTAGGGAGTTCAGAAGTTCTTACCAGAGCTTTTCAAGTAATGAGATTTCTGAAACTTTCTGCAAATTCTTAAATTTAATGTTAGAGTTATTTAATCAGAGCTATTAATTAATCAGAGCTATTTTTATAATTGTTGCAGAATGCTTAAGGTTTTAGACATAATTTTCATCAGAGCTATTTAATAATTTCTCCCCCTTTTTGGCATAATCAAAAAGGCATAAAAAATAAAAAGAATAATAAAGAGAAAAACATTTCATTAAACAGCACAAAGGCAAACAACAGTCAAAAACATCAGAAGCAAAGAAGAATATCAGAGCTAACAAGAAGACAGAAGCAAAAACACAAGGCAAGCAAACACAAAAAGAAAATCCTAAGTGCCTAAGGGTTTGGAGGTTGAGGAAGTCTCTGAAGCAACATGGCAAACATGTTCTGGATGTTTTCATTCAGAGCATCTTGCTTGTCCATCCTGGCACGAAGCTCATTCTGATCTTTCTTTATCTCTTGCTGATCTTGCTTTATCTCTTTCAGAGTGTTAAGAATCAGAGGGATCGCAGAGGAAGACTCCCCCTGAATCAGAGCCTGCTGAGCTTCAGCTTCAGCAGCAGCTTGGGCTTCTGCATCTGCCTGAGCCTTGGCTTCAGCTTCCTGAATCCTTAGAAGTTCTGCTTCCTTTGCCAGGCGTTCTTCTTCTAACCTCTTGGCTTCTTCTGCTTCCCTGGCCAACCTTTCTTCCTCTAATCTCTTAGCCTCAGCTTCTCTAGCCAGTCTCTCTTGGAGTCTTTCCTCAGAGTCTCTGATGTAGCCATTTCTGACTTGTTCAGAGATACTCTTCAGCCTATAAGACTCAGAGGTCATCCAACTAATGACTCTGTTCAAGTGTGTCCTAACAGATTTAGGATCATCACTAACTTCAGAGTTTTTAGCCAGAGACTTGATCTTCTGGACTGAGGCTTCTGCAACCTGTATAATGGCCTCCTCAAGGGTAGGTATGGTAAGTTCAGGTTCAGGTTCAGGTGAATGAGGTGGAGAGTTTTGAGGGCTGAGATTTAGAGGTTGAGGTTCAGTTTGTTGAGGTTCAGATTCTGCTTGAAGTTCAGAATCTGCGTCTGGTTGAAGACTAGGAGATGAAGCATATAATGGATTTAGGTCTAAAGGGTCAGAGTCTGGTCCAGGTACAGCGGGAATAAATGGTGGAGTGATATTAGAGGTGAAGGGATCAGATGGTTGAGTTTCAGAGGGTAAGGTTGTTGTTTGTTGTAGTGGAAGTGAAGTTTGGAGGGGAGAGGTTACTTCAGATTGTGTTGAGGGTTGTGGAGCGAAATTTTTAGCATAAATTTCAGCTATTGTTGGGGAGTTTGGGTCAGAGTGTTCTTGATCAGAGGACTCATGATCAGATAACTCTTGGTCAGAAGAAGGGGAAAGGTAAGGGGGTGATTCATATTCAGAGGATGAGGAAGAGCTGTGGTGATATAGTTGATTAGGGTCAGAGGTTGTTGTGAAATTACGAGCAATTTTTAGAACAGGTGGAGGTTGAGAGGTTCTGATGGTTGAAGGAGGGATTTCAGAGGTTGTAAATATTGGTTGAGAGGAGAGAGGGTTAGAGGAAGCCATTATAGATTCAGAAGAGACAGGAGGAATAGACTTACCAGAAGAGACATTCAGAGGTGCTGAAGCTTTGGTGCCAGAGGTTTCTCCAAGTCTGGCTTTCTTTGCCTTCCTTGCTTCCTCAGCTATCTTCTTCTCAGAAAGACCTCTTTTGTATCTGACCAAATCTTCTACAGAGTCCAGACAGTCTTCAAGGCGGAAATCAGAAATATCAATGCCTTCATCCAGACGATCCTGAAGGTAGATAGCAATGGCATCTCTGGGTTCATTCTTGAAGAACCTTTCAAGGCCATGAGGCATCTTCCTCTGATCTTTCAGAGCTTCCCAGGTCACATCCATAGTGGGCTTGACTCTAATGTCTTTGATGATTCCCATGCTCCTCAGGTTTTTGGCATTCAGAGGCTTTCCAACGTCAATTGCCAGATCATCCATACATCTGGTCTTCTCCAGAGCATCTACCAGCCCATGCTCAATGAAGATGTCAGAGAGCAATCTACCCAGAGGAATGTAGGATCTGGGCTTCATGTTATTCCTGGTTTCTCTGACTGAATCCCTCAGATATCTGAAGAGGAGAACAGGGAGGTTGATCGGGATACCCTTCTGAATACAGTAAAGGATGCATTTCTGATCAGCATTTATGTAATCTGAAGAGTTGGAGGCTGGACGATGATGGATTGTTCCCAGAATAATCTTCAGCCAAACTCGGAGGTTCTGATGAAGCTCCTTGTTCTTAGAGGGGTTTCCTTCAGCGTTTGCTTTGAAGATTGTAGGGTTAATGACTTCTGTGATGCGCTTGGACCTTGGAGGAATGTTGTAAATCCTTTTACCTCCAGCTTTCTCCATGTTTAGCAAGGAAGCAATTGATGCTTCAGTGATGACAATCTTCACACCCAGAACAAACGAGACAATGAACTGGTCATCAGCATCTGCACATCTCCAGAACTCCTTCACCAGAAGAGGATAGATTGGGCCATAAAGCCTGTCGAAGTAGGTTTCCCAACCTTGCTTGCGAAGATCTTCAGTAAGATCAACACCGTTTCTTCTCAAGTTCTCAAAATCCACCAGTGATTCACACAGTACATCCAAACCTTCAAAGGGAGTTGAAAGGTTTATGTGTTGTTCACGTTCAAGAATGTGAGGTTCTTTGTAGACTGGGGTCGTGGTGACGCCTATAACCATGGGTGTTTGAGTGTTTGAGGTTTGGGGATTAGAAGCGGCTTCCATTTGTTGGGAGAAGTTAAAAACTTCTTGCTCTTGAGGATTCATGAAGAAAAATGATGAAGAAGATGAAGAACTGAGAAAGTTGCAGAGAGAACTTCGAGAGAGGGTTTAGGGTTTAAGAGTGAGTGAAAGTGATAAGTGTGTGAAATGTGAGAAAAGTGTTTATATACCTAAGTAAAAACACATGCAAAACGACACACATACCAGCGTTAGACACAAAAACCAAAATAGCACGTTTGGGGGAAAATGATTACAGCTCATTAATGAATGTCTAATCCCAACAGTAAGCACACTGCTCGAGGAGATTTCAAGCGTTCTGACCTTTGATTTCTTTTGACAGCTGTCTAGAAGTTCTAGGGTTAGACGCATGTTCCCCACGTGTTGATGTATCTGATCTTCAGGAATACCAAGAGATTGGTTCTGAAGATTTCTAACTCAGATATCTTCTTAACAATGTAGAAGTATCAGAGTCAGAGGCAGAAGTGTATTTGTTTTTATCAGATTCTCATTTTACATGTTCAGAGCCAAATTTTACTCAGGGCAGTTTTTAATGTTCAGATTTTCTAATATAAAACGAAATCTATCTTCAGCCAGAGGCTTAGTAAAGATATCTGCCCATTGATGTTCTGTATCAATGAACTTCAGCGTTACTATTCCTTTCTGAACATAGTCTCTAATAAAATGATGTTTAATTTCTATGTGTTTGGCTCTGGAATGTAAAATAGGATTCTTACTCAAACAAATAGCAGCAGTATTATCACAAAGGATAGGAATGTTACTCTCAAAGATTTGAAGATCTTCTAGCTGATGTTTCATCCAGAGCATCTGAGTTGTGCACAGTGATGCTGAGATATATTCTGCTTCTGCAGTTGATAGAGCGATAGTTGACTGTCTTTTGCTAGCCCAGGAGATTAGATTGTTTCCCAGAAGCTGGCAATTTCCAGATGTGCTTTTTCGTTCTATTCTATCTCCTGCGTAATCTGCATCACAATAACCAGAAAGCCTATACTCTGATGTTTTCTCATACATCAGGCCCAGGTTAGGAGTTCCTTTCAGATACTTAAGAATTCTCTTAACAGCTGTTAAATGAGATTCTCTAGGATCTGATTGGAATCTGGCACAAAGACAGACACTAAAGAGAATATCAGGACGAGTAGCAGTCAGATAGAGAAGAGAGCCTATCATACCTCGATAGAGCTTCTGACAAACCTTGTTGCTTACCTCTTCCTTCTCCAGAATGCAAGTTGGGTGCATAGGAGTCTTTGCAGAGTTGCATTCAGTCATGTCAAACTTCTTCAGAACATCTTTAATGTACTTGCTTTGATGAATGTAAGTGACTTCTGGAGTTTGATTGATTTGAATTCCCAGAAAGAACTTTAGTTCTTGCATTAGACTCATTTCAAATTCTGCCTGCATTAGCTTAGAAAATTCTTGGCAAACAGAGATATTAGCAGAACCAAAAATAATATCATCAACATAAATTTGGCATATCATGAGATCATTATTATGATTTTTACAGAAGAGTGTAGAATCAACTTTCCCTCTGATAAAATTTTGTTCCAGAAGAAAATTGCTTAAGCGTTCATACCAAGCTCTGGGAGCTTGTTTAAGTCCATACAAGGATTTCTTAAGTTTGAAAACATGTTCTGGAAGGTTTGAATTTTCAAAACCAGGAGGTTGATTAACATACACTTCTTCTGAAATATAACCATTAAGAAATGCACTCTTGACATCCATTTGGTATAATTTGATAGAATGATTAATAGCAAAAGATACAAGAAGACGAATAGATTCTAACCTCGCGACTGGAGCAAAAGTTTCATTATAATCAATACCTTCTTGTTGACTATAACCTTGAGCTACCAGTCGTGCTTTGTTTCTGACAACTTCTCCTTTCTCGTTCAGTTTGTTTCTGAAAACCCATCTGGTTCCAATGACATGAGTGCCTCTGGGTTTAGGAACGAGATCCCAGACATCATTCTTGGAGAATTGATCTAACTCTTCTTGCATAGCTGCCACCCAATCATTATCTTGAAGAGCTTCATCACAGGACGTAGGCTCAATCAGAGACACTAGTCCCAGAGGAATATCTTCAGAAGTTCTGAAGGTAGATCTGGTTCTAACAGGTTCATCTTTGTTTCCCAAAATCAAATCTTCAGATACGTTGCTACGACTCTTGACTTTCCTTGGAATTTCTGGAGATTTAATTTCTTCAGAGTCTGGAGTGACAGTTGCTTCTGGAGTTTTCTCAGATTCTACGAGAGTGATTTCCAAATCTGCAAACTTTTCAACTAGCTTTGACTTTTCAGGGTCAAGCTTATCATCAAATCTAACATGAATTGATTCCTCCACAATTTTGGTTTCTGTGTTGTATACTCTGTAGCCTTTAGAGCGTTCTGAGTATCCTAACATAATACCTTTTTGTGCTTTGGAATCAAACTTGTTCAGATGTTCTTTAGTATTTAATATAAAGCAAATGCATCCAAAAGGATGAAAATATGAAATGTTGGGTTTTCTTCCCTTACACAGTTCATAGGGAGTCTTATCCAGAATAGGTCTAATAGAGATTCTATTCTGAATGTAACACGCTGTATTTACAGCTTCTGCCCAAAAGTGCTTTGCTACATTTGTTTCATTGATCATGGTTCTGGCCATTTCTTGGAGTGTCCTATTCTTCCTCTCTACAACTCCATTTTGTTGTGGAGTTCTAGGGCAGGAGAAATCATGGGATATTCCATTAGAATCAAATAATTCTTCAAAATCTTTATTTTCAAATTCTCCACCATGATCACTTCTGACTCTAACAATTTTAGAGTCAAATTCTTTTTGCACTTTAGAACAGAAACTGGTGAATACAGAGTGAGACTCACTCTTGTGCCTTAGGAATTTTACCCATGTCCAGCGGCTGTAATCATCAACGATTACAAGTCCATACTTCTTTCCATTGACTGATGCTGTTTTCACAGGACCAAATAAGTCAATGTGAAGAAGCTCCAGAGGCTTGGAGGTAGAAACAACATTTTTCTTTTTAAAAGATGTTTTTGAAAACTTTCCTTTCTGACAAGCTTCACACAGAGCATCTGAAGAAAACTTCAGTTTAGGTAAGCCTCTGACTAACTCAAGTTTAGTTAGCTGAGAAAGTTTTCTCATGCTAATGTGGCCTAAGCGTCTATGCCATACCCATTGCTCTTTGTGAACTGACATTAAACATTTAACATTTTGATCTTTTAAATCAGAAAGATTTATTTTATAAATGTTGTTTTTCCTCTTGCCTGTGAAAAGGACAGAGCCATCGTTCTGACTAATGGCTTTACACGTTTTTTGATTAAAGATTACATCATAACCGTTATCACTTAATTGACTTATGGATAACAAGTTATGCATTAATCCTTCTACATAAAGAACATCAGATATAGAGGGAAGAGTACCGTTACCAATAGTTCCGGAGCCTCTGATCCTTCCTTTCTGATCTCCTCCAAAGCCTACGAAGCCAGCGTCTTTAAGTTCCAGGCTTTGGAACATAGACTTTCTTCCCGTCATATGTCGCGAGCATCCAGAGTCCAGGTACCATGACTGGTGTCTGAACTTTGCTGCATAGGATATCTGCAACATAGATAATCTTATCTTTCGGTACCCAGAATCTCTTGGGTCCTTTCAGATTAGTTTTCCCAGAGTTTCTTACAACTTTGGGTCTTCTAGCATTTTTAAATTTGTGTTCTTGTGTGTGTGTGTAGTGGTATGAAAAAGGCGATTTAATTAGGTTACTGGTAGAAGTTTTATCAGAATCAGAATCATACCCAATTCCCCTTTTATTATTCTGACCTACTCCATAAATCATGGATGCCATAATACTCCTATTTATCCCATTCTTCAGAAATTGTTGAAAGGCTTCTTCATATTTATAAATAATTTCATTTGAAGTTTGTGGTGCTTGAGACAACACTTCTTCTAATTCTAAGTTTTTCGTTTTAGCTTCATCTCTTTCTAACGTTAAAGATATGATTGTATCATCTCTTGTTAGAATTGTTGTCTCAAGTTTACTACACTCTTCAGATTTTGCTTTAAGAAGACCTTTAATGTTTTTAACTTTTTGTTTTAATTTCTGAAGAGAGGTAAGAGTTTCTGATAAACATGATTCTAAGTCAGATCTAGAAAGTTCAGAAAATACCTCTTCAGATTCTTCATCTGAGCTGCTGGATGTGGTAGCCATAAGAGCTACGTTGGCCTGTTCATCAGAGTCAGATTCTGATGATTCGGATTCACTATCGTCTCAGGTGGCCATTAATCCCTTCTTTGTTCTGAAGGCATTTTTCTTGAAGCTTTCTTTCTTAGAGTTATCTTTCTTCAGCTTGGGGCATTCATTTCTATAATGACCTGTTTCTTTACATTCAAAACAGGTAATATCTTTATTAGGTTTACCTTTTGAAGTTGACTCTGATCTATCCCCTCTGGGTCTTGATCTTCTGAAGTTGTTGTTGTTCCTTCTTTTCCAGAGTTGCTTAACTCTTCTGGTTAGTAAGGACAGTTCTTCTTCATCATCAGAGTCTTCAGGTTCAGAGTCGTCAGTATCTGCAGTTTCTGCCTGGAGAGCTTTGGTTCTGTCTGACTTCCGTCTTTCAGGTCTGGACTTCAGCGCCACTGACTTGTTCCTTTTCTGAGGCTCATCCTCCTCTAGTTCTATCTCATGGCTTCTGAGAGAACTAACAAGTTCTTCAAGGCTGATATTGTTCAGATCCTTTGATAACTTCAGAGCAGTAACCATTGGTCTCCATTTCTTTGGCAGACTTCTGACTATCTTCTTAACATGATCTGCAGTCGTGTATCCTTTGTCTAGCACTTTAAGACCTGCAATAAGAGTTTGGAATCTGGAAAACATAGCTTCTATAGCTTCGTCATCTTCCATCTTGAAGGCTTCATATTTCTGGATCAACGCCAGAGCCTTCGTCTCCTTGACTTGGGAGTTTCCTTCATGGGTCATCTTCAGAGAGTCAAGTATATCTTTAGCCGTCTCTCTGTTGGTGATCTTTTCGTATTCGTTGTATGATATAGCATTTAGAAGTATTGTTCTGGCCTTGTGATGATTTTTGAACTCACGTTTCTGATCTTCTGACATTTTGCTTCTGGGAACTTCAGCTCCATTTAAGGTTGGAGGTTTGTATCCATCTGTGACAATGTCCCAGAGGTCAGCATCATAACCCAGAAAGAAACTTTCGATTCTATCTTTCCAGTAATCAAACTTTTCTCCATCAAAAACAGGAGGCTTGGCATTGTAAGAATCTTTCTCATTTGAGTGGGCCATTTGTTTTTCTCGCACTGGATCTCTCTACACGGTTAAGTGTTTGATTTGAAAATCAATAACAGAGCCGGAGCTCTGATACCAATTGAAGGTGAGAAAAACAAGAAAGGGGGGGTTTGAATTGTTTGAAAAATAAGCGCTTTTGCAAAAATGAAATCACACAATGATTTTATACTGGTTCGCTTATAACACAAAGCTACTCCAGTCCACCCGGCCAAGGTGATTTCGCCTTCAACAAGGACTTAATCCACTAATCTTGAAAGATTACAAACAACCCCTAAGAGAGAAGAAAATCTCTTAGTCCTCTCAAGTCTACAGACTACCAAGAGTCACTTGAGGAAATCAAATAAAAATAAGATACAAGATGTGTAATCTAGAGTGCTTCTAAGAAAGCAAATATTACAAACTTAAGAACAAATTTTTCACTTGATAAGCAAAAGCTTAGTGAAATTCTTTGAAGAACAAAGATGTTTTTCTTGAGCGTGATATAATTTCAGTATAGTTTTGGCTAGTGATTTCCTTGTTGTTTTTTGAATGTTGATTTCTTCTCTATTTATAGGAGTTGAAGTAGAGTTGAAGTAGCGTTGAATCTGTTGGATATTGAGATGTAATTACGCCATTCCATTAATAGCTTCTGCAGTAGACTTTTTCATCTTAGAAGTGACTACTTACCACAAGTAGTATCTTCTCTCTTGGAAGTGGAGATTAACGTCTCTTTCTAATTGAGGAAATCCATTTGCAGAACTTTAACTTGGCTTAAACGTTACTTCATCATGATTAACAATTCTGATTAGAGTCTTCGTGTATCTGGAGAAATCTGGCTTCTGATGTTATCTCTTGAAAGTTCAGATGGCGCTGATAACTTCAGAATTTACAGAAGGCATTTGTTCAGAGTCAGAGCTTCTAGACTTTACTTCATGTTCAGATGCTTCTGATACTTTGTAGTTTTGTCCAGAGTCAGAGCTTCTTGAAACGAGATTCCACTTTAGATGCTTCTGATACTTGATAATTTGTATCTGATCTTGTTTTGCATCTGATGACATCATCAGATTTATTTCTTCTTTCTTTAGAACCCTGCACACTTAGAAACTTTTCGTTAGGGTGCCATTTTTGGTTTCATCCTTTGTTATCATCAAAATCATGGAATCTGTTGTAGAACAATTTTTGTTCTTACACTTAATTTCACCTTCTGCTCCATCTCCAAAGGTTACATGGCTTATGGTATGATGCTGCAGGTCAGTTAGCAAGTCTTGGTTTCCAGTCATGTGTCTGGAACATCTACTATCAAAATACCATTCTTCTTTGGTTGAGACTCTGAGGGGAATGTGAGCTATTAGACTTGTAACATTAGTCTTAGGAACCCATTTCTTCTTGATGATAGGCTTGTGCTGTTTGGGTCTGGGTTGATAGTGATTCTAATGTTGAGCAGGCCTAGGATAACCATACAATTTATAGCAGAAAGGCTTTAGATGACCAAATTTCCGACAGTAATGGCATCTCCATCTTTGTTGTTTCCCCTTCTGTTTTTTTCTCCTCTGGTGTTGTGACATATGATGTGACATCACAGGTTTAGTTTTATTATGGATCCACTTAGGTTTGGCTCCAATGTTACTTCTCTCAGGCTTTGAGTCATTATACCCAATGCCAGAAATGTCTCCAGTCATTTGTCCAGTTTGGAGAATCTTGTCTAAAGAGTCAGATCCATTGCTTAACATCCTTAAATACTTGGTCATCTCTTCTAGTTTAGAGTTTAGGAACATGGCTTCAGTTTTCAGCTTAGAGATGGTTTTCACATGGTCTGCCTTCTCACTTTCCAGCTGTGCTATCTTCTGACTTTCAACTTGTGGATTTTCAACTAGCTTGGCATTCAGAACCACTGCTTGTGTTTGTAATTTGGAGATGGTTTCCAAGTATTCTACCTTTTCATTCTCAAGTTGAGTCATTTCCTTCTTCTGGCTTTCAACCTATTTGCACAACTCTACACTTTTGTGACACAACTTTCTGTAGGTAGAGGCCAATTCTTCAAAGGTTACTTCATCATCATTTGAGTCTTCATCAGATCCCCATCTTCTTGTCAAGGAAGTCAAAAGATTTGCAGCCTCCTCTGTTTCACTTTCATCAGACCAAGTGGCAGCAAGACTCATCTTCTGCTTCTTGAGGTAGGTTCCACATTCAGTCCTGATGTGTCCATACCCATCACATTCATAGCACTGAACCTCTTTTCCTTCTTTGAGCTTCTCATCTGATCTTGCTCTTCTTCCAGCATTGTTGGATTTACTGATGTCAGATGAGATGTTCCTAACATTTTCCTTAGATTTTACATCCATTTTTTTCAACAGTTTATTGAACTGTCTTCCCAGCATTGCTACTTCATTGACCGAATCTTCGTCAACCTCCTGACTCTTTTCTTCTTCTGTGTTTGACATAAAGGTCATGCTCTTGGTTTTCTTTTCAACACCATCATTTAATCTCATCTCAAAGGTTTGGATGGAACCAATTAGCTCATAAACCCTCATATTGGAAATGTCTTGAGACTCTTTTATGGCAGTCACCTTCATTACAAATCTCTTAGGGAGTGACCTAAGTATTTTCCTTACCAGTTTTTCATCCGTCATCTTCTCTCCCAGGGCTCCCGAGTCATTAGCAATTTCAAGGATACTCATGTGAAATTCATGAATGTTTTCATCTTCTTTCATCCTTAAGTTTTCAAACTTGGAGGTGAGCAGCTGAAGTCTAGACATCTTTACCCTAGAGGTGCCCTCATGAGTGGTCTTGAGAATGTTCCAAGCATCTTTGGCCACTTCATAGTAGTTTACCAACCTGAAAATATTCTTGTCTACCCCATTGAATATTGCATTCAATGCTTTAGTGTTTCCAAGAGTTAGATCATCTTCCTCCTTGGACCATTGTTCTTCAGGCTTCTTCTCAGTAGTGGCTTCTCCTTCTTTAGTAATGACAGGATGCACACAGCCTGTTAACACAACTTTCCAAGCCTTGTTATCAAGAGATTTTAGAAAGGCTACCATTCGAGGCTTCCAATAGTCATAGTTAGAACCATCCAAAATTGGTGGCCTATGAACATATCCTCCATCTCTCTCCATTGTACCAGAAAGTATTGTCCCTAGATCTCACCCAGAACCAGAGCAGGATGCCTGCTCTGATACCAATTGAAATTCTGGTATCAGATATGAGATGTCGAATGTAATGTCACGACACTAATATCTGAATTACACTAACAGAAGAAAGATATAGAAAGGTAATGCAAAAGATACACAAGCAATTATTAACCCAGTTCGATCCAACTCACCTACATCTGGGGGCTACCAAGCCAGGAAGGAAATTCACTAAAATAGAATCAGTTCAAAGACTCTCCGTACACTTCAACAAGTTACAGTCTTTCTCACCTAATCTCTACCCGTGCAATTTCTACCTAAGCACTCTTAGATATGAGAACCCACTCACTTCCCTACAACCACGCCTGTGATCTTAAACAACAATCCCTTGAGAAAAGAAAACACTTTTCAATAACACACTCTTGATTTTACTTCACAGTTTCAATCAAGAAGACACACTCTTGATCTTGCTTCACAGCTTTGATCAAGAAGACACACACTTGATCTTGCTTCACATCTTTGATCAAGTAGACACACACTCTTGCTTAACAGCTTTAGAGTGACAAATTACAACCACAAATCAGTCCAATTCAATCATCAAAAGATGACTTGAATGGATTACAAGTCTTATGACTAAACAGACACAAACCCTAGCTCTCTCTCTATATTTCGCTCAATATTGGTTGTGTTGTAAAACAGGTTTTCTAAGTCCCTTTTTATAGAAGCTTTCAGCTGGGCTTGGACATCTTGAAAACCCTAAATCTATTTTCCAATTAAATCTTTTCATAACAGCTGGTTAGATCTCCTTGGAAAATAAGTAAATCAGGTTGTAATCCATGATTGAATGCGTCAGCTAATCAGATCTTCAATCATGCATAGATTGCCATTAATTGTGCAATCACAAAACACCAGACGTTCACACTAAATGTTCTATGCACAGGATGTCATGACATCGAGTCTGACATCCTGGAAAAATCATGCATAATTCCATAATTCCTTTTATAACTTCCAGCAGGTACAACCATATCAGATGCCATGACCTTGTGTATGACATCTTAAAACAATCCTGCATGAACATGTCTTTCATTTAAGCTCCAGCAGGTACATATATATCAGATGCCATGACCTTGTGTATGACATTATGAAACAACCCTGCATGAATATGTTCTTGAACTCCAGCAAGTACATAGGATATCTCATGTTAAGACATCACACATAACATCTTGTGAACACTCTTTGTTTTACCAAAATTGTTGCCAACACTAAGAATCAACAAGGATAATGCTGAAGGAGAAGAAGCTCCCTCACACCTTGTAGGGAAAAGCTGTTGCCACTGCAACATATGTGCTCAACAGGTGTCCAACCAAAAAGATGAAGGAAATTATTCCTTTAGAGAAGTGGATTGGAGATAAGAAAAGTGTGAGCCATCTGAAGTTGTTTGGTTCTATTTGTTACAAACATGTTCCAGATGCTAAGAGAAGGAAGTTGGATGACAGAAGCAAAGTTATGTTGCTTGTAGAGTACCACAATACAAGTTCTTATAAGTTCTATTTTCGTGTCACTAAGAAGGTTAAAGTTATCAGAGACATCATTGTGAAGGAATCAAAAGCATCGGATTGGAACAAGTTTCAATCCAACTCTGGTGTGGTGTTAACACCTGAGTTAACTTCTGAAGATACTTTAGAATCCGAAGGTTCTAAATATGATCCAAAATCAGAAGATAATTCTAAAGGTGACTCTAAAGGCGAGTATGACTCTGAAGATGAGTCTGACTCTGGAGGTGAATTTGATTCTGATCTAGATTCTGATGGCGATACAAACTCTGGTGGATATCTAGACTCTAAGAATATTCCAGAATATGAAGGTGGTCATGCCTCTGAAGGTGATACTTCTTAGGTTCCAGCATCTGATATTGTCCCAACGTCTGAAGAAGATTTTGAACAAGTTCAGAGGCCACAAAGAATCAGAAACATTCCAAGAAGATTTGTAGAGTTTGACATGCTGCAAGATACTGAAATAGACTCTGAGGGAGAAGTCATTCAGTGTGCCATGTTATTAGACTTTGAACCAGTTATCATTAAAGAATCTACCAAGAAGAAAGTGTGGCTGAAGGCCATGAAAGAAGAACTTAAGGCTATATAAAGAAACAAGACTTGGGAGTTGATTGAGCTTCCAAAGGACAAGAAATCCACCAACGTCAAATGGTTTTCAAGGCAAAACTGAAGCCAGAATGATCCATTGGAAAACACAAAGAAAGGTTAGTGGCAAGAGGTTTTCTATAGAAACCTAGGCTATACTACCTTGATGTGTTTGCTCTTGTAGCGAGACATGAGGCAATCAGGCTTATGATTGCGATAACTACTAACATGAATTGGCCTCTGATGCATCCGGATGTAAAATCTGCATTTCTGAATATTCCATTGGAAGAAGAGGTATATGTGTTACAACCTCCTGGATTTGTGAAAAAGAATCAGGAAGGGATTGTGTACATGTTACATACAACGTTGTATGGACTGAAACAAACTCCTAGAGTCTGGAATATGAAACTTGATTTATTTTTCAAGCTCCAAGGATTCGGAAAGTGTGAGATGGCACTACGCCAAATAAGGGAAAAGAGGGCGCTTTTTTTGGCCTATAACAGCGCTTTAAAGCGCCCTCTAATCTGGCGCTGACATAGGTAAAGACAGCGCTTTTTTTCCTGGTGAAAGCGCTCTCTAAAGTGGCTCTTTAAGCCCTTTGAGGGCCACTTTAGAGGGCGCTTTTTAAAGAAAGCGCCCTCTAAAGTGGAAACTTTTAAGGGTTTAGAGGGCGCTTTTACTGGAAAGTGCCCTCTAAAGTGGAAACCTTTAAGGGTTTAGAGGGCACTTTTACTGGAAAGCGCCCTCTAAAGTGGAAATTTAAAGGGTTTAGAGGGCGCTTATTTTGGAAAGCGCCCTCTAAAGTGGGTGGTTATTTAACATTTACATGCATCACATGTCTCTGTGACCATATTCTCATTTCAGGTTATGTTGCAGCCACAAGAGGTAACCAGAAGAAAATGGCATACAGCTGCTTGTTATAATTCACAAGAGAAACTAAAGGTTCTTTTTATGCTTTTATAATATTAAAATACAAATACTGATATATGCTTATTGTTTATATGATCCTCTTGCTATTTGAAATGTCATGAACCGAAACCACTGCTACTCTAATTGAAATGTATAATAACCACTCTCTTTCATTTATTTGTTTATAATCAATCAATTACAACAAAAATGCAAGTATGCTGCTAGATTAGAAAATCACACTGTTTTGGTATTTTTCATATTTAACAAGACCAAAGAGCACAAAAATGAATTGAGTTGATTCGGAAAAAAAAATATGAATGTGAATACATGAGTGAACACTAGCTGAAGTGCTACTCGAAAGGAAACTTCATCTGAAAAACTGTTGTATTTCTTCAAGAGTTTTTCCCTTTGTCTCGGGGACCCAAATGGCAACAAATCCTGCTGTGAAAACACACACTGCAGTATATATTGTGAAGGTTCCTGATAAAAACATAGGAAGCTTCTGGTTAGAAACAATAGATATTTATAGAAAATTAACATAGGCAATGCACACAAACCTCTCGAACTCCAATCCAAGAGCAAATTTGCTGTTAATGTAACCAACCAGGAAAAGAACCAATTGGCAAGTGTTGCAAAACTTCCAGCTAGGCCTTTGATGTTAATCGGAAGAATCTATTATGTAAAATATATTCAACACATCAACTATCACATTATATTACAACAAAGGTTTGTTCATATAGGGTTGTCATGCATATTATTATTGAAGAAAATTGTACCTCAGACATTATAATCCATGGCATTGCTCCTAATCCCAGAGAGAATGCAATAACCATGACCTGAAAGAAATTGAAAGTTTATAATAATGAAGTTAGGGAAACAAACAATAGAAACCATCATTTGTGTAATAAAGTTGTATTTACACACCACAACTCCAGCCACCGATATGAGGCTCAATGTCGCATATAAATCAGAATCTGGTGATATATATTCCTGAGAGCAAATTCAACATGAAATATATTATCCATATAAAAAACCAAAAATATAAAGAAGAATTTACTGATATATAATCCTGTGAATCTGTGTTACAAATTTCTGAACATTTATGCATGAATACATGTGTAATATCTAGTTAATGTATTATGTATATATAAAAATAAACAAAAAAAAATGTTCAAAAAATATAACAAACAAAAAAATTATTATTACCTTCAAGTAGAATGATATTGAAACAACCAAAAGACTCAAAGCCATTGCAGATGAAGAAACCTGCAATAGGAGATTTTGATTAATCTCTTATTACCCTCCAAACAAATAGTAATGTGAATGCAAAAATTATCGAAAAAGCTCAGACTCACAATAAGTAAAAGCTGGCGACCAGATTTGTCTGCTAACCACAAAGTTAAAATCGTAGCAAGAACCTAAATGACATGTAAATATTATTCAGAT
Source organism: Lathyrus oleraceus (assembly GCF_024323335.1). Taxonomy (NCBI): domain Eukaryota; kingdom Viridiplantae; phylum Streptophyta; class Magnoliopsida; order Fabales; family Fabaceae; genus Lathyrus; species Lathyrus oleraceus. The sequence continues at coordinate 436,019,831 of NC_066582.1, read as the reverse complement.
TATGGTCTGATAAATTTGGAACGTTACAAATTTAGTTTCCTTTCGGTCGAACCTGAACAGCACCGACTCCAAATGTTGCTACATCACTCGAAACATGCGTCTAAATCTCGGAATAACAGGAAAATACCACAAGACTTTTGCTGGAGACAACTTGTTCTTATATCGCGAGACACCGCATTTAGGACACTCATTTAACGATGCATACTCATTTCGAAACAAAACGCAATCGTTTGGACATGCTAACAACGAATTAATATGAAGATTAGAAAAATACCTATGGTGTCAAAATCGAACAGCTAACAACGAATTAATAGAAGGAGGAAACATCGTAGATCTAACAGAGGTGGAAGGAGAACGCCTTAGAAGCAGCGAAAATCGTAGCAGTGAGAATCCTAACGTGAAAAAGAACGAAAATAACAGAGAGTGAAATAACAAAACGCGCAGTATGTTATAATTTTAATGTTTACTAAAGGGGATCTTAGAGGGCGCTTGTGGAAAAAAAACCGCCCTCTAAAGGGGGCCTAAGAGGGCGCTTATGAAAGCGCTCTCTAAGGCTTTCCAAAAGCGCTTTATAAACTGGAAATGCACATGGACTTATAGAGCGCTTTTTTAAAAGCGCCCTCTAAGGGTAACCTTAGAGGGCGCTTTCTAAAAAGCGCCCTGTATTGTTGTCCCTCTATCTCCTCCTTATTTTTTCGCTTCACCTTAGAGGGCGCTTTATTACAAAAGCGCCCTCTAAAGTGCGCTGTCTATTCCAGTTGTTCGCTCCTTATTTTTTCGCTTCACTTTAGAGTGCGCTTTTGTAATAAAGCGCCCTCTAAGGTGCGCTGTCTATTCCAGTTTTTGGCGTAGTGTGGAGTATAGTATTTATGTTCAACATACTTCTGAAGGAAATATGATTCTGGTGTGTATCTATGTTGATGACATATTGCTGACATGAAGCTTTTCATATGAAATAATGAAGTTCAAGAAGGTGTTGATGCATGAGTTTGAGATGACTGATCTAGGAAAAAAGACATATTTTCTAGGGATGGAGATTGTGTACTCTAAGAAAGGTATAATTCTGCATCAGCTGAAGTATGAACTTGAGCTTCAGAAGAGATTTGAGTTGTTTAATTGTAAGGCTTCTGTCACACCTTCAGAAATAAATCACAAATTGGATTCTGATCCTGAGGGTGATGACGTAGATGCTACAACTTTCAATTAGTTGGTCGGCTCATTGAATATTTGTGTAATACCAGGCCTGATATTTGTTATGCAGTTGGAATGACTAGTAGGTTCATGAGTAAACCGAAGTGGTCTCATTACCAAGCTATTGTCAGGATTCTGAGGTATATTAAGGGGACTCTGAAGTATGGAGTTTTGTTCCCTTCTAGTGAAAAGGATAATTCAAAGTTGATGTGTTACTCATACTCTGATTGGTGTAGATACAGAGTTGACAGAAGAAGTACTCCTGAAGATTTGTTTAAGTATCTGGGAGGTCCTATTTCTTGGTGTTCCAAGAAGCTACCAGTTGTTGTTGTGTCAACCTATGAAGTTGAATACATCACATGTGTTGTGGTTGAATGTCAAGTTGTCTGGCTTCTGAATTTACTACAAGATATGAAGATCAAGGTAAACAAGCTTATGAAGTTGATGATTGATAACAAGTCTACAATCAATCTTGCCAAGAACTTAGTGATCCAATAGAGAAGCAAGCATATTGAGACTAGGTAACACTTTTTGAGAAGTAAGGTTCAGAATAGTGTGTTAGAAGTTATGCATTGTAGCGCCCAAAAGTAGCTGACAAATGTTTTGACGAAAGCGATCAAGATTGGTCAAGTTTTCCACTTGAAAGATGGAATTGGTGTTGTTAGTTTTGATTAGCTGAATATGAATTAAGGGATGGTGTTAGAAATAATTAATATTCAATAGTAGTATTAGTTTTGTTAAGCTTAACTTAGCTAGTGTAGGTTAGCATTTTGCCTATGTGACATTATTGTTTGTGTATATAAACAAGTATAGTTATCAATAGTGGTGTGTGCATAACCATTTAATGTAACCATTTTAGAAGAGTAGTGAAAGTTTATTATTTCAATTCTCTCTCTTCTTCCATCTTCATCTTATTCATCTTGTGCACCAACAAGAGTTGCAATATTGGTATCTTTGACTTTGGGATGCCACCTTAGGTTTATCATGTTAAACAAGTCTATAGTCATTTTCACCAACATTGAGATATTGAACTTCCTAGTGAATTCCTTTTAGATGGCAACACAAAATGACGATTAAAGGAAATGTTTATGGCTGTCGCCATCTTGCCACACATTGAAACAAAATTAAAAACTTTTTCTTAATCACAAGGTATCTTTTCTTTGACGAGTCTCCAAACTGTGAATGAAGAAGACGATATGAAATTTTTTCGTAAATATTTATTTTGAGTATGTGTTTCACTAAGCTATTAGAAAAATAAATAAGAAATAAATAAACACATTAGTAATGACATAAATATTTCTCCTTTTTTGGTGAATTAAATATTTATATCTCTTAACTAATTGATTAATGAAAAAATATTTGATCTATAAGCAAATCATCTTCTTCTTCTTTACGAGTTGTTGACAACTGAAGATTTAATATCAAATTCTGGTTCAATCTTATTCTCTAGTCGGGAGGTGAAAGGGAAAAGGCTACCGACAAACATTCTGATGCCCAAGTGTGAAGTATTTAGGTTAGAATTGTATATACTTGGGACTAATTTTTCTTTTAGTCTATATTATATTTCCTTAGGGTTTGAGGATTTAGAAAAATCTTGAAGGGGCACTTGTCACTGAAGATAGTTCCCATAAGATAATGTAGTCATGTTATCTAACAACCAATTTGTCTGACAACCTCGATCTTGTGTGCCTCTAGACGAGTGTATCTAGTGGAATACCTTGACAGGTAGATCTGGGTTATCTAGTCCATTAGGGTTTGGCGTCGACCTACACTAAAACATTATCCCCCATATTTGTTGAATTGTAATTCCTTGTGTCGAAGCAGGTTGCTCGACAGAGTAAGGATGTGTTGAACCACCTAGTGTATTGAGTTGTGTTAGTGTGTCAAAGTGTCGAAACAGGTTGCTTCACATAGGATTTCGACTTATGCTTATTTTAGTAGTGTTAGCTATTTTGGACTTTTACAGTTTTGGGCTTTGGCTTGAGGTCCAAGTTAACCTAAATCTATAAATAGAGGGAGAAATCCTTATTTTTGTAATGAGGTGAATAGAGTATTCATAACATTGTAATTCACAGTATTTTGCAGTTGCAAAGTGAATAAGAAGTTTTCCACAGTTTGTGGGCAGAGAGAAACTCTATAGAATTTCAATTCCTCTTCTCCTTCATTGTTCTTTACTTTCTTTCTTTCTCCATTGTTCTTCTCTTTTCATTGTTATTGTGTGAGTGATAACAATCTTGTTTATCAAGGTTGATTGAAATTCTCCATAGGTTGTGGTGGATTTCCAACATCTGGTATCAAGAGCTCCGTTAAACGGTTCTTGGGAAGAAAAATGCCATGACAACGGATCATTCAAACGGGCATTTTCCAGCAAATCTTCTGATTCTCAAGAACAACAATTATGAGAATTGGTGCAAGCAGATAAAGGTTGTGTTATGTTATCAAGATATTTAGGATCTTGTGAAGGAAGGAGTAGCAACATTTGTAGAAGACGCGACAAATCAAGAAAAGGCTGCACATAAAGAATTGAAGAAGAAAGATTATAAAGCTCTCTTTATATAATCCATCAATGTGTTAATGCAAATAATTTTGAAAAGGTTAGTGATGCAGAGTCAACAAAAGAAGCATGGGAAATTTTGGAGAAATTGTTTGGAGGCACGGAGAAGGTGAAAGAAGCGAGGTTACAAACTCACAAAAGAATGTATGAATTACTTCAGATGGAAGATAATGAAAGCATAACTGATTTCTTCACCAAGGCTACGAAACTGGTGAATCAAATTAAGGTATGTGGAGAAGTGTTGACATCAAGATCTGTTGTTAGAAAGATCTTGAGGTCGTTGGACCCAAAGTTCGATCACGTGGTAGTAGCCATAGAAGAGTCAAAGCATTTGTCAAAATTGACAAAGGAAGAGCTTCAAGGGACACTTGAATCTCATGAACAAAGAATGACTGAAAGAGCTGTAGGAAAGTCGAAGAGTGATATGTCTTTACAGGCTCAATCTGCAAAAGAAAGAAAAGGCAAAGGAAGCTGGAATGGAAACAAAGGTAGAGGAGGGTACAACAATTTGAATGGTCAAAATCAACAAGAAGGAAATTGGTCGAATCAGAGAATACCCTGGAACCAAGGCAACCAAAGAGGTGGTGTTGTAGGTAGAGGAAAAGGTGGTGGTCAAAAGCCAGACAAGAGTCACATTCAGTGTTACAATTGTCAGAAGTATGGTCACTATTCTAGTGATTGTCCAGAAAAGCAGAAGAATCAAGAAACTTATGCAAAGCTGGCGAAACATGAAGAAGAAGAGACGTTGCTGATGGTTACAACAAGAGATGAAGAGAGATTCAAGGACCAATGGTACTTGGAATCAGGATGCTCATCACACATGTTTGGAAGGAAAGATTGGTTTGTCAACATAAAATCCTCAATGAAGAACATGGTGAAATTTTCAAATGACAACACTCTAGCAGTTGAAGGTATTGGTGATGTTCTGATTATGAGGAAAGATGGAAAGAGGTCAGTAATTTCAAATATGTTGTATATACCAAGCATGAAGAGTAATTTACTCAGCATAAGGAAGTTATTCGAAAAGAACTACAAGGTGCCGATCAAAGACAAGATGATGAGAGTTCTCGACTCAAATGGAAGGTTGATCTTGAAGGCTCCAATATCTCAGAATAGAACCTTCAAGATTGAACTAAATGTGATGGATCATAAGTGCCTTGCAACAACAAACAACAAGAGATGAATGGATATGGCATTATAGACTTGGCCATCTCAATTTCAAAGACATCAGAGATTTGAAGAGAAGAAATATGGTTTCAGGATTACCAGAAATCGACATTCCAAACAAAGTGTGTGAAGAACGCGTGCAGGCGAAACAACACAAGAACAACTTCAATAAGGATGCAGGAAGCAGGTCGAAGGCAATTCTTGAAGTCATATACTCTGATGTATGTAGTCCTCTCCAGGTGGATTCGATTGGAGGTAACAAATACTTTGTTACATTCATAGATGATTTCATTTGAAAACTGTGGTCTTACCTGATCAAGAAGAAAAGTGAAGTGATCGAGGTATTTTCCAAGTTTAAATCTATGGTTGAAAGACAGAATGTTTGAAAGATCAAGATTTTGAGGACTGGTGGTGGTGGAGAATATGTGTCGAAAGACTTCGACGCATTATGTGTGAAATAAGGGATTATACATGAGGTGGTTCCACCCTACACTCCATAGCAGAATGGAGTCGCAGAAAGGAAGAATCGAACCATCATGAATATGGTTAGAAGTATGTTGAAAGGCAAGAATCTACCCAAAGAATTATGGGGAGAAGCTGTGTCGACTGTGACATATATCTTGAACAGATGTCCGACGAAGAAGCTAGAAGGAATCACGTCAGAAGAATGTTGGTCTGGTGTCAAGCCTAGCTTGAGTCATCTGAGGGCATTTGGATCTATAGCACATAGATATGTGCCAGATCAGTTGAGAAGAAAACTTGATGACAAGTCGAGTCAGATGATCCTGATAGGATATCATTCGACTGTAGGATACAAGTTTTTCGACCCAGTGAATAAGCAAGTGGTGATCAGCAGGGACATGATCATAGATGAGCTTAAGGAGTGGGATTGGACTGAGGATGTCAAGAAATATTCAGTAAGAATCTTTTATGATGAACCATCTAGTGAAGTCGAAAGAGAAGTTCGACAGGAAGAAGTCAGAGGTGAAGCAAGCACAAGCAGACCTCAAAGAACAAGACACATGCCTACAAGGTTGCAAGAATGTGTGATTACATCATATGATATGGTCAATGAAGAAGGTGAGCTGGTGCATTATGCTTTCTATGCAGATGTTGAACCTGTCAATGCAGTTGAGGCATTGAAAGATTCGAAGTGGATGAAAGTAATGGACGAAGAGCTAAAGTCAATCAAAGTCAACAACACCTGGTCACTTGTCGAATTGCCCCAAGACAAGAAGGAGATTAATGTGAAGTGGGTATACAAGGTGAAGTTGAATCCCATAAGAGAAGTGACTCGACACAAGGCGAGACTTGTGGCGAAAGAATTTCTTCAGAAAGAAGGAATAGACTTCGATGAGGTTTTTTCACCTGTTGCTAGGATCGAAACAATCAGATTGGTTGTTGGTCTAGCAAACATGAACAACTGTCAGATGTGTCAGATGGATGTGAAATATGCATTCCTTAATGACCCCTTAGAAGAAGAAGTTTATGTTGCACAACCAGCTGAGTTTGTGAAAGATGGCGAAGAAAGAAAAGTGTACAGGCTGCATAAAGCCCTGTACGGACTTAAACAAGCTCCAAGAGCTTGGAACAAGAAGATAGATGACTTTCTAAGGGAGAAGGGATTTGTAAAGTGCAAGTCTGAACATGGAGTATATGTAAGAAGAAGCAAGAGTAAATTGCTTATACTATGCCTCTATATCGATGACCTGTTGATAACAGGTAGCTGCAAGAAGGAGATCAGTGACTTCAAAGGTGATATCAACAAGGAATTCGAAATGTCAGATCTGACTGACATTTCATATTTCCTTGGCATCAAATTCTATAAGAGTGGTAGAGGTTTGATGATGCACCAAAGAAGGTATGTAGGAGAAATACTCAAGAGATTTGAGATGCAAAATTGTAACCCAACTTCGACTCCAACTGAGCCCAGATTACAACTGTCGAAAGATTTAGATGAAGATGATGTCGACCCAACCCGATATAGAAAACTTATTGGGTCACTTCGATACCTTTGTCAGACAAGGCCTGACTTAACATACAATGTAGGTATGGTGAGTAGGTTTATGCAGAAGCCAAAGGTATCACATCTAGCAGCGGCGAAGAGGATACTAAGGTAAGTAAAAGGAACTCTCGATTATGGCATTTTTTTCCTACAGCAGATGAAGGAAAAGAATGCAAATTAGTGGGATACATCGACTCAAGTTGGTGTAGTGATGCTGAGGATCGAAAATCCACAGCTGGCTATGTGTTTATGCTAGGTGGTGCACTATTTGCTTGGAGTTCGAGAAAAGAGACAGTAGTGGCATTATCATCGTGCGAAGCAGAATACATAGCTGCTTCTCTTTGTGCATGTCAAGCAACACGGATGGTGAATCTGGTCGAAGAGATAGCAACGAAGAGTCATGGAGAAATTACCATGAGGATCGACAACATGTTAGCTATCAATCTGGCGAAGAATCCGATAACACATGGTCGAAGCAAGCACATCGAAATGAGGTTCCATTATCTTCAAGAGCAGGTAGCAGATGGGAAGATGAATGTGAAACATTGCAGAACTGAGAATCAGATTGCAGAGATCATGACGAAGGGAGTGCAGGTCGAAGTGTTTAGAAGATTAAGAGCTATGATGAATGTAGATAGCTTATACACAATGAATTAGGTGGTGTGTTGAATTGTATATTCCTTGTGTCGAATCAGGTTGCTCGACAGAGTAAGGAAGTGTTGAACCACCTAGTGTGTTGAGCTGTGTTAGTGTGTCAAAGTGTTGAAGCAGGTTGCTTCACACAGGATTTCGACTTATGCTTATTTTAGTAGTGATAGCTATTTTGAGCTTTTATAGTTTTGAGCTTTGGCTTGAGGTCCAAGTTAACATAAATTTATAAATAGAGGGAGAAACTCTTATTTTTGTAATGAGGTGAATAAAATATTCATAACATTGTAATTCACAGTATTTTGCAGTTGCAAAGTGAATAAGAAGTTTTCCACAGTTTGTGGGCAGAGAGAAACTCTGCAGAATTTTAATTCTTCTTCCCCTTCATTGTTCTTTACTTACTTTCTTTCTCCATTGTTCTTCTCTTTTCGTTATTATTGTGTGAGTGATAACAATCTTGTTCATCAAGGTTGATTGAAATTCTTCATAGGTTATGGTGGATTTCCAACAATATCCAAGATCGACGAAGACAAGTCACGACTTTGTTTACCGGTTCATCCAAAGTGGACCCGTCCAGTACATGGGTTCATAAATGAACTCCAAATTTATACCGTAGATATTTATTTTTTGATTTGCAACTTAACTTTGCAATAACTTTCATTCTTGCCTTTTTAAAAATATGATAGGACCTATTAGGTATTCTCTCGCATATTTTTTATGCCACGTGGGTCCTATGACTTAGGAAATAATGACATATGAATATGCATGACATAATTATCATCTTGGAATTATATCTTCCATTATGGCTTAAAGTTTTGGTCGATGTAATTCTTGATCATGTGGCACTCAGTTATTGGTCTACTCTCGACCTTGTGGATCCCTTAATTATCAACATTTTAATCCATGTTCTCTTCGTATGTACAAGTATTCACAAAGCTAACTCTGACAACCTTAAACCACTCTACAAATTGCAATTACTTTTGTTTTTGGAGTCTTAAACACTTAAAAAAAATCTCAGAATGAGTTGTTGTATGGTGACACTGACTTGAATGAGCATTCGAAGAAGTATTTGGGTTAGATTAGGGAATTATTTTGTGGCTTCAACAAGTCTTATCATGTTAAAATAATATGTATGGGAAAGTCAAAACGACAAACCAATATGTTGATACCTGATAACGGTTGGAAACTATGGACAATCAATGTTAATGGGAGTCTTCCAATATGATAAAAAGTGTGCAATTGAGTTAATGACAATAAATATATTAAAGTTTGAATTTCAAATTTGAAATATGCAATACTTCATGAAGTGCTGCATAATATAACCAGGTAAATCATTGCAAATTTATGCTGAAAATGTGTTGTTTCATCAAGAATTGCAACCTTGTGAAACAACACATGCATGACCTATAAATACATTATTCAGAATTCGAAAATCATAAAAAAAAATCGTGCATCCTCTTCACATAATTTTAGACACTCTTCCCTACATTCGAATCTTCATCAGTTCTGTGCAGATTCGATTATAAGACTGAATTATCTTGGATATTCTTGTGTTCCAACTCTAAGACTATAAAGAGAGTGATTGAAATACTTTTAAGGAAAGTGACATCATTCACGATTCAAACCTGAATCCATTCAACCTTCACAATTTATCTAACAATATTAAAAGTATGTAAAATAATGACAATCAAGACTTCTCTTTCAAGTATCAAAGGATAAATTATTGTGCCATAGACACATTCTGAACACAAGAAGATTTTACATCATGAATTCGGGTATGTTTAATTATTTCTCCTAAAAATCGGAGCATTGTAAAACTCATAATATCAAAATTCAAATATGAATTCTTTTCTAACAGTTAGTATCAAAATATTATTAATTTTTTAATAATAGTTAATCAATATAATATTATTTTTAATTATTGATTAAAATTGAATCTGAAAGAAAATTTTATATATTAATGAACAAAAATGGTCCATACCAATAATTTCTTATGATGCCCGGATCAAATTTGTATGAATATGTTGTTTGAAATAAAGCATGTAATCTTATATAATGTTGTAACAATATTTAATGTAAACAGTAGCTATCATTTATAAATATTGATATTATGTGATATAAGAAAAACATGTTTTGTTATACGATAGTGAGGAATCAAATTTTTTCTTTCCATTACACTTATCAAAAACTTACTATTATGTCTGCTATGTCTATGTATATTATGCATTGCCACATTAATGAATTCCAATTTTATTGGATGACAATATAATTTTGAAACAACGCTTCACCTATATTTATAACTGTTTCGAATGAAATCTTTCTAAAATATATCAACATGGTAATGCAATATATATTTTCATTGTATGATGTTTTAGTAACTATATGTATAATAAATTTATATTAGTACTTTAATGTGTTTTATAAAAAAAAATCTGTTGGTACAGTATGTATGCATAAAACATAAAATGTTTTAGTTTTAATGTTTCAATTATAGTATCCATGTATATGATATTTTTGAAAAACGGAATGGTACAATACCTATTAATTTGGTAATTATAATTTTATAAATTGAATGTGCTATTGTATATGTATATTCTTATAAAAAGACTTATTGAAAATGTAGAATTAGGTTTTTGAAATAACATGAATTAAATTCTTAATTCTTACCGAAGTTACGGTAATGAATATTTTGTCTTCATTTTGTTTTAAACAAAATGTAATTTGGAATGTGATCAATTTTTAAACACACAATATTAGTGACTTGATTTTAAAGTTTTGTCTTTTGTTTATGTTCAAAATTAATTTGCATAAAAGAAATTTGAAATTTGAAAATCAAAAGTAAATCGTTAGAAAATAAATTAAAATTGAAATTGAAAATTTGAAATTTGAAAGTATGGGTTGATTGATTATCAAAGTAGTCAAATTTGTTAAAGTTTGTGATTTTAAATTTTACAATTGAGTTTTGATTTGGATTCTATGTGAATAACATGTTATGTTTCTGTTTAATGAACCTTATTATTATAAGAAATATAAAGACTATACAATGATGAATCATGATTTATATAAAAATATAAATTTGGAGTATAATATAACTATTGAATTTTGAGATGTGAAATTTTGAGAATCGTATCACGGAGGATCAGGAATTCGAGATTCTCACAAATGAAGAACCTCGTGATGAAGGTTCTCCATGGATTGTTGAAATATAAATAGAAAATTCGTCATTGATTATTGAAAAATAACCAGAACTTAGAATAAGCAAGAGAGTTTGAAAGGAGAAATGATCTAGGACCAAACAAAATTGATTATCAATTTATTTCTTTTATCTAATGAAAGAAAATAGTAATAATTTTGTTCGTACGATTCCTATTATTCTTCAAGTGAAAGATGATTCTAATACTTATAAGGAAGCGGTAGCTTCAAGGGACTCCTCTTGTTTAGAAGGAAGTATCATAAGAAGATGATACACTAAACACCTACAAGTCTAGATTATGACCAAGGTTTTTTTTTTAAAAACAAAAAGAATGTGTTTATCATTTTGACAAATATGCACTAGTAGTAAGCACAACAAACATTAGAGTATCATTTGCATTAGCTTCTTGGCATGACCTTATAGTTCCTCAAATGGAGGTCAAAATAACATTTCTAAATAGAGATTTTGATGAAGAGACTTACATGGAGCAGCTAGAAGGTTATGTGCTAATGAACAAAAAGGTGTACAAGTTTGAGAAATCCTTATCTGAATTAAAACAAACACCAAAATAATGAAATCAAAAGTTTGACTCTATCATTGTAAGATTCATCAATTAAGGGGAGACACACAACTTAAGGAGAGACTTTTCAACCATTATTAAAACACAAAGTCAAAGAGTTTGTCGTCATCAAAAGGGGGAGATTGTGAACAATATATCATATATCGAGTTTAGTTTTGATGAAGATAAAGATTATCAAAGAATAAAAGGATCAAAAGCATCGTGCACATCAATGATGAAATTGATCAATAAGGTTGAACATAAAAATTCAAATTAAGATTTGAGATAAGTGAACATGAGTAATGTGCTCATTGCAATTTATACTATACTACTTTAAATTGCTCATAATTTCATCTTTCACTTCATCTAAAAACCTTTTTGCATCATCATGCATGATTATCTAAAATCTTTTTTCATTTAATTCTTGTGACAAGTGTTTGTACAAAAATTTGTGTGAGAAAATTGTGATATTCCTTTGTCTCTGTGTTGATTACATATCAATCATTAGTAATGTAATAAATGATATTTTAGAAACAAAGAGGTTTCTAACTTTCACATTCAAGATGAATGATTTTGGACTAGGTTACACACTTTTGTGGATCAGAGTAAAGTGAAATAATGGAGGTTATAAACTTAGTCAAACACATTATGTTGAGAAAGTACTTGATAAGTTCAAACACTTACATTTCAAGAAAGTGAGTACTCCATTTGATCATAGTGTCAAACTTCAAAATAATGATGGAAGAGTTGTGACTCAATTGGAACATGCAAATGCATGCAATGTGCTATACCCGACATGGCATTTGCAATTAGTGATGAAAGCTATATTTCTAAGCTTCGGTCCAATACTTTAGTCTCTTCCCCCGAGAATGAAGAGGACGTAATTTTGGAACCCTGCGAAACTAGTGAAAAAATATGCACCATTCGCCCTAAAGAAGTTTTGGACGACTACTTTTATTTTTATTCAAGAGTCATCGAAGATTTCAAAATTCACTTTCCCTTTACCAACTTCGAATCTGACCTTCTCAAAATTTTAAATATAACTCCGTCTCAATCACGTCCTAACAGACAGGGCTTTATTAAAGCTTTTGAGATTGTTTGTGACTCTATATACATGGTGTCGATATTAGGTCTATTCTTATCATTCTTTGAGTTAAAGGGTGCCGAGAAAAGAGGTTGGGTTTCCCTTAGCGGAATTTCAGGAAAGATTTTTCTGCAAGCTTATATTACTAACTATAAGGGTTTTAAAGAAAAATTTCTTCGAGTCAAAAATGGGACAAGATCTTCCTAGGTTATATATGATTTAGACGGGAACCACCGCTTCCCAATCTATTGGTAGGACAACCATTTACCAGTTTCTGGTTTTGACTACGACAAATTGAATGTTTTGGAAATTCGATCTTTGGCCGTCTTTGATGCTTTTCGGGTAGCGAAAGTTAAATATCTTTTATAGCTGATTGATGAACTCGAAAAATTTTATAATTTTTTTGGTAATCGTCCATATGTTATTTATTACTCTAATATAATGTCATTTAAACATCCTTTTTACTGATTTTAACTCTTATTTCATCCCAAATGACAAACCTCAAACTCTCCAAACATAAGAAATTGATGGGCAAGGCAAGAGCAAGGCGTGGAGATCAATTTTCTTCCAAGAGTGACCTTACGAGCATTTAGACCCGAGCTCTCAAACGAAAGAAGCCAGACATTGCTAAATTGGCTTCCATCACGTCGGACCCCTAGTCAACACTTGTCCCTGCTTCTGAGGAACCAAAACTCACCTCTCCCAAGAAAATGAAAACCTTGATGAGTGATAACGTCAATCAAGCAGACTTGATGATTACCACTCTTATGCAAGATTCAGGTAGTAGTCATCAAGCTAAACCCTCTTATGAGTTTAAGTTTTGGTCCAACAACTTTGAGAGGTTAAGGTTCCTCTATGATCATTTAAAGGCATCCGAGGATGTTGAAAAGTTAAATTCTATTGGTGCCCAAAAATTGACCCAAAACCTCGGAGCCTACTTGATAAGGTGTGTCATAATTACTATGGGTTTATTTGAAGTGGGTAATGCCCATAAAAATAATGAGATTCATCTTAACAAGGAGCTGATTTAGACAAGGGATGACTTGAAAACCCGAACCGCTCAAGTGGAGGATTTGACCAAATAACTTTCTAAGATGAAGATACAGAAGGAGTTGTCAGCATCTCAATTATTGGAAATGACTACAAAGAATGAAACCATGGTAACTATATGCTCAGAACTAGAAGAAGTTAATGTCAGCCTAACTCAAGAAGCAGAGCAATCTCGGAATCTCAATGAGACTTTGAAGAAATCTCTTCAAGATGCACAGGTGGACCTGCTTTCTGCCGGAGAAGAAGCTTTTGAGAGGGCCAAAGCTCAAGATTTATGCATCGCACCAGACTTAGACATGTTAAAGATGGATTTCTTTAAGACCGTGGTGGACGGGAAACTAGTCGATATGGATGATGCTTCACCCGAAGCAGAGGGCTCGAGAGGCTTGATAGATGAGAACTTGGCATTAAAATCTCAAGCGAACGAGCATGAAGTTTGAGTTTATTTTTAAGATTTTTGTAGCCATCAATGGTGATATTTCGCTTTCCTGCTGAACAATTAAGCCTTTTAAAGGCTTTGTGATGACATTATTTCATTATTTTTCTGTGCATTCCCTTTGGCTTTATTTATTACTACTTTAGTTATGAATTTTTGGCCAACCTTATAGGCTGGCGTAATTATCTTATCACCAACCATAGAGCCGCAGATGCTTCATCGATGATAAATCGATTGTGCCATTAAACTTCATAGGTGTACTGACTTTATACATTTTTCAAAGCCTCATGGGTTTGAAATTTAAATGAAGACATATGCTCTCACTAAGCATTACCCAGATGCAACCGAGGTTCCAGAAGCCCCGAGCTACTTGGGTTTTTCTTAAGCCATATGTGTTCTTATATATCCCGGATGAAGTTGATTATGCCAGAGGCTTTAAGTGCGCTTGGACTTTAGTTAGGCCAGAGGTTTCATTAAACGTTACGTAGCCAAAGCCGATTATGCTAGAGGCTTTAAGTGCTCTTGGACTTTAGTTAGGCCAAAGGTTTCATTAAACGTTACCCGGCCAAAGCCGATATTCCAGATGCTTTAAATGCACTTGGACTTTAGTTAGGCCTGAGATTTCATTAAATGTTACCCAACCGAAGCTGATTATGCAAGAGGCTTTAAGTGTGCTTGGACTTTATTTAGGCCAGAGGTTGCATTAAACGTTACCCGACCTAAGCCAATTATGCCAGAGATAGGATTTTCTTTACAAATATATTTGTCTTAACTATGGGTGTCTCATTAAAAACCCTGCTTCTTGCAAGGGAAAAGAGAGCATCTCCATGACTTTTATTCACTATATTTATTACATAGTTTAACTGAGATAAAATTTAAGACTATTTACATTCCAAGTTCTGGGTATTTCAATTCCCTTTAACCTCTCCAACTTGTAAGCCCCTTTGTTTAACCTCTGACGAACACGGTAGGGTCCCTCCCAATTCTGAGCTAACTTCCCCTTCTTCATGGGATCAATTACTTTCTTCACTACTAAGTCACCCTTATGAATTCCTCTCTGCCTTACTTTGATATTGAACCTCTGAGAAATTCTTTGTTTAGCTGCAAATTCTATGACGTGAGTCGTTTCCCTTATTTCATCCAACAAATCTTCTGAAATGTCCAAGCCTTTTGAGTTGATACTTTCATTAAAAGCCAAACGCCTCAACGATGGTGTGTTGATTTCAACTAGTATCATCGCATTCGTGCCGTAAACCATTATGAATGGAGTCTCCTAGGTAGTTGAATGTGGAATGGTGTGGTAAGACCAAAACATTTCATGCAGATACTCGACCCACAATCCTTTGGCTTCGTCCAGCCTTTTCTTCATTCCCGACAAAATGACTTTATTTGTTGCTTCCGCCTGACCGTTGGCTTAAGGGTGCTCTACTGAGATGAATCAATTTTTCATTCCTAGGTATTTGCAAAATTCAACAACTAAGGTACTAGCAAATTGAGCACTATTGTTAGATATGGTAACTCCAAGCAAACCAAAGCGACAAATTATATTACGCCAGCAAAATCGGCGTGCCCTTTCTGTTGTGATGCGTGATACGACTTCTGCCTCCACCCATTTGATGAAGTAATTAACAACCACTATTGAAATTTTTAACTTTTCGGATGCCACGAGAAATGGACCCAGGATATCTTCCCCTATTGATAAAATGGACATTATGAGAACATCAAATTTGACGCTTTTGCGGGTGAAAGAATAAAAGGAGAAAACATCTGACACTTTTCGCACTTGCTTATGAACTTCGCAAAATCCTGCAACATACTTGGCCAATAGTATTTTGCGTGCAATATCTTTCCGAAAAATGACCTACTTCCGATATGACTGTCGTAGACTCCTTCATGAAAAAAATGTGTCTTCCTCTAAGATACACCTCAATAATGGAGCCTCTCTACCCATTTTATAAAGGTGATCAACCACAATGATGTATCTCGCGAATATTCTTCTAATACACTTGGCTACTCTTTCCTATTCAGGTAGTTCATTCTAAATTAAATGTTGAATTATAGGTGCCATCTAGCCCTAAGCTTCTTCGGTACTTGGTGTCTCTAGAGTTTCTTGAATTTTTGTTTTATTTAAACCATCGGTCTTGGTGCTTGCTAATCGAGCCAAGAGGTCGGCTCTGGTATTCTGCCCCCTAGGAATATGATTTATCTCAAACTTTTCGAATGCTTGGGACATCTTAGTAGCTTTCTGCAGATACTTGATTGATGACGGGTCCTTTATCTAAAATTCTCTTTTGACTTGGTTGGCAACTAACTAGGAGTCGGTCTGGATAAGTAGATGCGTAACTCCGACTTCTTTTGCCAACTTCATTCCTAAAATTAAGGCTTCGTATTATGCCTGATTGTTGTTGGCCTTAAAATTAAAACACATAGAGTATTCAAGCATTAAGTCTCATGGTCCTTCGAGCACTATACCGACTCCGCTTCCTTTTAGATTAGAGGACTCGTCGACACATAAAGTCCATTTTCTTGGAGCTTCTTCTGAGACTGGGGCACTTAATAAATTTAAGAAATCAGCAAGTATTTGAGATTTGATGCAACTCCGAGGCGTAAATATTATATCATATTTCGGCAGATCCACCGTCCAAGCAACCATTCTTCCTGTAAAATCTAGCTTTTTCAAAATTTGTTTAATAGGATAATTAGTCCTGACAACGACGGGATGTCCTTGAAAATAGTACCTCAATGTATGGGTTATGATCACCACTTCCAAAGCTAGACGCTCGATCTTCTGGTAATGTAATTTTGCCCCCTTCAACACTTTACTAACAAAGTACACTATTTTTTCCACCTTATCGGTTTCCTGGACCAATATCGAACTCATAGCTTTTTCTGATACTTCTAAATATAGGATAAGTTATTGATTCTCCCTGGGCCGTACTAGGATCGGGGGTGCGCATAGGAAACACTGGAACTTCGTTGATTTCCTCACCACAACGAAGAAATGGATTGACTTGTCCCTTGCATAAGATAAAAAACGAGATAAGGATTCCAGGCGCCCTGTTAACTGTTATACTTGTTTCACTATAGACGGTCTCCTCATGTTAATGATTGCTTAACACTTGTCCGGGTTCGCTTCTATACCTCGACTGGTTAACATAAATCCTAGAAACATCCCTGCTTGTACTCCAAACGTACATTTGTCTGGATTTAACCTCATATCATAGTCCGGATTGATGAGAATGTTTCTTTTAAGTCCTTGACATACTTCTGATCATCTGGGTTTTTTACCATCATATCATCCACGTACACCTCCAAGTTCGGCCCTATCTGGGAGGCAAACAACATGTCCATCAGTCTCTGGTAGGTAGCCCTTGTGTTTTTCAGCCCAAAGGGCATAACCTCATAATAGTAATTATTCCTATTGGTCATAAATGTCATTTTTTGGGCATCTAACGGATTCATTCGAATCTGGTTATATCCCGTTAAGCATCTAAAAAACTAACAAGTCAAAAATCGGAGGCCCCAGTAATGAGTCGGTCAATGTGAGAGAGCAAGTAAGAATCTTTTGGACACGCTTTATTCAAGTCGATGAAGTTTACACACATTCTCCATTTTCCTGACTTCTTCTTCACCATAACTATATTAGCTAACCAAGTCGAGTACTTGATCTCTTTAATGAAGCCGACCTGCATAAGCTTTCCAAATTCATCTTCCACAACTTTTCTCTTTTCTTCTCATTCCTTCTGCTACCTCTGTGCTACTGCTTTGGCAGCGGGATCCAGTGCTAGGTGGTGACAAACCATGCTGGGACTAAAGTTGGGCATATCCGATGACTTTCACGCGAACAAATCCACGTTTTGCCTTAAAATTCCGATGATCTCTTCCGCCTCCTTTTGGGATAGGTTAGAGCTGATCTAAGTTGTTTTTGATGGTTGAGCACCAATCTGTATCATCTTTACATACTCCATGGGCGTGCACTATCCTCTACCGGATCTTCCCTCGGGTCGATGTCAACCGAGTTCACTTTCATTTGATCTTCTTTTACTGACTCATCGACGAGACTTTTCTTCTTTATCTTTAGACTATTTTTATAAAACTTTCTTGCTATATCTTGATCCCCTTTTATTATTCTTGTTCGACCATATTTTAAAGGGTATTTCAATGTGAGGTACAAAGTAGACAATGTTGCCTCCAGAGCATTAAAATAAGGTTTTCATATAATAATATTATAGGGAGAGGCGGCGTTAACAATTACGTACTTTACCAGGATGTTTTTTTGCATTTTCTCCATTACCAAAAGTAGTTATCATGGGTAAATGTATGAGCACCTGTGTCGGTTTTCCTAAGAATCCAACCAACGTACCTGCAAAAGGAAACAATTCGGTAATATTGAAGTTCATTCCCTTGAATGCTTCCCAGTATAGCACATCGGCCGAGCTTCCCTGGTCGACCAAAACGCGTTTTATCTCCCAGTTATGGATTTATACTTTGATCGCCATTGGGTCATCCACATGAGGGATCACCCCTTCGGAATCTCTTTTAGAGAAGGTGATGGCAACCTGATGATCAGTTCCTTCCGAAGGTGACCCATGCCTGACGTGCATCACTATCCGAGCATATCTTTTTCTAGTTAAACTTGTTTCTCCTCCTCCGGCAAATCCTCCTAAAATAGTATTTGATGAATGACGAGTCATGTGCTTATGCTTTAGTGAGGCAGAAGCCCCTATGATTGTCATCCGATTGCTGATGAAAATAATATTCTTGTGGAGTTAAAGTGTTATCATTTCAATGATGATTTTGTGTGGTCTGGGCAAGTTTTACCGAGTCCCCACGATGGGCTCCAAATATTCTTGCTAAAAAATACTAAAATGTTGACTTCCTTATTCTAGTTAAAGGAGAGTCTAAAATGAATGGTTGGAGTGTCTGTTATGTTAGGTTTTCATGTCTTATTCCTTTATCCTTCGGATATCCTCCTATTTATAGGTCTCCTTCTTACCTTGCCCCGACTCTCCAGATCCTTCATTCAATCTCTAATTAGTAACGTTTTTCGCCTCTTATAATTGTCTTTTAATGACCCCCCCCTTCAATAATTTAACTCCTTGCCATACTGAATTATATTGTAACCACTATCTTATGATTCTTCAGATGATATCCTAACTTTGTCATCGGACCCGATTTGTATTTAATTGAACCATCCTCGACTTATGGGAAGTCGGTTCCGCCCTGCATATCCGGATAGCCTAACCGGATTCCGGCTAGTAGATGACATTCCGACTACCCGGTCTTTAACCCTGCCATACTCGACTATCATGTCAAGTCGACCTCAAAAAACTCACATTCTCAAGATAGACTCCGCCAATCTCACACCTCGATTTGATCAACTAATTTTCCGAGATATATAAAACTATCAATCATATCATCCTTTCAGAAATCCTCCGACACATGTCCTTGGAAATAGTTGTAGAAAAATAAAGCTTCTAGCCCCAGAAACTCTAGGACTTTCTTATAAAAGATAATCTTGAGTCGGTATCATGAACACACAATTCTGACCTAAAATTCTCATACTTAGATTCCCCATTGACTTAAACATTAAAGTGTTTGTAGGTACACTTAGACATAAGCAGAATATTCTACCAAAATTCAACGTCAAATCTTCACCCACTTCCGAATCAGAAAGTTCATTCATGGATTAATTAAAATTTAATACCTAAAACCGACTTTCCTTTTAATCTTTATGGTAGCCCTTACGGTCTGAGGTTCTAGAACCTCCTTCAAAGAATACCCGTCTCCGAGGACCGTTGTCATTACATCACTTGTTCATCTTATACAACAAACCAGTTTGAATGGACAACCTCGACCCCGTGTTTCTCCCGGGAGAGTGTATCTCAGATTTAGGTTATTCAAATTTTTTAGGTAGAATATATTTAAAAGTATACAATACAAACAAAATAACTATTCCTCTTTTAACTTTTCGATATTGAGAGCTTCTCTTTTGTAACTAATTTTAGTACACTCAAAGTCAACTAGTAGTGCCAAAAAAAAATGCCAAAAGCTGGAGTAGCAAGGAAAATATGAAAAGATTTCTTGTAGGAGCTTCAACCAGAAATCAAGTTTTAATTTTACTTCTTATTTTGACTTTATGCATACTAACATAAAGTTCCTTGATCGCTAAAATAGCTTAAAGTTGACATAAGCACTTAAATAAATGTTTATAATGCAAAACTCAAAAAGAAGCAAGCACGTGGATTTCTTTGAATAAATCACCCAAACATGAGTTCATTTTACATCTATAGCTCTTCTCTTTCTTTTTTTAACAGCAATAGACAAGAGTTGGAGAAGCTTGATTGAACTCAAACATGAACAAGTACAATGAAACATATCTCAAACTCATCCGAGGAAGTTCTAAATCTAGTCATAAGAAGAGAAGTTTGTTCTCCAAGAAAGCTAAAGTTACCACCACTGTGGTTTCTCTCTTTTGCTTAGTTGCCGCTTTCTGTTATTTTGCACCCTCCAATAATGTGAGTTATTATTATGCATTATCATAGCATGCAAATTTGAAAACAAAATATCATTCTTGTTTGATTATTTATAAAATTGTAATCTCATAAGAAACTAATATGGAAATTGTTTTTGAAGTACATAATTTCAGGTGATTCCATTTCAAATCAAAACTCTTCATCCATCCGCACAAACAAACAACAACAACAACAACAACAACAACAAGAATTTCCACTTAGATGCACCAAAAGGAACAAGACTGAGACACAAACATGTTCAAGAGACTACTACCCTACCAAACATAACCCAACAAATCAAAATAGCAATGTTTGTCCCTCATACTTTAGATGGATCCATGAAGATCTAAAGCCATGGAGAGAACACGGGATCACAAAGGAAATGCTGGAAGGAGCAAGAAGTACAGCACACTTTAAAATTGTGATTGTGGATGGAAAATTGTACGTGGAAAGGTATAGGAAATCATTCCATACAAGAGATGTGTTCACTTTGTGGAGTATTGTGCAACTGTTAAGGCTGTATCCTGGAAAGTTACCTGATTTAGAACTATTCTTCGATTGCGAAGATAGACCTGTAATTCGGTTGGATAAGTTTCAAGGCCCGAATGCTTCGCCGCCACCTTTGTTTGGATATTGTTCTGATCAATCAAGCTTGGACATTGTTTTTCCTGATTGGTCTTTTTGGGGATGGTAAATGCTAAGTTAATATTCAGTTCTTAATTATATTTTTAAAACAATGCTTAAGTAATCATGATATTTGAATAGGGCTGAGATAAATATAAAGCCATGGAATGGAATTTTGAAAGATATAAAAGAAGGAATTGAAAAGACCAAATGGAAGGATAGAGTACCCTATGCTTATTGGAAAGGGAACCCTACAGTTGCTGCAACAAGGAAAGATCTTCTAAAGTGCAATGTTACATCAGAAAATGATTGGAAGAATCATCTATATATACAAGTATTTTTCAATCAATTTTTCATTATTTTTTCCTTGCAATTCATATGAAACCAAGATTAACTTATTTTATATACTTTTGTGTCACAGAATTGGAAGAAAGAAACTCATGATGGTTACAAAGAGTCCAACTTAGGGAACCAATGCACCCATAGGTACAAGATATACATAGAAGGAATTTCTTGGTCTGTTAGTGAGAAATACATTTTGGCATGTGATTCCATGACATTATATGTAAGACCCAATTACTATGATTTTTTCATAAGAGGCATGGTTCCATTACAGCACTATTGGCCTATTAGAGATGATTCAAAGTGCACATCTCTTAAGTTTGCTGTGGAATGGGGCAACAACCATGTTGATAAGGTATTTCTCTCTTTCATTGTGATGACTATTTGAGTTTTAGTAACTAAGTAATATCAATTTTTTACCTATCAGGCACATGCAATAGGAGAGGCTGCAAGCAAATTCATGCAAGAGGATTTGGACATGAACAATATATATGATTACATGTTTCATCTTCTTAATGGATATGCAAAGCTTTTGAGGTTCAAACCAACTATACCTTTGGGAGCTGAGGAACTTTGTTCTGAAACAATGGCATGTGATTATAAAGGTACACATAGGAAGTTCATGGAGGAGTCAATGGTGATGTTTCCTAGAGATTCAAATCCATGCATTATTCCTCCTCCATATGATTCTTTGACACTGCAAGAAGTTTTAGAGAGAAAAGCTAATTCAACAAGACAGGTAGAAGTTTGGGAAGATGAATATTTGCTGCATAAAAAAAATGGACAATAGTATTGGATTAGTTGTTACTTTTTGTGTGATACCTATGAAGAGACTGTGGTTGGTGTGGATTTCAGACTAGCTTTTAGTTATTTTGCAGAGAGTTCTTATTAAAAGGAAATCCTTGATGAGTTTTACTATCAGAGAAGATTTCCTAAATGGTAAATTGCAAGGACAAATGTGTTTTGTTTTTTTTTTATTTAATTAATATTTCTGTTTAGTTTTATATGGCTACTTGGCAAGTATGTAGCAACAAATTGTTGTAATATTTGTAAGGACATATGCCTATATTATTACCCAAGGGTCTAATAAGTGAATAATTCATCATAGACAAAAAAAAATCATGATATTCTCTCTAAAACTATATTTTTTTTCATCTAAATTTTGTTCATAATGTTTATGATGTTGGAAATCCCCCAAAATCTATGGAGAATTTCAATCAATCTTGATGAACAAGATTGTAATTACCCACACAATGGAAATGAAAAGAGAAGAACAATGGAGAAAGAGAGAGTGTATAGAACGATGAAGGAGAAGAGTAATATAATTCTTCAGAGTTTCTCTCTGCCCACAGACTGTGGAAAACTTCTTATTCACTTTGCCACTTTAAAATACTGTGAATACAATGTGTTGTGAATACTCTATTCACCTCTATTACAAAATAAGAATTACTCCCTCTATTTATAGATTTAGGATAACTTGGACCTCAAGTTAAAACCCAAAACTATAAAAACCCAAAATAGTAAAAGTCCAAAATAGCTAACACTACTCAACACACTAGGTGGTTCGACACTTCCTTGCTCTATCGAGCAACCTGCTTCGACACAAGGAATTACAATTCAACAAACCACCTAATTCATTGTGTCTAAGCTATCTACATTCATCATAGCTCTTAGCCTTCTGAACATTTCGACCTGCACTCCCTTTGTCATGATGTCTGCAATCTGATTCTCAGTTCTACAGTGTTCCACAATCATCTTCACATCTGCTACCTTCTCTCGAAGATAATGGAACCTCATCTCTATGTGCTTGCTTCGACCATGTGCTATCGGATTCTTCGCCAGATTGATAGCTGACATGTTGTCGATCTTCATGGTAATTGCTCCATGACTATTGACTGTTATCTCTTCAACCAGATTCACCATCCATGTTGCTTGGCATGCACAAAGATAAGCAACTATATATTCTGCTTCGCATGACGATAATGCCACTACTGGCTCTTTTCTCGAACTCCAAACAACTGGTGCACCGCCTAGCATAAACACATAGCCAACTGTTGATTTTCGATCCTCAGCATCACTACACCAACTTGAGTCGGTGTATCCCACTAATTTGCATTCTTTTCCTTCATCATCTGCAGGAAACAAAATTCCATAGTCGAGATTACCTTTCAGATACCTTAATATCCTCTTCGCCGCTGCTAGATGTGATACCTTTGGCTTCTGCATGAACCTACTCACCATACCTACACTGTATGCAAATGCAAGCCTTTTGTGACAAAGGTATCAAAGTGACCCAATAAGTCTTCTGTATTGGGTTGGGTCGACATCATCTTCATCTGAATCTTTCGACAGTTGTAATTTGGGCTCAACTGGAGTCGAAGTTGGGTTGCAATCTTGCATCTCAAATCTCTTGATAATTTCGCTTGCTTACCTTATTTGGTGCATCATCAAACCTCTATCACTCTTGTAGAATTTGATGCCAAGGAAATATGAAATGTCACCCAGATCTGACATTTCGAATTCCTTGTTAAGATCACCTTTGAAGTCTCTGATCTCCTTCTTGCAGCTACTTGTCATCAACAGGTCATCTACATAAAGACATAGTATAAGCAATTCACTCTTGCTTCTTCTTACATATACTCCATGTTCAGATTTTCACTTTACAAATTCCTTCTCCCTTAGAAAGCCATCTATCTTCTTGTTCCAAGCTCTTGGAGCTTGTTTAAGTCCGTACAGGGCTTTATACAGCCTATACACTTTTCTTTATTTGCCATGTTTCACAAACCCAGCTGGTTGTGCAACATAAACTTCTTCTTCTAAGGGGCCATTAAGGAATTCACATTTCACGTCCATCTGACACATCTTCCAGTTGTTCATGTTTGCTAGACCAACAACCAACCTGATTGTTTCGATCCTAGCAGCAGGTGCAAAAACTTCATCGAAGTCGATTTCTTCTTTCTAAAGAAATCCTTTTGCCACAAGTCTCGCCTTGTGTCGAGTCACTTCTCTTTTGGGATTCAACTTCACCTTGTATACCCACTTCACATCGATTGCCTTCTTATTTTGGGGCAATTCGACAAGTGACCAAGTGTTGTTGACTTCGATTGACTTCAGCTCTTCGTCCATTGCTTTCATCCACTTCGAATCTTTCAATGCCTCAGCTGCATTGACAGGTTCGACATCTGCGTAGAAAGCATAATGTACCATCTCACCTTCTTCATCGACCACATCATCTGATGTAATCACACATTCTTGCAACCTTGCAGGCATGTGTCTTGTTCTTTGAGGTCTGCTTCTACTTGCTTCACCTCTGACTTCTTCTTGTCGAACTTCTCTTTCGACTTCAATAGCTGGTTCATCATAAAATATTATCACTGAATCTTTCTTGACATTCTCAGTTCAATCCCACTCCTTAAGCTCATCTAGGATCACGCCCCTGCTGCTCACTACTTGCTTATTCACTGGGTCGAACAACTTGTATCCTTCAGTCGAATGATATCCTATCAGGATCATCTGACTGGACTTGTCATCAAGTTTTCTTCTCAACTGATTTGGCACATGTCTATGTGTTATAGATCCAAACACCCTCAGATGACTCAAGCTAGGCTTGACACCATACCAACATTCTTCTGGCGTGATTCCTTCTAGCTTCTTCGTCGAACATCTGTTCAGGATATATGTCGCAGTCGACACAACTTCTCCCCATAATTCTTTGGGTAGATACTTGCCTTTCAACATACTTCTAACCATATTCATAATGGTTATATTCTTCCTTTTCACGAATCCATTCTACTGTTAGGGTGGCACCACCTCATGCATAATCCCTTCTTTCACACATAATGCATCGAAGTCTTTCGACACATATTATCCACCACTATCAGTTCTCAAAATCTTGATCTTTCCACCGCTCTGTCTTTCGACCATAGATTTATACTTGGAAAATACCTCGATCACTTCACTTTTCTTCTGGATCAGGTAAGACCACAGTTTTCGAATGAAATCATCTATGAATGTAACAAAGTATTTGTTACCTCCAATCGAATCCACCTGGAGAGGACCACATACATCAGAGTATATGACTTCAAGAATTTCCTTCGACCTGCTTCCCGCATCCTTACTGAAGTTGTTCTTATGTTGCTTTGCCTGCACACCTTCTTCACGCACTTTGTTTGGAATGTCGATTTCTGGTAATCCTGAAACCATATTTCTTCTCTTCAAATCTCTGATGTCTTTGAAATTGAGATGGCCAAGTATGTAATTCCATATCCATTCATCTTTGTTGGCTCCTGTTGCAAGGCACTTATGCTCCATCACATTTAGTTCAATCTTGAAGGTTCTATTCTGAGACATTGGAGCCTTCAAGATCAACCTTCCATTTGAGTCGAGAACTCTCATCATCTTGTCTTCAATCGACACCTTGTAGTTCTTTTCGACCAACTTCCCTATGCTGAGAAAATTACTCTTCATGCCTGGTATGTATAACACATTTGAAATTAATGACCTCTTGCCATCGTTCCTCATAATCATAACATCACCAACACCTTCAGCTGCTAGAGTATTGTCATTTGCAAATTTCACCATGTTCTTCATTGAGGGCTTTATGTTGACAAACCAATCTTTTCTTCCAGACATGTGTGATGAGAATCCTGAGTCCAAGTACCACTGGTCCTTGAATCTCTCCTATTCTCTTGTTGTGACCATCAGCAACGTCTCTTCTTCATGTTTCGCCAACTTTGCATAAGTTTCTTGATTCTTATGCTTTTCTGGATAATCACTAGAATAGTGACCATAATTCTGACAATTGTAACATTGAATGTGACTCTTGTCTGACTTTTGACCATCACCTCTTCCTCTACCTGCAACACCACCTCTTTGGTTGCCTTGGTTCCAAGGTTTTCTCTGATTCGACCAGTTTCCTTCTTGTTGATTTTGACCAGTTGAATTGTTGTCACCTCCTCTACCTTTGTTGCCACTCCAGCTTCCTTTGCCTTTTCTTTCTTTTGTTGATTGAGTGTAATACCCCAAAATTTACCCTTCATTTTTCTTGGAAACATACGC
This sequence comes from Lathyrus oleraceus, assembly GCF_024323335.1. Taxonomy (NCBI): domain Eukaryota; kingdom Viridiplantae; phylum Streptophyta; class Magnoliopsida; order Fabales; family Fabaceae; genus Lathyrus; species Lathyrus oleraceus. The sequence goes on along the minus strand of NC_066582.1, from coordinate 435,993,405 downwards.
TTTACACCTCATGCATGCATTCATTTTTAGGTCATTTAGCATTTGCATTTCATCATGGCAATCGGAATCGGATCGAAGAAGCTTGAACATCATCCAGGACACTTTGTGGGCTCTATTGAGATGATCAGTCAACACAAGGGAAAAACTTGAGTTACTTCCAACAGGGGTCTATTCGTCAGTCAAAACGTTAATCTTGAAGGAGCAAAGGTTTGTTCATGAGCTGTCATGCTCGCTAGGCGAAGCCCGCGTGTTTTGAAAAAAAAACGAAAAATAAATGAAAAATAAATAAATAAATAAATGAATAAATAAATAAATAAATGAATAAATATTGGACTTGGACCTCTCTCATTTGAGGCCATAGGTCCACAAAAATCAGGTTATAAATTCAGAGTTTCAGTGAAACAAAAGGCAATTCTATTCCTATTACCCTGTCTGGGAAAAAGATAGTGAGAGAAGAACCCTGGGGAAAAAGATAGTGAGAGAAGAACCCTGGGGAAAAAGATAGTGAGAGAAGAGCTAACAGAGTTCAGAGCAACCTCCAGACAACTCTGAAAGGTTCATTCTGGCTCACACACTTTCAGCTCAAGCAAACCCTAACATTGGTTTGCAAATCCAGCCGTGCCATTTGATTTCAACCGATCTCTCCAATCAGGTTTGCCCTTATTCCCATTACCTTTGTGCTTTGAAGTTGAATACTCTGAATGTTTGATGTATGATGGATGAATTTCATTAGGTTTTTGCCCACGGGTTCATAATTATGTATGAATGTATAAATAATGCCTTGAATGCTTAATCGTTTAATTTCTGAAGTGTATGCCACAGGGTTTGAGGTTTCTGAAACCATATTATTATCCATTAAAAACCATACTGTTTTGCTCTAATCTGACTTATGTTTGTCATAGCATGTTTTCTCCTAATCCTTATCTTGTTTCACTAACCCTTTTGTTGAGTTTTTGTGAAGGCTCACATGACTTTTGCAGGGATAGCTCGTTGGATATTCCACTTTGCTTGTGGGATACCATTTGGGAGATTTATTCTGATTGCCTTGTTGGCACATTTACTTTATACATGTTTGTTTTGTATGTGTTCGTATCCCCGCAGGTAGCGCGGTTCCTTCGTCAAGGACTGCCTTTTTGCATGAGCATCCCAAACCCTAACCCTTCATTGATTTTTCTTCTCCTAAACACACGTTTACTCCTTCTACTACAGGTGAGTAAGTCTCCAAAGGTCGAGCATCCGGTAGATTGCGTAGTAACGTCGTACGCCCCCAAAACATAATCCTTAACCCCGTAGTTAGTCGAACTACGGCTTGCTCTGATTCTCATTCCAGATGAGATACGTAGGCATAAGACGCGATGTCTTTGCGAGCACACATCCCCCCAACCCATAGGTCAGCCGAGCTACGAAGACTCTGATTCTCATATTCAGATGAGATACGTATGCAGTGGATGTGACACCCGCGCGAGTCATTTTCATTTAACCCCTTTTTTAGTAAACAGCACAAGATAAACTCACATCCTTTAGACAAGAACTACAAAAGTGGATCCCGTAGAGTATTACGGATGCGTAGGGGTGCTAATACCTTCCCTTCGCATAACCGACTCCCGAACCCAAGATTTGGTTGCGAGACTTTGTCTTTTCCTTTCCTCTTTTTAGGTTTACTTCGAGCGTTTCCTTTCCCTCCTTTGGGATAAATAACGCACGGTGACGACTCTTCTGTCATTTTCTTTCGCCGGTTGTTTTTTCGCACACTGTATTTTTCAGGTTGCGACACAAAGCCATATCACTCTTCGACTTTCCTGCAGCTCTTTCAGCCATTCTTTGTTCATGAGATTCAAGCGTCCCTTGAAGCTTTTCCTTTGTCAATTTTGATAAATCTTTCGACTCTTCTATGGCTACTACCACGTGGTCGAACTTTGGAGCCAACGACCTCAAGATCTTTCCAACAACAGATCTTAATGTCAACACTTCTCCATATACCTTGATTTGATTCACCCGTTTCATAACCTTGGTGAAGAAATCAGTTATACTTTCATTGTCTTCCATCTGAAGCAATTCATACGTTCTTTTGTGAGTTTGTAACCTCACCTCTTTCACCTTCTCTGCGCCTCCAAACGATTTCTCCAGAATTTTCCATGCTTCTTTCGCTGACTTTGCATCACTAACCTTTTCAAAGTTATATGTATCAACACATTGATGGATTATAAAGAGAGATTTATAATCTTTCTTCTTCAATTCTTTATGTGCAACCTTTTCTTGATCCGTCGCGGCTTCTGCAAGTGTTGCTACTCCTTCCTTCACAAGACCCCAAAGATATTGATAACAGAACACAACCTTCATCTGCTTGCACCAATTCTCATCATTGTTGTTCTTGAGAATCAGAAGATTTGCTGGAAAATGCCTGTTTGGATGATTCGTTGCCATATTGATTTTCTTCCCACGAAACGGTTAAACCGGATCTCTTGATACTAGATGTTGGAAATCCCCCAAAACCTATGGAGAATTTCAATCAATCTTGATGAACAAGATTGTAATTACCCACACAATGGCAATGAAAAGAGAAGAACAATGGAGAAAGAGAGAGTGTATAGAACAATGAAGGAGAAGAGTAATATAATTCTGCAGAGTTTCTCTCTACCCACAGACTGTGAAAAACTTCTTATTCACTTTGCCACTGCAAAATACTATGAATACAATGTGTTGTGAATACTCTATTCGCCTCTATTACAAAATAATGATTACTCCCTCTGTTTATAGATTTAGGTTAACTCGGACCTCAAGCTAAAGCCCAAAACTATAAAAGCCCAAAATAGTAAAAGCCCAAAATAACTAACACTACTCAACACACTAGGTGGTTCGACACTTCCTTTCTCTATCGAGCAACCTGCTTCGACACAAGGAATTACAATTCAACAATGAAAATATCAGCACACTACTATAAATTATATTTTTCATGATTAAACTTTTACCTCAATCAATTAAAAATTGAAGTCAAATGTTCAGGAACGCGCCATTTGTTTTTACTTTAAATTAAATTTTATCATTCCATTTTTAAGAAAATCGATAGAAAATGTATCTCAAGGCTTGAGTCTTGATTCACAACTTCTGTAATTTTCTACTTTATTTTGAATCAAAATGGTGCCTTATTTTATTAATTTTTTAATTATAATAAATCATCTTTTTCCTAGGTTGTTTGACCAACCGACATGAAATGTTATTCAATATTTTATTTAATTAAAATAGAACTCTGCTTTTACCTCAGTTGTTTTACCTCCGTATTTGCTACCAACCGAGATATAAACTCCAAAAAAATATCATATTCCAACATCAGAATGTTAGCTCTCATTCCCTTGCGAACAAAAGAAAGCCCCAATTTTCATCTTCTCCACCTAATGAACGAAACACCATTTTTCATCTTTTCCACCTAACAAACTTAAACACATTTCTTCATCTTCTCCAAGTCAAACGAATTAAACAAAGGAGGAATGAAGCTCGAATAGGGATACTCGAACCTCAAACCAACGTATTTCTTTGTCTCTCTCTTCACATTTTCGGTAGGTAAAATTTTCTTCATGACTGTACTAGTAATGTTATTGTTGTTGTCATTGTTTTGTTGTTGTGGTTTTTGAGACTTAGAGTATATAATGTTGTGTTGTTTTTCAAGTATTTGTAATTGTTGTTGTTGTTTAGTATTATTGTTGTTTTATTGATATGGAATGTTCATTATTGTTAGCTGCATACGATTTTTATGTTATTTTCAGAAGTTATATGTGATTATGGATCATAGTTTGATGAAAGACAATAGGTTAAGTAAAGAGTATGAGAATGGAGTGATTCAATTTCAAGAATTTATGCAAAAAATCATTCTTGGCAATAATTTTTTTTTATTATCCTTGTAAAAAATGTCGAAATATGCAAAAAAAAAATCCAAAGGAAGATATATTCAATCATTTAGATTGTGATAGAACTATTCAAAATTACACGAAATGGGTATGACATGGTGAAGTGACAAAAAAACAATTTGTGTCACATAGAGTTGAAGTTGATGATTATATGAATGATCCCCTAGAAAATATGGTTTATGATATTGTAGTATATTCTTTTAAGAAAATCCATGTGGATGATACTTTACAAAGTGACTTTGAAGAGTTGTTATTTTCAAGATGCAAAAACTATACAAGATTGTCATCTATGTTAGGACTATTTAATCTTAAGGCAAAAGGTGGATGAATGGATAGAAGTTTCACTGAATTGCTTAAATTGTTGCAAGAAATACTTCCAAAATATAACATGTTGTTGAACCGTAGTTATGGGGCCAAGAAGATATTGTGTCCAATAGATTTGGACTATGTTAAAATGCATGCATTTCATAATGATTACATATTATACAGGAAAGTGTATGGAAACTTGAAGGAGTGCTCGAGGTGCAGGGAGTCATGCTACCAACTGAAGAATTATGATGTTAAAGATGATAAAGGTGTAACCATAAAGGGTGTTTCTACCAAGGTTATGTGGTGCCTATCGATAATTCAAAGGTTCAAGAGATTGTTTGCTAATGTCAATGACGTAAAGAATATTATATGGCATGCAGATGAAAGAGTATTTGATGGAAAATTTGCCATGTGGATAGCAATGGAAGAAAATTAATTCATTGTTTCCAGATTTTTCACTGGAGCCAAGGTACCTTAGGCTTGGACTTGCCACCGACAGAATGACCAGTTTGGTAATATGAGTACTAACCATACTTCATGGTATGTTCTTCTCATAGTTTATAACTTATCTTAGTGACTGTGCATGAAGCACAAATATATGATGTTATCAATGATGATTTTAGGTCCAAAACAACCAGGGAAGGAAATAGATGTTTATTTAACTCCACTGATTGGTGATTTAAGAGTTTTGTGGGAGGAAAGAATTGATGTTGATGTATATGTAAGTGATAAATTTAAGATGTGTGTCATGTTGTTTTGCACTTTCTACATGTGATAATATGTCTGAGTGCAACGTCAAGGGACATAAAGTGTATCCTATATGTGAATATGATATAATACATGCTCCCACCAACTAAAAAATGGAAAATTGATTGTTTACCTTGGGTAGTGAAAATTTCTAAGATTTAATCATCCATACTGTAGATTTTAGAAGACTTTTAATGGAGAGCAGAAGTTTGATGTTTCTCTAAAGCCCTTAAATGTGAAGGAATTTTATAAAAGACAACAACACATTAATATTTTCTTTTAAAAGAATCCAAAAGGCCCCGTGGAGAAAAATATTTGGAAAAAGAGGTCGGTGTTCTTTGATCTTCCATGTTGGTCTACCTTCGATGTAAGATATTATCTTGATGTGATGCATGTGGAGAAAATTGTATGTGATATTTTGACTGGAAGACTTCTAAACATTAAAGGAAATATAAAAGATAGTAAGAAATTCCGTCTAGATATGATGGTGATAGGTATACGACAATATTTAACCCCGAAAGAAATAGGAAATTTAACATATTTGACCCTAGTATGTCACACTTTGTTTAAAAAAGAAAAATAAGTTTTTGTGATTGTTTGCAGGGTATCAAAGTTCCTCAAGGATACTCGTCAAATGTGAAGAAATTTATATCAATGAAAGATCTCAAATTAGTTGTCTTAAAATCTCATGATTGCCATGTCTTTATGGTTATCCGTGGAATTTCACCAAAAAGAGTAAGGACAATTATAACCATATTTTGCTTATTCGTAATGTTATATGTAGTAAAGTCATTGATCCTAGAAATTTAGATGATTTAGAATATGAGGGTGAAATTATTTTGTGTAAATTAGAGATATATTTTCCTCCATTATTTTTTGACATTATGGTTCACTTAATTGTTCATCTAGTAAGAGAGAGTAGATTTTATAGTCAAATTTGTTTAAGTTGAATGTATCCGGTAGAGCGATACATTAATATCTTTAAATGGTATACGGAGAATCATCATCGTCCGAAAGTTTCGGTCGTTTAACGGTACATCACATAAGAAACTATTGAGTTTTGTAGAAACTATTTGTCAGAAGCAAATACTATACGAATTCTCAAGTCTCATCATGATTGAAGATATGGAGGTAGAGGTACTCAAAGCTTAAATGTCAAGACAATGGACCGATATGTAGTTCTTCAAGAACATTACTTTATATTTAATAATATCGATGAATTTAAACCTTACTTGTCCGCTCACAAAAGTCTTATCAAGAAAATTAGTTTAATGAAAGGGTTTCTAAAGATTGTATTGCATCCGAGAGAATTAAATGGATGACATATATGCGTAAGTTTAATGAAATTACTTAGAGTACATACAAAGTTAATAAATTTTAATTCTATACAAAATCAAAGGATGATCATAGTACCTTGCAAAATAGCGAAGTTATAGTTAAAGATGAATCAATGTACTTCTCCAGCTCCAAATATAACAATCATGTATTAACATCTAGAGCGTACTTTGTGGTCATTGAGGATATTTTGGATATTGCTTATGTTACTCTCAAAGTTCCTTTATTTAAGTGCAAGTGGATTGATAGTAACACTGGTGAAGAAACCCATGAAATAAGATTCGCATGAGTTAATCTTTAAAAAAAATTGTTTATGTCACCGATCCTTCTAACACTAGATGATCAATTGTTCAACAAGGAAAATATATTCTTGATAGTGATGAAAATCAAGATTTAAGTTTTCCAGACCTCTTCTTTCACAACACATGTACGTATCTCATCTAAACAATATGATTCAGCTGATGTACATGTTATTATTATGATCATCAAGAAGGGATATGGTAAAATTAATAAGTAAATAGCTTATATGATTTAGTAATTTTTCTTTTGGTTCTGAAAAACTATTAGCTTTCCTATACGAAGAATCATCATCATCTGGAAGCTTCGATCATTGGACGGTACATCACATAAATAATTTATTTCTTCATACTTATTGATATTTGCATATTTCTTTGGTCTTTATTCTTCATTTTTTCTCATCTTTGACGTGTTCTTCTCCGTTTCTTTGACATAAAACATGTAATGACAGTGTGTCATCAAGTGTAAGAGTTCGAATCCCAACACCAATAATTTTCTATTATTTCGTTACAAAAAGGGTTTGTCCTTATATTTCATCACAACTCATATTATCAATTATGGTATAAGGTCCTAATATTTCATCATGGTTCTTATTATCAACCCTAGTGAAAGGTATTATATATATAAATATATATATATATATATATATATATATATATATATATATATATATATATATATATATATATATATATATATATATATATATATATATATATATATATATATATATATATATATATATATATATATATATATATATTCATTTTACATTTGTATTCTTTTTATTAATATTTATTTTTCCGAACATGTCGATATGTCAAAGGATACCATATGTTGCATGGGTTTTGAAGTAAAAGTCAGAAAATTAAAAACTCCTAATGTAAGTGTTATTATTCGAGACATTCATATATGATTATAAATTATTTATGTTAGTTGTAGTTATTGATGCATGTTGTTGATATTGAAGTTTGAATGTTGTTGTTTTTGTTGTTGATGAGATTGAAGTTTGAATGTTGTTGTTGAGATCAATGGTTTAAAGAATTAATGTTGTTGTTGTTGATTATCCTAATTTTTTTGAAATTTTATTTAAATTATAGGTTCTTAAAGACCGGTTACAAATGTCACCGAAGAAAACTTTTGGACGGTTGTTCAAGATATTGCATTTTGGTTTTTTCTTTTGTTTGTTAATAATTTATTTTAATTTTGTTGTGAAAATATAAGGTGTGTGTCATTTTAGCTTTTGAATTGATGTAAACAATGAATATTTTTGGTACAATGTTTCTGTTTCAAAAATGGACAAATGTACAATATTTTTGTTTCAAAAATGGGAAAAATAAATTTTGTAATACAAGTTTAAACGAAAGTATATAAAAATAGTAAATAAATAAACAAATAAATAAATAAAAATGTCTATCCCTCGATTATTTTAATAAACTGAGGTACTAAGACTGAATATATTACCTCAGTGTTTAATATAACCGAGGGAAAAAATGGTACGCATCATCCAGTTCAGAAAATAATAAAAATGAAGTTGTTGGGATCGAACCCATGACCAATAGTATTTCCCCTCGAGGGAAAAAATGGTACCCATTTCATGACGCTCTATGTCGCCTCGCATATAAGTCGATGTTAACCCTCATTTCTAACCGAGGTAAAAAGTGTTTTTCATTGTAGTGACTCAACAATGCACCTCGTGAATCTATTTATAATATATTAAATCAATGTGAATTATAATTGTTTTCTATCTGAGAAAAGAGAAATGTGGGAGGATGTTCTCCAACGTAAAGGGTATCTAGGAGTGATGTTGGGTGTGTTCTCGATGACTTAAGTTTGTCTTCTCCACCACTGAGGGAATTGGCACCAATGGTCGCTCTGGTCTCATGGGTCTGCTGATTGTATTGAGATTTATAATTTCATCTCTTAGATGGATCTTATTTATCTCCTCTGTTAGATAGGAATTTTACTTGGATCCAACTGAATGGTAGGGCTGCTAGTAGGCTAGATAGGATCTTTGTGCCTGAGGTCTGGTGTGAGGTTTGGGCCTTATGACTTAGTGGGTGTGATCTAGATATTTTTTGGATCATTTTCCTATTATTCTTCACTATGCGAATCAATTGTGGGGTTCCAAACCTCTCAAATTCAATAATCATTGGTTCTATCATAGTACTCTTTTTCTAGATGGTCCTATCTAGCTTGGCCAGTTAAATTTCAATGAGGTGGATTCACCTACCAGTATATAGGAGTTTCATCTTTTTTCATTAGTCGGATCTCCATATAAGTTTGTGGCAAAGGTTTTGGGCTCTAGATTAGCTAAATTCATGGATAAGTTGATATCACCTAACCAATCAGTTATCCTAAAAGGCGGCTTTTGTTTAATGGGGGTGGTAGCTATGAATGAGTTAGTTGACCTTGCTAAGAAGACTAAGAAGGAGTCTTTTATATTTAAGGTGGATTTTAAAAAAGGCCATGACTTGATTAGTTGGAGTTTTTTGGACTATATACTTTCTTTCTATTAGATGGCACGTTGGGATATGTGCTTGTATTTTTCTAGTAATTTGGCTATTCTGGTCAATGGGTTTCCAACTGAGGTGATTAGCATTCACAGGGGTTTGAAACAAGGCAATCCACTTTCCCTTTTCTTTTTATATTGATTATAGAAATGTGTATTCTTCTTAGGCATGTTGTAGATGTTAATCTTTTGTGTAGGTTTAGGCTAGGCTCTTCAGATCCATTCATCTCCCATATTCAATATGATGATGATACCTTAATGATTACCAAGGAATCATAGGAAAATTTGTGTACTATTAAAGCCATTCTTAAAGGCTTTGAGTGGTCTTATGGTCCTCCAGTCAATTCTCTAAAAGTAGCCTTATTGGTATCAATGTGGGTTATTCTTTTCTAGATTCAACTATTGACCTCCAGAATTTCTATCAACGGTATCTCCCATTCAATTATCTTGGTCTTTCATTAGGGGATAATCCCCATTTAGAGGAAACTTGGGAACTTCTTGTCTCCCTCTTGTCTAGGTGCTTTCTATTTTAGAAGCATATGTTTGTTTGTCTGGGAGGTAAGGCGATCCTCCTTAATTTTGTCCTAAAGGATATTCATATTTTCTTCTTGCTTTCCATTAAGATGCCTCATAAGGTGTGGAAGAGTATTGTTAAGCTTCAGAGGAGGTTCTTGTAGGGTCGGTTAGTGGTATTTATAAGATCCATTTGGTTAATTAGACAGATGCATGTAAACCCGAGAAGAATGGTGGGCTCGGGGTTTGCGACTTTTGCTTAGTAAATCTTTCTCTCCTAAGAAAATGGAGATGGTGTATCCTTTATAGATTCTAAATATTCCTACTCCTCTAATTGATATGTGGATGGTCTGAAATGGAATGTGGGATCAGGTATGCTCATATATTTTTTGGGATGATCCTTGGGTAGTGCCAACAATTCTTAGAGTTCCTTGTTATAGTGTTTTCCCGATCTATAAGAAAAAAAGAGTAAGGTGGGTGATATTAATTCTTGGGAATATGGTATCATGGTCTAGAATTTTCTTTGTAGAAGATCTCTCTTTGACTATGAACAATATTTGGTGGATGATCTTATCCTAACAATTCATAGGGGTTGCTCTTTCTCGTTGGAGAATAATTGTTGGTGTTGGTCGCTGGGGGAGAATAATATATACATTATTTTATCTACCTACTATAATATCATTGGGTCACATTCTTCTCTATCTATAGTTACCTCTAGTATAGGTTGTACTCTAACTTTCATTTGGGTCACGTTCTCCCTTAAAAGTGATGGTCTTTTCTTGGCAGGTTCACCAGGACAGGATCTCGACTAGAAAGAATTTGTGTATCATGCTTGTTATTCTAGATCCTACTAGTCTTTATTGTAGGTTGTGCAATGGGTATTTAGATTCGGCCTCCGATTTATTTTTCACTTGTAATTTGTCTACAAATTTATTGTATAGGATTTTCCAATGGTTTGGGAGGTTAGTTGTGTTACAAGGTGGTATTGTATCTTTTTTTGAGTTTTTATTCCTTAGGGGATTTGTCTTTTACTATGGGTGACCTTATCATGATTTGACATCCAGTAGTGTGAACCTTATGGAAAAACAAGAATAATTTTTACTTTACAAGATCGTCGATTGACGAGGAGGCAAGGAGGCATTAGAAGAAAAGTGTATCTCTCTTGCTTGGAAATGTTATCGTGTTAGGTCTCTTAGGTGTGATGCTTTATTCTCTAATTGTCTAACGCGCCCTATTCTTTTCCTGCGCCAATAGCGGTTCAAGTGTGTCATGTGGTTTTCTTAGGGTTGTAGTTATAAGTTGGGCATGGATGTTTTTGTTTGATTAATGGTGGATTTCTTTTCCTTGTCTCTACCCTGGTTCTTTTGGTAATAGCTTTAATTTTTTGGGCTCTGTTTTTTTGTTATGTATTTTTTCTTGCTTTTTTGTTCTTTGGTGGGTTTTTGGTGAACTTCTTCTACTGGTCACTAATTTCACCTTGTACCATGTACTTTTTTTCTTCTCTTTTATTATATATTTATTTTCCATTGAAAAAGGGTCGGCTATTTTTGCGTTGATAATGTCTATCTCATCCATAATTTCCACGTCAAATATATTCTTATGGGTCATCTCTAAAAAAATCATCTTCACTTCTCAGAAAGACAAAGCATACATTTATTCTCTATTAAGAGGTTATTAGTTCAAACACTTGTAAATACAAAAATATATTAACCTAACAAATTAGTAAATTTAATTTATATTATTTTTATAAACCTTATATAATACTATAAATATTTTTCTTTCAATATTTTCATCTATTCCATTATTATTATATTTTTGCAAGATAAAATCGAATTTTATCAATTTACTCTAATAGAGTCAAATTGTCTAAATCAATGTATCATAAGTTTTATTAAGTAATTAACTACTTAAAAAGTCTTAAATATTAGATGAATGTATAAAGTAAGAGAAAATAAATAAATTATCAAGCTTAAAAGATTTATACTAAATAATAAAAATGTATCGAATATTAAAAAATTAAAAAAAAAACTTAAAAAACTATGATATATCGTTCCACAAATCTATGTGGAAGACAAATTCACCAAAGATTAAAAAAATAAGCTTTTTTAATATGTAATAAATTCTCCGCCAAAAAGTACGAAAAATTTCTTTACATCTTCTTCTACAAAAATAATATGGAGGTAATCTTTAATGCTTTGATTGGAACATATTTTATTGAATCCCTTAAGAAGATTATGACAAAATTTCAACAGAAAAACCATGATCAATTTGTGTTGTTAGCTAAAGATATGCCAAGTCTTAGCCCCGAGGTGGCTAGTCACACCTTAACCCTTTGAAGAGACATCACATGCGGCGCATAATGTAGAAGTAAATAGTCACTAAAGATTGAGTAAACAAATATAAAAGTATTCAAAGAGATCCTTGGAGCTAGACTCATATCCAAGGTAAAATGCATGATGTGGTTGACTATTGTTGTATTAGTACGAAAGGCGGACAAGAAATGGCACATGTGTGTTGGTTATTCAAATTTAAATAGGGCATGCATTAAATACTTGTATCCACTTCCTAATACAGATAAACTTGTCGATAACTCCTCATGATTTAAACATATATTTCATGGACATTTACTCAGGATACAACCAAATAGCAATGGATCCTATCAACCGCACCAAAATTGCTTTTATGGAGGATGCAAGTAACTTTTATTATAATGTCATGCCTTTTCATCTCAAAAATATGGGAGAAAAATATCAAAAAATGATGAATAAGGCCTTCAAATACAAAATTAGAAGAAGAATTACTCTAAAAACTATGATTTATCATCCCGAAAAACCCATGTGGAAGACAAATTCACGATATATTTAAAAATATATTATACGATAAAATATCACATATTTCAATAAGGAATAAACATGTTGCATCATGTTCGCCAAAAGTATGGCAAAATGTGTTTACATCCTCTTCTACAACCATAATACGGAGCAATTCTTCAATGATTTGATGGAACAACCGCGAGACAATTGAGGTATGTCCATCTCCTGGTCACTTCCAGGATCAATGAAAAGATGAAAATTAGTTAGATGAAGTTAATGATCATCGAATGTGACTCAGTCTACAACTACATCCTTGGGAGTGACCTTGAAGCAGTCTCATCATTATTTTATCTAAAAATCAAATTCAATGACCTAGATTGTCATGTTGTTCTCATAGAAATATATATTATCTCTTCCCGAGTGTGTTTCCTAACCCTACTAATAAAGTAATTGACGTTAGACGAGAACCACCTACCAAAAGAAGAGGCTGAAAAAGTACTGGAAGTTTATGCCCTATGAGAAGAGACAATATCTAGCAAAGTCATAGGGGAAATGAAGTCATATCGGAGAAATCATGAAGGAATGCTAAAAGATCTTAACCAATTGGAGACTTTACCACAAACTTATTAAGGGGAGACCCTTTAAATACCATCAAAGTTGGAATTGATTTTCTCGAATCCATTTAGGACACGGTGATAGAATTCCTGAAGAAAAAACATGATCCATTCGTATGGTTAGCTAAAGATATGCCAAGTCTTTGCCCCGCGGTAGCTTGTCAAACCCCTTCAGAGTGTAATCCCATAAAATGCATAATGTAGAAGAAAATAGTCAGTAGACATAGAAGAAATAGATAGAAGAGTAGTCAAAGAGCTCCTAAGAGCTAGATTAATATCTAAGGTAAAATACACTACGTGGTTGACCAATGTGGTCTTAGTACAAAAGGAAATCATGAAATGGTGCATGTGTGTTGGTAATCCAAACTTAAATATGGCATTCACTAAGGAAGTGCACCCACTTCCTAATATTGATAAACTTGTCGATAACTCCTCATGATTTAAAATTCTACATTTCATGGATGTTTAATCATGATAAAACCAAATTGCAATGGATATCCTAGATCGCAACAAAATTGGTTTCAGGGAGGGTGTAAGTAACTTCTACTATAAGGTCATGCTTTTTCGTCTAAAAAACATAGGATCAACATACCAAAGATTGATGAAAAAGGTCTTCAAACACAAAAGTAGTAGAAGTGTTACCCTAAAAATCATGATTTATCATTTCATAAAATCCATGTGGAAGAAAAATTCACTAAATATTATAAAATAAAATATCACCTATTTAAATACAAGATAAACGTGCGGCGTCATGTACGCCAAAAAGTATATGAAAATATGTTTAAATCCTCTTCTACAACCATACTACAGGGGGAATCTTCAAAGATCTGATGGAACAATCACAAGACCATTGAGTTACGTCCATATCCAGGTCGCTTTTGGGGTTAGAAAAAAGATGAAAATAGTAAGGTGAAGTTTCTGATCATCGAATGTGAATGTGTCTATGACTAAATCCTTGGGAGACAAACATCGGTGACCCTATGAGCACTCGCATCGTTTGATAATCTAAATATCAAATTCCATGACCTAGATTTTCATGTTATGATCTTATAAATATACCTTATCTCTTCCGGGGTGTGTTTCCTAGCCTTACTATCTAAGAAATGGATGATGGAGGAGTAACACCTACCAAAAGAAAAGGCTGGAGAAGCACTAGAAGTATAAGCCTTATTAAAAAAGACGATATCTGGAAAATCCACGATGAACAATAAAGTCATGACTAAAAAATTGAAGAGGAAAGATAAAAGACATGAGCCCATGGGATACTTTACCATAAACTTCGTAAGAGGATACCTTTTTAAGACCATCAAATTTGGATAAAATTTTCTTCAAACCTTTTAGGAGATGATAACATAACGCATACAAAAACATCATGATATATTCATGTGGTTAGCTAACGATATGCCAAGCCTTAGCCCTAAGGTGGTTTGTCATACCTTAATCCTTCAAAGTGACGTCCAATACTCTACATAATTCAGAAGGAAATAGTAACTATATATGAAAGAAATGACTAGAAGAGCAGTCGAAGAGGTCCTGAGAGCTAGATTCATATCCAAAGTTAAATACATAGTGTGGCTGGCCAATTTGGCATTAGTATGAAAGGAGAACAAGAAATGTGGCATGTTTTATTATTATTAATACTTAAATAGGGCATGCACTAAGGACATATATCCACTTCAAAATATAGATAAACTCGTCAATGGATCCTAGAGTTATTAATCCCGGATAGCGGAGCGGAGCAGTCAATCCCAAAAATAGGATAATGGGATAGAGGATAGCGGGATAACTTTTTAGAATAAATATATGAGTAATCTACGTATATATTTAATGTGGATTAAATAAATTGTTGGACTAATTATATTAATAATCTACATATATTAATCCCAGAATCAATATATTTTAAAAGAAAAGAAAAAGAATAATGTAATGAAAGAAAAATAACCTGAAAACGAATAAAAAATAATGAATAGAGAAGACTATGGTTGAGAGAAAAATAGAAAAGAAGAAAACATAAGTAGATAAGAAGAATAATATAGAGAAGCTTGAAGCAATTGAGGCGGATTAGGAGTTAGGGCAAGAGAAGGAGTGAGGGGAAAATGCGAGAAGTAGTGAACATAAAAACACAATGGGGAAAGGTGAAAACACGAATGAGAGAGGAGAAAACACGAACGACTATAATAAAATTTCCAATTTTAATTTTTTTTAAGGGTTACAAGGTCTTTTCGCACTCCAAAATGCCATAACAGCATAAAACCGCTTTGGGTCAGGAAGCGTGATGCTCCTGTAACCCATTATATCAGCTTTCTCGGGTGCTATCCAAAACTGTGATGTGCGTCACTCCACCATTATGGAGTTTTACCACACCGGGAGTGAATCCTTGAATAACGCCTAGAACAACGACTATTAATAACTGTGATAGATCCTCGTGATTTAAACTCCTATATTTCATGGATGTTTAATCAGGATACAACAAGATAACAATGGATCCCCTCTACCTCAATAAAATTGCTTTCATGGAGGGTGAAAATAACTTTTATTATAAGGTCATTCCTTAAGTTCTCAAAATCGTGGGATTATCATACCAAAGAATCAAGAACAAGGTCATTAAATATAAAAGTAGTAGAAAACTTTCTCTAAATTTTTTTATTTATTATTCCATGAAATTCTTGTGGAATATAAATTCACTAAATATTAAAAAAAAATAGATAAAAGATTGCTTCTTTCAATAAGGAATAAACATTTGTCATCATGTATGTGAAAAAGTACGAGAAAGTATGTTTACATCCTCTTCTATAACCATACTACACATCAAGTCTTCAATGATATGATGGAATAACCACGAGACAATTAAGTTAATTCCATCTCCTAGTCATTTCCAGGATCATCAAAAAGATGAAAATTGGTAAGGTGAAGTTTATGAAAATCCTTGGAAGCCAAACCATGGTGACCCTAGGAGTGGTCACATTATCCATTCATCTAAAAAACTCCATAATGTAGATGGTCATGTTTTCTCAAAGAAATATACATTTCTTTTCTCGTGTCTGTTTCCTAGGCCTACTAACGAAGCATTGACGCTAGAGGAGCACCATCCCCCAAAAGAAGATATTGAAGAATCACTAGAAGTAGATTCCTTATTAGAATAGACGTCTCTGGAA
This sequence comes from Lathyrus oleraceus, assembly GCF_024323335.1. Classification (NCBI taxonomy): domain Eukaryota; kingdom Viridiplantae; phylum Streptophyta; class Magnoliopsida; order Fabales; family Fabaceae; genus Lathyrus; species Lathyrus oleraceus. Next base: position 435,977,208 of record NC_066582.1, on the reverse strand, counting down.
AAGTCATGGGGGACAATGATGTCATAACGGAGAAATCAAAGAAGAAAGATAAAAGACCTGAACTCATGAGAGACTTTAATACAAACTTCTTAAGGGGATACCCTTTGGAGACCATCAAAATTGGAACATATTTTTAGAACTGGTTTAGGATACGATGACAAAATTCCTTGAGAAAAATCGTGATCCATTTGTGTTATTAGATAAAGATATTCAAAGTATTAGCCCTGAGGTGACTAGTCACATCTTAGCCCTTCAAAGCGACATCTTATTCTGTGCATAATGTAAAATAAAATATCACTAAATATTAAATAAACAAATAGAAGAATAGTCGAAGAGGTCCTTAGTACTAGACTCATATTCAAGGTAAAAGACACGATGTGATTTACCAATGTTGTATTACTACGAAAGGAGAACAAGAAATGGTACATGTGTGTTGATTATTCATACTTAAATAAGGCATACACTAAGGACGTGTATCCACTTACAAATATATATAAACTCTTTAGATAGCTCCTCGCGATTTAAAGTCCTAAATTTCATGGACATTTAATCTAGATACAATCAAATAAGAATGGATCTCCTCGACCACAACAAAATTGCTTTCATGAAGGATGTAAGTTATTTTTATTATAAGGTCATGTTTTTTTGTCTCAAAAACATGGGAGAAAATTACCAAATAATGATGAACAATGCCTTCAAATACAAAATTTGAAGAAGAATTACTTTAAAAATTATAATTTATCATTCCGGAAAATCTACGTGGAAGAAAAATTCACGAAATATTAAAAAAAAATATATGAAAAAAGACCACCTCTTTCAATAAGGAATAAATATGTGGCATCATGTTTGCAAAAAAGTATGGGAAATATCTTTACATCCTCTTCTACAACCATACTACGGAGCGAGTCTTCAATGATTTGATGGAACAACCAAAAGACGATTGAGTTAGGTCCATCTCATGGTCACTTCCAGGATCCGCAAAAAGATGAAAAATTATGTGGTAAGGTTTTTTATCATTGAATGTGATTCTGTCTATAACTACATCACTAGGAGACAAACATCGGTGACCTTGGAGCAGTCTCATTGTTAGTTCATCTAAAAATCAATTTCCACGACCTATATGTCATGTTGTGCTCATATAAATTTATCTTATCTCTTGCCATGTGTGTTTCCTAGCCCTACTGGAAAAGTAATCGAAGTTGAACACGCACCACCTACCAAAAGAAGAGGCTGAAGAAGCATTAAAAGTAAATTCCCAATGAGAATAGACGATCTCTATTAAAGTCACAAGGGGAAAGGAAGTCATGCCAGAGAAATCAAGGAAGGAAGCTTAAAAACATAAACCAATGGTAGATTTTACCACAAACTTAGGAAATGAGGACCCTTTGAATACCATCAAAACTGGAATTGATTTTCTCGAATCGGTTTAGGACACAGTGATAGAATTCCTAAAGAAAAACCATGATACATTCATGTGGTTAGCTAAAGATATGCCAAGTCTTTTCCCCAAGGTAGCTTGTCACACCTTAGCTCTTCATAGAGACATCCCATACGAGCAACAGTGAAGAAGAAAATAGTCACTATAGATTGAAGAAATGGATAAAAGAGTAGTCAATGAGCTCCTTAGAGCTATATTTATATCTAACATAAAACACACTATGTGGCTGACCAATATGGTCTTTGTACAAAAGGAAAACATGAAATGGCTTAACTATATTGGTTAATAAAACATAAATAGGGCATGCAGTAAGGACGTGCATCCACTTCCTAATATAGATAAACTCTTCGATAAGTCCTTATGATTTGAACTCCTATATTTCAGGGGCATTTAATCAGGATACAACCAAATAGAAATTGATCCCCTTGACCGTAAAATAAATGCTTTCATGGAGGATGCAAGTAACTTCTACTATAAGGTCATGCCTTTTCGTCTCAAATTATATGGGAGCATAATACCAAAGAATGATGAACAAGGTCATCAAATACAAAATTAATAAAAGAATTACTCTAAAAGTTAAGATTTAGCATTTCACAAAATCCATATGGAAGAAAAATTTAATATTTATATATATATATATATATATATATATCGATGTTGACCAATGTGACATTAGTACGAAAGGGGACATGTTTGTTGATTATTCATACTTAAATAGGGCATGCACTAAGGACGTGAATCCACTTCCTAATATAGATAAACTTCATGAACGTGTAATCAGGATAAAACTAGATAGCAATGGATCCTGTCAACTAAAACAAAATTTCTTTCATGGAGGATGGAAGTAACTTTTATTATAAGTTTTTGCCTTTCGGTCCTAGAAACATGGGAGAATCATACCAAAGATTGATTAACGAGGTCATTAAATACAAAAGTAGTAGAAGAATTACTACAAAAACTATGGGTTATCTTTCCATAAAATTCATCTGGAAGAGAAATTTCCTAAATGTTAAAAAAAAATTAAGATAAAAGAGCGCCTATTTCAAAAAGGAATAAATGTGTGGCATCATGTATGTCTAAAAGTACAGGAAAATATGTTTTCATCCTCTTATACGACCATTCTATGAAGCGAGTCTTCAATGGTTTGATGGAACAACCATAAGACGATTGAGTTACGTCCATCTCCTGGTCACTTTCGGGATCATCAAAAAGATGAAAATTGGTAAGGTGAAGTTTGTGATCATCAAATGTGGCTTATAACTACATCCTTGGGAGACAGACATTGTTGACCCTAGAAGTAATGTTATCATTCACTCATCTAAAAATGAAATTCCATGACCTAAATGGCCATATCATTATCATAGAAATATACATTTTCTTTTCCAGGGTGTGGTACTAAAGGCGAACAAGAAATGGTGAACATACGTTGATTATTCATACTTAAATATGAAATTAAATAAGGATGTGATTCCACTTCCTAATATAGATAAAATTTCCAATTGATTCTCATGATTTAAACTCCTATATTTCATGGACTTTTACTTAGGGAGTAACTAGATAGAATTGGATCCCTTCAACCACAAGAAAAATTATTTCATGGAGGATGCATGTAAAGTCTATTATAAGGTCATTCCATTTGTCCTTAAAAACATGGGAGCAACATATCAAATAATGGTGAACAAGGTCTTCAAATACCAGGTCAGAGACATGTTGGAGGTTTACATGACATGATTGAAAAATCATAGGAACAAGAAGAGCACCCAACGGACTTGCTTATAGGGTTTCCCTAATTTGTTTACATATTTTGATGCTTGTAATTGTGTTTATTTTTGTTATAAATCGAGTCCCTTATAATAAGTTCACAACATATCTCTTAGAAAATGGTTATTTCTCATGCATAAAATGTTTTAGTGCATAAAACCGAAATTTGACCAAAAGTCAAGGCAGATGATTTGAATTAGAAATTTTGTGATTGGAATCAAGAAAATATATTAGGTTGGTTAGAATCATGCTATTCCTTGATTTGAATCATGAAGATTTTTATTTCATAGAAATTGGCTTTGTGAATCATGATACAAATCATGACAACCCTTAATTCGAATCAAATGTAAGTTTGAGGATTTGGAATGTTTTGGTGGAAACTTGGTTCAAGTCATTCCCTTGCTTGGTTCTAATAATGATGTTTTTTTTATTCGGACCATTGCTTAGCTTAAAATAAAATAAAACACAAAATATTGGTTTTTGAAATGGTTTATGGAAACATGATTCAAATCACATGAGTTGAATCATGATTTGAATCAAACAACCAAATTATGAGTTTTTCATCTCTTCATTCTAATTATTACTTCACTAGATTTGAATTAATCCATTTTTCTTTCACTCGAATCAAATTTCCATTTTTACATTATTTTTGTGCTTTATCTCTATCACATATGTAAACTTGTTTCTCTATATAATTTTGCATAATTCACAATATTGAAGCATAATCACAATAACTTTTGATAGATGCTCATCATTCGCACAAAGTCTCTCTTAGATAAACCCTGAAAATATATTTTGTGAGTGATAATTTGAGTGAGAAAAGCTATTTGTCTGAGATTTTCAGAAAATATTCATCTTTAACTTCAAAGAAAAACACCAATTTTAAGTGTTGCTCAACTATAAAAAAAAAAAGAGTGTGAGTTCTTTTGATGAGGCGATTCATTAGGTGTTATAATGTTCTTGTACATATTTATTTCAAATAGAATAATTGGGTTATGATTTCTAAATATTAAGTTCTAGTGAACAAAAAGAAGAAGTCTTCTCCAAGAGGTTTGGGAGTTTCTAGCATCGATCAACAAATCAAGACTCTAACAATGGATTCGAGTTGAATCAAATGAAGATTAATGTGGATGGGATCATGGAGTACATTGAAGACATGTGTGAAGGTTAATATGCTCAATATTGTGGATCTTGTGGTTTTGGGAGCCTTGTGATTGTTAGACAAGTGACTCCAAACACAAGAGATATGGTGAATTAAGTAGGTTTGAAAAACAATGTCAAATCAGAAATTATATGATAAATTTTATTGTTTAACATAATTTTTTTGTAAAACAAATAAAGAAAAGGAAGCGAAATAATTAAAGAATTTGAAATTAGACTAAACACCAGAAATATAAAGAGATAAGGGTTGAGATAATTACTCCACAAATTATACATGTCCAGTCTAACCACTTGGCATACTCTTGTCCCCAAGTACTTCTTCTTGAGAGTCTTCACTATATCAGATATGAGTTTTTCACATGTTATGTCCACGAACCCGTGGAACCATGTTTTGCAAGTTAGTGATCAAAGAAGTCTTGAAGATGAATATTCTTTTGATGATGACAATTGAGTATGCTTTGAATGATGAAAACTAAAGTCAAGTATAAATTGGTTAAATATGCAAGCAGGCTACGTATGGTTTGATAAGCTTGATGATTATCCTCTGATGATGACACCTAAATGGAATATAATTCGAGCCTTATCACTAGGTAAATCTCACTCAAGTGTCTATAAGATTTAAACACCTGATAAGTCTTGAAGTGTGTGAAAGATAGATTTGTCGCGTCTGTGAATAGTATTGTAAAAGAAAAGGGCTTTATCATAAAGTTATACGGCTAATCACAGTCACACACACTAAAAAAAAGTTTTAAAACATGTTTTTCTTAAGAAAATATTTATAAAAATTCTTTGAATTCGTGCCAAATGAATTGGGAACTATCATAAAAGTTCAGGATAATTTTTTGTATTGACCAATTGGTTAGCACTTATACTCAATTGATTGGGCTAGTGGAAAAGTGCACCCTAATCGCATAGGAAATTGCCTTAATGAATAGAAACGACTATATATCTTTTCTTTCCTTTTTAACTTTTCTAATCGATTAATGTTAGGTCAACCAATTGAATGGTGCATGGTGCCAATCGATTGACTCATTAAATTTGGCTACAAAATTTTTCCTTTTTGTGCCAACCTCTAGCCTATAAATAGAGGTCACTGCCCTATTATTTTCACATCGAGAATCGTGAGCTCTCATATCTCGCTTCTCACTCTCTCTCTAAAAATATTTCTCACTTTCTCTCACTTAGAAATTTAGTCGTAATGGTTTCAAGAAATGTCTTTTGCGAGTGAGGCGTTTGTGTAATTCTAAAAGGGTAGAATTGAAAATTCACCAAAGAACACTTTTACCTTTATTGAATAATTTATCCATTTAGGGATTGTTTGTTTGGGTTTTAGGCTAAACCCTTTAAAAGGATTTCATTGGTTTAATATTAGCTTGACATTAATATCTCAAGTTGGTTCTGGTTATCTTGTGTGAAGGTTTGAAAAACACAAGAAGGGAGTTGAATTGTGTTACATCTTTTCTTTATTTTTAAAGCTCTAGTAATATTCTAAACAAAAAGTATAGAATCTGAATTATAGGTAAGCGATGGGCAGCGAATAAGGAATGGAAGAGAGAAGAGAGACACACAATGTTATCCTAGTTCCTCTCACAAATTAAGAGTAATACATACCCTTTGTACTTATATTTTTCTCAAGGATACAACCAAGAGACTTCCAATCCTCAAACAATCAAGTGAGATACTCTTATAATCTGATTTTAGGCAAATAGGAAATACTGACCATTAGTCTATGTGTTGGACCTAGGAAAATTGTTGTGCTTGCGTTGGTTGACTAGGGATAGGAGACCCCGAGTAGTGGCTTAGGAATTAACGTTGTGTTGCATTGCTTAATCCTACTTATGCTGGTAAACTAGGGATAGAAAACTACGAGTAGTGATTAGTGAGATATATCGCAAGGGATTGGTTATAGTGGTTTTGTTAATTTGTCGTGGGATTATAGTGACAATATCATTCATGTAATGCATCGAACACCGACTATATATGAATAGGGGATTCTATACACAACCTGAATGCTTTAGTGAATTTGTTTGAACACTTTATTTTATTTTCCCATTCAAAACTCGAAAATCCCCCTAATTTAGTATTTTATACACATTGCACAATATTGTCTTGTTAAATAGCATTCCATTTGGTTTCGATCTTTTTTATTACTGCAAAATTATCGGTACACTTGCTAAGAAGTCATCAATCTCGTCTTCTAAATAAATCTTGTTTCAAATTATATCTAGAAATTTGTAATCTTAGTTTGTTAAATTAGTTAATCAAGTTACATTCAAATATCTTTATTTGAATCTTCTTAGATTAACTCTCATATTAGTGTTTAGTAAAAGAAGTTGTTGTCAAACTCTGATTTTCTAAAGAATTTTTAAGAATGGAATGGTCTATTCAACCCTTCTCCCCCGCCCCATCTTCTAGACCAGACTACATCTATACCCATCAAACACAAAAGTCAATTGAAGGTCATATTTAGGGAAGTCTAAAAGAAAATGATTGTGATTAAACCTATACAAATGCACCCCGTGGTCAGATTCAGGAAATGTTGGTGAATATGGACATGGAATAATCTAGAAGGGGGTGGATTGAATAGATCTTTCCCATTTAAAAGTATTCTTTAAAACACGGTTAAGAGAAGAAGCAAATATTGAAAAAATAATAATTAAAATCATGCAATTGGATAAATATTTTTCAATATATGTTCATAATGCATAGTTTTAATTGTTTTTAAATACTTACAGATATGTTGGAATGGAAACCGGCTAAGGAAGTAGTTTTTCCAAACTTTAGAAGATAAGGCACCTTTCAATAGTCAGATTATTGAACCTGAAATGAGCTTTTCTTTTCATATTACTAATATTTTGAGAGGGACTTTTACCCCGCAAATAAAATCCTTTTGTATAATTAGGATATCAACGACCACTAAAAAATTCTGCAAATAATTTGTGGAAATCGTCTAAGCTGTGGTTTTTATAAATCACGCAAAATAATTTACGAAGGTTAAAACCCCCACAAATTAGTTAAATAACCCCCGCAATCAAGTGTAATTTCTTTGTAATGTTAATATACAGTAAATTTTAAGGAATGCAAAACAATTTTGGATTAACTAGTAACTAGGAAATGTTAATCTATATAGATTCAAATATAGAAATGTGAATGTAATTGAATTAACAAACTAAACATTCTAATATTACAAATTTTCAATATAATCCGCAAATATGTAGAAAACTAGATCTAATCAAACCTACACTTAAGAAATAAATATCTATGAACAAGAAAAGAATCTAAAACATACAAACTACTGAAAATAATAAATCTACAATGTAAGATCTAAATAGAAAATAAAGAGAAAGAGTTAGAGAGATTTATATGGGTTTAGTACCTTTATTCTCACATGACACCTAATTCAGTATTTGATGGTAAACCATCTAAAATTTAGTTGTAGTCATCAATATAAAATTTACACTATCTTTTTGTACTGATGATAACCAAAACAAAATATTCAAATACTTAGACTTAATCACTAAGTTATACGTTATAGTTCTTGATTCTTCAACTCCACGTAACTCATAATGCTTCTTAAGTATCCAAGATCCATGATCTTGAATTGAATCACCTGCACATATCACAAGCACTCCAGGACCTCGTTCAACAACAATCTTCACTCGATTCCACCAAGACTATCTTTTCCAAATCTTTAAACTGATGACACATGATAGAAACTCCAAATCCTCTTTGGAGAATACTTTTTATTTTTCTTTAATGGAAACCACTCGCCAAAAATCCAAAAACCTGATTTTTGTCTTGAAAAACATTCATAAAATCATTAGTGTTAAACAACACTCTCTCCTAGTCACTACGCCAAAAATGACTTTTAACAGCGCATCTTAGACAGCGCTTTTAAAAGAAAGCGCTGTCTAAGGTTAAAATTAAAATAAAACACGGAAAATGTTCCAAAAAAATAATGAAAGCGCTGTCTAAGGGGGGGTCTTAGACAGCGCTTTCTAAAAGCGCTGTCTAAGACCCCCCCTTAGACAGCGCTTTTAGAAAGCGCTTTTAAATATAGACCTTAGTCAGCGCTTTTGATAAAGCGCTGTCTAAAGTCTTTAAATTAAAAAAAAAATTAAAACCAAAAGCGCTATCTAAAGTCTTTATTCCCTCCATGTCACGAAAAAAAAAGTTATTCCCTCCCAAATCCTAAAAATCCTACATTCTTCTCCCAAACCCTCAATCAGAGCTTGCTTCTCTTTCTCCCAAATCCACTCCCCCTTCTTCCAACCCTCAATCAGAGCTTGTTTATCCTGTGTGAAAGATTCTTCCCCTAAACCCTAACCCTTTCCCCCATTATATGTATGATTCTTATCCTGTGCAGGCTCGCTTCATAAACATGCTTCCTTCGAACTCTTGGTCTTCATCGATTCTATTCGATTCAGTTTCGTTTTTGAGGAAAATTGAGAGAAAACAAGAGTTTCAATCAAGTATACAACAAGAAAACAAAGAAGAAAATGATTCGTTACGTGAATCTCGTCTTCCTTGTGTTCTCAGCAACTTTGATTTCTTACGGCTTCGCATTCACCAATCCATTTGACGGTAACTATTTCTTTTTTTCCATAGATTTGCGTTTGGATAGTTAGTTGCTTTCAAAATAGATATGGTGTGTGCATGCAAAATCAACTGAAATATAGCTTTGCTTCATGATTTCTAAATTGCAATCGGTTGCAGTTGTTCAGTAAACCTTGATATTGCGGAAATGCAGAAAAATACGGCCGAAATTGCAGAGGATTTCTAAAACTTTTTATTGTGGCTGCAATTCAGAACTAGGTTTTGCGATATCTTTGAGTTAAATCCACTTTCAAGATAACATTGAAGAACAATATCCTATTAGGATTATTTAGATATGTAGCACCGACACGTCTAAAAAAATGTGTGTTTGTTTCAGTGTGTGCAAAATCGACACTGATACTTGTTATTATGTTTAATTTATTTATCTTTTCAAATTACTATTGACATCGACGTGTCAGTGTCGTGTTTCCGGTGTCCGTGCTAATGTAGGCAAGCAAGTAGCTGATTTTGTCAGTAATGCTAAATTGATATAGAGATAAATTGAAGATGTGGTTGATTTAGAAAATTCATGTATTTGTGAGGGTTAGATTTGAACCTGAGAAAAACAAAAAAATTCCATGCTTCACTTCAAATTAAATTGAACTAATTTTGTTATAGATCACACTTGAAGCATATATATCATTTTTATGCTCTAACTAAACTAAATATTATTTGCAATTCTTTTATAAACAGTTACAGCCCTCCAGGATCTATACAGGAGCTTAAACAACCCTCAAGGGCTACACGGATGGAACGGTGGTGATCCTTGTGAGGAGTATTGGACAGGAGTAGCTTGTTCTGACTCCTCAGTTATACATCTGTAAATGCACATATTCTACTGATAATCAAGATTTTAAATAGTGATCGTAAATGATATACCACTTCAAATGCACCTAGGCTCTAACTATACTATATCACTTCAAAAATTATGATTTTTTCTGGTTAGATAATATCACTATCCCCCATAATGCAACTAAGAAACCTTATACTTGCCCTGTCGGTCCTCCTGCAGCAAAATTCAAGGATTGAACCTTACCGGATATCTTGGATCCTCGCTGTATAATCTACAAAATTTGAAGATATTGTAAGTCGTTTTATGTTTGAAGCTCTTATCGGGATGGTTGGTTTACTATATTGTCAAGATATGATTTACTTCCCATTCTGATTGGTTAACTTTAATTCCGTTCTGGTTTTTTAGTGATATCAGTTCCAACAGCATAATGGGTGAAATACCATACGAATTACCTCCAAATGCCACACATATGTAAGCCTACTTTTCTGATGATTTCGATTTTACCGGAAGCTATAGCAGTGAGTTTTTTCTGATGATCCTTCTTTATGGCAGAAACATGGCTTGCAACTATTTGAGCCAAAATATCCCTCATTCATTATCAAACATGAAAAAACTAAGACATCTGTGAGTTACATTCATATTGATTTGATTCCAAGCTTGAAAGGGGAGCTGCTTCAAATTTTCTTATCACATTTGAGTATGATATAATTATTGAATTTTGAAAATGGCAGTGAAATTAACACTTTTTTGTCTTGCAGGAATTTAAGCCACAATTTCTTGTATGGACCAATTGGCAATGTGTTCACTGGCTTAGATAATCTCAAGGAAATGTATGTTTTCTTCACTTGAGTCTTTTGCTTTTAGAATTTCAATGCTAATAAATGAAAGACTTCACCAATGATTAAGCTATGTTAGGCACTTAACCTAAACCATTTCCACAGAATTGTGTTTTCTGTGCATTGCCAATTTTTTGAATTTTCCGAATAGGTAAGAGCAAAAAATGAAGCCAATCTAAACCTTCACAATTTTTAATCAGTCATAATGGAAAGAGTAGTATGTGTTTATATATTATGCCATAATATATAAAACATGGCGAAATCCAGATAGCACAAACATAATCATCCCTTTTTGTTGGAAATGCATTGGATAGTTTAGACTTGAGAAGCAAGAAAAGGATGCTAATTTGGAAAAGAAAATAAATGATCTGTCACCTTGTGGGTACTTCTGATGCTGTTGCTTCTGCTGAGAAACTTATCAATGAAGTCCTTGCTGAGGTTTGTTTTAAATTTTCTCTAATTATGTTGTGGAATCACTGTAACTTTGGCCTGTTAGTGAAATATCACTGGTTAGAGTTGTTTTCAACTGATTTTGTAAATGCAATGTGAAATGTTTAATGATAAATTTGCTTAAATTATATTGGAATTAGTGCGCTCTGTATCCTGCCAGGGAAAATTCACTGATAAGAGTGGTTTTGAATTGACTTTCTATTTGTAATATGGTGTGTTTTCTGGTTAATTTGCTCTAGTGAGGTTTGAATGACTGCAACTGTAACCTGATAGTGAAATATTGCTGACAGTATTTGTTTTGAACTGATTTTGTAACTTTAGTATGATTGTTTTGTGCTGAATTTGTTAAAATGATCTTCAAAGTCGAATGGCCTTAACTGTAACCTGTTAGTGAAGCGTCATTGACGATGGTTGTTTTCTACTGATTTTTAACTGTAATAATCTGGGGGAAATGTAACCATTAACATCACTGATAAGAGTTGCTTCTTTACTAGGCTGAAGCCGGGGCTTCTGCCGGTGGTGGTACTAGACGGATGGCTGCACAATCTGGGGGTGATGAATTTTCGATGCAAATCCCAAACAATAAGGTGTGCAAAGTTGCCCGAAATATGTACACCCATGTACTTTCTACAGTGTTTTGTTTATAGTTGATTTGGTTTCTTAGGTCGGCCTTATAATTGGTAAAGGAGGAGAAACAATTAAGAGTATGCAAGCTTCTACTGGAGCACGGATTCAGGTTATCTCTTGTTCTTTGTTTTCTCTGCTTCTTTTGTTATATATTTTCAAAATCATAATTATGTTTGAAGTTGGATGGTGTTAAGGTTAACAGCTGACTGCCCAAACTCTCATGTCTCAAGACTTGGATTTTCCATTGTTAGTAACTTTTGACAACTAATGCCTTATAATTGAACAGATTACTTTTAATGTTAAACACCAATTGCGAATGGAAGATCGAATTTGGATCCAACTCCAATCCGGCTCAGAATTCCGGTGCGGTGGATTTTCAGAGAATCGCAGGTATTAGCTTCTCTTCCTCTTGTTGTGTCACTCGTTATGTATCTTATTCTTCTCAACTGTGATTGCGATTCTTCTTCTTCTTCAACTCTTCTGAACTGTGTTATGGAATTGCAGAGTCATCACTGCGGTGGTTACGTGGCGAAGTGATCACGCGAGAGGGAAGTGAAGTGAGCTTCTCAGAGATGAACTGTGAAGAATGAGCTCTAATCTTTGAGCAAAAAGCAACCGATTCTGAATATGAGGGTAGAGAGCTTGAGAGTGAAGAGTGAAGATTGAAGGTGAGGAATGAAAAAACTAGAAAAGCTTCTGATTGCACTGTTATATACATGGTATTCTCAACCAAATCGGGCAACGGATCGGGCAGGTTAGTTATGTTAGGGCAGGTTGTTAGGATTTTTGTTAAAACTCTGTTAGTTGCAAGTTAATTTTATATGTGAATTGATTTTCTATTAATTATTTCCATCAGTTAAAATAGTTGTATTGCTTGCAGGGATAAGTCAAAATTGGACCTTAGCTTGCAGTTCAGCTGGATTTGCACGTTACTTCTATGAAGGTTTGTTGTGGTTGGAAGTTCTGCTGTTAAAATGTTAGTTTGTTTTGTTAGTTACAAGTCTGTCAAATCAATTTAAAATTAGTTAGGTTAAGTTAGAGAACTAGTTAGTCATGGTTATTATGAAATTAGAAAAAAAAACTTAACTGTTAGTCAAAGTCCTGCTGTTAGTTATTTCCCATTTTTTGACTCTGTTAGTTTTATTTATAATCGATTGCTTTGAAATTATGTTACTACAAAAGGTTAGATTGATGTTAGTAAATCTGTTAGCAAGTTGATGGTGAGATCTGTCATGGCCTATTAGTATCAGAAACATTATTAGTGAAGGCCAAGACCATGACCAAACACTTGCCTGATTATTTGATGTAGAACTTACTTGCTGAAACTTTCCGCTATGCTAATGATTGTCTTGGTGCATGACTTGTCATTGGGCATGAGCGCCGGGAGCTGTTACCGCAGCAAGTTGTATCAGTTAAGTTGTTATGACTAATTTTGGGAATCTGCTAACGACTCATTTTAGACAGCACTAGCTAGTGTGTTTTGAGTTGCTCACTTGCCAACAACTTAATAATTGTAATGGATTTGAAGTTAATTGAGAATTTTGCCACCGATACTTAGTAAAACTCGATTAAAATGTCGTTTACGATGGTTATAACATACTGCTATGTTGTTAAAAAGCTGTTTGAATGGTTTGAATTGTGAGTTGTTTAGAAAACCATGTTAATAACTTGAAGTAGGGTTAGTGACGGTATTACATGATTATGTTAGATTCAGTTATATTGGTTAATGTTAACTTACAACATTCGTTCTGTTGTGATAATTATGCAGGATGTACTACCTTGGTTTCGAACTGATTTCAGAATTTGCATCTGTACCGAATTGGGGTGGGCTGCCACGGTTAATTCTTGCACTTTTGGTAATTTTTTATTAGCGAGTTTCAATGATGTCTATGTGTAATTATTAGGATTTAATTAAGGGTATACTTATTTTCCTGTGGAATGCTAACTGTGGCGTTGTTATGTATGTTCTAAAACTTTTGATTTGTGCCGTTTCTGACTTGTGGAAAATTCATGGATGAATATATGACAATTCTGCTTCATGAATGAATGAAGAATTTCTTCTGTGAAACTGGAATTTTGTGAATGAGTGAATCTTTAAAAATTGGAATGGATGAAGAAAATTGCTTTTGTGAAACTGGAATTTCGTTTATATATCCTTCAAAATCTGTTACAATGCTCATGAAATTAATGCTAAACTTATATGAATTTCGTATACCTTAGACAGCGCTTTTGTAAAAAGCGCTGTCTAAGGGGGGGGCTTAGACAGCGCTTTTTGAAAAGCGTTGTCTAAGGTATACCTAAAAGAATTAAAATAGGAGGGTCTTAGAAAGCGCTTTTGGCCAAAGCGCTGTCTAAGGGGGTGGGGCTTAGACAGCGCCTTTCAAAAGCGCTGTCTAAGGTATACCTAAAAAATTTAAAATAAGAGGGTCTTATAAAGCGCTTTTGGCCAAAGCGCTGTCTAAGGGGGGGGGGCTTAGACAGCGCTTTTAAGATTTAAAAAAGCGCTGTCTAAACCTTTAGCAGCGGAGGTTTAGACAGCGCTTTAAAGCGCTGTCTAAGGCTAAAAAAAGCGTTGTCTAAGGTCTTGTTTGTTGTAGTGAGTGTTTCTCACTCAAAAGATTAACTATCAAAAAAGTTTTTCTTGATGGTGTCTCTTAGATAGAATTGAATGTGTGAATGATAAAGAACAAAAATCATCAAAGTTTTTTTTTTTAAATGAGAGATAAAATGTTTATAAATATGTTGGAGATTGTGCTTAAAAATAATGAAATGACCATTTCATTTGAGTTAGAGACTTATGATTGAACCGAAGCTAGTGAGAGGATGAATCAAATCAAGTAAATGGAAAACTCATATTTTTGTTCAGTGATTTGAGTCATGTTATTCAAATCCCACTCAACAATGATTCAAATCATGTTTCTATAACTGGTTTCAAAAAACAAATTGTTTGCTCATGATTCGAATAAAGTCGACCCATGATCTAAATTACGTTTTCAAAAATGAAATTCTATTTTCACAATCTTGCTCATGATTTGAATCAAGAATTCTCATGATCAGAATCATGTTTCCAAACCAACTTTTGCAAAATAAAAAACTTCATATTTTGAGTTAAGCCTCTGCATGATCTGAATCATGTCTGCCAAAATTTCTTGATTTAAGTCACATACTTGTTGATTCGTATCAACTTGCTTTAGATTTTATTCAAAGGCATGTCTTTATGCAGGAAAAATAACCCTTTTTAGGAGATGCACAACATTGCTTATTGTCAGCGATTCAATTACAAAATTAACGAACATAACTACAAGCAACAAAACATTCCAAAGAGATAGGGATACCCTATGACCAATTTTAGGGAGTTCTTGGGATATTACCTTACAAAGAAAGGAATAGATGTGAATCTTGACAAATGCCAGTCATTAGTGAGTATGGCAACACCTTAGACTAAGAAAGGCTTTAGAAACTAAATAGTATATTTATAGCTCTATCTCGATTTATCTATAGATCAGCCCACCATGCACTACAATTTTACAAACTCTTAAGGAAAGAGGAAATGTTTCAGTGGATGCCAAAGTTCAACATGGCATTCACAAAACTCAATAAATCATTATGTCAACCCCTTGTTTTCGTCTTTTCTAGAGAGGGAGAAATCCTCTATCTCCACCTCTTTGTCTTTTATGAAGCACTATGGCTCGTCTATGTATGAAAAGATACCTCTTCACAAAAGTCGGTCAATTTCATTGGGGAAGTACTACAAGGCCCAAAAGTACGCTATAAGAAGGTAGAAAAGGTGTCCCTGATACTCGTAATAACTTCTAGAAAAATCAGGAATAATTTTCTCGCCCATCCTATAGTGGTAAGAATGGACTACCCCATCAGAAAAATACTCTTCAAACCATACTTAGAAGAAAAAATTACAAAGTGGGTCGTAGATCTATCTGAGTTTGACATCTCGTAGAAACTAACGAAAGCCCTTAAAGCCCAAGTATTCACATATTTCATAGTAGAGACCATCATTAATAAGTCTGACATCTTTACTAGGTGGATAGTGTTCGTAGATGAATCATCCAACATAAAACAAAGGGGCACAAGACTCTTTCTAGAAAATGATCATGACCATAAGATAAAGGTCGCAACCATGTGAAATATGAAACATGTTTAATCGATTTACATTTGGCATCTGAGATGGGGGCTAAAGAAATAGTTATCAAGTCTGATTCATAGGTCGTCACATCATAGATCCGTGGAAATACCATGCCAAAGATATAGTCATGCAACAATACTTGACAAAAGTAAGAGTTATAATGGAAACATTCAGAAAAGAAAACATCTATCACATTCCAATGGAACTAAACTCAAAAGCATGCCTCTCATTTAAGTTAGCTGGTTACAAAACACGAGACTACAATAATATGTGCATACACGATACCTTTCTAAACCACATTATAACCAACAAAGTCAATGCAATTGTAAAAGATGAAGAATCACCTTCATGCTAGATGTCACCAATAATAAGATATATTGCAGTTGATAAATTAATGAAAGACAATAAAATAACATCATCAAGGATCAAAATAATTTTTTTCTCATACTCACTAATAGAATGTTTTCCCTATAAGCGAGGTTTCACTAATCCTTTGTTAAAATGTTTGGAAAAAGATGTCGGAAAAGGGATGCTGGAAGAAATTCACGATGGGCCGACAAGACACCACTTGGGGGGATAAGAGTTGGCAAAGAAAATACTCAAGTCTGGTTATTTATTCCTAACCACAAGGGAAGACGCCATAATACATGTCCAAAAATGAAAAAAAAAATGCCGGAGACACGATGACGTCCACATTGCTCCCCCGATAGATTTAAACAATTTATCTTCTCCTTGGACTTTTTCTCGGTAGGGTGGATATATTAGGCCCATTTTCCCATTGGATTAAGGACAACTGAAATTATTGACTGTCGTTGTTAATTATTTCACAAAATAGATTAAATCATAATTATTGGCAAAAATCATAGGCTACAACATCTTACAATTTTTTAAAAGAAACATCTTCTCCAAGTTCAGTGTGTCGTATGTCGTGATAACATATAACAAGATTCAATTCACAAAAAAGAGATTCCAAGAATTGATGGAAGACTTACAAGTAACCCACTGTCTCACCTTTTTAAAACAATGTTCAGTGTCAGCTAAAGGCCCAATAAGATAAGACCCATTTATTATACTCGCTCCATTGAGCCCAATGTATAAATACATTCACAAAGGGTTTTCAAGTACACAATCTCAAATCTCCACTCTCATTATGATTATCTTGAACATTAAACTTACTTGGGCGTTGGAGTGTAAACCATGTAAATACCCCTCCTCCCCCCCCCCCCTTTTTTTTGCTCTGCCGTACCGTAGATTAGCAATGTCGATCTAAAATCAACACTAATTGACAATGTTGATTCAAGATCAACGTCTCTGATTCAAGATGCACCATGATTGCAACCTCTAATCCATAGTGTTGCATCACTGTCTCGCTTAGGAAGCTTCGCTCCTCCGTATTTTCTGTATTCCTTTTCATTTTAGGTTTTGTAACAGAACTGTGGTGCGGTCTATGGGAATCCACTTCTGATTCCTACGATTTCCATGAAAAACACATTTAAGCATCATGGAATATACACAAAAATTATAGATCCAGGTTCTGGCGACTCAAGACCTGGTTTCTGATGCGCCTTTTCACACTCTTCTCAGGTTACCGCATCGAGAAATCGTTCAGCTTTCGACTCCGGCGGTTGCGGTAAGTCACTTTCACTTTTCAGTTTCCTCGTCCAATGTGCATTCAGATATCAAGATCGAATAGCAAAAATAGTCCAACACTGAGGTTCAGGACTGATATTATGGCTAATCCGCTACCTAGCCGCCATCCTCGCTGCCAAGATCTACAGTTCCTTAAAAAGGCTGAGCCAAAACTTCGCAATCTGCCATCTAACTTGTTTGCATTCAGGATTTCCCCCGTCACCAAGAGGATCAAAGAGGAAGATAATGACAGATAATGCAAGTTTGTAGTTAAAGGCATTCAGGTATCCTAAGTTTGTATTTAATGTTGGGCTCCAGTCAAATATCAGGGTGCACCCTGTATATACCATAGGATTTCCATGGGATGCATAAGGGCTTCCACCAACCAGACAACGAAGTAGGGGTCCACTGGAAATCCCCAATGAAAGACATCCTGAATTCTAGCCACCAGGAAACCTGTCAATATTCACATCTGGCCACTTTCCAATGCTTTAGTTGGACATATTAACCATAGGAGCACCCCAGGTGTTTGATAAGGGAATGAATTATATGTGATCCATCGGTCCCCGGTCAAACAACCTAGCAACCTGAACATATCAAAGAAGCTTTGAGTTCAATGATGTTGGTCCACCTTAACCCTGAGATGAAGAACCGTGTGTATTTATCAGAGGTCAGCCATATCCTAAGTCGAAGAACCAATCCTCCAGATCAGTCAACGGTCAAACCGCCCGGACAACACATCCAAGGGCGAGCGATCAGTATACACTTGCAGCCGACTATGAGGTTTAATAAATGTATTTGTAAATATATTATCGAGTTTCAATTACTTATATAATTATTAAATTAAAATTATATACATATATGTATTGTTGTTATATTAATGTTGCTCTTCTTTCTGCCTTGTCCCCTCTTTAGGGCACCAAAGTGTGAATGCACGTAATAGCGAATCGGGGTACAACCAATGTAGTTAATGCCCAAGATAAAGATTCCAGAGGTGCTTTTAGAGATGCTTTGGACATTGTCGCATCGCGCGAAAAACCGGCGGGAAAAGAAAGAACAACAGAGCCGCCACCGTGCGTTATTTATCCCAAAAGAGGGAAAGGAAACGCTCAGAGTAAACCTGGGAAAGAACATGGTCTCGCGACCAAAGAGGATGGGTTCGGGAGTCGGTTATGCGAAGGGAAGGTATTAGCACCCCTACGCATCCGTAGTACTCTACGGGATCCACGCACAAAAGGAAGGAAAATGGTTGCTAAAACACTGCTCAAATACACACACACACTGGCTGAAAGAGACAAAAGAGACTGACTGAAACTGACTCGGCAGGATGTCGCATCCTGGGCCTACTTAGTCTATCAGGCATAGACATCAGAGTCGAAGTAGTTCGGACTGGGGAAACGAAACATGCTCGCTAGGATATCGTATCCTATGCATACGTATCTTCTCGGACGAGAGAAGAATCAGAGCATTCGTAGCTCGGCTGACACGCACGCAAACAAAACAAAACACAGGCAAACGTGGAGCCCGACTGCCAATCACTGGACTTATGTCAGCATCCGAACCTAAACACACGCAAAGAGGCAAACGTGGAGCCCGACTGCCAATCACTGGACTTACATCAGCATCCGAACCTATACAACACAACAGATAGATAGGGAGTCGGGGACTCAGCCTATAACTGTCAAACAAAAACAAACAGACAGACAGCAAATGCTAAGGAGTACGGGGACTCGAGCCTAGCAAAGGTCAAACAACACACACACAAAAGAAAGAGGGCGCCCGGAGAGATCAGCTCAATCTCCTGCCTACATACTTCATCTGGTGTGAAGATCAGGGCGATGTAGTTCCCCTACGCAGGGATAAAGGACTAGCCTAACCAGATAACAGAGGGAGACACAACTCTAGGGAGACTACGACTCGAGCCTAGATGTTGTCATGCAAAATCATCCCTAAGTTAAGGTTTCTAGCTAAATGGCACGCGGGCCGACCTATCCTAAGCATGGCTCACACAGGAAGCAAGCCACGCACACTTAACTTGCACAGGAAGCAAGTCTAAACTAATCCTAACTTGCACAGGAAGCAAGTCAAACTATCCTAACTTGCACAGGAAGCAAGTCAAACAATCCTATCTTGCACAGGAAGCAAGTCTAAACTAATCCTAACTTGCACAGGAAGCAAGTCAAACAATCCTATCTTGCACAGGAAGCAAGTCAAACAATCCTACAAGCACAGATAGCACACGCTATACACAAACAAGTGGCTCAAACAAGGGTTAGGTTTTAGTCAAGGGGTCATATCAACCTCAACAAACAAACCTCTGGAACTGGGTGAATGTTGCTCTTAACCTTGCCATTGAGGGGCTAAGGTGAAGCAGATGAAAGGATGAAGTGAGGATGGGACCTCACAGCTCTTATCCCTGGCTTGGGAGAGCTCAAGACAAGAATGTGTGGGTTCAGAAAGTGGGAACCCTTCTACACATTAAAACTGACTCAACTGTACAATTGCACAAGATCTTGGGTTTTTATCTGCAATGCATCAACACAGTGGTGTGAGCAAAACAGAAGACACACTGAATAGCAGGGGATAGGTTGCTTATCCCTTGGTTCTGCCAATTGCCTCTTCACTTAGGAGGTCTTTGACTCTGTACAAGGACAATTTAAACATACACAAACATTGCCTCTTAAGGAGGACTTCAGACAGTTGCCTGGCCAAGTAACAGGCCAGGTCTTCCAGACTACATGAAGAAAAGGAATTATACCTCAAGCAAGTTGCTAAATAGCAAAGCAAAGCAAGTTCAAAGAACTTAAGCAACTAATGGTACCTGAAATGGTCAAACAGATCAGTACACAGTTTACAAGTTAAAACAAAGGAAATAGGAATCAATAGTCAAATCAGATAATCAGAGGTGCAAGGCACAAGACTCAAATCATATGAGTCAAGCCACCTACAAAACCAAGAGGTTAGACAATGATATTAAAGCAAGTTCAATCAAAAGAAATTGATCTCATTGGTCATTTGATGGTCAACCTGAAAACACAAGCTCAAAGGTGAGTAACAGGACCACTAGGGCAAGCCTAGGGTCAAAAATGAATGAGAAAGTCCAAACAGCAGGGGGTAAGTATCCAAAATCATGTTCAAACAATTAGTAAACACAACCAATTGGGTTCACATCCATATCAATCACTATCATCATTTCATGAACAGATTAGGTCAAAACATGGCAAACAGAAGCTCATAGAAGTCAACAGCAAGACTTGACTCAAAACCAATCTAAACATTTTCCAAAAATCACCAAATAAATCATGACCAAACCTAACACATAGCATGGTAAGCATGTCAAATTTCATCCCATTTGGACAAGTGGAAGGCAGTCAATGAAAATCAGAAAGTCAAAGCAATTTTGAACATACTCAAAGAAGTCAACCAAACATGTATCAACTTAGAAAAATCATAAGTCAAGAATGGTGTATGATAAATGAATGGGACCAAAACCATGGTAAAGATGAGGATGTCTAGTTATCTCATGCAAAATTTCATGTCCATCTAATAAAGTATGAGAATTTCACAAATGAAGTGGGAACATGTGTCACACAAAGTCAACAATTGACTAGGCAGGGGATAAAATCTCAAACAATTAGGAAAATAGTTCAAATAAATCCAAGAAAATTCACAAGTCAACTAGACATACAAGAGTAGGCTCATGCAAAATTTCAATCCATTTAGAGGTCAAGAAGCATGGTAATGAAAATCATGAAGTTGGACATCAATGGTGTGACACAAATTGTCACACCCTAATTCAAAAAATCATATCTCACAAACTACAAATGATAAATTCACAAACTCTACACCAAAATCACCATGAATGTGTCTAGTTTAAGCACAAAAAATTTGGGAGCCATTGGATACATTCTCATCATTTCACAAATGTTTTGGCAAAATGTACAAGAATATGCATACATGAACAAAACCCTAGTACATTTAATTTTCCATATGAGCACAATTTGAATAAAAATGCTTATAAAAAACCAGATGAAGAATGGAGAATAGTGCAAAAAGTCCCATCCCAATTGGATCATCCCTTAATTATTTGTGAATTTTTGAAGATTGTGAATAAATTGGAACAAAAAGAAATGAAGCCAATGAGAAGTGATTATCTAATAATTATTATTAAAAATAATAAAAAAAACGAAAAAACACTTTGCTGAGCATGAGGCTTCAGCACTTCACTAGATGATTTATACATACTAGTCACTAGGACTCCCATGGGACCCACGGCCAAACGCATGCATGGCCTCCTGCGCATCCAATTACAATGCTATCCTTAATTACATGCAGTAACAGAAGTGCCCTCCACACAAAACAATAGCAGCCACGTAAATGGAACAAAACAAAGGATAGTGGGGCCCACGCTCATTCAACAAAATCAATGGCCAATAGTGCGCAAGCAGGGTACCTTGCTGGACCAATTGGAATGCTTTTTCCTCAAAACCCATGCACCACGTACGTACTAGCCCTAAGGTGAAACAGCATGGCAAATGAAAAGAAATTCCCAGGATCAAAACCAGTATTCACGCGTTCATCACTGTGACTCTCACAGAAAAAAATTTGCAACCGAAAATCAAAAACAAATATACCGTTGCGCGCCTCTTGCATCACACATTTATAATCCAACAATAATATTCATTGATTTATGCCAATAAGAGAGAAACAAAACAAAACACATTCATACATGACACTTTAAAGCAACATAACTTCCTTAATATGCGACCATTTTCGATGAGGTAAAGCTTAAAACAATCAGCAATGCAGGTCCTACCTAATGCACGACATGGTTTTGGAAAAGGTTGAGTTCGAAAACTCACCTATTTTTGAAGCAGAAAGAGGAACAGTGTTGTTTTGTCTTCTTAGCCCGAAACAGATGCACTATTGTCCTTCAAATGATGGTTGGTGAAGGTAGTTTGGTTCATGGATGCTTGCTTGTGCTTGAAGTCCAACCTGCCATGGCTATTCTCTCTAAAAACAGTGCTGGCAAATGAACTCCCAGTTGGGAAAACATGGTGAAAACAAGGTCACAAGGTTGCTTGGATGATGGAGCAATGATAAACAAGTCGTGCACTTTGAAGGTTTTTGGAAAGACTTGGCAAAAATGCAAACAAGATGGATTTTTGAGAGAGTGAAGTTCCTTTTTGCTAGATGTGTTTTATGCTGCTAGTTGGTTTTGACAGAAAAAATGTGTGGAAAAAAAAATTGTCAAGCAAGGCCAGCTTTTTTCTTTGTCTTTTGGACATCTTTCTGAACAATGATGGAAAATGAGTTTTTCTTGAAAATGAGTAAGGTCCTGCTTCTTGCTGTCAAAAATGTGGCTTTTTTGCTGCTATTGGGATTCAAAGAATGATGGAAAACCTGCTGCATTGCTGGACAGTACCAGGTAAGGCAAGGAGGGTGTGGTTGCTTTGTACTTTTTCTTCCAAAATTCAAGTAAGCAAGCATGGTTCCTTTTCTGAGATTTTGGGCTGCTAAGATGTGTTCAATTGACAGCAAATGATGCATAATGTTGCTGTCCTTTTGAGGTACAAGGCATGGTATGAAGTAGCATAGTTTAGCATGATGAAAAGTGTCCTTTTTTGCAAATTCCAAGCAACTAAGCAATGATTCACATGTGCTGCATAATTTGGCTTTGCAAACACACTTAAAATGATATTTATGAGCTGTTCCAATTGGCCAAATGTTGAAAAAATGCTTGAGTCAAAAAGTCAACTCTTGGTCAAACTTTGAATTTAAATGAAAAAGGTCCAAAAATGCCATTTTGAGTGGTAAGGTTTTAGGTCATGAAATTTATATTTTTGGAAAGAGGATGAAAAATGTGGCTTGTAGGAAAAAACCCCACCAAAATTGGCCAAACGGTTTGGGAGATATGGCTCTTTGAAGTTCGAGATTTTCTGAAATCGATTCGATCATAACTTGCCAACCACACATGGGAATTGAGAGTTCTAGGACTTTTTGGAAATGGGAGAACAAGATCTTCAACTTTCATGTTGGGCAAAAATTCATTTGAGGCTTGTATCATGATGTAAGTTTGAGGATCAAAACTTTCCATTTATGGCAAGTTTCAGTTACAGGCCCAGTTTCCGTTTTGGGAAATTTCTGATCTGGCTTCAAATTCCTCCATGATGGTGTTTGGCATGATATATGATGACTATTTGGACATGAATGAACTCTCACAAACCAATTCCAATCATCCAATCACTGATTAAATGGACAGTTGACCAACAGTTGACTTTTAGGGTTTCTGACTGATTATGCATTGACTGATGGCTTCCAAGCCCTAATTCCTTGAGGACTTGACTTCAAGTGATGTCTCAAGTTTGTATGAACTCTTGATTATTGACCATGGTGCCCAAATTCCACAAGAATGACCACCAACCATTGCTTTGACTGACAGTTGACTTTTCTAGGGTTTTTGACTGTCTGTGTATGAACTGCTGACCTCTGAGCCTTCAACCCTTGACTTGAACACTTCAAATGGATCCCCAAGTCATGTGAACTTGTTGGACAAGCCCCAAGGCCTTGATTCAATGAGAAATTCCTTTGCTTGCTTGGTTGGCTGATCAGGAGATTAGTTTGACCTAATTCTTGATTGCTTGCTCTTGAGGCAACTGAGGGACAATGCAAATGCTATGCAATGGATCATGATATGCTATGACCTAATATGAAAATGTATGTATAATGATAGGTGCAAATTTGAGGTGCTACAGCTGCCCCTATTCAATCAGCTGGGAACCCGAATGGATGAGAGCAACGGCTGTCAGACTTTCAGGGTAAACAGGGATTGAATACCGAAGAACCGTAGAATTTGCACAGTACTGGATATGATACAAAGAACCACGTCATTTACCGATGACGACTGCAATTGACAGCTTCAGAAAAGCAAAACCAGTTACCGATGGTTGAAGAACTGGAACTTTGATATTTACCGATATCAACTTCAGCAAGACCATTTACCGATGGCGGCTGGGGAAAACAAACTTCTGGAAAACAAAACCATTTACCGATGGTTAAAATTGGAAACTTTGATATTTACCGATATCAATTTCAGCAAGACCATTTACCGATGGTGGCTGGGAACAAAATTTGATGTTGAAAGGAAGCAAGACCATTTACCGATGGTGGCTTCGAAGGAACTTGACATTTACCGATGTCAACTTGGCAAGACCATTTACCGATGGCTGCTGGGAAAACAACTTCTGAAAAGCGAAACCATTTACTGATGGTTAAAACTGGGACTTTGATATTTACCGATATCAATTTCAGCAAGACCATTTACCGATGGCTGCTGGGAAAACAACTTCTGGAAAACAAAACCATTTACCGATGGTTAAAATTGGAAACTTTGATATTTACCGATATCAATTTCAGCAAGACCATTTACCGATGGTGGCTGGGAACAAAATTTGATGTTGAAAGGAAGCAAGACCATTTACCGATGGTGGCTTCAAAGAAACTTGACATTTACCGATGTCAACTTCAAACTGGCCATTTACCGATGGCTACTGTAACTGGGAATTCGACATTTACCGGTATCGAAGGAAACTGGGCCATTTACCGATGGCATCTCCACTTGGGGAGGGACAAAATCTTTGTGGTGTAATCAGACAAGACGTTTACCGACGACTTCTGGGGATTTTGATTTTATTGACCAGACATTTACCGATGACTGGGATGAGACTCGATGTTTACCGACATCGAAAGATGATGTTTACCGACATCAAAAGGAATGACCAGACATTTACCGATGACTGGGAAAATAAATATTTGCAACTGGAAACCAGGTAGGACATTTACAGATGACTCTACTGGGAATTTCTAGCTGGAATTATCAGACATTTACCGATGACTGAGGAAAAGACTCGACGTTTACCGACATCGAAAGATGATGTTTACCGACATCAAAAAAAAATGACCAGACATTTACCGATGACTGGGTGAAGACTCGATGTTTACAGACATCGAAAGATGATGTTTACCGACATCAAAAAATGACCAGACATTTACCGATGACTGGAGTGAGACTCGATGTTTACAGACACCGAAACAATGGTGTTTACCGACACCAAACAAAGAAAACACACGCGGGTGCTGTCATGACACTTACCGGCATCACGAGAACGACATCTTAGATATGTTAAGGCAAGGTTGACCACTTGCTGGGGGTCTCACCGGGGAGAAACAAGCTTTCTGTCACCATCGGGTGAGGAAATAAACCTCTGTCACCATCGGGTGAGGAAATAAACCTCTGTGGGAATAAACAATTCTGAATGCTGTCAAGAGCAACTGTAGCAGTCTTGCTGTGCTGATGTTGAATGAAATGACCCGCCTCTGCCGGGGATACGGTCTGGTGAAGTTAACACATGAATGCATATGTTTGAATTTTTTTTTTATGGCGTAATGCTCCATATATGAATGGAAATGCTACGCGATTTTTTGAGGATGCAATGATTACTACATGCAAAATGCAAAATGATGAGAAACTCCGGCTGGGGCCAAAATGATCAGATACTCTGACTCTGTGGGGAGACTCCTCTTGGGGAAATACTCTGCGGGGAACTCTATTTGGGGAATGGTAAAGCGACTTCACACCCATGTTGAAGAATTGCACTGCTGCTGGAAAAGGTAAACTCCACTGGGGATATCCTTCAGTCCACAGATGGGATAAATGCTAGAGATAAATTCAATGAACCTGCCTCACTCGGGGAGGAAATGGAAAATACAGGCCTGTTGAGGATAGGTAATCCTTAGATCTGTTGGGGAATAGAAGGCATTATCCACAGATGTCTCTGCAGGGGAACATAGCTCTGGTAGCTTCCAAACTTGCTTGGGGAGAATATCTGCTGAGGACACGTCCTCACAGACGCCAATCTGAAAAACAACACAACAAGATGCCCCCAGGGGATACACGGACAAGATACGCTCAAGTGTCCTCAACATTCAAAATGATTTTCAAATGTTTCATCTTTCTGCACGTTGTTGTGTAGCCTTCATGTTTTTTATATGCAATGCTTATCAAAAATTCGGACATTTTTGCAAACAAAACAGTAAAAATAAAAACGAAAGAGCTATTTATCTGAATAACAATTTTTATTGATTGAAAATGTGCCTGGAGAGGCAAATACATTAGGAAGCAATTCCTAGAAAGAGGTAATTGCGCATAAAAAGAAAAATCTATCCTAATGGCAACGTGAACACGGCATCCACTATTTCCCAATTCTGTTATAACTCACAGATCATCAGTTTTCCTCCCAACTCCTTGCTTTCTGAGAAGAATGACTGGACGGATCACATCTTTCGAGATGGCGGATGACAAAGCTTGATGAAGTACAGACAACTCAGACTGTAGTCTTCGCTTTAATCCCTAACTTTTGCCTGGATCGCCCTTTCGGGTTTTCAATCCACCGGGATACCCATTTTTGCCTAAGTCGCCCTTGCGGGTTTTCGACTTACCGGGTGTACAAATTCTTTCCCTAATTTTTGCCCGAACCTTTTCTTTCTATTTTTTTTTTTCGGTTCGCCGGGATGCCCATTTTTGCCTGGACGCTCTTTTTTTCTTTTTGTCCAGCGGGTCAATTTATGCGAAGTATTTTTTGACTACATCTGAGTTGACAGGAGACGGAAAATCTTCACCATCCATAGTTGTAAGCATCAAGGCTCCACCGGAGAAGACCTTCTTCACAACATACGGACCTTCATAATTAGGAGTCCACTTGCCCCTGTTGTCTGCACCGGGAGGAAGGATCCTTTTCAAAACTAAATCACCGATCTGAAATGTCCGAGGACGCACTTTCTGATCAAAGGCTCGCTTCATCCTTCGCTGATACAACTGTCCATGACATACAGCTGCTAGCCGTCTCTCCTCGATAAGGCTCAACTCGTTAAACCTTGTTCGAATCCACTCGGCTTCGTCCAGCTTGACATCCAATAAAACTCTCAGAGAGGGAATCTCCACTTCAACAGGTAGGACAGCTTCCATACCATACACAAGGGAGTAAGGGGTTGCCCCGGTCGACGTACGTACTGAGGTACGGTACCCATGCAAAGCGAAAGGCAGCATCTCATGCCAATCCTTGTACGTAACGACCATCTTCTGCACAATCTTCTTGATATTCTTGTTTGCCGCTTCTACAGCACCATTCATCTTCGGTCTGTAAGGAGAAGAATTGTGATGTTCGATCTTGAACTCTTTACAAAGCTCTTTCATCATCTTGTTGTTGAGATTCGAACCATTGTCAGTGATGATTCTCTCAGGGACTCCATAACGACATATGATTTCTTTCTTGATGAACCGGGTAACCACTTGTTTGGTAATGTTAGCATAAGAAGCTGCTTCTACCCATTTGGTGAAATAGTCAATCGCAACCAAGATGAAGCGGTGTCCATTCGAAGCAGTAGGCTCAATCTTCCCAATCATATCAATGCCCCACATAGCAAACGGCCAAGGCGAATTCATGATATTCAGAGGGCTTGGTGGTACGTGCACCTTATCAGCATAGATTTGACACTTATGGCACTTCCGAGCATACTTGAAACAATCGGATTCCATAGTCATCCAGTAATAACCCGCTCTCAACAATTTCTTAGCCATTGCATGTCCGCCGGCATGAGTACCGAAGGAACCTTCATGAACTTCCTGCATTAACATGTCTGCCTCGGGTCTGTCCACGCATCTGAGCAAGACCATGTCAAAGTTTCTCTTATACAACACATCATCCTGATTCAAGTAGAAGCTTCCAGCTAGCCTCCTCAGGGTTTTCTTGTCATTCTTCGACGCACCTTCAGGATACTCCTGAGTCTTGAGGAAATTCTTGATGTCATAATACCACGGCTTCTCATCAATCACAACAGACTCGGCTGCAAACACATACGCAGGCCTCTCAAGTCGATTCACCGCAACATGTGGCACATGATTCCACCAATGAACTTTGATCATAGACGACAAAGTTGCCAAAGCATCCGCCATTTGATTCTCATCCCGGGGGACATGATACAACTTTACTTTCTTGAAGAACGTCAGTATTCTTCTGGTATAATCTCTATACGGAATCAAATGCGGCTGGTTCGTATTCCAATCTCCATTGACTTGATTGACCACTAGAGCGGAATCTCCAAATATGTCAAGGGTTTTGATCCTCAGATCAATGGCTTCTTCTATCCCCATGATACAAGCCTCATACTCAGCTTCGTTGTTGGTGACGTCAAACGTCAATCTGGCAGAAAAAGGTATATGAGCACCTTTAGGATTGATCAATACTGCCCCAACACCATTACCATTCATATTCACAGCCCCATCAAACATCAGTGTCCATTTGTCATCCGGGTCCGGTCCTTCCTCGACGAGAGGCTCTTCGCAATCTTTCATCTTGAGATACATGATGTCTTCATCAGGGAATTCAAACATCATAGGCTGATAATCTTCAATCGGTTGTTCGGCGAGGTAGTCTGACAGAATACTACCCTTGATGGCCTTCTGTGACGTGTACTGAATGTCATACTCTGTTAGAATCATCTGCCAACGGGCGACTCGTCCGGTGAGAGCTGGCTTCTCAAAGATGTACTTCACTGGATCCATCTTAGAAATCAATAAGGTAGTATGGTTCAACATATACTGTCTCAGTCGGCGAGCAGCCCAGGCCAAAGCACAGCAAGTTTTCTCGAGCAGTGAATATCTTGTTTCACAGTCGGTAAACTTTTTGCTAAGGTAGTATATGGCATGCTCTTTTCGACCAGACTCGTCATGCTGTCCCAATACACACCCCATCGAGTTCTCAGTCACTGACAGGTACATTATCAGAGGTCTCCCTGGAACTGGAGGTATAAGGATTGGAGGTTTCTGTAAATACTCCTTGATCTTGTCAAAAGCTTTCTGACAATCATCATTCCACTTGATCGCTTGATTCTTTCTAAGCAGTTTGAAAATTGGTTCACATGTGGCAGTTAGGTGAGATATGAACCTTGCAATGTAGTTCAACCTCCCTAAAAACCCACGGACTTGCTTCTCCGTTTTCGGTTCAGGCATCTCTTGAATAGCTTTGACTTTAGCTGGATCAACCTCAATCCCTTTCTCACTGACAATGAAGCCTAACAGCTTCCCTGATCTCACCCAAATGTACACTTGTTCGGATTCAACCTCAGCTTGAACTTTCTCAACCGATCAAACAGCTTCTGCAAATTAACCAAGTGCTCCTCTTCTGTCTGCGACTTCGCAATCATATCATCTACGTACACTTCAATTTCTTTGTGCATCATGTCATGAAAGAGAGTCGTCATTGCCCTCTGATAGGTAGCACCAGCGTTCTTTAGCCCAAATGGCATCACCTTATAGCAGAACGTGCCCCAAGGTGTAATGAATGTCGTCTTTTCCATGTCCTCTGGCGCCATCTTGATCTGATTATATCCAGAGAAACCATCCATGAAAGAGAATACCGAGGATTGAGCCGTATTATCAACCAATATATCAATGTGCGGCAATGGGAAATCATCTTTCGGACTCGCCCTATTCAAATCCCGGTAATCGACACACATTCTGACTTTTCCATCCTTCTTCGGCACAGGAACAATGTTGGCCACCCACGGTGGATAACTGGTAACAGCCAGAAAACCTGCATCCCACTGCTTCTGAACCTCTTCCTTGATCTTAGTTGCCATGTCAGGACTCGTTCTACGAAGCTTCTGCTTAACCGAAGGACATCCTTCTCTAAGAGGTAATCGGTGCATCACAATATCTGTATCTAAACCAGGCATATCTTGGTATGACCAGGCGAATACCTCCACATATTCTCTCAGCATCTCACTCAGCCTCCTCTTGACAGAGTCCTCTAAAGTAGCCCCAATCTTGATCTCCTTTTTGTCGTCCTCAGTACCTAAGTTGATAGTTTCCAACTCCTCCTGATGAGGTTGGATGACCCTTTCCTCCTGCTTCAGCAATCTGGCTAATTCTGCAGGGAGTTCACAGTCTTCCTCACTCTCCTCTTCAGCTTGGTAAACGGGATTATCGAAATCATACTGAGCCATAACAGAACTGTTCATAGTGAATGCCATAAGATCGCTTCTGCATGTTTGATGTTTTGTTTTAGAAAAAGAGTTCAAAAAAAAAAAAAAAAAGTCACAAAAACAAAAAACATTGCCATTTTTATTGTTTTTGAAAAAAAAAAAAAACAAAAAAAAAAAAAAAAAAAAAAAATAGAAAGACAAGGATCACAAAGTTTGTTCAAAAAATGTCCTTCATTAATGATAATCATTAAAACATGATGAGGCCCTACAAAAATGAATCACTACGCCTTGGGCAGAACGTAGGATTTTCATGCAAAATGACAAAACAACAGAAAATTACTCTGTCAGAAGAGTAACTTGAACCACTTCTTCAGCCGTCCAGTTGTTGATAGACCCTCCTGGTGCACACGGGCGAACCCAGTTGTCCAAATCACAATCACTGTCACAGTCTTCACTACCGGTTGCAGAGACGTCGCCATGATTCATCAGCCCAGCGCTGGTAAAAGTACTCGGACCCGCTTGACCATTCTGCTCTGCTCGGAGAGGCTCATAACCAACACCAAATTTGTCTTCTTTAACCGGCAAATCCACCATCTTGCCCCAGCCTTCAGTTTTGCCAGAATCAACAACCTCCTTAGCCTGCTTGTAAGAAGTGATTGAAGCACCAGGCTTCTTCTGCTCAGCGTACGCCACTTTCTCAAGAGCCACAGTCTCAAATGCCTGGCATAAGGTTTCGTGGATCTCGCCATCCACCTCAACATATTTGAACGAGGATAGATGACTCACCAGGATCTCTTCTTCACCGCATACTGTCACAATCTGACCGTTCCAGATATACTTGAGTTTTTGATGGAGAGTCGACGAGACTGCCCCTGCTGCATGAATCCATGGACGCCCCAACAAACAACTATAGGCGGGCTGGATGTCCATAACATAGAAGATGATATCAAAAACCTCAGGACCTATCTTCACAGGCAAGGTAACTTCCCCACACACAGAACGTTTGGATCCGTCGAAAGCACGAACGATCAGGTCACTGGGATTAAGCACAAACCCTTCCGCATCAATCTTCCTCAGAATCTGTTTAGGCAACACATTCAATGATGACCCAGTGTCTACCAATACGTGAGACAACACTGCCCCCTTGCACTCCATGGTGATGTGCAAGGCTTTGTTATGGTTTCTCCCTTCAGGTGGTAAGTCCAGGTTGGTAAAACCTACGCCATGTCTGGTGCTCACATTGGCCATCACACCCTCCAGTTGATTGACAGAAATCTCTTGAGGCACGTAAGCCAGATTCAACATCTTCAGCAAGGCATTACGGTGTGCCTCAGAGCACATCAACAGTGAAAGTATAGAAATCTTGGACGGAGTTTGATTCAACTGGTCTACAATCTTGTAGTCACTCTTCTTGATTATCTTCATAAACTCCTCCACATCTTTCTCAAATGATCCCTCAGGCGCTTCTTTCTGAACAGGCTCTTCCTCAACCACAGCTTGCTTACCCTTCGCTTTGGCGAGAGCTTCAGCATTATTGTCCCTCAAAGGCTGCGGTGCGAATAGACGACCGCTTCTGGTAAAACCTCCTGGACCCCCTACATTATCCACAGCCGGACCAACAGTTGCAGGAACTCTATTCGGTAAGCCAATTGTCACTGGAGCTTGATTCACTGGTCTTGTCTGACTTTCAGCCCTTCTGTAATTGCGGTGAGCATTATCATACTTCCACGGCACAGCTCTACTATTCTCAACAACCCTTCTTCCAGGCGCCACGATAGTAGTTGGAACACTGATGGTTACAGGCACGGGAATGGTAACTGGGGTACCATTTGCTGCAGGTGCACTGACAA
The DNA here is from genome assembly GCF_024323335.1 of Lathyrus oleraceus. Classification (NCBI taxonomy): domain Eukaryota; kingdom Viridiplantae; phylum Streptophyta; class Magnoliopsida; order Fabales; family Fabaceae; genus Lathyrus; species Lathyrus oleraceus. Next base: position 435,944,885 of record NC_066582.1, on the reverse strand, counting down.
TCCTTTGTCCACGTTCTTCAGACGGTTTAAAGTAAATGGTGATAGTTGACGCTGTTCCACGATCTTTTACAGCCCTACTGAATTGCAAACAACCTTCATCCATCATACCCTGGATACCGGTCTTCAACTGGTCGCAACCATTCTCAGATTCTGCACAGCCCAAACAATCTTCATCACAGCCCGGATAGACACCCCCCTTCAGCAGACGGCCCTTCACAACTAGCAGAGAAGTCTGAACATCATCAACATTAACAACCAGATCTTCAGCTTCTTCCCCTTCAATATTGTTCACTCTATGCCCACCATGCTGAGGCATAGGGTTGTTCACGACGTTAGGCACTGGAGCGAAGTTGATTGCCTTGGCATCGATCAAATCTTGGACCTTGTGCTGGAGAGCTCGACACTTCTCAGTATGGTGGCCTGGTGCCCCAGAATGAAAGTCACATCTAACATTAGCATCATAGCCAGGAGGCAGCACTGTAGGCGGAGCCATCGTACGCAACTCAATCATCCCCAACTTGAGTAGTTCGGGTAATAACTCTGTGTAAGACATAGGCAGAGGATCAAATCTTCTATCAGCCTGCAATTTCTGTCTGGGCTGATAAGGACGTTGTTGCTGTTGTTGTTGTTGCGGTTGTTGAACTCTTGGTTGTTGTTGACGAGGTTGAGGTGTCGGAATGGTCACTGCAGCTACTGGACGATATTGATCTCTGTTAGCATTTGTTCTGTACACACCCCCTCTGTGCTGTACAGCATTGGTCTCTCCTTCTCTACGGCGAGGTGCCCCAGAGAAGGGTTTCTTTAATGAAGACGAGGAACTAGCATCGTGGATCCTACCAGCTTTGATTAAGCTCTCAGTCCTCTCTCCACAAATGACGACGTCAGAAAAACTTCCGAACGGGCAGCTTCCCATCCGGTCCATGAACACACCTTGAAGAGTACCGATAAACATATCTGTCAACTCCCTCTCCAGCATAGGGGGTTGAACTCTAGCAGCCAGTTCACGCCACCTCTGGGCATACTCCTTGAAGCTTTCATTGGATTTCTGACATAGACTCTGCAGCTGAGTCCGGCTAGGCGCCATGTCCATGTTGTGTTTATACTGTCTGAGGAAGGCCTCACCCAGATCTCTCCAGCATCGGATCGAATCTCTCTTCAATTCCATGTACCAGTCCAAAGAAGCCCCAGATAGACTATCTTGGAAAAAATACATCCACATCTTTTCATCCTCGGTATACGCAGAGATCTTTCGATAATAAGCCTGCACATGGGTGCGAGGGCAAGAAGTACCGTTGTATTTGTCGAAGGACGGTGCTTTGAACTTGTGAGGGATTCTCAAGCCTTCAACCAACCCCATATTAGTAACATCAAAACCGAGAGAATTCTGACTTTCCATTGCACGGATCTTCTCAGCAAGAGCTTCAACTTTGCGGTCTCTCTCATTAACCTTTCCCAGAACGTCTTCGTCTTCACTGAGCAGAGAGAACATATCCTCTTGTCTGTCAACAATCGGAACAGGATTACGGGCCGGAGCACGGACTACTCTGGCATTAGCGGCATCTGGAACAATAGGTTGACCGTTGATTCGAATACCCCCCAACTCATCACCTACAGCATAGTTGTTGACGGGTACAGCAGCAGCAACATTGTTATCATTGACCGGACCTCCCTCTGGCGGAGCATGGTTGATCGGTGGATTTGCAGCCTCTTGTCTCTGAACCATAGCTCGAAGTTCTTCTTGACCTTGCGCAACCCCTTGCATCATATTCATAAACTGGGCCATGCTAGCCTTCATCTCAGCCAACTCAGCTTGAAATTGATCCATACTTCTCTGTTGATTCAGTCTTGTTGAGTAGCGGTGCGGACGTTGATCAGCTATCCTGCCTGAACAGGAACCAAGAGTGAGAAGTCACGATCAAGAACACCTGTTATGCAAAATGATATGAGTATGATGCTAATGATGCGTATGATGCACATGATATGCTCATTTCTCAGGCATTCAAAGAGCCTGACCCATCCTGAAAAGATGGCAACCTGCAGTAACAAGAGAATAAATAGATACAAGGAAATGCTGACATCCCTATACATACATAAGGGTGAAAAGGCATACAACCAATGTCAACAGAATATCTGAATAAACAACGTACAAAGAAAGAGAATCCCATCCAACAAGCCTGGAGGTGATTCTTAACAAAAGATCCAAGAGATGGCTTACACGCAAATGAATCCCATCCAACAAGCCTGGAGGTGATTCTCAACAAAATACAATCAGAGATACAAACTAAGACAGACGGTCTTCCGGAATGAGGGTCTTCAGGTAATGGCACTGGTCTATCAACAGTGAGCATTCTGAACAATCTGGTAAAGGAGTGATCTTCTCTTTCAACTGTCTTCTCAGCTCCAAGACTTCTCCTCCAAGGTGGTCCTCTGATTTCTGTCTCAACTCCATCTCTTTCTTCAACTGAGCATCTTTGTCTCTGAGTTGCTTCTCCAGGTCTCTGATCTTCTTCTGATAACTGGCCTCAGCCCTCTGCAGCCTCAAGCACTCCCTATGTTCTGCATCCAACATGGATTCCATCTCCTGGTAAGATCTCTTCTTGCTCCCTGCTCTGCTAGCATCTTCTCCTTGCACCTCCCTGAGTTGATGGGCCAAGTGCAGCTTATCAGCTTTGGCTTTGTACAGCTCCATATGGGTGTCTTGCTCCTTCTCTCTCAGACGACGATTCTCCATCAGGGCTTGCTTATAGTGCTCAGCAGGTACACTATCAGCAAGGATCAAAGGTGGTTGCTCTTGCAACGGTTCCATCCTATCGTAGGGTAGCAGCAAAGTTTCCACTCTCTTCTTGACCCAATCAGTGTAATCGGGCATAGCAACGGCAAACTTCTTCCCCAAGACGGATCCATCCTTCACTCCCACATCTCTCCAAGCTCTCCCTATCTGCTCCAATCTAACAGGGTCACTCTGTTTCTCAAAATACACACTTTCAGCTACCTCAGCCTCAAGTGGTCTTCCCTTCATCACAAACCCCAACTGGCGAAGAGAAAGAACCGGGTTGTAATTGATGCAACCTCTGGTCCCTACGAGTGGCACATTCCGGAATTCTCCACAGCTCATAATAACATTCTTCACATTCATCCGGTAAGATTGCCATCTGATGTCATAAGAGGTGAGCGACATGACCCTCTGAGTCCACTTAAGAGTGCTCTGGGTATCTACAAATGGTCCACTAGCTGGCAGAAGAGACATGAACCAGCTGAATAGGAGAGGTAGACAACACCTGATGGCTCCACCCTTACCATGCCTACTGTGGATGGCATAGTAAGTATCTGCTAAGAGGGTTGGGACTGGATTCCCTCTGATGAAAATGCTGATAGCAGTGAAGTCAATGAAATTTGGCATACTCGGAAACAAAACGATCCCATAGATCATGACGGCCAACTGAGCATGAAAGGCTTCCCAACTTCCCTTCTCTGCTTCGACTCTGGCTACTCTCAACAGGAACTTCAATGGCAGACCTACAACTTCCCCACAGGGTTTCCAATTCTTACCGACCTCCTCAACACTCAACCGGAGAGCTCTGGCAATCCATCTGAAGTCGACCTCCTTTGGAACGTCCAAGAAGGGAGTCTGATGCTGAATAGGGATGCCTAATAGGATAGAATACTCCTCGAGAGTAGGTGCTAACTGGTAATCCTGGAAAGTGAAGCATCTGAGCTCTGGATCATAAAACTGTAGTAGCGTCTGCAGAGGCACTGGATCTACTACCGTCTTCAATACTGTCAAGATATCTCCATACTGTCCAACGAAATTCTTCAGACGATCATCTGTCACAAAGCTACCCAACTCAATCAGTGAAGTCAACGGCTCACGATGAAAGCTGTAGGAACAGGTCTTCCGCTTCGGCTCGGGGACCGTTGCCATCTCTATCAGTAGACAAGCTCTGGAATGTACCTGAGAAATGATATGCATGCAGAGATTAGTTTTTTTCTTTTCTTTCTTTTTTTTTTGATTTGATTTTTTTGATTTTTTTTTTTCAATGCGTTTCTTTTGAAAAATAAATATGCTATGATGCACATGATGCCGACTGGACTGGCTGGTTGTGCAATCTCTGATACTAGGCCGAAGCTTTAGTCAAAATCAGAACATAAATCCCACTTAAGGTCAACCGAACACTGTCTGAACACAAAGTCACCATCAGAACCAAGTCACCAACAGAACCGAGTCACCAACAGTACCTGTAATAACGAATAACCCTTCCCCACTCACGGGTGTAGTCTAGGCCAGGGTAAAGCTTGAGAGAAACGCAGCATAAATAACCTTTCGCAAAATACTGTCATATACACACCCGAAGTATGTAACGACAACATCCCACCAGGGTCTGAACTGCTCGTGATATCAATGTTCCGCTAAGTGGCGCCATACCACCCGCTTCCCATGAATCACTCTATTCCTAGGTATCCTAGATTGCACTCATGGTCTGGGTATTGGACCTTTTACCTCAACTGACTCTTCCCCCCACACAGAGAGAAACAAACAACCAGCCAGGTGAACAGATGAATAAATGCAAACATTAATGCAAACATAAATGCAAACAATAGACAATGAATGCAAACAGTAAATAATGAATGCAATAAATAAACACAGCATAAAGCAACCAAAACCCTAACCTAAAGAGCGCTAGGAGAGACTCGCTCAGGGAAGATGGACCAGCATAGGTCAACTTCTCTATTATCCCCAGCAGAGTCGCCAGCTGTCGCATCGCGCGAAAAACCGGCGGGAAAAGAAAGAACAACAGAGCCGCCACCGTGCGTTATTTATCCCAAAAGAGGGAAAGGAAACGCTCAGAGTAAACCTGGGAAAGAACATGGTCTCGCGACCAAAGAGGATGGGTTCGGGAGTCGGTTATGCGAAGGGAAGGTATTAGCACCCCTACGCATCCGTAGTACTCTACGGGATCCACGCACAAAAGGAAGGAAAATGGTTGCTAAAACACTGCTCAAATACACACACACACTGGCTGAAAGAGACAAAAGAGACTGACTGAAACTGACTCGGCAGGATGTCGCATCCTGGGCCTACTTAGTCTATCAGGCATAGACATCAGAGTCGAAGTAGTTCGGACTGGGGAAACGAAACATGCTCGCTAGGATATCGTATCCTATGCATACGTATCTTCTCGGACGAGAGAAGAATCAGAGCATTCGTAGCTCGGCTGACACGCACGCAAACAAAACAAAACACAGGCAAACGTGGAGCCCGACTGCCAATCACTGGACTTATGTCAGCATCCGAACCTAAACACACGCAAAGAGGCAAACGTGGAGCCCGACTGCCAATCACTGGACTTACATCAGCATCCGAACCTATACAACACAACAGATAGATAGGGAGTCGGGGACTCAGCCTATAACTGTCAAACAAAAACAAACAGACAGACAGCAAATGCTAAGGAGTACGGGGACTCGAGCCTAGCAAAGGTCAAACAACACACACACAAAAGAAAGAGGGCGCCCGGAGAGATCAGCTCAATCTCCTGCCTACATACTTCATCTGGTGTGAAGATCAGGGCGATGTAGTTCCCCTACGCAGGGATAAAGGACTAGCCTAACCAGATAACAGAGGGAGACACAACTCTAGGGAGACTACGACTCGAGCCTAGATGTTGTCATGCAAAATCATCCCTAAGTTAAGGTTTCTAGCTAAATGGCACGCGGGCCGACCTATCCTAAGCATGGCTCACACAGGAAGCAAGCCACGCACACTTAACTTGCACAGGAAGCAAGTCTAAACTAATCCTAACTTGCACAGGAAGCAAGTCAAACTATCCTAACTTGCACAGGAAGCAAGTCAAACAATCCTATCTTGCACAGGAAGCAAGTCTAAACTAATCCTAACTTGCACAGGAAGCAAGTCAAACAATCCTATCTTGCACAGGAAGCAAGTCAAACAATCCTACAAGCACAGATAGCACACGCTATACACAAACAAGTGGCTCAAACAAGGGTTAGGTTTTAGTCAAGGGGTCATATCAACCTCAACAAACAAACCTCTGGAACTGGGTGAATGTTGCTCTTAACCTTGCCATTGAGGGGCTAAGGTGAAGCAGATGAAAGGATGAAGTGAGGATGGGACCTCACAGCTCTTATCCCTGGCTTGGGAGAGCTCAAGACAAGAATGTGTGGGTTCAGAAAGTGGGAACCCTTCTACACATTAAAACTGACTCAACTGTACAATTGCACAAGATCTTGGGTTTTTATCTGCAATGCATCAACACAGTGGTGTGAGCAAAACAGAAGACACACTGAATAGCAGGGGATAGGTTGCTTATCCCTTGGTTCTGCCAATTGCCTCTTCACTTAGGAGGTCTTTGACTCTGTACAAGGACAATTTAAACATACACAAACATTGCCTCTTAAGGAGGACTTCAGACAGTTGCCTGGCCAAGTAACAGGCCAGGTCTTCCAGACTACATGAAGAAAAGGAATTATACCTCAAGCAAGTTGCTAAATAGCAAAGCAAAGCAAGTTCAAAGAACTTAAGCAACTAATGGTACCTGAAATGGTCAAACAGATCAGTACACAGTTTACAAGTTAAAACAAAGGAAATAGGAATCAATAGTCAAATCAGATAATCAGAGGTGCAAGGCACAAGACTCAAATCATATGAGTCAAGCCACCTACAAAACCAAGAGGTTAGACAATGATATTAAAGCAAGTTCAATCAAAAGAAATTGATCTCATTGGTCATTTGATGGTCAACCTGAAAACACAAGCTCAAAGGTGAGTAACAGGACCACTAGGGCAAGCCTAGGGTCAAAAATGAATGAGAAAGTCCAAACAGCAGGGGGTAAGTATCCAAAATCATGTTCAAACAATTAGTAAACACAACCAATTGGGTTCACATCCATATCAATCACTATCATCATTTCATGAACAGATTAGGTCAAAACATGGCAAACAGAAGCTCATAGAAGTCAACAGCAAGACTTGACTCAAAACCAATCTAAACATTTTCCAAAAATCACCAAATAAATCATGACCAAACCTAACACATAGCATGGTAAGCATGTCAAATTTCATCCCATTTGGACAAGTGGAAGGCAGTCAATGAAAATCAGAAAGTCAAAGCAATTTTGAACATACTCAAAGAAGTCAACCAAACATGTATCAACTTAGAAAAATCATAAGTCAAGAATGGTGTATGATAAATGAATGGGACCAAAACCATGGTAAAGATGAGGATGTCTAGTTATCTCATGCAAAATTTCATGTCCATCTAATAAAGTATGAGAATTTCACAAATGAAGTGGGAACATGTGTCACACAAAGTCAACAATTGACTAGGCAGGGGATAAAATCTCAAACAATTAGGAAAATAGTTCAAATAAATCCAAGAAAATTCACAAGTCAACTAGACATACAAGAGTAGGCTCATGCAAAATTTCAATCCATTTAGAGGTCAAGAAGCATGGTAATGAAAATCATGAAGTTGGACATCAATGGTGTGACACAAATTGTCACACCCTAATTCAAAAAATCATATCTCACAAACTACAAATGATAAATTCACAAACTCTACACCAAAATCACCATGAATGTGTCTAGTTTAAGCACAAAAAATTTGGGAGCCATTGGATACATTCTCATCATTTCACAAATGTTTTGGCAAAATGTACAAGAATATGCATACATGAACAAAACCCTAGTACATTTAATTTTCCATATGAGCACAATTTGAATAAAAATGCTTATAAAAAACCAGATGAAGAATGGAGAATAGTGCAAAAAGTCCCATCCCAATTGGATCATCCCTTAATTATTTGTGAATTTTTGAAGATTGTGAATAAATTGGAACAAAAAGAAATGAAGCCAATGAGAAGTGATTATCTAATAATTATTATTAAAAATAATAAAAAAAACGAAAAAACACTTTGCTGAGCATGAGGCTTCAGCACTTCACTAGATGATTTATACATACTAGTCACTAGGACTCCCATGGGACCCACGGCCAAACGCATGCATGGCCTCCTGCGCATCCAATTACAATGCTATCCTTAATTACATGCAGTAACAGAAGTGCCCTCCACACAAAACAATAGCAGCCACGTAAATGGAACAAAACAAAGGATAGTGGGGCCCACGCTCATTCAACAAAATCAATGGCCAATAGTGCGCAAGCAGGGTACCTTGCTGGACCAATTGGAATGCTTTTTCCTCAAAACCCATGCACCACGTACGTACTAGCCCTAAGGTGAAACAGCATGGCAAATGAAAAGAAATTCCCAGGATCAAAACCAGTATTCACGCGTTCATCACTGTGACTCTCACAGAAAAAAATTTGCAACCGAAAATCAAAAACAAATATACCGTTGCGCGCCTCTTGCATCACACATTTATAATCCAACAATAATATTCATTGATTTATGCCAATAAGAGAGAAACAAAACAAAACACATTCATACATGACACTTTAAAGCAACATAACTTCCTTAATATGCGACCATTTTCGATGAGGTAAAGCTTAAAACAATCAGCAATGCAGGTCCTACCTAATGCACGACATGGTTTTGGAAAAGGTTGAGTTCGAAAACTCACCTATTTTTGAAGCAGAAAGAGGAACAGTGTTGTTTTGTCTTCTTAGCCCGAAACAGATGCACTATTGTCCTTCAAATGATGGTTGGTGAAGGTAGTTTGGTTCATGGATGCTTGCTTGTGCTTGAAGTCCAACCTGCCATGGCTATTCTCTCTAAAAACAGTGCTGGCAAATGAACTCCCAGTTGGGAAAACATGGTGAAAACAAGGTCACAAGGTTGCTTGGATGATGGAGCAATGATAAACAAGTCGTGCACTTTGAAGGTTTTTGGAAAGACTTGGCAAAAATGCAAACAAGATGGATTTTTGAGAGAGTGAAGTTCCTTTTTGCTAGATGTGTTTTATGCTGCTAGTTGGTTTTGACAGAAAAAATGTGTGGAAAAAAAAATTGTCAAGCAAGGCCAGCTTTTTTTCTTTGTCTTTTGGACATCTTTCTGAACAATGATGGAAAATGAGTTTTTCTTGAAAATGAGTAAGGTCCTGCTTCTTGCTGTCAAAAATGTGGCTTTTTTGCTGCTATTGGGATTCAAAGAATGATGGAAAACCTGCTGCATTGCTGGACAGTACCAGGTAAGGCAAGGAGGGTGTGGTTGCTTTGTACTTTTTCTTCCAAAATTCAAGTAAGCAAGCATGGTTCCTTTTCTGAGATTTTGGGCTGCTAAGATGTGTTCAATTGACAGCAAATGATGCATAATGTTGCTGTCCTTTTGAGGTACAAGGCATGGTATGAAGTAGCATAGTTTAGCATGATGAAAAGTGTCCTTTTTTGCAAATTCCAAGCAACTAAGCAATGATTCACATGTGCTGCATAATTTGGCTTTGCAAACACACTTAAAATGATATTTATGAGCTGTTCCAATTGGCCAAATGTTGAAAAAATGCTTGAGTCAAAAAGTCAACTCTTGGTCAAACTTTGAATTTAAATGAAAAAGGTCCAAAAATGCCATTTTGATTGGTAAGGTTTTAGGTCATGAAATTTATATTTTTGGAAAGAGGATGAAAAATGTGGCTTGTAGGAAAAAACCCCACCAAAATTGGCCAAACGGTTTGGGAGATATGGCTCTTTGAAGTTCGAGATTTTCTGAAATCGATTCGATCATAACTTGCCAACCACACATGGGAATTGAGAGTTCTAGGACTTTTTGGAAATGGGAGAACAAGATCTTCAACTTTCATGTTGGGCAAAAATTCATTTGAGGCTTGTATCATGATGTAAGTTTGAGGATCAAAACTTTCCATTTATGGCAAGTTTCAGTTACAGGCCCAGTTTCCGTTTTGGGAAATTTCTGATCTGGCTTCAAATTCCTCCATGATGGTGTTTGGCATGATATATGATGACTATTTGGACATGAATGAACTCTCACAAACCAATTCCAATCATCCAATCACTGATTAAATGGACAGTTGACCAACAGTTGACTTTTAGGGTTTCTGACTGATTATGCATTGACTGATGGCTTCCAAGCCCTAATTCCTTGAGGACTTGACTTCAAGTGATGTCTCAAGTTTGTATGAACTCTTGATTATTGACCATGGTGCCCAAATTCCACAAGAATGACCACCAACCATTGCTTTGACTGACAGTTGACTTTTCTAGGGTTTTTGACTGTCTGTGTATGAACTGCTGACCTCTGAGCCTTCAACCCTTGACTTGAACACTTCAAATGGATCCCCAAGTCATGTGAACTTGTTGGACAAGCCCCAAGGCCTTGATTCAATGAGAAATTCCTTTGCTTGCTTGGTTGGCTGATCAGGAGATTAGTTTGACCTAATTCTTGATTGCTTGCTCTTGAGGCAACTGAGGGACAATGCAAATGCTATGCAATGGATCATGATATGCTATGACCTAATATGAAAATGTATGTATAATGATAGGTGCAAATTTGAGGTGCTACAGACATCCTACTAAAGCAATCAATTCTTCTCATCTCCAACTGCGCTTAAATATTTGAGGGGTGTTTTCAGAGACGCTTTGCATGCTCAACTAAAGCAATCAATCCCCCTTAGTATCGACCTTGCCTAAAGATTTTAGGGGTGTTGTCAGACACACTTTGTATGTCTAACTAAAGAAATTTATTCCCCCAACATCGAGTTCACCTGAATATTTCAAGGGTGTTGTCGAAGAGGCTTTGCGCGTCCAACTAAAGCAGTCGAATATCCATAGCACCGAGCGCACCTGAAGATTCTAGTGGAGTTGTCAGATACTTTTTGCATGTCTAACTACATCAAGTAATTCCCTTAAGGGTGCTTCTAGAGACGTTTTTCACGTCCGGTTACAATAATCAAATACCCCATTTGTCAAAGAAGTGCATGCATCCATGTGTACCTGAACACCTCCCTTTCCTCTTTAGATCTATCCAATCCGAGGGATGTGAGTGGTGGAGCATAGAGACGTTGAGCTCGATCCGAGCTTTTACCTCTGGGAGAGGGACGGGGATCATCTACCTTTGGATGGGTAATGATTCTTTATGACACGAAGTGCACTTCAAAATCATGGTTGCATCTAGCCGGTTTCATGTCCCTCGTTTGTAAGTATGATTCAAAGCATAACCACATTTAACCAGACTCATTCCTTATTCCTATGAATATGATTCTAAGCATATATGCGTCAAGCATGTTCTATTTGAACTCATTATAGGTGTGTTTCAAAGCATAAACGCCCAGATCCGAGTCATGTATCATCATTACAAATCCAACGTTCAGACACATCAAGTTGAACCAATGATTCACTTGTGCAAGCACGTTCCGATTACAGACACATCCAACTGGCCTGACATTTCTCTAAGACAACGTGTATATCTTAATGCAACATGCTAATGAATAAAGCATCCAAACATGGCCTCATAAGTAACTTAAGGTTATTTACACTTTAAGTAAATATTACTTAACGCTCTTTGTATAAGACAAACTATGCAAACTACAAGGCTTGAAAGCAAACCCTGAATCTCAACCAATTGAAAACTATGAATAAAGATAGCGCAATATGAAACCAAAAAGCATAATTATGCAAAATGTAATAATATATATAAATATAAATAATGTTTACAAGACGAGGGACAAAACAAAAATCTTACAGGAACAAAAAGCCTTCAATATGAAACCAAAAGCCAGCAAAATCTTACAAGAACAAACAAAAACAGAAGGAAAAGGGGACGCAGAGACCCACAAATGCCAGCTTTCAGATCCAATTCGCCCAGACCTCCCCCGACGTCTTCTCCAAGAACTACTCAGAGAGGATCCACATGGTCAACAGTAACCAAAAGGTCGGGACAAAATCCTCGCGCCCACTTTAATGTTTTATCCGAGACACGATATGCATTCCACAACCTGCTGAAGGGACTCCCGAGATTTCTGCCGCACAACAACCACTTCTTCCCCAAGTCCTTTCAAAATGATTACCCGGTTATCCTTCTTCTGCTGAAGATCTTTCCAATATGCTTCGAACTCGCAGAACACTTCCCCTGCATCTTCAGAAGCATTCTTCCAGTGTTTCTCTCCTCAATAAGAGAAGCCTTCAACCTCCTTGTTTGAGTAGCCAAAGATAACGGATAACCGTACCTATCCAACTTTTCCTACAAAGGTTCAGAAATCTCGAGCTTTGCATGTATCTCAACCAATTCATTCTCAACAACAAAATTCTCCTGCTCAAGGGTCTCATACTTCTCCTTCAGCTCATACCACTTCCTAGAAAGGTCAACAGAGCCCAGTACATTGTCCTGGCCAGTAGCTACCATCTAAACCAGGGATTTGGCTATAAATAAGGTGCAAGAAGCATTTGCAAAAATACCATGCCTGTCAGTTATAGATAAGCCTCGTACGAAAGCTAGGTCCTTAATAGCCACAACAACAACAAATTCATATGGGGTGTTGGGCACCCGAGATAGAACGATGGTAAGAAACGGGAAGAAAGGGGTAAGATCCTTTTGCCCAGCGTCCTCCATCAAATGATCTCGCTTGGAATAACCTCTCTCAACAGGAGTGGACGGGTTATCACCATGTTTCCTCTTGATAGAGAAAAATATTATAAAGGCTCACTAATAGATAAGCTAGATGCATAATGGTCAGTTGTTCCACATCAGGAGTTATACATGAGATAGTGGTCACAACAACTATTGAGTAACACCTATAACCGGATCCTGGACCCCCAAGCAAGAATAGCCGTAACAACAGAAGTCACGATCACCCGAGCAAATAATCCAGTCGTAAAACCCTGACCTTTAGAGGACGCGAGAAACTTCTACGAATGATTAACGTTATCTACAAAGCACAAGTTACACTTGTTAAAAAAAAGGTGCCTCATATCCTCTTCCTCGTCAAAGATTTTCTACCTCTCAGCATGACCAGGTGGACTGATAATCACACAAATATCAATCTATTTCTTCTTTCACAGAGAAAGGAGTTGTCATACCCCAATTTTGACCCTCATTCAATAAATTAATGCATTCATCAATACATCTACATCATCTACATGCCAAGCATGCATTTCATCTCGCATAATGCCTAGAATATCAACCAGAATAAACTTTTGGATTTACAGACAGATCGATCGAACAGGTCCTCAAATGTATATGAAATTAGCGGGGGAAAAATTTCTAAATCAAGCTTGCATCGTCCATTTTATTAATCTATGGTTTCCGTAGTTCAACCTGTCATGCTCGTTTTATTTTTTCAGCTACTTTTTCAGTCGAAATTTGAATAGTCTGAGCCTTTTAACCGATCATTTTTATTTCAAAATTTGATCAAAACCTGTATGTTTCCAAGAAGTTTATTTTATGTTGATCATTTAGGTGCATTCTGTAACACCCTAAACCCCGGATAATAGATTTTAAATAAAAATAACAGGAAAAGGATGTTACTCCATCATAAACACTTCATAAATCATAAAACAACAGATGTTGCACAACGGAAATTTACTTAGAAACATCATAAAATATGTCTGAATAAAGCTGAATTAATTCATCATAATCAAAATCTCATAATAGTTGATTACAAACAAATCAAAGTGATGAAAAGGAACGCCCTTATCCCTAGTGTTACAGATCAAAGCATTCTTATTCGAAAACTAGAATATACAGAAGATAAAAGTCTACTGAGACGCAATAGCCATCTCATTGCAACAACGAACTGAAGTCCTGCTAATCACCTATGCAAAGCACACCACAACCAACAAACAAGAAAAGGGTGAGAATATACTTACATATAGTAACAGTGTGATTTCAGCAACAGAATGACATTAAGAAACATAACAATCATACATAAATGATATATATATATATATATATATATATATATATATATATATATATATATATATATATATATATATATAATATATATATATATATATATATATATATATATATATATATATATATATATATATTTCAATTACAATCAGAAACACACATCACAACAAAATGTAATGTTATGATCCACCAACTCCATCACCTATATGCATGTGGTACCAAAAATATATTATGGAATCAGAGGAATGTTACTGATTTTATTCCACTAGTCTCTAGTCCTTCCCACCTAGACCAACGATCCCCACCAATGGATCTAAGACTCGCCCCTGGTCTTTTCCACCAAGACCAACGATCCCCACCAATGGATCTGAGACTCGCCCCTGGTCTTTTCCACCAAGACCAACGATCCCCACCAATGGACCTGAGGCCACCAAAATGGACCGAAGTCCCACCTAAACTCTAAAATACATTAATGCATGGCAATATGAATCATGAATATGCGTTTCATGACAAACATCATAATTCACCAAAATTATGTATAATAATTCTTATAAACACCAAAATTATTCCAAAGGATATCCCCAAAACAGATTTCATTCACGAACCACAAATTATCCAATAAGGATCACCCAAATTCAAATCACCTAAAATTCTGTTTATTAAACAATATATTCATTTTTCTTACATCCAAAATTATTTAGTTAATTATATTCCTAAAAGTGAGTTAAATATATTGATATTTTTATAATATTATATAGAAAGGTATATTTAATTACTTTAAGACTATTTTATCACAATTTCAATTAAAAACAAATATTTTGTTAGTTTTAACTTTATTTAAAAAATATATATTACTATTCACCAGAAAGATTAAACAAAATTTGAAATTTATTATAATCAAAAGGTTGATCCTTATGACATTACCAAAAAACTTTAAATACATAAAATAAATAAAACATAAATTGTTTAAATTTTAGAAAATAGTAAAACGCTGTTTTCGGAACTTAAACGAGCTTAAACGGCTTAAAAACCGAATAGTCACTATTTATAGTGAGTTTGATTTATGGGACAATTCCCTTTCTGAAAATATATAATATGGGGTATTATGACATCAGATGCCAAATTTGCGCAAAATTCTGTTGAAGCGCTCTGAAGCACGACTTCTCCTTCGATACGTGCAACCAACCCTCCTACCTCAGATTTTCTACAAATTCCCAAAACTTATTATTTTCACAAAGGTTTTATCACCAACATGCAATTTCATATCATACTCTAGTGTAACATCAAAATTTAATTTTATTAACAAATCACCAAAAACCATTTTATCGGTACAAAAATCATATCGATAATCATATAATCACCAAAAGTGAACAAATGGGATTATCCCATTTGAGCACAAATCATAACAACGATCGACTCCCAAAACCAAAATTTCAATATAAAATATATTATTCATACAAAATCATACCTACCAAAGGGGTTGGGTCAAACCCCATATGGTCAGAGCAATACTTGTATTTTGATTTGATACATTTCACAGAGATGAAAAATAAGCGTTGATGAGAGGGTAAGGGAACCATCATCATTCTGCTGCCTAAAAGTCACCCTATAGTAAACAATCTCCCCCCTTATCTTATCAATTGAGCTTTCAAGGTCTTGATGTTCCTCCCTCTCCAAATCCTTGCCTCCCCAGGCTCAGATGCGCCGTTTAGGAATATGCTTCAAATCTTGATTTTTCCCTAACTGTCATACTCTCCTTAGGATATATATTATATTTAACCCAATTAAATATTAATTCTCAAAAATTTAATCCCAAACTAAATATTTATTTAATTGAATAATAAAATAAAATATATCTTAAATTAAATAATTATTCAATTAAGCGTCACACTTTTAATGTTTAAATAAAATATTTATTTGATTTTAAAAGGAAAATATATTTTTAACGTAAAGTGTCACCCTATATTTAAATAATTAAATAATTATTATTATAAACCTCAAATAATTATTACCGTTATTTTAAATAATTAAATAAAATATACCGCTCTTAACCAAATATTTTAATAATTATTAAATTACTAAAATACCCTTGAATACTCTAAAACTTTATAAAACACCCAAAAACGCACAAATATCACATAAATAAATTATCAAATAATTCATAAAATGCTATAATTAAATAAAAACAATTAAATAAATTAGGGGCGTTACACATTCAGTTTAACTTTTCGGGCATTTTTGTACCCAATTTTTCTTCATTTAAAATATTTTTATTTTTTAGTCAAAATGTTGATAAAAAATAAATAGAATTATCAATGTACTCAATTTGTTTTTATTTCGATTATTTTTACATGTTTGATTTTATTTAAGATAAATAATATTAATTTCGTTGTATCATTAAATAACCCTCAAAAGGGCATTTTAGGGAGAATAAAAATTTTAAACCCTAGTGTTCATGGTATAAGTAGAACCATTGACCAATAATTTGAAGAAGAGCCCGTTGTGCCTCTTCCAACCCGATTTCTCTCTCTAAATTTCAAACAGTAAAGGAGGCATACAAAAAAAAAGGGTTTAGTTTCTTCATGAAAATATGACCTCTCAATAGAACTCTACCACATGCATCTACCACAAAAACCAACTCCTAGCTTCATACCACATACTCCATGCAACATACTGCTACAACAAACCCCATGGCAAACCATTTACACACACCATGCGATACCTGTGAGGAGGAAATAGATCCGCTTTTCTTCATCTTTTTCAGCAAGAAAACTCAAAAGATAGACCATTAGAAAGAGAGAGGGTAACGTTAAAAAAAATATGGTCATGTCAGTTAGGATTTGCTTTGATTATTAATAATCACATAACTTCCTTTCTTCTTTTTCTCTCCACTTTTTCCTTTTTTCCCACTACTCTTCAAGTCATCATTTTCCACCCTCTACAACAAACATGTGTCTTCTTCTTCTTAACAACAAACCCCATAACCACCACTTCAACCACACAATAAACTTCTCAATCTTCAACTCCAACTACACCATACTTAACCACCTTCCACCAACTTCATCATAATATACTCCATCATTTCTATACTACCACTAAGACCATATCTTTAATCATCATCTACACACAATAACTTCCTTTCCATTCTCATCACACGAAACCATTTCTCCACAAACAACACACAGTTTTGGGTCATTTTTTCCGATCGAAAAACACAACAAAAACGGTACAACACCCAAACGTGCTCCATTACTCAGCATCTTCATCATCACGTCACCTTCCATGAAAACCACCTCCTCCACACTCAATATTCCATAACTTTTCACCAAACAATATACATAATTTGTTCACAAAATTCCTAAACTTCACAACAACACATACCACATTTAAATCACGCCTCTATGTAAGACCCTAATTTTGACCCTAAGATCCTTCATGGAATCATATCATTGCTCAGTGCATTGCCTCAAGGATCATAGCATGTTTGGCTCCTTAACCCTAGGGTTGGGACTTGTGTGAGTGTTTTTAGACCACCAAGCATGCTTGTATTGTATATTATTGCTTTTCTTACTTGTTTACTAATCAAAAGCACAAAAATATGTCACTAACTCTTTTTGTTTTGGAAGCTCAAGTGATCATGTGCTCCCATGCTCCTATGAGGCTCCTAAGCTCAATGCAATGGCTAGATGAAGATGAGAAAAAGCATGAAAATGGTCCACAAAGTTCCTAATCATCATATATGTCTCCCAAGTATCTCAATTTTCCAATTTGATCAAGATAACCCAAAGGGCTTGAGGATTGTTTCCTAAGGAAACCCTAATTTCAACTGTGCTTAGATTGTGCTTTGACTGTGCCTTGCCCATGAAGCAACCTCAACCTATGATCAAATTTAATCAAGGGAAGTTCTTTCGTTCATCATTTTATGCATATATGAGCCTATTTGAGGATCCCCAATCATTCATTCATCAAGATTGGAAGTTTAGCCTTGAAAAGTTGACCAGTCAAGTCATCTGACTAAACTGAGGATCACCAAGATATAACTTTTGATGTGTTTGTCAAATGAATATGACCCCAAGAGAAACAATGTTCTTAAGAACCATATGAACAACTTTCATGTTC
This sequence comes from Lathyrus oleraceus, assembly GCF_024323335.1. Taxonomy (NCBI): domain Eukaryota; kingdom Viridiplantae; phylum Streptophyta; class Magnoliopsida; order Fabales; family Fabaceae; genus Lathyrus; species Lathyrus oleraceus. The sequence goes on along the minus strand of NC_066582.1, from coordinate 435,926,928 downwards.
ATCAAAAATCCAGTTGAAACTTGGAAGGTCATCATTCATTTCAAAACATTATAGGCAATTTTGACTGAAACCCTAATTTTGGGTCAACTTCCCAAGGACCTAACTTCCTTAATTTTCATGATTTTTAGATGAGACCAAATTAATAGGAAATATTGAGATGTCTAATTCAAATGTTATGTTGGACAAAATTTCATAATCCTAAAATAAATGCATTTGATAATACAAAACATTATAGGTCACATTGGACCTAAGTCATTGAATTTGACAAAGTACCCAACTTCAAACGCCCATAACTTTGTCATGGAAAATCAAAATGATGCAAAATTTGAGTCTAAATTTATTATCTTGAAAGGATATACAACTTCTATGTTGGAGGTTTGTCCATTTGAAGCTTGCATCATGCAAATAGAGGGGTTTGAATAAGCTTACTTTTGGTGAAAATTTTCAAAGGTCACTTAAACATGTTTTGTACCTAAATTTTCACAGCCAGTTTTCATTAATCTCCAAATTCCAAATGAATTTTTTCCCAACATCACTTTTATTCCTTATTTCAAGGGCTTTCCAACCATTACTCACATTACTTTTTTGGACTTTACATTGGTGAGTTTCGAAGAGCTCTTTCTTTATGTTCATTTTTGCATTTCATGATGAAACTTAATGTGCAAGTTGATTACATCACATGTACACGTCCAATTCCATTTTAAATGAATTCAGCTTGGTTTTTCACCCATCATTGGGCCTCACATGCGCCTGTACAGGTCCATGAATCAAATTTCAAATTGCCATGCACATGAGGGGATCATGAACTCAGCCACATTCAGCTATAAATAAGCACCTCATGAGCTTCATTTCATAACCTTTGGGAGACCTGAAACACTGCAGCACTGAAATCCCAACCAATACCAAATGAATTTTCCAGATTTTTTTTCTCACTTTCAAGCTTGAAATTCAACATCATTAGTTGATTTTCAAAGCTCAATTCCTTAGCCTATCATCTCCATCACATCCCTAGAGCAAAGAGGAATCAGGATCTTGAAGTTTTCGTGGCTTAAAGAACTTCAATTCAGAGGTAGAACTTCAAACTTTTTGGATCTAGATCTTGCAATTCAATGTAGTATTCTCTAGTTTGTGTGGTTTTCTGAAGTCCTCACACTTGAGGAAAGCTAATGGTGGTTTCAATTTTCCATTTCATGCATTTACAGTTGTTACACCATGATCTTCCATCTCACATTTCTCTCAATATAGGAAGAGTGAGGAAGATCCATGGATACAGTGGTGATGTACATCACATGAGCTTCAATTTGATGTCCTTGTTTTTCATTTTTGTTAAAAAAAAATTATCTGCAACTGGTGGCCGGAGATTGTTGGATCACCGGAGAAGATGGTGGTTTCCACCACCATCACCATGTGTATGCATTCATGACCCTTGGATTGTGTTTCCACGATATAATCTTGAGCATCCATTGTGCTTACCTTTTTTAAATCACTTTGCCACGCGTTTGACTTGGTCACACCATGCGCCCTCACATCTGGACCGCTTCTCCTTGCCACGTAATTAATGAGCCTGATCCAATGGCTGTGCAATTTTCAATTATTTCTATTTTCTTTTATTTTCAGTTAAATCCTTTAATTTTCAAAAATCATAAAAAATTTATTTGAAGTCAGAAAAATATGATACCAATTCCCAAATTTTTCTTGAAAAATCTAGTTTCATATTTTGATTTTTAAATATTTTTGTGACTTCATTTAATATTTTTTGTGAATTATTAGGTTTTTTGATAGTTTTAATTCAATTTTAAATACTTTCTGATATTTGAGAAATCCAAAAATATTTTCCTAGCATCTATGGATCATGATAAGTCAGCGAAAATAGTCTCATCAATTTCTTATTTGATTTGAGATTTATTTGAGATTTTAATCCATTTTATGCTATTTTTAATTGTTTTTAAATACTTTATGTTTTCAAAAATTGTTGAGAAAATTAGTCAAGGTTTGTTTGACCATGTTAGACCTATGAGAATTTAATTGGACTTGTTAAAGTTGATTTGAATTGAATTTGAGGTTTGACCTTATTTGTTTATTTTTATTTTGCATTTTATTTTAATTCAAAAAATACCAAAAAATTATGGTTGACTTGTTGACTTGTAATCTTCATCCGTTTTCTGTTTGGCATTGATTGATGATGACTTGGTTCACATTTGATCAATTGAATTTCATACTTGTATTCTCTTTCCCTCCCTTTCATCTTCATCCCATTCTTTTCTTTAAAGGCCAATGAGTTAATGTCTTATGGTTGATCTTGACAAATGAGAGGTTTAACCTTCTTTGATCCAAACCAAACTCAACTTGATCCATGATCAAGTGAGTTGTTTTGTGTCCAAGATAGGTTGCTTCTTGGTCAAGCAAATAACCTAAAGTCCATACAAGGCCCTTTCCCTTTTGTTTTGGCATGGCAAGTTTGTGGAGCTTGGCTTACTAGTCATGATCTCTAACTTGTGTTTATTTGCCTATAGTTTTATTGACCGGCCTCAAATAGGTGTGACTACTACATTAGTCCACTTATGATTGCTTAACATATCGCTACATTGTCTTATGACAAGCTAACATAACCTCCACTAATTACTAACTTAAATTTGAGCATTTAATTTCTTGCCCTTTACTTTTAATGCCATTTATTTCTTGCTCATTTATTCCTATTAGTTTTCCCTTTGCTCACTTGAGCCCATATTTTATGTTTATGTCATTTTTCTTTTGCTCATTTGAGTCCATTATTGTATAAATATATTGTTATCTTTTGTTTGCTTTGTCTTTGTTTTGTGTAAACCTAATGCAAAAGGAGAAAGGACTTAGAATTAGGATTTACCTATGCTTAAAAGGAGTTCAAGAGCAACTAGGCCTTATGCCTTTATAATTCTAAACTTGTTGAAGAGCAACTAGGCCTCATGCCTTTAGAATGCTAAATTTCAAAGTTGACTTCAAAGGACTTTCTCATCCAAACTTATTCTTTGTCCATTCCCATATTTTGTGTTGTGAACTTTTTGATGTTTACTCTTGTGTGATAGGGATACCACCTTGAAATTGTGAAAAGAGGACCATTGTCATGAGTAGCCAAGTTAAGAGAGACAAGCCAAATGGATATCCTAGGAGCTTGAATCCAAATTGTGTGATTGCTTGATTGTGTGCTAAATCCAAAGGAAAGGAGCATCTTGAATCATCTCCAAGGGTTTATCTTTTCTCTCTTATCTTTGTATGCTTTAGGAATAACCCTTCTCTTTTTCTCCCCACTCTAACCCAAGCCAAAAATCTTTTTCTTCAAACTTTGACTTTATTTCAAACTAGAAACCTAGGCCTTATGCCTTTGACTTTTCAAAACCATTTTCATCAATGCTAATTGTGAATAAATCTTAATCCAACTTTGACTTCATTTTTGCAAATAAACCTAACTTGTAAATATAACTCACTTCAAGTTGTTTTGTGGTTCCAATGGCCACCTTATTAAAACCTTTTCATAAACATTAGTCATAGGTTTGAGTTATCATAGTGGTGGATATAAATCTCACCTCATCCTTAGTGATTGGATTATAAATCTTTCATGCTTATTATAGGGTTTACCCCTCACTAGCATGTTGAAGCCTTCCTCACATGGTGGGTTGTTGGTTTAGGTTGAGTTTTCTCCCTTTGATAACAAAAGACCTTAAGGATTTTGATCAAATCAATTCACCAATCTTTGAGATTTTTACCCCGAACTACGACGTTTTGATCCTACCTTTGTGATGGTATGTAGGCAATGGGTTCATCCATTCAAACAACAAAATTTATAAATATAATCAATTCTCTTCTCATCCCTCCAATCTTTTGCATAAATCTTTTCACAAATACCAACCTACAACACATATTTGCAAAAAGGGTTCCCTTAGAGTACTAAGGATGTTTTGGGTGCGTAAAACCTTCCCATTTCATAACCAACCCCCTTACCCAGATCTCTGACATTTTTATTAGTTTTTGATTTGAAAAACTTCTTACCTTGGCTTTTGTTTGCTTTTTAGCCTTTCCTTTGGACAAATAAAAGTGCGGTGGCGACTCAAATTGTATGTTTACTTTTGGTTTAGTCAATAAACCTAAAGGTAATGAAAACCCCGCTACAGAAAAGTGGCGACTCTGCTGGGGACACGTATTGCCTCTAGTGGGTTTAGCCTACTTTTTGCTTATGTGTGTTGTATGTTTATATTTATTTGTGACATATTTTTGTGCAAATTTGGGATGACTGTATTGTTTGTAATGTATGAATTGCTTGATATATTAAATGTTTGTATACTTGGTGGTCTCTTGTGAGATGAGTTATATACCCGAACTCGAGTGCACTTATGATAGGAGAATGGCATAGTCTTGTTGACTTGTGTGGAGTTATTCCTTAACAAGTTAACTTGCAAGCCCATTCACTTGGTGGAGGTCTTGTTGGGATCAATAATGTCACACGAGTAGTCGTGGTTAGGCATTACTCTTTCCAATATAAACCTTAGAAGCCAAGGACCTTAGATACCTAGCCCATCTTGGCCTATTTTAGGACGTAGTGTGAAGGTCGTTCAAGTGTAAGACTTGAGGCGATTGTTACGTGATACTACACTCATAAGAGTCTCTCTTGAGAATATTTTTGGAATACGAGTAGTCGTTTTATCCGATAATATCCGAAAGATGGGATGATGACTATGGGAGCCTTTTTAGAACATGATCGTCATGTTTAACCATAGTACACTCCCTTTGGGTGGTTCTTAACCAAGACTCCATGCTCGTGACTCTCAACAAACCCTTGATTCACGGTTGATCCGTTCTCGTATATCCTCAATATCAATGGAACTTAGGTGTTGATAAGGTGTAAACCATAATCCACCAAAATGGATGATTGATATTGATGATGACTTGAGCCATCTCGTGACCTTTGTATGGTGTGACTTGCTTGATCCTTGAGTGTGATTGTTGTATACATGCATTCATGCATTCATTCGCATTCATATCATCAATAATAAAGATTTTTCAAGGAATTTAAGAGGTCTATTTGCAAATTTTCAGACATGGATAAGCAAAGAAGGAATACGAAGAAGTACACTTTCAGACAACCCGATTTGAAAGAGTTAAGGAGTTTTACATCTTATGTACTATAGCCCTTGGAGTTCAAAGCTCGCCATGGGAAGCTTCTGTCTATTCTTTCTACTAAGGTGGATGAAGGCCTGATGAGTGTGTTGGCGCAGTTCTATAATCCTCTGTATCGGTGCTTCACTTTTCCGGATTTTCAGCTTCTGCCTACATTAGAGGAGTATGCCTATTGTAAGACCCCAATGATGGCCCTAAGATCTCTCATGGCATCATAACATTGCATTTGCAAAGCCTCAAGGATTATAAGCATCTTAGTTCCCCCTGCCTTTGGGTGGGACCTCTTGTGAGTGGTTTGAGATCACCAAGCATGCTTGAATTATATATCATTGCTTTTCTCATTTTATTTACTAACCAAAAGCACAAAAATATGTCACTAACATTTCTTGTTTGTAGCTTGAGCAGTCACAAGATCTAAAAGCTTCTAGGTGATCCTTTGTGCAATGATATGGCCAAGAGAAGATGAAGGCAAGCATGGAAATGGTCCCCAAAGCTCTCATCCATCAAATATGCCTCCCTAGTATCTCAATTCATCATTTTTATCAAAGCAAGTCAAAGGGTTTGAGGTTTGTCTCCCAAGGAAACCCTAATTCATCTGATCATCAACAATGCCTTGCTCATGAAGCAACCTCAACCCTTAGTCAAAAACAATCAAGGTAAGTTCTTTAATTCATCATTTTATGCATATTTGAACTTATTTGAGTGTCCTCAATCATCAACTCATCAAGATATGAGTTGTGGACTTGAAAAGTTGATCAGTCAATTCATCTGACTATTTTGAAATGCACTGAGACCTAACTTTTTATGTGTTGGTAAAATGGAGATGACCCCAAAATAAAAAATGTTCTTAAGAACAATATGAACAACTTTCATGTTCATAAACAATTGATTTGAAGCTTGGAAGATCATCATCCATTCCAAGACATTATAGGTCATTTTGACTGAAACCCTAATTTTGGGTCAACTTCCCAAGGACATAACTCATTCATTTTGCATGATTTGGAGGTGGGACAAAATTAATTGGAATGTTTATTGTGTATAATTCAAATGTTATGTTGAACAAAATTCCAAAATCTCAAAAGAAATACATGTGATAATGCAAAACATTATAGGTCACTTTGGACCAAATGCATTGAAAGGCAAAAAAGTCCAACTTCAAGTGCCCATAACTTCTTCATCTAAAATCCAAATGATGCAAAATTTACGTCCATATTGATTGTCTTGAAAAGATCTACAACTTTGGTGTTGGAGGTTTTTCCATTTAAGATTTGCATCATCAAAACAGAAGGGCTTGAAGTTGTTTCATTTTGACAAAATTCTCAAAGGCATGTTTTACACTATGAACTTCATGGCCTGTTTTCATAAATTTCCACACTTCAAATGAGTTTTTGTCCAACATAGCATTTGTTCCTTATGTCAAGACCTTTCCAACCATTACCCACATGCTTATGTTTAGATTTTCTAATTGACATTTTCGAAGAGATGAAGTTTTTGGCACAATTATGCAATTCATGATGAAACTTCATGCACAAGCCATTGCCTTGCAAATCACACGTCCAAAATTCCTCCACACAAGCTCAGCATCCATTTGCACTAGGTTTTGGGCCTCACATGCGCCTATACAGGCCCATGCATAGAGGACCCAATTCTCATGCACACGAATTCTTCATGACTTTGCATCAGCTGTGGCTATAAATAGAAGGCATTGCTCACTTCAAAACTAAACCTAAAGGCGCCTGAAATGCTGCAAGAGTGATTTCCCAACCATACCAAAGGAACTAAATCCATTTTCTTCAAAATATTCAGATCTAAAATTCGATTGAATTTTGTTGAATCTTTAGATCCAAAGTTCCTAAACCTTCATCATCTGATCCATTGAAGTTCTGTTTTGCAAAAGGAACCAAGGAAAAGGACTCAAAACTTCACAATTCAAAGGTGTGCATCAGCTGGTTTTTGCTTCGAATCTCTTTGCTCTTTGATCTATTGAACTTGCCATTGTGTTGTCTGAAGTCCTCCCTATGGAGGCATCATTATTGAGTGTTTAATTGTTGAAATCCATGAAGTTCAGCATGAACACCATCTAGAAGAGAAACTAATGGCACAGGGGTGATGTACATCACCCCAGCTTTAATTTGGTGTATAGATCGTGTGGATTGATTAAAGTTGCAAAACCTGCAACTGGTGGCCGGACTTTGGCTTCTCACCGGAGAAGACGGTGGTTTCCACCACCGTCCACGCGTGGCTGGTCTCATAGCCCTTGGATCATTTGGTCACGATCTAATCCTGGCCCTTGTTATGTTTGACTCCATTTAATTCATGGTACCACGCGCTTGACTCATGTACATGGTAGGCGCGCGCTTGAGAGCCTTCTGATCAGCCACGTCAATTAATGAGGCTTGATCAGACGCTCGTGGTTTTTTTTCTATTTTTGATTTAATTCATTTTATTTCTTTTATTTCATTTAACTTCAAAAAATCATAACTCTCTCATTTTAATTCCAAAAAATATGGGACCAATTGCATTCTTTCTCTTTTTAATTCTAGTTTCTAAAAATGATTTTTAATATTTTTTATTTTATCATTTGATATTTTTTGTGAATTTTCTCTTTTCTGGTTATTTTTAATTCATTTTAAATAGTTTTTGATATTCAAAAAATACAAAAATATTTTCTCAACCTATTTGAATGATGATGGATCTATGAAAAATATTCTCATTAATTTTTTAATTGATTTGAGATTTATTTGAGATTTTAGTTCAATTAGGTTATTTTTATTCATTTTTAATTGATTAAAAATAGTTTCTGACTTTTAAAAATGCTGAAATATTTTGCCAAACTTTGTTTGACCTTGTTGGATTTGGGATAAATCACTTGAACTCTTCAAAGTTGATTTGAAGTGATTTTGAAGTTTGACCTTTCTTTAATATTTTAATTCAAGTTTATTTTCAAATATTAAAAATGCTAAAAATATTTTGTTCATTTCTTGACTTCCAATCTTCATCCCACTTCTGTTTGTGATTGTTTGACCATGATCCTCAATGTCATTGGTCAACACTTGTTGATTGGTACATTCCATTTCATTTAATGCACTTTATTCTTTTCATTTCCATTATCCATATTTCTTCTTCTTCTTCTTCTTCTTTTTTTATCAATGAGTTAAAGGTTGATAAGTTAGCATTGATTATGGAGGTTTAATCTTCCTTGATTCAAATCTAATTCATCTTGATCAAATGATCAAGTGAATGGATTTGCATTAAGGATAGATTGCTTCTTAAATCATGCAAAAGACTTAAACCAATACAAGATCATTTCTCTTCTTCTTTTTGGCATGGCAAGTTGTGGGAACTTGATTCACTAATCAAGACTTCTAACTTGTGTTGTTGCCTACATTATTATTGACTGGCCTCAGATAGTTGTGACTTCTACATAAGTCCAATTACGATTGCTTAACATAGCGCTAAATTTGCCTTATGGCACACTAACTACTAACATTAACCATTAACTATTAACATTTACTTCTTGCTCTTTACATTTATGCAATTTACTATTCTTGCACATATTATTCATTTGCTTTTCCCTTTGCTCACTTGAGCACATGTTTATGTTAATGCAATTTGCCTTTTGCTCACTTGAGCACATAATTGTGTATATACTATTGTGCTTGTGTTTTGTTTTGATTGTTGTTGACCAAATGCAAAGAAATGGACAAATGGACTTAGACTTTAGGACTTTCCCTATGCAAATTTGGAGTCAAAGAGCAACTAGGCATTGGGCCTTTAGAGTGCTATAAAAGTCAAAGAGCAACTAGGCATTGAGCCTTTAGAGTGCTATAAATGTTGAAGAAGACTTTGAAAGGATCAACTTCTAAACTCCCTCTTGTTCATTCTTGATTGTTTGATGGAACTTTTTAATGTGTGTGTTCTTGTCCTAGGGATTCCAACATTGATCCAAATTGAGGAACCATTGCCATGAGTTTTCTAAGAGAGAGAGATCTAAAAGCCATTGGAAGATTCCTAGGAGCTTGTTGTGATTGTGTGCTTGCTTGCTTGAATATTTGTTTATCTTGCATATTCCAAAGGATGGAGCTACTTGGATCATCAATATGATCTCAAGAGAGGAACTCCATGTGTGGTTTTACTTCTTATCCCTCACCTCTTGTATGATTAGGATTTTAGCCATTCTTCTTCTTCCCTCCACTCTAACCCAAGCCAAAACTTTTGTGCAAACATCTAACATTTGTTTTCAACATTAGAAACCTAAGCCTTATGCTTTTGATTTTCAAACTTTCTTTTCATAACACTTATTTTGAATTGAATCTTTAATCCACTTTGACCATATTTTATAAATACTTCTCATTGGTAAATATAACCCATTCAAATGTCTTTTTGTGGTTTCAATGGCCACTTTCTTAATCAATTTTTTCATAACCTTTAGGTATTAGGTTTGAGTTATCCTTGAGGTAGATGTAATACTTACCTATATCCTTAGTGATGGACAATGAGTCTTCCATGCTTATTATAGGGTTAATCCCTCACTATCATGTTGAAGCTATCCTCACATGGTGGATTCTGTGGTTTTAGGTTGAGTTTTCTCCCTTGGATAACAAAAGACCTTAAGGCTTTTGGACCAATCAATTCACCAACTCATTTTTGAGATTTTTACCCCGAACTACGAGGTTTTGATCCTAATCTTTTAAGATGGTACGTATGAAATGGGTTTATCCATCCAAACACAAAATGTAAATAAACTTGTATATTCTTTTCTCATCTCTTCAATCATGTTTGCACAAATAAATTTTCACAAAATACCAACCTTACAACAAATGTGAAAAGGGCTCCCTAGGAGTACCTAGGATGTTTTGGGTGCTTAAAACCTTTCCATTGCATAACCAACCCCCTTACCCAGATCTCTGACATTTTTACTAGTTTTTGATTCGATAAAACTTTTAGGTTTTTGTTCGCTTTCTAACCATTCCTTTGGATAAATAAAAGTGCGGTGGCGACTCGACTTGTATGGTTTGCCTTGGATTTAGTCAATATCTCTAATGGTAACGAATACCCCGCTACACATATCATGTGGGTATACCTATTCTTGATCAGTTGTCGTTCAGTGGTTTAGAGAAGATCCCGTCTTCACAAGAGATTGCTGACATGCTTCATGTGGATGTATCTGACATTGTTGCCAATATGACTACCAAAGGTGGAATTCAAGGTCTCCCATCTGATTTTCTGATTGCCAAAGCTACTTTGTTTGGGAAGGCCATGAGTAAGGAAGCTTTTGAAGCCATATTTGTACTCCTCGTCTATGGGCTAGTGTTATTTCCCAACATCGACAACTTTGTGGATGTGAACGCTATTAGGATTTTCTCTTCTCTTAATCCCGTTCCGACTCTGTTGGGTGACACTTATTTCTCTTTGCATATGAGGAATGCAAAGGGAGGTGGTTCCATTGTGTGTTGTTTGCCTCTGTTGTACAAGTGGTTTATTTCGCACTTACCTCAGACGCTTGCCTTCAAGGAGAACAAGGGATGTCTACGGTGGTCCACGAGACTTATGTCTCTCACTAATGATGATATCTCTTGGTATAACCGTGTTTATGATGGCGTTCAGATTATTGACTCTTGTGGTGAGTTCTCCAATGTACCTCTTCTTGGTACATGTGGTGGAATTAACTACAACCCTGCTTTGGCTCGCCGTCAGCTTGGGTTCCCCTTAAAGGATAAACCTAACAATATTTTGTTGGAAGGCTTGTTCTTTTAAGAGGGTAAAGATCCCCAAAACTTGAAGGATAGGATGGTCCGCGCTTGGCGCAAGGTTCATAGGAAATGGAGGAATGAGCTTGGTCCTAAGAATTGTATTGCTTTGGAACCTTACACCTCTTGGGTAAGGAAGAGAGCCCTTGAGTACCGCATGCCGTACAAGTATCCGAGACATACCCCTATGGTTATGGTTGGGCCTTCAACCCTCCCTAATCAAGGAGTAGAGGAGTTGAGAGACGAAGACCGGTCGCGTGCATGGGTCCGTGAGCGTGAGGAACTTCTTCAGCAGCTCAAAGATAAGGATGCAATGATAGAATTTCTAGAGCATCAGATTATCGATGAGCCTGATGATGTGGTTACTTCTCTTCTTCCTCACTCATCTAGGTTTTGGAAGAGAAAGTATGATCAACTCGCCAAGGAGAAGGCCGACATGGAAGTAGCTTATGAGAGAGAGGTGAAGAGGCTTCGTGCAACTTATCTTCCGATCTCGAAGGCTTTGGACGACTGCTTCTAGGGCTCCAAAGGATGTTTATTCTCCTTTTCTCTTGTATTGTATTTGGTTACCAAAATTGTACTACTTCTTTTGTGTAAAAAGTTTCCAAATGTTATTATTGCTATGAGTATTCCGTATATGTCTTAAAAAATTCAATATTTTCAAATGTTTGCAAATAGATCTCTAAAATGTTCCTCTGATTAAAAACAAATCATATGCACAAGAATTGCATGCATCATATGTGTCGCTCCCCAGGATTTCCCGAATCCAGGTACAAACGCGAAAAGAGGCGGCGAAGAAAAGAAAGAAAAGAGTCGCCAGCTATGTACTTTTATCCCAAGAGAAGGGAAAGGTAGTACTGCATAACCTAGAGGGAACGGATAAAACAAAGTATCGAACCAGAGAAAACTGAGTATGGGGGCCGGTTACGTGAAGGGAAGGTTATCGCACCCCTTCACGTCTGTGGTACTCCACAGGATCCACGATTGCTAGTTAAGTCTAAAATGTGTATAAAAATCCTATATGCAATGCAAAAGAGAGAAAATCAAAGTAGGGAAAATAAAGAGTTATTGCTCGCACAGGCCCTACCCTGCTGCATACGTATCTCAAGAAGGATTGAGAATCAGAGCACCGTAGCTCGGCTAATCTATTTCCATTTGTTTTGTGTTTTTTAGATGGACGATGTTACTACGCAATCTACCGGATGATCGACCTTTGGAGACTTACTCACCTGTAGTAGAAGGAGTTAACGTGTCCTTAAGAAAAGAAAATCAAAGAGTTTGTTTGTGTTTTAGGAATGCTCATGCAAGAAAGGAAGTCCTAGACGAAGGAACCGTGCTACCTTAATTGACATGCAAACGAGAGACTACACGAAGTCTAGCAAACCTATGGGGAAGACGATCACAAGTCTCATAAGAGAACAACGAAAACTGGAAATGGAATGCCAATCAATGGGCTTACATCCAATCTCTAAAAACAAACGGGAAACAGAAAGCCAATCGCTGGTCTTACATCTGACTCCAAACAACAAACGCAAAAAAAGAAAAAGGGTGCCCGGAGAGATCTCGCTCAATCTCCTGCCTACGTATCTCATCTGGTATGAGAATCAGGGCGATGTAGTTCCTCTTAACAGGGGAGAAACTTTCTCCTAACCAGAGACTAGGGAGATGACAAGCTAATAGGAAGACTACGACTCGAGCCTAAAAGTTGTCATGAAAACGATCCCTAAGTTGAGGTCTCTAATCAGAACCTAACTCGCACAGGAAGCAAGTCAATCTAAACAGCAAATAAACATCAATCACAGGTGAGCAAGTATCACACTCTATATGCAAACAAGCGGCTCATACAAGGCTGGGCTTTAGTCAAGGCGTCATATCAACCTCGACAAACAAACCAAAATTGTACAAGGTGAAGTGGAGCTCTTAACCACTAACATTGAGAGTTAGGGTGAGTAGATGAAAGGTAATGAGGGTTAGACCTCATAGCTCTTAACCCTGGCCTGGGTGAGCTTCAAATCAATGAAATCATGGGGATCCAGAAAGAGGGACCCTATTCCACTTGACTGACTCTATATACAAAGATCTTGGGTTAGGTTCAAGAGCATCAACACTTAGTGCGAGCATAATGAACGACTCAACCATTAACAGGGGATTGATTGCTAATCCCTTCTATCTGTTAATTGCCTCTTCACTTAGGAGGACTTAACAAATAACGATGCCTCATTTAGAGGTCTTTAGCACAAAAATAAACAAACACAGACATTGCCTCTTAAGGAGGACTTCAGCCAAATGCCTTCCAAAAGAAACGACAGGGCTTCCAGACTACATAAAGAATAGAATGGTTACCTAAGTGGTATGCCAACCACAAACCAAAGCAAATCTCAGGCAAGAGCTAAAAGCGACTAATGTACCTGTACAAAAGTTAAACAGTTAATATCATATTCAGAAAACCAAACAGACAATCAACAGTGATGCTTATTCATCATCTACACAAGGCAAGTCAAAGGTACAGTTCAAGTGATTCCATCACACTCAATGAATCTACAACACAAGAAAGGATAGTGGACAAAGTAATTTGCATCTCATGTAATGAGATCACATCAACCATTAGAGCTAGATGCTTGAACCTGAAATACAAAGCTCAATCGGTGAGTACAAACCACTAGTACCAAGACTAGGGTCAAAGGCAAAGCAAATAGTCAAAACAGAAGCTAATATTCCACATGAAGCACATCTAATCAAATAAGAACGTGTCCAATGATCATGAGATTTTTTATGTGATATCAACATGTTAAAGGCACACAATGTGATCAACAATTGGACATACAAATGAGAAAATGCAAATCAAAACAGAAAAACATCCAATGATCATGAGATTTTTTATGTGATATCAACATGTTAAACACAAGCCTCATGCAAAAAATTAGGTCCAGAAGATGTCAAATGGCATGTGTATGAAAATGAACAAAAGCATGGTTCAAAATGTTACACCAAATGTCACACCATAGGATCATGTATACAAAACAGTGATATCAAATGGTAAAAATGCCAAATCAAATCTCAAAAATCAGGCAACATGTTAGGATCAAGCATGTTAAATTTCAATGCAATTGGACAATCAATGAGCATTTCACAATCAATTGAATGAAGCATGGTAATTTTGCATACATGTTCAAACACACAATCTCAATTAAAAATCCAGAACCATTCAATTCACACAAATGACATCTAAAAAATATAGACATCAATACAATCAAGTGAAAAAAAATTGGGAGCAATTTGGATTTATTTGCTATTTTTTTATGATTTTTGCAAGTTGAAGAAAATAAAATGAATTATCATGAAATAATGTGGAGGGAAATGAAATGTTGAAATGCCATTTAAAAAAATGCTAAACCTAGGTGTTGAACCCAGGACATGCCAGTCAAAGAAGACGCTGGAAAATAATATTCACAAATTGTCATTGCCAAGTTTCGAACAGAGGTCATGTAAGTCAACATAAGGCGCTTCAAAATAAATTCCACAAATGTAATTATGCCAGAATCGAACTGAGGATGTAAAGGATCAAGGCGGCGTTGGAAAGTAAAATCAAAACAATGCGTGGCCAGGGATCGAACCGAGGAAGCCAAGGTTGCAAACGCGCTCAGAGTGAAACGCAGTGTTTCACTAATTGAGGTGGCATGCCAACTCATCAGGTCAAGGCACGCGTGGATAAGTCAAGATAGCGCAGGCCAATGGTTACGCCAACAGGGAGCCACGCGAGCGCCAGCCGGGATAAACCCTAGCAATTATTACAGGCGGCGGCTGGTGGTTGTTTCCACCGTCTTCTCCGGCCAGCCAGGCGGAGAAGACCTAAATTTTTTTCCAGAATTTAAAACCATGCACATCATTGGAAAGATCTCGTCATGTAGATCAAGAAAATCATATTATCTAGATCTAAATCACCATGTATTAAGCAAATCGAAGCAAAACATCTTCACATTCAAAAGTTCAGATCAACATATCTCACTCATTTTCTAACCAAATCAAAATCTAAAAGCATCAGGATCATCAGCATTGAAAGTTCTACCTATTCATGGAAATAAAATGAAGAATCATGAGATTCAAAATCGAACCTTCTTGAAGAACAGAATGATGAAACAGTGGATTCAAGCTCCAGCAATGTCCAGATCTTCTCCTCAACTTGTGTATTGAAGGTTTGAGCACGAATTATCAGCTGAAAAGGCTTGCATCTTACTTAATTTCAGAACACCATCTTCATCTTCAAGCTTTGAGCATGCATGATTCTTGACCAAATCCACCAATCCAGGCCTCGATTCCTACTAAATGATGATCAATGAACACGAATATGCAAGAAAATGGATGTGTTATGTGAAGAATTTTGAAGTTTGAATTGAGAGAAAATTT
This sequence comes from Lathyrus oleraceus, assembly GCF_024323335.1. Taxonomy (NCBI): domain Eukaryota; kingdom Viridiplantae; phylum Streptophyta; class Magnoliopsida; order Fabales; family Fabaceae; genus Lathyrus; species Lathyrus oleraceus. Next base: position 435,911,626 of record NC_066582.1, on the reverse strand, counting down.
TGAGAGAATGGAAATTTTCAGATCTAGAAATGTGTTTTTTTCAAATTCTGTTAGGATTAGGCTTTTATGTGATTCACTAATGATGCTGTAATCAAAATTAGGCATGGCTAATTGGAAATTAGAGAGAAATGAGGTGTGATGCCAAAAATGCAAATGTGAGGTGGCATGAGCAAATGCACGTGAACAGTGCCATGCAAGGTCCAATTTCACTTAAAATCATCCAACAAACATGATGGAATTGGAATTAGGCCCATGTGATCCACCAAATTTGAATTCTCCATTTTCCTTCCAAAATGTACATGTATGAACACTTGATCATATGAGTTAATTTCATGCAATGAAATGCTTGATTTGGAAAATATTGGTCACAAGGAGCATTTTGCAAAAAGAGTGGCTCAATTTGGAGTTTTGAATCAAAAGTTATGCCATGTTGAACTTCCATGCACACTTGGTGATCATTTGGCCATAACTTCTCAACCATTCATCAGATGAACATGTTCTTGGACTTTTTGGAAATGGGAGAGAAATATATTCAACTTTCATGTTCACCAAAAATTCATTTGAAGCTTCTTTGATGTTGGAAAATCAAGTTGAATGTGGTCCAAAAACTTGCCATTTTTGGAAATTTGAAATTACAGGTCATTTTTCCATTTTCGGAAACTTTTGATTTGACTTCAAAACCTTCAAGACAGATGTTTGACATGATGAATAGGACTTGTATGAACATGAATGAGATGCTCCCACTCACTTCTCCAACTCAAAGCCCTCAGTTGACTGCACAGTTGACTTTTATGGTCCTCAGATGACCTGGAAATGCACTGATGAATTTGGGCCTCTGCCACTTGGGGAAAACTGCTTCAAAATGAACCCTAACTCATATAAGCTCTTCAGAATAATCATGTGGCCTTCATCTCAAGGAAAGACTTGCTCTTTTGTACAAAGGATTCTCTTGATGCCAATTCTGACTACCATGATGCAATGCAATATGGAATGATAAATGACCTAAAAAATGAAATGAATGCATGAATGGGGAGGGCAAATTTGAGGTGCTACAGCTGCCTCTATTCAATCAACTGGGAACCTGAACGGATGAAAGCAACGACTATCATACTTTCAAGGTAAACAGGGATTGAATACCAAAAGAACCAGAGAATTTGCACTCCGATAGGTGATGAACCAAGGAAAGCGAGGCCATTTACCGATGGCGGCTTCAACAGAAGGAAAGCGAGGCCATTTATCGATGGCGGCTTTAACAGAAGGAAAGCGAGGCCATTTACCGATGGCGGCTTCAACAGAAGGAAAGCGAGGCCATTTACCGATGGCGGCTTCAACAGAAGGAAAGCAAGGCCGTTTACCGATGGCGGCTTCAGAACAAGTCTTGATATTTACCGATATCAAAGAAAGCGAGGCCATTTACCGATGGCGGCTTCAAGATGAAAACTTGATATTTACTGATATCAACGAAAGCGAGGTCATTTACCGATGGCGGCTTCAAAACAGATTTGATATTTACCGATATCCATGAAAGCGAGGCCATTTACCGATGGCGGCTTCAAGATGGCAACTTGATATTTACTGATATCAACGAAAGCGAGGCCATTTACCGATGGCGGCTTCCATTGGGGAGGAAAAAAAAGATGTTTACAACTGGAACAAGACTAGACGTTTACTGACGACTCTACTGAGGAATTGATATTAGAAAGCGCTTCACGACCAGACATTTACCGATGACTGGGAAGAAAGGATACACGACCAGACATTTACCGATGACTGGGATGGGACACGATGTTTACCGAAATCGAAAGATGATGTTTACCGACACCAAAGAAAAAGCTTCACGACCAAGCATTTACCGATGACTGGGAAGAAAGGATACACGACCAGACATTTACCGATGACTGGGAAGAAATGATACACGACCAGACATTTACCGATGACTGGGAAGGAACTCGGTGTTTACCGACATCGAAAGATGATGTTTACCGACATCAAAAAAAGAAAGGACACACACGGGTGTTGATAGAACGATTTTGTAGATGCCACGAGAGGCATGCCATTTACAGATGGCCAACGATTGGAATTCGACGTTTACCGACATCGACAGATGATGTTTACCGACACCAAAAGGGATTGACACGACACTTACCGGTATCGCAAGGATGACATCCACATATGTCAGAACAAAGCAGACACTTGTCAGGGACTAAACTGGGGAGAGAATCAAGTTTTCCTTCCACAGACTGGTGAGAAAATAAATCTCACTGGGATTTATCGATCCTGAATGCTGCCAAGAGCAACTGCTGCAAATGTGCTGCACGGATGTTGAAAGATGATCCGCCTCTGCTGGGGATAAGATCCAATCTGGTTTAACACATGTATGCATATGTTTGAGTTTTTCGTGGCGTAATGCTCCATATCGAATGGAAATGCTACGCGATTTGAGAATGCGAATGCAAATGATGATTACTATATGCAAGATGCAAAGGGAGGAAAAACTCCTGCTGGGAAAGCACACGATCGCTTTGCTGAGCACACGATCTCTGATTCGATCTTCCAACTCCGTGGGGACACACAACAATCCTGCTGAGGATACTTACTGATCTGACATTCTCGGAACGGCAGAGAAACCAACTCAACAGGGGAGTCACTTGTTGGGAAAACACCAACCTCTCGACCATGCTGGGGAAAAGCGCTGCTGCTGGGGAAAATCCTCACCGGGGATGAACTCCACTGAACCCGATCTGCTTGGGGATTTCACTGGGGAAAAACTGCCAAAACACACCTCCGCTGGGGAAACAGCGACCTTCAGACTTGCTGGGGAAAAACTCTCTCAACCCTGCTGGGGAACAAAGTTCCGAACTTGGCTTAGACAACCCAACTTCTCACACTACTGGACAGTGTTGAAACAAACAGGGTCTTCCCTCGAACAAACTTTGGCTCATCAGCTTCAGCCATCAATCAAAGGTAGTAACCTGCAAACGGCAGGACATACATGCCCCAGGGGATCGCATGGACAAGATATACTCAAGTGTACTCAACATTCAGAATGATTTTCAAATGTTTTATCTTTCCGCACGTCATTGTCTAGCCTTCATGTTTTTAGATGCAATGTTTATCAAAAATTCGGACGTTTTTGCAAACAAAACAGTAAAATAAAAACACAAGAGAGCAATTTGACTGAATAACTACTTTTATTGATTGAAAATGGCCTATAAAGGCAAATTACATCAGGAAGCAATTCCTAGGAAGAGGTAATTGCGCCAAAAGAGGAAATAAACTATCCTATTGGCAATGTGGACACGACATTCCATTATTTTCCAATTCTGTTATGACTCGTATATCCTCAATTTCCCCAAATTCTTCGCTTTCTGGGAAGAGTGATTGGACCGATCATATCCTTCAAGAGGGTAGACACTGAAACGCGATGAAGTATAGATAACTCAGATTGTAGTCTTCGCTTTAATCCCTCTTTTGCCTGGACCGCCTTTTCAGGTTTTCAATCCACCGGAATACCCATTTTTTTCTAAGCCGCCTTTGCAGGTTTTCGACTTACCGGGTGTACATATTATTTTTTATTCTTTATCCCTAACTTTTGCCCGAACCCTTTTTTTTTCTTGGTTCGCCGGGATGCCCTTTTTTGCCTGGACTTTTTTTTTTGTCCAGCGGGTCAGTTTATGCGAAGTATTCTTTGACTACATCTGAGTTCACAGGGGACGGAAAATCTTCACCATCCATAGTTGTAAGCATCAAGGCTCCACCAGAAAAGACCTTCTTAACAACATATGGACCTTCATAATTCGGCGTCCACTTTCCCCTGTTATCTGTACCAGGAGGAAGGATCCTCTTCAAAACCAAATCACCTGTCTGATAGCTTCGAGGACGCACTTTCTGATCAAAGGCCTTCTTCATCCTTCTCTGATACAGTTGTCCATGGCACACAGCCGCTAATCGTTTTTCCTCGATAAGACTCAACTCATTGAACCTTGTCCGAACTCATTCAGCTTCGTCTAACTTGACATCCAACAGGACTCTTAGAGAAGGAATCTCCACTTTAACAGGTAGAACTGCTTCCATACCATACACAAGGGAGTAAGGGGTTGCCCCGGTCGACGTACGTACTGAGGTACGATACCCATGCAAAGCGAAAGGCAACATCTCGTGCCAATCCTTGTACGTCACAACCATCTTTTGCACAATCTTCTTAATGTTTTTGTTTGCCACCTCTACAGCACCATTCATCTTTGGTCTGTAAGGAGAAGAATTGTGGTGTTCGATCTTAAAATCCTTGCAAAGCTCTTTCATCATCTTGTTATTGAGATTCGAACCATTATCAGTGATGATTCTCTCAGGAACCCCATAACGACAAATAATTTCTTTCTTAATGAATCGAGCAACCACTTGTCTGGTAACACTGGCATAGGACGCTGCTTCCACCCACTTGGTGAAGTAATCAATCGCGACCAGGATGAAGCGATGTCTGTTAGAAGCAGTAGGTTCAATCTTCCCAATCATATCGATGCCCCACATCGCGAATGGCCACGGTGAATTCATAATATTCAGGGGGTTTGGTGGTACATGCACTTTATCTGCATAGATCTGACATTTGTGGCACTTCCGAGCGTACTTGAAACAATCAGATTCCATGGTTATCTAGTAATAACCGGCTCTTAACAACTTCTTGGCCATTGCATGACCACCAGCATGGGTACCGAAAGATCCCTCGTGTACTTCCTGCATCAACATGTCTGCTTCGTGTCTATCCACACATCTGAGCAGAACCATGTCAAAGTTCCTCTTGTACAACACATCATCCTGATTCAAATAAAAGCTTCCAGCTAGCCTTCTCAATGTCTTATTGTCATTCTTTGACGCTCCTTCAGGATACCCCTGGCTTCTGAGGAAATTCTTAATATCATAAAACCACGGCTTCTCATCAATAACAGACTCGGCTGCAAACACATACGCAGGCCTCTCGAGTCGATTCACAGCAACGTGTGGCACATGATTCTGCCAATGGACTTTAATCATGGAAGACAATGTGGCTAAGGTATCGGCCATTTGATTTTCATCTCGGGGCACATGATACAACTTCACTGTCTTGAAGAAAGTTAGGATCCTTCTGGTGTAATCTCGATAAGGAATCAAATGCGGCTGATGAGTATTCCAGTCTCCATTGACTTGGTTAATCACTAGAGCGGAATCTCCATAGATGTCCAGAGTTTTGATCCTTAGATCGATGGCTTCTTCAATCCCCATGATACAAGCCTCGTACTCAGCTTCGTTGTTGGTTACTTGAAAAGTCAATCTGGCGGAAAAAGGTATGTGTGCACCTTTAGGATTAATGAGTACCGCCCCAACACCATTGCCATTCATATTTACCGCCCCATCAAACATCAGTGTCCACTTGTCATCAGGATCCGGTCCTTCCTCGACAAGAGGCTCTTCACAATCTTTCAACTTTAAGTACATGACATCTTCATCGGGGAATTCAAACATCATCGGCTGATAGTCATCAATTGGTTGCTCGGCAAGTTAATCAGACAGAATACTACCTTTGATGGCCTTTTGCGACGTGTACTGGATATCATACTCTGTCAAAATCATCTGCCAACGGGCCACTCGTCCGGTAAGAGCCGGCTTTTCAAAGATGTACTTTACTGGGTCCATCTTAGAAATCAACAAAGTAGTATGGTTCAACATATACTGTCTCAGTCGGCGAGCAGCCCATGCCTAAGCGCATCAAGTTTTCTCGAGCAGCGAATATCTTGTTTCGCAGTCGGTAAACTTTTTGCTAAGGTAGTATATTGCATGCTCTTTTCGACCAGACTCGTCATGCTGTCCCAATACACACCCCATCGAATTCTCAGTTACTGAAAGGTACATTATCAGAGGCCTCCCAGGAACTGGAGGTACAAGAATTGGAGGTTTCTGCAAATATTCTTTTATCTTATCAAAAGCTTTTTGACAGTCATTATTCCACCTGATTTCTTGATCTTTTCTTAGCAATTTGAATATTGGTTCGCACGTAGCGGTTAGGTGAGATATGAACCGCGCAATGTAGTTCAGTCTCCCTAAAAACCCACGGACCTGCTTTTCCGTTCTTGGTTCAGGAATTTCTTGGATAGCTTTTACTTTTGCTGGATCAACCTCAATCTCTTTCTCACTGACAATGAAGCCTAACAGCTTCCCGGATCTCACCCCAAACGTACACTTGTTTGGATTCAGCCTCAGTTTGAACTTTCTCAACCTTTCAAACAACTTCTGCAAGTTTACCAAGTGCTCCTCTTCTGTCTGAGACTTCGCAATCATATCATCCACGTACACTTCAATTTCTTTGTGCATCATGTCATGAAAGAGAGTCGTCATAGCTCTTTGGTAGGTAGCACCAGCATTCTTCAACCCGAATGGCATCACCTTATAACAGAACGTGCCCCAAGGTGTAATGAATGTCGTCTTCTCCATGTCTTTTGGCGCCATCTTGATCTGATTATAGCCAGAAAATCCATCCATGAAATAGAAAACCGAGGATTGAGCAGTATTATCAACCAATACATCAATGTGAGGTAATGGGAAGTCATTTTTCGGACTGGCTCTGTTTAAATCTCGGTAATCGACACACATCCTGACTTTACCATCCTTCTTCGGCACGGGAACGATGTTGGCCACCCAAGGGGGATAATGAGTAACTACTAGAAAACCAGCATCCAACTGTTTCTGAACTTCCTCTTTGATCTTGACAGCCATATCAGGACTAGTTCTGTGAAGCTTCTACTTTACCGAAGGACAATCTTCTCTGAGAGGTAGCCTGTGCACCACAATATCTGTATCCAAACCAGGCATATCTTGATACGACCATGCGAATATCTCCACATATTCTCGCAGCATTTCAATCAGCCCTCTCTTGACTTTTTCCTCTAACGCAGCCCCTATCTTGATCTCTTTCTTGGCATCCTCAGTACCAAGTTAATGACTTCCAACTCTTCCTGATGAGGTTGGTGACCCTTTCCTCCTGTTTCAATAATCTGACCAATTCTTTAGGGAGTTCACAATCTTCTTCACTCTCCTCTTCGGCTTGGTAAATGGGATTATCAAAGTCATAATGAGCCATAACAGAACTGTTTATAATGGAATCCGCAAGATCAATTCTGCACGAACGATGTTCAATGCTTTATTTTAGAAAAGAGTTCAAGAAAGTCACAAAAAACAACAAAAAAAATATTGCCATTTTTTATTGTTTTGAAAATGAAAATAAAAACAGAAAGATAGTGAGCACAAATTTGATTGCAAAACGTCCTTTATTAATGATAATCATTGAAAGTTCAAAACATGATGTGGCCCTACAATGAACCACTATGCCCCGGGCAGAGCGTAGGGTTTTCATGCAAAATGAAAAACAAAAGAAAATTACTCTGTCTGAAGAGTAACTTGGACTATTTCTTCAATAGTCCAGTTGTTGATCCTCTCCCCTGGAGCACAAGGGGGCACCCAACTGTCCATATCGCAATCATTGTCACCGTCTTCACTGCCTGTTGCAAAGACATCACCGTGATTCATCAAGTTCGAACTTTCATCTTCCACATTGTTTACTCTGTGCCCACCATGCTGAGGCATAGGATTATTCACCACGTTCGGAGCAGGACCAAAGTTAATTATCTTGGCATCAATCAAATCCTGAACTTTATGGTGAAAAGCCCGACAATTCTCAATGTGATGCCTTGGTGCCCCAGAATGAAAATCACACCGGACATTGGCATCATACCCAACAGGAATCTTCGTTAATGGAGCCATAGTGCGAAGTTCAACAAACTTCAACCTGAGCAGTTCAGGAAGTAACTCAGCATAAGTCATCGGCAACGGGTCAAAACGACGCTCTGGCATTCTTTGTCTTGGTTGAAATTGGCGTTGTTGTTGTTGTTGTGGTGGTGGTCCTCTTTGTTGTTGTTGAGGTTGGGCTGTTGGAATAGTCACAGCAGCAACTTGACGATATTGTTGACCTCTGTTCATATTTCTCCGATGGTGTACAACATTTGTCTCACCCTCTCTCCTTCTGGGTGCCCCCGAAAATGGTTTTCTAGCACTTGAAGAGCTTGAAGAACCAGGATCTTGGATCTTCCCTGCTTTGATAAGACTTTCAGTTCTCTCTCCGCAGATCACAACATTTGAGAAACTACCAAACGGGCAACTTCCCATACGGTCCATGAACACACCTTGTAGGGTTCCGATGAACATATCAGTCAGTTCTCTCTCCAACATCGGAGGTTGCACTCTTGCAGCTAGTTCACGCCACCTCTGGGCATACTCTTTGAAGCTCTCACCAGTCTTTTGACACAAACTCTGCAACTGGGTTATGCTCGGAGCCATGTCCATATTATGTTTGTACTGCCTCAGAAAAGCTTCACCCAACTCTCTCCAGTTTCTGACAGATTCTTTCCTCAGGTCCATGTACCAATCCAAGGAGGCTCCAGACAAGCTGTCTTGGAAAAAGTACATCCACATCTTCTCATCATCAGTGTATGCAGATATTTTCCTGTAGTAAGCTTGCACATGAGTTCGAGGACAAGAAGTGCCACTATATTTGTCAAAAGATGGCGCTTTGAATTTGTAAGGGATCCTCAATCCATCAACTAGACCCATATTGGTAACATCAAAGCCCAAAGAATTCTAGCATTCCATGGCACGAATCTTTTCAGCAAGGGCATCAACTTTTCTATCCCTCTCTTCCGTCCTTCCTACTACATCATCATCACTGAGGACAGTGAACATATCTTCCTGTCTGTCAACCAAATGAGCAGGATGGCGGGCTGGAGCACAGGCCGCCTGAGCATTAGCAGTCTCTGCAATGATGGGTTGTCCGTTGATTCTGATACCCCTCAATTCATCACCCACAACATAGTTATTGACAGGGAAGATTTCGAACAACAGGGGGAATCACAACTTCTTGTCTCTGGGCCAAGGCTCGGAGTTCCTCTTGCCCTTGCACTACCCGTTGCATCATATTCATGAACTGGGCCATGTTGGCCCTCATCTTTACCAATTCTGCTTGAACTTGATCCATGTTTCTCTGTTGATTCAGCCTTGTTGCGTAACGGTGCGGACGATACTCAGCAATCCTGTCTGAAACGAGAACAAGAATGAGAAATCCTCCTCAAGAACACCTGTAATGATGCAAGAATGATATGTGTATGATGCGTGTGATGCGTATGCGGGTTAACCTTTTTCTTTTTATGCATTATTTTTTCGAAAATAAACATGCTATGATGCAAAATAATGAAACCATGGCGGGTTGGCTGTGTATCACAAGGCACAAGATCAGAGCTTCAGCATGAATCCGGAACCGGGAACCATAGAACATGGTCATCAACTCAGAACCCATACTTCAGAACCAACGGTCACCAACAAGAACCAAACAAAAGTCACCGACAGAACATGGTCACCAACAGCACAAGTCACCATCAGTACCTGTAAATGATTCATTCCCACCCCACTCACAGGTGTAATCTAGGCCAGGGTAAGGTCAAGAGAAACGCAGGATAAACAATCCTTTCAAGAATATCATCATATGCACACCAGATGTATGCAACGATAATACCTCATCAGAATCTGAACTGCTCGTGATACCATGTTCCGCTAAGTGGCGCCATACCACCCGCTTCCCATGAATCACTCTATTCCTAGGTGTCCTAAAGTTCACTCATAGCCTGTGTATTGGGCCTTTTACCTCTTGTGGCTCCCACCCAATAGAGAAACAGATACACAGCCAACACAGTATGCATGAAACAGTAAAGGGCGCATAGGATGCAATGCAAGCAGATAAGTATGCAAAGCAATAAATACATAACACACAATAGACTATAAACAAACAAACGCTAGGAAAGGCCCGCTAGGGAAAGATAGTTCCCCAGCAGAGTCGCCAGCTGTCGCTCCCTAGGATTTCCCGAATCCAGGTACAAACGCGAAAAGAGGCGGCGAAGAAAAGAAAGAAAAGAGTCACCAGCTATGTACTTTTATCCCAAGAGAAGGGAAAGGTAGTACTGCATAACCTAGAGGGAATGGATAAAACAAAGTCTCGAACCAGAGAAAACTGAGTAAGGGGGCCGGTTACGTGAAGGGAAGGTTATCGCACCCCTTCACGTCTGTGGTACTCCACGGGATCCACGATTGTTAGTTAAGTCTAAAGTGTGTATAAAAATCCTATATGCAATGCAAAAGAGAGAAAATCAAAGTAGGGAAAATAAAGAGTTATTGCTCGCACAGGCCCTACCCTGCGTATCTCAAGAAGGATTGAGAATCAGAGCACCGTAGCTCGGCTAATCTATTTCCATTTGTTTTGTGTTTTTTAGATGGACGATGTTACTACGCAATCTACCGGATGCTCGACCTTTGGAGACTTACTCACCTGTAGTAGAAGGAGTTAACGTGTCCTTAAGAAAATAAAATCAAAGAGTTTGTTTGTGTTTTAGGAATGCTCATGCAAGAAAGGAAGTCCTAGACGAAGGAACCGTGCTACCTTAATTGACATGCAAACGAGAGACTACACGAAGTCTAGCAAACCTATGGGGAAGACGATCACAAGTCTCATAAGAGAACAACGAAAACTGGAAATGGAATGCCAATCAATGGGCTTACATCCAATCTCCAAAAACAAACAGGAAACAGAAAGCCAATCGCTGGTCTTACATCTGACTCCAAACAACAAACGCAAAAAAAGAAAAAGGGTACCGGGAGAGATCTCGCTCAATCTCCTGCCTACGTATCTCATCTGGTATGAGAATCAGGGCGACGTAGTTCCCCTTAACAGGGGAGAAACTTTCTCCTAACCAGAGACTAGGGAGATAACAAGCTAATAGGGAGACTACGACTCGAGCCTAAAAGTTGTCATGCAAACGATCCCTAAGTTGAGGTCTCTAATCATAACCTAACTCGTACAAGAAGCAAGTCAATCTAAACAGCAAATAAACATCAATCACAGGTGAGCAAGTATCACACTCTATATGCAAACAAGCGGCTCATACAAGGCTGGGCTTTAGTCAAGGGGTCATATCAACCTCGACAAACAAACCAAAACTGTACAGGGTGAAGTGGAGCTCTTAACCACTAACATTGAGAGTTAGGGTGAGCAGATGAAAGGTAATGAGGGTTAGACCTCATAGCTCTTAACCCTGGCCTGGGTGAGCTTCAAATCAATGAAATCGTGGGGATCCAGAAAGAGGGACCCTATTCCACTTGACTGACTTTATATACAAAGATCTTGGGTTAGGTTCAAGAGCATCAGCAGGTAGTGCGAGCATAATGAACGACTCAACGATTAACAGGGGATTGATTGCTAATCCCTTCTATCTGTCAATTGACTCTTCACGTAGGAGGACTTAACAAATAAAAATGCCTCATTTAGAGGTCTTTAGCACAAATATAAACAAACACAGACATTGCCTCTTAAGGAGGACTTCAGCCAAATGCCTGCCAAAAGAAACGACCGGGCTTCCAGACTACATGAAGAATAGAATGGTTACCTAAGTGGTATGCCAACCACAAACCAAAGCAAAGCTCAGGCAAGAGCTAAAAGCGACTAATGTACCTGTACAAAAGTTAAACAGTTAATATCATATTCAGAAAACCAAACAGACAATCAACAGTGATGCTTATTCATCATCTACACAAGGCAAGTCAAAGGTACAGTTCAAGTGATTCCATCACACTCAATGAACCTACAACATAAGAAAGGTTAGTGGACAAAGTAATTTGCATCTCATGTAATGAGATCACATCAACCATTAGAGCTAGATGCTTGAACCTGAAATACAAAGATCAATCGGTGAGTACAAACCACTAGTACCAAGACTAGGGTCAAAGGCAAAGCAAATAGTCAAAACAGAAGCTAATATTCCACCTGAAGCATATCTAATCGAATAAGAACATGTCCTAAAAAGGATCAAACTCAAATCATAAGGCAAAGCCATCAAACATTTCATGTCATGCAAAGGCACACAATGTGATCAACAATTGGACATACAAATGAGAAAATGCAAATCAAAACAGAAAAGCATCCAATGATCATGAGATTTTTTATGTGATACCAACATGTTAAACACAAGCCTCATGCAAAAAATTAGGTCCAGAAGATGTCAAATGGCATGTCTATGAAAATGAACAAAAGCATGGTTCAAAATGTTACACCAAATGTCACACCATATGCTCATGTATACAAAACAGTGATATCAAATGGTAAAAATGCCAAATCAAATCTCAAAAATCAGGCAACATGTTAGGATCAAGCATGTTAAATTTCAATGCAATTGGACAATCAATGAGCATTTCACAATCAATTGAATGAAGCATGGTAATTTTGCATACATGTTCAAACACACAATCTCAATTAAAAATCCAGAACCATTCTATTCACACAAATGACATCTAAAAAATATAGACATCAATACAATCAAGTGAAAAAAAATTGGGAGCAATTTGGATTTATTTGCTATTTTTTTTATGATTTTTGCAAGTTGAAGAAAATAAAATGAATTACCATTAAATAATGTGGAGGGAAATGAAATGTTGAAATGCCATTTAAAAAAATGCTAAACCTAGGTGTTGAACCCAGGACATGCCAGTCAAAGAAGACGCTGGAAAATAATATTCACAAATTGTCATTGCCAAGTTTCGAACAGAGGTCATGTAAGTCAACATAAGGCGCTTCAAAATAAATTCCACAAATGTAATTATGCCAGAATCGAACTGAGGATGTAAAGGATCAAGGCAGCGTTGGAAAATAAAATCAAAACAATGCGTGGCCAGGGATCGAACCGAGGAAGCCAAGGTTGCAAACACGCTCAGAGTGAAACACAGTGTTTCACTAATTGAGATGGCATGCCAACTCATCAGGTCAAGGCACGCGTGGATAAGTCAAGATAGCGCAGGCCAATGGTTACGCCAACAGGGAGCCACGCGAGCGCCAATAGGGATAAACCCTAGCAATTATTACAGGCTACGGCTGGTGGTTGTTTCCACCGTCTTCTCCGGCCAGCCAGGCGGACAAGACCTAAATTTTTTTCCAGAATTTAAAACCATGCACATCATTGGAAAGATCTCGTCATGTAGATCAAGAAAATCATATTATCTAGATTTAAATCACCATGTATTAAGCAAATCGAAGCAAAACATCTTCACATTCAAAAGTTCAGATCAACATATCTCACTCATTTTCTAACCAAATCAAAATCTAAAAGCATCAGGATCATCAGCATTGAAAGTTCTACCTATTCATGGCAATAAAATGAAGAATCATGAGATTCAAAATCCAACCTTCTTGAAGAACAGAATGATGAAACAGTGGATTCAAGCTCCAGCAATATCCAGATCTTCTCCTCAACTTGTGTATTGAAGCTTTGAGCACGAATTATCAGCTGAAAAGGCTTGCATCTTGCTTAATTTCAGAACACCATCTTCATCTTCAAGCTTTGAGCATGCATGATTCTTGACCAAATCCACCAATCTAGGCCTCGATTCCTACTAAATGATGATCAATGAACACGAATATGCAAGAAAATGGATGTGTTATGTGAAGAATTTTGAAGTTTGAATTGAGAGAAAATTTTGAGAGAATGGAAATTTTCAGATCTAGAAATGTGTTTTTTTCAAATTTTGTTAGGATTAGGCTTTTATGTGATTCACTAATGATGTTGTAATCAAAATTAGGCATGGCTAATTGGAAATTAGAGAGAAATGAGGTGTGATGCCAAAAATGCAAATGTGAGGTGGCATGAGCAAATGCACGTGAACAGTGCCATGCAAGGTCCAATTTCACTTAAAATCATCCTACAAACATGATGGAATTGGAATTAGGCCCATGTGATCCACCAAATTTGAATTCTTCATTTTCCTTCCAAAATGTACATGAATGAACACTTGATCATATGAGTTAATTTCATGCAATGCAATGCTTGATTTGGAAAATATTGGTCACAAGGAGCATTTTGCAAAAAGAGTGGCTCAATTTGGAGTTTTGAATCAAAAGTTATGCCATGTTGAACTTCCATGCACACTTGGTGATCATTTAGCCAGAACTTCTCAACCATTCATCAGATGAACATGTTCTTGGACTTTTTGGAAATGGGAGAGAAATATCTTCAACTTTCATGTTCACTAAAAATTCATTTGAAGCTTCTTTGATGTTGGAAAATCAAGTTGAATATGGTCCAAAAACTTGCCATTTTTGGAAATTTGAAATTACAGGTCATTTTTCCATTTTCGGAAACTTTTGATTTGACTTCAAAACCTTCAAGATAGATGTTTCACATGATGAATAGGCCTTGTATGAACATGAATGAGATGCTCCCACTCACTTCTCCAACTCAAAGCCCTCAGTTGACTGCACAGTTGACTTTTATGGTCCTTAGATGACCTGGAAATGCACTGATGAATTTGGGCCTCTGCCACTTGGGGATAACTGCTTCAAAATGAACCCTAACTCATATAAGCTCTTCAGAATAATCATGTGGCCTTCATCTCAAGGAAAGACTTGCTCTTTTGTACAAAGGATTCTCTTGATGCCAATTCTGACTGCCATGATGCAATGCAATATGGAATGATAAATGACCTAAAAAATGAAATGAATGCATGAATGGGGAGGGAAAATTTGAGGTGCTACAATATGCATAAGCAGGTTTTGTTCTGAGCTCTTGACCCGTGGTCTAACTCTTTGCTCTTCATTTATTTTGAAGATAAGCTGACGCACCGGTATAACACCAGGGCAAATCATCCGAAGATAATGGAACATCTCGAGCAAGAGAACAGGGACCTAAAGGAAGAGATCGCTAGACTGACTGCCATGATAGAGTCAGTTCTGGCTGCACAAAGTCAAGCTTCACCAACTCCTGCAACTCCTCCCGTGAGGACGGTCATTTCTGAAGTAGTTGCTTCAATAGTGCCTGCTGCTACAGCCCATTTCGCTCCAACTATGCCAGCCGGATTCCCTTGGGGGATGCCATCTAATTTCATGCCAGAGGGTTTCGCTCCTACTCTTGCTTCTATGCCGACATCTAGCCCGGTCATGTCTGTGCCACCTCCCATTTTGCACACTCTCCCCCGTGTAGAAGACACCATTTATCATTCCGAGCCATCTGAGGGCCCAGACGTATATGAAAAAATGGATGAAATGAAAGACCAATTCCTTGAGCTGCACAAGGAACTGAAGACTTTGAGGGGTAAGGATCTCTTTGGGAAAAGTGCTGCTGAGTTGTGCTTGGTGCCCATTGTTAAAATCCTTGTTAAATTCAAAGTGCCTGACTTTGATAAGTATAAGGGAAATACATTCCCACTCAGCCATCTTGTGATGTATGCTCGCAAGATGTCAACACAGACTGACAACGATCAACTGTTGATTCACTACTTTCAGGATAGCCTGACAGGTGCTGCGCTTCGGTGGTATATGGGGTTGGAGAGTGCAAGCATTCGCACTTTCAACGATCTAGGTGAGGCCTTTGTAAAGTAGTATAAATATAATGTGGATATGGCTCCAGACAGGGACCAATTAAGGGCAATGTCCCAGAAGGATAAGGAGACCTTCAAGGAATACGTCTAGAGATGTCGAGAACTGGAGCCCAGATAGTGCCACCCCTGGAGGAGAAGGAAATGACAAAGATCTTCCTGAAGACTTTGAGCTCTTTTTATTACGAGCGCATGATTGCTAGTGCTCCCTCAGACTTCACCGAAATGGTGAATATGGGAATGAGGCTAGAAGAGGGGGTCCGTGAAGGACGTTTATCTCGTGATGATGGTTCGTCAGCAAAGAAATATGGAGGATTTGCTAGGAAGAAGGAGGGAGAGACTCATGATGTGTCTTCCCATGTTAAAAGAAGGCCCTCTGTGAAGAGGAGAGAAGTCCGTCCAACTGTCAACCAGCACCAGGTGGCTCATATAGTACCTGCTTTTAGAGAAGTTCAACAACAGGCTTACTAGTCTCGCAACAATAACAATACCAGCACCAACAACTACGACAGGAAGAGGGTGACTTTTGACCCGATTCCGATGACGTATGCTGAACTTTAACCTTCATTGATCGACAGGAAGCTGATAACTCCGCGAGATCCTCCTGCTGTGCCAGCCAATCCTCAGTGGTGGTACAAGCCCGAACTCCATTGTGTGTATCATTCTGGTGCTCCCGGACATGATGTGGAGAATTGCTATCCATTGAAAACCAAGGTGCAAGACCTTGTGAAGAGTGGGATACTGTTCTTTGAGGACGTAGGCCTTAATGTGAAGAAGAACCCATTGCCCGAGCATGGGAAGGCAGCTGTTAATATGGTTCAGGGGTGCCCTGGAAAGTACAAAGTCCTTTATGTGAATGACATAAGGAAATCCTTAGTAGAGATGCATAAGCTGTTATGTGAACACATCCATTATGAGCATGATCATGATAGGTGCCAGGTGTGCACTATCAATGAGAGAGGATGTTGTCAAGTGAGAAGGGACATCCAAGAGATGCTAGATCAAGGGATGATTGAGATACTTCAGAATCGTAATATGGACGATGTCATACGGTGAACTGACTTGGGGTGTTTTGCTTTTTATCGCAATGTCGCGGATAGCAAGAGTCGCCACCAACTTTTCTTTTATCCAATAAGGAAAGGTGGAAAAGAACAGGAAAGACCTTAATAGATTTTGGGTTCGGGAGGTACATTATACAAAGGGAAGGTGTTAGCACCCTTTGTATCCATGGTTATCCATGGGCTCTTAATTACTGGATCACTTATATTTTTGTCTGAAAAGTGTCGGTGAATTGCTTAAAAAATGTTTGAAAGAGAGTTTAACTTTGTAATGATTCTCGTATGAATGTATACAAAGTATTTATCTCATTTGATTTTGAAAATGGTTTAGAAAAATATAACTCGGTAATGATTCTAGTATGAATGTATACCAAGTGGTGATTTTCTAGGATTTGTAAAGTGTAAAGTGTGAGGGGTGGAAAATGTTTTAGGTTATGATCCAGTAATTGAGAGTTATACCTTCCTGAGGTCGTTATGGGCGTTTCCTATCCTTATGAGGGTAAAACTGTCCTTACTATTGAGAAGTAAGTAATCTTACCCTTTGGATGTTTAAGGGTCACCGTAGGGTCATCGATAGGTCATTGAAGGCAACAGTTGTAAGGATACCTTAGCATTCGAAGGGACGATCATCATTTAACCGTAGGCTACACCGAAGGGTCATCGAGGGACAAAATCGTATTTTCGAAGGCAACATCCGAGGGACCATGATTTATTTTATGATGATTTAATCGAAGGGTCTTTGCTAAGTGTATCCCTACATTCGCGGGACATGACCGTTATACCGTAATATCGTAAGGCACGAGAGAGGTCCAAGATCACTTATTTAAAGGTCATATTTTAAAGTCAATTAAGTAATTAAGTCCATACTAAAATCAATACATTAAAATTAATACATTAAAATTAATACATTAAAATTAATACATTAAAATTAACACATTAAAATTAATTAGGCCACTTAGGGTGAGTCTCCATAAGGGTATCCCACAAATAAAGTGGAAGACCTAAACGACGATCTTTTTCTGGGACATATGAACCTTTGCAAAATTCAACAAACGGGTTAGAGTACCAAATCCGGGTGTAATCGTGGATTACACCGTAAAAGAAAAAACAGCAGCAAGAAAACAGTGTATAATTAACATAGGATCGACCAGATATGCATAAGACATAACAAACAAAATATTGGCGGCTGCCCCGTTCGCCTCTGCCTCGCCTAGCGAAGGCCTAGCGAATACTCGCTACATGCTCGCTTAGCGATGTGCTAGCGAGCGGCTGCGGGTTTTGAATTTCAGAACAGTATGACTTCAACCTGCGGCATGGCTTATGGCATTCAACACATAATTATATGGTTCAACATTCACAATATCCAGGCACACTTAAATTCACATGCAAAACCTCAAATATGTTTATGAATTCAATTATAATATCACATGCAAGTTAAGAACATAAAGCGGTATCACATGCAAATTAAGAAAATAACACGATAATAGTAATGCAAACCTGTTTGCAATCGAATTGCAACCTTGAATTGGCGAGCCGGATTGAGTTGGGCGGTGGTAGCTTCGGAGCGGATGAGCGGCCTTCAGGGTTTCTTTACTCGGAATCCTTCAAGTTGATCTCCAGGGTTTCTAGGCCAGGGTTCCGTCCGTCTTCCTCTGTTTTTCGTCCTCCTTTTCATTACTGAAGTGCTGGTATTTATAATGCCCTTTTTCATGACCTAATGGGCTCAGAACGAAGCCCGAAATTTTTTGTTGTCTGTCAGCCTCGCTAGGCGAGCTGGTAGCGAACGTTTGCTTCGCTAGGCGAGCGTGTAGCGAACATTCGCTAGGCGAGCGTGTAGCGAACGTAACGTTCGCTAGGCGAGCGTGTAGCGAACAGGCCAGTTTGGGCCATTTTCTGGATTGGGCCATTCGTGAGCTGGGCCTTTGTCCCTTTAAGATCAGTGCCATAAAATGAGTCGGAATGCCCCTGAAAAATGTCTTGAACTATTGATGGGCAAATTTTGGGGTATGACAGCTGCCCCTGTTCAATATTCTTGAACCGAGAGAGTCAGAATGGTATGTGACGTTCGTGGTCTGGAGGTGAAAGATTATTGAACACTAGAATGCCCCAACAATTTGCGCTTGTCCATCAGTCTTGACGGAGATGGGCTTAAAGATGCCATCCAGGAAGTTTGATGAGGAGATTTCCAGATTGTGTCGTACGTTAGACGATATCTGGAGACATGGGTGTCACACCGGGTCGTACATCAGACCGTATAGTGAGTCATCCATTATGCTGTCGACTTCGCCGGGGAGTCGGAGTATGCTATATACTGCTGGGGATAAGGGATCAGAATGGATCATACGTTAGACCGTGTCTGAATACCAGAGTGAGTTGTTCATTAGGCGGATGACTTTGCTGGGGATGAAAGATCAGAACGGATCGTATGCTAGATCGGTTCTGAATTGCAGAATGAGCCGTCCATTAGGCTGAATCTGCTTGAAGAGGGAGTAGTCGTATACCAGACTACCATTCTGAAATGTACCTGTCCGAAGGTAGCATCTGAGTAAGGGGAGTAGTCGTATACCAGACTACCATTCAGGAATGTACCTGTCCGAAGGTAGCACCTGAGCAAGGGGAGTAGCCGTATACCAGACTACCATTCAGGAATGTACCTGTCCGAAGGTAGCACCTGAGCAAGGGGAGTAGCCGTATACCAGACTACCATTCAGGAATGTACCTGTCCGAAGGTAGCACCTGAGCAAGGGGAGTAGCCGTATACCAGACTACCATTCAGGAATGTACCTGTCCGAAGGTAGCACCTGAGCAAGGGGAATAGCCGTATACCAGACTACCATTCAGGAATGTACCTGTCCGAAGGTAGCACCTGAGCAAGGGGAGTAGCCGTATACCAGACTACCATTCAGGAATGTACCTGTCCGAAGGTAGCACCTGAGCAAGGGGAGTAGCCGTATACCAGACTACCATTCAGGAATGTACCTGTCCGAAGGTAGCACCTGAGCAAGGGGAGTAGCCGTATACCAGACTACCATTCAGGAATGTACCTGTCCGAAGGTAGCACCTGAGCAAGGGGAGTAGCCGTATACCAGACTACCATTCAGGAATGTACCTGTCCGAAGGTAGCACCTGAGCAAGGGAAGTAGCCGTATACCAGACTACCATTCAGGAATGTACCTGTCCGAAGGTAGCACCTGAGCAAGGGGAGTAGCCGTATACCAGACTACCATTCAGGAATGTACCTGTCCGAAGGTAGCACCTGAGCAAGGGGAGTAGCCGTATACCAGACTACCATTCAGGAATGTACCTGTCCGAAGGTAGCACCTGAGCAAGGGGAGTAGCCGTATACCAGACTACCATTCAGGAATGTACCTGTCCGAAGGTAGCACCTGAGCAAGGGGAGTAGCCGTATACCAGACTACCATTCAGGAATGTACCTGTCCGAAGGTAGCACCTGAGCAAGGGGAGTAGCCGTATACTAGACTACCATTCAGGAATGTACCTGTCCGAAGGTAGCACCTGAGCAAGGGGAGTAGCCGTATACCAGACTACCATTCAGGAATGTACCTGTCCGAAGGTAGCACCTGAGCAAGGGGAGTAGCCGTATACCAGACTACCATTCAGGAATGTACCTGTCCGAAGGTAGCACCTGAGCAAGGGGAGTAGCCATATACCAGACTACCATTCAGGAATGTACCTGTCCGAAGGTAGCACCTGAGCAAGGGGAGTAGCCGTATACTAGACTACCATTCAGAAATGTACCTGTCCGAAGGTAGCATCTGAGGAGATAAAGGTCTAACTTGGTCGTACATTAGACTGTATTTGCAAAATCTGACTTGAAGGTCTAACTTGGTCGTACATTAGACTGTATTTGCAGAATCTGACTTGAAGGTCTAACTTGGTCGTACATTAGACTGTATTTGCAGAATCTGACTTGAAGGTCTAACTTGGTCGTACATTAGACTGTATTTGCAGAATCTGACTTGAAGGTCTAACTTGGTCGTACATTAGACTGTATTTGAGTGGTATTTGAAGATTTGAAGGTCTAACTTGGTCGTACATTAGACTGTATCTGAGTTAATGAAGGTCAGAATGGATCGTACGCTAGATCGTATCTGAGTTGAAGGAGTCATGTGTTGAGATGAATCAGGGTGGACCGTATGCTAGGTAGTACCTGAGAAGTGAAGGTCCAACTGGGTCGTACATTAGACCGTGTTGGGAGTAGTTGAAGATCAGAATGGATCGTCCGTTAGATCGTATCTGAGTGGAAGGAGTCATATGTTGGGCTGAATCAGAATGAACCGTACGCTAGGCTATATCTGATAGTATTTGTATATGCTGTATTTGCAATAAATGTCTGGGATGGGCTTATAGATGCCATCGTTAGGAGGATGTCAGAATGAATGTTGTCATGGAGTGTATCTGAAAGATGTAGTTGAATCCTGAATGTAATTGATAAGGATGTCCGTCTGAATGGACCTTTGTTTTGACTATGTCAGGAGGATAATTGACCTGAAAAATAAAGTTAGCTTCATGCCATGTCATGATGCATGAGATGCAAATGTTGTATGCATGCGTATGCTGTGAAATGATGTAATGAGTGAATTATGCGTCTGGAATGAATGCGAACATTGTATGCATGTATATGTTATGAAATGATGTAATGTATATGATGCGGAATGAACATTGTATGTAGGTATGTGATGTGAAGTGATGTAATGAATGCACTATGTGTCTGAAACGTTCTTCCAGGGGAAACAAATCTCAGTCTTCGGGTCGGAGATATTTGTATTGATGACCCTGTCTCAGCTGGGGGATTTGATTTCTGTCTGATGGTAGAAACATTCGACAGAGCCTGGCTGGGGTAGAAGAGATGACCAGTCTAGTGATGCCAAGTTCTTCTGGGGGATAACTGGCGTTGCCGGGGAATCGAATTAGCAACGGATTCATTGGGAAGCGTGATTAGACCTTCTCCTCGATCCTGAAGTCCCGTAGTAATTGCTATTTCCATTTTAGGCATGTATTTTTGATAAACATAGATCATATTCAAATGCATATATCCATTCAAGTTAAATCAATGGACGTTTACGCAAACAAAACAGAGAAAGTAAAACGAAAGCATCTTTTTGGAAATGAAATTGTATTGATTTTGAAAGAGGGCCTATAAACAGGCAATTTGAGTACAAGGAGATAGAAATCCTAGTAAGAGGAAATTGCCGAGAAAACAAAGAAAGAGCTATGCAGGAAAAGTCCTGTTGATTTTAAATCCACTACTGTCATTATGTCTTCAAGCATCTCATCTCCTGCTGTCGGATAGAAGTGATTGGCTTGTTCAGTCCCTTGAAACTTGGGTGAAGCTGACAGAGAACGGGGCATAGTCATATGCTTTAATCCCTAATTTTTGCCTGGACCGCCTTTTCAGGTTTTCAGTCCACCGGGATACCCCTTTTTGCCCAAGCCGCCTTTTCAGGTTTTCGACTTGCCAGGTATACGTCTTTATATATTTATCCCTAATTTTTGCCCGAACCCTTTTGGTTCGCCGGGATGCCCTTACTTTTGCCTAGGTACATCGACCTAGCGGGTCTCTGCTATGCGTAGTATTTTTTAACTATGTCCGCGTTCACGGGGTGCGGGAAATCTTCGCCATCCATTGTAGCAAGCATCATGGCTCCACCAGAGAATACCTTCTTAACTACAAATGACCCTTCGTATGTGGGAGCCCATTTGCCCCTGGGATCACCTTGCGGTAGAATGATACGCTTGATAACTAAGTCGCCAAGTTGGTACACCGGTCTCTTGACCTTTTTGTTAACTGCCTGGGTCATGCGCTTCTGACATATCTGCCCATGACAAACAGCCGCAAGTCTCTTTTCATCAATCAGATTTATCTGATCGAGTCGAGTTTGAATCCACTCATCCTCATCTAAGCCTGCATCTTTCACAATTCTTAGAGAGGGAATCTGAACTTCCACTGGTAAAACGGCTTCCATTCCATAGACTAAAGAGAAAGGGGTTGCCCCTGTCGAAGTGCGGCAACCATGAAGAGCAAAAGGTAACATCTCATGCCAGTCTTTGTATGTTACTGTTATATTCTTGATATTGTTAGCAGCCTCCACGGCGTCGTTCGTCTTTGGCCGGTATGGAGAAGAGTTATGGTGTTTTATTTTGAACTGCATGCCGAGTTCAATTTAGTACCATTATCAGTGATAACTCTTTTAGGAGACAGCAGGTTTCTCGAATGTATATTTGATAAGATCCATCTTAGAAATCAATAAAGTGGTATGATTCAACATATACTGTCTTAGTCGGCGAGCAGCCCAAGCCAAAGCGCAGCAAGCTTTCTCGAGCTGTGAGTATCTTGTTTCACAGTCGGTACCTTTTGCTAAGGCAGTGTATGACATGCTCTTTTCGACCAGACTCGTCATGTTGCCCCAGCACACCCTATTGAATTTTCTAACACGGTCAAATACGTGATTAAAGGTCTTCCTTCAACTGGTAGCATTAGAATTGGAGGTTCTTGGAGATATTTCTTGATTTTGTCATTCATCATTCCATACCATCTCTTGATTTTTCTTTTTTGGTAATTTGAAGATGGGTTTGCAGGTAGCAGTCAAATGTGGGATGAATCGGGCAATGTAATTCGAGTGCCCCAAGAAACCTCTGACTTCTTTCTCGTCTATTTCAGTACCCATTGCAATTTCAATTGATTCCTCCTGCGGCTGTATGGTCTTTTCTTCTTGCAGTAGTCGGGCAAGTTCTCCAGGGACTTCACAATCTTCCTCACTTCCATCCTTGGCTTGGTAGATCGGATTTTCAAAGTCATAATGAACAGTAGCAGAGTCATTACCAACAGGATCCAGAGTGGATATGGATCGGCAAATGGTTACGTGGGTGTGTGCAAGAAAACATAGCTTGTTTGAAAAATGACAGGATAGATAAAGAGCGCAATATTTGAATGCAAAAAGTCCATTGATCTATTAAATATGAATATGCTTATGAAAATGACAAAACCCTTGAAAAATTAGCTATTGTGCCCCGGGTATAGACACAATGCTTTAAAACACTAAAATAGCAATAACAATTACTCCTGACTAAAGGAAATCGGGATAGTGTCTTCAGCCTTCCAATTGTCGAGTCTGTCACCAATTGTTGGGAAAATCCAGCTATCCAAGTCATAATCGTTATCAGTATCTTCCACAGCATTGACAGTCTCGTCATGATTAGGCAGAGGGGCAGTGATGACATTAGGAGTCTCAGGCGGATCAAATTCAAATTCTCCGGCGTCGATCATATCCTGAATTTTGTTCTTCAACGACCAACAATTGTTTGTATCATGCCCGGGGCTATCGGAGTGATATGCACACCTGGCATTGGGATTATAACGAGGAGAAGTAGTGTTGGGTTTTGCAGGAGGATCTCTGAGGGTAATTAAATTTGCTTTTAGCATACCCTGCAGTGCCTGTGCTAAAGTCATATTGATCTTCGTAAACTGCCTTCTTCCCGGGTTAGTGTGCCTCACAGATTTCTTGTCTTTTTTCTTCTCGAGCAAGAGAGCCTTCAGTTCCTTCTGCCCCCTGGATAAGTTCAAGATCATCTCCTGGAGTTGAGCATTCTGAGCATGGAGATCCTTGACAGTTTGTTCGAGGTCCATTTTTCTGTTTGGAGGAAAACCGTGAGAACACTGATCCCTTTAGAGTACCTGTTATGCTATGTTATGCTATGCAATGCATGAAATGTTTTCAAGGCCTTTTGGAATTTAACTTTGCATAAACTACCGAAAAGGGAAACTTTTTTTTTTTGTTTTTTTTTTTGTTTTTTGTTTTTGTTTTTTTTTCATACAAAACAGAGCAAAGTTAAATCCCTAAGTCCTTGAAATGGTTAGTACAATGTTATGATGTCATGATGTTATGATGTTATGATGTTATGAGGTTAAATAAATAACAAGCACAAGCAAGTCACACAACCATCATTCCTAGGTTTTAAGGCTTGCATGAGTTCCATAGGTAAGTACCCTCCCCACTGAAGTTTGGTTGGTTCAACCTGTCCTAGAATAGTAACCGGGTTCTAGAAGGATCTCAAATCATCGACCTTCCTTTAAGTCCACTTCAGTGCAACACCAAGTGGTTGACCGAAGCTTCCCTAAAGTCCAATCTCAAAGAGTGTAGTATCGAGTATCAACCAACCCCAGTCGGAACCGAAGTCAGTTATCTCACTACTTTCTAATGGCTAGGATGAGTCAATTAGGGTTCTAAAGGTCTGGTTAATGCTTTGATGACACCGCGCGGAAGCCAAATTTTTCCTCAAGTGAACATGAGGAACATCAGGACAACCAAAGTGTCACATTAACCGTAGCCACCATTTTAACCATTCCAGTATACGCCGGATAGTCGCGATGATCTATTGCTACTTACCTAAGGTACACTAGATCCGGGTGTAGGATCTTTCACTCAAGAATACCCAAGCAATCCCTTAAAAGTAAATCAAACAATTCAAATAAGTGATCTTGTTTTTTAAGGTAACCTCTCTTTTTAAGTTTCCCCAGCAGAGTCGCCAGTTCTGTCATACGGTGAACTGACTTGGGGTGTTTTGCTTTTTATCGCAATGTCGCGGATAGCAAGAGTCGCCACCGACTTTTCTTTTATCCAATAAGGAAAGGTGGAAAAGAACAGGAAAGACCTTAATAGATTTTGGGTTCGGGAGGTACATTATACAAAGGGAAGGTGTTAGCACCCTTTGTATCCATGGTTATCCATGGGCTCTTAATTACTGGATCACTTATATTTTTGTCTGAAAAGTGTCGGTGAATTGCTTAAAAAATGTTTGAAAGAGAGTTTAACTTTGTAATGATTCTCGTATGAATGTATACAAAGTATTTATCTCATTTGATTTTGAAAATGGTTTAGAAAAATATAACTCGGTAATGATTCTAGTATGAATGTATACCAAGTGGTGATTTTCTAGGATTTGTAAAGTGTAAAGTGTGAGGGGTGGAAAATGTTTTAGATTATGATCCAGTAATTGAGAGTTATACCTTCCTGAGGTCGTTATGGGCGTTTCCTATCCTTATGAGGGTAAAACTGTCCTTACTATTGAGAAGTAAGTAATCTTACCCTTTGGATGTTTAAGGGTCACCGTAGGGTCATCGATAGGTCATTGAAGGCAACAGTTGTAAGGATACCTTAGCATTCGAAGGGACGATCATCATTTAACCGTAGGCTACACCGAAGGGTCATCGAGGGACAAAATCGTATTTTCGAAGGCAACATCCGAGGGACCATGATTTATTTTATGATGATTTAATCGAAGGGTCTTTGCTAAGTGTATCCCTACATTCGCGGGACATGACCGTTATACCGTAATATCGTAAGGCACGAGAGAGGTCCAAGATCACTTATTTAAAGGTCATATTTTAAAGTCAATTAAG
Organism: Lathyrus oleraceus; assembly: GCF_024323335.1. NCBI lineage: Eukaryota > Viridiplantae > Streptophyta > Magnoliopsida > Fabales > Fabaceae > Lathyrus > Lathyrus oleraceus. The sequence goes on along the minus strand of NC_066582.1, from coordinate 435,885,664 downwards.
TAATTAAGTCCATACTAAAATCAATACATTAAAATTAATACATTAAAATTAATACATTAAAATTAATACATTAAAATTAACACATTAAAATTAATTAGGCCACTTAGGGTGAGTCTCCATAAGGGTATCCCACAAATAAAGTGGAAGACCTAAACGACGATCTTTTTCTGGGACATATGAACCTTTGCAAAATTCAACAAACGGGTTAGAGTACCAAATCCGGGTGTAATCGTGGATTACACCGTAAAAGAAAAAACAGCAGCAAGAAAACAGTGTATAATTAACATAGGATCGACCAGATATGCATAAGACATAACAAACAAAATATTGGCGGCTGCCCCGTTCGCCTCTGCCTCGCCTAGCGAAGGCCTAGCGAATACTCGCTACATGCTCGCTTAGCGATGTGCTAGCGAGCGGCTGCGGGTTTTGAATTTCAGAACAGTATGACTTCAACCTGCGGCATGGCTTATGGCATTCAACACATAATTATATGGTTCAACATTCACAATATCCAGGCACACTTAAATTCACATGCAAAACCTCAAATATGTTTATGAATTCAATTATAATATCACATGCAAGTTAAGAACATAAAGCGGTATCACATGCAAATTAAGAAAATAACACGATAATAGTAATGCAAACCTGTTTGCAATCGAATTGCAACCTTGAATTGGCGAGCCGGATTGAGTTGGGCGGTGGTAGCTTCGGAGCGGATGAGCGGCCTTCAGGGTTTCTTTACTCGGAATCCTTCAAGTTGATCTCCAGGGTTTCTAGGCCAGGGTTCCGTCCGTCTTCCTCTGTTTTTCGTCCTCCTTTTCATTACTGAAGTGCTGGTATTTATAATGCCCTTTTTCATGACCTAATGGGCTCAGAACGAAGCCCGAAATTTTTTGTTGTCTGTCAGCCTCGCTAGGCGAGCTGGTAGCGAACGTTTGCTTCGCTAGGCGAGCGTGTAGCGAACATTCGCTAGGCGAGCGTGTAGCGAACGTAACGTTCGCTAGGCGAGCGTGTAGCGAACAGGCCAGTTTGGGCCATTTTCTGGATTGGGCCATTCGTGAGCTGGGCCTTTGTCCCTTTAAGATCAGTGCCATAAAATGAGTCGGAATGCCCCTGAAAAATGTCTTGAACTATTGATGGGCAAATTTTGGGGTATGACAGATGAAGTCAATGTTATCACTCCCGTGTTTAAAATTCCTGAGCATGTTGTTATCAAGTATGATGGCAGCAAGAAGAAAGTATCACCAGCTCTTGTGATTAAGCCAGCGGGTCCTGTCCCGTATGTATCAGACAAAGCTGTTCCCTACCTGTATACTGTAGTCATGCTGGAGAATGGAAAGGAGGTGTCGTTGCCCTCAACTTCTGTGGTAAGCATTTCAGATGTCAGTGGAGTGACCCGTAGTGGTCGTGTCTTCTCGGCTCATCCGAAATCCCACGAAGACGTTGTGAAGAGGACTGTTGTTAGTCCTGCTAGTTCCGTGGGGACTTCTTCTTCAAATAATCCGTTTGTTCCTGTTGTGAAGGGTGTTGACCCTGTTGTTGTTAAAACCAATAATACTCCTATCCTGGTTGGCCAGTCTGGCATTTTGAAAGAGGATGGTGATGAGATGCTGAGGCTCATCAAAAGGAGTGAATATAATGTTGTGGATCAGTTGCTAAAAACTCCATCAAAGATATCTGTAGTATCTTTGTTGATGAATTCAGAGCCACACCGCGAAGCGTTACAGAGGGTGTTGGACGTGGCGTACGTGGATCACGATGTCACAATTGAGCAGTTTGATAACATTGTTGCAAAAATAATCGCTTGCAACAATTTGAGCTTATGTGATGCTGATCTTCCCGAAGAGGGAAAGGACCACAATTTGGCTTTACATATATCCATGAACTGTAAAGACGATGCCCTGTCCAATGTGTTGATGGACACATGGTCATCACTCAATGTATTGCCAAAATCCACTATTGTTAAACTTTCATATCAGGGGCCTCCCATGAGGCAGAGTGGGGTGGTAGTGAAAGCTTTCGATGGATCGCGCAAAACTGTGATTGGCGAATTAGAACTCCCGATCAAGATTGGACCTAGTGATTTCCATATCACTTTCCAGGTCATGGATATTCATCCGTCTTATAGTTGTTTGCTCGGTAGACCATGGATTCACGAGGCAGGCGTCGTGACATCCACCCTGCACCAAAAGTTGAAGTTCGTGAAGAACAAGAAGTTGGTGGTGATAGGGGGAGAGAAGGCTCTCTTGGTCAGCCATTTATCTTCCTTCTCATATATTGATGTTGAGGATGAGGTTGGGACTCCATTCCAAGCCTTGTCTATTGTTGAGCCTTCGAGGAAAGGACTTTCTTCATTTGTCTCCTATAATAATGCGAAGTTGGCCATTGAGTATGGTGCAACTATTGGTTTGGGGAGAATGATCAAGTTGGAAGATAACAAATCTCGGGCTGGCATAAGGTACTCTTCTGGTGTTTCCAATGATCTTGGGTTGTTCCAGAGTGGGGGTTTCATCCATACCATTGAAGATCAGGAAGCGGCTGCCATTGTTGAGAATGATGAAGAGGAAGACCTTGGCAACTTTGTCATACCTGGAGGAGTCTGCAATAATTGGGTCGCTGTTGATGTTCCAACAGTTATCCATAAGTCAACATAATGTGTTCATTTTGTTTAAAACCCTTCTCCCGTGCCAAAAGGAGAAGTGAAGACATTGTTGACAGTAATTTGATTAATACAATGATATTCATTCAATAATAACATGTTAAATGTTTGTTTTCAAATTATTTTTGCTTTTTTGCTTTTTGCATGAAATTGGTGATCACCATAAAACCCTAAAAAGAGAATAAAATCATTTTTTCATCTGCATAATGATTTTCCTTGTTTGAATTCTGAAATCTCTTTTATACTCAAAATCATTATGCAGGTTAATCAAGCCCATTGAACATAATGATCCAACACAATCTCCCAACTTTGAATTCCCTGTATTTGAGGCAGAAGAAGATGATATTGAAGAGATTCCTGATGAGATTACCCGTCTGCTTGAGCACGAGGAGAAGATCATTCAGCCACATCTTAAGAATCTGGAAATAGTCAACTTGGGGTCTGAAGACTGCATTCGTGAAGTGAAGATTGGGGCATTCCTTGAAGAGTCTGTTAAGAAGGGGTTGATTGAGTTGCTACGAGAATATGTCGACGTCTTTGCCTGGTCGTATGAAGACATGCCTGGTCTAGATACTGATATCTTGCGACATTTCTTGCCGTTGAAGCCTGAGTGCGTGCATTTGAAGCAAAAGCTTAGAAGAACTCATCATGATATGGCAGTGAAGATTAAAGAAGAAGTTCAGAAGCAAATTGATGTGGGGTTTCTGGTGACTTCTACATACCCTCAATGGGTGGCCAATATTGTGCCTGTGCCTAAGAAAGATGGAAAAGTCCGAATGTGTGTGGATTACCGTGACTTGAATAAAGCTAGTCCAAAAGATGATTTTCCTCTGCCACACATTGATATGTTGGTAGACAATACGGCTAAATTCAATGTCTTTTCATTTATGGATAGATTTTCTGGTTATAATTAGATTAAAATGGCCCCCGAGGATATGGAGAAGACAACATTCATCACACCTTGGGGAACATTCTGTTATCAAGTGATGCCGTTCGGTTTGAAGAACGTCGGAGCCACGTATCAACGTGTTATGACTACCTTGTTTGATGATATGATGCACAAGGAGATTGAGGTGTATGTTGATGATATGATTGCAAAGTCGAAAACGGAAGTTGAACATGTAGAACACTTGTTGAAGCTTTTCCAGCGTTTGAGGAAGTACAAACTCCGCTTGAATCCGAACAAGTGTACATTTGGAGTCCGTTCCGGCAAGTTATTGGGCTTTATTATCAGCGAGAGAGGTATTGAGGTTGATCCTACCAAAGTCAGAGCAATACAAGAGATGCCTGCGCCCAAAACCGAGAAGCAAGTCCGAGGTTTTCTTGGCCGCTTGAATTATATTTCGAGATTTATATCCCACATGACTGCCATATGTGTGCCTATATTCAAGCTCCTCCGGAAAGATCAGCGTCATGATTGGACCGAGGATTGCCAAAAGGCCTTTGACAGTATCAAAGAGTATTTGTCTGAGCCTCTGATTCTGTCTCCGCCTGTTGAAGGGAAACCATTGATTATGTACTTAACTGTGCTTGATGATTCCATAGGTTATGTCCTTGGTCAGCAAGACGAATTAGGAAAGAAAGAATATGCAATATACTACTTGAGTAAGAAGTTTATTGACTGTGAGTCTCGGTACTCAATGTTTGAGAAGACATGATGTGCTTTGGCTTGGGCTGCTAAGCGTTTACACCAGTAAATGTTGAATCATACAACTTGGTTGATATCCAAAATGGATCCAATCAAGTGTATCTTTGAGAAGCCCGCTTTAACTGGGAGGATTGCCCGTTGGCAGATGTTGTTGTCTGAGTATGATATTGAGTATCGAGCTCAAAAAGCTATTAAAGGTAGTATCTTGGCTGACCATTTGGCGCATCAACCAATCGAAGATTATCAGTCTGTGCAGTATGACTTCCCTGATGAGGAGATTCTGTATTTGAATATGAAAGATTGTGATGAGCCTACGCTCGATGAAGGGCCAGAGCCTGGTTCCCGATGGGGTATGGTGTTCGATGGTGTTGTTAATCAGTATGGAAATGGTATTGGGGCAGTGATTATTACTCCTCAAGGCACGCGTTTTCCTTTTAAAGCAAGGCTAACTTTCAAATGCACGAATAATATGGCGGAGTATGAGGCTTGTATTATGGGTTTGGAAGAATGTATTGATCTTAGGATCAAACATCTTGATGTTTATGGTGATTCGGCCCTTGTTGTTAATCAGATTAAGGGTGAATGGGAAACGAATCAGCCTGGCCTCATCCCATACAGAGATTATGCGAGGAGGATTTCAACTTTCTTTACTAAGGTTGACTTCCATCATATTCCTCGAGACGAGAATCAGATGGTGGATGCTCTCGCTACGCTTGCTTCAATGATTGTTGTCAAGTATTGGAATAAAGTCCCCAATATTATTGTGATGCGCTTGGATAGACCAGCTCATGCGTTTGCAGTTGAAGAAGTAAGAGATGATAAGCCATGGTATTATGATATCAAGTGTTTTCTCCAGAGTCAGACTTACCCGCCTGGGGTATCTGTTAAAGATAAGAAGACTTTGAGGAGATTATTTGGCAGTTTCTACCTTAATGGTGATGTGCTTTACAAGAGGAGTTTTGACATGGTTTTGCTCAGATGCGTGGATAGACACGAAGTAGACCTGTTGATGACTGAAGTCCATGAGGGTTCATTTGGAACTCATTCCAATGGACATGCTATGGCTAAGAAGATGTTGAGAGCATGCTACTATTGGCTGACAATGGAGTCTGACTTCTGCAAGTATGTGAAGAAATGCCACAAGTGTCAGATTTATGCGGATAAGATTCATATTCCCCTGACACTTCTGAATGTTATTTCCTTACCATGGCCTTTCTCCATGTGGGGAATTGACATGATTGAACCTAAGGCGTTGAACGGTCGCCGTTTTATTCTCGTAGCTATTGATTACTTCACCAAGTGGGTTGAAGCGGCATCGTATGCAAATATGACCAGGCAGGTGGTTGTGAAGTTTATCAAGAATCAACTCATATGCCGATATGGTGTGCCAGATAAGATCATTACTGATAATGGATCTAACTTGAACAATAAGATGATGAAAGAGTTGTATAGCGAGTTCAAGATTGCACATCATAATTCTTCTCCCTATAGGACCCAAGATTAATGGGGCTGTTGAAACTGCTAACAAAAACATCAAGAAGATTATTCAGAAGATGGTTATTACGTACAAAGGTTGGCATGAGATGCTGCCATTTGCTTTGCATGGCTATCGTACATCCGTACGCACTTCAATAGGGGCAACCCCTTTCTCGCTTGTATATGGCATGGAGGTTGTGCTCCCCGTGGAGGTTGAGATCCCATCAATGAGAGTCTTAATGGAAGCCAAGTTGACTGAGGCTGAATGGGTGCAGAGTCGTTATGACCAACTGAATTTGATTGAAGAGAAGAGATTAACTGCCATGTGCCATGGTCAGTTGTATCAACATAGGATGAAGAAAGCCTTTGATAAGAAGGTCAAGCCTCACGTGTTCCGAGAAGTTGACCTCGTGCTCAAGAAATTCTTGTCTTTCGCTCCCGATTCCAGGGGCAAGTGGACTCCAAACTATGAAGGTCCATATGTTGTTAAGAAAGCCTTTTCAGGCGGTGCTTTGTTGCTTACAACTATGGATGGGGAGGATTTCACTCGTCCTATGAGTTCAGATGCAGTCATGAAATACTTCGCCTAAAAAATAAAAAAAATAGAATAGCTCGCTAAGTTGAAAACCCGAAAGGGCGACTCAGGCAAAAATGAGCGTCTCGATGGATTGAAAACCCGAAATGGCGGTCCAGGCAAAAGTTAGAGACATGAAAAAAATGAATATACATATCCCGCTAGATTGAGTACCTCACCCTGGGGCAATCTAGGCAAAAATTAGGGATTTGGCAAGTAACAGCATCCTGACAATACTTTGTTCTACAGCTGTCATCTGTCAAAGATTCTCGCTCAGTCATCGTCAACTGAAGCGTCAAATACAGTGGATTCAGAGTTGGCGGAGAAACGGTCATTATGTTTAATGTAGCCCTTTTTCCATGTATATCACCAATTTCAAATTTGTAAAGATCCATGGGGTCTCGCCATTTGCGAACTACCATTCTATTAAATAAATTTGAGCCTTTATCCAATTCCTTGCACTCCTATTTGTTTCTGTTTAACAAATGTTTGCATGTTTTAATTGATGAATATCATTGTTTTAAACAAATAAAGTTTTCATAAATAAACTGATTTAAACAAAATGGACATTCACAATGACTGAAAGGATAAGTGGAACGTCCTCAGTTTCTTTCCCAAGGATAGTAAGATTTCCAAAAGGTAAGACATTTGTTCATACTCTGGCATGTTTATGTCCTCTTCATCGTTATTCTGGTTGTCTCCCCAGCGAGTGCAGAAGAATGATACGTCATCAGCTTCCCAGTGAGTCTGATATGAGAAGTTCCTTTTGATGGCAGTAGTTGGTTTTTATCTGGTTGGATTGCTTTCCTCTAGAAGAATCTTGTGGATGTTCATTCAACGGTTCCCGGATAGTTTGTTTGTGCATACATGCTTGTTTCCCCACAGAGTCTTAGCAATCCTTGATTGATTGTTTGGTTGATTCGTGGATGATCCCTTTGGTTCCAGTTCTTGCCTTGATCTTTTAGGGATGTATATCCCTCTCTAATCAGGCACTAGCATTTGTGTTTTATCAATTATATGGTTGTCATCCCTTGTGTGGGCTGACTTAAAATCCCTTATAGATTGATAAAAGTTGATATGCTATTCTACTCACAAGGACTTTGTCTTTCCCCAGCATGAGTAGAAGTTCCCAGCGGAGTGAGCATGTGTTCCCTACAAGGATATCTTTCCAGATAATTGTCTCCTCAACAGGAAGTTGCCTATAGCAATTGGTGAAGGGTTTGCCTCCCCTTTTCATCCCCGACATGTCGTTTGTTGACAAAGGAATTATTTCTGATTTCCTCAGCCAGGGTAGTTCCTTTGGGAACGTTTATAGCCTATCCCTAGTGGGGTTACCTGATCCGAGTTTGATGATTTATGTCCCCTCTGAGTCTGAAGATTTGATGTGGAAGATGTGTTTGTCTTTCTCCCCAGTGGAACAAATTGCTTTTTCTCCCCTTAGCAGAGTTTCCTCTCCAGCAGATAGAAGGGAGTATTTTGATTGATGTATATCCGATTGGTGGTTATTCCCCACGGGGATTCACATCATTCCTTGATAAGTTCCCCAATAGAGTTTCCTCTCCGGCAGATCTTTTTGCCTGTCCCCAGCTATGGTTGACATCTTCCCGTGGTTATTCTCCTTCCAGAGATAATCCCCACCAGAGTTTAGTTCTCCAGTAGGCTTTGTCCTTCTTGTTGAGATGTTGTGTCGGGTGTCCATTCGTTGTTTCTCGGACTTGTTTGTGTTAGATATGTCTGTTTGTCAGCATTGATCATACACAAATCATGCATATACATGCATAATTATAACATTCAGATATTCATGTTGCATTCTTTGCCATATATCTTTGCTTGTTATCCGCTGCTATTGGTGAAATATTCTTCCCCAAGTAGATGTTTATGTCTGATCTCTCCATATAGAGTCAGCCCCATAAGCAGAAGATGTCTATCTTTCCTTCTTTATTCCCCACTAAGTTATGTCCTCGTGGATGATTATTGTTTTAGTTTCCTCCCCAAATGTATATTGGGATGGGAATTACTCCCCTAAGTTATATTCTCATTGGGTTGAGTCTTATTTGGTTGTGTCTTTCTAGTTTGTTCCTAGATTGACTCCTTTCTTGTTATCCCCTGCAGTTCCCTGTGGTTCGTTTGTTCAATTGCTCAGTAACCAGTAATTGTTCATTCCTTCCCCAGTGGATTCTGTGGCCTTCTACCCAGTAACCGGTAGTTGTAAGTCCTATTTCTGTGGTTTTCTACCCAGTACCCAGTAGATGTAATACCCTCTTTGTTGGTTATCTTTACCCAGTAACCGGTATTGATATTCCTTCATTTTCGAGTATACCACCCAGTAACCGGTGATATATCTCTTGGATAATTGCTTTTGTCAGGAAATTTACCCTTTGCGAGTCATCTTTCATTTACCCTTGTTTGGTAATGATTGTTTCTCCTCCGGACCGGTCATCATTATATACCCAGTAACCGGTATCCCGATGTCCTTTCTTTGCGGTCGATTTATCCTTTATTAACCCAGTAATCGGTTGTGGATAATCTTCCATGCGAGTATGTTATCTACGTTATGACGGTAATAGATAATATATCTCATGCGCTCTTCAGTCGAAGTCTTTTTCTTCCCCAATCGAGTAAGATTCGTATTTCCTTGTGGAATCGAATGTCCATCCTATAAGTCGAGTTTGCTTTTTTTCAGCCCTCCTTTCGGATGATAAGTGTATTGGATATGTTCCCAATTCACGCCTGGTTGGTCACCTATTATATACCCAGTAACCGGTATCCCTGGTGTTCCTTCCTTCTGCTCCCTATTATGACTTTTTGTCCCCTGTGGAGTCAGATATCTCCCGGAGCGTGTTGTTCTCTCACCCAGTAACCGGTGTTTTGATAACATGTCTCGCTTTGAGTTTATTACCCAGTAACCGGTAATATCTCGTTGTTGCTTCCTCAACTGAGTCCTTTGTGGACATCCCCGTCTGAGTCCGGATTTTTATCCGATGTATCCTTTGTGGATAGTTTTGTTGTATTGGCATATTCCCCGATACATGCATCTTTGCGTCAGCTCGAGTCTTTCCATCGATTTATTTTCATGGAACCCCTTCGTGTTTCCCATCAAATTTTCAAGTCGTGGCCTGCTCACGCATTTTTACTTTTATTTCCCCAGAGTCTATGTCTCCTTCATGAGTGTGTTACTCCTGTGGACCTTCAGTTTCTCCTGATTTCTTTTCCTTTGTGGCAATTATTCACATGAAGATTTTATTTTTGCATGCATACATTTGCATCATGAGGTCTCTTAGGGACCAAAATTCGTCTCTTTGTTATTATTTAAGCCAATTCTATCTCGTTGAGACGAACATTTTAACCTTCTTATCTCCGGCTAGAATGACCTTAAATAGGGGCATCTGTAAGACCCTAATTTTGACCCTAAGATCCCTCATGGCATCATATCATTGCTTAGTGTATTGCCTCAAGGATCATAGCATGTTGGGCTCCTTAACCCTAGGGTTGGGACTTATGTGAGTGTTTTGAGACCACCAAGCATGCTTGTATTGTATATTATTTCTTTTCTTACTTGTTTACTAACCAAAAACACAAAAATATGTCACTAACTCTTTTTGTTTTGGAAGCTCAAGTGATCATGTGCTCCCATGGTCCTAGGCTCAATGCAATGGCTAGATGAAGATGAGAAAAAGCATGACAATGGTCCACAAAGTTCCTAATCCTCATATATGTCTCCCAAGTATCTCAATTTGCCAATTTGATCAAGATAACCCAAAGGGCTTGAGGATTGTTTCCCAAGGAAACCTTAATTTCAATTGTGCTTTGATTGTGCCTTGCCCATGAAGCAACCTCAACCTATGATAAAATTTAATCAAGGTAAGTTCTTTAGTTCATCATTTTATGCATATATGAGCCTATTTGAGGATCCTCAATCATTCATTCATCAAGATTGGAAGTTTGGCCTTGAAAATTTGACCAGTCAAGTCATCTGACTAAAATGAGGATCACCAAGATATAACTTTTGATGTGTTTGTCAAATGAATATGACCCTAAGAGAAAACATGTTCTTAAGAACCATATGAACAACTTTCATGTTCATCAAAAATCCATTTGAAACTTGTACGGTCATCATTCATTTCAAAATATTTTAGGTAATTTTGACTGAAACCCTAATTTTGGGTCAACTTCCCAAGGACCTAACTTCCTTAATTTTCATGATTTTGAGGTGACACCAAATGAATTTAAAATCTTGAGATGTCTAATTCAAATTTTATGTTGGACAAAATTTCATAATCCTAAAATAAATGCATTTGATAATACAAAACATTATAGGTCACATTGGACCTAAGTCATTGAATTTGAAAAAGTACCCAATTTCAAATGCCCATAACTTTGTCATGGAAAATCCAAATGATGAAAACTTTGAGTCTAAATTGATTATCTTGAAAGGATATACAACTTTTATGTTGGAGGTTTGTCCATTTGAAGCTTTCATCATGCAAATAGAGGGGTTTGAATAGGCTTACTTTTGGTGAAAATTTTCAAAGGTGACTTAAACATGTTTTGTACCTAAATTTTCACAGCCAGTTTTCATTAATCTCCAAATGCCAAATGAATTTTTTCCCAACATGACTTTTATTCCTTATTTCAAGGGCTTTCCAACCATTACTCACATTACTTTTTTGGACTTTCCATTAGTGAGTTTCGAAGAGCTCTTTCTTTATGTTCATTTTTGCATTTCATGATGAAACTTAATGTGCAAGCTGATTACATCACATGTACACGTCCAATTCCATTTAAAATGAATTCAGCTTGGTTTTGCACCCATCATTGGGCCTCACATGCGCCTGTACAGGCCCATGCATCAAATTTCAAATTGCCATGCACACGAGGGAATCATGAACTCAACCACATCCAGCTATAAATAAACACCTCATGAGCTTCATTTCATAACCTTTGGGAGACCTGAAATGTTGCAGCACTAAAATCCCAACCAATACCAAATGAATTTTCCAGATTTTTTTCTCACTTTCAACCTTGAAATTCAACATCATTAGTTGATTTTTCAAAGCTCAATTCCTTAGCCTATCATCTCCATCACATCCCTAGAGCAAAGAGGAACCAGGATCTTGAAGTTTTCGTGGCTTAAAGAGCTTCAATTCAGAGGTAGAACTTCAAACTTTTTGGATCTAGATCTTGCAATTTAATGTAATATTCTCTTGTTTGTGTGGTTTTCTGAAGTCCTCACACTTGAGGCAAGCCAATGGTGGTTTCAATTTTCCATTTCATGCATTTACAGTTGTTACACCATGATCTTCCATCTCACATTTCTCTCAATATAGGAAGAGTGAGGAAGATCCATGGATACAGTGGTGATGTACATCACACGAGCTTCAATTTGATGTCCTTGTTTTTCATTTTTGTTAAAAAAAATTATCTGTAACTGGTGGCCGGAGATTGTTGGATCACCGGAGAAGATGGTGGTTTCCACCACCATCACCACATGTATGCATTTATGACCCTTGGATTGTGTTTCCACGTTATAATCTTGAGCATCCATTGTGTTTACCTTTTTTAAATCACTTTGCCACGCGTTTGACTTGGTCACACCATGCGCCCTCACATCTGGACCGCTTCTCCTTGCCACGTCAATTAATGAGCCTAATCCAGTGGCTGCGCAATTTTCAGTTATTTCTATTTTATTTTATTTTCAATTAATTCCTTTTATTTTAAAAAATTCATAAAAAATTTATTGGAAGTCAGAAAAATATGAGACCAATTCCAAAAAAAAATTTGAAAAATCTAGTTTCATATTTTAATTTTTAAATATTTTTGTGACTTCATTTAATATTTTTTGTGATCTATTTGGTTTTTTGATAGTTTTAATTCAATTTTAAATACTTTCTGATATTTGAAAAATTCAAAAATATTTTCCTAGCATTTATGGATCATGATAAGTCAGTGAAAAATAGTCTCATCAATTTCTTATTTGATCTGAGATTTATTTGAGATTTTAATCCATTTTATGCTATTTATAATTGTTTTTAAATAGTTTCTGTTTTTAAAAATTGTTGAGAAAATTAGTCAAGGTTTGTTTGACCATGTAAGACCTATGAGAATTTAATTGGACTTGTTAAAGTTGATTTGAATTGAATTTGAGGTTTGACCTTATTTGTTTATTTTTATTTTGCATTTTATTTTAATTCAAAAAATACCAAAAAATTATGGTTGACTTGTTGACTTGTAATCTTCATCTCTTTTCTGTTTGGCATTGATTGATGATGACTTGGTTCACATTTGATCAATTGAGTTTGATACTTGTATTCTCTTTCCCTCCCTATCATCTTCATCCCATTCTTTTCTTTAAAGGCTAATGAGTTAATGTCTTATGGTTGGTCTTGACAAATGAGAGGTTTAACCTTCTTTGATCCAAACCAAACTCAACTTGATCCATGATCAAGTGAGTTGTTTTGTGTCCAAGATAGGTTGCTTCTTGGTCAAGAAAATAACCTAAAGTCCATACAAGGCCCTTCCCCTTTTGTTTTGGCATGGCATGTTTGTGGAGCTTGGCTTACTAGTCATAATCTCTAACTTGTGTTTATTTGCCTATAGTTTTATTGACCGACCTCAAATAGGTGTGACTACTACATTAGTCCACTTACGATTTCATAACATAGCGCTACATTGTCTTATGACAAGCTAACATAACCTCCACTAATTACTAACTTTAATTTGAGCATTTAATTTCTTTCCTTTTACTTTTAATGCCATTTATTTCTTTCTCATTTATTCCTATTGGTTTTCCCTTTGCTCACTTGAGCCCATATTTTATGTTTATGTCATTTTTCTTTTGCTCATTTGAGCCCATTATTGTATAAATATATTGTTATCTTGTGTTTACTTTGTCTTTGTTTTGTGTAAACCTAATGCAAAAGGAGAAAGAACTTAGAATTAGGATTTACCTATGCTTAAAAGGAGTTCAAGAGCAACTAGGCCTTATGCCTTTAGAATGCTAAACTTGTTGAAGAGCAACTAGGCCTCATGCCTTTAGAATGCTAAATTTCAAAGTTGACTTCAAAGGACTTCCTCATCCAAACTTATTCTTTGTCCATTCCCATATTTTGTGTTGTGAACTTTTTGATGTTTACTCTTGTGTGATAGGGATCCCACCTTGAAATTTTGAAAAGAGGACCATTGTCATGAGTAGCCAAGTTAAGAGAGACAAGCCAAATGGAGATCCTAGGAGCTTGAATCCAAATTGTGTGATTGCTTGATTGTATGCTAAATCCAAAGGAAAGGAGCATCTTGAATGATCTCTATGATTTCAAGAAAAGTAACTCCAAGGGTTTATCTTTTCTCTCTTATCTTTGTATGCTTTAGGAATAGCCCTTCTCTTTTTCTACCCACTCTAACCCAAGCCAAAAATCTTTTTCTTCAAACTTTGACTTTATTTCAAACTAGAAACCTAGGACTTATGCCTTTGACTTTTCAAAACCATTTTCATCAATGCTAATTGCGAATAAATCTTAATCCAACTTTGACTTCATTTTTGCAAATAAACCTAACTTGTAATATAAATCACTTCAAGTTGTTTTGTGGTTCCAATGGCCACCTTATTAAAACCTTTTCATAAACATTAATCATAGGTTAGAGTTATCATAGTGGTGGATAAATCTCACCTCATCCTTAGTGATTGGATTATAAGTCTTCCATGTTTATTATAGGGTTAACCTCTCACTAGCATGTTGAAGCCTTCCTCACATGGTAGATTGTTGGTTTAGGTTGAGTTTTCTCCCTTTGATAACAAAAGACCTTAAGGCTTTTTATCAAATCAATTCACCAATCTTTGAGATTTTTACCTCGAACTACGAGGTTTTGATCCTACCTTTGTGATGGTACGTAGGCAATGGGTTCATCCATTCAAACAACAAAATTTGTAAATATAATCCATTATCTTCTCATCCCTCCAATCTTTTGCGCAAATATTTTCACAAATACCAACCTACAACACATATTTGCAAAAAGGGTTCCTTTAGAGTACTAAGGATGTTTTGGGTGCGTAAAACCTTCCCATTTCATAACCAATCCCCTTACCCAAATCTCTGACCTTTTTATTAGTTTTTGATTTAAAAAACTTCTTACATTGGCTTTTGTTCGCTTTTTAGCCTTTCCTTTGGACAAATAAAAGTGCGGTGGCGACTCGAATTGTATGTTTACTTTTGGTTTAGTCAATAAACCTAAAGGTAACGAAAACCCCGCTACACTCTAAATCACTTTCTTTTCCGTCGACATCACAACCACATTTCTCACTCACGCACAACCATAACACAACTGAGACACAACGTTCGTATCACAACCAAACAACTAAGTTCGTTAACAGAAGCAACAATGAAAATTAAAACAGAATGAAGAAGGAGATGTGCAGAGTTGTGACGCCATCCCCTTTGAATCACCGTGCAAATTTCCATCGTTAACCATTAAGAAATGGAGAGAGATTGGAGATTTTAAGAAGAACTTTGGAGTTGTTGTTTGTTTTTTGAGCAAGAGAAGCAGAGAGAGATTGAAAGAGAGTAAAAAAGGGAGCAGGGTTTGTTTCTATGCTTTATTCGCTTCAAGAGAGTAAGAAGAAAATCATTTTTTTGGGTAATGCTAACTTGTGCCCTAGGGGCACAAGTTAAAAAAACCTACTTATAGTAAATTCGTATTGAAAAAAACACTAAAAAAGTTAATTGTATATTATTATTTAAATCATTGCACAATTTTTAAGTCAATGTTTCTTTATTTAGTTTTTAACTTGTGCTCCAAGGGCTTATAGATAAAATTAGTTGGCTTTCGATTTCGATTGATCTTCAGTCTCGTGGCTTACTCTTGGAATAAATAAATTTTGGTGGCGACTCTGTTCGAACACATCTTTCTGTAGCGTGCGATGCGATTCACGAAGGATCCTATTTTTCGAGGTACGATAGGATTACTTCTTCATAACCAAATCCCTCTTTATAGCCAAGCCTTTTCTACCAAAATCACATATTCTCTTTGATTTTCTCTTCCTCGAAGGACATAGTACATAGCCTGAAGTGATGAGAAGAAAGAAACCGACGAAAATGAGCTCTAGACTAGCACATCAAAAAACTTCTCTTACAAGAATGAGCTCATCCCATTGGGGCCGTAGACAAATAGAAGGCAAAGTGAGCTTTGGGAGTAACAGGTTTCACCAGCATGAAACGTTTAAGGATGTCACCTCGTTTATGGGTGAAAAGGTTGAACCAAGGGACTTGAGGACGAATAAAGGTCGATCCCTAATCCCAAGTGTCATCCCAAAAGGCGCGGGCCACGTAAAAGAGGTAAAAAAGCTTTGAAGAAGGTTCCCGAGACTTATGCTCAACACAGAGTTGGAACACATTCATGTAAGCCCGAGCTGCTGGATGAACCTACGAGGGGGCAACTCTTAAACGATTCAACATGGCCACCTCTAAATCAGAAAAGGGAAAACATATACCCAACCTGGTGAAGAGGCATTCATATAAAGGAATCAAGCAATCTTCAAAAGAGATGCATATTATCTTTGTCGGACCCACTGGAAGAATCAACCAGTTCGAGAGATTGTTGACCATAATGTCGGCACGAGCTATAGCCTTAATAATGGTCAATGCGGAAGGAATCCCAACCACTTCGACGGACAACCAATGATATTTATTGGTGTTGTCCTACTTAACTAACTGAAGTCCTATTCGGGAAGATTCATCGGCTTTAAAGTGATCGTCGAGACTGATCCAAGATATAACATGAGACATCCCCCATACTCCAAATGATTTGTGATTTCGGAATCGTTAGGCTCGCGACCATTCCTTCTTCAATAAAACCGGACGGAGTTATCAATATGTTCCCTTCTTTGTCGGGCCGCTTCTATTTCTACCTCAGTCAAGATAGGATGAGGCATTTGTTTCTTAACATGATCCTCACCCTCACCCTCACTGGTTTTCCCTAACAAGAGAATTCCTGAAGGGTCGCCTGACAAAGTTTTCTCAAAAAAGGAGTCCCTGGACACTTCTTCTGTTTTATAATCCTCAATTAGAGAAGTGATCTCTGATTCAAAATCCCTACTAGCTCAGGGAAGGTAATGTGATTTGGGATTCATTCTCCTTCTCGAAGAGGAAGACGCATTACCCTCCCAATCATTGTGTACGTTGATAGGGCTACATTCCCCGTTGTAGTTTCCGCAATCCTCTTCATTTCTGATTCCACAATGGAACAAACACTATCAAACCAACAATCATGAAGAATCTGCAAATAGAATCCTACATAAAGAGTTGCGAAAAAGGTTGGATGACTCCAAAGGAAATTGGTATAGGAGCTCCTACACGTTCTCTAGTCCTATCAGACTAGTCCTCACTCTTCGATGAAAGAGACACCTTTATATCTCATTTACATAATTGAAACAATGATCCCATAGAAATAAGATAATTAAGATGGAGAACTTTTCACTGAGCACTAAAGCTTCTCCATTTTCATATGAAGTTCTTTGATCCAACTCCTTCTTCAAAGCCTTAAACTTAGATCAAACTTCTCCTCATTGGGACGGAATTCCTGATCTTTTATAAGTATAAACCTAAATAAAGACATCACTCTAGCTAAATAGGAGACATGAAAAGATTATCTGATGCCACATGAGAGTCTAGTGATATCTCGATCCTTGATTTGTAAGATGAGATAAGTAAATCTACCAACTTAAAATTGTGTATTCTAAATGATTAATACGTGTATGGCTAATTTGAATATTTGATGTTAAAAATAACAAAACAATATAACATTAAATTTAAATTTTTAACTTAATTATTTTTAATTTATAAGTATCAAACATTATGAGAAAATAAAATTTTAAAAAAACTTTTAACAAAGATTGAAACTTAGAATAATATTAATCTATAGATATTTAATTCAACTAACAAATATCAGTCAAATACTCATCAATGCAATACTTTATTTATTTTAAAATATTATATATTTATATCCAATTCTGTGATGTGTGTTGAATAAAGATATACTTACCATATATTTCCTACACATCATTCTTTTTAAAATAAACATTAAATCAAACACATAAAGCTCTAGTTAATTTTGGTACACTCAAAGTCCACTAGTAGTGCCTAAAAAAATAATATCAAAAGCTGGAGTAGCAAGGAATATATAAAAAGATTTCTTGGAGGAGCTTCCACCAGAAGTCAAGTTTTAATTTTACTTTCTTTTTGGCTTTATAGATACTATTATAAAGATCCTTGATCGCTAAAATAGCTTAAGAGTTGACATAAGCACTTAAATGTTCATAATACAAAACTCATAAAGAAGCAAGAACGTGGATGCATGACTATTGATATAGGTTAGGCAGACTAAGTGAATATATATATATATATATATATATATATATATATATATATATATATATATATATATATATATATATATATATATATATATATATATATATATATATATATATATATATATATATATATATATATATATGTAGTTTTGGCCTAAATTTGAAGTAATTGACTAGTTAGGAGTAATAACTACTGAAAAATGGTGGTCTACATTTTGGTGCCTTTCCGTCCACGAAACACGATAGAGCCTCATTAATAATCGAGAATAAAAGAGACAAGATCCAAGTATAAATGAACCATGGTTAAAAAGAATATATAGAGCAAGTAGAAAAGAAATTTGTATAAACTAGACAAGATTTTAAAAGTATTTCAAAAGGGTTTGTTTGAGTAGGATCTACAATTCAACGTTGAACATTTGATTTAAAGATTAGGTTGTTCTCGAGAGTCGATGATAACTAGCTGGAATAGTATCAACATGAGTTGAAATTCATAAAATAAATAATTTTACATTCAAATAACTATCTTATGATAGAGAATAAAGATGATAAAGAGATTACCATGCCTCAAAATATTGATCAAATAATCATGGGGAATTATCTTCAAATCTTGTAATTAGTAAAATTAATATTGACTCTATAGTGAATTCACAAATGACATTTATCCATTTATGAATTTTCATCGGACTTTATCTATTTGGGAGGAAGTTATTGATATTGATGGATGTGTATACGACTGATAACTTTAAGATGTGTGTCATGTTGTTTTTCATAATCAACAATTTTTCTGCATACGGTAAATTGTTTGGATACAACGTCAAAGGACATTCATATATGATTATAAATTATTGATGTTAGCTATAGTTATTGATATTGATGTTATCTGCAGTTATTGATATTGAAGTTTGAATATTGTTGATTATTCTAATTGATTTCAAATGTTGTTAAAATTAAAAGTGTTTAACGACCCGTTACAAATTACAGAAGAAAATTTTTGGACAATCGTTCAAGAATTTGCATTTTGGTTTTTGTTTTTGTTGGTTTATCATTTGTTTTAGTTTTATTGTAAAATTATAAGGTGTGTAACTTTTTTTCTTATAATCGAGAGAAAATATGGGGCACGCCCTCTAGTTTTGAAAATAATAAAAATATTGTTGGGGATCAAGTCTATGACCATTAAGTCTTTCCTCTCGGTGGAATCTCGATCAAGGGAAAAAATGACGCACATTTCATGACGCTCTTTGTTACCTCACATATGAAACTGAGGATTAACCCTCATTTCTAACCGAAGTAAAAGAGATTCTTTATTTTGAACTAATAATTTAACTCCTAGGAAGCACCAACAACCACCTAAGCACTTAAAGATCTTATACCAAATTCTCATCACTATCACACGAGTCACAAAAAGAAGACTAATAGATACTTTTGATCCTTAAGATAGGCCGCACAATAAACTATATGATTCAACATTCATAAGACATCTAAATGATAAACCCTAATATGAACCTATTTTGAAATAACTATCAAGAGAAGGTAATCAATTTAGAAAGGGGACAACTTTTCGAAAGAAGAATTAGAATCTTATTCTATGTAATTCTAAAAGTCATCTGAACCTCGGTATACATTTTCCATACTTAAGGTATGTAGTTATAATACTCTCAAAGTTAAAAATATATTAATATTAAATATTTATTTATTATTATATATAAACACACTCTATAATTCTTGTGTTATTAAAATTGTTCTTTGATTTGTCATCTCCCATTTTTTTATGCTTGAATGTTAATATTATATCATATATCGCTTCGATTGATCCTCTTATCATTGGTTATATATATATATATATATATATATATATATATATATATATATATATATATATATATATATATATATATATATATATATATGGATGTGTGTGTTCGTGTGCATGCATGTCCAATTTGAATTTATTGTTCGTTTGATTTGATTCCTCTCTATGTTGGTTTGGATTGATTGAGACAATGTTTAGTTTGGTTTAGTTTAGATTAGTTTGCTCGACTATTTTTCTCCATATTAGTTCTTTTATTTAATTGTATCACTCTATTGATTATTCTTTTTGATTGTTTCTCTTGATGAATTCTTTTATTTTATTGTTTTTCTCCATTGATTCTTTTGTTTAAATGATTCTGACAAACTCTAATAGTATGTTTGATTCTAAAAAGATACATGGGAGAGATATGGAGATGGTAATTTTTTCGTTTGGAACATTGTTGAAGTACTCATCGTTTTTTTTTAAGTATTATTTTTTTATAAAAAAAATATTCGTTTTTAATTGTCACTTGCAAAATTCAAGATACTATTAACTCTTTTTTTTGTCAAAATTACCTAAGAATAATTATTACATAATTACAAAAAGAGAAAAAATAAAATAAAATAAATAAATAAATAAGAATATTATAGAAAATTGGAGAATTATTATTTAAAAAAATAATAATATTGATTAATTTTTATAATATGTGTAAAAAAAATAACACTTAAAAAAACACAAAAAAAGTATAAAAAAAAAATTAAGATGGGTCCTACCACCTTTTTGTTAATCAAACAAAGTCACATAAAGCTTTCTATTTTAAACATTTCCAATTGTACCCTTCGTTTAGAAACTCCAAAATATTATTGGGTTTATTTCACATTTAGATAGAATCACTAACATTTTGATGTTATAATAAATTAATAATAAGAAGCAACAACATTGAGTGTGTGCTGTTGTTTTAATTTATTAAAATAAAAATCAAATTTAATGAATCATAGTAATTTTAATTAAAAAATACTAATGTCATATAATTTATTTATTTGAATTAATTAATTAATTAAATTTATTTTGATGAAAAAACACATAAGTTTTTTTTTTAAAATAACTACTACTTTAAAAAAAATCTAAAATAATCAATATTTTCAAAAAAAATCCAAAATAACCACCTTTCAAAACAAATGCGTCAGATGAACTGACGCATCCATTTTGAAACAAGAGGAGGCGCCAGCATCACTGGCGCATGCTTTGGAAGCATTTAATGGTGTCGCCAAGTGAGTTGGCGCATGCATTTAGTTACATTTGCTTGCGCCAATACTTCTGGCGTCTACATGTCTTGACATATGTGACGCCTAACCCTTTGGCGCATGCATTTTCTTACTCCTTCTATAAATACCTCGCCCTTCAATCATATTTTTCACACAAATTTTACCCTACAACCACATTTTCTTTCATTCAACTTGACTCTCCTTCAAGTTTTTGAGCTTTAACCATGTCTTAATACATTCACAAGCGAAATATCGATTTAATCTTTTCCGTCGTTGCGTCTCCGATAAAGATTCGACTTTGGAATATAGATTCGTTTGAACATCTTAATCGGACGTTGAACAGTTGGTTAGATGGAGAAACTGGAGATGGTGAAAGGATTAGAAGAATCCAATGACTTGTGTCCATGTTCAATCAAAATGGAGAAGTGCGTGAATGAGTGGATATTAAGACTGACAGAGGCGTTCATAGGATGATGCATTATATGTTCAAAATTGTTTTGATGTTGTAATCGCTTAGTAATTGTATTTTAATTGTTTTAGTTGTTTGTGTTGTTGTTTATGTAATGGTATTTTCTCACAAACTTATAATATGAAATAAATTTAGTTTTCATATATTGCAACAGAGGTACATGTGAATTTATCTAGTTGTGCTTGTTCCAACACTAGGACATTTAGTATGATTGTGACCTGGCTGACGGCATGAACTACATAATCTAACCATTTTGTTCGCCGTATCCATTTCGGTTCGAATACGGGTGCTATTTGGGCGACCCTTTTTCTTCCTTCGCATAACTTTGTTGTGCCAGACGATGTCCCCTTGATATTCTGGCTAGTAATCCTCTTTTGCCACTACGGAAAAACTAATTTTGTAAACATTTGATAGGCTGGTAACTTTGTAAACGTCATATAATAAGTAGGATGGATCCCTTCGAATCTTTGAGCATGCCGCAATGACATGGGAGCAGGGCACACGAAAGGCTTGAAACTTTCCGCAGTCGCATCAACCTCTATCTAGTTTCACTCTGTATTGTCCCATCGACATGCCCTCATTATGATCCATGGACTCGGCAACACTATACCAACCTATAGTACGGTCAAACACCATGACCACGTGTGTGTTTGCTTTGGCAACTCCATGTCTAATGAATTTCATTGAAGCGTCACTGAACAACTGCCCAGATTGCAACACTGAACTCTATTTGGAACTTATGGTCTCAAATAGCGCCCCTAGCCTGAAATATGTTGCCTGCACCCAAGCGGTTATAGGTAGGTTACAGATGCCTTTGAATAAAGAGTTCATTGATTCTATAAGATTTCTTGTCATGTGACCTCAATGTTGACCGTTGTCGTATGCCCTAGTCCACTTCTCCAATGGGATACTGTCGACCCATCGTACTGCATCTGCGTTTGACAATGTTATTTCTTCGCAGTAGTGTTTGAAAGAAGGTTCTGATAATGCGTAACCTGCATTGACAACCTTCTTCCGCAACGTTTTGTCTTTGATCTCCCGCATAAAATTTTGAGCAATATGTCTAATACAGAAGACATGCATCAAAGGAGGATCTTGCCTGCCATTATCAATGTTATTTAATGCACTGATGATTGAAGGGTGTCTGTCGGAGATCAAACATAAGTTAGGTTGAGGTGCAACATGCAATCGGAGATTTCTTAGGAAAAAACTTCATCCCTCAACAGTCTCCCCTTCAACAAGGGCAAAGGCGATTAGAAAAATGTTGTTGTTGTCATCTTGTGCCACTGCCATCAGTAACGTTCCTTTGTATTTCACGTACAACCATGTACCATCAATTTGTATAATAGGTTTACAGAAAGAAAAACCTATGATGCATGGTTGATACGCCCAGAAGAGACGGTGGAATATTCCATTTCCAATAGCACACGTCCTGTCTGGTGTATATGCGGACAACATTTCCAACTTGACAATAGTCCCTAGAGCATACTATTTCAGAGGCAACAGGTATTTTGGAAGTTGTTTGTAAGACTCCTCCCAATTTCCATACACTTTTTCAACAGCCTTTGTCCTAGCTATCCAAGCCTTCCTATATGATGAAGTATATTGGTATTGTGCTACAATATGCGAGATTATTGTACTCACCTTTAACGACGGATTGTCGTCAATGACATTAAATATTTCATTTCATATTAGCTGAGAGCTAAGTTTCCGATGGTCTTGCATTGGGTTTGTGAGCATGCATGTGTGAACTGGACCCATGGATCCAATCTCCCAAGAATCGTTCATCTTCCGGTACGAAGTCAACAACCTGAAAACGCAGTGCTCATTCAGACAATAAATTTTGTACCTCAATGCATTAGTTCTATCAACTCCGAAATCAGCTGATAGTTCCATGGGAAATTTTTTAATGGCTTTTACACAATCTTCTTTTGTGCAAAATGTGTCTCCTTGTTTCAAAGATCCTTGCATTTGCACATAAGGATTGTACCATATATCTGATGAAGGTTCATCGGAACCCAAATTCAACCTTGTCATATGTTAAGGTGGACATTATACATGACTAGATGGTAATGGCTCCTCTTCTTCATCAGCGTTCACCATTGAATCAACCAAAATCTCGGCCTCTTCTTCTTCGTCATCTACAACATTCACCTCAGCTTGTTCGTCGTCATCAATTTCACAAAACACTTATGACTGATCACTAAACTAAGACACTTGTCCTTGTTGTTGTTGTGTTGGCCCATCTATATAGTGCAATGTGTAAAAATGCCAAAAAAAATACTTTTACTTTTTATTCATGTGTGTATTTGTTATTGGTGTAATCCCTAAAGGCCAATAATTTTGGTACTTGTATCGAATTATTTATTAATAATAAAAGACTTTTTCTTTATTATGTTTGTTTAATAAAGTTCCTGCAATAGATAGTCCGTTTAACGTATCAAGTGTGACTTAATCATGAGATTCCATTAAACATAAGGACATTATTCTTAAAGTATCTATAGTCGAGCTTTGTTATTAAATGGGATAACATTAAAGCATTAAGACTATTATGTATATAGACTGATGATCACATCTCATGGGTCATGGATAAGAAATTATCAAGTCTTAAACATAGGTATGATAATTAGGAGTAATTTTTGTACTGGATTTATCTGCTATGAGAATACCATATAGAATGTTATGCAAAGTGTCATAAGTTATTCTCATGGTGATAGTGGTATATACCACCCTTCGACCTGAAACCACTATGAACCCTAGATGTATAGTCGAGTGCTTATTACTGATCAAATATTGTCCATAACTGGATGACCATAAAGACAGTTGATGGGTACTCCACGAAGCATGCTGAGGGACATGAGTGACCTAGATGGAATTTGCCCATCCTGCGTAACAGGATAAATGTCTACGGACCCAATATTGAACTGGACAAGGATGACACGGTCTATGTCTTGTGTTCAATATAGACATAGGGGCAAAAGGGTAATTATACACATAAGTATTATCATAAAAGGATTTGTCAGATCACATGACATTTTCATGTCTTGGGTAGCAGTGATGTGTTTCTAGATACCGCTCACTGTTTATTATGTTAAATACGTGATTTAATATAATTGCTAATATCGCGAAAACCTACAGGGTCACACACAAAAGGACGGATTGATGAGAGATAGAGTAAATAAGGAACACTGTAAGGTACGGTGCACTTAAGTGAATTGTAGAACATCGTAAGATACGATGTACTTAAGTAGAATACGAAATATGGTAAGGTACCACGCGCTTAAGTGATATTGGCATATCTTATGATATGGCCACATACACTTAAGTGGGCTTTTTAGCTTGCAGCCCACACAAGTGGTTCTATAAATAGAACCCTTGTGCAGAAGCATTTGTGTAGTTGAAATTTCGTTTCTCTCTCTCTCTCTCTCTCACTCAAAACCTTCATTCATAGCAGCTAGCATTGAGATTGAAGGAATCCGTTCGTGTGGACTGAGTAGAGGCGTTGTCATCATTCAAAGTTTGTGATCACTGCTTAGATCTGCATCAAAGGTTTCAATCGCCACAAGAGGTAACAATTCTATCACTGATCATGCCCATTCATAAGGATCATTAAAGGAGAAAAAATTTAATTTCCGTTGCATTTTGGACCGCTCTTCTCCTTAAGTGGTATCAGAGCCACTTATGAAACCATGCATCTGATAGCTATTTATGTTTTGTATTTTCTGTATTAATACGATTAAAAGACAGAATGAATCAAAGAATAAACGAGTAATTAAATTTGGCATCATGTGTGTACAATTTGGATGATTGATGTTGACTATGCTTCGGAATTCGACGTTAGTATGGTGAAGTAGTGATACATAGATCGTCCATAGGTTACACAATTGAGATCGATCAAATTATATATATGATATAAGTAATTCTGATGCAAAATACGGTATATGATATATTGTTTCTCTTTCGTTCATTCAAACACTTAATGGTTGTTTTCCTTTGAGCGACCAATGGTCATTTAATTCGGAATCCGACGAAAGTATGGTGAAGAAATGACATGTTGATCAATCATACTGAATTAACAATCGAGGTGTGTTTGACGGTATGAAATTGGTGCATTAGGGTTCATGACGGTACAAGGGTTGTATTGTCAAAGAGTTATGCAATTAGGGTTGTGACTGCGCAAGAGTTGTGTTGTCAAAGAGTTATGCGATTAGGGTTGTGACTGCGCAAGAGTTGTGCTTTAAAGTATCAAGTATTGATGCGAAAATCGATGTCGATTTCAAATGAATTGTTCATTAAAATTTTGCTTTGTGTGATCGGTCGCCGAAATTTAGTGATCGGTCGCCAGCTAACTCTGCGTAGTGTGATCGGTCGCCGAAATTTAATTTGGTTTGTTTAATTAAAAAAATTTAAATTAATAATAATAATGTGTTTATTATTATTGTCTTGTGGTGATCAGTTATGGCCTTAGTTTTCCTTTATTTTGTTTTGGGATTTTAAAATACGACTTGCGTGTCGTGCCTCTCTTTTAATCTCTTAATGTAACTTCTTTTCTCATCTCACTCCCTCGTATGTAAAATGAGTTTATTTTATGTAATGTAATGTTATGAAGAAATAGAAGAGTACAATATCAAAGGAGGACAACCTTGAAGATCTTGCTTGGAGAAGCTTAGATAGTTATTAGGTTAGCTTAGGTTCTCTCATTGGCTTGGGAGAACAATTGCGCTAGAGACCGTAACTGTTTCATTTTGTATGTATGTTAATGCATGTAAATGTATGTTGATGCATGTGAGAGACGATTTATATGATAAATAAGCCGGTGAGATCAGAATAATTGCAAATTCCCTCAAATTAAATATTAAGTTTATGCTTTCCAAGTTTTAGCACTTATCAAGACTAGTATCGAATAATGTAGGTTTCGCCTTTGCGAGGTACATATTCTATATTAGTAAGGTGCGATGGGATAATTGTAATATACAATTGCTAAAACAATGGGACAAACTTAACTAAACAAATTATAATAAGATTATATATGTTTAGAAGCAAGAGTTGGAAATGATCCATGTGATGGATTGGAATAAGGAGGTATTCACCCAATAAAAATATTCGAGAGTTGTATTAGATACAATTGGAAGGAATTCCTACCTAAATAACCTAGTTTTGTGTAATCCACCTACGTGGACTTAAAACAAAGTGAAATGTGGATCTCGACCCACTAGAAAATCTTCCAACGGGATTTTCCAAATTAAATGTTGAGGGTCATTTATTTTGAGTAAAATAGTGGGAGCATATTCAATTAAAGGTCTAATTAAATATGTTATTGATACTTATATTTTCATTATTTTCATGTAGATTACCATGACAACAAACACCTCTAATAACATTTTGCGATCAATCCCTGATAAGGAAAATTTGTCTGGGACAAATTTTCTGGATTGACACCGAAATCTAAGGATTGTCCTCAAACATGATAGAAAGTTGTATGTCTTGGAGAAACCTGTTCCTGAAGAGGAACCTCCTAGTTCTGCACCTAAGGCATAAAGAGATGCTTATAAGAAGCATGTCGATGATGCCAATGAAACTTCTTGCCTTATGCTAGCTACGATGAACTCAGAGTTGCAAAAGCAACATGAGAACATGGCAGCGTTCGATATGATCGAACACCTGAAGATGCTCTATCAAGAGTAGACAAGGCATGAAATGTTTGAAGTTTCAAAAGCCCTTTTTCAAGGAAAGTTAGCTAAGGGATCCCCTGTAGGTCCCCATGTGCTCAAGATGATTGAGTATGTGGAGAACCTTGAGAGGTTGGGTTTTCCCCTCGGAAAGGAACTTGCAACTTATTTGATCTTGCAATCGTTGTCAGATCGATTTAGTCAATTTGTCCTTAATTTCAATATGAATGATATGGAAAAATCTCTTCCTGAACTACTAGCCATGTTAAGAACTACTGAGCAGAATCTGAAGTCAAAAGGGAAGTCCATTCTGATGATCGGAAATGGAAAGAGACAGAACAAAAGACCCACCAAGCAGGGTGATAAAGGGAAAGGCAAGGAAGTTGCCAAACCCAAACCCACTGCTCCTGCTTTGAAGCCTAGTGAAGGCATAGCAAAGGAAGGCACCTGCTTTCATTGCGGTAAGATCGTGTAAGACCCCAAATTTGACCCTAAGATCCCTCATGCAATTTCATCATAAGCATTAGCATTGGGATCATATCTTGGCATCCTCCTTACCCCTCTTTCATTGGGTTTGTTTTGGGAGAGATTACTAAGTACCATATGATTGTATCATACTTGTATATTATTATTTTTACTAACCAAAATACAAAAATATGTCTTTGTATTTGCCTAACTCTTTCGTAGGTAGGGCATGATCTCCATTGATCTATCAAGTTCATATTTAGGGTTTGAGACCCTCATGACAAAGAGCACAACCATGAATTGATCCAATAATGGTTATGAGCATCATATATAAGTTCTATTGATTCCTACATGTTATATTGATCAAGTTTTCTTCAAGAGTTTGAGGGTGATTTGCCTTGGAAACCCTAGTTTGACTGGGTATCTTGAGTAACTTCTCCAACAAGCTATCTCACCAATTGATCAAATTTCTCAAGGGGCACTTCAAAATTCATCATCTTATGCATGTATGATCTACCATGAGCCAATAAAGTCCAAAGGACTGGAGGTTAGCAAGTTGGTTTATGGTGGTTGGCCAGATGAATTCATCTGATCAAAACTGGGTCTCCCTAGACCCTATCTCCTACAATTTTCACCATATGAAAATGATTCCAAGAGAAAAGTTACTCTAAATGACATTCCAAACAACTTTTGATGTTGAGACCTAGAGCTAGTTTTTCTTGGAAAATCATTTTCTATGTTGAAACATTATAGGTCATTTTGTCTAAACCCTAATTTGAAAGTCAACTTCCCAAGGCCATTACTTGCTCAATTTTTATGAGATGAAAAATTTACAAGTTGAACAATCAAATTCAAGGTGTATAATTCAAGTTTTATGTTTGGAGTGAGATCTAATTCAACTTTTTTGAGCATGTGATATGAGGTTACATTATAGGTCACTTTTGACCTATACCATTGAACAATTGATTTTTCCAAATTTCAAAAATGCATAACTCTATCATTCTAAATCCAAATGACATGAAATTTATGACCATTTTGAAGGTCTTTGAAATATCTACAACGTTTATGAATACACTTTTCTCATTTGAAGCTCGCATAAAAAGTTAAGCAAGGTGGAATATTGAGATATATGGCTTGACACTTAGAAACAATTTCAACATGTTGAAATTTCCAAACTTCCACCTAAAAATTCATCATGATAAAAGCTTCAAATGGAAAAGTCTTGAACATGAAAGTTGTTCCTCTTGATCTAACCTTTCCAAAAAGTCCAATTTCATCCATTTTGGACAAGATTTGCTAGGGCTGCACATGGCTGGAACATTGCATCATCATTTGGCAAGAATCAAACTTCAAGCTTCCATGTACAATTGCCTAGCCCTCCAATTTGATTTCAGACTTGTTCACACTCAATTATGGATCAAATGGAATGATATCATGGGCCTGTACACGCCCATGCACACATGCATCACTCATTGCCAATTTTGGAAACCCATTTGGAATGTGCAAATATCACATGATCCAGCTATAAATAGAGCTCCATATGCTCAGAATTGAAGACCCCTTCGCGCCAGCTTTGATCCCAAACACCAAATCCTTCCATTTGAGAGGATAATCCTGAGAATTTCCTTTGGAAATTGAGTTTGAATCTCACTGTTTTGAGATTCAAAACTCCAGGGATCCAAGACCTTTTGTGCATTCTAATCTACTTCTGCAAGCATCCTGAGCAAGATCAAGCATGAGCCAAAGCAGGAACAAGTGAATCCAGGCCTTCATTGAAGGTATTTTCTAGAAATTTTCATCTCTTCGATTCTCTCTCAATTCCATTCAATTCTCTTGGATCTTTGGTTGTCTGAAGTCCTACCAATGTAGGCAAGAAGATTGAGTTGCTTAGAGGTCAAATCGAAGCAACTCAGTTAACACACCTCAAAATTCAACTCCTAATATCTTTATATATATGTGGAGTTAGTTAAAATTGAGGTCAGATTCGTGCTCTACGCCATTTTTTCTTTCAGATCATGTCCTCCATTTTCATTTTCTTGATGGTGATGAGTGAACCAGTCCGGCCAGGGTCACCAGAGAAGATGATCGGCCTTTGGACGCCGGCGATGCGCTGGAAGTGTTCAGAGCCATTGATCAGTTTCAAATTGTTTTAATCTTGTGCGTTGTTTTTAAATACCAAGCCTATGTCGCGTTGACTGCAGTGCACCATGGAACGTGCGTTTCTCACCACTTGATCTGCCACCTCAATTAATGAGGGAGATCAAGTGGTCCAC
Organism: Lathyrus oleraceus; assembly: GCF_024323335.1. Classification (NCBI taxonomy): domain Eukaryota; kingdom Viridiplantae; phylum Streptophyta; class Magnoliopsida; order Fabales; family Fabaceae; genus Lathyrus; species Lathyrus oleraceus. The sequence continues at coordinate 435,856,015 of NC_066582.1, read as the reverse complement.
GTTTTTTTTCTGATTATTTGAATTTCATTTTAATTATTTTATTTTCATTAATTCATATTAATTTTAATATTAATCCAAAAAGAATGAGAGTTTCACCAAAAAAATTCAAATAATTTCCTCTTTCATATTCTGAATTAAAATTATTTTTTGGATCATTCTTAATATTTTTCATGATTTAATTGATTTTGCATTTGTTTTTAATTGTTTAAAAATACTTTTAAGTCTTTAAAAATTCTGAAATTTTTTCTCCAAGGTCCTTTGACCTTGTTTGACCTATGATAAATCTCACGGCCATTTATTTGATGTTTTGATGAGGTTTTAGGAATTTGACAAACCATATTTAATTTAAATGCCTTATTTTAGTATTTTTAATTTGAATAAATGCTAAATAATTTTGTTGACCAATTGTAATGACTTGTTTGTATTTGACCCTTGTTGTTGGGCCTTGGTCAAGTTTGATTTGACTTTGTCAAGTTAATATCATTGGATTTAGGGGGTTGATGGAATGTACATTACATCTCCCAAAATGAATGGATGATATTAATTTGGTAAAAGTCGTCCTATGACCAATTTGAGTTTTGATCCATTCCCCTCCCTCTTCATCTCATTCCCCTTCTTTATGCATCCATCTCATTTGGCCTATGATATCTCAAAGTCCTAAAGCTAGTTGATTGAAAAATTAACATGAGTATGGATGAGATAAGGCCACCTCTTTTGCATATTATTTTTGTGTGTGGTATGTTTCATGAGCATAGTCCATTATATTATGTCTCTAACATGCATTAACACCAAAATTCTATTGCCCGGTCTCAAATAGTTGAGACTTCTACATAAGTCCAATTACGATTGCTTAACATAGCGCTAAATTTGTGACATAAAAAGCATAGCATTCTAGTTAGTGAGATTGTAAGTCTCCCCTCTTTCATGGTATTGTGTGGAAACTTGGCCTTTTTTCCTTCCTTTGGAAGATGTCTTGGCTCAAGGATCCATGCTTGTGATAAGTGGATTGAGTGTTCTCCAAAGAATGTCTAAAAAATAAAAAGCAAAAGCAAAATAATACTAACTTCTAACCCATTAACAACTAACTTTTAATTTCAAGTCATTTACTTTAATGTCATTTAATTTTAGCCTTTATTCAGTTTCCATTGTTCATATCATTCTAATTGTTTATGTTAATGCAATTTTCACTTTGTCCACTTGGACCGTATTGTGTGATATATCTTGTTTGTGTATACTTTGCTTGTTTGTATGGTCTTTGGCCATTAATGTACATAATAACAACAAAAAACCCTAAAACACTTTTGTGTGGACTATTGGCTTGATCTTGGACAAATGGACTTAGAACTTAGGCAACATTCCTATGTTAAAGGACTTGGCCAATGCCAACTTATTGAGAAATCAAGTGCTTGCAATTTGAAACTTCATCTGATACATCATTCAAGATCCCTCTGAGTTCATCTGCAACATGATCATTGTGTAACTGTTATTTTAAACCTATGACTTGTGGAATTCATCTGATACATGTGCTAATTTGAAGAAGATCATGGAGTGGCAAAAGCTTTGATGTGGATATCTTTATTTGATGCCTTTTCTCTTCAAGATAATATAAGTGTGCATTTGTATGTTGCTTGATTCTAAATGTCCAAGGGAATTCTGGGTTTCTATTGATATTCTTGTCTATGGGATTGCTACCCATTTGGTCAGATCTTTTTAACTCTTAACTTTTAATTTTGTGCATAGGATTAGTCTCTTCATCTTCTCCCTATTTCTTTAATTTTAAAATCTCTCCCTCCTTTTTCAAAATATTCTTTGATTGAACTTGTTTTGTTCTAAACTTTGACCACTTTGCAAAAAGATAGAAACTTTGGCCTTATGCCATTGCATTTTCAAACTTCTTTTCTTAAATCAAATTTGTAAATAAACTTAACTATACTTGACTTAAACTTTCAAAAATCCAAAAAGAATTAACTCATTCAAACCATTTTTAGGCCTTTGTGCCTTTCAAACTTAATTTTTGTTAAAAACAACGCATCGACTTTGAAATTTGTATCACGAACTACGAGGTTTTGATCCCTCATTTTTATGTTGGTACGTAGGCACAAGTCCGAAAGGCTTGTCAAACACAAAAATATAATTAATGAATTCTTTTCTCATCCCCCCATTCTATTTGTTTGTAAACATCATTTTTGTACCAAATACATATGCACACAAAAAGGGCTCCCTAGGAGTACCTAAAACACTTTGGGTGTTAACATCTTCCCTCTGTGTAACCAATCCCCTTACCTGTAATCTCTGACATTTTATTAGTTTTGATTTGAAAACTTCTTACTCTTGGGTTTTGTTCGTACTTTTCCCATTTTCCCTTGGAAACAATAAAAGCGCGGTGACGACTCTTGTTATTTGATCTCTAGCTTATCCATAGCTTGATGGTCATGAATTTACCGCTACAGACCGGACACTGGAAGAGAAACTGCCCAAAGTACCTGGAAGATAAGAAGAATGGAGTAGAGACTTCAACTTCAGGTATTTTTGTTATTGAAATTAATTTATCTACCTTTACATCATGGGTATTAGATACTGGACGCGGTTCTCACATTTGTACCAATGTGCAGGGGCTAAAAAGGAGTAGAGATTTGGCAAAAGGTGAAGTTGATCTACGAGTTGGCAATGGAGCAAAGGTTGCTGCTTTAGCCATAGGAACTTATGTATTGACTTTACCTAGTGGCTTAATAATTCAGTTAGATAATTGTTATTATGTACCTGCAATTAGCAGGAATATTATTTTTGTTTCTTGTTTGGACAAGTTTGATTTTTTATTTATAATAAAGAACAATTGTTGCTCCATTTATTTGAATGATATATTCTATGCTACTGCACAAATGAACAATGGACTATATGCCCTTGATCTTGAAATGCCTATTTATAACATTAATACTAAAAGGATGAAACCTAATGAGTTAAATCCAACTTACCTTTGGCATTGTCGATTCGGCCACATAAATGAGAAACACATTTCCAAACTCCATAAAGATGGACTCTTGGACTCTTTTGATTATGAATCATATGAGACATGCAGATCTTGTTTAATTGCAAAGATGACAAAGTCACCATTAACAGGAAAAGGTGAAAGAGCTAATGATCTTTTGGCCCTCATACATACTGATGTATGTGGACCACTGAACATACCAGCCAGAGGAGGTTTTCAGTACTTCATCACATTTACTGATGATTTCTGAAATTCTGGTATCAGATATGAGATGTCGAAGGTAATGTCACGACACTAATATCTGAGTAATGCAAACAGGATAAAGATAGAGAATAGTAATGCAAGAGACACAAGCAATTGTTAACCCAGTTCGGTCCAACTCACCTACATTTGGGGGCTACCAAGCCAGGAAGGAAATTCACTATAATAGAATCAGTTCAAAGACTCTTCGTACACTTCAACAAGTTACAGTCTTTCTCACCTAATCTCTACCCGTGCAACTTCTACCTAAGCACTCTTAGATATGAGAACCCACTCACTTCCCTACAATCACACATGTGGTTTTAAACAACAATCCCTTGAGAAAAGAAAACACTTATCAATAACACACTCTTGATTTTACTTCACAATTTCAATCAAGAAGACACACTCTTGATCTTGCTTCACAGCTTTGATCAAGAAGACACACACTTGATCTTGCTTCACAAATTTGATCAAATAGACACACACTCTTGCTTAACAGCTTTAGAGTGACAAATTACAACCATAAATCAGTCCAATTCAATCATCAAAAGATGACTTGAATGGCTTACAAGTCTTACGACTAAACAGACACAAACCCTAGCTCTCTCTCTCTATATTTCGCTCAGTATTGGTTGTGTGTTCAAACGGGTTTTCTAAGTCCCTTTTTATAGAAGCATCCAGCTGGGCTTGGACATCTTGAAAATCCTAAATCTATTTTCCAATCAAACCTTTTTATAACAGCTGGTTAGATCTCCTTGGAAAATAAGTAAATCTGGTTGTAATCCATGATTGAATGCGCCATCTAATCAGATCTTCAATCATACAAAGATTGCCATTAATTGTGCAATCACAAAACACCAGACATTCACACTGAATGTTCTGTGTACAGGATGTCGTGACATCGGGTCTGACATCCTGGAAAAATCCTGCCTAATCCAATAATTCCTTTTATAACTTCCAGCAGGTACAACCATATCAGATGCCATGACCTTGTGTATGTCATCTGAAACAATCCTGCATGAACATGTCTTTCATTTAAGCTCCAGCAGGTACATCCAATATCAGAAGCCATGGCATTATATGTGGCATTCTGAAACAATCCTGCATGAACTCCAGCAGGTACATAGGATATCTCATGTTAAGACATCACACATAACATCTTGTGAACATTCTTTGTTTTACCAAAATTGTTGCCAACACTTAGAATCAACAAACTCCCCCTTTGGCAAATTTTGGCTAAAACATATATCTGTCCTTTTTGTTCACAAGGTAAACTATCAGCAGTTAAACAACTTAGCAGTAGTTTAAACAGCAGCAAAAGCAAACACAATTACTAGCTATAGATACTCGTAATACATATATGCACAAGGGTACTTCTCCTCCCCCTAAATCTGTGCAACACAAACAAAATTACTAGTTATGGATGCAACTAGTAAGACACACAAATGCACAAGGGTACTTCTTCTCCCCCTAAATCTGTGCATTCATCTCCTTTGATAATAACAGCATGTGTAACCACAACACCTATAACAATCAGAATATCATTCTGACATCTGCTTCAACATGTTAACATTCAGAATTTCCTTCTGACATCTCCTTCAACATGTTAACATTCAGAGCCTCCTTCTGACATCTCCTTCAACATCACCTGTACAACACAGAGCTTGCACAGAACATCAGACATCTCCTCCAACATCTCAGAACATAACACCATTAGGTCTTACATCAGACATCTCCTCCAACATCACAGAACAGAACACCATTATGTCTTACATCAGACATCTCCTCCAACATCACAGAACAGAACACCATTCTGTCTTACATCAGACATCTCCTCCACCATTACAGAACAGAACACCATAGAACATCATTTTATTCAACATCATCAGTTGTCATCTGTTTAGCCTAGCTAGCTACATCAGCACTGCAGATCTCCACAACCACATATTTAACTGCAACTCTCCACATAATCATTTCTCCCCCTTTTTAGTCAAATTTGACCAAAGGTGACTTAAAACATAAATGCTAGGAGATACATACCATAATTATACACAGCTGTAATAGCTGAGATAAATAGAAATCCATGGAACTCATTAAGAGCCCAAATACTACATCAAGGCATCAGTAAGGACTGCCACAAAATACAAACATTTCAACAGAAACAAAACATCCAAGCTTCCAAAACAGTCATAACAGCATCCAGAACAGCACACATGTCATCATAACACGGGGACCATCACTACAACTTAGTCTGAGGAGGTAGCATCTTCTTCACTTTCAGATTCAGAATTGCCACTAGATTGATCTGGAGAGTTAGACCTCTCACTTGAGGTATGGGCATCTGACTCCTTGGCTTCACCATCTTCCAGATGGAAGGAAATGTTGTCCAGCTGCAACCTTAGCTGGAGACTTTCTAACAGTTTGCCTTTTAGCAGGTGAGATGTCTGGGACATCGTCTTCGACATCATCTTCAGAATCAGATCTTTCTCTGATTTTCCTCTTCTGAACCTCTACTTTACTCCATGATTTAGAAGGACCTACAGCAGCAGCCTTCCTACTAGTTCTAGTTGTCAACATCTCAGCCACAGTCTTGCCTTTCCTGGTTTTCATTTTCTTTACAACACTTGGTTTCAAGTGATGAACCAAGGTGTCATCTTCCTCTTCTGAACTCTCTTCCTCCAAATCAATTACTCTCTCAGCAGTGTCATGCTTCTTTCTTGGCCATTCTTTGACTTGACCAGCAGTGATTGTCCTACAGACTTCATTGTCTGTGGCTTCTAACTCAACAGCTCCTTCTGTTTCTCTCCCTAGGAACTTATTCATTATAGTTGAGGAGAACCTTACACACCTTCTTCTCACAAAGACCTTGCAGAATTCTTTGTTATTCTTGTCAGAAATATCCTCTGGGATATTCACCACAAACTCCTCCACTAAACCTTCAAAACATTGGGGTAATGCACTAACTGTTTTCATCAAACCAACAAACTTGATTAATTCCATAACCTCCTTCACTTCTACAGCCTCCTTCCCTAGCTCCCTTTCTACAGCAACTCTCCTCTGTATAACAAATTTCCACTTTAATTGATATAAATTCTCATGAATACAAATCCCCAATTTCCCTCTTAAACATTCAAACTGATTAGCATCCAAAGCTTTTCTAAATATGTCAGCTAATTGCATTTCAGTAGTAACATGTTCCAGTGCTATGATTTTCTCTTCCATAAGTTCTCTAATAAAGTGATGACTAATATCAATATGCTTTATCCTGCTGTGCTGAACAGGATTTTTGGAAATAGTTGTAGCACTCAGGTTATCACCGTACACTGTCCTGACATCTTGTGTGACATTATGTTCAGTCACCATTAGTTTCAACCTGAAGGAGAATTGCCATCCAAGGCGCAGCGGAATTTAAAATTTTCTCCATTAGTGATCCTTACGAATGAGCATGATCAGTGATAGAATCGTTACCTCTTGTGGCGATTCAAACCTTTGGTGCAGATCTCTGATAATGATCGGATCCTTTGAAGCAAATCCACGGGGCGATCACGAACGTTGAATGATGACAACGTCTCTACTCAGTCCACACGAACGGATTCCTTCAATCGCAGTGCTAGCTGTTATGAATGAAGGCTTTGAGTGAGAGAAAGAGGGAGACAAAATTCCAAGTCTCTACTTGAATTTCTGTCTGAGTGGAATGGAGTGACAATGCTTCTACCCAAGGGGTTCTATTTATAGAACCACTTGTGTGGGCTTCAAGCCAAAAAGCCCACTTAAGTGCATTTTGGCCCATATCTCATAATATGCCAAAATCACTTAAGTATTTGGTACCTTACCATATTTCGTCTCCCACTTAAGTGCACCGTACCTTACGGTGTTCCTTAATTATTCTATCTCTTATCAATCCGTCCTTTGTGTGTGACTCTATAGGTTTTCGCGACGTTGGCAATTATATTAAATCACGCATTTAACATAATAAACAGTGAGCGGTATCTAGCAACACATCATTGCTACCCAAGTCACGAAAATGTCATGTGATCTAACAAAACCTCCTGTGATAATAATTATGTGTATAATTACCCCTTTGCCCTTATGTCTATATTGAACACAAGGTATAGACCATGTCACCCTTGTCCAGTTCAATATTGGGCCCATAGACATTTATCCTGTTAAGCAGGATTGGCAAATTCCATCTAGGACACTCATGTCCCTCAGCATGCTTCGTGGAGTACCTATCAACTGCCTTTATGGTTATCCAGTTACGGACAACGTTGGATCAGCAATAAAGCACTCGACTCTACATCTAGGATCCATAGTGGTTTCAGGTCGAAGAGTGGTATACACTATTATCACCATGAGAATAACTTATGACACTTTGCATAACTTTCTATATAGTATTCTCATAGCGGGTCAATCCAGTATGAATATTACTCTTAATATTCATACCTATGTTTAAGACTTGATAACTCTTTATCCATGATCCATGAGACGTGATCATCAGTCTACAAACATAATAGTCTACAAACATAATAGTCTCCATGCTTTAATAGTCTCCATGCTTTAAGAATAGTGTCCTTATGTTTAATGTGATCTCATGATTAAGTCATACTTGATACATTAAATGGACTATCTATTCCAGGGACTTTATTAAACAAACATAATAAATAAAAATGCCTTTTATTATTAATAAATAATTCGATACAAGTACCAAAAGTATTGGCCTCTAGGGCTTACACCAACACAACCAACCCTGTTGAGAACAACTACTTCCAGCTGATATGTATTCAGCTTGATTTATAACACAAACACCATTTTCATCTTTGAATACTTTCGAATGTGTAGGAGCAGGAGTCCTTGCACTCTTCATGCCAATCTTCTTAACATTGTTCTTGGCACATTTGCTTTGAGATAGAAAAATAGTCTCTTCTATCTGCTTGACTTGTAGCCCACGTCCAACAAAGCTCTTCCCAACTTCAGACTGCATTTGACAAGCAACATGTTCTACCATCTGATCTGACCTCCTACCAAACCCAATATTATCCACATCTGTTTGAGCCACCATGAGCTTTTCTCCTTGAGGTTTCAGACAACAATCTTTGAAGATTTCAACCACATCAGATTTGTTTTTGGTCCAAATGTATCTGGAGAAATCATCCACCACTACAAACTTCTTTCCACCAAGGCTTTCCACTTGCATGGGTCCCATCAACTTCATATGGAGGAGTTTCAACCCTGTGGAAGTGATGTTAAGTCTGAGTTTCTGGTGTGACATCCTTGTCTGACATTTCCCACAGGCTTTCAATTTGGGAGTTTCTCTAGCAGATATAATCATCTTCATCCCTTTCTCCTTGACTGAGGTACATTTTGAGGAGTAACTAATTTGAGAGTTCCACATGTAACAGTTGTCTTTGGTTCTGACTCCTTCCATGATTACTTCACTTTCTTTGTTGGTAATCAGACATTCAGTTTTAGTGAAGTTAACATTTAGACCTTGGTCACATAGTTGACTGATGCTTATTAGATTTGCAGTCAAGCCCTTAACCAGTAGGACCTTGTCAAGTTTAGGCACTCCAGGACAATCAAGCTTGCATATCCCCTTGATTTCACCCTTTGCTCCATCACCAAAGGTTACATAGCTTATGGCATGAGGATGAAGTCTAGTTATCAGGTCTTTGTTTCCAGTCATGTGTCTGGAACATCCACTATCAAAATACCACTCTTCTTTGGCTGAGACTCTGAGGGGAATGTGAGCTATTAGACTTGTAACATTAGTCTTAGGAACCCATTGGTTCTTGTTGACAGGCATGTGCTGTTTGGGTCTGGGTTGATAGTGAGTCTGATGATGAGCAAGGCTAGGATAACCATACAGCTTATAGCATAAGGGCTTCAGGTGACCAAATTTCCCACAGTAATGGCATCTCCATCTTTGGTGTTTCCCTTTCTACTGTCTTCTCTTTTGATGTTGTGACATATGATCTGACATCACATGTTTGCTTTTACTATGGCTGCATTTAGGTTTGGCTTGAGGTTTGTAACCAGTGTAACTGCACTCAGGCTTAGATTCATTATACCCAATGCCAGATTTGTCTCCTGTTATTTTTCCAGTTTGGAGAATCTTGTCTAGGGAGTCAGATCCATTGTTTAACATTCTTACATACTTGTTCATCTCTTCTAGTTTAGAATTCAAGAACATAGCTTCAGTTTTTAACTTGGAGATGATTTCCACATGGTCTGCCTTCTCATTCTCCAGTTATACTATCTTCTGGCTTTCAACTTGTTGACTTTCATCTATCTTGGCCTTCAGAACCACTGCTTCTGTTTTTAATTTGGAGATGGTTTCCAAGTGTTCTACCTTCTCATTCTCAAGTTGAGTTATTTCCTTCTTCTGGCTTTCAACCTATTTACCCCACTCTACACTTTTGAGACACAACTTTCTGTAGGTAGTGGCCAACTCTTCAAAGGTTACTTCACCATCACTTGAGTCTTCATCAGAATCCCATCTTCCAGTCAAGGCAACCATAAGATTTGCAGATTCTTCTGTTTCACTTCCATCTGACCAAGTGGCAGCAAGACTCCTCTTCTATTTCTTGAGGTAGGTCCCACATTCAGTTCTAATGTGTCCATACTCATCACATTCATGGCACTGAACTCCTTTTTCTTCTTTGGGCTTTTCATCTGACCTTGTTCTTCTTCCAATATTGTTGGATTTACTGATGTCAGATGCGATGTTCTTGACATTAGCCTTAGATCTTTCATCCATCTTTTTCACTAGCTTGTTGAACTGTCTTCCCAGCATTGCTACATCATCTGCCAGATCTTCATCAATATCTGGACCACCTTCCTCCTCTTCCTCCTCAGTGTTTGACTTGAATGCTATGCTTTTAGCTTTCTTTTCAGATCCATCACACACTCCCATCTCAAATGTTTGAAGGGATACAATTAGCTCATCAACTCTCATATTGGAAATGTCTTGAGACTCTTCTATGGCTGTCACTTTCATGGCAAATCTCTTAGGGAGTGACCTGAGTATTTTCCTCACTAATTTTTCATCTGACATCTTCTCACCCAGGGCTCCTGAGGCATTAGCAATTTCAAGGATATTCATATGAAATTCATGAATATTTTCATCTTCTTTCATCCTTAAATTTTCAAACTTGGTAGAGCAGCTGCAGTCTAGACATCTTCACTCGAGAGGTGCCTTCATGAGTGGTTTTGAGAATGTCCCAAGCATCTTTAGCCACTTCACAGTTGTTTACCAATCTGAAGATATACTTATCTACACCATTGAATATAGCATTTAATGCTTTAGAGTTCCCAAGGGCTAAGTCATCCTCCTCCTTGGTCCAGTGTTCTTCAGCCTTCTTATCAACAGTAGCTTCTCCATTCTTGGTAACAACTGGATGTTCCCAGCCTGTTAACACAACCTTCCAAGCCTTATTATCCAGAGATTTTAGGAAGGCTACCATTCGAGGTTTCCAGTAGTCATAGTTGGATCCATCCAAAATATGTGGTCTGTGAATAGATCCTCCATCTCTCTCCATAGTACCAGAAAATATCGTCCCTAGATCTCACCTAGAACCAGAGCAGGATGCCTGCTTTGATACCAATTGAAATTCTGGTATCAGATATGAGATGTCGAAGGTAATGTCATGACACTAATATCTGAGTAATGCAAACAGGATAAAGATAGAGAATAGTAATGCAAGAGACACAAGCAATTGTTAACCCAGTTCGATCCAACTCACCTACATTTGGGGGCTACCAAGCCAGGAAGGAAATTCACTATAATAGAATCAGTTCAAAGACTCTCCGTACACTTCAACAAGTTACAGTCTTTCTCACCTAATCTCTACCCGTGCAATTTCTACCTAAGCACTCTTAGATATGAGAACCCACTCACTTCCCTACAATCACACCTGTGATTTTAAACAACAATCCCTTGAGAAAAGAAAACATTTTTCAATAACACACTCTTGATTTTACTTCACAGTTTCAATCAAGAAGACACACTCTTGATCTTGCTTCACAGCTTTGATCAAGAAGACACACACTTGATCTTGCTTCACAGCTTTGATCAAGTAGACACACACTCTTGCTTAACAGCTTTAGAATGACAAATTACAACCACAAATCAGTCCAATTCAATCATCAAAAGATGACTTGAATGGCTTACAAGTCTTACGACTAAACAGACATAAACCCTAGCTCTCTCTCTATATTTCGCTCAGTATTGGTTGTGTGTTCAAATAGGTTTTCTAAGTCCCTTTTTATAGAAGCATCCAGCTGGGCTTGGACATCTTGAAAACCCTAAATCTATTTTCCAATCAAACCTTTTTATAACAGCTGGTTAGATCTACTTGGAAAATAAGTAAATCTGGTTGTAATCCATGATTGAATGCGCCAGCTAATCAGATCTTCAATCATACAAAGATTGCCATTAATTGTGCAATCACAAAACACCAGACATTCACACTGAATGTTCTGTGTACAGGATGTCGTGACATCGGGTCTGATATCCTGGAAAAATCCTGCCTAATCCAATAATTCCTTTTATAACTTCCAGCAGGTACAACCATATCAGATGCCATGACCTTGTGTATGTCATCTGAAACAATCCTGCATGAACATGTCTTTCATTTAAGCTCCAGCAGGTACATCCAATATCAGAAGCCATGGCATTGTATGTGGCATTCTGAAACAATCCTGCATGAACTCCAGCAGGTACATAGGATATCTCATGTTAAGACATCACACATAACATCTTGTGAACATTCTTTGTTTTACCAAAATTGCTGCCAACACTTAGAATCAACAATTTCAGTAGATATGGTTATGTGTATTTAATGAAACACAAATCAGAGTCCTTTGAAAAGTTCAAGGAATTCAAGAATGAAGTACAAAACCAACTAGGTAAGAATATTAAAACTCTTTGATCAGATCAAGGTGGTGAGTATTTAAGCCTAGAGTTTGATGACCATCTGAAAGAGTGTGGGATCCTATCCCAACCTACTCCTCCTGGAATACCCCAATGGAACGGTGTATCTGAGAGAAGAAATCGAACCTTGTTAGATATGGTCTGATCCATGATAAGTCACGCGGATCTTCCAAACTCCTTTGGGGGACATCCATTATTGACAATAGCTTACACACTTAACCGTGTTCCATCGAAAAAGGTTGAGAAGACACCATATGAGATATGGAGTGGTAAGAAACCACATATGTATTACATGAAGATTTGGGGTTGCGAAGTATATGTGAAACGACAAATTTCAACCAGGTTTGGACCTTGGAAGAGCCTCTTGTAGTAGTTAACCTTATAGGATGCAGGTTGGTCTTCAAAAAGAAGATTGGCATGGATGGTAAGGTACATACCTATAAGGTAAGACTGGTTGCAAAAGGATATAAACAAATGCATGGAGTTGACTATGATGAAACCTTTTCACCAGTTGCAATGCTTAAATCTGTTCGGATTTTACTTGCTATCGTTGCATATCATGATTATGAAATATGGAAGATGGATGTCAAAACTGCTTTCCTTAATGGGAATCTTCTTGAGGATGTGTACATGACACAACCTGAAGAATTTGACATACCAGAAGAAGCCCAAAAGATATGTAAGTTATAAAGATCAATCTATGGATTGAAACAAGCTTCCAGAAGCTGGAATCTTCGTTTTGATGAAATAGTAAAACAATATGGATTCATCATGAATAAAGATGAGGCTTATATCTACAAGAAGGTTAGTGGGAGCATGATCGTCTTCCTGGTATTATATGTAGATGACATATTACTCATTGGAAACGATGTCCCTACCCTACAACAAGTAAAGTCTTGGTTGGGGAAATACTTTTCTATGAAGGACCTGGGTGAAGCAGCCTATATATTAGGAATAAGGACCTATAGAGATAGATCACAAAAACTGCTTGGCCCAAGTCAAAGTACATACATAGACAAAGTGCTGAGACGCTTTAATATGCATGATTCCAAGAAAGGATTCATACCTATGCAACATAGCTTGTGTCTATCAAAAAAACAATCCCCTTCAACTAAGGAAGAAAGGGATCGTATGAATAAGATTCCATATGCATCTGTAATAGGATCTATCATGTATGCCATGTTATGTACTCGACCAGATGTCTCGTATGCTTTAAGTGCACCGAGTAGGTACCAATCTGATCCTGGTGATGCTCATTGGGTAGCTGTCAAGAATATCCTTAAGTATTTGAGAAGGAATAAGGACTCATTCTTGATATATGGAGGTCAGGAAGAGCTTGTTGTAATTGGATACATTGATGCTAGCTTCCAGACAGATAAGGATGACTTTAGATCACAATCTGGTTATGTGTTTTGCTTAAACGATGGCGCTGTAAGCTGGAAAAGTTCAAAGCAAGATACAATTGTTGATTCTACAACCGAGGCCGAGTATATTGCTACCTCAAGTGCAACAAAGGAAGTTGTTTGGGTCAAAAAGTTCATTAGTGAACTTGGCATAGTTCCTAGCATTGTGGATCCCATTGGTCTCTATTGTGATAACAATGGTGCTAACGCACAAGCTAAGGAGCCTAGATCTCACCAACGATCCAAACACATACTTAGGCGTTATCACCTCATTTGAGAGATAATAGATAGAGGAGATGTGAGAATATGCAGAGTACATACACTTGACAATATTGCTGACCCACTAATAAAGCCTCTTGCACAGTAGAAGCATGATGGCCATACTAGATCTATGGGCATTAGGGGTATGCTTGATTGGCTATAGTGCTAGTGGGAGATTGTTGGTGTAAGCCCTAGAGGCCAATAATTTTGGTACTTGTATCGAATTATTTATTAATAATAAAAGGATTTTTCTTTATTATTTTTGTTTAATAAAGTCCCTAGAATATATAGTCCGTTTAATGTATCAAGTGTGACTTAATCATGAGATCCCATTAAACATAAGGACATTATTCTTAAAGTATCTGTAGTCGAGCTTTGTTGTGAAGTGGGATAATATTAAAGCATTAAGACTATTATGTATATAGACTGATGATCACATCTCATGGATCATGGATAAGGAGTTATCAAGTCTTAAACATAGGTATGAATATTAGGAGTAATATTTATACTGGATTGACCCGCTATGAAAATACCATATAGAATGTTATGCAAAGTGTCATAAGTTATTCTCATGGTGACAGTGGTGTATACCACCCTTCGACCTGAAACCACTATGGACCTTAGATGTAGAGTCGAGTGCTTTATTGCTGATCAAACATTGTCCATAACGGGATGACCATAAAGACACTTGATGGGTACTCCACAAAGCATGATGAGGGACATGAGTGACCTAGATGGAATTTTCCCATCCTGCATAACAGGATAAATGTCTACGGGCCCAATATTGAATTGGACAAGGATGACACGGTCTATGCCTTGTGTTCAATATAGACATAGGGGAAAAAGGGTAATTATACACATAAGTATTATCACAAAAGGATTTGTCAAATCACATAACATTTTCGTGTCTTTGGTAGCAGTGATGTGTTGCTAGATACCGCTCACTATTTATTATGTTAAATATGTGATTTAATATAATTGTTAATGTCGCAAAAACCTACAGGGTCACACACAAAAGGACGGATTGATGAGAGATAGAGTAAATAAGGAACACTGTAAGGTACAGTGCACTTAAGTGAATTGTAGAACATCTTAAGGTATGGTGTACTTAAGTAGAATACGAAATATGGTAAGGTACCACGCGCTTAAGTGATTTTGGCATATCATAAGATATGAGTCACATACACTTAAGTGGACTTTTTAGCTTGCAGCCCACACAAGTGGTTCTATAAATAGAACCCTTGTGCAAAAGCATTTGCACAGTTGAAATTTCGTTTCGCTCTCTCTCTCTCTCTCTCTCTCTCTCTCTCTCTCTCTCTCTCTCTCTCACTCAAATCCTTCATTTGTAGCAGCTAGCACTGAGATTGAAGGAATCCGTTCGTGTGGACTGAGTAGAGGCGTTGTCATCATTCAACGTTCGTGATCACTCCTTAGATCTGCATCAAAGGTTTCAATCGTCACAAGAGGTAACGATTATATCACTGATCATGCCCATTTGTAAGGATCACTAAAGGAGAAAAAAATTTAATTTCCGCTGCATTTTGGATCGCTCTTCTCCTTCATTTGCTACAAGCATGGGGTTGGTCAAGAATGTTGTCACTCACCCCGATAAAGGAGAAGCCTTTCATATTCCCGTTTGTAACAAAGTAAGTTTAAAACTTTACCATATAATTAATTAGACTTTATATTACTATTAACTGTACATAATATTTATCAATTGTTTATGATATAGGTGGTCAGTTAGGGGGATGAACTACAATAGGTGTCTGAAACACGCTATAGTAGTCTATCGCAATCTATTGGTTCACATTGGACCAGACGATATAATACTCCTACACAACTCTATTTTAATTTAAACATACTTATCAAATTATTTATCATCTAATCGTGTCGTATTATTGTACAGTTTATCTGGAGGCCATATATGGGTCTTGATCATCAGATTACCCATGATGATGATGCAGTTTGGACAACAAAGACACAAATTATCCGGTTCACTACTGTGGAGATGCACTAGAGTGACCGGGTAAAACTCCAGTTCGGCATGCAGCAATAGATTCCAGAACCTCTGACGTGTTTGGGAGATTGGCATCAAAAAAGAATCGACGCCCAATGGGATTATTCCGACTGGAGAGACTTCACAAAAGAGATGTGTCGTCATTGGAGGAATCGACGACAACACATCTTAAACGAACCAGTCATACATGGTGCAAGACCAACTCAACAATATATGGCATGGTTTAGGTCGGTAACAACGCAACAATTTGTGTCTAAGCCACAGTATTTGATTGATCCACACCAACTAGCTTCGTCATCATACGCCGAACAACAAGTCCCCATCCAACACCAATGCCAAACAACCCAAACCCAACAACCAACCTCACACCATCAACCTACCACATACACTCAACAACCAAAGACCCAACTTCGCAACCCATTCATGCCACCCACCCAACAACCAAACACCCAACCTCGCAATCTATTCATGCCACCCATCCAACCACAAAACCAAGAATCAAACCATACCCAGTAACAATCATACACATCATCCACAACCGTCTATAGCCCAGATGATTCATATGGGTCACTTCATCGTAGCCCCCCACCAATGACCACCCAAACATCCCATCACCAAAACACCCAACCATTGTTTAACTATAGTACACCCCAGGAACCATTGCTTCGTTTCTAAAACGATTCAATGTCCCAATTCAGGTAACTATACCGTCCACAATTCACCCAACCACATCGACCCAACTACGACAACATGGGCACCGAACTACATTACAGAAGCACCGTTGGCCAGAGCCCCCCGGCTATTGGAACAAATGATGACACATCTATCAAATACCGCTGGAACTTCCGCCGGACCTTCACACCAGCCATCATTAGATCATGTCAACACGCAAAGACCCAAAACACCTCAGGAAAATTGTGGGAGACCTCGGACACAAACTAACACACTTGGATGTGGAACAGGGGGACGTTTCGATTGGGCCGATCATTAATTTTTTGTCAATCCCATGTAACTTTTATTATATCATGAATAATTTTTTTAATATTATATTTCATTATTTATTTAAAATAAAAAAAATTTAAAAAAAATAATACAAAGGTGTATGCGCTAGATGAATTGGCGCATACACCAAAGCCTAAACATAGACGCCAGCTCACTTGACGCCACCATTAAATGCTTCCAAAGCATGCGCCGGTGATGACAGAGTCTCCTCTTGTTTCAAAATGGATGCTCCAGTTCATCTAACGCATTTGTTTTGAAAGATGGTTATTTTGGAAGAAAAAAAAATATTGGTTATTTTAGATTTTTTTTTTAAATGATGGTTATTTTAAAAAAAAATCCACATATAAAGTCAATTGATTTTTAAATAAATTAAATAGTAAAATAACTAACTAAAAAACTATTTTTTAAAAGTAGTTATTGTTTTTAATTAAATTAAAAATATAGAATGATCCTTACATATTTATATTTTAAAGAGTTGTTAGAATGCATTTTAAATAATAAAGAATTTATGTTTTAATTCTAAATTTAAGGGTAGTTTTGTCTTTTTTTTTAAAATAGTTACACTTCTCTCTTTTATATTTCTCTTATAACAAACACTCTATTAAATCTATTCTATTTCTCATACCTTCTCTCTTCTAACATCCTCTCTCACCCATTTCCCTCTTCGCACTTTATTTTTATAACCAATCATATCCTAAATACTTGATTTTAAAAGAGGAAAACACCATTAATGTATTTTTAGGGTTGAGAATTAATTAGACCATATCAAACTATAGAAAAATAGAGTCTAGCCTAAAATATATTTTTTAAGTATGAGATTAACCTATGACCTATTGAGATATGTAATATAATCCAAGTTGTGTAAAATCTATATCCAAAGTTAATTAAGATTTAGGATTGTTATATTTGTTATTTAGTAGTCAAGTCATTTAAGTGTATATAAATAGATACTTTCTAATTTAGTTTTGTAACATAATCATTTTTTAATAATAGAATCTTTATTTCCATATTCTCTCTTTTCTCTCCTCAATAAAAAAAAATGGGTTCAGAGTCTTTGGTTCGAGTGAAGGATCAACTCATTTGTATCGAAAGTACTCCCCACATGTGGATGAAAAAAGCTTTCGCTTGAGAATGAGCATTGTGGATATAATCACACTTGAGGGGGAGTGCTGAGAAGTGAGTTGTGTGGGGAAGTCTCACATTAGTTAGAAATGTGGAGACTTGAGCATTTATAAGAGGGAGAACTCACATACCTATCATCTTAAAATTTTGGATGAACATGTGATATGTTTCTCACAAAGGTGTTGTTCTAAAAAAACAAAATATAAAATACTATCTCATATTGGTCCCCCAAATTGACCCAACAATAATATCATGAGCCTTTGATTCGAACGAACGACTGACTTATATGTATCAAAAATATTCTCTATTGATGATAGGTAGAAGATGTCTCGTTAAATAGTGCCACAAAAAACCCTCACATTATTCACATTTATTATTCTTAATATGATTTATCATAAGATTATTATTTTTTCTTATGTAACCTTTTTAAAGCATAACTTGATCTTAAATATTATTAAATTTAATTCAACTATACAAAGTGAGAATTGTCCCATTATAAATAAACACACATTCTATTCTTATATTATTACCGATGATATTCTTGTTGTTAGAATCTATTTAAAAACTATAAAAAGTATTGTGCCCTTCCAACCTAAGGATATTTGAATTTTTTTAGTTCATTTGTGAAAACTATAAAAGTCAAGTGAATCTTAATATATCTTTTCGAATTGCTATAGAAAGTGGTCGCGCATGAAAAACTAAAACAGTTTTAGATTATTGTTCAATAAAAATTCATCATTCAACCATACTATACTACTAATTTAATAAAATAAAATTATTTTTTATTGTCAGCAATACATATTCTATTTTCTCTTCTATATATCTAATTTTTTTTTAAAAAATATTTACCTTTTTGGTTTTTCTAAATCTGAAATTCCATTTTTTTTTCAGTATTTAGAAAGAAAATACCAACCCAATGCTTGGTCCAACTAAAATTATCAGCTCCGTCAAATCCAGTCAAATGAAAAACTCAGTCAAATAAAACCATATATACGTAGTCATTAAGTTTTTTTCTAATATTCTAATATTCAACAAACAATATCAATCTTAATTATATATAATCAATAATTATCACAATACAAGTCAATACAACTATATTCAATTTAAATACCAAGGTTTTGTTTGACAATATTACTTTTTAAATTTATATTTTATAATTTATACATTATAAATTTATATGTCTTAAAAAAATATTAAATAAATGATATTTTCTTACAAATATAAAATTTATTTTTATCATAAGTTATAGTCTATTTTGATGAATTAATTTAAGTAATATAAAACTTTAAAATTATTATTTTTTACTCAATTTTACTCTTATTATTTTAAGTTAGAAATTAAAATATTTTCATGGAATTTCATAGTTTTAAATTAGTTCAATATAATTTTTTAAAATATTATAAATTTAATAAGATAGCTTAAGTGCTAGTTTACCAGAAAGAGCCTAAATAAATTTGAGTAAATCACATCTTTATGATAGATTCATTCACCTAAACTTGGTGGAATTAAAGCTAATATCAATAGAGGGACCATATTCAATTTTCCTCTCTCTCTCTCTCTTTCTCATGTGTGTACAAATTTCTCATAGATAGTAACCGAAAGAAACAATAGTTAATGAAGTTTGATCGAACTCAAAGATGAACAAGGAGAATGAAACATATCTGAAACTCTTCAGGAGAAGTTCTGATATTCAGAAGAAGAGTCTGTTCTCTAGAGAAGCAAAAGTTACAGCAGTTACCACAACTGTGGTTGCTCTCTTTTGCTTAATAGCCACTATTTGTTATTTTGCAGCTTCCAATAATGTAAGTTATTATGCATATTATCATAGCTTTTTCTTGTATTATTTTACAAGAAACTAATATCGAAATTATTATTTTTGAAGTACATAATTTCAGGTTATTCCATTTCAAACCAAAACCTTTCATCCATCCAAACAAACAAACAAGAATATCCACTTAGATGCACCAAAGTGAACAAGACTGAGACACAAACATGTCCAACAGACTACTTTCCTACAAAACATAACCCGACAAACCGAAACAGCAGTGTTTGTCCCTCGTACTTTAGATGGATCCATGAAGATCTAAAGCCATGGAAACATAAAGGGATCACAAAGGAAATGTTGGAGGGAGCAAGAAGTGAAACATACTTTAAGATTGTGATTGTGGATGGAAAGATGTATGTGGAGAAGTATAAGAAGTCATTTCAAACGAGAGATGTTTTCACTATGTGGGGTATTTTGCAACTTTTAAGATTGTATCCTGGAAAGTTGCCTGATTTGGAACTCATGTTTAATTGTGGAGATAGGCCTCTTATTAGTTTGGAAAAGTTTCAAGATCCAAATGCTTCGACACCGCCTTTGTTTGGATATTGTTCGGATCAATCGAACTTGGATATTGTTTTTCCTGATTGGTCCTTTTGGGGATGGTAAGTGCTATATAAAAGCTTCACTTCCTTTTTGTATCTGGCTGATGAAAATTTCTCTTATTGATGCTATTTATTTTAAAACAGGCCTGAGATAAATGTAAAGCCATGGAATGGACTCTTGAAAGATATAAAAGAAGGGAACAAAAGGACTAAGTGGAAGGAGAGAGTACCTTATGCTTATTGGAAAGGGAACCCTAATCTTGCTCGAACTAGGAAAAACCTTATGAAATGCAATGTTACATCAGAAAATGATTGGAATGCTCACCTATACAGACAAGTATTCTTCTTAATCAATTTTGTGTTACGTTTTTCGTTGCAATTCATGTCAAATGAAGATTGATTCATTCTATGTATGTTTGTGTCACAGGATTGGATAAAAGAAACCAAGGAAGGTTTCAAAGAATCCAACATAGGAAACCAGTGCACCTATAGGTATGTAAATATATATTCCGCGACAGAACTGATTTTATACGAGATATGAATATCTGTCAACTCTCACTTTACTTAAATTAGCTTTCTCATTTGATACATTTACCACGCACATGCATATAGTTGATTATGGCTTCGCCTCTCGCAGTATGGTGTAGAGGTAATTGATGTAATCTTAAACATATTTAAAACAAGTCATCCTTGTTGGAGTTTCTTGATATACAAGTTAAAGAACTTAAGAAAAGGAGTGATGAAATAAAGGTATGTAAAAGTGAAATTGGGAAAAAAGAAGAATTGGATTGATGATCTAGTCTAATACAAATGATTGACGACAGTTTATATATGAGTAAAACCAACAAACTAGTTATTTTCCAAAACAGTCAAAGGGTGACAGTTTGCTTGTATTGTAAGTCACTTACTTGCAACAAACTCAAACTGTCACTATAGATAAACTACAATACCAATACTCCTCCTAATTTAGATAAATTAATCTTTTCATTATCATCAATCCCTTGAGACCTTTGAACCTACTTTCTTTAATGGCTTCATTAGAATATATGCAAGTTGTAGCTCAGTCTTACAATATTCATTCTTCAATTTTTCCTTGTCAATTTGGTCTCTTAGAAAATGATAGGTTCTTTCTATATAATTGCTCATTATATGGCTTATTGGATGATTTTCTATATCAATTGTTGATTTGTTGTCAACTAAAAATTTGGTGGGAGGCTACAACATACTCTACCTCATATGATGATGTGACCACAATACCTTGCTTATTAAGCTCCACAAAATTGGAGCTTCTCCAATCATCATGAACAAGTACTCTAGTGTACTTTTCATGTTCTCTTGATCTCCTCCCTAATCTAAGTTAGAATATCCATAAGCATTGACCTTTATTCTTGTGTTCTTCTGATATGACATGAGTATACCTTGAACTGAAATGTCTTTAATGTATACGAGGGTTATTTTAACTGCAAGTAAATGGTACGATAGTTCCTCCATCAATCTCCTTACCAAGCACACATTTTGAAAAACAAAAGTCTAGTGTTGTATAGGTACCTTAGTGAGCCAATGATCTGCTTGTATAAGGTTCCATCTATCAAGTCATCATTTGTGTCCTTCTTCAATTTGATGAATGTTTCCATGACAGTAAATGCAGGGTTGTGATTGCTCATTCTGAATTTCTTCAGGATATCTCCTGCTTATTTCTTGTGGTGCAAGAAAGCTCCATGTTTTGTGTTTAAAATTCCTTGAACTTAGTGAATACTTCTCTTTTCTTATCCATCAATTGAATCCTCATATACTTGATGAATTCATCCATGAAGGTCAAGAAATAATTGTTACCTTCCATTGACTTTACTTCAAATGGCCCATATACTTCTGAGTGAACAATCTCGAACTTCTGCATTTACTTCATAGGTAAGTCATGCTTGAATGTCTTTCTTATCTTCTAGGCTACACAACATTATTTACATAATCGCTTTGGTATTTTGATTTGAGGAAGTTTGTACACCATTTTCTTTTTGTGCATTAGGCTTGGACACCATTTTCTTCTTGTACACCATTTTCGCTTTGGTATTTTGATGCCAAATCTAGTTTTAATCTTCGTTTGTGTTTATGCAATACATTTATAGTCAAACATGTTGAGCATGATTTTAAATGTTTGTATTTTGATAGAGGTGCCTTCAAGATTAGTTTGAAAGATGCATTAAACACCTTCAGCTATTTATCTTATAACCTCGTGGTATAGTTCTTGTTAAGCAATTGTACCAAGATTATCTGGTTACTTGTCATTGAGGGAACATATAGCACATCACCTATGATTATTTCCTGTCCATCATTCCTCTTCACAAGAATGTTCCTAATACCCTCACATGTAATTATGTTATTATCTGCAAATCTAATGGGCCTTCTCAGTGATTTATCAAGCTCGATAAACCAGTCTTTGTTGTCTGCCATGTGATTATTGTAACTTGTGTCAAGATACTACATTGGACTTATCTTATTCTGAATGTGTGTTGGCCATTAGTATGACTACCTCAGAATCATTGTTGCCTTTATGTAAAAATTAGGCTTCTTACTGGTCCCTGCCATTTAATTCCTTACTGAAGTAGAAGTCTCTTGCATAATGACCAAACTTTTGAAAGCAATAACATTGCACTTCATTCATATCCATTTTCTTGAATTTCTTGTTGTGAGAAGCTCGAAGCTTACTTGACTCTCATCTATGAATTCTTGTCAGTATTATCATCATTCCATTATTATTGTTCCATTTTTCTTTTCCTTTATTAATCTTTGAAGCATCTTCTCTAATCTTCTTGAAGAATTTGGCTTCCAAAGCTTATTTTGTGACCTTCTCAAAATTTATTTGCTTTAGCCTTAACTCATGAGCCTTCAATGATGCTTGCAACTCCTCAAATGTCATCTTAATTAGCTCATTTGAGTCTTCAGTTGTCACGATTATGCCATCGAATTTGGCCATTAGATCTCTCAGCGCCTTCTCAATTTTGTGCAGTTCAATCATCTTCTCACCATAAAAGTTCATTTGATTGGTCAACAACACCAATCTTGAAAAGAATTATGCAATTGTCTCGCCATCATTCAATTGTGTATTCTCGTATTGTTTCTTCAAATATTGTTATTTGACCTTTTCAACTTCTCATCATCTCCATACGGATTCTTGATTGTATCTCACACACCCTTAGTTGTTTCTTCCTCAATTATCTTCTCAAATATGTTTAAATCCACACATTGATGGATCAAGAACAATCATTTCTAACTTTCTTACTCAATTCGCGATGAGCAGTCTTCTGCGCTTCTATTGCATTGGCTTCTAGTGTTAAGAAGCCAACATTCACAATTTCAAGCACATCTTGAAATCTGAATATGACCTTCATTCTCACGCACCATCTTGCAGTTGTAGAAAACTATTGATCAAACCGGTGCTCGTGATACCAATTTGTTGGGATTTCTTGACTTGCATGTTAAAGAACTTAAGAGAATAAGTGATGAATTAAAGGTATGCAAAAGTGAAATTGGGAGAAGGATAAGTATATTAATTATCTAGTCTATTACATATGATAGACAAGAGTTTATATATGAGTAAAACCAACTTACTAGTTGTTTTTCAAAACAATCAAGGGTAACAGTTTGCTTGTGTTGCAAATCACTTAATTGCACCGCACTCAAACTACTATTATAGCTGAATTAATGCAAATCGTCCTTTGTAAACTATATTTTCATTAAAAAATAATAGAAATGGTAATACATCTTCTTTATCGCCGAAGAGATAAGTAAACTAGCTAAATTTTGTTACCAAATATTGTGTATTTCTTTGTTTCCTTTTAGTCTCTTTAATAATCTTTTAAGTTAGGGTTGTTTTTTCTATCTCATGTGTTAATTTACATACTTCAAATTATTAATAATGGAGAGACTGAATGTTATGTTTACTATTGGTTTTGCATAGGTACAAGATATACATAGAAGGAATTGGTTGGTCCGTAAGTGAGAAATACATTTTAGCATGTGATTCCATGACATTATATGTAAGAGCCAATTACCATGATTTTTTCATAAGAGGCATGGTTCCATTACAACACTATTGGCCCATTAGGGACAATACTAAATGCACTTCTCTTAAGTTCGCTGTAGAATGGGGCAACAACCATACTGATAAGGTATCTCTCTTTTATTCTTGTGAGTATTTGAGTTTAGTAACAATGCAATGTAGGTTATGTTCCATCATAAGTCTTACATTCTCTTAAATTTAACTATCAGGCACAAGCAATAGGGGAGACTGCTAGCAAATTCATACAAGAGGACTTAGACATGAACAATGTATATGATTACACGTTTCATCTTCTTAATGAATATGCAAAGCTTTTGAGGTTTAAACCAAGTATACCTCCAGGAGCTGTGGAATTTTGTTCAGAAACAATGGCATGTGATGTAAATGGTATACAAAGGAAGTTCATGGAGGAGTCAATGATTATGGTTCCTAGTGATTCAAATCCATGCACTATTCCTCCTCCATATGATTCTTTGACACTACAAGAAGTTTTAGAGAGAAAGACTAATTCAACAAGACTGGTAGAAATTTGGGAAGATGAATATTGGCTGACTAAAAATAATCCAAAATAATATTGGCTTAGTTGTTACTTTTTTGGAATAAATATTTTTTTAATTTATGGTTTCTAATTTATAAAATTACATGCTGTTTAGAGGATCTAAAATCAAAAGTCAAGCATTAAAAATAGAAATTATCAAATGGTTTCAAGCATTTACATTTATTCGTAGACTATAAAGTTATTAATTTTCAAATGGTTTCAAGCATTTGTATTTATTCATAGACTACAAAATTATGAATTATATATCATCAAGCATTCACATATTCCATTTCTATTTCAAATCATGAATTGTAAATATATTAATTGGTGACCAAGTGAATATAAGCATTACTAATAGAGATATACAAAACAACAAATGTAAATTTCATTCACATAAACAAAAATAACTCACATAGTTAAGGATTTAATCTACCTCTACTTATTCCCGCAATAGGGGCTTAGCTAACAATAACAAATAAATAACAAATAGAGAATAAAGAAGAATAACATGAATTCTTCAAGATTTATTGCTTCAATCATGTTAGAAATAGTGTTGTCGATGTTCTTATGCTAGGGCATAACTTCCCTTCTCAAAATAGCCAAAAAAGATACCCAAAATATGTATAAAAAATACGCTTTTAAAGTTTCATCAATATCTAGCACTTAGGGTGCAAAATAGGGGGATTTAGGCGCTCCTGAACAAAATGAAAAAACCATACTTTGGCAGAAATACGCTCTAGATGCATTCAAGCACACCCCGTGTAAACTTCCTAACAACATCATCATTTTTATCCTTTTACACTCAAATTTGGCTTTTGGCGTTGTACTTGTGATGAATACAATAGATGGTACCCTAACCATGATTAATTATGTAGTATGGCTTTAGGTTCTGATATGTAAAAGAGTGAAAAATATGACCTAACTATTGAATAAGAAATTTATAAGTTTGATTCCCCCTAGGGAAAACCAATTCTATCACCTATAAATTCGGTCACATGTCCTCTGACTTTGACCCATTAGTGGAAAAGTATGAGGAGAGTCATCCCTTAAATATAAGGGGTTAAATTCACTTATGAGACTTGGGATATTTTGGTTGTTGACTAAGAGAATCACGTTAGTTCACTTAGAATGTGTCTAACATATCAACCTTAGTATATAAAGTATGTGTGTGTGTGTGTGTGTGTGTGTGTGTGTGTGTGTGTGTGTGTGTGTGTGTGTGTGTGTGTGTGTGTGTGTGTGTGTGTGTAGGGGGGAGAGCTCTCTCACGTGTATGCCATATGACCTACCCCTTCCTTATTTACATACTTTTCGCATTGATTACGAGTGAAGAAGTTAATGGACCTAGGTTGTTATCCTTTGTTGGGCTTGTTTTATAATACTATAATTCACAGTCCCTTAAGCACGAGGCGTGTAAGGGTGGAGTTATTATGATGGTGTACAATCCTTGATGCACGAGGCATGTAAGGGATAAATGATTAAGTAAAGGACATGTCAGTTCACATACCCTCAAGCACGAGACCTGTATGGGTGAAGTGATTAACCAAGCATGTTTGTTTGACATCAACACTGAATAAGGTTGATTAGAAGCTCATTGAGCTATAGATGTTTGAAAGTTAGTAGTTTGAGTGCAACGATAGAAATGATAATCACATTGTTTTCCCCCTTATCACCTAGGACATGTGATATTTATGATGAGGATCTCAAACATAAATGTGAGGTGCTTCATTGGTGAAGTTGAGAACATCAACTCGATGTTTAATAGTGAAGTTATGTCAGCTTTGTTTTGTAAAGGATAATTCATATCCACCAGTGGAGACAAAGATGATGTTTTATAAGATCTTTCTGTTAAGGGCGTGAAAATTTGTCTTGGGCTTCCTCATAGAGGTGGGGAAGTATACTTCTAAATGTACATGGGGCTTATAAACGATATAGGAATAGGAATCACGTTATGGGTGTTTAAGGATTACATTCTAAATAACATTAACATCACTCAATCCCTGATTCACCTAAACAACTGGGTTTTTATTAGGAGACTTGAAATCTTATATGGAGCATTTGGGATCATTCCCATTGTGTAATTTTCTTCTTCGCTTCATGGTGCGAAGGGCGTCGACAAGGATTATTAGGTCTCGTTAAGATCCCTCTCCAATAACGGGTTGATCACCATTTACTTGTTTGTATCGGTATATTTGTGAAGGGCCTACAAGGGGAAACGTGGGAGACAAGAGATATAACACATCACCCACCATGCTTTCCTGATCGCCCATTTTCTGGATTGATCATTTGTTTACTAAATTTGGTTCCCTTTCCTCAAATATGTTGCTCACTTCATGGACAACTCCCCCGAAGTGTGAGAACATGGTAAGTGACGTGTCCCTAGTCCTTAAAGGTGCGGAGAAGGAGTCAAGGAAGTTAACCACACATTCCTGGATAATAAAGGATTAACTACCTCATTCCCTTATTCCTAGAAGCAATAGTTACTTCGAGAAGTACAAGGGCCTTAGTTGTCCCAATATCCATCTGAAGATGTACTGTTGAAAGATTGTTGCATATGCCAAGGATGAAAAGCTCATGATTCATTTTTTCTAGGACAGCCTAATTTGAGCATCTCTAGAATGGTATATGCAATTGAAGCACCACAACACACGTACATGGGTTGAGTTGGCTGAAGCATTCTCTAAGCAATACAAATACAACATTAACCTATCTTTGAACCGCACTCAACTCCAGGGTATGTTCTAGAAAGGAGATGAATCCGTTAAGGAATATGCGCAACGTTAGAAGGAATTGGCTACAAGGTTGCATCAATTGCTAGTAGACCGTGAATTGATTGATATCTTCATGAGTATCTTGCAGGGCCAATACTATGAAAGACTGAACAACAGTGTGTCGTTAGGTTTCTCTGGCATGGAAATTATGGGCGAAAGAGTGGAAGAAGGTTTAAAAAGGGGAAAGATTCAAGGAGGCTCAAGTAGCCAGGCTGGAGTGAAGAAACCTTTCAACAGGTTTAAAAAGAATGAGGGTGAAACAAATGTCATATCCTCTCAAAGAGGGAAAGAAAAACATATGCCACCTGCTTCAATGCCTTACTTTTTGTACGCATATGTAGCAGCTGCACAATATCTTATTATGCCTTATTCACAAGTTGTTCCAGCTCAGGTTCCAGCGTCAAGTTCCGTAACCATATCAGCCACAAACTCCTCAACAATATCAATAGCGAGCACCTTAACAGTACCAATAAGGTTAGAAACAGAATTATAATCGAAACTAGGCAGGTCCACCGAATTAGCAGACTCAGGTTCCACATCAGCATCGACATCAGAATCAGCATGCTCGAAATCTGAACAATCAGTGTCAGCGTTAGAATCAACACAAACCTCCAAACCAGCAGGAAAGAGAGACTTGCCATATTGACCCAATCCCAATGATGTATAGTCAATTATGGTCACAGTTGGTCTAAAGCTCGTTGATAGCTCCCAGAGAGACTATATCCATGACGTTTCCATTATATCCTTGGTGTAACCCAGAGGTCCCATTTGAATTTCATGATGGAGTGGTGGGGCACTCAATCGAAGAGTGTAAGGTCTTCCAAGAAGAGGTACAATACATGATTGACAAAGGGCAGTTGACTTTCTATGGCCATAATGTGGTGAATGGTACCTTACCCTAATGAGTGTGAAGACTTCAAGAAGCACTTCCCAAATCTAGCAAATCAAGCATGGAAGCTCACTCTCAACGTTGGAAATCATTTTGTTGTTTCATTCTTATTTGTAATTTCCTTTGCATGCTGAATGTTTATTTGCTTTTAAGTATTGTTATTTTTATTTCAATGATAATATTAATGAAGTGGTCATGCATTTTCTGAATCAATCATGTCGTATTCACTCCTTTTTTCCATTTATATCAAAAATATATATATTTCTCCCATTAACTTTTCTTTATTAAACTTTTGCTTTAGTAAAGGTTGGAGGGAGAATGACGAAAATGAAATACCAAAAATTTCTAACGGTATGCTTTCGAATAAAACTTTGTTGATGATGTAAGGCATTATTTCAACTCCCAAACATCGGAGATATAAGGGAGATAGTCCATCGTAAACCCCTTTGATCCTAGAAGTTGGTGTTTCTTTATGCACGAAAAAACCCTTAATCTGAGCCTGGGGCAGGGTAATTTTCAGTTAATTTGGCGATGCATTCAAATCTCAAGAGAATCATTCTGAACACCTAAAAGGGGTAACCACATGATTTTCTTCACACAAATCAAGAAGTGTCAAAGAAATCATAAAAGAATTCAAAGTTATATTGTTTGTTCCTCAATAACCAATAATATGTTTCGCATCCGCGAAAAATAACCGGCGGGAAAAAACAAACAAACAGAGCCGCCACCGTGCGTTATTTATCCCAAAGGAGGGAAAGGAAACGCTCGAAGTAAACCTGGAAAGGAAATGGTCTTACGACCGGAGATTGCAAGGATCGGGAGTCGGTTACGCAAGGGGAAGGTATTAGCACCCCTCACGTCCGTCGTACTCGACGGGATCCACGCTCAAAAGAATAGAATAAGGTTGCTGATAAAAAACTGCTCAAAGAATGCACACACACTGGAATAAGCACACAGGCGAAGGAAGACGGAGGAAGGTGACTCGGCAGGATGTCGCATCCTGGGCCTACGTAGTTTGTCAGAAACAAACATCAGAGTCGACGTAGTTCGGGGAAATGGGGAACATGCTCGCTAGGATATCGCATCCTATGCCTACGTATCTTTCCCTATCCAGAGAAAGAATCAGAACACTCGTAGTTCGGCTAACGCACGCCGAAACAAACACACGCACAGACGCTGAGACGTCAAAGCAAACACGCAAATGGAAACAGACTGCCAATGGCTGGTCTTGCGTCCGACACCAAACAACAAACACAAACAAGGAAACCGAATGCCAATCGCTGGACTTACATCAGACTCCGAACACACAAACAAACACAGGAAATCGACTGCCAATCGCTGGACTTACGTCAGACTCCACACAAACAACCAACAAACGGGAAACCGAATGCCAATCGTTGGACTTACGTCAGACTTCAAACACACAAACAAACACAGGAAACCGACTGCCAATCGTTGGACTTACGTCAGACTCCACACAAATAAGAGGGTTAAAAAAAGAAAAAGGGCAAACACACAGACTAGAAGGGAGTCGGGAACTCGGACCTAATAGCTGTCAAGCAAAACACACGCAAAAAAGGAAAAGGGTGCCCAGAGAGATCTCGCACGATCTCCTGCCTACGTACCTCATCTGGTATGAGGATCAGGGCAACGTAGTTCCCCTTAACAGGGGAGAAACTTCTATCCTAACCAGAGACTGGGAAATAACAAACTACAAGGGAGACTGACTCGAGCCTAATAGTTGTCATGTAATCCACAATAGTCCTAGGTTAAGGTTTCTAACAAGAGTTTGACTCACACAGACAGTGAGTCAACTCAAGTCTATCTCTACGTACATTCAACTTCCTTGAAAGTTGATCATACGACTCCTACAGAAAGGAGATGAGAAGAAAAACAGATAAACATCAAAAGCAATTAGCACACACTATACACAACCAAGGGGGCTCAATCAAGGTTGGGCTTTAGTCAAGGGGTCATATCGACCTCGACAAACAAGCCAACTGGAAAGGTGTCAGGCTCTTAACCTCTAACATTGAGAGTTAGGGTGAGCAGATGAAATGGAGATGAGGGTTATGCCTCATAGCTCTTAACCCGGGCCTGGGTGAGCTTGAATCAAAGAATGTGTGGGAGTCCAGAATGTGGGACTCTATTCCACATGACTGACACAACAAGATTTTGGGTTTTTATTCAAAGTGCATCAACACATGGTGTGAGCAAGATGAAAGACACAACTGAATAGCAGGGGATGGATTGCATATCTCTTTTATCTTCCAATGCCTCTTCACTTAGGAGGTCTTTATATATACAAGGCATAAAGATAAACAAGCACAAACATTGCCTCTTAAGGAGGGCTTCAGACAGGTGCCTGCCAAAATAACATGACAGGTCTTCCAGACTACATGGAGTTAAGGAAGTTACCTAAGTGGTATGCCAACCACAAGCAAAGCAAAGCAACTCAAGCAATGAGTTAAAGCTAATAAAGTACCTGTGCAAACAACCAAACAATCAGTATAGTGTTCAGACAAACAGACAACAGTTAACAACAAACAAACAATCCCAATATACAACATGTAAGCCAAACAACTCAAGTGAGCTATCCTCAAAACCTACAAAACAACCAAATGTTAGCAATCAATAGCAAATATCAACACTCAAATGATGAGGCAACCTCAATCATAGAAATTGGATGCTTGAACCTGAAATTCAAAGCTCAAATGTGAGTTCCAACCCCTAGGTCAAAGCCTAGGGTCAAAGGTGGAGAAAAAAGTCAAAACAACAACCAATATTCAACACAAAGCATGTTTATTCAATCATGAACATGTCCTAAAAAGGACCAAATCAAAAGCATTAAGCAAATCCATTTCATGTGCAAGAAAAGGCAAAGGCAAACTCAAAGCTCACAAATGATCATTGAGAATGAAAATTCTATATCAAAACAGAAATGAGTCAAACAATTCTGGAAATTTTTATGAGCATACAACACATCCAATACAATCATCATACCAAAAATTAGAATCAGAGGAGCTCAATTGGCAAGGCAATGAAAATGCACAAGTATAGCATCAAATTGTGTGACACACATTGTCACATCATATTAGCACATGAATAAAACAGAAATGAAAAATGAGAAAAATACACAACCAAGCCTCAAAAATCCATCAACATGTTAGGAATTAGCATGTAAAATTTCATGGTGATTGGAGCATTATTGAGCATTTCACAATAGAAAGAATGAAGCATGTCACATTTTGCATCATAGTCAAAGGATTAATCACATTTAAAATTCCATCAAGGCATAATTCCATAAATTTACATCCAAAAAATAGAAGACATTTTAATGAACATGTGAAAAAAAATGGCATTCAATTTGGATTAATTTCCTATTTGTTATGATTTTTTGAAGTTGGAGAAAAATAATGGAGTAAAATGAAAAAAATAATATGGAAAATGATGAAATATGAGTAAAATATGGAAATGCAGCAGCCAGGGATCGAAGCAGGTTCAGGCGCCTCCCAAAACGACACCGTCTGGGCCAAGGCTGGAAAAAAAAAATGGAATGTTGCGCCTGGGAATTGAACAGGGGAGTGCTAGGTACAAAAGCGCTGAGCCACCCGCTCGGCCAAACTGCCTTGCCACAGCACAAAATGCAGCGCGTACTATATAACTCTCTCCGCCACACCAGACGCCGGAACAGTAGTTTCGGTCGTCTTCTCCGACCGTGTACACGGCGGAGCTGCAACTTTTTTTTTTCCAGAATTTTACAAACTATATACCGTTGGAAAGGTCTTGATGAGTACATTCCAAATATCATAAAAGTTAAGCCTAATTCATCATCTATTTTCTGGATCAAAGGAAATAAGTTTCTAGATCTAAACTTTAATTCAACATAACTTCTTCATTTTTCATCCAAATTTCATGAAATTTATATCAGAATAACCAGTGATGAAAGCTCTACAAGTTTATGTACATAAAATCAAGATTTATGAGATTCGAATTTCCAACCTCTTGAAGAGCAGTGGATGAAAACAGTGTGTCCAAGCTTCCTAAGCCTCCAAATCTCCTTCTCCACTCTTATTATGAAGCTTGATGTAGAAATGGATGCTTGCCACGACCTAGATCTTGCTTAATTTGCACTTGCCATTGATGTGTTCATATGCTTGACATGCTTCAAACCTTGCTCAAATTCAACAAAAAATGGATGAATCATGCTCCAAATGTCATGAGGATGATGGATCTATCAAGAAAATGTGTGGTTGTGTGGAGAAAATTTGAATTCCAATGAGAGAAAATTTTGGAGGGAAAAAATTTTCTAGATCTAGAATTTGTGATTATGAACAATTCTGTTATGATTTACTATTTATATGCCATGTTAATTACCATGCTAATCCTAATTTGTGATGGTTAATGAAAATTAGCAATAATTGGAATGAAATGCAAAAAATGGAAAATGATGTATCATGGCCATGCACCACGTGAATAGTAACATGCAAGCATCCAATTTCACTCAAAATCACCTAATGAGACCCTCAGGCTTGAATCTCTTAACCTCTATTTCTTCTGAGAAAGACTTAGGAGGATGATCTTCTTATTATCACATGATATGCAATATGCTAAACTAGTCCCAAGAAGAGGAGGGCAAATTTTGAGGTGTTACAATATGGCAGTCATAACCTTTTTAAAAAGAAAAAGGAAAAGAAAAAAGTTTGCTAAGTCGAACACCAAGAAGGTGACTTAGGAAAAAATTAGGGCATCTCGGTGGACTGAGATTTCAAAAGAATCAGTCCAGGCAAAAGTTAGGGAAAAGAAGAAAAAGAGAAAAGAAATAGAAAATGAAAATAGGTGGCCATCATATCAAAAATTAAAGGGTCACCAAAATTCTTGACAAAATCAAATTTTGTGATCACCAAACAAAGATAGGTGACTGCCACCTCAAATGAATGATCATCATTGGTTCTTAAGCCAACAGGTTCACGCCTTCAATGTTCTCTTGGAAATTGAATTTGTTTGTCAAATTAACTGAATGTGGGACTGGAGATCATCAAGGAGATTAGGGTGGGATAAAATTAAAACTTTGAGCCTATATCCTTTTGTTTAAAAACCATGAACCAGACCACGTTACAACATGCAAAAGACCTAATTGAAGCAAGGTTCTTTTGAAAGCATACTCGACAAAGGTTGCGTTAACCTGACTCCTAGATATTTTCTAATCATCTGTATTGGTATCATATCCCATTGTCTTTCACACTTTGAATAAAACCAATGATCCGTTCACTGTATATCCCCATCATTTCAATGATGATTGATTTCAAAACTTGCATGATCATTGAGTTAAAATTACCATTTTTGAGTGAACAATTTTATTTGCAAATCAGCACTTAGAGCCAAGGAAATTCATCCAACGAGAAGTCAACCTGGTGCAAGTTGTTTCAAGATTCAATGATTATAGGGAAATCACTTTGAGACACATCAAGTCTCTCCAAAGACGCGTACTGGAGCATGCCACTTCCATGGTGCAATGGAGCCTGTCAGTCTAAAAGCCAGTCAGTCAAGGGCATGCTACTAAAGGATTAAGAATACTAGGGAAGGCCTTCTTAAAGTTATATTTCGAAAAACATATGTCAATTTCCTTTTCAAGGAAAGTTTTATTTTAAAGACCAAACATACTGTGGAACGACAAGTTTTGGAGTTAAGGTATATCCACATTTTCAAGTGCTTAAGTGCAAATCCCAATGTAGCCAATTCATAAAGTGTGAAACATCTCAATGATCACCATGATCTGAGCAAGTTAGGAATTGCTATTTGTCATGAGACAAGAATCAACATAGAGCCCATCGGGTGTTAAAGTAGAAGTCATAGTTTTGTAGACCATCTTCATGGTGTCAAAACTGTTCAAGGCCAAGGGTGTCGAGGAATTAGAGATTGATATCCACAAAATGCATAAACCCGTACATTCATGCATTCATTTTCCTTCTTGTATATGATTTGCAAAACAGATCATGCATAAGCCTCATCTAGGATTTAGTCACCTCAAAGAGAACTCTAGTTTAATCCTCAGCAAAATCAAGATTCAAGAGATGTTATCAAGAGTAGAACATTTATTTTCTTTAGTACAATTTGCTTTCAGAAGACCATCAGTATTGGTGATGATTTTCAAGGAGAGTTTTCTTCCTCGGCAAGGTAATTGACATTCCCCATTTGAACTCTGGTGTCAATGAAATTTCTACCCGGTTTCCCCAATAGATATCTCCCCACAGAGTTTCCTCTGGAACTTTCTCCAGCCAAACTTCATGAACTCACCAAGCGAGTTTCAATCAGTAGGATTCCTTAGAAAGGTATCCCCAACAACATTATCCTTAGCAAGTCTCTTTGAAGTATTTGTCTAAAATGGACATCTCTTCACAAGGATTAATCAAGTTAGCAATATCCCCAGCAAGCCTAATGGACAGGAGTTCCCCAGCAAACAAGCTTTACTGAATGATTCTCAGTATATCTCTAGTAAGTCACATGTGTGTTTATTCCCCATAGAGTCTTTTATATTCCCCATCAAATATCCATAGCAAATTCCCTAGTTAATCTCGGCAGTAGATTTCCCAATCAAACCTCGATAATAGGTATCTTTTCAGCATGAATCTCGACAGCAAATTCCCCAGTTAATCTCGATAGTAGATTTCCCAGTCAAACCTCGGTAGTAGGTATATTTTTAGCATGAATCTTGACAGTAGATTCCCTGGTAATTCTCAGCAATAAATTCCCTGTTGGTCTCGACAGTAGATTCCCTAATAAATATCGGTAGTAGATTCCCTGGTTGATCTCGACAGTAAACTTCCCAGTAGACCTCGGTCGAAGGTATATGTTCATTATTGGATCTCTACAGTAGATTCCCTGGTTAATCTCGATAGTAGATTTCCCAGTAAACCTCAACAATAGGTATTTTTCAAAGATAATCTCAGTAGCATATTTCCTAATAAACCTTAGAAAAAGGTATATGAACCTCAATGAGTCTCAGAATTAGATACCCTGGTAAATCTTAATAGTAGATTTCCAATAAACCTCGGCAGAAAACACGTTTTCCCAACAGATTTGGTTTCAGCCAAGAGCAGCTGGATACAACTCTTTAACCAAGAGTATTTTGATGTGATACTTTCATCCAAGAGCAGTTGAATGTGAGGTTCTCAGCCAAGAGTATTTGAATATGACGTCTTCACCCAAGAGCAACTGAATATGATCTTTTCTTGCCTATGAGAGTCTACCTTCAATGAAGAACGTCTGAAGAACAGTCAAACAAGATACTTTGTAACAAATTCATCCCCAGTGAAGTTGCATAGCATCTGATGATTAAGAAATAAATAGTATTTCTAAACCTCAGTGCACATCATCCATAACCATAAGCATATCACTCTATTGCATAAAAGGGGGAATTTTGGAGTATGTTTGGTATTTAAACTATCTCTGACCATGACGATTTGAAGACAAGAGTTCTTCATATCCTCTAGTTAAATATGTTTAAATAGAAGCATTTGTCATACCCTAAATTTTACCCTAAGTCTTTCACTTGCATTAGCATAACGTAATCATTTCATTTGATCATGCATTCCATTAATCAAAAATATTCATCAGGGTTTAGATGAAAAGTCAGGAGTTCTGGCATTTTATCTGGTCTTGGTGATATTCATTCAGTCGTCTAGTGATTAAGAAGTCAAAAGACTTGGTTTCTTAGTCTTAGGGCATCATCCATTCCATTTCATTAAGTTTCAGAGGTTCAGGGGGATGACAGTCAAGAGTATTATTGTCATCTGAATCTTTGTAAGGTTTTGATTGTCATTTTGTTTGAGAATTAGAATCAAAAAGTCTAAGAGTTGATTACTTTGCATCCGATTATCTATTCACAATTCCTTGATCAATGGATCAACACATTCACAAGACATCTACATCATCAACTCATCATAGCATTTTGTTTGCTCCGCATAGTGTTCAAAATATCAATCAGAATAAATTTTAGAATATACAGACAGATCAGTTGAATTAGTTTTCAAATGTACGTGAAATTAGCGGGCTGAAAATTTCAAAGTCGAGCTTGCAGACGTCAATATTTTTAATCTACGGTTCGGGTAGTGTAATATGGCGTGTTCGTTTTATTTTTTGACTACTTTTTCGGTCGTACTTCGATCAACCTAAGCCTTTTAATCTGACATTTTTTATTTCAAAATCTGTGTTGTTTTCTGGAAGTTTATTTCGCACTGATCATTTTTGTGCATTCAGTTTCATTTTTCGAGCATTTTTTCACTTGATTTTTATTCATTTTGAGTCCTTTTATTTTTATTTCTTTGTCAAAATGTTCGTAATCATTAATTATATTTTTTTATGTTTTTGTTTCGATTTCATTTCGATTATTTAATATTGTTTAAATTTCTTTTATTTTAATCATTTTAATTTATTTTATTCTAAAAATATCTACCAGAGTTCTTTTTGTCATTTTTGAGAGAACCCTAATAATGCTACAACATGTATTGTTGCTAAAAGAGAGGATTAAGATCCATTAAGAGATGGACATGCGACACATAAGTGTGTGGCTGGGGATATCTCAGTTTTCTTTTCATTAAATATCAAGAAAAAAAAGTGGTGAGCATTTTTTGGAAAAAAAACCCTAATAAATACTCTCTCTTTCTCATTTACAGGAAGGAGGAGGAAACTGAGATTTTAAAAAATCAATTCTTTCATCTCTCTTTTTCTTAGGAACTTCACAACTTCTCCAACAAACTCAACACAACTCACATAAACAACATCATCACCACTTCCATCAACCTTCATAAGTCGAACCTTATCACCGCCATGTCACCATTGTGACTCACCAACAACAACCCATCAAACGCACGGTCAAGATCCCAATCGGAACCATATAACCTCTCACTGTTTCACCATCATCATCATCTCCATTAAACAACCATTACCACCTGAAGCTAGCGGAGATATACCCGAACGTATCGCACACTCAAACAAACAACAAAGTCGCCATCAAACTTTATTTATTCCCGAAGGAAACAGAAAACATCGATAAAACTCGAGGGAAAGAGATATGCTGGGTAAGGAAGTCGGTTATGCAAGGGAAGGTATTAACACCCCAACATCCATGGTACTCCATGTGAACCGTTTTGATTTTTCTTGCTCGAATGGGTGTTATATCTAAGGATTACTCGTAAAAGAATAAAGAAAAGGAAAGAGAATAGATAGAGTGCTCAGTGAGGATTAGGGACCTCATGCATACATATCCTTATAGTGCAATAAGGAATTCAGAGTTGCGTAGTTCATAGAACTAGTGGTAGGAGGTGAAAAGAAGTGTGATAACAAGTATGGTCTAAACCAAAGAATAATGTTGTTTGAACTCCAACAAGGGGTGACATATGAACCCAAGAGTAAAACTGGTGTTGACTAATATGTGGGCTACCCAGAAGCGTCTTCCACTATATGGTATAGTCAAAAACAAGGAGAATTAAGTGTTTGGGTACGAGTCAAACAACTCTTGATTCACAAGGTGACACAAGATGGAGCTCAAAAAGATAGTGTATTTGACTCAAAGATAACAGGTATATCACATGGAGTGAATGAAGGTAGTATATGAATGCATCATGGAGATGAATGAAATGAATGACCAATGTCACAAAATTGAAGGGTTTGGTAACAATGACTGAAGAAGTGTATGATTTGAAACTAAAGTTAAGGGTATATTAGAATCCATAGGAGAAATGAGATTTGTACCATAGAGGGAATTAATCTTATTGGTCAAAAAAGAAGGAGTTAAATGTTTGGGTACGAGTCAAACAACTCTAGGTACAAATGCGGACTGCCGTTATATCGTCATAAAAGGGTATATATGGTATTCCAAAGAAAACTGTATCTCTTTGACTTTGTCTTTCACCCATCTGGTATAAGCTTCCCTGGATATGAAGTTCTTCTTACCCATTTCTTCTCTTCCTTGAGGACATATCTCTCTGTAAGCCTTGATAATCTTCTTGAGTAGCTTTGGATTGTCAATCCCTTAGTGTAAAACAAAACCTTCCACACTCTTGGAATCAAACTTATCTACCACGGGGTATCCCAACTATCGTAATGCCAATCTCGGGTTGTAGTTGATTCCTCCTTTTGTACCGAGAAGAGGTACATTAGGGAAATCACCACAACTGAGGATGAGTTTGACATTATCATAAACTCTAGAATACCAAGAAATATCTTTGGCGTTTAAGGACATGATCCTTTGAGACCACTTTAGATTGTGTTTGTTCTCCAAGAAAGGACCTTTGCTGGGTAGATGCAAAATAAACCATCTATACAGCAAAGGGATTCAGCAAGAATAGTGGGAACAAGATTCTGAGTCAAGAAGATATGGATAGCAGCCAAGTCCATAAATTATTCCATATTTGGAACACAATACGATACCATAGATAAGTAAAGCTAGAATAGCGTTGAAAGTCGTCCAACTCTCAACATCGGCGAAGGTATTAGCCTTATCCACCAGGAACTTTGAGGTAAAACCATGGATTCCACCTTTAAGCTTCAAGTTCAACTCCACTTCCTTCTTCCCTATGTGAAGGGATTCAGTGAGGATATGGTATTTATGGAGCTCCTTAGTGTAGACATAAGGAACTTGTTTCTTAATCCCAATACCCAAAATATGAGAGCACTCCTCCGAAGTAGGTGATAACTGATAGTCCTGAAAGGTAAAGCATCTCGGCGGAGGGTCGTAGAATTGCACAAGGGTGTGCACAACCGTGGTACTGACTTCAGTATTCAGAGTTCCTAGGAGGTTGCCATAAGACTTCTTGTATTCATCTTTGTTCTCAAGAACTAGATGTGCCCCTAATCCTCTCAAAACATTCAATTGTGGCTCCACGAGCTTGTAACTATGAATGCTCTTTCTTTCGGAAGTCATACTTCGTCTCAGATACTTAGTCAACAAACTGGGCTCTTGGATTCTTGGAAAAGAAATGCATATTTAAAAATATTTGTCATGATGAATGATAGTGTATGATGGGATGATATAGATCACATAGATTCAAAGTTCTTATACATTCTGAATAATCTGTATATGTTGTTTGCTGTAAGTTCAGAGGTTTGACGCAACATGAGAACCAAGGTATGTAAAGTGTATGGTTTCTTGTAAGAAAAACCCATATCCCCCTCACAGGTATGGACTATGCTCCAAGGTGGTCCCTAGAAAGTCTCCCAGAGTTATCGACTCAAAATGAAAATACCATGTCGTAGTGAATTCTCACAGGACAAAAGTACTTCCAAGTGAATCTAGTATGGGTGTGGCTCTCGTGACAACCCAACGCGTGAAACATAGGTGTACACGACTATCCACGAATTTATCATGTGTGTATACTAAGCTCGGGTATATAGCTTCACTCATGTAGTATCAACCCCGATCCAACAACAACATATATAGATATCCAGTGTAATAGAATATGCAGAAATACAAGGCAATAAAATAAATGACGAATAATATAAAGTGAGTAAGGTATAAAGATAAACAACTAAAACTAGTGAGAGCAACCAAAACTAAGCTTGACTCCTTTTAGTGACTAGGAAGTACTCCAAGTGGCTGAGCATCCCCAGCAGAGTCACCAGCTGAAGCTAACGGAAATATACCCGGACGTATCGCACCCTCAAACATATAACAGAGTCGCCATCGAACTTTATTTATTCCTAAAGGAAATGGAAAACATCGATAAAACCCGGGGGAAAGAGATATGATGGGTAAGGAAGTCGGTTATGCAAGGGGAAGGTATTAGCACCCCTAACATCCATGGTACTCCACGGGAACCATTTTGATTGTTCTTGCTCAAATGGGGGTTATATCTAAGGATTACTCACAAAAGAATAAAGAAAAGGAAAAAGAATAGATAGAGTGATCGATGAGGATTGGGGCTCTCATGCCTACGTATCCTTATAGTGCAATAAGGAATTCAGAGCTTCGTAGTTTATAGAACTAGTGGTGGGAGGTAAGAAGAAGTGTGATAACAAGTATGGTCTAAACCAAAGAATAATGTTGTTTGAACTCCAACAAGGGGTGAGATATGAACCCAAGAGTAAAATTGGCATTGACAGATATGTGGGATAGCCGAAAGCATCTGACACTATATGGTATAGCCAAAAACAAGGAGAATTAAGTGTTTGGGTACGAGCCAAACAACTTTTGGTTCACAAGGTAACACAAGATGGATATCAAAGAGATAGTGTATTTGGCTCAAAGATAATAGGTATCTTACATGGAGTGAATGAAGGTAGTATATGAATGCATCATGGAGATGAATGAAATGAATGACCAAATTCACAGAATTAAAGGGTTTGGTAACAATGACTGAAGAAGTGTATGATTCAAAACCAAAGGTAAAGGTATATTGGAATCCATAAGAGAAATGGAATTTGTACCATATACGAAAACAATCTTATTATCCAAAAAAAAGGAATTAAATGTTTTGGTACGAGCCAAACAACTCTAGGTACAAATGCGGACTGCCGCCATACCGTCCTAAAAGGATGTATATGGAATTCCAAATAAAATTGTATCTAGTTTAAAACAAATAGTGTGTCACTTGGGTGATTGGTTTAATGATTGACAGTAGGTAATGACTCATGAAAGATATGAATGGATCCCTAAGGCAGAAGGAATAATAATTAGGATTATGCTCGCCAAGGATTCACGTCCACGTGCCTATGTATTCTCATTATGCAATATGAAAGTCAAAGCATTCGTAGTTCGTGGAACCACGAGAACAAAGGGAGAGAAGTGATGAAAATTACAACTTGTACCAACAACATGGTAACAGGGGAACCTACAAAGGCGAGTGAACTTGGAACCGAAGAGTAAACATGCGTCTTAGCCAAAAAGAAAGAATTAAATGTCTGGGTATGAGCCAAACAACTCTTGGTTCACAAGGTGGATTACCACTATATCATCATAAAAGGGTATATGCGGGGCCCAAAAGAAAGTACGGTTGGGTACAAGGAACAGTATATCACTAGCTAGGGAGCAAACAGTTCGAGATCAAAGAATAATGGTATCTTGGATCCATGAAGGAGGATAGACTCTGAACCGACGAGTAAACAGGCGTCTT
This sequence comes from Lathyrus oleraceus, assembly GCF_024323335.1. Taxonomy (NCBI): domain Eukaryota; kingdom Viridiplantae; phylum Streptophyta; class Magnoliopsida; order Fabales; family Fabaceae; genus Lathyrus; species Lathyrus oleraceus. The sequence continues at coordinate 435,814,318 of NC_066582.1, read as the reverse complement.
AGCCAAAAAATAAGGAATTAAATGTTTGGATACGATCCAAAAAACTCTTGATTCACGAGGTGGACTGGCGTTAAATCATCCCAAAAGGATGTACATGGATTCCAAGGAGAAGTATATTTGATCTCAAAAAGATGGTATTAATTGATGAATGAAGAATGAAGTGTTAATAAATAGGGTAGCTCGCGGAGAATCTGGGTTCTCCTACCTATGTATTCTCATCGTGCAATGAGAAAATCAGAGCTTTCGTAGTTCAACCCACTAGGGCTGATGGCAAGATGATTGGGGCAAAAGAAATGATTGATTGATAATGGAAGAGACTTGATAGTTACTTGATAAGAACCATACTAAAGTATATAAATAAAGGTGGATATGATGAGCAATTGGGTCAAGCGTCATGTACCCAAAGATATCAAGAATGAGTTAATGTAATTCTCCACTCTCATCCATTCTTTACTACTTAAGGCTCGTGGCATGTAATTCTCATCCTAACTTTGAAGTTGCTGTAGAAGAATATTTGCTTCTTCCTGTGACAATAAGACCTTATCAATCATTCAATTCATGTTTCATTAAAGTCTATGAACAAAGGCGGATACCTTGAGTAACTGGGTCAAGCGTCCCGTACCCAAGGATACCCTAGACAAGGATATGAATTCTCCACTCTCATCATTCTTTGTTGCTTAAGGCTCATGGCATGCAACTTGAATTATGATTAATAGTTGTTGGTAGAGTCTTCTACTTGTTGTTGCAATGCTGCTTTATGAAGGGAGAGACTTGTCAATCATATGATTTGAATTGTGCTAAAGTCTATGAATAGAGGTGAATACGATGAGCAATTGGGTTAAGCGTCCCATACCCAAAGATATCCAGAATGAGTTAATGGAATTCTCCATTCTCATTTATTCTATATTGCTTAAGGCTAATGCCACACAATTCTAACCTTGATTAATAAACTCTTGAAGAGCCACCATTGATGTATTTTGTATTATCTGCTACTTGATATGACTAGGGATGCCTTGATTGAGAATCTGACTTGAGGCTTCGAGCTCCACAGCTTATAGAAAGAGTCTTATCAAGTGGTCAAGATTCTTTTAATCACTTGAATTAGACTGTGGGATTATACAAGATCAAAGGATTTAGTTGATCAAAATTGCTTTTGATCAACTTGAATTAAGGGTTTGAATTATTTTGAAATCTATGGTTAATCCTAATCTAATGGTTAGAATTGAATTCACAGGTTATTCCTAAGGGGAACATGCATTTGTTAATCAAAGACTTGATTTAAAACTAATTAAAATTCTAAGTCTAGATCAATCCTAAGGGAGCATGCATATTATATGGCTAAAAATAACAAGATAAACCCCAAAGGGGTAAAATTGTCATTTCACCAATTATGGGTAAATTATAATCATGAAAAATCTAGTTAAACTCCATTAATCAATTCTAAACTAATTAGTTCTAATTTTCTAACTAAAACTAATGAAGTCAATAATCCTAATATTTCTAAAATCTAATCAAAAAATAAAATTTTCAAAACATGTTAACTAATTCAATTTTAATATTTCAAAAATCTACTAAATCTAATTGAGAAAAAACCTAATTAATTTCTAAAATTAAAATCTAAATTTGATTAACCTAATTGAAATGTATTTAAAAACTAATTAGTCTAAAAAAACTCCTAATTAACTAAAGAAACAAAAAAGTAAAATGGGCTCCAAACAACATGGTTCGGCCCAAGAAAGGTGAGATCTGAACTTGAAATAGGGCTCAAAGCAGAGCCCCATTCTTCACTGCCAATCTCATGGGGGGTGCAGCGATGCAAAGTCTGGTGTCAATCCGAATTCATGGGCCAGATGTACAAGGCCCAAACCTAAATCCAAACAGAATGAACAGATTTGCCAAACAAACCAGAGGCGCACACATTCAAAATATGGTCTGAGACATTTTTCCTCCGCGCCAAAAATCATCTCCGGTGGCGGCGGAGGTCCAATCATCCAACACAACATACCCTGAGAACCGTCTCAACTCGCTGGTCCTCATTTTAAACATGGATATCTCTAATTCTTCGCCAAACTCAAGAATTGGAGAAGACTAGAGTGGAAACCCTAGGTCTCAAATCCTCAATTACAGACCAATGAGTAAAGAAATGGAGCTCAAACCATATGGGTTTGACTCCTCGCGCAGAGGCTTACATCACAGCAAAAAGAAGTGGTCAAGAAAATGAGTTTTCACCAACCTTCGAAGCGGAGGTGTGCTTAGGTGTTCGTTGAAATTGAAGAAGACGAAACTCAAGAAAATACCGGAGAAATATGATTATCCATGTATAATGATTCAAATCCTTGCTTTGCGTATCATATTCCTTCTTCTACTTCTTCTTGTTCTGATCAGTGAGGGGAGTGAGGTTCAGCTCAACCTGATTGAAGCTTCGATGAGAAGCTTCAATTGTTATGAATTTGGAGCTCTGAGTGAGGGTTGAAAGGTTTTGCAGAGTGAGATTCTGAGCTTGAAGGCGATGACAAAAGTGACAGCATGATAATGATGATGATGATGATGGTGTTTAAATAGGAATTAGGTTCGAATTTCATGTAGGTTTGGAGTGAGGCTTAGAGTTTGTTACGATTGGCTCACTGAGTTAACTGTTAACTCAGTTAGTTAGTGGATTGAAACTCAGTTAGTTAGTGGATTGAATGAATGAGTCTAAATTTGTTAATTAAAATACTCAAACTCTTACCTTTGACTGATTATTGCAGGTTGAAACTTAAGTGGAATTAGGCTTAATCATGAGTGATGATCTGCTGAACAGGTTTACCCTTTAATACAAGCTTGGTTAGTGCTGTGAAATGGAACTTGTGAATTAGTTTAGGCAATGTTATATGTGTTGGTTGTAGCTGGTACAGGTTTCTTGTGTTTGGGTTGATGCATATTGCTTGACAATTTCAGGTTGGTAACTCATATGGAAGTAAGGTAGGGCAAACTGGTTGATTGATCAGGATGAAATGTTGCCTTCATGCTGCAAGATTGTTGAGCTGGAGATGGTGAGTTGAATTGTTGTGCTCATATTGAAGTTGTGTTCATTGCTTTGTTGTCTTTGATTGTTGTAGATTTGTTGGGATGTTGCAGCATTATGTTGTTGCAGGATTGACTTGCAGCATTGTGTAGTGCATTTCCAACTGAAAGTGAGATTGAGTTGTGGATTTGTTGCACTTACCTGCTGCATATTTGTTATGGTTTGTTTGATGTTTTTCTTATTGTTGTGTTGCTATTGTGAGCAATTATGCTACTGTTGTAGTTTGTGTGTTACAGGCTGATATTATTGAGATTGTTTGGACTTTGTAGGCTTGGTTAAGGCATTGTTATTGCGGAAATTATTGCAGATTTATTGATGTGGTTGCTGACTTATTGCAGGGTTTTATAATAGTGTTTTTGTGTTGATTATGGTCTGCAGTGGTATGCTTATGTTGCAAGCTAGTTCCTAATCCGGCCTTAAGCAGGATTTGCATGTTTTTGGTGCATGTTCTTAGTCATGTTGTGTTGCAATTGCATGGTGTGCATTCTGATGCATTGTAGGTCTGGTATTGCCTTGACAATTTTGAATTTGTCTCTGCAGGATGCTAACTGTTTTGCACTATGATGCTTGCAGTATGTCATGAACTATTTGCCACCTGCTTTGATCAACATGTTGCATTGCTGTTGGATGGTGTTGTGGTCTGACTTTGTTCCCTGGTATGTGGCTTGGCATATGCTTCATGGTTTCGGAAGGTATTCTTATGGGTTCACTCATGGATTGTCCTTGATGTTTGTTCTAACCTGGTCTCTTTTGCTGATATTTCAATAGGCTATGCATGATGATGGTGAGCATTTGACAGATTGGTATTTGGCATGATTAGCATAGGTCTTGTTAGCAACAGGGTGGTTTGAAGTTCAACTGAGTTCTGCAACTCAATGATTAGAAGCTGAATACTCACTTGTGTGCATGATGTAAGACCACATGCTGGTGGAATTGTGCATACTAGCAGGGTGCAACAAGGCCAACACCAAACACACTTAGGCATGGGCAAGCAAATGCAAGTATGAAGCCATAAGGTGGAAATCCAAATTCAAATGGTTAGCTCAAGGTCAAGATGGCCATGGGAGATGAAGTTAGGGATATGGTTGGTTATGTAATGTTTTTATGGTGAAAAATAAATTGGGTTGACTTTGGTCAAAGTTGACCAAAAAATCAACTGTTGATCAAAGCTAAGACTTGGCCAAAATTGTCAGTTTCTTGTATTCTTTCATGTGATGGACACTTTTATGGTTTATGAATGGGAATTGATGCTTGTTTGACAATTTTTATGGACCTTGATGCTTATGGTATGAATACAATTGATGTTTAGATGAATTTTGATATGAACTTGAATTGATGAACATGATGTGTAATGCATTTGACTTTTGTTAATTCCTTGTATTTTTTATTGGCAGTAATTTTGGTAAAACTAACTTAGTTGCAAACATGTTGAAGAAGATGTCCTAATATGTGGTTGTGAAATCTTGTCTGAAACAGGTTTTGCTCTTGGCAATGTTTGTGTTTAACTAATTACAAATAATTCTAGGAATATTAAGCATTCCCATGTGACGTTCGTGATTGAGGAATCCGAGATTCTAATTGTGGTTAACAAATTCTGTTTTCTAAATGTTGAGACATTTTAGGAAACTTTTGATTTATAATCTAATGTTGTACAACTGGTTCACGTGGAGCGCAAGGCCCAAATCCAGTTCATTCTATGGCTATATATAGAATGTCTCAAAACCTAATTGGAGACGAAGAAAATAAGATAGTTGATTGTATTAGGGTTTGAATGTATGAGTTATTTGTGAGTCTCTCAAATATCATCTTGATATATGAGTAGGACTGTGTTAACTGGTTGTAAGAATTGTCAATCACTCATAAGCTTTTAAGCATTGAGTGATTGTGTGTCTGTGAAGTGCGACTTCTGAATTTCTTGTAATTGTTTAAAGTATAACAGTTGTGATCGATAGGGAGGTGAGAAGGGTATCACACCTAGGAGAGTCTTAGGTAGAAGTTAAGCACGGGTAGTGATTAGGGTGTTAACTTAAAATTGGAGATAGTTTGCAGAAGGCCTACAAACTAATACTATTTAGGGATTTTCCTCCCTGACTTGGTAGCCCCCAGATGTAGGTGTTGTTTTTCATCAAACTAGGTTAACAACTTTGTGTTCTGTTAATGTATGTTTCTCTATATGTAAGTTGTCCTGTTATTGATCAGATATCAGTGTCTCGACATCTCATAGGACATTTGATATCTGTATACCAAAATTTTAATTGGTATCAGAGCAGGCATCCTGCTCTGTTTCTGGGTGAGATTCAGGGAAGATAATTTCTGGTACAATGGACAAGGAAGGGGGATTTGTGAATATACCACCCATTATTGATGGAACCAACTATGACTACTGGAAAGCACGTATGGTGGCTTTTATCAAATCCATGGGCAGCAGGGCTTGGAAATATATGGTCAAGGGATGGGATCAATCAATGATTAGAGACAAAGATGGAAAGATCACTGATGAGCTGAAGCCTGGGGAAGACTGGGATGATGAAGATGACAAATTAGCTTAGGGAAACTTCAAAGCTTTGAATGCTCTATTCAATGGAGTGGACAAGAACATCTTCATACTAATAAACAATTGCACTGTTGCTAAAGATGCTTGGGAGATCTTAAAGACTGCTCATGAAAGAACCTCCAAGGTAAAGATAAATAAGATACAAAGGCTTGAGCGAATTACCTTATCATGAAATAAGGACCTTAGTATGTACCAAAAAATACAGGAAATTAGGACCTAACAAGAATCCAATGAGTCAAACTCAATGCATGACCAAGATACTAGGTATAAAGGTGACCTTTCGTGCTTAATCTCAAGCACGCATAAAAAAAATTTGTCATCATTTTTCAAAACAACATATATCATCCTGATAATTATTTTCAGTGTGATTTAGGGAAAAATCAATTTCCTCTATTTTGAGTGTTCAAAGCCTGTCTCCAAAATTCTTGCATCTTCAACTTCAATTGAGTTCAAATATTGATAACGAGAGTTTTGTAATTGATTGAAGGAGGCGCGCACTTGAAACTAATCGTTATTGGAGATCTTGTTGAGCTTTCAGGTAGTTAGAAAGATTCAGGGATTGTTAATGGTGGTGACAAATTCCATCGAAAAGAAGTAGGTTCTTCTCTCCATAATTGTCCTAGTAGTGACTGTGTGAAAGGCTACGGATAAGGCATAGGTCTTCTCATATCTTCGAACAATTTCACCGCTCAAGGAATCAATAGGATCAATGAGTTGATAGCTACACATGAAGGCTTGGAGAAGAATTGGTGTTATTGGAAGATTCAAGAAACGTATTCGAGTAAATATTATGTTGAAGAGTTTAAAAAATGTGTTGTATACAAGTCAAGATCCAAATTAGGAGATTTATTTTATCAGTTGTATTGTGAATTGGTGACTTGTATGAACTCTTGGAAACATTTTTCAAATAACAAGGAACTATGCAGCTTCCAATGGGAAATCATTGAAGAGTGCACGTAGGAAAAGCGATGACAAATGCAAAGCACTATAAATATCGGTGTCATATCTCTCAATCTTACTCTGGCATTCAAATTTGTAGTGATTTCATGCTTAAGTTTTTCAATTCCGTCGTATTATATCATTTGTTCTTGATAGCGATTTATTAGGTAAGCATTAGGTTTTGTTGGAGTTGGATAACTGGTTAAGCTAGTCTTATGATTAATAATCTGAAGCGAATTGAATTTAGAACTTCATCAATTGAATCATTGTGTAAACATTTCTCATGCATTACACAATTGAATCAATTCATATCGAGCATTTCAATCATATTAATCTTTGATATTTGTGAAATGATTCGTGTTGACTTGATCAATACTCATACTGTATAATTTTCACTTTTGCATCAAACCTTCTGCTCGTAACTAGTTTTGAAAACACTATGATTTTGGAAAACAATGATTGAATTTTAATTTGGGTATATTCACTCCCCTCTAGACTGTTTTTCTACTTCCATATTCACACCTAACATGTGTGTCTCAGGGCCATTTATTCAAGGTTTTAAAGGAGTGTTCACCCCAATATCCTTTTCATCCGATTTATTTGCGAAAAGGGTTTTCAAAGCATTTTCAATTAAGTTAGGAAAAGATTTTATGTTGATCAAGTGTTTGATTCACGTTAGTTTGAAATTAATTTGAAAAGGATTTGATTAAATGGTGAGGTAGTGAGATATTTTTGAAAATTACTTGATGTGGATCAAGTACTTTATGTTTATCTTAGAAAGGTTGATTTTATTTATTCAATTAAATGATTTTTTAATTAATCAAATAATGAAATAAAATAAAATAATAAAATAAAAATAAATGAATACAAAAATAATAAAGAGAGAAGGTGTAAGTATGCAGGTTGGTGTAGCATAGCAAAAAATAAATGGAATGGGCTTGGCCCAAAAGCAAATAAAAAAATAAAAAGAGTAAAGCGGGCGCAAAATAAGAGAAGCAAGGGTAACATAGCAAAAATAAAATATGGCCCAAGCTGCAAGGGCCCAAACTGAATAAAAACAACAAAATAACCCAAGGCTTAACGCGTAGCCCTTCAATGGATCCAGTGGCTCAGATTCTACCTTTGATCAAGCGCATTAGGATCATAGGTTATGTGTACTTTAGCCAGTTGATTCCATCAGAAGTCCATAATTGAAACACATGGAGAAGTCACGCATGAGGATCATGTACCAGATCCCCTTTTCAATTATCCAAACTTAAACAATCAGGTAGTGATACATGCATTATTTAAATTTAAAATAAACAAAAATAAACCATCAGATCCATCTGATGGAGAGAGAGAGAGAGAAAGAGAGAGAGAGAGAGAGAGAGAGAGAGAGAGAGAACTTCTTCTTCTTTGTTCTCTCTTCTACCTCACGTAGATCAGATCAAGCATGGAGAACAAGCAGAATGGTGCAGAAATACATAATGGAAAATCAACATACATTCATGGCAAGTGTATTAGAAAGACTAACAATAACAAATTAGCTCTAGCGTTGACGAATAAGAGGCTTAAGGTTCATTTAAGAACTGAGCTAGATTTGATTTCAATTCAAATAAACAAGCAATTTCAAGCATGGAAGCAAGTTTAGCACAACCTAACAAAGCTACTCATACAATTATTTCATGGGAAATAAGCACGATTCAAAAATCTAAAAAAACGTGGAAGAACAATATGAACAACGTGACCTAATTTTAAAATTAAATGGTCGTGTTCATGCATTAGACCAAATTGACACGGGGGAAGTGCTCAACATAATCATAGCTACATAGTGACATCAAGTTTTTGCGCAAAAAGTGAAAGATTATACATGATCAGAGAGCGTGATTTTTCGGTGAATATGACGTTTTTGGAGAAGATCTCCATATTCCAGTGAGGATCAACTTTTTCAGATACATCTTTTTCCTTGCTTTTTTCTGAATGATTTTCTCCTTATGCTACTTCTACCACTCTTCTTCTTCTTAATTCCCACTTAGTTAATACGTGAAATCAAGGAAATTGTGTCGCTCTGTTTTGGTGCAAGCTTTTGTGATTTTCATTTTTTCTTATCTTCTTATTGAAGTGTGTTTATATAGGCAATGAGAGCGAGGTGATAAGCATGTGTGATCCTTGTAAGTGTGTGAAAAAAATAAAGATATTTTGAGGATTTGGTAGGAATTCGTGTGAACTCAAGGGTGAAGGAAAGTGTGAGCGGTGAGGTGGTAGTGGGCAAGGGAAGTGTGATCTATTGCAATTGAGTTTTTGGAGGGAAACAAGGATGAGGTAAAAACGTGACTTCATTTGGTGAACTGTGTACAAACACTTGTGTGCTTCCATGTATGTATGTGGATGTGTAATGTTATGGATGAGTAATTTTGATGGAATTTAATGACTTATGTTGTTGCTTCATTCAGTTTTTTCTGCTCACTTTAATTCATTTGCTTTTGTTTTTTATTTTGGTTAATGTTGATCTCGGATGTTGATGATTATGGAAAATTGGATGTACTGTTGTTTAAATTGGTTAAGTTGGTATGGTGATATATGTGAATGTTTGAATGGAAAATTGAGTTTAGTTTTGTTGAATCATGGATGATGATGATGATGATGATGATGTTGTTGTATGAGTGTAATATATGAGAAATTTGGTTTGGTTGTGTTTGAATTAATGATGATGTAAGTTTGCATAACATGGACATGGTTATGGGAATTTAAATTGCATGTGCTTTGTAAAATATGGAATGCCATGACTTGCCTTTGTGTGAATGGTGATGGTATGGATAGTTGGCATGAATAATGATGTTCAAAATAATGCATACATTAAAATTGGACTTTTTCCTATTTGCTTTTAAATTGACTTTTAAATTCTAAATGATGACCAAGTAAAAATGCATGAAATGAAGGGATGGATTGGAAATGAACAAATTGAAAACCTTGCACTCAAATGCTCAAGTTCACTTTGTTGAGTTTTGTTTTGACTTTTTAAAAAAAGACTTTTAATGTAAGAAACTACTTTTAATGAAATGGAATAAAAGGCGGCAAATGAGTTGAGATGAATGTATAAAATGAATTAAGAAATTAAAGTAAATTGGTTCAAAATATTCAAAAGTTGACCATTGATTGACTTTTGTTGACCTTGATGAATTATATTTTTTTAAAATGCAATATATGCAGTGGTAAATGATGAAATTGAATTGAGAAAATGAATAAAGAAATTGGATGACAAAATTAGGATATGACGACTGACACTAGCTTTGTAATGAAATATACAAAACTCGAGATTTAAGGGTCTTCCTTAATTCGAAAGAGATGTCAAACTTTGAAATCTTAATTGACCACTTTATCATCATCCAACCAAGTCCAGCCTGAAGAGTACCTACTTCAATGTTTGATTTGTCCATACTACTATGGAATGTGCTAGGAAGTAACACCTTAAACTTCCTTGATGCAACGACCAGTGCCAAGGAAATCTTCTTGATCTTCTAGTAATGGGTTTCATGGTCTGCTAGCGTCTTCGAGATGAAATATGTGAGATTCTGGTGGGTACCTACCTCCTTTACAAGGACGACACTTACCGCTTCGACAAAGACAAATAGATAGATGAACAAAGTCTTCTCTTACATCAGTATTGACATAAATGAAGGTTTGGGAGGTCGAGATTCAAATGGAAAATGTATGCTCACACTCCAACGTCCGTTTGAAATGTCATTATTTCCTCAAAAGTCTATAAAATCATAGTGTATGCTGGATTGATGAAGGTGAACGAGATGATTCTTCGGTCATTTAAGGACTCAGATTCTAACATGGTGTTACACGTGAAATGATTGTGATCTGTGTGTGGGTTAAGGCAGATCTTCCGTCATAAGGGTAAGATCTGATGCAGTGTTGTCTTGAAGCATTTGGATCGTTGATCGGACGTTAGGTGTGGGAACATTGTTACAAGGAACGACATATCACTTTGCTTTGGATCCAGACATTGTAGATGATTGCAGTAGGCAATATCAGAAAGGTAACCAGTGTCCAGAGTTTGGTAATCGAAGCGGTTGCACTGTTTGAAACAGTTACGGGGAGCAATTTCGACGACGCGGTGTAAAAGATCAAAGAATATGGTGGTAATTCGTGAAAATCGGAAGACAATTCCTATATAAGGCGCCAAAACTCTATGGTGGAATAGGAAATGAATAGTGTATGAATGATGACCAATTTTGAAAGGTCTTCTGACACAATGGTAGGTCTCTCCGGTTATCGAATATGGGGTACTTGCAAGGTTATCACTCCAACCTCAAAATCAATAAGCAAATGTAGTCGAACTTGCAAGTAGTTAATGAACTATACCTCAGGGTAACAAAGGATCGTCCTTATATAAGAATAATCGTAAGAATTGCCACGATAAATACAACGCAAGATACGAGATACTGTCGAATTTAGGTCAAGGATTGAGATGGATGCTAGTATATACTTCAATGCGGTGAATTACGTCTTTCATTAGATTGGACTTTCATAATAGGCCGGTCTTAGTGGGGCGCTCGTCTAACGCATAACAAAACCTAATTATGTTGTCCAAACTCTAAACTCCCATTTGGTCATACAACTAGAATTGTGATGTAAGTCTTCAAACTTTAAGTTGATGTTTTTGCAAGGTAAATAGTAAAAACACAACTTTCAAATTTTAATGCACGAATTTCAAATCTAGAATGTATAAAATAATTGCTAATGTCGCTTTAACAAATAAATATGATTAAATAATTACAAACGCTTAAATATTTTATCAGACCTATTACATTGCAATATGATTTTCTAACGAAATGAGTTGATTGTAATATTATTTTATCATTATATTAGTTGACAAAGTTATTAGATGGATAATATTTGCCACTTTGAAGTTTCAAAACAATCACAACGAAACTTCCAATAAAAAATTTAATTATTTTTTATTAGATTTGTCTCATAAGTCATACTCATGTGCTTATTGATTAAGAAATTGGATAGTTACACGCATTAAAGAATAGGATATATGATATATTTATATGATTATATATGCTGATAGAATGAGATTTGGATAATCATAAACTTAGATATCGATGGCCATCAAAAAATTCAACTTTTATTTTCTAATCTTCTTTCTAAGTTATGGCATGCTAATTCCAACACAGTCTCTTGGTAATATATGTTTACCAAAAGAACATGTTGCATTATTTGTCTTCGGAGATTCATTATTTGATGTTGGAAACAATAACTACATCAATACTACTACTGATAATCTAGCAAATTATTCACCATATGGTGAAACATTCTTCAAGTATCCAACTGGTAGATTTTCTGATGGACGTGTGATTCCAGATTTCATAGGTAATTAAGAAACAATATTAGTATTATTTGTTGGTTAATTATTAATTTAACGGTTTTCAACTTACATATTTTTTTTTATTATCGCAGCTGAGTATGCTAAGTTGCCGTTAATTCAACCATATCTATTTCCTGGTTCTCAAGATTATGTTAATGGAATCAATTTTGCATCAGCTGGTGCTGGAGCTTTAGTGGAAACCCATAAAGGACTAGTATGTTTTATTTTGCTAGTTTTAATGGTGTTGGAATTGTTTGATTCTGTTATATTGTTTAATAACTTTTCTGAAAACTCACTTTTGGACTACTACAAAACTCACTTTTGGATTATAGACCATGTGTCTACACATTTTTATGTTTACAAAATATTTGAGATATCTTAAATGGCATATAAAATACTTTTAAGTTTATGTAAAAATTATAGACATGATGTGATCTAGGAAGATTTTCTTCTTCTTTTCATTTTAGTGTTATTGATGATGATGATGTTAGTGAACTCTTATAGGACGTATTCTCGTAAGTTTATTTAGTGAAGTATCAATCTGCAAACAATCTGACAATCAAGTCAGTGACAACGGTAAATATGAGGTTTGGAATTTAGAATAACACATATATTTTATAGTGAGGTTTTAGGTTTCAGAGGCTCTAGAATTTTCTTTTAGGGACAATTGTCTTTGGAAAGAAGTGTCAGTAAATCATGCGAGTCCTAATTATCTGACGGTCTATAGAGACCAATCCGACGTGATCTCATACCTCTACGGTAAGACTACTTTATGACCTCTAGATTCTAGATCATTCTTTAAGGGATAGTTATATCATATGATAGATTTCAAAGGATCCAATAGCCTTTTTAATTTGATAAGCTTGGTTTTGTACTTGGTTAGGGCGTGACCACCTCGTGATCTACCACATCATATGAGACCTGGTGACCTGATACTAAAAGACATAATCATTGGTTCGGATCAAAACATTCCCCCCTAAGCCTCGGCCGACAGAGTTAGGTTATGGCTTGATTCAAAGTCCTTCAGATCATATCATTATTTCCTTGATGGTGGTTGGTATTGTCTTTCTTAATGGGACCTAACAAGATGATTATGATGAGGATCCTTACATTGTGCACTATAGACATCACTCATTTTCATTTTTTACTTATTAGAGACTCCTAACATCCAATCAAGGTACGTTGTTACTTCCTTTTTTGGTTATTTGTTGTTATTAAATTAGGGTTTATCCAGACTTTGCTTTTCTTTCTAATGTATCGACAACAACTTTAGATGTAAGTAGCACAAAGCCAGACATGTGTTGATTATCCTAGTAACCATAAATGTAATCATGTTTTTAAAGAGAGGTGGAGCCTTTCCGAATGGAACAACCTTCTTCCATTGATTTCTTTGTGAATCTCTCGTACTTTTAGCTAACGATTGTTGTTTGGACAACGATTCTTTAGGACATTCAATGGTGTTTTTCTATCGATACTCCGCTTGATCATTATGGTTTAATTGATAGAAATATTTCTAGTATTTCCCAACAAGCTCATTTGGGTGACGTACATAACTCCTCAAGGAGTCGAGATATTGTGATGGCTCTTTAGGTTGCGTATCATTTTGTTTGTAGATGGGATGTGTTATGTCAGCTTATCTCTTTGACACTTCCCTTCTTCCCTATGTAGATTATATTCATGGATGTAGCAGTTCTAGGGTGAGGCACATATTTAATGACTCCTACTAAAGTTGAGGCGTGATTATTACTTTATGAGGAATGAGACTATTTGCACTATTGTGTGGCATTTTTGCTTAATCCTCTTAGTAACCCTCTAAATTTCCCCTTCAAAGTTGTTGGATCTGACCCATTGCTACATTTTGCTCTAATTAGGTTGCCTTATAAATGAGCTTTTCTTCTTCCTTATTTCCTTTTTCTTCCTAGTTCATCTCATCTCTTAGACTTTCTTATTTCTTGTGTTCCTAATTTTGGAATCTTTTTTTGCTCCAAGCTTCATCTTTGCATTGGACTATCGTTCAATCAAATTCATACTATTTCTTTTCCTTTTGTTGGTGAATTTTTCCTATCTATCTTACTTCTTTTATCATTCATGTCGAATCATCCATTGTTGATCACTATTGTGAGTGTTTTACTGTTGCATTGTAGTTTACAAGAAATTCCAGTAAGAAATACTTATTTTTTATGAATGGTGGTGCAACCTTATGTACTAGTTGTATATCTCCATCTTCCAATGCGAGGGATGAAGATGGATATAATTTGTAGGAGTAGGAAAAACCCATAGGTTTTATCAGTTGCTAATTTTGCAGGTGTCAATCATTGGGGACTTCAATGGGCGCTTATAGGTCGTACCTACTACTAGGAATCACGAGTGTTATGGGGGACAAACTAGGTTTCATGACCCAATGAGCGGAGTGCATACTCATATTTTTGCTATCCTCTTGACATACCAACTCTGGGTCTCATAATGGAATTCTTACATTCTCACGTACACTTAGACTGTCTTTGGACATCGTCACATCCCCCTTTTCTTAGAATTAAGGGAACCCTCAAATTTGGTTGTGGATATTCCATTATTCGATGATCGTATTTGTGGCTGTTACTGCAATTTTTTGTTTATGATATACAATGTAGTGTTTTGGGAAATGGGACTCCTAGTTCCTCTTTGGACAATTTTTCAAAAGTCCCTGGTGTATCTTTATGTTTCTCCCTCTAAACAACATTTAACCTATTAGGCTTACATTAAGGGGGCTAATTTAAAAAGTGTCGGTGGAGTTTCCCACAATGTTGGTTAGGGGGATACTTTAAAAAGTGTCGTTGGAGTGTGATATGTGAAGTGGAAAATTAGTTTGGGTACGATTTATATTATCTAGACATAATTAGGGAGTTTGTTGATTCCTTGAATAGAGTAACTCATGTTGATGAGGGGCCGAGTGAAGTGATAATGGAAAAATCATTTTATAGATACCCAAGCCTTACTCATCGTCAGAAAGAAGAGGAATGTGTGTGAACCCTATATATTTAAAGGGTTACCACCTTCTATTCTGAATTAGGAAATATGTAACCTACTATTAACATCCTCTTTCCTTCAACATCCTCAAGTCTTTGTTCCCTAGTGTTAAATATTAATATGGACAGGGTTACTGATGTAGGCCCATGGGTCATGAAATCACCATGGTGGAATGTATCCCCTATGTTTCCAAGTTGGTAGCTTTGACTTGCTCAACATTTGTTACTGACGGGGAATTCTCCACATCCAAAGAAAAGCTTAATAGTGACCTTGCCAAAGCCCAATGTTATATATATGCATATGTTTTCCAGGTTGAGAACTTAAAGACCACCATCATAAAGAAAGATGCTAAGATTCTTTCTACCATTAGTTTGCATACAGATCATTGTAAAATGCATTAGAGTATTGAGGCCTGACAAAAAGAAGTGAAGGGTTTGAAGGACCAAATCAATTCTCTAAAGTATGAGAAAGTTATCTTAGAGTCATGTGGATATGATATCTTAGAGAGAGAGAGAGAGAGAAAAGTTCCCTAACTGTATTTGACAACTTGAATAAAAAATCAGGGTCCTTACTACAAAGAATGATAAAATAACAAAAGATACGAGGTCGTGATATCAGTCGTTGACGTCGGTCCCCAAAATTTTGATAAATTCATATCTCAAATAAGTTTTCTAAACCTTAGCGTCAAACTCTGAGCCAATAACATAGATTGTTTAAAAATGTTTAAAATGACATAATCATGTGATGTTTCAGATTATCTAGGGTTGTGGTGTATGTAACTATTACTCTTGTTCATCTTTTATTTTGTAGCCCATTTTGATGGGGCTGGAGTATATGTACCCAATCTCCCTATTTATCTTCGACTTTGACATTGTTGTGGGTTTATATTATGGATTTTTTATGTATGTATGAAGACCTTCTTTTGGAGGTTTTAATTTTCTTGATATTTATATTTTATGATTCATTTTTTCGTGTATCCTCTTGAAAAGGGCTTCCTATACCAAAGGGTGCCCTCTGTCTTCCTCCATTTTCTGACTTATTGCTTGAGGGAGGAAGTGAATATCAATGGGGAACTCTTCATCATATTGATGGTTAATCGAAAATAGAGGTTACCATACCATCTTTGGTGGTTAAGGTGTAAGCCTCATTCACCTTTCACTAGAAGAATAATGCCTCGTTATCACTGAATTTCCAAGGAATCACATTGTTGATTTATTTGAGCATGGACTATGCCTCTCGGGCTATGTTTATTTAGTGCATCGTCTTACTGTATTTCTTTGATATGAAAATATGGGTTTGATTTAACCTATGTACCTTTCATGTCGTGGTTTGAGTATTTTTCTTGGACGTGTGATTGGAATTAGATGGCTTAGGTACTTCTTTGCGATGGAAATAAATTGAACCAATTTTACGTGATCAAACATGAACATTTTTTTTAACTAACTCAAATAAAAACTGACTACATGTGTTATTTAAAAATAAGTTTGGCTTTTGTTATGGGTAGACTTTAAGATGATTTCTTGTCCCTGTCGAATCACCTGTAACTTTGTCTTCATTCATGGGGTTTTTTTTATTAGTGATCTTGTCTTTCCCATTTACATGCTAAACTTTCTTGTCTATTTTTCTATGATCCGTCGGTTCTTCTATGTTTTTATTCAACCTTTCCCTTACATTTGTTTCACATCCAGGGTTTTGGAAGGACCATGAATTCTCTTTGGACTACTGCAACCCTCTTATGCCTTATTCTTGTATAGCTTGGTGAAATGAGGAAACACACCCAACATGCTTCTAGGTTGGCCTTGACAATAACCTCATCCTTAATCTTGTGGTATTTCATTAGGACGGGAAAGCGAATAATGCAGTTGTACATTGATTATAATTGATGACTAAGAATTAGGTCTTGATTGTCTTACTCTCCTTCTTCGGCCCAAACGAAACTAGTAGCTCGACATATCCCCACAATTTTGTGGAAGACTCGTTGAAAGCCTAGAGGTTACAAGTACCATTATATGATGTCAAGAAGATCCTTTCCGCCCTATGTGGTAACTAAATTTTTGGATATGAAGATCCTTTCTGCCATACGGGGTCATTAAACCGCTGTATTTCCACAAAAACATCCTATCCACCTACGAGAAACTGCACTACAAAGATCTTTTCAAGTCTTGCCATGAAGAATCAACTGAGTCTCTTCTGAGGGAATCAACTAAGTCTCGTCAAGAATACTCGACTAAGTCTCGTATAAGGGACTCAACTAAGCCTTGTGAGGAAAACACAACTAAGTATCGCCTGAGGGACTCAACTAAGTCTCGTCAGGAAGACTCAACTAAGTATCCCTGAGGGACTCAACTAATATTCTTTATAAATAATCAACTAAGTATCATATAAGGGAGTCAATAAATCCTTTTTAGGAATACTCAACTAAGTCTCTCCTCAGGGACTCAACTAAGTCTCTCCTGAAGGAATTAACTAAGCCTCGTCAGGAATACTCAACTAAGTCTTCTATTAGGGACTCAACTAAGCCTCAATAGGAAAACTCAACTAAGTCTTACCTGGGGGACTCAACTAAGTCTTGTCAGGAAGGCTAAACTATGTCTCTCTTGAGGGACTCAACTAAATCTCGTCAGAAAGACTTAACTAAGTCTCGACTAAGGGAATCAACTAAGTCTCGTTAGGAAGACTCAACTAAGGCTCTTCTGAGGGACTTACTTAAACATTGCTCAAAAGGTTCATCTGAAGCCTTAAGATTCGAAGTTAAGAACAAAGCTTCGATTAGGATCATATGGAAAGTCTGGAGATGAGTAAGGGATTAAAACACTTCGGCTTCTATAAGCCCTTGTGCTTGAGGGACCGTGTAGTGGTATAATTGAAAGATATCAGTGAGGCACGAAGAAGGCATATGCTTCGCTCAACATTCTTTCCAAGGCTCCCTTTTATTGATTTGAGTGCCCCTGTTTTAGATAGGGCACACTTCCTTCAAATATGTCGCCAGAGTCCTTAGTGCCTTTGCTCTTAATGCGCGATTGTGCGTAAAAAGTGTATTGGGTCAACAAACATTATATAGGGGATCTTGGGATCTAATTAATCTCCTTGGATGTCAAGGAATCAATTACACATTCCCAGAGTGAGTGTTATATCCTAGGAAGACTTGGGTCTAGGACTAAGGGATTATAAATACCTCGATATTATGATAGACGAGGAGAAAGAATGACAACATAGAAAATACACATATACAAGAGCTTATAACACCATGTGAGCTATCTCTCAATCTCACAACTACCTTAAAGCATTTGACAACCCTTAATCACTAGGGGTTGTCACGCATTTGTACTTTTTAGCAAGTATAGTTATACACTCCACCCGAAATAGTGTATGCTACCAAAAGTTCATGTTCATCTTAATCCTCTGATCCACTTTTCTCCTTGGTGATAATTTTATCTAGAGTTATGTTCCTTATTTCTCCTTTTGTATTATGGTGGAAACCTTGATAAATTCCGTCTTTGTATCAGCTTCTCTCCATCACATCTTTTGGATGGACGCACTCCTTATTATTATGTTTGTTACTCCCATGGAAAGAATAATATCTTAACTTATCTAGGCCCACTCAATTCCATACTTTATTGGGGAACTCCACTCCTTTTACCATAATTCATTGTATGCACATTTTTGAAGAGTATTCTCTCTGGATGTGTTTAGAGGCATGCACTCCTTGTATCATAATGGAGGTGGTCCTTTAATGTATCTATCCGACATAATTGTTTCTAAATGTCTATGGTGACTCTCTCTATGGATCTTTTAACTTTCCTCTAGCATCTCCACATATTGAAGAACTTTTTTACTCTCGCAAGCAACTTGTTGAAGTTTCTAGGTTCTTTAGCAAACCTCTTTCTTTTTCTGAAGTTCATGACTTAGAAAATGTTTATTCGTTTTGTCTATGTCCTTATTTTTTTGGATTGCTATCAAATATTCCATGGATTTGGGATGCCTTTTCAAATCTTTGAAGTGGGTCTGGAAACATTTGTACAGTTTTCCCCAAGAGTTGATAGATTCAAGCCTTAGGATTTTAAGTCATGTCATCACTTGTCCTTCACTATGTGAATAAACAATTTGCATTTAGCCGACCCAATTTCTTCTTAGAAAGTGAAGATGATGTCCACGACTTCGACATGGTCATTAGGATTAGTAGTCCTGTCATATGCTCTTATCCCTAGGGGCTTCTAGAGGTAATTGTGAATAGGACAATTGTTGATTTGGGGATAAGATGCATTCCTTATTAGGAACTCATTTTCACTTTAAGATCTCTTTCTCGCATCTGAAAAATACGACATACGCGAGCGTTCGCGCGCTCGCTGAATGATCGAACATAGTCACCATCGAACTTTATTTATCTAAAGAATGAAAACGAAAATATCTACAAAATCCTAAAAAGAAAATGAAAATGGCAGTCCAACAAAATTCGGGTTCGGGAGTCGATTACGCAAGGGGGAGGTATTAGCACCCCTCACGTCCATTGTACTCAACGAGAACCATTTAGTTAAATTTGTGATTGAATTTTAGATTATGTTACTTTTTTCTTTGAGTGATCAAAATATTGAAAAAGAAAAAATAAAAAGGGTCGCAAAAAGGTTTTTATTAGGGTGCTTGACAAGATCACACTTGTCATTGGCGTTGAAGCCTGGTGGGTATGGAGGAAGAACATGATTCGGTTCCTTTGGCACTACCAGTTCGCTATTGATCAAATATGGCAGTATTTTACTGTATGGAAATGGCAAAGGATCAAACTATCTCTTTGTCCTTTGGATGTACCGGTGTTACTGCTGCGGAGCATACTGCCATTGGTATGGCTGTTACCGTGGAATCTGTTGTTGATACTGAGGGGGACCTCAATTTACAAGAGGATATTGACCCTGTGGAGAGAACCATATCTGATATGGAAGTCGAGAAGGCTGCCGACACTTAACAGCTAACACGTACGGGTACTGATAGTGAGGCATCAGAGCAGGAGACAATGGAGCTTGGTGAGTTTCCCATATTGCATCAATTTTATCCTCCCCTTCCTCTTAAGATTAGCTAAGGGATTCACTCTCACTAGCCTGGCTACTCGGGGCTTCATGGATTTTTCCTCTTCTGAGTATGGTCTCGATGTGTTCTCCAACTATCACCAGGTCAAAGAAGCTTGATGACACACTGCCTATCATCTTTTTGAGGTATGGGCCCTACAGGGTATCCATAAACATATCAATTAGTTCCCTACCCAACATTGGTGGTTGAACGCGAGCAACCAACTCTCTCCATTTTGGGTGTACTCTTTGAACGACTCATTACCCTTATGAGTAAGATTTTACAATTGAGTACGATTCGAAACCATACCAATGTTGTATTGGAAATGCTTCAGGAATGCATTTGCCAAGTATTTCCAAGTGTGGACGTGACTTCTCTCTAGCTGCATATATCATTCCAATGAAATCCCACTGAGACTGTCTTGAAAATAGTGAATGAGCAACTTGTCGTTGCGAGAGTACCCGACCATCTTCTGACAATACATTGTCAAATGAGTCTTTGGACAACTAATACCTTTGTACTTATATAAATCCGGTGTCTTGAACTTTTGAGGGATTACCACGTCCGACACTAAGCATAAGTCGAAAGCGTCGAGCCTATATGCATCATACTCTTATATGGATTTAAGCTTCTCTTCCAACACACGACATCTTCGGCAATCTCAACATTTTGTGGTCATTCAATATTCACCATTGGACTTTCCCTTTGGGGATTTGGTGTGGGGAATGCAAACCCATGATACTCAATAGCATCCTGAGGTGATGTATGCCCTTCTTGGACATTGGGATGCTCTTGTATAATAGGGTTCTCAATTGAGATCCGTATAGGGTGAGGTTGAGCAGGGACATTTACTTGAGATGGAATGAAATTATCAATGACTGCAGGTCGATGAATGTTGTTTTCTCTCTCTCTTTTTGCCAAAGCTATCATAGATTCCACAAGTTGGTATATCTTATTTTTCATTGAGTCAACATCTTCTCTTAGCGCAACATGGATTTCCCCCAACAGGTTCATGATCCTTTGAGGGTTGCTTCGAGTCCAATACGGGTGTCGGGAAATCAGATGCGGGTTATGGACAAAGGATAAAATGAGTTTTTTTTGTTTGGAAAAGTATGCATGCATGCTGATGAAATGAGGATGCATGACTTTTTAGTTTTTTTATATGTAAGGAAAATGCAATGTGATGCCACATATGGATGCAATGAAATGTCATGCGTGTGTAAGGATCCTGGGACAACATGAGTATTACAAAACACCTTGTAGGTAGACTTCCCTATAATGGATTGTCCTAAACTTCTTACCCATAAACCACTCAGAAGGTTGGCCTTAAGGTTTTTGGATAAGGTTATTAAAGTCACAGACGTTAATCGTATCAGCGTCCTGCAATGCACTAGCCGTTTTATGACGAGATTGACGAAAAGGTCTACTCTAGGCGGAGTCTTCATATTATCCATTCAAGGTGTGCACCTTGGGGGATAAAACTACGCAACTACAAAAGAAAAAAATGGTTCTAAGAGGGGGTTCCTAGAGTCATGGACCTTTTATAAATCAATATTATACGACATGCTAGCCATCTTATAATGAGATTCACGAAGAGGTCTACTCTAGGAGGAGTCTTCATGTTAGACATTCAAAAAGTGATGTTGTGAGGGTTGGTTCACCGACATTGATGGTGGATCGATGAGTTCATGGTTGTTGCTTCAACGTGATAGGGGGAAGATATGAATTATGTGAGTATGTTTCACGATGGACAAAATGAAGAAGAGAAAGTACAAGGTTGTTCTCTAGTGAGCTTCATGGCCGAAGTTGATGTGTGTGATGGAGGAATTTATGTTTTACGTGGTGGTTCTGGCGGTGAGTTTGCAGGTGGTACAACGAGTGGCTTGAGGGTAGTGTAAGGTTGAAGATCAGCGTGAATAGTATGGTGGGGGTGGTTTTAAGTGTGAGTTATAGTGGTTCTTAGGTGTTCCTTTTGGGGAGGAGAAGGGTACAGTATATCTGTTGAAAGAAGAAGATAAAAAAACCACTTTTGTATTCTTTTTTCTTTCGGTACAAATTGCTTCTACTTATTAGTTTCTTCTACATTGTTAATCTTTTAAAAAAATAAATTATTTATTTTTTTAAAAATTAAATATATATATATATATATATATATATATATATATATATATATATATATATATATATATATATATATATATATATATATATATATATATATATATATATATATATATATATATATATATATATATATATATATATATATATATTGACCCCACTACTCAAAATTCCTGGCTCCGTCCCTGTCTGGGTTGATGAGTTTTTTATGAAGATGAGAAGAAAAGATGTGTTATGGTTTGTGTGTAAGACGTCTGAATCACCTTTTTTTTTCCTCTAAGCTTTTTCTATTCTTTTTTGAGAGAGAGTATCTAGTGGTGGTAAGGGAGTTGTAGTCAGTGTATGGTTGTGTGGTACCGAGTCTTAAAAAAAAGAGATACGTGGATTATGATAAAGGTGATGAGTGGTGATATCCTATGTGTCCTCTGCGTTTTCTCATTCACTCTCTTTTTATTTATTTTCTATTTTTTTGTTATAGTTTTTACATGATGGATCCAAGGAAGAATGACGGTGACATGAAGAATGAGAGTGAGTGGTCCCCTTTTTGTTTTCAAAATGTGAAAGACTGATGCTAAATGGTGGGAAAAAGCCCGCCTTTTCCCTTCTTTTATTTTGCTATTTCAAATTGAAAGTGAGGGAGTCCAATGAGAAGGCGCCACGTGTAAATTGGTCAAAGAGGATTTTGTTTGTTGCTCCAACTAGCTACACGTCCCTTTTTTCTTTCTATTTTTCATTTTATTTTTATTTTGAAAGTTAAATGAGAGTGGATCCAAGTGAACTTTGATTGGTCACCGTTGATCATTTTGATCCAATGGTCAATGAGTTAAGCTCCAATTAGGGATTTCACAATTAAATATAATACCAAAAAAGTCCTTAGATAATTTTAGGATTAAAATTAAAATAAATTTCAAATATTTTATTAAAAATAGATAAAAATCAAATGATGGTTTATCTGTCTCTATTTATTTTCTCTTAACATTTTAACTAAAAAAAAATAATAAAAGGAATTAATATGAATAAAATTTGCGTGCGAAAATGCGTGAAAAAAAATGAACGCATTAAAATAATCTACGCAAAATAAAGTTCTGTAAAACAGAGAGTCGCAAATCAAATCTTGAAGTAAAAAGTATCTCGTATGAAAAGACTTAGACAAATCAAAATGTGACCACCCGAAGGCGCGAAAAATAAACCGAGCACATCAGGTTAAACTACACGTAACATAGATTAATGAAACAAATAGTTATAGTTACAAGTCAAAACCTGAAAAAATTGGTCATTGATTTTACGCACGATTAAGCAATCGATTCAACCGATTTGTTTGTAAAATCAAAATTTAATTCAAAGCAAAACAAAATAAAGTTGGATGCATGAAATTTTAAAATTCTCGGACAAAATTGGGGTATGACACTCTTTAAGAAAGACGAATAATTGTCATGGTATGAAGAAGAATGATTTTTCAAGTGAAGTCCCATGCTCCTTCGTGTGGGTGAAGTCGAATTCTGTCTTTGAGATTATTTAAGATAGACTACAACAAAATTGCATAAAATTTATCATAGTTAAATATGACCCATAACAGATTTGTCATATTTAAATTGACTAAGTATGGCCTTAGTTGTTTTGTCACAATTGGACCATATAACTAATCTATATAGGACCTCCACAATGTCTATTTTTATATTTTATATAGCATCACTAAATAAAATATTGAGTGAATAAATATAACATTAGTCTCACTTTATTAGAGTTTGATGATATGCTATTTTGATATTTGCAGGTGATAGATCTACATACTCAATTAAGTTATTTCAAGAATGTTAAAAAGATATTGAGAGAGAAACATGGAGATGAAGAGACCACATCTCTGCTAGCTAGGTCTATTTACTTGATTACCATCGGAAGCAATGATTATTTTGTAGAAAATTCCAGCATATATACTCATAAAAAATATGTATCCATGGTAGTTGGTAATATTACAACCGTGATCAAAGTATGTAAAACTTTTCTTCCTTATGTATTTTTTCATTATCAAAATACACTTAGTTATATACCATTCTAATTATTTATGTATTCAATTTAATTCGGTATTTAATTTCAGGGAATACATGAAATGGGAGGGAGGAAATTTGGGATTCTTAACCAACCATCTTTAGGTTGTTTTCCGATTATCAAGGCTGTTATAAATGGAACTAAAGATGCCTGCATACAAGAGTATTCATCACCTGCCAAATTACATAACACCGTGCTTTTTGTTGAACTTCAGAAGTTAGAGAAACAAATCAAAGGATTTAAATATTCATATTTTGACTTTTTTGACCTATCTTATGAAGTGATAAACAATCCTTTAAAATTTGGTAGGTAATTTTATATTCATACATATAATTAATTATAACTATATGAAGAGATTATATTATTTTATTATAATAATCGAATATGCAAAGTATTATTATATCAATGTAGTTTAATGTTGTTTCTTTATTTATTGATTGAAAGGTTTGAAAAAAGGTGGAGTTGCATGTTGTGGTAGTGGCCCTTACAAGGGATATTACAGTTGTGGAGGTAAAAGAGCAATCAAAGATTATGACTTGTGTGAGAATCCTTCTGAAAATGTGTTCTTTGATGCTATTCATCCTACTGAAAGTGCTAGTAAGATTATTTCCCAGTTCATGTGGAATGGAAATCAAAGTATCGTTGGCCCTTACAATCTCAAAACATTATTTGAAGGATAATTCAACCATGTGTATGTGTGAACACACGTGTGCAAGTGTATGCATGTCTGCAATGACACGTGTGCAACTAAATAAATAGACAACATAAATTTATTGGTGTTTTCTTGATGTGTAAATGTAAGAATATCCTATACAATGTGTCGTTTTCTTATTTGTTGATCAACCCATAATATTATTCCCTCCTCAATTCCTTTGTGTTTTTTCCATTAGATTGAATATGATATTAACATTATATTAAGTTATTGTTTTGGGGTAATGACTTATGATATTATTATATTATATGAGAAATGTATGATTGAAATATGATACAATTTATAAAAAAAAAGGTTTGAACCATTCAAAAAATACATACAAAATTAGAGACACCTTATCCATAAGTAGAAGCAAGTTCATACTCTTCAATATTTAATTTTCTTCAAAATATATGAATGATATTTAATGGAATAGGAGCCTTATACTTGAAGAGATGAAAGTTCACATACATAAAAGAGCCCTTGAGTTATTCTAATGTAACATCCACATGCAACTTTATCAACACTTACTCCCTTCACTATTTCAAGATTTTATGCAATGCGATATTTGCATCTTCTTAACACGAAACCATGAAATCTTGCATAAAAATGAGTATTATATTGATGCTCAATGTTCATGGTTATTTCTAAAATAATATCTTGATTGAACCAGTTTACAGCTTTAATATGGTGTAGACAACATCTCATTTTTTTTACAGAGATCTCTTATGATATTCTCTAACATACTTTTAAGTCTATAATATGCAAATTGAGCCATAATAAATATAAGTATAAAACTAAACTAAAAATAATAACTTCTATTTACAAAATAAATGTAAATATTTACTAAATAGTTACTTGTTTGTTGTTGTGTTACCTAATTGTATGACTTGGTTGGTTTATGCAACAACAACTTTTTTTTTTGTGACGACAACTATGTTTGATTAACATAATCAATAAAAATAGGGATGTAAACACATTCTTAACTCAAAATATTGCAAGTGCCTCTCATTCTCAACCACATGATTAGAATACATAATCTTACACCACAAATCCATTGATTCTTCTCTCTTCGGCTCAACAAGCAATTTGCATTTTGCCCTCAACATTTTTAACAAAGTGAAATGTACATAATAGGTTAACCGATGTAGGAAAAAAAACTTCAATTGCATTTAATAATGCAATGTTTCGATCAGTCACCATTATCTTGAAAATCAACTTCTCAAATACAAACAAATCCTTAAGATTCTCTAGTCTCCATATGAATCTGCCTTGTCATTCATATTTCAAGTAAAAAAACTCAACAGAAAGTCAATTTCGTTGAAATAACACCAATAATCTCAAATAGTAGGAGCCAATACATTTTAGTTTTGTACGTTCTGTAAGAACAAAAATTGTTCTACAACAGATTCCTTGATTTTGATGATAACAAAGGATGAAACCAAAAATGACACCCTAACGAAAAGTTTCTAAGTGTGCAGGATTCTAAAGAAAGAAGGAAGAAATCTGATGATGTCATCAGATACAAAACCAGATCAGATACAAATTATCAAATGATCAGAAGCATCTGAAGTGGAAACAAGTTCAAGAAAGTCTAACTCTGAGCATAACAGCAAAGTATCAGAAGCATCTGAACAAGAAGTAAGCTCTAGATAGTCTGACTCTAAACAACGCTATCTCTAAATTCCAGAAGTTATCAGCGCTGTCTGAAGAAACTATCTGAACTCAACATCAGAAGCAAGATTCCAAGATTCTCAGATACACGAAGACTCTGATCATGGAATTGCTAATTATGAAAGAGTAACGTTAAAGTCAAGTAAAGATTTGCAAATGGATTTCCTAAAACAGAAAGAGACGTTAATCTCCAATTTCAATAAAGAAGATACTATATGTGGTAAGTAGTCATTTCAAGGAGAGAAAGTTATCCTGCAGAAGCTATTTAAGTGATGGCGTAAATTCATTTTAATATCCATCAGTTTCAACTACCACCTCGCTGATCTATATAAAGAACTGCAAATCAACATTCAAGACACAACACATACAAGCAGAAAATATACTGAAACATCAACGCACAAGAAAACATTCTTGCTCTCTAAATCTTCACGAAGCTTTTGCTTATAACGTGAATCACTTTGTTCTTACTATTGTAATATTAGCTTATCTTAGAAGCACTCTAGATTACGTAAATCTTTCATCTATTGATTGTTGATTTCCTCAAGTGACTCTGTGTAGTCTGTATACTTGAGAGGACTAAGAGATTTTTCTCTTAGACGTTGTTTGTAATCTTTCAAGATTAGTGGATTAAGTCCTTGTTGAAGGCGAAATCACCTCGGTCGGGTGGACTGGAGTAGCTTTGTGTTATAAGCGAACCAGTATAAAATCCTTGTGTGATTTTCATTTTGAAAAGCGCTTATTTTTCAAACAATTCAAACCCCCCTTTCTTGTTTTTCTCACCTTCAATTGGTATCAGAGCTCCGGCTCTGTTATTGATTTTCTAATCAAACACTTAACAGTGTAGAGAGATCCAGTACGAGAAAAACTATGGCCCACACAAATGAAAAAGATAGTTACAATGCTAAGCCTCCTGTCTTTGATGGAGAGAAGTTTGATTACTGGAAAGATAGAATTGAAAGTTTCTTTCTAGGCTATGATGCTGAACTCTGGGACATTGTCACAGATGGATACAAACCTCCTGTCACAGAGGATGGAGCTGAAGTTCCCAGAAGTAAGATGTCAGAAGAACAGAAACGAGTTTTCAAGAATAATCTCAAGACCAGAACCATACTCCTAAATGCTATATCTTACAACGAGTATGAAAAGATCACCAACAGAGAAACAGCCAAAGACATACTTGACTCTCTAAGGATGACTCATGAAGGAAACTCTCAAGTCAAAGAGACAAAGGCTCTGGCACTTATCCAGAAATATGAAGCTTTCAAAATGGAAGATAACGAAGCCATAGAAGCAATGTTTTCTAGATTCCAAACTCTGATTGCAGGTCTCAAGGTTCTAGACAAAGGATACACAACTGCAGACCACGTCAAAAAGATAGTCAGAAGTCTGCCAAAGAAATGGAGACCCATGGTTACTGCTCTGAAGTTGTCAAAGGATCTGAACAATATCAGTCTTGAGGAACTTGTCAGTTCACTCAGAAGCCATGAGATAGAACTAGAGGAAGATGAGCCTCAGAAAAAGAACAAGTCCGTAGCGCTAAAGTCCAGATCTGAAAGACGGAAACCTGACAGAACCAAAGCTCTCCAGGCAGAAACTGAAGATACTGACGACTCTGAATCAGAAGACTCTGATGATGAAGAAGAGTTGTCCCTACTAACCAGAAGAGTTAAGCAACTCTGGAAAAAGAGGAACAACAACTTCAGAAGACCAAGACCCAGAGGGGATCGATCAGAGTCAACTTCAAAAGGTAAAGCTAACAAAGATATTACCTGTTATGAATGTAAAGAAACAAGTCATTACAGGAATGAATGCCCCAAGTTAAAGAAAGACAACTCTAGAAAAGAAAGCTTCAAGAAAAATACCTTCAGGACAAAGAAAGGACTGATGGCTACCTGGGATGATAGTGAATCTGGATCATCAGAATCTGACTCTGATGAACAGGCCAACGTGGCACTTATGGCTACCACATCCAGTAGCTCAGATGAAGAATCTGAAGAGGTATTCTCTGAACTTTCTCGATCTGATTTAGAATCATGCTTGTCAGAAACTCTTAGCTCTTATCAGAAATTAAAACAAAGAATTAAAAACATTAAAGGCTGTCTTAAAGCAAAATTTGAAGAATGTAGTGAACTTGAGATAACAATTCTAGCACAAGAAGATACAATCAGATCTTTAACGTTAGAAAGAGATGGAGCAAAAACAAAAAACTCAGAATTAGAAGAAGCGTTGTCTCAAGCACCACAAACTTCAAATAAAATAATTTATGAATATGAAGAAGCCTTTCAAGAATTTCTGAAAAATGGGATAGGTAGGAGTATTATGGCATCCATGATTTATGGAGTAAGTCAGAACAATAAAAAGGGAATTGGGTATGATCCTAAGGAAGATAAAACTTCTACCAGTAACCAACTTAAGTCTCCCTTTTCATATCACTATACACACACACAAGAACAAAAATTTAAAAATGCTAGAAAAACCAAAGTTATAAGAAACTCTGGGAAAACTAATCTGAAAGGACCCAAGAGATTCTGGGTACCAAAAGATAAGATTGTGTATGTTGCAGATATCCTATGCAGCAAAGTTCAGACACCAGTCATGGTACCTGGATTCTGGATGCTCGCGACACATGACGGGAAGAAAGTCTATGTTCCAAAGCCTGGAACTTAGAGATGCTGGATTCGTAGGTTTCGGAGGAGATCAGAAAGGAAGGATCAGAGGCTCCGGAACTATTGGTAATGGTACTCTTCCCTCTATATCTGATGTTCTTTACGTAGAAGGATTAATGCATAACTTGTTATCCATAAGTCAATTAAGTGATAACGGTTATGATGTAATCTTTAATCAAAAAACATGTAAAGCCATTAATCAGAACGATGGCTCTGTCCTTTTCACAGGCAAGAGGAAAAACAACATCTATAAAATTAATCTTTCTGATTTAAAAGAACAAAATGTTAAATGTCTGATGTCTGTTCATAAAGAGCAATGGGTGTGGCATAGACGCTTGGGCCACATTAGCATGAGGAAACTTTCTCAGCTAACTAAACTCGAGTTAGTCAGAGGCCTACCTAAACTGAAGTTTTCTTCAGATGCTCTGTGTGAAGCATGTCAGAAAGGAAAATTTTCAAAAACATCCTTTAAAAAGAAAAATGTTGTTTCTACCTCTAAGCCTCTGGAACTTCTTCACATTGACTTATTTGGTCCTGTGAAAACAGCATCAGTTAATGGAAAGAAGTATGGACTAGTCATTGTTGATGATTACAGTCGCTGGACATGGGTAAAATTCCTAAAGCACAAGAGTGAGTCTCACTCAGTATTCACTAGTTTCTGCTCCAAAGTGCAAAAAGAATTTGACTCTAAAATTATTAGAGTTAGAAGTGATCATGGTGGGGAATTTGAAAGCAAAGATTTTGAAGAATTATTTGACTCTAATGGAATATCCCATGATTTCTCCTGCCCTAGAACTCCACAACAAAATGGAGTTGTAGAGAGGAAGAATAGGACACTCCAAGAGATGGCCAGAACCATGATCAATGAAACTAATGTGGCAAAGCATTTTTGGGCAGAAGCTGTAAATACAGCGTGTTACATTCAGAATAGAATCTCTATAAGACCCATTCTGGAAAAGACTCCCTATGAACTGTGTAAAGGAAGAAAACCAAACATTTCATATTTTCATCCTTTTGGATGTTCTTGCTTTATTTTAAACTCTAAAGAACATCTGAACAAGTTTGATTCCAAAGAACAGAAAGGTATTATGTTAGGATACTCAGAACGCTCTAAAGGCTACAGAGTATACAACACAGAAACCAAAATTGTGGAAGAATCAATTCATGTCAGATTTGATGATAAGCTTGACCCTGAAAAGTCAAAGCTAGTTGAAGATTTTGCAGATTTAGAAATCACCCTTGCAGGTTCTGATAAAGCTCCAGAAGCAACTGTCACTCAGAACTCTGAAGAAATTAAAACCCCAGAAATCCCAAAGAAAGTTAAAAGTCGTATCAACGTATCTGAAGATTTGATTCTGGGAAACAAGGACGAACCTGTCAGAACCAGATCTACCTTCAGAACCTCTGAAGATACTCCTCTGGGACTAGTGTCTCTGATTGAGCCTATGTCCTGTGATGAAGCACTTCAAGATAACGACTGGGTTTCAGCCATGCAAGAAGAACTAGATCAATTCACAAAGAATGATGTCTGGGATCTTGTTCCAAAACCCAGAGGCACTCACGTTATTGGAACCAGATGGGTATTCAGAAACAAGCTGAATGAGAAAGGAGAAGTCGTCAGAAACAAAGCTCGACTGGTAGCTCAAGGTTATAGTCAACAAGAAGGTATTGATTATAATGAAACTTTTGCTCCAGTCGCAAGGTTAAAATCTATTCGTCTTCTTGTATCTTTTGCTATTAATCATTCTATTAAATTATATCAAATGGATGTCAAGAGTGCATTCCTTAATGGTTATATATCAGAAGAAGTGTATGTCAACCAACCTCCAGGTTTTGAAAATCCAAACTTTCCAGAACATGTTTTTAAACTTAAAAAATCTTTATATGGACTTAAACAAGCTCCCAGAGCTTGGTATGAACGTTTAAGCAATTTTCTTCTGGAACACAATTTTATCAGAGGGAAAGTTGACTCCACACTTTTCTGTAAGAACCTTAACAATGATCTCATGATATGCCAGATGTAACACCCCGATGAAATTAAGATAATTGTTTAAATTAAGTTAATATTTTATTTATTAATTTAATTGAATAATTAGAAAATTATTGGATTATTAATATTATTTTGGGATTATTGAATTATTATTATTATTGGAATAATAATATAATTTGGAAAATATATATAAGTTGGAATTTAGAAAAATCCCATTTTTGGTAAAAAGTTATTTTTCACGTGAAAAGGGAAAAGAGGCAGAAAGGGCAAAAAGCAAAAGAACGAAGGTTGAAGGAAGGGAAAGCTTGGAGCGCAGAGACTGCCGGATTTACTCAGGTAAGGGGGGTTTATCATCGTTTGATGGGTCTTATGGGATAGCATGTAATGGGTAGTGATGAACCTCTGAATTTGACTCTGATTGAAATGATATGTGATGAAATTGTGAAATATTGATGAAACGAAATTGGATGATAATTGATGAAATTGTAGGAACTAGATGTAGTAAGGTTAGCGATTGAGAAGTTGAATGTATCTGAGTTGTAATTGATAAAACGAACGAACGTGTATGAAAATTGGACTGTGAGAGGTTGGATCTGAAGGATCTCGTAGCAGAGAAAACCCATAGCAGACCTGGAAAACTGGATTCTGGTCATACGCGTATGGCACTAGGCGATACGCGTATGGGATGGCTTGAAAATGGGGGTTCTGGCGCTGGTACGCGCCATACGCGTGTGATACGCGTAATCCCTGGGGTGGTACGCGTATGGTGTAGGCTATACGCGTATGAGTGAAAGAGATGATGTTTTGAACGTGAAAGCGTCTCTGTTGGTACGCGTATGAGTATGTGGTACGCGTAGCATACGCGTATGGGCGTGGGCGATACGCGTATGGGATGGGCGAGGAAATGCGCCATACGCGTATGGGCATAGGTGATACGCGTATGGGCAGACTTGTGGTTTTCCTGAACAATGGTTGTGCAGTTTTTGGTTGTTTAGGCTGAGTGATGTACTTAGCTGAGGTATGATGTTGTAGGGATCATTTCCCGTTGTTTTGGATAGTATAGGTATTAGTAGAGTATGCTAATACTATGGTTGAGTATGCGGCATGATATGATATGCTTTTGTGATAAAATGTGTTGATGATGTGTGATGGTATGCATGATGCTGTGAATGTATCAGTTATGTATGCATTTGTGAATAGACTGTTGTATGGCTTAGAGTGTGAGCATATGTCTATTCTTGAGTTGTTGTTGTTGTTGCATTGCTAGGTGATTGGCATGCATATTATGGCCCATTTGGGGTGGTAGCTAATTCCCATGGTGAGGAATTAGTGAGTAAATCATTTTGATTGTTGTTGATGTTTGCATGCTAGGTGATTAGCGTGCATAGCATGGCCCATTTGGGGTGGTAGCTAATTCCCATGGTGAGGAATTAGTGAGTGAGTCACTATGTCTCAAACGAGTGGGACTAGTGAGCTTGGTAGCCGTGCCTGGGTTTGGACGGTGAGGTTGAACTATATGTTCACAAATAGTCGGTACCGCATGCATGGAGTCTCATTGCATAATATATGTATGGCGTGTAATATGAATGGATGTATTCCAATATTACACGTGTATTTGTGTTGGTATTGTTGTGTTGTTATTGAGTATGATGTTGAATTAATATGCTGTTCCTGAATGTGTGTTTTGATTAGGGTGATGAAGTGTGTTGAATCACTTAACATAACATGATATTTTATAATACTCATTATATTGATTGAGGAACTCACCCTTACAATTATTTTTCAGGTAACGAGAAATGAGTTGAGTAGAAGCTAATTATTGGAGTCTAGTGTAGTCTCCGTAGTGGGTCGTGCTCTGATAGATGTAACATCGGGATGGGTTGTCTTAACTTGTTCTGAATGTTTTATTGTTGGTTGAGAACCATTTTCCATGTAATGTTTTACATGATTGATTTGATTTATATCCGCTGTGTTTTATGCAATTGTTTAAGTTTTAAATTAATAAAAGAGCATGACCGTTACATTGTCGAAAAGTGTGAATATTCTGTGTGACACCCTTGAAGGGCATAATTACTCGGATGTTATATTTTAATATTTAATTAAATTATTGGGGTATTTTAGAAGGGTGTTACATTAGTGGTATCAGAGCATAGTCGGTCGAGTCGAGTCGTAATTATTCTGTTTCCCCTGTACGGTATAGGTGTTGTGTAACCTATCAGTACTCATTGTTTTAGTTGTTTGGGTTTCAGAATAGAGATGGCTGGAAGAGGTAGAGATGATGCTGCGATTGCTGAGGCTCTGGGTATGCTAGCTGGAGTACTTGGAGGAAATCTGAATGTTGTAGGAATGGGAGCTGCTCGTCAACTGAGTGAGTTCCAGAAGAACAATCCTCCAATGTTCAAGGGAGCATACGATCCAGATGGTGCTCAGAAGTGGTTGAAGGAGATTGAGAGGATCTTCCGAGTGACTGAGTGTGCCGATAACCAGAAGGTCAGGTTCGGTACGCATATGCTGTCAGAGGAAGCAGATGATTGGTGGGTTGCTACCCGCACTGAGTTGGAATCTGCTGGGAATGCTGAGATCACTTGGGCTGTGTTCAGAGAGAGATTCCTGAGGAAGTATTTTCCAGAGGATGTTAGAGGGAAGAAGGAGATAGAGTTCTTGGAATTGAAGCAGGGCAATCGGTCTGTTACTGAGTATGCTGCTAAGTTCACAGAGCTGTCAAAGTATTATACTCCCTATAATGAGGCTGCTGGAGAATTTTCGAAATGTGTGAAGTTTGAGAACGGGTTGCGTCCCGAGATCAAACAGGCTATTGGATATCAGCGGATTAGGGTGTTTTCTGACTTGGTTGACTGTTGCAGGATTTTTGAACAGGATTCCAAGGCTAGAGCAGAGAGCTATCAACAAAGGGTTGATAGGAAAGGTAAGAATCAGATTGATCGTGGAAAACCGTATGCAGCTGGCAAAGGTTTTCAGAGACAGAGTGGGATGAAGAGGCCTAGTGGGGGAGACTCTAGTGCTCCTGCTAAGTGTTATAGATGTGGTCAGGCTGGGCATCGTATCCATGAGTGTACCAGTAATGAGAAGAAATGTTTCAAGTGTGGAAAAGGTGGTCATTTGGCTGCAGACTGCCGGTTGAAGACTGTGACTTGTTTCAACTGTGGAGAGTTGGGTCATATCAGTCCACAGTGTCCTAAGCCGAAGAAAGAGAATCAGTCCGGAGGCAAGGTCTTTGCTTTATCAGGTTCCGAGACTTCTGCAGATGATCGTTTGATCCGAGGTACGTGTTATATTAATGGCTTTCCTCTTGTAGCTATTATTGACACCGGTGCTACTCATTCTTTTATATCTTTGGATTGTGCTGTGAAACTTAAGTTAGAGATATCTGAGATGCTTGGTAGTATGGTGATTGATACTCCTGCGAAGGGTTCAGTGACTACTACTTCAGCTTGTTTGAATTGTCCTTTGAGTATTTTTGGTAGAGACTTTGGGATGGACCTTGTGTGTCTTCCACTAGTACAGGTTGATGTTATTCTGGGTATGAACTGGTTGGTGTTTAACCGAGTCTATATCAACTGTTTTGATAAGACTGTGATTTTTCCTGAGATTGAGGAAGGAAAGGATTTGTTTCTATCAGCGAGGCAGGTGAATGAGGAAGTGGCAGATGGGGCAGAGTTGTTTATGCTATTAGCGACCTTGGAGGCTAAAGATAAACTGGCGATTGGTGATCTAGCCGTGGTATGTGATTTTCCTGATGTGTTTCCGGAAGAGGTGAATGAATTGCCGCCAGAGCGTGAAGTTGAGTTCTCGATTGATTTGGTACCTGGTACTAGACCGATATCGATGGCTCCGTACCGTATGTCTGCTGTTGAGTTAACTGAATTGAAGAGTCAGTTGGAAGATCTGTTGGATAAGAAATTTATTCGTCCGAGTGTGTCACCGTGGGGTGCACCAGTGTTGTTGGTTAAGAAGAAAGAAGGTACTATGAGGTTGTGTGTGGACTATAGGCAACTGAATAAAGTGACGATCAAGAATCGGTATCCTTTGCCGAGGATTGATGATTTGATGGATCAGTTGGTTGGTGCGAGTGTGTTCAGCAAGATAGATTTGAGATCTGGGTATCATCAGATACGTGTGAAAACTGAGGATATTCAGAAGACTGCTTTCAGAACAAGGTATGGACATTATGAGTATTCTGTGATGCCTTTTGGTGTGACTAATGCGCCTGGTGTATTTATGGAGTATATGAATAGGATTTTCCATCCGTATCTAGACCAGTTTGTTGTGGTGTTTATTGACGATATTTTGGTGTATTCGAAATCTGAAGAAGAGCATGCTGAGCATTTGAGAGTGGTTTTAGAAGTTCTCCGAGAAAAGAAGTTATTTGCTAAACTGTCCAAATGTGAATTTTGGTTAGAAGAGGTTAGTTTTCTTGGTCATGTGATTTCAAGAGGTGGTGTTGCTGTTGATCCTTCTAAGATAGAAGCGGTATCTAAGTGGGAAGCTCCGAAGTCTGTTGCTGAGATTCGAAGTTTTCTTGGTTTGGCTGGTTATTATAGGAAGTTCATTGAGGGATTTTCTAAGTTGGCGTTACCGTTGACGATGTTGACTAGAAAAGGGCAAGCGTTTGTTTGGGATTCGAAATGTGAAGAAGGTTTTCAAGAATTAAAGAGAAGGTTGACTACTGCTCCTATTCTGATATTACCGAGTTCGTCGGAATCATTTGAGGTTTACTGTGATGCTTCATTGTTGGGTTTGGGTGGTGTGTTGATGCAGAACAAGCAGGTTATAGCTTATGCTTCGAGGCAACTGAGAGTTCATGAAAGGAACTATCCGACACATGATTTAGAGTTGGCAGCTGTGGTTTTTGTTCTGAAGTTGTGGAGGCATTATTTGTACGGATCAAGATTTGAGGTTTTCAGTGATCATAAAAGTTTGAAGTATTTGTTTGACCAGAAAGAGCTAAATATGAGACAGAGGAGATGGTTAGAATTTCTGAAGGATTATGATTTTGGGTTGAATTACCATCCGGGTAAAGCAAACGTAGTAGCTGATGCATTGAGTCGGAAATCATTGCATATGTCTATGTTAATGGTTAAAGAGTTGGATTTAATTGAGCAGTTTAGAGATTTGAGTTTGGTGTGTGAGAGTACTCACAATAGTGTTAAATTGGGAATGCTGAAGTTGACGAGTAATATTTTGGATGAGATCAGAGAGGGTCAGAAATCCGATATGCTTTTGGTTGATAAGTTGACTTTAGTGAATCAAGGTCAAGGTGGTGAATTCAGAGTTGATGAGAATGGTGTTTTGAAATTTGGTAATCGGGTGTGTATTCCGGATGTTACCGAACTTAAGAAGAGTATCCTGGAGGAAGGACATCGTAGTGGCTTGAGTATTCATCCTGGAGCTACGAAAATGTATCATGATTTGAAAAAGTTATTTTGGTGGCCGGGAATGAAAAGAGAAATTGCGAGTTTTGTTTATTCCTGTTTGACTTGTCAGAAGTCGAAGATTGAGCATCAGAAGCCGTCTGGGCTAATGCAACCGTTGGCTATTCCAGAGTGGAAGTGGGATAGTATCAGTATGGATTTTGTTTCGGGTTTACCGAGGACAAGTAAGAATTTTGAAGCTATTTGGGTGATTGTGGATAGATTGACGAAGTCGGCTCATTTCATTCCGATCAGAATGGATTATCCGTTAGAAAGATTAGCCGAGTTGTATATTGAGAAGATCGTGAGTTTGCATGGTATTCCGTCGAGTATTGTTTCGGATAGAGATCCTAGATTTACATCGAAGTTCTGGGAAGGTTTGCAGAAGGCTTTGGGAACTAAGCTGAGATTGAGTTCTGCATATCATCCGCAGACTGATGGTCAGACTGAGAGGACGATTCAGTCATTAGAGGATCTTTTGAGAGCTTGTGTTTTGGAAAAGGGAGGTGCTTGGGATTGTTATTTGCCTTTGATTGAGTTTACCTACAACAATAGTTTTCATTCGAGCATTGGTATGGCACCGTTTGAAGCTTTGTATGGTAGGAGATGTCGGACACCTTTATGTTGGTATGAGTCCGGTGAGAGTGCTGTGGTTGGACCTGAGATTGTTCAACAAACTACGGAAAAGATTAAGATGATTCAGGAGAAGATGAGAATTGCTCAGAGTCGTCAGAAGAGTTATCATGATAAGAGGAGGAAGTCACTTGAGTTCCAAGAGGGAGATCATGTGTTTCTTCGTGTTACTCCGATAACTGGTGTTGGTCGAGCTTTGAAGTCGAAGAAGTTGACACCTCGTTTTATTGGTCCTTATCAGATTTTGGAGAGGATAGGAGAGGTAGCCTATCGTATCGCTTTACCGCCGTCGCTTGCGAATTTGCATGAGGTTTTTCATGTGTCTCAGTTGAGGAGGTACATTCATGATCCGTCGCACGTAGTCCAAATAGATGATGTACAGGTGAGAGATAACCTGACTGTTGAAACATCACCTATGAGGATCGAGGATCGAGAGTTGAAGCAGTTGCGGGGTAAAGAGATCGCCTTGGTGAAGGTAGCTTGGGGAGGACCAGCAGGTGGCAATGTGACTTGGGAACTGGAGAGTAAGATGAAGGAGTCTTACCCAGAGTTGTTC
The DNA here is from genome assembly GCF_024323335.1 of Lathyrus oleraceus. Lineage (NCBI taxonomy): Eukaryota > Viridiplantae > Streptophyta > Magnoliopsida > Fabales > Fabaceae > Lathyrus > Lathyrus oleraceus. The sequence continues at coordinate 435,776,529 of NC_066582.1, read as the reverse complement.
GCTTGAGGTATGTTTTCGAGGACGAAAACTCTTTTAGTGGGGGAGAGTTGTAACACCCCGATGAAATTAAGATAATTGTTTAAATTAAGTTAATATTTTATTTATTAATTTAATTGAATAATTAGAAAATTATTGGATTATTAATATTATTTTGGGATTATTGAAATTATTATTATTGGAATAATAATATAATTTGGAAAATATATATAAGTTGGAATTTAGAAAAATCCCATTTTTGGTAAAAAGTTATTTTTCACGTGAAAAGGGAAAAGAGGCAGAAAGGGCAAAAAGCAAAAGAACGAAGGTTGAAGGAAGGGAAAGCTTGGAGCGCAGAGACTGCCGGATTTACTCAGGTAAGGGGGGTTTATCATCGTTTGATGGGTCTTATGGGATAGCATGTAATGGGTAGTGATGAACCTCTGAATTTGACTCTGATTGAAATGATATGTGATGAAATTGTGAAATATTGATGAAACGAAATTGGATGATAATTGATGAAATTGTAGGAACTAGATGTAGTAAGGTTAGCGATTGAGAAGTTGAATGTATCTGAGTTGTAATTGATAAAACGAACGAACGTGTATGAAAATTGGACTGTGAGAGGTTGGATCTGAAGGATCTCGTAGCAGAGAAAACCCATAGCAGACCTGGAAAACTGGATTCTGGTCATACGCGTATGGCACTAGGCGATACGCGTATGGGATGGCTTGAAAATGGGGGTTCTGGCGCTGGTACGCGCCATACGCGTGTGATACGCGTAATCCCTGGGGTGGTACGCGTATGGTGTAGGCTATACGCGTATGAGTGAAAGAGATGATGTTTTGAACGTGAAAGCGTCTCTGTTGGTACGCGTATGAGTATGTGGTACGCGTAGCATACGCGTATGGGCGTGGGCGATACGCGTATGGGATGGGCGAGGAAATGCGCCATACGCGTATGGGCATAGGTGATACGCGTATGGGCAGACTTGTGGTTTTCCTGAACAATGGTTGTGCAGTTTTTGGTTGTTTAGGCTGAGTGATGTACTTAGCTGAGGTATGATGTTGTAGGGATCATTTCCCGTTGTTTTGGATAGTATAGGTATTAGTAGAGTATGCTAATACTATGGTTGAGTATGCGGCATGATATGATATGCTTTTGTGATAAAATGTGTTGATGATGTGTGATGGTATGCATGATGCTGTGAATGTATCAGTTATGTATGCATTTGTGAATAGACTGTTGTATGGCTTAGAGTGTGAGCATATGTCTATTCTTGAGTTGTTGTTGTTGTTGCATTGCTAGGTGATTGGCATGCATATTATGGCCCATTTGGGGTGGTAGCTAATTCCCATGGTGAGGAATTAGTGAGTAAATCATTTTGATTGTTGTTGATGTTTGCATGCTAGGTGATTAGCGTGCATAGCATGGCCCATTTGGGGTGGTAGCTAATTCCCATGGTGAGGAATTAGTGAGTGAGTCACTATGTCTCAAACGAGTGGGACTAGTGAGCTTGGTAGCCGTGCCTGGGTTTGGACGGTGAGGTTGAACTATATGTTCACAAATAGTCGGTACCGCATGCATGGAGTCTCATTGCATAATATATGTATGGCGTGTAATATGAATGGATGTATTCCAATATTACACGTGTATTTGTGTTGGTATTGTTGTGTTGTTATTGAGTATGATGTTGAATTAATATGCTGTTCCTGAATGTGTGTTTTGATTAGGGTGATGAAGTGTGTTGAATCACTTAACATAACATGATATTTTATAATACTCATTATATTGATTGAGGAACTCACCCTTACAATTATTTTTCAGGTAACGAGAAATGAGTTGAGTAGAAGCTAATTATTGGAGTCTAGTGTAGTCTCCGTAGTGGGTCGTGCTCTGATAGATGTAACATCGGGATGGGTTGTCTTAACTTGTTCTGAATGTTTTATTGTTGGTTGAGAACCATTTTCCATGTAATGTTTTACATGATTGATTTGATTTATATCCGCTGTGTTTTATGCAATTGTTTAAGTTTTAAATTAATAAAAGAGCATGACCGTTACATTGTCGAAAAGTGTGAATATTCTGTGTGACACCCTTGAAGGGCATAATTACTCGGATGTTATATTTTAATATTTAATTAAATTATTGGGGTATTTTAGAAGGGTGTTACATTAGTGGTATCAGAGCATAGTCGGTCGAGTCGAGTCGTAATTATTCTGTTTCCCCTGTACGGTATAGGTGTTGTGTAACCTATCAGTACTCATTGTTTTAGTTGTTTGGGTTTCAGAATAGAGATGGCTGGAAGAGGTAGAGATGATGCTGCGATTGCTGAGGCTCTGGGTATGCTAGCTGGAGTACTTGGAGGAAATCCGAATGTTGTAGGAATGGGAGCTGCTCGTCAACTGAGTGAGTTCCAGAAGAACAATCCTCCAATGTTCAAGGGAGCATACGATCCAGATGGTGCTCAGAAGTGGTTGAAGGAGATTGAGAGGATCTTCCGAGTGACTGAGTGTGCCGATAACCAGAAGGTCAGGTTCGGTACGCATATGCTGTCAGAGGAAGCAGATGATTGGTGGGTTGCTACCCGCACTGAGTTGGAATCTGCTGGGAATGCTGAGATCACTTGGGCTGTGTTCAGAGAGAGATTCCTGAGGAAGTATTTTCCAGAGGATGTTAGAGGGAAGAAGGAGATAGAGTTCTTGGAATTGAAGCAGGGCAATCGGTCTGTTACTGAGTATGCTGCTAAGTTCACAGAGCTGTCAAAGTATTATACTCCCTATAATGAGGCTGCTGGAGAATTTTCGAAATGTGTGAAGTTTGAGAACGGGTTGCGTCCCGAGATCAAACAGGCTATTGGATATCAGCGGATCAGGGTGTTTTCTGACTTGGTTGACTGTTGCAGGATTTTTGAACAGGATTCCAAGGCTAGAGCAGAGAGCTATCAACAAAGGGTTGATAGGAAAGGTAAGAATTAGATTGATCGTGGAAAACCGTATGCAGCTGGCAAAGGTTTTCAGAGACAGAGTGGGATGAAGAGGCCTAGTGGGGGAGACTCTAGTGCTCCTGCTAAGTGTTATAGATGTGGTCAGGCTGGGCATCGTATCCATGAGTGTACCAGTAATGAGAAGAAATGTTTCAAGTGTGGAAAAGGTGGTCATTTGGCTGCAGACTGCCGGTTGAAGACTGTGACTTGTTTCAACTGTGGAGAGTTGGGTCATATCAGTCCACAGTGTCCTAAGCCGAAGAAAGAGAATCAGTCCGGAGGCAAGGTCTTTGCTTTATCAGGTTCCGAGACTTCTGCAGATGATCGTTTGATCCGAGGTACGTGTTATATTAATGGCTTTCCTCTTGTAGCTATTATTGACACCGGTGCTACTCATTCTTTTATATCTTTGGATTGTGCTGTGAAACTTAAGTTAGAGATATCTGAGATGCTTGGTAGTATGGTGATTGATACTCCTGCGAAGGGTTCAGTGACTACTACTTCAGCTTGTTTGAATTGTCCTTTGAGTATTTTTGGTAGAGACTTTGGGATGGACCTTGTGTGTCTTCCACTAGTACAGGTTGATGTTATTCTGGGTATGAACTGGTTGGTGTTTAACCGAGTCTATATCAACTGTTTTGATAAGACTGTGATTTTTCCTGAGATTGAGGAAGGAAAGGATTTGTTTCTATCAGCGAGGCAGGTGAATGAGGAAGTGGCAGATGGGGCAGAGTTGTTTATGCTATTAGCGACCTTGGAGGCTAAAGATAAACTGGCGATTGGTGATCTAGCCGTGGTATGTGATTTTCCTGATGTGTTTCCGGAAGAGGTGAATGAATTGCCGCCAGAGCGTGAAGTTGAGTTCTCGATTGATTTGGTACCTGGTACTAGACCGATATCGATGGCTCCGTACCGTATGTCTGCTGTTGAGTTAACTGAATTGAAGAGTCAGTTGGAAGATCTGTTGGATAAGAAATTTATTCGTCCGAGTGTGTCACCGTGGGGTGCACCAGTGTTGTTGGTTAAGAAGAAAGAAGGTACTATGAGGTTGTGTGTGGACTATAGGCAACTGAATAAAGTGACGATCAAGAATCGGTATCCTTTGCCGAGGATTGATGATTTGCATGTGTTTTTACTTAGGGTATTTAAACACTTTTCTCACTTTTCACACACTTATCACTCTCACTCACTCTAAAACCCTAAACCTCTCTGAAGCATTCTCTGAAAAACTCCTCATCTTCATCAATCTTCATCTTCTTCTTCACCATGGACGCTCAACAACAAGAAGTGTTTAACTTTTCTCAACAAATGGAATCAAGCTCAACTGCTCAAACTTCAAGCATTCCAACTCCAACGGTTACAGGCGTCTCTATCACCCCTGTTTACAAGGAACCCCATGTTCTTGACCGTGAACGCCATATTAACCTATCAACCCCTTTTGAAGGACTGGAAGTGTTGTGTGAAACGCTAGTAGATTTTGACAACCTGAGGAGAAATGGCGTTGATCTTACTCAAGAACTTCGTCAACAAGGGTGGGAAAACTACTTCCAAAGGCTTTATGGTCCTGTTTACCCACTTCTCATCAAGGAGTTCTGGAGATTTGCAGATGCAGATGACCATTTCATCGTCTCCTATGTTCTTGGGGTAAAGATTGTAATTACTGAAGGGTCAATTGCCTCTTTACTGAACATGGAGAGAGATGGAGGAAAAAGGATTTACAACATCCCTCCTAGGTCAAAGCGCATTACTGATGTAATCAATCCAACCATCTTCAAACCCAACACTGAAGGAAATCCTTCAAAGAACAAAGAGCTGCATCAGAACCTCAGAGTGTGGCTGAAGATCATTCTGGGAACTATTCACCACCGCCCAGCATCTAACTCATCTGATTACATCAATGCAGATCAGAAATGCATTCTGTATTGCATTCAAAAGGGTGTGAAGATCTGCCTTCCTGCACTTCTCTTCAGATACCTCAGAGATTCTGTCAAGGAAACCAGAAATAACATGAAGCCCAGATCCTACATCCCTCTGGGAAGATTGCTATCTGATGTTTTCATCGAGAATGGACTGGTAGATCATCTGGAAAAGACCAAACTGATGGATGATCTGGCAATAGATACTGGGAAGCCTCTGAACGCCAGAAATCTCAAGAGTATGGGAATAATAAAGAAGATTCAAGTCAGACCCACTATGGATACCTCCTGGGATGCCTTGAAAGATCAGAGGAAGCTGCCTCATGGTCTTGCCAGGTTCTTCAAGAATGAACCCAGAGATGCTGTTGCTATCTATCTTCAGCGTCTGCTGGATGAAGGTGTTGACATCTCTGACTTCAGCCTCGACGACTGTCTGGATTCAGAAGAAGACTTCGTCAGATACAAGAGAGGTCTCTCTGAGAAGAAGATAGCATCACAGGCAAAGAAGGCCAGACTTGGAGAATCCTCTGGAAGCAGATCTCCAGCTTCTCTGAAAATTTCTACTGGTACGTCTGTTCCTCCTATTTCCTCTGACCCTCTGATGGTTTCCTCTACCCCTTCCTCTAATCCTCTCCCAACACCACCTATTTTTACAACCTCTGAAATCCCACCTTCAACCACCAGAACCTCACCTTCACCAATTTTAAATATCGCCCGTACATTCATACCTCCTTCTGAACCTGAACAAATAAACCAAAGCACTTCCTCTTCATCTTCCATAGCCCCAGAATCACCACCATACCTCAACATTTCTTCTGACCCAGAACTCTCAGACCCTAACTCTCCAACCCTAGCCCAAACTTATGCTCTAAACCTCGCTTCACAACAACCAACAGAACCTGAAATAACTTCACCACCACAACAAACAACCACCATCCCTTCTGAAAACCAACCTTCTGAAAACCAACCTTCTGAAGACCAACCCTCTGACCTTCCCACCTCTGATATCAACCCACCAAACACCTCTGCTGCACCTGAATCAGAAACTGAAACTGAACCTTTAGACTTAAACCCTCTTTACGCTTCACCTCAAAGATCTGAACCTGAAGCAGAATCTGAACCTCTCACATTAAATCTCAGCCCTCCAACATCTTCACCCCAAACCTCTGAACCAAACCTTTCTGTACCTACCCTTGAGGAAGCCATCATGCTGGTAGCAGGGGCTTCAGTACAAAAGGTCAAGTCTTTGACCACTAACTCTGAAGTCAGTGATGATCCTGACTCTGTAAGGACACACTGGAACAGAGTCATTGGCTGGATGACCTCTGAGGCTTTTAGACTGAAGAACATCTCTGAACAAGTCAGAAATGGCTACATCAGAGATGCTGAGGCAAGACTCCAGGAAAGACTTGCCAGAGAAGCTGCTGAGGAAGCCAAAAGGCTAGAGGAAGAGAGACTTGCGTGAGAAGCTGAAGAAGCCAGAAGATTGGAAGAAGAAAAAGCTCGTCAAGCTGAAATCCTAAGGGAAAAGGAAGCTGAAGCTAAGGCTCTGGCAGATGCTGCTGCTGCTGCAGAAGCTGAAGCACAGGCCGCTGCTGAAGCACAGCAGGCTCTGACTCTGGGGGAGTCCTCTTCTGTCATCCCTATGGTTCTCCAAACGCTGAAAGAACTTAAGCAAGATCAGAATGAACTCCGGGCCAGAATGGACAAGCAAGATACTGTCAACGACAACATCCAGAACATGCTTGCTATGTTGCTTCAGAGAATGCCTCCGCCTCCGAACCCCTAGACACTTAGGATTTTTGTTTGCCTGTTGTTTTGTCTTTTGCTTTCTGATGTTTTCATGTTCTTGTTGCCTTTGTGCCTTTATCTGAATACATTGTTTTTCTCTTTATTTATTTATTTTTGCTATGTCTTTTTGATTCTGACAAAAAGGGGGAGAAGTCATTAATAGCTCTGATGAAAATATTGTCTAAATACCTTAAACACTCTGCAACATATTTTTCTTAAAAATTAAATTTATCTAACAATAGACTTAAGAAACTGCAGAAGGTATCTAGAAACTTCATCGCTTGGAAGCTCTGGTAAGAATTTCTGAACTCCCTAGCACTAACTCAGGGGGAGCTCTTATCTATCTGATCTGATATTATTCATGTTTCATCTGCTAATTAAGTTTGTTTTGTCATCATCAAAAAGGGGGAGATTGTAAGAACAAAAATTGTTCTACAACAGATTCCTTGATTTTGATGATAACAAAGGATGAAACCAAAAATGGCACCCTAACGAAAAGTTTCTAAGTGTGCAGGATTCTAAAGAAAGAAGGAAGAAATCTGATGATGTCATCAGATACAAAACCAGATCAGATACAAATTATCAAATGATCAGAAGCATCTGAAGTGGAAACAAGTTCAAGAAAGTCTAACTCTGAGCATAACAGCAAAGTATCAGAAGCATCTGAACAAGAAGTAAGCTCTAGATAGTCTGACTCTGAACAACGCTATCTCTAAATTCCAGAAGTTATCAGCGCTGTCTGAAGAAACTATCTGAACTCAACATCAGAAGCAAGATTCCAAGATTCTCAGATACACGAAGACTCTGATCATGGAATTGCTAATTATGAAAGAGTAACGTTAAAGTCAAGTAAAGATTTGCAAATGGATTTCCTAAAACAGAAAGAGACGTTAATCTCCAATTTCAATAAAGAAGATACTATATGTGGTAAGTAGTCATTTCAAGGAGAGAAAGTTATCCTGTAGAAGCTATTTAAGTGATGGCGTAAATTCATTTTAATATCCATCAGTTTCAACTACCACCTCACTGATCTATATAAAGAACTGCAAATCAACATTCAAGACACAACACATACAAGCAGAAAATATACTGAAACATCAACGCACAAGAAAACATTCTTGCTCTCTAAATCTTCACGAATCTTTTGCTTATAACGTGAATCACTTTGTTCTTACTATTGTAATATTAGCTTATCTTAGAAGCACTCTAGATTACATAAATCTTTCATCTATTGATTGTTGATTTCCTCAAGTGACTCGGTGTAGTCTGTATACTTGAGAGGACTAAGAGATTTTTCTCTTAGACGTTGTTTGTAATCTTTCAAGATTAGTGGATTAAGTCCTTGTTGAAGGCGAAATCACCTCGGCCGGGTGGACTGGAGTAGCTTTGTGTTATAAGCGAACCAGTATAAAATCCTTGTGTGATTTTCATTTTGAAAAGCGCTTATTTTTCAAACAATTCAAACCCCCCTTTCTTGTTTTTCTCACCTTCACGTTCTATCTGAGATCAACGCAAAATAAAACATGTTCAAACAGTGGCGGAGCCAGATAAAAAAATTTGGGATGACCGCTAACGTAAAATAAAGATTATAAATAAAATGTAAATAGTATTTTAAATAAAACATTAAAGTTAAAATAAATACAAAGTTAATTACTAAAAATTTAAATTACATGACTTAAAACTACCTTAAAGTAATGCTTTACGCGTTCCGAGTGACTTGAAATCGTCAATAATTGACTCCGAACTAATGATTGCACTAATCTCCCTTTCAATATATATTGTCATGCTATCTCTAAGAAACCCATCATCCATCTTGTTTATCAACTTAGTCTTAATAATTTTCATTGCTGAAAAAGACCTCTCAATTGTGGCCGTAGAAACGGGAAGAGTCATGATAAGACGAAGTAGTCTATCAATCAAGAAGTAAGTTTCAGCCTGTCCAGATGCAACCAAACATGAACATAGTTCTTGAATAGTTGATAAATTATTCAAGTTTGATGCTTGACGAGCAACAAATAGAAAATGTTAGAGTTGAAATTGCAAATTATTCTTCTCTTGATCACTAAAATCCATAGGATAATATTTTTCAACTAAAGAACAAATAGTATCAATGCTAAAAGCTTTATATCCATCCTTAGGAGATAAAGAACAAGAAAGAGTTAATAAATCCATTGTCTGTTCACTGAATCTGCTATTCAACTCTTGTAACTGTTTGTCAATGGTAGTGAAAAAGATTTCAACTTTAAAGTAATGTTGAATTGTGACTTGATTCTCTTCAAGACGGGAGCGTCCAAATCTTGTTGTTGAATGAACATCATTAAGATCAGGAATCTCAATACCATGCTTTTCACAAAAAGTTACCACTTTAGTAAACAATATATCCCAACCATTTCCTCTCAAACCTTGAATAAGATGTTTTGTTGAACGAACCAAGTTCATAGCATTAACTACATCTTGATTTTTTTTTGTAAGGCTTGACAAAGCATATATGTTATTCCCATGATTTCTTTCATCAAGTGCAAAATAAATATAAAATCAAATGCCTTCAAGTAATTGTAACAACTATCTGCATTCCCACGTATAGCATAACTCCCTCTATCTTTTGCAATTTTTTTTAAAAACTAAACAAGTTGCTTCATACATGTTTATCAAGCTAGAAATTGCTTCATACCCTTGGCCACGAATGTTAGAAACATCAAGGTTATGTCGAGAAAGTATATCACATATTGCTTCCTTAAGAGTTAAAGATGTGGTGTCTTTAACATGTGCCACATCAAAAAATCTCTCTTGTATTAAACCAACTTTATCAACAAATCTTAATACAAGAGCCATTTGTTCCTTTTTTGACTCATCATGAGCTTCATCAACAACGATACAAAATTTGGAATCACCAATTTCCTCACGAATACTCTTTTTCACCCTACTAGAAAGAATTTGCAAGAGCTCTTTTTGAATTTGATGTGAAGTATACTTGCAATTTTGTGGAGTATTTTCCATCACAACTTTTGCAACTTCATCATTGTAGGATGCTAAAAGTTTCAATAACTCAAGAAAGTTACCTTGATTTCTTGATTTGCTACTTTCGTCGTGACCCCTAAAAACACAAGCTTGTAGTGTTAACCAACGAACAATGTCAATTAAAGTCTTGAGTCGTAACCGATTATTCATTTTTTGACTTGAACTTTGCACTTGAATAACATTTCTAATATGACCATCTTGATTCAACAAGTCTTTACAAGCTTTCATTGCATTGTTGTGTGGTGAGCAAGAATCCTTCCCTATGTGTTTAAGAAAGGAGCAATGTTTTCCATTCCTAACTTTCTTCCAATTTCTAAAATCCATAGAAATAAAGACAAGTGATCTGGGACGCCCACTTAGTTTTTTGCTAAAAAGGTAACATGGTAAGCAATATGTGGCATCTTCAGATGGTGAATATTCTAACCATGATGGAAATATGCTAAACCAAGTATGTTGAAACCTTCTCGGATGATCCTCGTTACCGGACAAAGGATAGTTTTCTAAATAAATTTGATATGGACCCCATTTTAGATAAGCTCTTCATATTACATCCACTTGATTTGGTGGATATTTCCAAATCAGAGGACGCTTTCCAAGACCGCGTTCCAAAGAATTTTCAAAACCATGATGCTCTTCAATTGTTGGATTCTCAAGAACTGTTTCAGATTCGGATGTTGGGATTATAATTTCTTCATCTCTCTCTTCTCTTTCAATTTCACATGTTTTCCTTTTGAAAAAAGAATCAATTTTCCTATTATTCATCTTTACTCTTCCTATAATATCATATCAGATCCAAAAATCAATTTAGAGAACGTAAAAATCAAAAGAGAAAAAAATTAATAAACTTAATTAATCAACTTTAATCCGTTTTCAAATACCGGTAACTTCACTATTAGAAATTAGCAGCAACAATGATTAAATAAACCTTATTACAGTGTATAAATATATTTGTAAATTACAGTGTTATGAATTGACTTAATAAACCTCATATAGATTATTTTAACACATCAAGAAAGAAGAACCCTAAAAATCTCAAAAACACAAATCAAACAATCACTTTAATTTGTTACTTTTTATAAAAGAAGAATGAATAAAGTTTTTTACCTGTTAGATGCCGATCACTTTAATCTGTTCCGATTCCGGTGCCGGTAGCAAACCCATATGAGAAAGAAAGGAAAGGTAAGAGCTTTTTACCTTATCTGTATTTTAACCTAACGTTAAATGAAAAAGAAAAAAGAAAAAAGAAAAATTAATTTTAATTTAGAATAAGGATATTTTAGTAATTTAATATGTATGAATTAAAAAAAAAAAGTTGAGGGATGGCCGTCGCCTTCCCATGTCCCCTCAATTACGCTACTGTGTTCAAAAGATTCACTAAATCAAAAAGTTTTCAAAAATACATATTGCTCGTAACATCATAGTCATTCATGCTTTTTGTCCAATACACATATTTTCACTACGAATTAAACTCATCAAGTGTTGTCTATGAATCTCATAATAGTACGATATCGCACTTTGTGTACTAGTTTTTTTTTGAGTTAATAAGAGATTTTAACTAATAGATTTAAAAAAAAAGAGTCGAGGAAAAAGTAACAAGTAATGACATATGGGCCTATGGTAGAAGCCCATTTCAGGGTAGTAACTTCTCAGTTCAGTTCACTCTTCTTCCTCACCATACTGCTATACACACATTCAGTGTTGTTGCTAAGCCATGTCTATGGCTTCTTCTGACGGAACGAGTTTAGGGCAAAGAATATCCGAAAAGGTTATTTCTTTATACAATTCCTTTCCAAAGAAAGGCAAACCTCAAGGCCGTGAAGTCACTGTTCTCGCTGCTTTCCTTCTCTCTTCTCCTTCCAATGGTTTTCTCTCTTCTTCCCCTTTTCTCTTTCCAATTTTCAAATTTTTAATCTAGATCAAATGAAAAACAATTAAATTTTTATTTATTGTTATGGATTTTACTTATTCAGTTTTTATCTGATTTTGGGGTTTAAGAATTGAAGGTTGTTGCACTTGGAACTGGAACAAAGTGTATTGGACGGTCTCTGTTACGCCCTTATGGTGATGTTGTTCATGATTCCCATGCTGAAGTTATTGCTCGAAGAGCTTTAATCAGGTTTTCTTCATATCTTGTTTTTCCACTGTTGTTCGGTATATTCTCTGTAACTAACTTGGAGTTGGAAGTTTTGTTACTGTGACCAGTTGATGGTAATGTGATGTCTTGAATCTCTTGATAGTATAGACTTGTTTCTTCATCATATTCATGTATACTCGTGAATCGATTATAAGACACTGACACCTAACACCGGTAATAATTTAAGAAAATGAAATAATTGAATGTGTTTTTACTGATACATAAAAGAAAGATCGAAAGGAAAACTTGAATGTTTGCATTCATCCATTAATAAAAGAAATCCTGAACTACAAGCTTAAGCTTCTAGTTGCACGCAGGCTGCACATATATAGTGTTGGTGTAGCAAACTGGTATAGCAAAGAAAATGAACGGATTAACAAGCTTCCTAACTGCCTGACGAATCCCCGCTCAAGCTGGGTCGCATATGTTGAGAAGGTCAATCTTGGAAATAAGAGAATGAAAAGGAGTTGATTTAAGAGCGTTTGTAAAGGGATTTGTATGTTGTTGAGATGTGGTGATAGGAAGAAGGTGGAAAAGTGGATGTAGGAGTTTTTCTCGAACCAAGTGACTGTCTAAGTCGATATGTTTTGTTCTCTCATGAAATGAGGAATTTGCTGCAATGTGTCTTGCAGGTTGGATGTCACAATATAGCAAAGCAGTGTGTTTATCTGGCAGCTTGAAGAAGGTGTGTTAGCCATTGTATCTCACAAACAATGGAAGCCATTGTGTTGTACTTAGCTTCAGATGAACTTTTAGAAATGGTAGCTTTCTTTTTCGATTTCAAGGATATGAGAGAGTGACCTAGAAAGATGCAAAATCCAGTCACTGATTTTCTGGTATCTGGACAGGTGGCCCAGTCACTGTCAAAGAAGGCTTTGGAAGGTCCAAACGAATCTAGTATGATCATCAACAATTGTTAAGAAATAACTAAAACCATCTATGGATATATTATTGATAGGTCCCTAAATATCCGTGTGAAGAAAATGAAAAGCATGCATAGTGGTAGTGTTACTATGAGGAAAAGGTAATTTGGTTTGTTTAGCCAAACGACAAGAATCACACATCAAACTTTTATTAATATTAATGTAGGGAAACAATTTACACATAGTATAGGAAACATGTATAGTGCCATACATCAAAATTATTGTTATGTGTAGTACTAATGTTGCTAAGACAGATTTTATCATTGCTGAAACAAAACAAAAAACTGTGAGCTATTGGATCATGGTTGAGTATGTGAGACTATTGATGTGGTTCACTCCCAATCATCCTATTGGAAGCGAGATCTTAAATAATGCATGAGTTTTGAGAGAATATGACATTGCAATTCAGGTTAGTGGTTAACTTAGAGATTGAGAGTAAATTAAAGTTAAATTGAGGTATATAAAGAACATTTTGAAAATATAGATTCTTGATGAAATAGATGTTTCCACTTTCCAGTATAATATGTAATTATTCTGTGCCCATTTGGAAAACTGAAAGTCACAACACATGTTTGATTTTTTGAATTTTATGGAAAGATCTAATAGAAGGACACACATGGTCCGATGCACCATAATCTAGTATTCACAATGTATTTTTATGAAAAGAGTCAACTGTTCTGGAGATGTTAGATATGATCACAAGTTTGTCATTGTGAATTGATTGGGATGTCTCAGCCTTAGAGGATTTTAGAAGATTGATGAGATATTTGTAGTCTTCCTTGCTGAGGGTATGTGTATCATCTGTATGAGGCGTGTCATTGTCTTTCTTGTGGTCATCGTTGGAATCTTGATGGAGTTGGCCTCTTGTCATGTATCCAGGGGGAATTCATGCTTGAAATAATAGTTTTCGACTGTGTGGTTTGTTTTGCTACAATGACTGCAGAGCATGGAGTTCCTTGATGGCCATCTCCAGAAGGATGAGGATCTTGCTGAATAACCATTGTATAAGTCTTGTTGAGCGAAGGAAGAGGGTCCATAAGAAGGATTTGGGTGTGTGTGCTGTTATAACTGTCATTAAGACCTCCGGAGAAACAGGTAATGTACTGCAAATGTTTGAATTTTTGCCCATAAAGACTAAGGGCGCAAGAACATTTTGGTGAACATGTGCAAGAAGGGGTGGGACGAAGGGATTCAAGTTCATCCGGACAATCTTCAGATCAGTGAAATAGTGGAGAGGTTGCGATTGGCTTGCTTGGTGGAGTGAAGATCTTTGAGCGAATCTGAAAAACGGAAATGATTGCATTTGGTATAGCGATCTTGTAAATTTTTCCACAATTCCGCCACATTATCAAAGCAAATGGTGCTCATAGCAATTTGGGGATTCAGGGTTCTGGTAATCCACGGCAATACCATATTGTTGCACCTATCCCCGAGTTCGAAATTAACATCAGTTGAGGAAGGTTGTGTGATTGAGCCATTGATGAAACTGATTTTGTTCTTGGACGATAAGGCTCGTTTCGCTGATTTGCTCCAACTGTGATAATTTGAATCGTTGAGCGGTGGTGTGACGAGAACGGCGCCGGGGGCCTGCGTGAATTGCATAAGGGATCGGATAGATTGCTGTGATTGGAAGTTTCTGAGGAAGAATCGGAATCTTCCATGGAAGAAGATCGAAAGAAGAAGAATGATAAAGGAATTTCAGAATTAGTTTTTGCGTAAAAGGAATGGTTTTCTTCTGTTACCATATTGCTGACAGATAACAGAAAGATTGCAAGGCAAACTTGAATGTTTGCATTCATCCATTAATGAAAGAAATCTTGAATTACAAGCTTAAGCTTCTAGTTGCACAGAGTCTGCACATCTATAGTGCTGGTGTAGCAGATTGGTATAACAAAGAAAATGAAAGGACTAACTAACAAACTTTTAACTGCCTAACATCCTAACTTAACTTCCTAACAGACATAACCAACTAATAATTACAAAATGATTTCCAATATGTATCCAGATGTGTTGGTGTCAGTGACACCTTCAAACTGAAATGGAATGTCAGTGCTGCATAGATATATACAAACTTTTACATTGCATTTTTCAAAAGTTTTCAACAAGGTTTTCAATTGTGGTTCCTTAGGTATTCTTCATATTGAGAAGAATCATTGTTGATGTGTCCAATGTGATTGATGCGACTTCAACTGCTGTTGTGATGATGTCAAAATACTTTGTCGCAACGGAGACCACAATTGGAAACCTTTCTTTTAAATCTTGGTTACTGATTACCATAACATCTTGCAATGTGAGAAGATATTATTTCATATGTTTCTATTTACACCAGGTTCTTCTATACACAGATTCAATATCTTTCTGAAACTAGTACCAAGTCTGCACTGAGCAATGGAGGAAAACGGTTCAAATTTGATGATGACAACTTAGCATTCGAGTTGGACCGAGGGTGTCTTGACAAACGGAAATATACGTTGAGAAGTGGTTGGAAATTACATATGTACATATCACAGTTACCATGTAATCTATTTTATCACATTCTTCTATTTGCTTCCTTTATTTGTTACATTGTGGGTTAGGTTCAAGGGTAATTTCGTTTTGTGTTGCATTTTGTAGGTGGAGATGCTACACTGAGCTCGCATGTCGCTCTGTTGCAAAGTGTGCCATTAGGAGAAAATGATTCACATTCATCATTATGTAAGCTACATTTTATGTATAACATGTTTAAGGCCAAGAGAAAGGTTAGATATATGAAATTAAGAAAATGTCCAACATTTAGTAATTAATAATTGGACTTTTGGTTCCCTTTGGACTATCTGCAACTTTGGTCCCTTCATTTTTTTTGCTGAATCTCTTTCCCGTTGATTATAATTATTACTAAATTTGATGTTATGTTTTCTTTTCCAAATGTTATAATCAATGGATATTTTTTAATTTGAACCTTAACTGTTGTTTTTTCTGGTCTGAGGATAAATACTTTTGCCCTTCATTGCAGTGAATAGTTCAAAACAAATAGGGACGGTCCAGAGAAAGCCAGGTCGCGGCGATACAACCTTGTCAGTTAGTTGTTCTGACAAGATAGCACGTTGGAACGTTGTTGGCGTCCAAGGTTAGATATGCTTAAAGCCATGGTTGTTTGTGAGTTGGCAGATGGTGCATCGAAATAGTGTCGATGGTTACATTTTTTGGGTGAAATATAGTATAACTTGTTCGTCATATACCAGGAGCTTTGCTTTCGTACTTTCTCCAACCTGTATATCTTTCGTCAATTACTGTTGGTCTGCCGCATAGCAGTCCTGAAAATTTTTCTTTGGAGGATAACTTGAAAAGAGCTTTGCATGACCGTATCCGACACTTGGAGAATGAGCTAACATCTCCATTTCTAGCAAACCAAGTACGTGGATATTTAGTATATCTGTTAACAAGATAAAAGTTGAATGGTAGGATGCTGAATTTGATATGTTTTTCATTTCCTAGCCACAATTTCAGTCTGCTCCGGTGCCGCCAAAGGATTTTCTGCAATCTGAGAGTTCTGCTAACAATTTGACATGCGGGTACATGCGTAAAAAAAAGTTCATATTAATGTATGTTTTTTTTTGTTGCATTTAACTGAATGTTGAAAATTTCAGGTATTCTATATGTTGGAATGAATGTGGCTTGCATGAAGTCAGTTTGGGAACTACTGGTAGAAAGCAAGGCACCTCCGCGAAAGGAGCACTATATCCATCAACAGAGTCGTCTTTATGCAAGTAAGCTGACAATTTGCACCTAGACCTAAACTATGTTTGGATAAATAGTTTAATTAAATACTTATAGCATAAATGCTTATCATATAAGTGATTATGTATACGCTTTTTCTATGAAAAAAGATATATTAAAATAAGTCAATCTAAACAGGCTCCTACTACATATTTTTCTTCTCGAATACTGACTATAATTGCTTTTCAGAAAGAGGCTGTTAGAGGTTTTCTTGTCAGTGAGAAAAGAGTGCTTGGCCATGTCCGTGGACGATGATTTTACGTACAGAGAACTTAAGGTATTTCATGCAATGATCTAGTTTATGTCGAGAATGAATGTTTTTGTTCTTTCGTGTTTTCACCTGTTTTGCATTGCGAATCTTTGCAGGACGGCGCAGAAGAATATCATTTAGCTTCAAAGATTTTTAAAGGGAAGCCACCTTTTAGCAACTGGTTTGTAAAACCCTTGGACTGTGAGAAATTCCCCATTTCAAAATAATAATACATTTATGTTGAATTCACCATGGATAAAATGAACATCTAGGGGACTTTAAGTGAGAAGCAATTTTTCAGAGAGAGGAGTGTATATTAAAATGAAAACAGTGCTGGCTTCAAGATTGCAAATCAAAAGGCTCAATCTATCTGTTTTGTTTTTTGTTTGACTGAAAACTCTATCGTTAACACATTTCAAAGTTAGCACATGTGTTTAGCATTGGCATTGATGTTCAAAAATCCAAGTCAATTTGAACATTGCATGATTCTTGTTAGTTCTGTTCACAGTATGAGTAGAATACACTAAATGTTTTAGACAGGAACAAATAACAACACTTATTTATGTCATTTTGTTAACACTATTATGGGTGTTCGCAAACAATTCAATTTAAAGATAAATTTATTTTTTGCGGTTTAATTTCGTTTTTTTTTAATATTCAATTATAAATTATATATTTTTTATTAATTTTATAAAATACTATAAAATAGTATATTTGATGGAATATATAACTATCAATTATGGTTAAAATAAATCTATAAATAGATTAAATTAAACTAAAAAATAAGGATCAATGAACAATAAATTAAAATAACATATTATACTAATAAATATTAAAAAATATATATATTTGATTCGGTTTTGATAAATTAATTTAAAATTTGATGTGATGAGAGCCGTTTTTACAAAATGGCATCTGATGTTTTTGATTTTTTTTCTTCAATTTATAAAATTTTATTTATATCGATTTGAATTTTAATACACATAGTATTATCTAATATGTTACTAACAGTGTTTATAATGTAGTTTGTTAATTTTTTTCCAATAAAATAACAAAATATAAAGGAAAGAGATTCAACAATTTAAATGAAAAATATTTGTTTTTATAGAATTCATTTGCTTGTTTGTATTGCAACTTTGTTGACTCTGAATTTAGGGGTTAACCTAATTTATCGGCTTCTAAATGATATGGACCTAACTATTATTGGTGGGAATAATGAAACAAAACTTAATTAATAATCTTGGCTATCAATTACTTTAAAGAATATATTTATATTCAATTTTGTATTTTGTATTGAATAAAAACAGACTTACCAGATATTTCCTACACACTTAGTAAATATTTAGGATTCAAAACTCAAAAAGAAGCAAGCACGTGGATATTTGACTACTAAAATAGTAGTTTGTTTAATAGTTTTGGCCTAAATTTGAAGTAATTGACTATTAGTTAGAGTAATAACTAGTGAAAAATTGTGGTCTACATTTTGGTGCCTTTCCGTCCACGCAACATGAAAGTGGCTCATTAATTAATTGAGAATAAAAGAAACAATTCCATATAATACAAGAGTATATGATTTAATGAGATTGAACTAAAACCAACCAAGTAGACCCATTTTGTGCTTTCAAGGGTCTTGTATGCTCTTTTGTAAACATTTCTAAACCCTAAACATCAAATTGAAGAGTAAATGACGGGGAAAAATGTTGAATAGTCTTTATAGTCAATTCAAAATTAGACTTTACAGACTACAAATATAATATTCAAACAGTTAATACTTATGTATAAAAAAATATAACTTAGCATTTTGGTGAGATGGTAATAACACCATCCTTCAAACACTCTATGGTTGATTTGACACTCAAAATATGTTTTTTGGTTGGGTGACAATAAATAGAAGATATCAAGTTCCAATTTGAAACATCAAATATTGTTGGAAGATGTTTGGCCAACTACACTCACACATTGCATGAATGCTTCAGCCAAGTGTTCGAATCTAAGCTAATCTAAATTAAAGATGTAAAATAATGCAAATTAAAATTAATAAATATTACTGTTTAATAAGTTGAATGTCATTTTATAAATATCGTTTTCAATCAGAATTTGATATGTTGAATGTCATTTTATATTAATGTTTTAGTTGATTTATAAATATAATTTGTTAGTTTAACTTAATCTATTTATTTATTTATCAATTTTCTTAATTTAAAGACTGTCCTTTGAAAATCCTAATCCTAACTAGATGGCATAATAATTTGTTTAATTAAAAACTTTTGTTTTAAATTGTTTCATATATAGATACAAGAAAATACTTGTGCATATATATAGTATTTGTAATCCAGCTTTTCATTATAATGATTTCATTTATTAGAATAATTTACAATTTTAAATTAGGCAAAAATTCTTTAAAAACATAACCAAATTATCCTCTTTCATATTTTATATTTTATTAAGTTTGATTGCTTTGTTTGAATAAACTCTGTTTTTCTTGATTAAATTTTAACCCGGTTTGTTTTAGTTTTAAATTTTTTTTTTTTTAAAATGGTTTTTCAAAGTATTCCAAATTTTTTTATATTCATTTTTTTCAAAAGATTAATTTTGACGTTCTTTAAACATACATTATTGAATCAAAATATAGTCAAAATCGTAATTTTTTTAAAATTTTATATTTTAAAAATAATTTTTATGAAAAACTATTTGAAATAGCTTCAAAATTAAGTATTTTTTCTTAAATTTTGATATCCAAAAAAATTTAAATATAATAAAATATTTAAAATAATATTATAAAAATAACTATTCAAATCGATTTTTCATTTGAAACTTTTATGAAAAAAAAAATTTATTATATTTTTTTTACACAAAATTATGTTACACTATAAATATCATTTTTTTAAAAAGGCAAAATAAACGGGCAATTTATCCTACATAATCTTTTGATAAGATTTTTTACAGAGATAATTTTTAAATAAATTTTCTTTATTGGATTTAGACTTAATCCCTCTAAAGTTTTAGGTTTCATTTATTTTTGTAATTTCTAATAATGATAAATAATTTTTTTTTTAAATGTTAATCAATTTTTTAATATGTTTGAAAGATAATTGACAATTTTTTTTAAGTAATATTAGATTTCAATATATTATATATTATATATTATATTTTACATCAAGTTTATTATTTTAAAGTACTTTTATAATCTTATTATTAAAAATATATAAGTATCAAACTAATATAGAAATACTGCAACAAATTAGATTGTTTTTTCTCTAAAATTTTGAGATTAAGATAAAGAAAAGTACTATAGTAAATTTAAATACTAAGTATATAGATTTGAATAAACCATATCCATAAACTAGACTAACTCACCATAACATGGTTGACTTAAAACTAACACCAATAGAATTCTAAAAATACAAGGACCATATTCATTTTACACCCATAGCTTCTCTCTTTCTCTTTCAACAACCTCTTTCAAGAGTTAGAGAAACTAGATTGATTGAACTCAAACATGAACAAGGACAATGAAACATATCTCAAACTTTTTCAACGAGGTTCTAATAATCATCATAGGACTTGTTTCTTCTCCAAAAAAGCTAAAGTTACCACAACCATAGTTGCTTTGTTTTGCTTAGTAGCAACTTTTTGTTATTATTTTGCCGCCTCCAATAATGTGAGTTTTCATCTATATTTTCATTTTTCCCACTTTCTTTTTATCAACTAGTGTGGCTAAGATTTCATAACGAGGAGTATGTCACGATTTCGAATATACGTATGTACATATATATTAATGTCTCTGCATATCTATCAACTGAATTCGTTCGTCGAGACTTTTTATGAGTTGTTTTTACAAGAAACTAATCTTAAAATTATTTTTATAGAACATAATTTCAGGTGATTATTTCATTCCAAATCAAAACCCTTCATCCATCCAAACAAACAAACACCAAAAACAAGAATTCCCACTTATATGCACCAATGGGAACAAGACCAATACACAAACATGTCCAAGAGACTACTATCCTACAAAACATAACCCAACAAATCAATATAGCCATGTTTGTCCCTCGTACTTTAGATGGATCCATGAAGATCTAAAGCCATGGAGAAAACAAGGAATCACAAAGGAAATGTTGAAAGAAGCAAGAGAAACAGCACACTTTAAGATTGTGATTGTGGATGGAAAGTTGTATGTGGAGAAGTATAAGAAGTCAATTCAAACAAGAGATGTTTTCACTTTGTGGGGTGTTTTGCAACTTTTAAGGTTGTATCCTGGGAAGTTGCCGGATTTGGAACTCTTGTTTGATTGTGATGATAGGCCTGTTGTTCCTTCGGATAAGTTTCATGGCCCAAATGCTTCACCACCTCCTTTGTTTAGATATTGTTCTAATCAATGGAGTTTGGATATTGTCTTCCCTGATTGGTCCTTTTGGGGATGGTAAATTCTAAACTAACTTCACTTCTTTCTCTATTATATTCATAAAATGGTGTTTAAACAAATCTATATACAGGGCTGAGATAAATATAAAGCCATGGAATGGACTCTTGAGAGAGATAAAAGAAGGGAACAAAAAGACCAAATGGAAGGATAGAGTACCTTATGCTTATTGGAAGGGGAACCCTCTTGTTGCTGACACTAGGAAAAACCTTATGACATGCAATGTTACATCAGAAAATGATTGGAACACTCACCTATACATACAAGTATTTTTCTTAATCAATTTCGTGTTATGTTTTTCATGTCAAACGAAGATTGATTCATTGTATGTATGTTTGTGTCATAGGATTGGAGAAAAGAATCCAACGAAGGTTACAAAAAATCCGGCTTAGGGGATCAATGCACATACAGGTTCAGTTATTTTAACTTCAGTTCACTTCAGCAGTTTTTTTGAACAGTTATTATTCTAGTCCGAACACATGATTTTTTTTTTGCAATGATGGAGATTGAATGCTGTGTTATTGTTTGTTTGTCATAGGTACAAGATATACATACAAGGTTTTGCTTGGTCTGTTAGTGAGAAATACATTTTGGCATGTGATTCCATGACATTATATGTAAAATCCGAGTACCATGATTTTTTCATGAGAGGCATGGTTCCATTACAACACTATTGGCCTATTAGAGATGATTCTAAATGCACATCTCTTAAGTTTGCTGTAGAATGGGGCAACAATCACACCGATAAGGTCTCTCTCTTTCATTCTCTTGAGTATTATGCAATGAGACAAAGTTTATGTTCTATATCACATGTTTAATGTTACCTTAAATTTATCTATCAGGCACAAGCAATAGGAGAGGCTGCCAGCAGATTCATACAAGAGGATTTAAACATGAACAATGTATATGATTACATGTTTAATCTTCTTAATGAGTATGCAAAGCTTTTGAGGTTCAAACCAAGTATACCTCAAGGAGCTGTGGAATTTTGTTCTGAAACAATGGCATGTGATGTAAATGGTATACAAAATAAGTTCATGGAGGAGTCAATGGTGATGTCTCCTAGTGATTCAAATCCATGCACTATTCCTCCTCCATATGATTCTTTGACACTACAAGAAGTTTTAGAGAGAAATGTTAATTCAACAAGACAGGTGGAAATTTGGGAAGATGAATATTGGTTGAATAAAAATATTGGATAATAGTTTTGGCTTAGTTCTTAATTTTTTGTTTTTAGTTTATGTATTTATTTTATAGTCTCTGAAATCTATAAAATTACATGTTTTTAGTCCTTACCAAAAGATTGAAATAATGAAGTTTGTAGCTATTGAAAATTGAACACAGATTTAAAACAAAAATTGAGATAATTATAGTGACGCCTTTTTTGGTTTAAACTGCCAAGGTTGTATATGATCCTGCATCCTTTTTAGAATCACCCCTCCTTTACAGTTACAATTGGGGAAAATGAAGCATTGTTGCTATTTTTTTTATACATTCATTCATATTTAACAGAAATTCAAAATTACATGATTAAAATTCTTTATAAATCATTTTGATATGCGTAATTTAGAGATTATTCTTTAGTAATTTAAGAAGAAAAATATAAATTATAGTTAAAAAAACATTTAAGAATTATATTTTTATTTATTTTTATTAAAAAATGAATATCTAGGCAGAAGCAAGTATGATTTTCTCTGGAGGTCCCTTCCTTAAATCAGACTGCTATGGAGATGACAGGTGGACAAGTCTAGAAATGGCTCAAGAAAAATGGTATTCTCACATGGAGCTTAACTGTGAAATATGTCACGGTGAACAAAATTGGCGCAGCAAAACCATTTCACAAATTAAGTATTACCTCAGCATTGACCAAGCAGATTTTTCAAATAGAAACAAAAGCCAAAATATACTTTGGTGAATTTGTGTTTGAATAGACAGTAGAGCATGTTGAATCATTTTCTATAAATCTTCCAATAGCTTTTCCTTGTATGATCTTTGTGATCATCTTGAAACAACACCTTGATATTGTGAATCAAGGAGATGTTAAGAAGAAAAAGGCTATGCCCTTTTGACAGAAAACTGTTTGTTGGGACACATGTCTCAGACATTATGGTGCCTCAGTTCAATTTGCTGGTGAAAATTACCCTCCTATCTCCAAAGCCACTAAAAACAATGTGTTGATCGAGCTAATGAAAGTGTCAAAATCTCTACAAGACACAATAACTGCAACTATAGTCAGGAAGGAAGAGATATATGCTTTAATCATCTTAATGACAAATGAGGATAAAGCTGCAGAAGAGGATGATGCTGACAACGAGGATAATGAATTTTCTCAATCAGCTGAAGGTGAATTAGCTGGAAACTCAGAATCCTTAAGTAAAGAAGAATCAGACAGTGAAAATGAGGAATCTGGAAGTGAATTTGGGACTGGAGAAGAGGAAGACAACTATGAAGAGTAAGTTGTTTGATGTTGTCAATCAAGATATGCCAGACATCTGGTCTGACATGTGGTACCTGATGAAGCTGGTTGCTGATTTCTTTACATCAATTTTCTTTTCTTTTGTTGTTTGGCCCTCGCATGGTAACTTTTACTTATAATGGTGATGTAACCTTGAAATTTTTTGAACTTAGTTAGTAACCTTCTATTTTATGACAAGAACTGATGTTCAAGCATTAAGGTCGATATCTTGTTTGCTTACTCCTATTCAGACTTGTGTTTGTGCTAACATACTAACCTATGGACTGACTAACTGATCTTGATGAGGAATATCTTTGCCAAATTGTGGCAAAAAGGGGGAGTAATGGTATGAATGGGGTAGTTTGTCTAACTACTAACTCTGTTGACCATTGATATGTTTAGTACTCACTGATTTGTCTGGTACTAACTGATTTTCAGTGTGCACAAATGCTGAAGTATCTAGCCTAACATTTGGGCCTCAACCTTGTGTGGTGATGCCTGTTAGTAATAACTTATGATATCTGATTACTGACTACTAACCTTGTGTACATGCATGACTAACTCACTTGAATGATTGCACGTCTATTCTTATAGAGCATTGTGTGTAGCAAACTTATGATATTGTATTTGTGTGTAACTATCTCATAATGTATGAATTATGCTCTGGTTGAATTATGCTCTAGTTTGTGCTGCTTCTGTTGCTACTACTATATGCTCTGATGGATATTATTTTACTACTGTTGTTGTTGGTCTAAGTATACCTATGACACTTAGCTATATTTCTGCTTGAAAGAGTTGTTTTGCCAAAATTTTCCAAAGAGGGAGATTGTTGGTCATATTGGGATTGACTGCATTATGCAAAACAACATGGATTTTTCTCAAGCTGGTTATGGTGTAGAAGGGACACATGTTGAACTTGATGTTTAAACATGTGGGCTGTAACATCTGATCTCTTGGAAACAGACAAATGTAAATTGCACTCGGTTCAGTTTTTATCTATCCAAGACTCACTATACAACAGAAGATCTACTAGATATGAAGTGCAGTTAATTTGGATGTACATGTGCAACATGTGAAACACGATGTTCTAGCATGTGCAGTACAACATATGGCTTTGTTCAGCAGACCTTGATGGATGTTGTTTGGTGTGCAATTTCTGATTGAGATTCAATTAAACTTGCTGCAGTTATTTTGGAAATATTTTGTTGGTTTGTCTGACAACCGAAGATGTTCAAATCAGATTTAAATATGATTTAAGTTTTAGTTCGAAATATAAAAAATCATGTATTTTGGAGAGATTTAAGGAGAAAATCATATCCAAGTTGTTCAACTATTTTGTGGAAGAATTAAATGCAAATATCCAAGTGGAAAAATCCCGCTATATAAGGAGACTCAATTCTCATTGTTTGACAAGAGTTTTAGTGTGCAAGAACTAGGTTCTTTGTGCTAGGGTTTGAGTGTTTGTTACTTGTATTCCACGCTAATGCCATAACTGGATTAATGTTGAATCTAATTTTGTACACCATGTGTTTCAGTAATTTGGCATAGTTGGTTTGTCTTAGTTGAGTTGTAATATTCAACATTGTTAATTGAATTGTAACCACCAATCACGAGTTGTGTGATATAGAAGAAAGTGAGTAGGTTCTCATATTTAGGGGGAGTCCTTAAATAGAAAGGAACTATTATTATTAAGAGGATTTGAACAATATAGGATTGTTTGGTTCTTGTAATATTAAGTGGATTAATTCAAAGTAATGGATTTTCCTTTCTTGGGAAGAGTGCCCCCCCGGAAGTAGGTGTGGTTTCACCGAACTAGGTTACCAATCTCTTTTGTTATTTTTCTGCTTTCTGTAATATTTTATTATTGTCATATTACTATCATCCTGGTTCAAGAAGTTGGACAAGTTGTCACAACAATTTCCCTTTGTGGAATAGGATTTCACCAAAGTTCTTTAAGATAGCAAAATTATACATGGTCGAATTCGACAACTTGTGAGTGAAATTACCAAACAATCTAATTTGAGCAGAAACAATGGAAATACATTGCTTCAAATGCAACTTCTTATCCTCAAATCTATACACATTCCTGGACCTCTAAACTTGATGAAAGATAGAGACAATACAAGCCATGATAACAGTCTGAACTTGAGGAGACCAATTCACAAGAATGACTGCCTTGCAGTCCAAGAAATTATGAATGTTCCCATGTATGCTAAACATATCCTTAAACCAATTCCATAAATTTTGGACAAAAGATCAGTTAAAGAATAAATGTTTGGAAGTTTCACTATGGGATATGCAAAGATCACAAATGGAAGAAAAAACAAACCTCTTATTGCAAGGTTGTCAACAGTGGGGATCTTGTTATGCAAAAATATCCAGACCGACAGTGACCTGGTAGAAGGAATGTTCTTATGTCAAGGAAAGATATACTAGAAGACACATGGTATAGGCTTATTCCCAAAATTATAAGCCTGCTTCAAGCTTAAAAGGCCATTATTCACTTCTGTCCACACCAACACACCATCTAAATCACTTCTAGGAATATGATGTTGAAGACAACACTAAGCAGGTTTGGGAATGCAGTCAAGTTATTTCCAGGGATTCCCCAAGAATTGTTCTTCATGAACTGACTAACAATAGAGGTTATAGTGTTATGGAAAATGTCAGGAATTTTGAACTTAATGGCCAAGGGCTCATCAAGCCAAGCATCGAGCCAGAAATTAATGGATTTTCCATTGCCAACCAACCAGTGAGAGTGATCCTTAATTATTGCAAAATTTTCCTTAATACTGCTCTAAATGGAAGACTTGATATAGTGCTTGATGACTCTATTATTCTTTCTCATCGTCAAAGCAAGGACCTTGGACCAACTGTCTTTATCCTGAAAACAAATGCCAACAAAAATGAAGATTTGAAGCAACTGTAGCGGTAAATTCATGACCATCAAGCTATGGATAAACTTGACGTCAATAAAACCAGAGTCGCCACCGTGCTTTTATCATTTCCAAAGGAAAAGGGAAAAGTACAAACAAAACCCAAATATAAGAAGTTTTCAAATCAAAACTAATAAAATGTCAGAGATTACAGGTAAGGGGGTTGGTTACACAGAGGGAAGGTGTTACAATCCAAAGTATCCTAGGTACTCCTAGGGAGCCCTTTTTATGTGCAAGTGTTTTGGTCAAAATGATGTTTGATAAAATATAGAGTTAGGGGATGAGAAAAGAATTCATTAATTGTATTTTTGTGTTTGACAAGACCTTCGGTCTTATACCTACGTACCAACATAAAAATGAGGGATCAAAACCCCGTAATTCATGGTAAAAATTTCAAAGAAGTTAGTCAATTGATTATAGCAAAGGTTTTAAAAGAAAAGGACACAAAATGGCCAAATATTTGAATGAGATTGTTAGTTCTTTTTGTCTTTTGAAATTAAAGTCAATATGGTTAAGTTCATTCGCAGATTTGATTAAGAAAAAGTTTGAAAATTCATTGGCATAAGGACAAAGTTTCTAATCATTAAAACATGTCTAAATTGAAAACAAAAACAAAGAAGGTTTTGAAAAGAGGGAGAGATTTGAAATTAAAAAAGTGGGAGGAGATGAACAAACTACCCTAGACAAATATTAAAAGTTAAGAGTTGAAAAGATCTGACCAATGGGATGCAATCTACAAGACAAGAATGTCAGATAGAAACCCATTTTCCTTTGGACTTTTGAGCAAGCAACAAGCATAAGAAATATCCAAGCAAACTGTATGAAGACCAAAGCATCAAATAAAGATAGCCATAACATCCAAGCAAGCACTCCAATAGCTAGCAGTCTTCAAAGTCTTTCAATTTATCAGATGAAAATATTCCTTGTGGTGAACTCAGAAGTAATCATCAAACATCAATAATAATAACTATATAACAGTTAAGCACAAAGACAAAGTGAGAGATGAATCAAGGGCACTCAAGGTCTTGCATCAGATGAAAGGCACAATCAAGGATTACTCAGTCTCAGATAGTGGCATTGGCCAAGTCCTCAAAGCATAGGGAATGTTGCCTACTTCTAAGTTCAAAAGCTCAAATTAGTCCACTAACATATTTTTTAGAGTTTTTGTTGTTATTAGGTGTTTTAAGGTCCTAAGACCACAAACAAAATCAACAACACACAATATATACAAGCACAAATGATATGGCTCAAGTGAGCAAAGTAAAAATGACTGAAACATAAACATCTTGCATGAAATGTAAATAACAATGAATGATAAAGGTATTGAAATTTAAATTACATTAAGTAAATGACTTGAAAGTAAAACAATGTTAATAAGAAGTTAGTCAATTGTTAGTGAAGAGTTTTAATTGTTTAAGTCATTCTTTGGAGAATACTCAACCATTCATTCACAAGTATGAATCCATGAACCAAGACATCATCCATGAGAAAGGCTTCAACTTGGATAAATCAACAAGTATGCCACTAGCTCTCATGAAAGGAAAAAAAGGTCAAGTTTTCACACAATGCCATGAAGAATGGGAGACTTACATTCTCACTTACTAGAATGTTATGCCGTGCAGGTCAAATTTAGCTCTATGTTAAACAATCGTAATTGGACTTATATAGAAGTCACAACTATTTGAGGCCAGGAAATAAAAATGTAGGTGTTAATGCATGTTAGAGACTTGGTACAAAGAACCAAGCTCCTAAAATATACCACACACTAAAAAAAGATGGGAAATACCTATCTCAATCAGAGCTATATGTTAGACAATAGTACCGATCTAGAAGGGGGTTGAATAGATCAGTATTTCAATTTAGCGCTTTTTAAAATGTTTTCAAAGGTTACGAAAGCTCTCTAGACCACAATCGTCTAAACGATCTGTTAATGGAAAGATCGGATATGCGTGAAACTGAATGGAATAACTACGATCGAGATAATCAACCACTATCTAAACCAATCAATTAATTACCAAAATCCTTGATATCGTTATCTCTAATAATGCGTTAACACAATAAGAGAACAACTCAAATATTAATAGATTTGTGTGAGATTAATTTTATCAAACACTTAGTGTGCACTCCATACCAAGTCTCAATTTCACTCAAATTGAATGTGCTAAATTTTACTTAGTTACAATCAAAGTGATTGCATTAATTTGTCGAACAACTACTATGCACAACAATTAAGCGAAATTGATTTTAATATTAATTTTACACAAAACATAATCAATGCAGAATTTAAAGAGTTAAGAGAAAGAGAGAACAACACCAGATTTGTTTAGGCAGTTCCCCTTTCGTCCTCTCTTAGGGTACGTCTTCCCCCAATTCTAAAACTAGAATTGAGATCTTTATTATCAATTTGCAAAGTTAATACAAGAGAAGAAATGATCACCACAAACCAACCCCTAGTGTTGTTGCAGATCCTATTCACTCCTCTCCTCTTGATTCGAGTTGAACCAAGTCCTTCAAGCGTTTCGAACAAACCTCTGGTTGCAGCTACCTTATTGCAAGAACTCCACGTTCTCCAAAATTCTAGCCCGACTGATTTTGATGGTAAGACGCTTGAACCCTAACCTTCCTTCACAATCCTCCGGTCACCGTTACTTGTTTGAACGAACCCACCGTTCTTCAAACCTTTCACTCGGCTGAATCTATGAAGCAAAGATCAGTGTAAAATCCCTTAATTCTTGGAGGAAAAACGCCCAATGGTTTTATTCAAGAAAAACCCACTCAAAGCCTCTACCCAAACTAAGATTACACAATACTATTTGGACGTTATCACCACAACAATGCACAATGATCAACAAAAAATGTTATGTGTAGTTGTTGAGAAATGCAATGAAGAATGAAGATGAAGAGCCCTTTAGTGTATATATTTCACTTTTCTTGTTACTTGTTGAAGAAGAGACTCTAGACTATTTATATGATGCATGGACAAAGTAACAAAAATAACAAAACAGTTTTGCAAAAATGTACAGTAGAAAATTGAGTGCAAACAACGACCAATCGACCTGTTCACACAGGTCACTCGACCTATTCAGACCCGAGGAAAAAACTACTTAAGTGAAGCAAGCGATGAGTCGACCCAAACAGGGGATGAGTCGACTCAAATAGGGTTTTTTCAGAGTTGAGTCGACCTATGAGTCGACCTGTTCAGACCCATGGCAATCATGGTTTAAATGAATCATGCAATGAGTTGATGCAATCGTTTGGATGAGTCGACTCATTTGGTTTTCCCAGGATTAAGTCAATCTCTGACTCGACCTGTTCAGACCCGAGAGTTTCATAGACTGGGATATGTATGAATGAGTCGACCGCTCCAGGATGTGAGTCGACTCAAACTTCTTAGACTGTCAAAAAATAATTTTTGAGACGTATTTTGATCATTTGAAACCATTCTTTTCTGAACCTAAGGTACTAACGATGATCAAGTGCATTATTCAGGTTAATGAGATGCTCCTATATGCATGGATACATTTCACTTATACTTTGAGCATGTTGGAGGATGAGTATGTTTTATGATATGATGACACCGCCAAAAGCATACATTATGAGCAACTAGAAAGGTTTGACATTATTAAATAAGGCCTAGTAATCTTTGCCCTCACAAACTCCCCCTTTATGATGATGGCAAACCGTGGCACAATCGCGTACTTTGATAGAAATCCTCCCCCTGATTTTATGCATGCCTTCAAACATTCTGCTATTATAAATCTACTATTGTGTTATAAATCTGCTATTGTGTTTCCATTGTTTCTTTCCCTTTAACAACATCAAAAAGAAACAATGATACGGTCAAAGGGAAACCAAGATAATCATAAGCACTTAGTCAACTACTTTGCAAAAGATAGACATTAACAACCATGCACATAACATGAAGTCAATGTAAGAATTATAGGCATAAATATTGTGTGAAAATATGTAAGTAACATTGTCATAATTATTTAACATAAACTTTAAGACCAATAAGTAAGACAATAACATGCAAACATAGAGAAATGAAAATGCACTGAATGAATCAATCATCTAAGGTCGTCTTCCTCGTGACAGGTCATTTCTACCTCTATAACCATAAGGGTGATGCGAAGGTTTGTCTTCTTCATAGAAGCCGATAAGTTCAATGACATTCCGGTTAAGCGTATTGAAGGATCCTAAGAGAGAGCGATGGGTGGCATCAACCCGTTGCATGATTGTGGAGGAAAATGAATCGAAGTTGTCACTGTGGTTTTGGATCTGGTTCCTTAAGTACGAGTACCATTCCTCTTGGAGAGAAGCAAAATATGCAACGTTGTCACTTTGAATCTGAAGCTGATCCTTCAAGGCCGTAAATCTCTCCTTCTGAAGTGTAGAACATTTTTGCTGATGTATTTGCATGTTTCTCAAAATTTCCATCACTTCAGAATTTTCAGGTTGAGAAGAGGGTGTAGGCATATAGGATGATCGGTTGCTGGTCCAGCCGGTGCGTTGCCATTCTCCCCAGTCTTGGTTATCAGATGAATGTTATCCAGGAGTAGTACCTAGCCAATCACCATGGTCAGTGACTTGTTGATCATGCTCCATAGGTTGAGAGTTGTCATCATTATTCTCTTCCTCGTCTTTATCATCATCATCATCATCATTATCATCATATTCTTCTTCCAAATGTCGAGTATTAGAACTTGGAACAGGTTTACGGGTCTTGTATAATCGTGTTGTACGATCCCAAGTGCAGCCCATCAAACTTAATGTTTTTTAACAAAACTCTTGATTTGTAGTCACAGAGTTATATGGAATTCCTTGAACTGAAACTTTAGCTCTATTTAGGATACTTGAATAAATGAAAGATAACAGAGAGCAATGCCTCAACCTGACTCCTTTAGAGCAAAGATCCAGCTTGCAACATAGTGCGTCTAATTTACTTCCACCTTGTGTTTTAGCATATAAATCAGGTGTACTTAGGCCTTGTCCACTCTGGAGTAACCTCTTTGTTTAGGACGCAAAATATGCGTCACAACCCGGTGTAAAATCCTGTCAAGAGGCTTCAAAAGACTCGTAGTTACATTGGTAGGGAATAAATTACTCTCAACAACATTTGCAGAAAACGATCTCTTCAACATTGAGTTTAAGGCATTCTTAAACTCATAGTCTGGAGCAAACACAATATCGGTAATCTTGAGATCATTAGGAGACGATACTGTAGAGATCTCTAACAGAGACTTCCAAACTTCATCATTCACTTCAATAACCCTATTACCAATGTTTCATTGCTTCACCATACTAATGTCGGATCAAGAAGCAAACGACCATTGATCGCTCAAAGGAAAACAACCATTAAGTGTTTGAATGAATGAAACAGAAATAGTATATCATATATACCGTATTTTGCATCAGGATTACTTATATCATATATATAACTTGATCGATCTCGATTTAATTACTCATTTATTCTTTGATTCATTCTGTCTTTAATTGTATTAATACAGAAAATAAACAGTTATCAGATTCATGGTTTCGTAAGTGGCTCTGATACCACTGAAGGAGAATAGCGATCCAAAACGCAGCGGAATTTAAAAATTTCTCCTTTAATGATCCTTACGAATGGGCATGATCAGTGATAGAATCGTTACCTCTTGTGGCGATCACGAACGTTGAACGATGACAACGCCTCTACTCAGTCCAAACGAACGGATTCCTTCAATCTCAGTGCTAGCTGCTACGAATGAAGGCTTTGAGTGGGAGAGAGAGAGAGAGAGAGAGAGAAATGAAATTGCAAGAGTGACAATGCTTCTACCCAAGGGTTCTATTTATAGAACCACTTGTGTGGGCTGCAAGCTAAAAATCCCACTCAAGTGTATATGGCCCATATCTTATAATATGCCAAAATCACTTAAGCTCGTGGTACCTTACCATATTTCGTATTCTACTTAAGTACACCGTACCTTACGATGTTCTATAATTCACTTAAGGGCACCGTACACTACGGTATTCCTTAATTACTCTATCTCTCATCAATCCGTCCTTTGTGTGTGACCCTATAGGTTTTCGCGGCATTGGTAATTATATTAAATCACGTATTTAACATAATAAACAGTGAGCGATATCTAGAAACACATCACTGCTACCAAAGACACGAAAATTTCATGTGATCTGACAAATCCTTCTGTGATAATAATTATGTGTATAATTACCCTTTTGCCCTTATGTCTATATTGAACACAAGGCATAGACCGTGTCATCCTTGTCTAGTTTAATATTGGGCCCATAGACATTTATCTTGTTACGCAGGATGGGCAAATTCCATCTAGGTCACTCATGTCCCTCAACATGCGTCGTGGAGTACCCATCAACTGTCTTTATGGTCATCCAGTTACGGACAACGTTTGATCAGCAATAAGGCACTCGACTCTACATCTAGGGTCCATAGTGGTTTCAGGTCAAAGGGTGGTATACACCATTATCACCATGAGAATAACTTATGACAGTTTGCATAACATTCTATATAGTATTCTCATAGCGGGTCAATCCAGTATTGTCGCATCCGCGAAAAACAACCGGCGGGAAAAACAAAACAAACAGAGCCGCCACCGTGCGTTATTTATCCCAAAAGAGGGAAAGGAAACGCTCGAAGTAAACCTGGAAAAGACATGGTCTCGCGACCAGAGAGAGATGGGATCGGGAGTCGGTTATGCGAAGGGAAGGTATTAGCACCCCTACGCATCCGTCGTACTCGACGGGATCCACGCTCGAAAGGATAGAAGAAAGGTTGCTAAACACTGCTCACAAACTGCACACACACACTAGAAGGAAACACAGATGGAAGAAGAGGGGAACGGGCTCGCTAGGATATCGCATCCTATGCCTACGTATCTCATCTGGAATGAGAATCAGAGCTACCGTAGTTCGGCTAACGCACGCCGAAACAAAACCCACACAGGAAACCGACTGCCAATCACTGGACTTACGTCAGACTCCACACAAACAGGCAAACATGGAAACCGAATACCAATCGCTGGGCTTACATCAGACTCCGAACCAACAAACACACACAGGAAACCAACTGCCAATCGCTGGACTTACGTCAGACTCCAAACACACACAAAGGGGTTGCAAAAGAAAAAGGGCGCCCGGAGAGATCTGCTCATCTCCTGCCTACGTACCTCATCTGGTATGAGGATCAGGGCGACGTAGTTCCCCTAAACAGGGAGAGAACTCCTAACCTAACTAGAGACTGGGAAATGACAAACTAGAAGGGAGCCTGACTCGAGCGTAATAGTTATCATGCAATCCACAATGGTCCTAGGTTGAGGTTTCTATCTAACTTGCACAGGGAGCAAGCTATCCTAGACAGCACAGTCAAACAACACAAGCACAATAAACAATCACACACACTATATGCGATCAATTGGGCTCATACAAGGTTAGGCTGCAAAAGCAAGCCAACTGGAATAGGGTGTGGTTAGCTCTTAACCCTAACATTGAGAGTTAGGGTGAAGCAGATGAAATGG
Source organism: Lathyrus oleraceus (assembly GCF_024323335.1). Classification (NCBI taxonomy): domain Eukaryota; kingdom Viridiplantae; phylum Streptophyta; class Magnoliopsida; order Fabales; family Fabaceae; genus Lathyrus; species Lathyrus oleraceus. The sequence continues at coordinate 435,742,433 of NC_066582.1, read as the reverse complement.
GAAGTGAGGGTAAGACCTCACAGCTCTTATCCCTGGCCTGGGAGAGCTTGACTCAAATAGAAAATGTGGGAGTTCAGAATGTAGGAACTCTTCTCCACAGATGACTGACACAACATAGATCTCGGGCTATTATCCATAATGCATCAACACAAGGTGTGTGAGCAAAGTGAATGACACACTGAGTAGCAGGAGATGGATTACACATCTCTTTTATCTGCCAATTGCCTCTTAAGAGGTCTTTACCTGTTTGGCACAAAAGTAAACATTCACAAGCATTGCCTCTTAAGGAGGGCTTCAGATAGGTGCCTGCCCACATAACAGGACAGGTCTTCCAGACTACATGAAGTCAAAGGAGTTATACCTCAGTGGTTAAGCAACCAAGCAAAGCAAAGTTCACAATGAACTTAAAGCAACTTAAGTACCCGTGGAAACATCAGACAAATCAGTACAATGTTCAGACAAACAGATAACAGTTAATAAGCAACAGACAATCCCAATGTACAAAAGGTGTAAGCCAAAAGGCAAACTCAAATGAGTTACCATCAACCTACAAAAACACACAATGTTAGTAATCACAAGCAAACATCAATGCTCAAATGAATGGAGCATCATTAACCATGGAACTTGAATGCTTAACCTGAAATCAAAGCTCAAACATAAGCAACAAACCACTAGGTCAAAGCCTAGGGTCAAAGATGGAGAAAAAATTTAAAACAGGAGCTGAAATTCAACATGAATCAACTTCAATCACATCTTGACACAATCCAAAAGGTCTCACATCAATATCATTAACCAAAAGCATTTCATGATCAAATGAAGTTCAAGGCAATTTTAAGGGTCATATGTGATCCACCAGAATGAAAAATCTCAATTAAATCAGAAATGATTCAAATAAATCTGGAAAAATTCATGATCAACCAGGACATTCATAACATGCATCACACAAAAAATCAGAAGCATTGGACATCATTTGGCATGGCAAACACATCATATAAGTTGAACATCAAAAGGTGTGACACAAATTGTCACACCAACTCAGAACAATCATAAAACAGAGATGACAATTGATAAAAATACCAAATCAACACCAAAATGTCAAGCAATGTGTCTAGTTTCATAATGCAAAATTTCACATCCATTGGATCAAAGACCAGCATTTCACAAAGGTATAAGCATGGCAAGGTCAAATAAGCATACATGTTCAAACATTCTAGCACAAAAAATTATCCAGCTAAGCACAACTTGTAAAATCATGATGATAAAAAACTAGAGAAACCAAGGATCATAATGCAAAAAACCTGGTAATTTTTGGATTAATTTTCAATTTGATATGATTTTTTAAAGATTGAGAACAAAATGAAATAACATGTGACATTTAAAATGGATTAATATGAAATAATTAATTTGAATTTGAAATAATTGGCGCCAGCAAGTGAAACGCGGTCGTTTCACTAATGCGGTGGCAGCCAATGGCACGGTCAAGGCAAGCGGACCAATCAGAGACCAGCATGGCCAAACGCATGCACCAATCACACGCGTGCCCTAGCAAACACATTCAACAACGGATTTTCGTGGCAATTGAAATCAAAACTGTTGCCTATGCTGAAACTTCATCTTCTTCCTCGTGAAGAAGATGAACAGTAACTGTTCATCAATGTCCAAGAACAAAATCTCCAGAACTCACAATTAAGGACATCATCATGTAGGATATTCCATGGAGATCAAAGATCAATGCATAGCTAAGCTTAAATCATCATGCTAAGAGAGAATCGAGCAAATCTATTTTCATGCATGGAACTTTAATTAACCCTAACTAACTCAATTTTGCACCAAAAATCTTGATTCAAAGCTCAGCATGATCAGCATAAAGAGATCTACAATAACATCACAATAATTTTGAGAATTAAGAGGATCGATTTTGTAACCTCTTGAAGAGCAGATCTGGATTTGGCTTGATTCAAGGCTTGTGATAGCTCAAATGTTCCTCTATGATGCTTGTATGAATGATTGGAGGAGAGATTGAGGTTCAATTGCTCTTGATTTCACCAGAATTTGAATTCACCATTAATGCTTCCAAGCTTCCATTATGAACAAACAGGCACGAATTCATTCCATTCCACGTCCAATCTTGCTCAATGATACTTCAGGATGATGAATCAAGCAAGAGAAATGGATATTGTTTGAAGAAATTTGAAGAAATTTTGAGAGAGAATTTTGAGAGATTTGGATCTAGATCTGAAATTATGAATCCTCCTCTGAAAACAGTTAGGGTTTTCTATATATATGCCTTGCTAATCATGTTTAATTAAGCTTAAACCAAATGCTAATGAAATTGATGAGTTATGGAGTGTAAGTGCAAATTTGCTTTTCACCCTCATGCATGGAATGCATGTGTGAACAGTGCACGATTTTGGTTCATTTTCACTTAAAACCAATTTTTAAGACCAATGGTGATGGCAAAAAAATTAAACCATGCACCAAATTTGAATTTTGAGATTTCCCTCCAAAAATCCAAGAACTTAGCAAGTGATTATGTGATGACAATTCATGTAATGTGATGCATGATTTGAAAATTAGAGGTCATGATGAGCAAAATGCAAAAAGAGCCATCCATTTTGGAGCTTTGGTTAAGAAGTTATGCCCATTTGAAGTTTAAACCACACTTTGCCATGATTGGACCATATCTCCTCAACCACACATGAGAAATCCATGATCTTGGACGTTTTGGAAATGGGAGAGAAATATATTCAACTTTCATGTTGGACAAAATTTCATTTGAAGCTTTCTTGATGATGTAATCCTGAGTTGAAGCTGGTCCAAAATCTTTCCATTTTTGGAAAGTTCAAATTACAGGTCATCTGCTATTTTTGGAAAGTCTTGACCTGACTTCAAATTATTCAATGTTGATGTTTGAAATGTCAAATGAGACTAGTTTGAACATGAATGAAGTATCTCTGACCACTTCCCACCTCCAAATCCACAGTTGACTTGGCAGTTGACATACAATTGACTTGATCATGCACAGATGATTCTGAGCCTCAACCACTTGATGAAATGGCTCAAAAATAAAACCCTAGCTTACACAAGCTCCACATAATAACCATATGATGATCTCCTTCTCAAGAAAGACCTCATCTCCTTGAGAACCCTGCCTATTAGAATGCAACTGATTAGGGTTGACCAGAGGTCAAAACCCTAATCCCAAAGCACATGATCAGGCACAATGAACCCCTTGGTGATGATAAAACCATGATGATGGTGATATACTCTGGCAAATAAGATAACAATCATCCTCCTTGAGGAACCAATAAACCCTAATTGAAGCACAAACCTCAGATGATTAGTGATCAATTTATGAGACCCTCAGGCTTGAATCTTTTAACCTCTCTATCTTCTGAGAAAGACCTAGGAGGATGACTTCTTATTATCAGATGATATGCAAAGATGTAATGCCTAATGTCCTAAAACATGAAATGCAATGTGCTAAGCTAGTCCCAAGAGAGGAGGGCATATTTTGAGGTGTTACAAGTATAAATATTACTGTTAATATTCATACCTATGTTTGAGACTTGATAACTCCTTATCCATGATCCATGAGATGTGATCATCAGTCTATAAACATAATAGTCTTCATGCTTTAATGTTATCCCACTTCACAATAAAGCTCGACTACGGATACTTTAAGAATATTGTCCTTATGTTTAATGTGCTCTCATGATTAAGTCACACTTGATACATTAAACGGACTATCTATTCCAGGGACTTTATTAAACAAACATAATAAAGAAAAAGCCTTTTATTATTAATAAAAAATTCGATACAAGTATCAAAAGTATTGGCCTCTAGGGCTTACACCAACAATCTCCCACTAGCACTAGAGCCAATCAGGCATACCCCTAATGCCCATAGATCTAGTATGGCCGTCATGGTTCTACTGCGCAAGAGGCTTTGTCAGTGGGTCAGCAATACTGTCAAGTGTAGGTACTCTACATATTTTCACATCTCCTCTATCTATTATCTCTCGAATGAGGTGATAACGCCTAAGTATGTGTTTGGATCGTTGGTGAGATCTAGGCTCCTTAGCTTGTGCGATAGCACCATTGTTATCACAATGGAGACCAATGGGATCCACAATGCTATGAACTATGTCAAGTTCACTAATGAACTTTTTGATCCAAACAGCTTCCTTTGCTGCACTTGAGGCAGCAATATACTCGGCCTCGGTTGTAGAATCAGCAACTGTATCTTGCTTTGAACTTTTCCAGCTCACAGCGCCACCGTTTAAGCAAAACACATAACCAGATTGCGATCTGAAGTCATCCTTATTTGTCTGGAAGCTGGCATCGGTGTATCCAATTACATCCAACTCTTCCTGACCTCCATATATCAAGAATGAGTCCTTAGTCCTTCTCAAATACTTAAGGATATTCTTGACAGCTACCCAATGGGCATCACCATGATCAGATTGGTACCTACTCGTTGCACTTAAAGCATACGAGACATCTGGTCAAGTACATAACATGGAATACATGATAGATCCTATTGCAGATGCATATGGATTCTTATTCATGCGATCCCTTTCTTCCTTAGTTGAAGGGGATTGTGTTTTTGATAGACACATGCCATGTTGCATAGGTATGAATCCTTTCTTGGAATCATGCATGTTAAAGCGTCTCAACACTTTGTCTATGTACGTACTCTGACTTAGGCCAAGCAGTTTTTGTGATCTATCTCTATAGATTCTGATTCCTAATATATAAGTTGCTTCACCTAGGTCCTTCATAGAAAAGCATTTCCCCAACCAAGACTTTACTTGTTGCAGGGTAGGGACATCGTTTCCAATGAGTAATATGTCATCTACATATAATACCAGGAACACGATCATGCTCCCACTAACCTTCTTGTAGACACAAGGCTCATCTTCGTTCTTGATGAATCCATATTGTTTTACTGTTTCATCAAAACGAAGATTCCAGCTTCTGGAAGCTTGCTTCAATCCATAGATTGACCTTTGTAACTTACATATCTTTTGGGCTTCTTCTGGTATGTCAAATCCTTCAGGTTGTGTCATGTACACATCCTCAAGAAGATTCCCATTAAGGAAAGCAGTTTTGACATCCATCTGCCATATTTCATAATCATGATATGCAGCGATAGCAAGTAAAATCCGAATAGATTTAAGCATTGCAACTGGTGAAAAGGTTTCATCATAGTCAACCCCATGAATTTGTTTATATCCTTTTGCAACCAGTATTGCCTTATAGGTATGTACCTTACCATCCATGTCAGTCTTCTTTTTGAAGACCCACTTGCATCCTATAGGGTTAACTCCTACAGGAGGCTCTACCAAGGTCCAAACTTGGTTTGTGTACATGGAATCCATTTCAAATTTCATGGCTTCTAGCCACTTCTCAGACTCGGGACCAATTATGGCCTCTTGGTAGGTCACAGGCTCATCTTGATCCATGAGTAATACATCACCTTGATCTGTTATGAGATATCCATATCTCTCAAGTAGGTGACGTATCCTGCTTGACCTACGCTGGTCTTGTTCTACTTGAGCAGGTTGCTCTTCCACAACTATTTGTGTTTCCTGCTCTAATTCCTCCATAGGTGTATCGATGCTTTGTGATTCTTGAATTTCTTCAAGCTCTACTTTCCTCCCACTGATTCCTTTGGAAATAAAATCCTTTTCTAGGAAAACTCCAGTTCGAGCGACAAACACTTTGCCCTCAGAAGGATTGTAGAAGTAATACCCTCTTGTTTCTTTAGGATACCCCACAAATTAGCATTTTTCAGATTTGGGCTCAAGCTTAGTTGAAAATTTTTGTTTCACATAAACTTCGCAACCCCAAATCTTCATGTAAGACATATGTGGTTTCTTACCACTCCATATCTCATATGGTGTCTTCTCAACCTTTTTGGATGGAACACGGTTAAGTGTGTAAGCTGCTGTCAATAGTGCATGTCCGCAAAAGGAGTTTGGAAGATCGGCGTGATTCACATGGATCGGACCATGTCTAACAGGGTTCGATTTCTTCTCTCAGATACACCATTCCATTGGGGTGTTCCAGGAGGAGTAAGTTGGGATAGGATCCCACACTCTTTCAGATGGTCATCAAACTCTAGGCTTAAATACTCACACCTCGATCTGATCGAAGAGTTTTAATATTCTTACCTAGTTAGTTTTGTACTTCATTCTTGAATTCCTTGAACTTTTCAAAGGACTCTTATTTGTGTTTCATTAAATACACATAACCATATCTACTGAAATCATCAGTAAATGTGATGAAGTACTGAAAACCTCCTCTGGATGGTATGTTCAGTGGTCCACATACATCAGTATGTATGAGGGCCAAAAGATCATTAGCTCTTTCACCTTTTCCTATGAATGGAGACTTTGTCATCTTTCCAATTAAACAAGATTTGCATGTCTCATATGATTCATAATCAAAAGAGTCCAAGAGTCCATCTTTATGGAGTTTGGAAATGCGTTTCTCATTTATGTGGCCTAATCGACAATGCCAAAGGTAAGTTGGATTTAACTCATTAGGTTTCATCCTTTTAGTATTAATGTTATAAATAGGCATTTCAAGATCAAGGACATATAGTCCATTGTTCATTTGTGCAGTAGCATAGAATATATCATTCAAATAAATTGAGCAACAATTGTTCTTTATTATAAACGAAAAACCAAACTTGTCCAAACAAGAAACGGAAATAATATTCCTGCTAATTGCAGGTACATAATAACAGTTCTCTAACTGAATTATTAAACCACTAGGTAAAGTCAATACATAAGTTCCTACGGCTAAAGCAGCAACCTTTGCTCCATTGCCAACTCGTAGGTCGACTTCACCTTTTGCCAAATCTCTAATCCTTTTTAGTCCCTGCACATTGGTACAAATGTGAGAACCGCATCCAGTATCTAATACCCATGATGCAGAAGTAGATAAATTAATTTCAATAACAAAAATACCTGAAGTTGAAATCTCTACTCCATTCTTCTTATCTTCCAGGTACTTTGGGCAGTTTCTCTTCCAGTGTCCGGTCTTACCGCAATGGAAGCAGGTGCCTTCTTTTGCTATGCCTCCACTAGGCTTTAAAGCAGCAACGATGGGTTTGGGTTTGGCAACTTCCTTGCCTTTCCCTTTATCACAACTTGGTGGGCCTTTTGTTCTGTCTCTTTCCATTTCCGATCATCAGAATGGACTTCCCTTTTGACTTCAGATTCTGCTCAGCAGTTCTTAACATGGCGAGCAGTTCAGGAAGAGATTTGCCCATATCATTCATATTGAAATTTAGGACAAATTGACTGAATCTATCTGGCAACGATTGCAAGATCAAATCAGTCGCAAGTTCCTTTCCGAGGGGAAAACCCAATCTTTCAAGGTTTTCCACATACCCAATCGTCTTGAGCACATGGGGACCTACAGGGGCTCCCTCAGCTAACTTGCCTTGAAAAAGGGCTTTTGAAACTTCAAACCTTTCATGCCTTGCTTGCTCTTGATAGAGCATCTTCAGGTGTTCGATCATATCGAACGCTGCCATGTTCTCATGTTGCTTTTGCAATTCTGAGTTCATGGTAGCTAGCATGAGACAAGCAGTTTCATTTGCATCATCGACATGCTTCTTATAAGTATCTCTTTCTGACTTAGGTGCAGAACTAGGAGGTTCCTCTTCAGGAACAGGTTTCTCCAAGACATACAACTTTTTATCATGTTTGAGGACAATCCTCAGGTTTCGGTGCCAATCCAGAAAATTTGTCCCAAACAATTTTTCTTTGTCAAGGATTGATCGCAAGATGTTGTTAGAGGTGTTTGTTGTTGTCATACCCCAAAATTTGCCCGTTAATCTTGCAAGACATTTTTCAATGCACTTCAATTCATTTTTCAAGACGGATCTTAAAGGAACAAAGACCCAACATACAGGTGGCCAAATCCAGGAAATGGCTTAAAATGGCTTGCTCGCTAGGCGAGCAAAACCCTTCGCCTAGCGAACCCTTCGCTACACCACTCGCCTAGCGAAGCTTGCGAATACCAGAAATTTTGAGCTTCATTCTGAGCTCATTAGGTCACAAAAAAATCATTATAAATACCACAACTTCAGTCAGAAGAAGGGGGGAGAAAAAGAGAGACAGCCGGACGGAGACAGAAAGAAGGAACAGCAAACCCTGGAGGCTAACCCAGAGAATTCAGAGCAACCCTAAAGGAAACCCTGAAGGAAACTCATCTGCACAAAGGTTACCTCCGCCCAGCTCAATCCGGCACCAACCCTAAGAGTGATCTGCCAATTCAACGTTGCAATTCAATTGCCAACAGGTTTGCACTACCACTACCGCTTTATGCTACCAATTTACATGTGGTATTATGATTGAATTTATAAATATATCTTAGGTTTTGCATGTGGATTTAAATATGTATGGATATCTTGAATGTTTAACCATAAAATTTCTGTAATGGATGCCATAGGGTGTGGAGCTTGCTGAAATCGTACTGTTCTTAAATTCAAAACCCGCAGCCGTTCGCTAGCACATCGTTAAGCGAACATGTAGCGAGGGTTCGCCAGGCCCTCGCTAGGCGAGGCAACAGCGAACATGACAGTCGCTGATTTTTCTGTTCTGATTTTTGCTAATCTAACATGTTTTATTATAACCATGCATGGTTTACCTGACATTATTATTGTTGTGATTCCTTTTGGTTTGGTGCAACTCTCGATTGCACCCTGATTTGGTATTCTGACCTGTTTGCTGAATATTGTAAGGGCTCACATACTCCTGGAAAAGGTAGCTTGCTAGGTATTCCACTTTATTTGTGGAATACCCCTGTGAAGATTCATCCTAATTACCTAATGGATTATAATGCGGAGATTCATCCTAATTACCTAATGGATTATAATGCGGAGATTCATCCTAATTACCTAATGGATTATAATGTGGAGATTCATCCTAATTACCTAATGGATTATAAAATATTGCCTTTGAATATGTGATCTTGGACCTCTTTTTGTTGCCTTACGGTATTACGGTATTACGGTCATGCCCCGCGAATGTGGGGATGCACTTAGCAAAGACCCTTCGGTTAAATCATCATGTCCCTATAAGATAAATCATAGTCCCTCGGATGTTGCCTGCGAATATATGATTTTTGTCCCTCGATGACCCGTCGTAGTAGCCTACGGTTAAATGATGATCGTCCCTTCGAATGCTAAGGTATCCTTACAAATGTTGCCTTCAATGACCAATCGATGACCCTACGATGTCCCTTTTACATCCAAAGGATAAAACTACTTACTTCTCAATAGTAAGGACAGTTTTACCCTCATAAGGATAGGAAATGCCCATAAAGACCTTGGGTAGGTATAACTCTTAAATGCTGACTCACAACCTAAAACATTTTTCATACATCACACTTTGCAAAACATCTACTAGAAAATCACCACTTGGTATACATTCACACTAGAATCATTGCCAAGTTATATTGTTCTAAACAGCTTTCAAAATTAAACGAGATAAATACTTTGTATACATTCATACTATACATTCATACTATAATATACCTCCCGAACCCAAAATCTAATTAAGGTCTTTCCTGTTCTTTTCCACCTTTCCTTATTGGATAAAAGAAAAGTCGGTGGCGACTCTTGCTATCCGCGACATTTGCCTTCCAAAGCAAAAACACACAAGTTAGTTCACCGTATGACAGAACTGGCGACTCTGCTGGGGACTTAAAAAGAGAGGTTGCCTTAAAAAAAACAAGATCACTTATTTGAATTGTCTGATTTACTTTTAAGGGATTGCTTGGGTATCTTATGCTTGAGTGAAAGATCCTACACCCGGATCTAGTTTACCTTAGGTAAGTAGCAAGAGATCATCGCGACTATCCGGCGTATACTGGAATGGTTAAAATGATGGCTACGGTTAATGTGACACTTTGGATGTCCTGATGTTCCTCATGTTTACTTGAGGAAAAATTCGGCGTCTACGTGGTGTCATCAAAGCATTAACCAGACCTTTAGAACCCTAATTGACTCATCCTAGCCATTAGAAAGTAGTAAGATAACTGACTTCGGTTCCGACTGGGGTTGGTTGATACTCGATACTACACTCTTTGAGATTGGACTTTAGGGAAATTTTGGTCAACCGCTTGGTGTTGCACTGAAGTGGACTTAAGGAAAGGTCGATGATTTGAGACCCTTCTAGAACCCGGTTACTATTCTAGGACAGGTGGAACCAACCAAACTTCAGCGGGGAGGGTACTTACCTATGGAACTCATGCAAGCCTTAAAACCTAGGAATGATTGCGGTGTGACTTGTTTGTGGCTGTTACTTACTTGACATCTGTCGCATCCGCGAAAATCAACCGGCGAAGCTCAAATAAAAATACAACACAGAGCCGCCACTGCGCGTTATTTATCCCAAGATAGGGAAAGGAAACGCTCAAAGAAACCTGGAAAGGAAATGGTCTCGCGACCAGAGAGAAAGGGTAAGGGAGTCGGTTACGCAAGAGGAAGGTATTAGCACCCCTCACGTCCGTCGTACTCGACGGGATCCACGTCCTAGAAAATAGAATAGGTTGCTAAACATCACACACACACACAGGGAACGCAGGTGGGGTTAAGAGAAGGGAGCTCGATAGGATGTCGCATCCTATGCCTACATATCTTGTCTGGAACAAGAATCAGAGCCACTGTAGTTCGGCTTACGCACGCCAAACAACACAAAACATACAAACAAGCAAGGGTGGAAAACATGGAGCCCGACAACCACTGGATGGAATTACGTCAGCATCCGAACCAAAACACACTCACAAGGGCAAACGTGGAGCCCGACTGCCAATCACTGGGCTTACGTCAGCATCCGAACCAAAACACAATCAGATAACAAACAAACACACACAAAAAAAGAAAAAGGTTGCCCGGAGTGGTCTCGCGCGACCACCTGCCTACATACCTCGTCTGGAACGAGGATCAGGGCGATGTAGTTCCCCTGAAAGGGAAAGGAAGAACATGCAAACTAGTAGGGAGTCGGGAACTCGAGCCTACAAGTCATCAAGCAAGCCAGAAGAGACGCTGAGACGTCAGAAGAAACAGCACACACAGACTAACAGGGAGTCGGGAACTCGAGCCTGATAGCTGGCAAACAAAACACACGCAAAAAAGAAAAGGGTGCCCGGAGTGGTCTCGCACGACCACCTGCCTACATACCTCGTCTGGCACGAGGATCAGGGCGATGTAGTTCCCCTGAAAGGGATTGAATTGCTAGCCAGAAACCGGGGAAAAGACACACTACTAGGGAGCTGGACTCGAGCCTAGTGTTGTCATGCATCGTTTACCCTAAGTTCAGTTTTCTATCCTACTTGCATAAGCAAACTACTCCTATCCAGGAAAGAAGCAAGCACACAAGCATACAGCATAATTCAAGCATACATCAAATGAGAACAAGCATCTCAAACAGATATCCACACAGCACGCACTATAACCAAACAAGTGGCTCACACAATAGGTTTGACTGCCGAAGCGAGTCGTCTGTACGGGCTGGGTTTGCTCTTAACCTTGCCATTACGAGGCTAAGGTGAAGCAGATGAAAGGATGAAGTGAGGATGAGACCTCACAGCTCTTATCCCTAACCAGGGAGAGCTTCTGACAAATGAGCATGGGTCCAGAATGGGGGAACCCTTCTATACTCAGAGACTCTGACACAATGTGCACTGCACAAGATCTTGGGCTTATGTTCTCAATGCTACAACCATGTAATGGGAGCAATGAGAAGACTCACAGAATAGTGGGGGGTAGATTGCATACCCCTACCTTCCACCAATTGCCTTATTTAAAGGACTTTCACCTGCTTGGCACGAAAAATAAACAACCACAATCATTGCCTCTTAAGGAGGACTTCAGACATTTATTTGCCCGGCCCGGTAACAGCCGGGTCTCCAGACTACATGAAGTTAGGAAGTTATACCTCAATGCAAGTTGCTTAAGCAAAGCAAAGCAAAAGTTCACAAGGAACTGAGCAACTAAAAGTACCTGGAAACAGTCAAACACAGTTAGTACTCAGACAGACAAAACTAAACAGCAAGTATCAACCAATTAATCTATACAGATCAATGCACAACAAAGCAAGCTCAAAGCTCAATCCCAAACTTCACAACCTACAAAACAATGTTATGTTAGTGTACAAACATCAAACAACATCAATTACATTTAACTTGATTCATTCTCCATGTGCATTATGCTTTTGATCCTGAAAAATCAAGCAAATATTAGCAACAAGACCACTAGGCTAAGCCTAGGGTCCAAAGGCAAGAAAAAATCCTAAACAGCAAGGTATCTCTAACCAAACTCAAGCTAAAGTCAAACAAGAGTCAACACAATTAGTCCCATGTCCATATCATTTATTATACTCATTTCATGCACAAAACAATTCAAACTAGTTCAAATGAAGCACCAAACATGCAAACAGAACTATTGCATTCAAATCCACATCAAAACAAATCTAAAAATTCTCAAATAATTTACACCTAAACAGGACCTAATCCAGGTATGGCACACCAAATTTCAGCTTAATTGGGCAAAGGTAACTATGTCAATGAAAATCAACAAAAACAGACACAACTATATGCTCCAAATCACAACATCAACACATGCTTCCCCTTCAAAAATTCATAACTCAATGAAAACAGTAAAGAAATGAGTGAGACCAAAACAGGGATGTCACATCATGTGTCTATAACTATCATACAAAATTTCATGATCATTCAATACAATATGAGCATTTCACATTGATTCTACCAACCTATGTCACATGAACTTGTAAATTCAACCACCAGAGATGAAAAATAGCAATCAATTTGAAAATGCCACATAAAATTCCACAAAAATTCACATAGCATCTTAACATGTTAATGAACCATCATGCAAAATTTCACATCATTTCACCAAGTATAGGTCACTCAAATAAATCCAGCAAATTGACATAATGAGGTGTGACACAAATTGTCACACCTAAGTTCAAAAATTCATAACTCAATGGTCAGGCATCAAAAATTCATAAAGTTTACATGGAAATGAGCATCAATCAGTCAAGAATCATCACAAAAATTTTCAAGAATTTCTTTTAGAATATGAGGATTTCATGATCACAATAGCACAAGGTACCAAAAATGCACATATGTGAAAGAACCCTAGGTCAAATATTATTTCTACCATGCACAACTTTGACCAATAGGTCAAAAAATCCTACAGTCAACAACAAAGTCAACACAAAAATTTCCACATTTTTCTGAATTTTCTATGATTTTCTATGAATTTTTTAAAGTCATTGTGAATTTTCTAATAATTATTTGAATTAATATAATTAAAATGAAATTGCAGTGGCATAGTTGTAATTATGAGCGCGGGGGCGGTAAACGTCCAGTTTGAAAATTCAAATGGTTTTTCAGATCAAACACACTAACTTCATCCCTTCCATTCCAGATTTTTCCAGAAATGCAATGAACACTCAAGAACACAAATTTTCCAAATCAACACCAAAACGAACAAATGGATAGCCGTTGGACTCGTCTAAGCACGAGGATCTCGAATCTCAACTTAATTTCATCTAAATGTTCATGTATCTCTCAAATCGAACGAGTTAGTGTTTTGGATCCAATCTTTAAATCCAGATTTCTTCACCTACAGTCATCTATTTCATAAACTAAACACATCACCATAACCTATGTAGCATGCTCTTTCAAACGCACATGAACATTAAGCATTTCGTGAGTTTCGAATTTCACATACCTGGAGATGGCAGCAGTGAAATCGGTGTTCTTCGAGCTTTTCTTCCTCAAACAGATGCACTAGATGCTTCAAAGAGTTGGATGATGCGATTATGTTTGATTGAAACAGCTCCTAATGCTCACAATCACAATTTGCCATTGATGATGCTTCTTTGAACAGTTGAGTTTCGCACTGCTTTTCACTCCAATCTTCACAAACAGTCGGAGATGATGATGATAGGAGTTCAAATCAAAAAGAAACTCGAAGATTGATCAACAATTGATGAAGTTTGATGAAGTTGAAGGTTTTGGTGTTCTTGAAGATTTGAGAGAATGTGATGAGTTTTCAGATCTGGTTTTGGGATTTGTGATATTCTGTTATGATTAGAATGTGTTTAGGAATATATACTTCAGCTTAATCCACACTTAATCACCTTAATTAACCAAACCAAATGTAATTAGCATAATGTGATTTAATTGTGAAAGCTCCAAAACGCCCTTGCCAACTATTGCCATATGACAGCTCATGACAGCCCAAGCAAGTCACATTTGATGTTTAGAGGCAAATGCAAGATCAAAACAGAGTTGTGTGTTGATACCAAAGCTTCTGCATCAATGCATAGCATTTTATAACAGTATGCATCGATGCGTAACTTGTATGTATCGATACATAGCACTTTTTAACAGTATGCATCGACACAGAACTCGTATGCATCGATACATAGCATTTTTTAACAGTATGCATCAATGCGTAACTTGTTTGTATCAATACACAGCACTTTTCAACAGTATGCATCGACACATAACTCGTATGCATCGATACATAGCACTTTTTGCCTTGCATGCATCGATGCGAAACTCGTATGTATCGATACATGGAAAATTTTGCCATGCACGCCCGGTGGTAATTTGATCATATCTCCTCAACCGTTCATCCGATTCTCATGATCTTGGACTTTTTGGAAATGGGAGAGAAAGATCTACAACTTTCATGTTCAACAAAATTTCATTTGAAGCCTTTTTGACGTTGGAAAGTCACGCTGAAGTTGGTCCAAAACTTGCCATTCTTTGGAAACTTTCAAATTACATATCACTTTCCATTTGGGAAACTCTTGATCCGGCTTCAAAAACCTCAAGGTAGATGTTTGACATGATGAATAAACCTCTTTTGGACATGAATGAAGTATCTCCAACCATTTCCACCTCCAAATCCATCAGATCATGCACAGTTGACCACAGTTGACTTTTTCATCTGATAGATGAATCTGGCAATGCATAGATCAATCTGAGCTCCAATCTTCAACTGAAATGGCTCAAGGGTGAAACCCTAGCCTCAATAAGCACAAAATAATCATAGAATGAACCCCATAACCATCATAAACCCCATCTCCTGATTATGCCCTGATTGGCCCAATGCAACTGATTAGGGTTGACCAGTGGTCAAAACCCTAATCTCAAGGAATCTGCCTCCATCTCCTGATGAAACCCAACCATAATGATGATGATGTATCACCTCAATCAAGATGAAGACCAATACCCTTTGAGCATCACAAAAAACCCTAATTCACAGTCCAATCCTCAGATGGCCAATGATCAGTCAATAAACCCTAGGCTTGCACTTTGACTTCCTCATCTTCTGAACAAGACTTGAGAGGATGACTTGCACAATGTAACCACATGATATGCAATATGCAATGCCTAATGACCTAAAAATGTAATGCAATATGTTAATGCTAGTCCCAAGAGAGGAGGGCAAATTTTGAGGTGTTACAGCTGCCCCTATTCAATCCACTGTGAACCTGTCGATACGAAATAGCCTCGGCTTTCGGATGATCAGGATGAAGAGTGATTGAATACCAAGAACAGACGAACAATTTGCACTCTGACGGGATAATAATTAACAACGCCTGTCAGCATCGGCGAAGAAACAAACTCTTGAAACGTCGACCTGGACACCAAAATAAATGGTAACACAGGGATAACCATGGCTTGAACACCACACATCCGCTCGGGATTATTATTCTTTTCCTTTTTATGCTTTTTCTTGAACCCCGAAATTTTTCTCTGCTCTTTTCATTTTCTTGAACCCCGAAATTTTCTCTGCGCAAACGACCCTCGGATCTCTGCATTTGAACCCCATTCTCCTGTTTGCCAAAATAAATGGACCCCATTCTCCGATTTGGACCCCAGTCGCCTGACGATGACTCGCGATCGCCAATATGAACCCCGTTCTCCAGAAAATGCCGCAACATCTCCCTTTCTCCATTTGAACCCCATCTCCAGAAAATGTCTCCACATTTCCTTTTCTCCATTTGAACCCCGTTCTCCAATCTCTCGTGATAATTCCGCTGGCAACGCCGGAAATAACACCAAACACCACTCTGAGGGCGACATATCAGAGGGTACACCTTCACAAAAGGAAGGTAACATGTGTATCTCTTCCTCAGAAGACACCCGTAACGACCTCCACTGGCATCCGCCAAAGTCTAAGGTGACACATGAACAGAAGATAATCCTGCGGACCTCCTCCTGGATATAATCTTCAACTCCAATCTTCATTTGAACCCCAGAAAATACCTCAGTATCTCCTTTTCTCCATTTGAACCCCGGAAAATGCCTCAGCATATACTCTTCTCTGATTGAACCCCGATCTCCAGAAAATGTCGCAACATCTCCTTTTCTCCATTTGAACCCTGGAATCGCGCTGATCGCGTAACGTCTTCTGATATCATTCCCATCTCTGTCCGACGGAAACATTTCCTCCAATATCGCACTACTGGGGAACACTGCTGATCTGACGTCATGGTACCACACTCCTCAGAGTAACATTTTCAACCAGACACTGACTGATGACTGGGAGAAAACTCAACGTTTACTGGACATCGAACAATGATGTTGACAGGACATCGAACAATGATGTTTACAGGACATCGAACAATGATGTTGACAGGACATCGAACAATGATGTTGACAGGACATCAAACAAGGATGTTGACAGGACATCAAACAAGGATGTTGACAGGACATCAAACAATGATGTTGACAGGACATCAAACAATGATGTTGACAGGACATCAAACAAGGATGTTGACAGGACATCAAACAAGGATGTTGACAGGACATCAAACAATGATGTTGACAGGACATCAAACAAGGATGTTGACAGGACATCAAACAAGGATGTTGACAGGACATCAAACAAGGATGTTGACAGGACATCAAACAAGGATGTCGACAGGACATCAAACAATGATGTTGACAGGACATCAAACAATGATGTTGACAGGACATCAAACAATGATGTTGACAGGACATCAAACAATGACCGACCAGACATTAAACAATGACTGGGAAATAACTCGACGTTTACTGGACATCGAATGATGATGTTTACAGGACACCAAAGAAAGCTCGACCAGACACTTACTGATGACTGGGAAATACTGTTGCTCCAAAATCCCGCTGCTGAACTCCTCGGAGTATCGTCTTCACTATCCGGCAAAACCAATCCTCAAGCGGTAACCACGGCTTGAATTGCGCTGATCGCGTAACGTCCTCTGATGTTATTTCCATCTCTGTCCGACGGAAACATCTCCTCCAATATCGCACTACTAGGGAACATTGCTGATCTGACGTCATGATACCAAACTCCACAGAGTAAAATCTTCGCTTTCTGGCACAACCACCTCTCAAACGGTAACCACGGCTTGAGACTAGCTCTATGCTTGCAACAATGATGCATGATCTTTTTCTGCGTAATGCTCCATAATTATGGAAATGCTACGCGATTTATTATTTTTTCTATGCAATATGCTATGCTTATTTACATGATGAATGCATAAAAAATATCCCCCTCAAGGGACTCTTCTGAGGAGCACGAGACACTCTGCTGAGGAACTCGTCACTGCTCCGACTCCACCCTGCTGGGGAATAACACTGCTGCTGGGAAATAGGCAACCCTTGCTGGGGAAACCTCCTTTGCACCCAATCCGCTCGAGGAAATGCTGGGGATAAGAACCACCAACACTCTGTGGGGATACAGTCTTTTGACTTGCTGGGGATATACATCCTCCTCTGCTTCGGGAACCCTCACAGATACCTGCTGACTTCACTGGGGAAATGCTCACAGATACTCCGCTGGGGAAATAGCAATCTCCAGACTCGACTGGGGATGCATTGATCTGACACCTGCTGGGCAACCCTCCTGACCCTGCTAGGGAAACGCATACCACTCCGCTGTGGACAATCCATGCAATCCATAGGTAGAATCATCTCAGCTGGGGATGCAGATATCCGTCCGCTACGGGAACTTGTTCAATCCACTGGTAGGATGAACACTGCTGGAGATATATATCATTGAAACCCGCTCCACTCGGGGAACTGCTGGAGATATATTTCTTTGAACCCGCTCCACTCGGGGAATAGCAACCTTCTGGCCTGGCTGCTGAGGAAACACCGTTTTACACCTGCCGGGATAACTATCCTGACTCGGCTGGAGAAGTCCACAGACATTGGATCTGCTGGGGAGCTAGTCCTATGACTCTGCTTGGGGACCTAGCTGGAAAAATGAGAATAGTTGGTACCACACTCGTCGACTCGTCGAACCACGGTATCCACCTCCCAATCTCGTATCGACTTTCCACTTTTGAGAATTCCCATACTCGTCTGGACCTTTTCTGCTCCATCATCTTATATTCCAAGTCGCTCCGCGCTCGACGAGAGAGCGTACTCCTGGGAGTTATACAGAAATCTCAATTTTCCGACTTTGAAGAGTCTTCTTGGTTAATTCCAAAGGTCGTCGGACGTCTCGACGTCTCTCACTGCTTCTCTACCCATCCATTCGTTTCTGGTCAAACTCTGCGGGGAATTTCTACAGACTTCCAAATCTTCCGACTTTGAAGAGTCTTCTTGATTATCATCAAGGATCGTCGTACGCCTCAACGTCACTTCGTCGTTTTTCATTCATTCGTTCCTGAGCGAACTCTCTGGGGATCTGTTACAAAGCTTCCACATCACAACATGCAAGTGAGTGAAAATATCCAACAGTTCCTGCAAAACAGACCGTTAGATAAAACCGTGCCCCAGGCGTGTCAAGATTTCAACACTTGGGTCACTCAACCTTCCAAATAAGACTTCAAGCTTTCAATCTTATAGGCATGCATTGGAAGGGACCTGTATGTTTTAAAATGCAAGATTCTTTATCAAAAATATCTGGATGTTTTTGCAATCAAAGCGGTTATGAAAAACAAAAACAAAATTATTTGACTGAATTTGCATTTTATTGATTTGAAAAGTGTGTGGCTCAAATGAGCAATACAAAAGGAAGCAATTCCTGAAAAGAGGTAATCGCACACAAAAGGAAAAATCTATCCTAATGGCAATGTGAAACCCGTGATCTCATCGAGTTCCAACTCGGTTACACCCCATATGTCCTCAGACTCTCCTTGCTTTCTGCCTTCTGAACAAGACAATTCCAACTGATCCCTACCGGGTATTATCCATGATGCTTTAACCAAAGCGCAAACGATCATGCTAGACGCAGTTGTTCGTTTCAATCCCTCTTTTGCCTGGACCGCCCTTTCGGGTTTTCAGTCCACCGGGATACCCTTTTTTGCCCAAGTCGCCTTCTCAGGTTTTCGACTTGCCGGGTGTACAGTTATTTCATTTCATCCCTAATTTTTGCCCGAACCTTTTTTCTGTTTTTGGTTCGCCGGGATGCCCATTTTTGCCTGGACTATTTTGTTCTTTTCGCCCAGCGGGTCTCTTTTATACGAAGTATTTTTTAACTGCGTCCGCATTCACAGGGGATGGAAAATCTTCGCCATCCATGGTCGTTAGCAATAAGGCTCCACCAGAGAAAACCTCCTTGACCACGAATGGACCTTCATAATTCGGTGTCCATTTGCCCCTTCGATCGTTTTGAGGAGGAAGGATCCTTTTCAGCACCATATCACCCACGTGATACACCCGAGGTCATACCTTCTTGTCAAAAGCATGCTTCATCCTCTGCTGGTACAACTGCCCATGACAGATGGCTGCTAGCCTCTTTTCCTCAATCAGGCTCAACTCTTCGTACCGGGTCCTTACCCATTCAGCCTCTTGCAACTTCACGTCCATCAGGACTCTTAAAGAGGGAATCTGAACCTCAACAGGTAATACAACCTCCATTCCATATACCAATGAGAAAGGAGTTGCCCCAGTAGACGCACTCCTCGAGGTTCAGTACCTGGGATACCAGTTTCCTACTCAATCACACCATCGGTGCATTCAAACGTTATCCGGGCAACAAAAGCTCATTCACCTTAACCTCCCCATCAGACATCAGAATCCGTTCGGATTCAGGGTCAGGCCCCTCCTCCGGGATCGGTTACTCTCAATCTTTCGATTGGAGCACCTCGAGATGTCCTCATCAGGGAACTCAAACTTCATCGGTTGATAACCTCAACGGGTTGCAGAGAGATGTAATCAGACAATACACCCCTTGATTGCTTTCTGAGCGGATCACAACTCAGTCAACATTCTTTTGCTCTCCCGCAACCCGTCCGGTCGATGCTGGCTTCTCAAACACATACCCGATCGGATCCATCTCGGAAATCCACAAAATGGCATGAATCAGCATATACTGTCTCAGTCGGCGAGCAGCCTATGCCAAAGTATATCAAGTTTTCTCGAACAGTGAATGTATTGTTTCACAGTCGGTAAACTTTTTGCTAAGGTAAATTGCATGCTCTTTTCGACAAGACGCGTCATGCTGACCCAATTCACCTTGTAGACCCCTCGAAGGCCGTCAAGTACAGATTAACAATTGCTCCTTCCACAGGAGGTATCAGAATCAGAGGTTCCTGCAACTTTTCTTTTATCTTTTGCTTCCCTTGGCAATCATTATTTCACCTGACCGTTTGATCTTTCTTTTTTCAACATCTCGAATATAGGTTCACACGTGGCTGTTAGATGAGATGTGAACCATGACAGGTAGTTCAATCTTTCTAAGAAACCACGAACCTCTTTTTTTTCCGGTTCAGGCATTCTTATTGTTCTTTTTTTTTTTTTTTTTGCAGGATGAACCTCGATTCCTCTCTTACAATGAACCCCAACAGCTTACCGGATCGCACTCTGATAGTGCACTTACTCGAATTCAACCTCAGTTTGAATTGTCTCGACTGGTCAAATGACTTGCCCCCAGTCTGCCAGATGCCCCACTTCCGTATGGGACTTTGCTATCATGTCATAGCATAGCATTCAACTTCATGATAAATCATATCATGAAACAAAGTCACCACGGCTCTCTGATACAGGCACTGGCGTTCTGCTTCTTTAGAGGACAGTCTCCTTTCCATGGTAGCTTGTGTACAACGACATCGGTATCCGACCCTGGCATATCCTGACATAACCAGGTGAAGGCATCCACGTGCTTCCTTCAACAGGACTACCATTTTGCTCTTGACTTGCCTCTGAAGCGGCTCCAATTTTCCTTCCTGACCTCGGCGGTTCTTGGAATAACAATCTCAATCCGCTCTTCGTGCGGCTGAATCACCTTCTCCTCTTGTCTTGACAACCTGGCTAATTTCCAGCAGATCACAATCTTCTTCGCCTTCTTCTTCAGCATGATAGTTCGGTTTGTCGAAGTCATATGAGGTGTAACCAAATTGTTATCAACGAGATCCGGAGAATTATTTTTGAATTCGGAACGAGACAAATCAACAGGAAAAAGAAAAAAAACAGAAAACAAACATTGCCATTTTTATTTGTTTTTAAACTGCAAAAATAAATGAAAAACAGGGAACACCGCTTTTTGACTGAAAAACATCCATTTATTAATGATGCAGAAAATGCAAATTTAAACATGAGGTGACCCTTACAATGGACCATTACGTGTCGGGCAACACGTATGGCTTTCATGCAAATAAACTGAAAACAAGAAATATTACTCTTCCGGACGAGTGTCAGTGATGATCTTGTTAGGCCTTCCAGCTTCCTGGTACGCACGGCTTTATCCAACTATTGAACTTGCAGTTACCATCAGTCTCTTCACCCATCCCACAGGCGTGATCCGAATCTTCAGCAACTGCACTCACCATCGCCTGACCATGTGCCGACATGGGATTGGCATTAACGTTCGGAGATGGCGCAAAATTGATAGCCTTGGAGTCTACCAGATCCTGGACAACATTCTTGAATGCTCTACAGCCCTCAATGTTATGCCCCGGTGTTCCAGAATGAAATTCGCACTGGGCATTCTCATCATAGTTGGTTGGCCTCTGATCAGGTTCTAATGGAGCTAATGTCCTCAATTGTACCATTCCGAGATCTTTCAACTTCCTCAACAGAAGAGCATACGGTATAGGTGGCCTATCAAATTAACGATCAACCCCCTTTCCTCTTACCTGATTCCCAGCTCTCTGTGCTCCCGGGCGAGGTGACGGATGTCTCGGTGGTACAGATGAACCACCAACAGGAATGGTTGCAGTGGCAGCATAAGGGTGATAACGATCCTTACCGCATTCTCTTTTAGTCTGCGCACCACCTGATTCAACCTTCTTCTTGGGCTGACCACTGTCAAGGGATTTCTTCACCACAGAGCCAGAGGGATTTGTTACTTCGGACGACGGAACCTTTCCCCGAACTTTCTCCTTGATCATCCAGCCCTCAATCCTTTCTAATCTCTCGGCCATGGCTTTCTGCCCCAAGGCAAGCCCTTGCACAACCCTGAACAAATCCCTCACCATCTCTTTCAGTTCGAGGATGTCGGCGTTGGGAGGATCCATCAGTTTGGATTTGTTGCCCCTAGCAGGATATCTGAGCAAACAAGCTATGCGCACCGGTTGACACCTACAAAACAGCAAATGTGTTAATATGCATGAATGCAACGTCTGTCCATATGAGGAAGATTTTGTCCTTTGATTCTGGTTTCATCGAGACAGCTAATATTTTGACATCCACATTCTGAAATTCAAGATGTCTCTCAACCAGATTCTCAATCAATAATACTCCCCATATGGCTAGACGTGAGTTTGATGCAGATGAATGCAAAATGAGAATGATGCAGATGTATGCAATGCACTGGGCCATCCTCCAAGTCATCTGATCATTTGTTGCTCTGAATCACAGCCCTGATCTCTGAATTGATCACAACCATCTGAGGAATCTGTAACCACCAATCTGACCCACGGGTTCCGAAATAAACGGAAGACAGATACATCATCATCATCATCATCACCAAACCGTCTCTGAACAGATACCCATCATCATCTGAATCGGCCCGGGGAATCCCGAAATAAACGGATCCCCACTGATAAACAACTCGGCCCGGGGAATTCCTGAAATAAACGGATCCCCACTAATAAATCACGGACAGCACTCCGGCGTCTCTGAAATAAACGGCCATAAATCCGACTTATAAATATGACTCTGATCCACGGAACAAAAAGTCACCATCTGAACATGCATCTGTAAGAATCACCCTCCCCTCACAGGTAAATTCTAATCAGGTCACCCTAAGGCGGATAATAGTTTCGACAATCGGGCAGAGATACTCAATGGGTTTGCCCTTTCGGGTGTGCCATTGTAGCTCTCCTGAGATCGTCTAAACCAAAGATCCGGGAAATGATCGGTCACCAGAGTCAACAGTCCAAAAGAGATAAACCAACCAAAGTGGAAAATCCCACTGGAAGAGCATTTCTCAGATGAACCTCGTCCGGCTTGTGGTATGTCACGTCGCAACATCATGCCCAACCGACATGTGAGCGACGCGAGACCACACTAATCCTAGGTGTATACTCGGGCCTGGGTTTTAGCCCCACTCAGAACACCCACCCCAAACAGAGGGAACCACCTGCACAGAGGACGGCAACAACATGATAGTATGATGCATGCAGACATTAATGCAAATATATACACAGTGGTTAGAATAATAAATGCAATAAATAATACAAAACAAGCAACCTAAACTATCCTAGAACGCTAGGAAGGACTCGCTTAGGGAAGATGGACCAGCACAGGTCAACATCTTAATAGGGTCCCCAGCAGAGTCGCCAGCTGTCGCATCCGCGAAAATCAACCGGCGAAGCTCAAATAAAAATACAACACAGAGCCGCCACTGCGCGTTATTTATCCCAAGATAGGGAAAGGAAACGCTCAGAGAAACCTGGAAAGGAAATGGTCTCGCGACCAGAGAGAAAGGGTAAGGGAGTCGGTTACGCAAGGGGAAGGTATTAGCACCCCTCACGTCCGTCGTACTCGACGGGATCCACGTCCTAGAAAATAGAATAGGTTGCTAAACATCACACACACACACAGGGAACGCAGGTGGGGTTAAGAGAAGGGAGCTCGATAGGATGTCGCATCCTATGCCTACATATCTTGTCTGGAACAAGAATCAGAGCCACTGTAGTTCGGCTTACGCACGCCAAACAACACAAAACATACAAACAAGCAAGGGTGGAAAACATGGAGCCCGACAACCACTGGATGGAATTACGTCAGCATCCGAACCAAAACACACTCACAAGGGCAAACGTGGAGCCCGACTGCCAATCACTGGGCTTACGTCAGCATCCGAACCAAAACACAATCAGATAACAAACAAACACACACAAAAAAAGAAAAAGGTTGCCCGGAGTGGTCTCGCGCGACCACCTGCCTACATACCTCGTCTGGAACGAGGATCAGGGCGATGTAGTTCCCCTGAAAGGGAAAGGAAGAACATGCAAACTAGTAGGGAGTCGGGAACTCGAGCCTACAAGTCATCAAGCAAGCCAGAAGAGACGCTGAGACGTCAGAAGAAACAGCACACACAGACTAACAGGGAGTCGGGAACTCGAGCCTGATAGCTGGCAAACAAAACACACGCAAAAAAGAAAAGGGTGCCCGGAGTGGTCTCGCACGACCACCTGCCTACATACCTCGTCTGGCACGAGGATCAGGGCGATGTAGTTCCCCTGAAAGGGATTGAATTGCTAGCCAGAAACCGGGGAAAAGACACACTACTAGGGAGCTGGACTCGAGCCTAGTGTTGTCATGCATCGTTTACCCTAAGTTCAGTTTTCTATCCTACTTGCATAAGCAAACTACTCCTATCCAGGAAAGAAGCAAGCACACAAGCATACAGCATAATTCAAGCATACATCAAATGAGAACAAGCATCTCAAACAGATATGCACACAGCACGCACTATAACCAAACAAGTGGCTCACACAATAGGTTTGACTGCCGAAGCGAGTCGTCTGTACGGGCTGGGTTTGCTCTTAACCTTGCCATTACGAGGCTAAGGTGAAGCAGATGAAAGGATGAAGTGAGGATGAGACCTCACAGCTCTTATCCCTAACCAGGGAGAGCTTCTGACAAATGAGCATGGGTCCAGAATGGGGGAACCCTTCTATACTCAGAGACTCTGACACAATGTGCACTGCACAAGATCTTGGGCTTATGTTCTCAATGCTACAACCATGTAATGGGAGCAATGAGAAGACTCACAGAATAGTGGGGGGTAGATTGCATACCCCTACCTTCCACCAATTGCCTTATTTAAAGGACTTTCACCTGCTTGGCACGAAAAATAAACAACCACAATCATTGCCTCTTAAGGAGGACTTCAGACATTTATTTGCCCGGCCCGGTAACAGCCGGGTCTCCAGACTACATGAAGTTAGGAAGTTATACCTCAATGCAAGTTGCTTAAGCAAAGCAAAGCAAAAGTTCACAAGGAACTGAGCAACTAAAAGTACCTGGAAACAGTCAAACACAGTTAGTACTCAGACAGACAAAACTAAACAGCAAGTATCAACCAATTAATCTATACAGATCAATGCACAACAAAGCAAGCTCAAAGCTCAATCCCAAACTTCACAACCTACAAAACAATGTTATGTTAGTGTACAAACATCAAACAACATCAATTACATTTAACTTGATTCATTCTCCATGTGCATTATGCTTTTGATCCTGAAAAATCAAGCAAATATTAGCAACAAGACCACTAGGCTAAGCCTAGGGTCCAAAGGCAAGAAAAAATCCTAAACAGCAAGGTATCTCTAACCAAACTCAAGCTAAAGTCAAACAAGAGTCAACACAATTAGTCCCATGTCCATATCATTTATTATACTCATTTCATGCACAAAACAATTCAAACTAGTTCAAATGAAGCACCAAACATGCAAACAGAACTATTGCATTCAAATCCACATCAAAACAAATCTAAAAATTCTCAAATAATTTACACCTAAACAGGACCTAATCCAGGTATGGCACACCAAATTTCAGCTTAATTGGGCAAAGGTAACTATGTCAATGAAAATCAACAAAAACAGACACAACTATATGCTCCAAATCACAACATCAACACATGCTTCCCCTTCAAAAATTCATAACTCAATGAAAACAGTAAAGAAATGAGTGAGACCAAAACAGGGATGTCACATCATGTGTCTATAACTATCATACAAAATTTCATGATCATTCAATACAATATGAGCATTTCACATTGATTCTACCAACCTATGTCACATGAACTTGTAAATTCAACCACCAGAGATGAAAAATAGCAATCAATTTGAAAATGCCACATAAAATTCCACAAAAATTCACATAGCATCTTAACATGTTAATGAACCATCATGCAAAATTTCACATCATTTCACCAAGTATAGGTCACTCAAATAAATCCAGCAAATTGACATAATGAGGTGTGACACAAATTGTCACACCTAAGTTCAAAAATTCATAACTCAATGGTCAGGCATCAAAAATTCATAAAGTTTACATGGAAATGAGCATCAATCAGTCAAGAATCATCACAAAAATTTTCAAGAATTTCTTTTAGAATATGAGGATTTCATGATCACAATAGCACAAGGTACCAAAAATGCACATATGTGAAAGAACCCTAGGTCAAATATTATTTCTACCATGCACAACTTTGACCAATAGGTCAAAAAAATCCTACAGTCAACAACAAAGTCAACACAAAAATTTCCACATTTTTCTGAATTTTCTATGATTTTCTATGAATTTTTTAAAGTCATTGTGAATTTTCTAATAATTATTTGAATTAATATAATTAAAATGAAATTGCAGTGGCATAGTTGTAATTATGAGCGCGGGGGCGGTAAACGTCCAGTTTGAAAATTCAAATGGTTTTTCAGATCAAACACACTAACTTCATCCCTTCCATTCCAGATTTTTCCAGAAATGCAATGAACACTCAAGAACACGAATTTTCCAAATCAACACCAAAACGAACAAATGGATAGCCGTTGGACTCGTCTAAGCACGAGGATCTCGAATCTCAACTTAATTTCATCTAAATGTTCATGTATCTCTCAAATCGAACGAGTTAGTGTTTTGGATCCAATCTTTAAATCCAGATTTCTTCACCTACAGTCATCTATTTCATAAACTAAACACATCACCATAACCTATGTAGCATGCTCTTTCAAACGCACATGAACATTAAGCATTTCGTGAGTTTCGAATTTCACATACCTGGAGATGGCAGCAGTGAAATCGGTGTTCTTCGAGCTTTTCTTCCTCAAACAGATGCACTAGATGCTTCAAAGAGTTGGATGATGCGATTATGTTTGATTGAAACAGCTCCTAATGCTCACAATCACAATTTGCCATTGATGATGCTTCTTTGAACAGTTGAGTTTCGCACTGCTTTTCACTCCAATCTTCACAAACAGTCGGAGATGATGATGATAGGAGTTCAAATCAAAAAGAAACTCGAAGATTGATCAACAATTGATGAAGTTTGATGAAGTTGAAGGTTTTGGTGTTCTTGAAGATTTGAGAGAATGTGATGAGTTTTCAGATCTGGTTTTGGGATTTGTGATATTCTGTTATGATTAGAATGTGTTTAGGAATATATACTTCAGCTTAATCCACACTTAATCACCTTAATTAACCAAACCAAATGTAATTAGCATAATGTGATTTAATTGTGAAAGCTCCAAAACGCCCTTGCCAACTATTGCCATATGACAGCTCATGACAGCCCAAGCAAGTCACATTTGATGTTTAGAGGCAAATGCAAGATCAAAACAGAGTTGTGTGTTGATACCAAAGCTTCTGCATCAATGCATAGCATTTTATAACAGTATGCATCGATGCGTAACTTGTATGTATCGATACATAGCACTTTTTAACAGTATGCATCGACACAGAACTCGTATGCATCGATACATAGCATTTTTTAACAGTATGCATCAATGCGTAACTTGTTTGTATCAATACACAGCACTTTTCAACAGTATGCATCGACACATAACTCGTATGCATCGATACATAGCACTTTTTGCCTTGCATGCATCGATGCGAAACTCGTATGTATCGATACATGGAAAATTTTGCCATGCACGCCCGGTGGTAATTTGATCATATCTCCTCAACCGTTCATCCGATTCTCATGATCTTGGACTTTTTGGAAATGGGAGAGAAAGATCTACAACTTTCATGTTCAACAAAATTTCATTTGAAGCCTTTTTGACGTTGGAAAGTCACGCTGAAGTTGGTCCAAAACTTGCCATTCTTTGGAAACTTTCAAATTACATATCACTTTCCATTTGGGAAACTCTTGATCCGGCTTCAAAAACCTCAAGGTAGATGTTTGACATGATGAATAAACCTCTTTTGGACATGAATGAAGTATCTCCAACCATTTCCACCTCCAAATCCATCAGATCATGCACAGTTGACCACAGTTGACTTTTTCATCTGATAGATGAATCTGGCAATGCATAGATCAATCTGAGCTCCAATCTTCAACTGAAATGGCTCAAGGGTGAAACCCTAGCCTCAATAAGCACAAAATAATCATAGAATGAACCCCATAACCATCATAAACCCCATCTCCTGATTATGCCCTGATTGGCCCAATGCAACTGATTAGGGTTGACCAGTGATCAAAACCCTAATCTCAAGGAATCTGCCTCCATCTCCTGATGAAACCCAACCATAATGATGATGATGTATCACCTCAATCAAGATGAAGACCAATACCCTTTGAGCATCACAAAAAACCCTAATTCACAGTCCAATCCTCAGATGGCCAATGATCAGTCAATAAACCCTAGGCTTGCACTTTGACTTCCTCATCTTCTGAACAAGACTTGAGAGGATGACTTGCACAATGTAACCACATGATATGCAATATGCAATGCCTAATGACCTAAAAATGTAATGCAATATGTTAATGCTAGTCCCAAGAGAGGAGGGCAAATTTTGAGGTGTTACAACATCATAACATCATAACATCATAACATCATAACATCATAACATCATGACATCATGACATTGTACTAACCATTTCAAGGACTTAGGGATTTAGCTTTGCTCTGTTAAACAGGCTATGGCTTCCAGGAAGACTATCCGGATCAATCTTGTAGCGATCTCTCCTCAACTCAAGGATTTAGTGTCAGAACTGCCCAATCATGCTCAGTTCATCAAGAAACACGGTTCTCTCCTCAATTTAGTTACCACCGGTTTCAAAGAAGATATGATGAGAGTTCTATTCCAGTTCTTCGATCCTAAACATCATTGCTTCACCTTCCCAGATTATCAGTTGGTACCCACATTAGAAGAATTCTCCAGGCTGCTTGGGATACCTGTCCTTGATCAAACACCTTTCAGTGGTTTAGAAAAGATTCCGAAGTCTGAAGAAGTTGCCGCGGCTTTACACATGACAAAGTCCGACATTGAAGCTAATTTGGTAACAAGAAGTGGAGTTAAGGGTTTACTTGCCAAATTTCTGATAAATAAGGCCCGAGAATTCCTAAAAGTTATGAATATTCATGCTTTCGAAGATGTCCTAGCACTACTAATCTATGGTTTGGTGCTATTTCCTAATCCGGATCAATTCATAGACATGAATGCTGTTAGGATATTTCTCACTCATAACCCTGTGCCTACCTTGCTTGGAGACATTTCGCATTACCTTCACACTCATACTATGAAAAGGCAAGGGACTCTCATGTGCTGTGTATCTTTATTATCTAGGTGGTTTATTTCGCACCTTCCTCAATCAGTCTTGAAGAATGAGCAAAATTTGAAATGGTCCCAACGGATAATGTCGCTTTCCCATTCAGACATCCATTGGTGTCCTCAACCCAAAGAAAATGTTATCATCATTGATCGTTGTGGAGAATTCTCTAACGTACCACTCCTAGGGATAAGAGGAGGTATTACTTATAATCCAGCTTTAGCCCTACGTCAGTTTGGTTATGCTAGAAGAGACGGTCCACATGAAATAATTATTCAAGGCACTGTGTTCGACTTTAACAACGATTCTCAAGGTCTCCGTCAAAGGTTTGTACGAGCTTGGGGCAAGGTGAAAAGAAGTACTTTAGGATAGAAAAACTCTATTCCTATGGAGCCTTATCTCAGATGGGTACGCGCCAGAGCTCGTGAGCTTACCATGCCATATCTTGTAATCGGACCTCTGACTGTCGAGCTAAAGGTTGAAGGAGGTGCCCCTCAGATCATTCCTTATCCAGATATGCCTACCAATATTGAAGAATTGAAGAAATCCTGGATCCAGTTGAGAGAGGAGAGGGATACTTTTGAAACTCAGTTCGGTGCAGAAAGGAAGAAAGTATTAGAGCTCACCAGTCAGCTTAATGAGGAACGGAGACTCAATGCATATCTCCGCCCAAAAAGAAGTCGTCCCTGGGAGACTTGAACTTTCATTGTATTTTTATTATTTTTTGTAATGAACATTGATTAAAGAAATTATTAATAAAAGTTTCCCTTTTTTTGGTGGTTTACGCAAAGTTAAATTCCAAAAGTCCTTGAAAACATTTCATACATTGCATATCATAACATAACATCGCATAAGCAGGTACTCTAAAAGATCAATGTTCTCACGGTCTTCCTTCTAAACAGAAATATGGCTCTCGAACAAACTGTCAAAGATCTCCAGGCTCAGAATGCTCAATTCCAGGAGATGATCTTGAACTTATCCAAGGGGCAGGAGGAGCTGAAGGCTCTCTTGCTCGAGAAGAAGAAAGACAAGAAAGTTGTGAGTTACATTAACCCGGGAAGAAGACTTAAAGGACAGGCCGCAGGAGTCAAGATTGGAATTCCGAAGGATAAAGAAGATGAGACAGAAAATGACTCGGAAGATGAGAATATTGTTCCCTTCAACCCTGAGGACGACGATGAAGATTATGAAAACGAACAGTAGTCTCCAAAAGATGACAAGTATAAGTTGCTGGAAGAACGTATGCTAGCTATGGAGGGTCAGAAGGCGCCCGGTCTGGATTTCGAAAGCTTAGGTCTAGTCTCTGATGTGGTCATTCCCCGCAAATTCAAGGTCCCCGCTTTCACTAAGTATGATGGTGCGTCTTGTCCTCAAATGCATCTGAGAGCTTATGTGAGAAAGATTCAGCCGTATACCACTGATAGGAAGCTATGGATCCACTTCTTCCAAGAGAGTTTGTCTGGCACACAGTTAGAGTCGTATTATCAGCTCGAGAGCTCTAACATCCGCACATGGACTGATTTAGCGACAGCTTTCTACAAGCACTACCAGTATAATTCTGAATTAGCGCCTACTCGGCTACAGTTGCAGAATATGACTATGGGCTCTAAAGAAAGCTTCAACGAATATGCTCAAAAATGGAGAGATTTGGCTGGCAGAGTCAAACCCCCTATGACTGATCGAGAATTAGTGGACATGTTCATGGGTACACTGACTGGCCCATTCTACAGCCATCTACTGGGAAGTTCTTCATCGAGTTTCACTGAACTTATATTGACAGGTGAACGTGTTGAAAGCGGCATTCGAAGTGGAAAGATACAGGCGGCTACCTCTGCAAGCATCAAAAAGCCCCATCAGGGAAGGAACGAATCAAATGCTGTGTATGGTCAAAGGGGTCATAACAAGAAAAACCGTGACCATACCATTGGAGGAGTTACGATTGCAGCACCGCCATCTCAAAACTTCCAACACAGACAAGACAGGCCAAGAAGACAGTTTACGAAGATCAATATGACTTTAGCACAAGCACGACAGGGTATACTAAAAGCAAATTTAATTACCCTCAGAGATCCTCCTGCACATCCCAACACTACTTCTCCTCGTTATAATCCCAATGCCAGGTGTGCATATCACTCTGATAGCCCCGGGCATGATACAAACGATTGTTCGTTGTTGAAGAATAAGATTTAGGATATGATCGACGCTGGAGAAATTGAATTTGATCCTCCGGAGACTTCTAATGTCATCACCGCGCCTATGCCTAATCATGACAAGACCGTTAATGTTGTGGATGACAATTCTCACATTTCTAATGTAGCTGACTTAGCATCTCCTCTCCTAATCATCAAGGAGAATTTATTGCAAGCTAGTTTATTTCCAGGTTGTGCTGAAAGTTGTGATCTCTGTATACTCCGACCCAATGATTGCTTAAAGTTGAGGAATGGTATTCAACGGCTGATGGGTGATCGTACAATTCTCTTTGAAAAGATTCCTAAAGTGGAAAACCCTGTTGAAGAAATATCTGTGATCGCTAGGTCCAAAATTCCAGTGAAGATTACCGCTACTAGAGCGCCTGTGAAGATTACTGCTGAGCCCAAGGTAGCTCCCCTAATTATTACTGCACCTGGCCCAGTACCGTATTCCTCAAGCAAAGCCATTCTATGGAATTATGGAGGTGATGTTTACATCCACGGCATAAAGCAAGATGATAATTCTGCTAATCCTAATGACGTTGACATTGTTGGGACTAGTAAAATTACTCGAAGCGGAAGGATCTTTTCTCCAGAAATCTCACCTCCCGTCCCTGAAACTCGAGAAAAGGAACCAGTAGTCAATCCTTCTCAGTCAAGGACACCAGTCGAGGTTACTACCAAAGAGATTGCCAAACAGGAAATGGAAGAAATGTTGAAGATCATCCGCAAGAGTGATTTTGATGTGGTAGAACAGCTGGGGCATACTCCGTCTAAAATTTCGATGTTATCCTTGTTGTTATCTTCTGAATCTCATGCCAATGCATTGATAAAATTCTTGAAGACCGCTCATGTACCTCAGGAGACTTCTGTCGATCAGTTCGAAAATTATGTTGCTAACTTGGCTGTTGACAATGGCCTAGGTTTTTCCGATGCTGACCTGACACCAGCAGGAAAGAATCATAACAAAGCTCTGCATATCTCCATTGAGTGTAAGGGGATCACCTTATCTCATATGTTGATCGATAATGGCTCTTCTTTGAATGTGCTACTGAAAGCTGTGCTCGATAAGCTTGACTGTAAAAGCATGGAACTGAAGCCTAGTGACGTTGTGGTGTGTGCTTACGATGGTGCGAAGAGTGTTGTCCATGGTGAAGTGGTTCTCCCTATCAAGATAGGACCTCAAGTCTTCAACACGACCTTTCACGTAATGAACATTCGTCCTGCCTACTCCTGCTTGTTGGGACGCCCTTGGATTCATGGGGCAAGTGTTGTAGCTTCGTCTCTCCATCAAAAGCTGAGGTATCCAATAGAGGGTAAGATTGTCACTGTGTGTGGAGAAGAAGAGTATATTGTCAGCAGTGTGCATACCTTCAGATACGTCGAGATGGATGGTGAATTCTTTGAGACTCCTTCTCAATCATTTGAAGTGGCTTCTCCGACCAGTCCCGTCCTTAAGCCAACTTCCCGTGTGCCCAAGGTTATTCGTGCTCCTCCTGCTATGACTTCTCTGAAAGACGCTCAAGCCGTGGTCGAAGATGGTGGTCGTACTGGCTGGGGTCAACTGATCGATGTACCGTACAAGTCTGATAGATTTGGCCTGGGATTTCGCTCTGAAAAGAGGGTCAACGATCAGATTAATGGTGTAGAAGATGCTGCTAGCGATTGCGACTTGGGTAACTGGATCTTCCCAACAATTGGTGACGGACTCAATAATTGGAAGGCTGAAGACACTATCTCGATTTCCTTTAGTCAGGAGTAATTGTTATTGCCTATTTTAGTGTTGCAAATTTTAATATTTTACAATTAAACTTCTTAAAAGCATTGTGTCTATGCCCGGGGCACAAATAGCTAATTTGTTAAGGGTTTTGTCATTTTCATAAGCATATCCACATTCAATAAATCAATGGACTTTTTGCATTCAAATATTGCGCTCTTTATCTTTCCTGTCATCTTTTAAACAAGCTATGCTTTCTTACACACACTCACGTAACAAAATGCAGATCCATATCCACTCTGGATCATGTTGATAATAATTCTGCTACTGTTCATTATGACTTTGAAAATCCGATCTACCAAGCCAAGGATGGAAGTGAGGAAGATTGCGAAGTACCTGGAGAGCTTGCCAGACTGTTACTGCAAGAAGAAAAGACTATATTGCCGCATGAGGAACCAATTGAAATTGTAAATCTGGGTACCGAAGTAGACAAGAAAGAAGTCAGAGGTTTCTTGGGACGCTTGAATTACATTGCCCGATTTATCTCCCATTTGACTGCTACTTGCAAACCCATCTTCAAATTACTGAAAAAATCAAGAGATAATATGGAACGATGAACGTCAAGAAGCTTTTGACAAAATCAAGAAGTGTCTCCAAGAACCTCCAATTCTGACGCCACCAGTTGAAGGAAGACCTCTAATCATGTATTTGACCGTGTTAGAAAATTCAATGGGGTGTGTGTTGGGGCAACATGACGAGTCTGGTCGAAAAGAGCATGCCATATACCACCTTAGCAAAAGTTTACCGACTATGAAACAAGATACTCACTGCTCGAGAAAACTTGTTGTGCTTTGGCTTGGGCTGCTCGCCGACTAAGACAGTGTACGTTGAATCATACCACTTTATTGATTTCTAAGATGGAAACCTGCTCTCTCCTGAAAGAGTTATCACTGATAATGGTACTAATTTGAACAACAAGATGATTACTGAACTCTGCACGCAGTTCAAAATAAAACACCATAACTCTTCTCCGTACCGACCAAAGATGAATGGCGCCGTAGAAGCTACTAATAAGAATATTAAGAAGATCATACAAAAAATGACAGTAACATACAAAGACTGGCATGAGATGTTACCCTTTGCTCTTCATGGTTATCGCACTTCAGTGCGCACTTCGACAGGGGCAACTCCTTTCTCTTTAGTCTACGGAATGGAAGCCGTTTTACCAGTGGAAGTTCAGATTCCCTCTCTAAGAATTATGAAAGATGCATGCTTAGATGAAGATGAATGGATTCAGACTCGACTCGATCAGATAAATTTGATTGATGGAAAGAGACTTGCGGCTGTTTGTCATGGGCAGATATATCAGAAGCGCATGACCCAGGCGTTTAATAAAAAAGTCAAGAGACAGGTGTATCAAATTGACGACTTGGTAATAAAGCGTATCATTCTACCACAAGGTGATTCTAGAGGCAAATGGACTCCCACATACGAAGGGCCATTTGTAGTTAAGAAGGTATTCTCTGGTGGAGCCATGATGCTTGCTACAATGGATGGCGAAGACTTCCCACATCCCGTGAACGCAGACATAGTTAAAAAATACTACGCATAAAAGAGACCCGCTAGGTCGACGTATCTAGGCAAAAGTAAGGGCATCCCGGCGAACCAAAAGGGTTCGGGAAAAAATTAGGGATAAACGTATAAAAATGTACATCCGGCAAGTCGAAAACCTGAAAAGGC
The DNA here is from genome assembly GCF_024323335.1 of Lathyrus oleraceus. NCBI lineage: Eukaryota > Viridiplantae > Streptophyta > Magnoliopsida > Fabales > Fabaceae > Lathyrus > Lathyrus oleraceus. The sequence goes on along the minus strand of NC_066582.1, from coordinate 435,707,054 downwards.
GGCTTGGGCAAAAAAGGGTATCCTGGTGGGCTGAAAACCTGAAAAGGCGGTCCAGGCAAAAATTAGGGATAAAAGCGTATGACTATGTCCCGTTCTCAGTCAGCTTCACCCAAGTCGAAGGGACTGAACAAGCCAATCACTTCTATCCGACAGCAGGAGATGAGAGGCTTGAAGACATAATGACAGTAGTGGAACTAAAATCAATAGGACTTTTTCTGCATAGCTTTCTCTTTGTTTTCTTGACAATTTCCTCTTACTAGGATCTCTGTCTCCTTGTACTCAAATTGCCTGTTTATAGGCCCTCTGTCAAAATCAATACAATTTTACTTCCAAAAAGATGCTTTTGTTTTACTTTCTCTGTTTTGTTTGCATAAACGTCCATTGATTTAATTCGAATTAATATATGCATTTGAACATGATTGATGTTTATCGAAAATACATGCATAAAATAGAAATAGCAGTTACTAAAAGACTCTAGGGTCGAGGATAAAGTCTAACCATGCTTTCCGATGAATCCGGTTGCTAATCCTATTCCCCAGCAAAACCAGTTATTCCCCAGAAGAAATTGGCATCACTAGACAGACTGGTCATCTCTTCCATCCCCAGCCAGGCTCTGTTGAATGTTTCTACCATCAGACAGAAATCAAGTATCCCCAGCTAAGAAAGGGTCATCAATACAAGTATCTCCAACCAGAATATGGGGATTTATTTCCCCTGGCAAAAATTCTCAGACGCATAATTCATTCATGCATCATCTCACATCGTATACATGCATGCAATGTTCGCATTTATTTTCAAAAGCATAAAACATCTCATGCATCATGACATGGCATGAGGCTAACTTTTTTCAGGTTAATTATCCTCCCGATACAGTCAAAATAAAGGTTCATTCAGGCAGACACCCTCAGCGGTTACATTCGAGATTCAAATGCATCTTTCAGATATAATCCATGTGAATATTCATTCTGACAAGCATTCTGATATCCTCCTAATGATGGCATCTTTAAGCCCATCCCAAACATTTATTGCAAATACAGCATATACAAATATTATCAGATATAGCCTAACGTACGGTTCATTCTGATTCAGCCTAACGTATGGTTCCTTCAACTGTTCCAATACGGTCTAGCGTACGACCCATTTGGATGTTCATTTCCTCATATACTACCTAGCGTACGGTACATTCCGAGGTGTAGTCTAGCGTACGACTACCTTTTGTCAGATACATCCTAACGTACGGCTCATTCTGCAACTCAGATACGATCTAACGTACGATCCATTCTGATCTTCATTCCTCAGATACTGCCTAGCGTACGGTACATTCCGAGGTGTAGTCTAGCGTACGACTATTGTTTGTCAGACACAACCTAACGTACGGCTCATTCTGCAACTCAGATACGATCTGGCGTGTGATCCATTCTGATTCTTACTTCGTCAGATACAACCTAAAGTACGGCTCATCCTGCAACTCAGATACGATCTAGCGTACGATCCATTCTGACCTTTATTTCTCCAGATACAGCCTAACGGACAGCTCATTCTGCAACTCAGATACGATCTAACGTACGATCCATTCTGATTCTTATTGCGTCAGATACAGCCTAACGTACGGCTCATTCTGCAATTCAGATACGATCTAGCGCATGATCCATTCTGATCTTTCATCCCCAGCGAAGTCACCCGCCTAATGGATAACTCATTCTGCTACTCAGATACGATCTAGCGTATGATCCATTCTGATCTTTACCTCTCCAAAGGCAGCCTAATAGACGGTTCATTCTGCAATTCAGATACGATCTAGCGTATGGTCCATTCTGATTCTTTATCCCCACCAGCGTATAATCCATTCCGATCTTTCATCATCAAACTTCCCGGATGGCATCTCTAAGCCCATCTCCATCAGGACTAACTTCTAATTAGCAAGCGCAAATTTTTGGGCATTCTAAGTGTTCAATAATCTTCCACCTCCAGACCACGAATGACGTACATACCATTCTAACTCTCTCGGTTCAAGAATATTGAACAGGGGCAGCTGTCATACCCAAAAATTTACCCGTTAATCTTGCAAGACATTTTTCAAGACATTGATCTTAAGGGAACAAAGACCCAACACACAGGTGGCCAAATCCAGAAAATGACTTAAAATGGCTTGCTCGCTAGGCGAGCAAAATCATTCGCCTAGCGAATCCTTCGCTGCACCACTCGCCTAGCGAAGCTTGCGAATACCAGAAATTTTGGGCTTCATTCTGAGCCCATCAGGTCACAAAAATTATTATAAATAGCAGAGCTTCATTCACAAAGAGAGGACGAAAAACAGAGGGAGACGGACAGAAACCCTAGCAAGGAGACAGACAGCAAACCCTGGGGGCTAACCAAGAGAATTCAGAGCAACCCTAAAGGAAACCCTGAAGGAAACTCATCTGCACAAAGGTTACCTCCGCCCAACTCAATCCGGCACCAACCCTAAGAGTGATCTGCCAATTCAACGTTGCAATTCAATTGCCAACAGGTTTGCACTACCACTACCGCTTTATGCTTCCAATTTACATGTGGTATTATGATTGAATTTATAAATATATCTTAGGTTTTGCATGTGGATTTAAATATGTATGGATATCTTTAATGTTTAACCATAAAATTTATGTAATGGATGCCATAGGGTGTGGAGCTTGCTGAAATCGTACTGTTCTTAAATTCAAAACCCGCAGCCGTTCGCTAGCACATCGCTAAGCGAACATGTAGCGAGGGTTCGCCAGGCCCTCGCTAGGCGAGGCAGCAGCGAACATGACAGTCGCTGATTTTTCTGTTCTGATTTTTGCTAATCTGACATGTTTTATTGTAACCATGCATGGTTTACCTGACATTATTACTGTTGTGATTCCTTTTGGTTTGGTGCAACTCTCGATTGCACCCCGATTTGGTGTTCTGACCTGTTTGCTGAATATTGTAAGGGCTCACATACTCCTGGAAAAGGTAGCTTGCTAGGTATTCCACTTTATTTGTGGGATACCCATGTGGAGATTCATCCTAATTACCTAATTGATTATAATGTGGAGATTCATCCTAATTACCTAATTGATTATAAAATATTGCCTTTGAATATGTAATCTTGGACCTCTCTTTGTTACGGTCATGTTCCGCGAATATGGGGATGCATTTAGCAAAGACCCTTCGGTTAAATCATCATGTCCCTACAAGATAAATCATAGTCCCTCGGATGTTGCCTGCGAATATATGATTTTTATCCCTCGATGACCCGTCGTTGTAGCCTACGGTTAAATGATGATCGTCCCTTCGAATGCTAAGGTATCCTTACAAATGTTGCCTTCAATGACCAATCGATGACCCTACGATGCCCCTTTTACATCCAAAGGATAAAACTACTTACTTCTCAATAGTAAGGACAATTTTACCCTCATAAGGATAGGAAATGCCCATAAAGACCTTGGGTAGGTATAACTCTTAAATGCTGACTCACAACCTAAAACATTTTTCATACATCACACTTTGCAAAACATCTACTAGAAAATCACCACTTGGTATACATTCATACTAGAATCATTGCCAAGTTATATTTTTCTAAACAGCTTTCAAAATTAAATGAGATAAATACTTTGTATACATTCATACAAGAATCATTACAAAGCTAAACTCTCTTTTCAAAACATTTTCTAAGCGGTTCACAGACACTTTTTCAGACAAGAAAAACATAAGTGATCCAACAATTAAGAGCCCATGGATAACCATGGATACAAAGGGTGCTAACACCTTCCCTTTGTATAATATACCTCCCGAACCCAAAATCTAATTAAGGTCTTTCCTGTTCTTTTCCACCTTTCCTTATTGGATAAAAGAAAAGTCGGTGGCGACTCTTGCTATCCGCGACATTTGCCTTCCAAAGCAAAAACACACAAAGTCAGTTCACCGTATGACAGTTGTCATGGTAATTTACATAAGAATTAATGAAAATATAAGTATCAATAACATATTTAATTAGGCCTTTAATTAAATATGCTCTCACTATTTTACTCAAAACAAATGACCCTCACCATTTGATTCAGAAAATCCCGCTGGAAGATTTTCTAGTGGGTCGAGATCCATATTTCACTTCGTTTTAAGTCCGCGTAGGCGGATTACACAAAACTAGGTTATTTAGGTAGGAACTCCTTCCAATTGTATCTAATACAACTCTCGAATATTTTAGTTGGGTGAATAACTCCTTATTCCAATCCATCACATGGATAATTTCCAACTCTTGCTTCTAAACATATATAATCTTATTATAATTTGTTTAGTTAAGTTTGACCCATTGTTTTAACAATTGGATATTACAATTATCCCATCGCACCTTACTAATATAGAACATGCACCTCGCGTAGGCGAAACCTACATTATCCGATACTAGTCTTGATGAGTGTTAAAACTTGGAAAGCATAAACTTAATATTTAATTTGAGGGAATTTGCAATTATTCTGATCTCACCGGCTTATTTATCATATAAATCGTCTCTCACATGCATCAACATACATTCACATGTATCAACTTACATATATAATGAAACCATTATGGCCCCTAACGCAATTGTTTTCCCAAGCCAATGAGAGAACCTAAGCTAACCTAATAACGATCTAAGCTTCTTCAAGCAAGATCTTCAAGGTTGTCCTCCTTTGATATTGACTTCTTCTCTTTCTTCATAATATTACATTACATAAAAGAAACTCGTTTTACATACGAGGGAGTGAGATGAGAAAAGAAGTTACATTGAGAGATTAAAAGAGAGGCACGACACGCAGGTCGTATTTTAAAACCCAAAACAAAATAAAGGAAAACTAAGGCCATAACTGATCACCACAAGACAATAATAAATACATTATTATTATTATTAATTTTAATTCTTTTAATTAATTAAAACCAAATTAAATTTCGACGACCGATCACATTACGCAGAGTTAGCCGGGGTTCTGCTGCCCGGTCAACGGGAACGGGTGTATTCTGTCTTGCGTTAACCGGTTAACCAAATGAGTTAACCGGTTAACACTGTTGAAAATTTGTTCGTAATTTGTATTCTGTTTTGCGTTAACCGGTTAACCAAATACGTTAACCGGTTAACACTGTTGAAAATTTGTTAGAAGGTTGTATTCCGTCTTGCGTTAACCGGTTAACCAAATACGTTAACCGGTTAACACTGTTTGAAAATCTGTTAGAAAGCACAACTCTTGTGCAGTCACAACCCCAATCGCATAACTCTTTGACAACACAACCCTTGTGCCGTCACTAACCCTAATGCACCAATTTCAGACCGTCAAACACATCTCGATTGTTGATTCAGTATGATTGATCAACACGTCATTGCTTCACCATACTAATGTCGGATCAAGAAGCAAACGACCATTGATCGCTCAAAGGAAAACAACCATTAAGTGTTTGAATGAATGAAACAGAAATAGTATATCATATATACCGTATTTTGCATCAGGATTACTTATATCATATATATAACTTGATCGATCTCGATTTAATTACTCGTTTATTCGAATACAGATTCATGGTTTCGTAAGTGGCTCTGATACCACTGAAGGAGAATAGCGATCCAAAATGCAGCGGAATTTAAAAATTTCTGATTTAATGATCCTTACGAATGGGCATGATCAGTGATAGAATCGTTACCTCTTGTGGCGATCACGAACGTTGAACGATGACAACGCCTCTACTCAGTCCACACGAACGGATTCCTTCAATCTCAGTGCTAGCTGCTATGAATGAAGGCTTTGAGTGAGAGAGAGAGAGAGAGAGAGAGAGAGAGAGAGAGAGAAACGAAATTGCAAGAGTGACAATGCTTCTACCCAAGGGTTCTATTTATAGAACCACTTGTGTGGGCTGCAAGCTAAAAAGCCCACTCAAGTGTATATGGCCCATATCTTATAATATGCCAAAATCACTTAAGCTCGTGGTACCTTACCATATTTCATATTCTACTTAAGTACACCGTACCTTACGATGTTCTATAATTCACTTAAGGGCACCGTACATTACGGTATTCCTTAATTACTCTATCTCTCATCAATCCATCCTTTGTGTGTGACCCTATAGGTTTTCGCGGCATTGGTAATTATATTAAATCACGTATTTAACATAATAAACAGTGAGCGATATCTAGCAACACATCACTGCTACCCAAGACAAGAAAATGTCATGTGATCTGACAAATCCTTCTGTGATAATAATTATGTGTATAATTACCCTTTTGCCCTTATGTCTATATTGAACATAAGGCATAGACCGTGTCATCCTTGTCCAGTTCAATATTGGGCCCATAGACATTTATCCTATTACACAGGATGGGCAAATTCCATCTAGGTCACTCATGTCTCTCAGCATGCGTCGTGGAGTACCCATCAACTGTCTTTATGGTCATCCAGTTATGGACAATGTTTGATCAGCAATAAGGCACTCGACTCTACATCTAGGGTCCATAGTGGTTTCAGGTCGAAGGGTGGTATACAGTATTATCACCATGAGAATAACTTATGACACTTTGCATAACATTCTATATAGTATTCTCATAGCGGGTCAATCCAGTATAAATATTACTCTTAATATTCATACATATGTTTGAGACTTGATAACTCCTTATCCATGATCCATGAGATGTGATCATCAGTCTATAAACATAATAGTCTTCATGCTTTAATGTTATCCTACTTCACAATAAAGCTCGACTACGGATACTTTAAGAATAGTGTCCTTATGTTTAATGTGCTCTCATGATTAAGTCACACTTGATACATTAAACGGACTATCTATTCCAGGGACTTTATTAAACAAACATAATAAAGAAAAAGCCTTTTATTATTAATAAACAATTCGATACAAGTACCAAAGGTATTGGCCTCTAGGGCTTACACCAACATAAATTACTCTCAACAACATTTGCAGAAAACGGTCTCTTCAACATTGAGTTTAAGGCATTCTTAAACTCATAGTCTGGAGCAAACACAATGTCGGTAATCTTGAGATCATTAGGAGACGATACTGTAGAGATCTCTAACAGAGACTTCCAAACTTCATCGTTCACTTCAATAACCCTATTACCAATGTTGCATGTAAACCTATAACCCTCGAATTTTCCATCAATGCCAGTATAAAATAGTTTGACTAAATCCTCATTATACTTAGTGGTACAGTCCAAGAACAAATCAATTCCTTGAAAATTTATCCGTTTAACAATTTCTAGAATGTGCATGCGTCCAACCACTAACGGTGAGTATACGTACTACTTTATAACTGTTCTATTTTTGAACTTCTTTTTAAAGGTTTCGAAAAGTTCATCAGAGAGTAAGGCTAAAGCAATTACTGGAATATTCGATCGAGATGGTGTAGTCCCAGTGTGAGAGGAGGATCCTCTTTTAATTCTTTTTCTAGATGCTCTTGAAGCCATTTGAATGTTGTTTGTAAGGAGATTTTAGGGTTTTTGTGTGGAATAGAGTGAGAGAGGGAGAAGACCAAATGACCAAATGAATTGATTATGCAAAAAAAATGCCTTGAAAAATGAGTCGACCTATTTAAGAATCATATGAGCTGTTTCTGGTCATCGAAGAGTCGACGCATGGGTCGACCCATTGGGACTCGAGTTTAATGCAGCCTCTGCAATGGGCAACAAAGAGTCGACTCACACGTGTAATGAGTCGACACATTCATGTTTGAAATCTCAATAGAATATACTCTGTGCAGTGACGAGTCGACGCATGGGTCGACCTGTTGGGACCCAAAGGGAATACAAGGATTGGGTTCTCAATGATGAGTCGACTCATGGGTCGACCAGTTGGAACCCGAAGAAAATACATGGATTGAGTTCTCTATGATGAGTCGACTCATAGGTCGACCAGTTGGGACCCGTGTTAGTGATTAGAAGACATGATATTCAAAAATGCTCCTAACGATGAATGCATGTTAAATATGATACCTAAGCAAGTTCAAGCATAATTCAAGCATAGAAATGGATCACATTTAGATCAAACCAGAAAATGAACATCATGAATTACATAGAATAAGTATATACATACATAGTTGATCAATATAGGTCAAATAGATAGGAACGATATTACCTCCAATGATGATAGACGACGAGTGCCCTCATATAACCCGCACTTATAATCAAGAAATATACAAGCATAAATATAGAGCAAGCATCATATATAGATTTAAATGCGATCCGAGATATCAAGAACACCAAGTTCCCTACGGATGTGGAAGAAAGGCTCTGTCGCAAGTGGTTTTGTGAAAATATCAGAAAGTTGATTTTTGCTATCAACATGCTCGAAGACAACATCACCTTTCTCAACATGATCCCTAAGGAAGTGATGCTAAATTTTAATATGTTTAGTGCGCGAATGTAGTATAGGATTTTTGGTTAAATTGATGGCGCTTGTGTTGTCATAAAAAATGGGAACACGTTCAAGTTGAACATTAAAGTCAAGTAGTTGTTGTTTGAGCCACAAAATTTGAATGCAACAATTACCCGCAACAACGTATTCCGCCTCGGCTGTTGACAAAGCAATTGAAACTTGCTTTTTGTTGTGCCAACTCATTAAGGAATTTGAATAAAAATGACAAGTGCCACTAGTGCTTTTCCTATCCGATTTGCAACCGGCAAAGTCGGAATCGGAGTAGCCAACCAAAGAGCAATCACTTCCCTCAAAAAACCAAAACCCATACTTTGAAGTACCACATAGGTATCTAAGTATGCACTTGACGGCCTTTAAATGTGACTCTTTGGACATGATTGATACCTAGCACACATACATACACTAAACATAACATCTGGTCGAGATGCGGTAAGATATAGGAGAGAACCGATCATACCTCTATACCTTTTTATATCTATAACCTTACCATTTTCATCCCTATCCATATTAACCGCAGTAGGCATTGAAGTGTCGATTATTTTGGAGTTTTCCATATCGAAGCGCTTGAGTAACTCATTGCAATACTTCGTTTGACACAAAAAAATTCCTTCTTCAAGTTGTTTGATTTGAAGTCCGAGGAAGTAATTTAGCTCCCCCATCATGCTCATTTCAAATTCTCCCTGCATCAACTTAGAGAATTCCTTGACCAAATTTATGTTAGTAGATCCAAAAAGAATGTCATCTACAAAGACTTGAACTAAAATAGAGTGCTTCCCTTGATGCTTAATAAAAAGGGTTGTATCAACCTTCCCTCTTGAGAATCCTTGTTCTAGTAGAAATTTGCTAAGACGCTCATGCCATGCCCTAGGGGCTTGTTTGAGACTGTACAAAGCACGTTTAAGCTTATAAACATAGTTAGGATGCTCATAGTTTTCAAAACCGTGAGGTTGAGATACATAGACCTCTTCATTAATGTGACCTCTTAGGAGAGCGCTCTTAACATCCATTTGAAATAATTTGAAATTTTGAGAACAAGCATAGGCAAGCAAAAGGCGTATAGCCTCGAGTCGGGCAACCGGAGCATAAGTTTCCTCATAGTCGGTGCCTTCCTCTTGGTTATACCCTTGAGCAACAAGGCGAGCCTTATTGCGAGTTATAACTTCGTTTTCGTCTAACGTGTTCCTAAACACCCATTTAGTACCGATTACTCGATGGTCTCGCGGAGGGGGAACAAGATCACACACCTCATTTATTTTAAACTGATTAAGTTCCTCTTGCATTGCTAAAAACCAATGTTCATCGAGTAATGCGTCTTGGAGTTTTTAGGCTCAATTTGAGAGATGAAAGCGAAATGATAACAAATGTTACTTATCTTTGACCGTGTGGTAACTCCCTTTGAGATATCTCCTAGAATATTATCGATGGTATGATCCTTAGAAGATTTCCATTCCAAAGGAAGATCATTGTTATTAATCGAATGATCCTCCTCTTTCTTTTCAGATATGTGATCCGGCTCCTCCTCATCTTTTTCCGGATGGGGTTCAACACTCTTTTCTTCTAGATCTTTTATTATGTCTTCCGAAGGAATACCTGCACCATCAACAATAATACCTTCTCCGACAATTTTCGGATAAGATTCATCAAAGGAAACATGCACAGATTCTTCAACAATAAGTAACCTTTTGTTGTATACTCTATATGCTTTACTAGAATGAGAGTATCCGAGAAAGATACCTTCATCGGCTTTTGAGTCAAATTTACCAAGGTTTTCTTTACCATTATTTAATACAAAGCATTTACATCCGAAGACATGAAGATGTAAAACATTAGGCTTCCTTCCCTTTAGCAATTCATAAGGGGTTTTGTTTAGAATAAGACGAATGAGTATCCTATTCAATACATAACAAGCCGTATTTATGGCATTGGCCCAAAAGTATTTATGAAGGTGTCGCATTACACGAAAAACCGGCGGGAAACAAGAACAACAGAGCCGCCACCGTGCGTTATTTATCCCAAAAGAGGGAAAGGAAACGCTCGAAGTAAACCTGGAAAAAGCATGGTCTCGCGACCAAAGAGAATGGGATCGGGAGTCGGTTATGCGAAGGGAAGGTATTAGCACCCCTACGCATCCGTCATACTCGACGGGATCCACGCACAAAAGAAAGGAAAATGGTTGCTAAAACACTGCTCAAATAAACACACACTGGCTGAAAGAGACACAAGAAAACAAACGAGACTGACTCAGCAGGATCTCGCATCCTGGGCCTACTTAGTCTATCAAGCATAGACATCAGAGTCGAAGTAGTTCGGACTGGGGGAAAACACATGCTCGCTAGGATGTCGCATCCTATGCATACGTATCTTCTCGGACTAAGAAGAATCAGAGCATCCGTAGCTCGGCTCACGCACACCAAACACAACAGACACAGGCAAACGTGGAATCCGAATGCCAATCGCTGGACTTACATCAGATTCCGAACCAGAACAAACCACACTGGAAACCAGATGCCACTTGATGGACTTATACCGGACTCCAAGCACACAACAAGAGGATACGGAATGCCAATCGCTGGGCTTACATCCATCTCCTAACACACACAAGAGACAAAAGCAAAAGGGCGCCCGGAGAGATCAGCTCATCTCCTGCCTACGTACCTCGTCTGGTATGAGGATCAGGGCGACGTAGTTCCCCTACGCAGGGACAAAAGACTAGCCTAACCAGATAACAAAGGGAGACACAACTAGGGAGAGTACGACTCGAGCCTAGATGTTATCATGCATAATCATACCTAAGTTAAGGTTGCTATCTAACTTGCACAGGGAGCAAGCTATCCTAAACACAGGCAATAGCAAAGCAGACAATCACAGATAGCACACACTATGTACACACCAAGTGGGGCTCAAACAAAGGGTTAGGCTGCAAGAGCAAGCCAACTGTATTGGGGTGATGTTAGCTCTTAACCCTAACATTGAGAGTTAGGGTGAAGCTGATGAAAGGTGAGTGAAGATGAGACTTCACAGCTCTTATCCCTGGCCTGGGAGAGCTTTCAGACAAATGAAGTGTGGGTTCAGAAAGTGGGAACCCTTCTACACTTATGACACTGACTCAACTGTACAACTGTACAAGGATCTTGGGTTAATATCCACAATGCATCAACACCAGTTGTGTGAGCAAAGGGACGACTCAACAGAAGAGCAGGAGATGGATTGCACATCTCTTGTATCTGCCAATTGCCTTATCAAAGGTCTTTTCCTGCTTGGGGACAAAAATAAACAAGCACAAGCATTGCCTCTTAAGGAGGACTTCAGACAGGTGCCTGGCCAAGTAACAGGCCAGGTCTTCCAGACTACATGGAGAAGAGATCATTATACCTCAATGCTCAAGCTAGCAAGCAAAGCAAACACAAGTTCACAAGGGAACTATAGCAACTAAGGTACCTGAAATCAATCCAACATAATCAGTACTCAGCTCAAACAAAAGTCAAACAGAAAATTACAAGTCCACAGCACAAACAGATAACAAGCATTAATGCACAAAGGTGCAAGCCACAAGGCATAAGCACAAGTCTCAATGCCTACAAAACAAACTCAAGGTTAGTCATAAACAATCAATAAACCAACTCCAATTGAGTGCACATCATCAAGCATAAGCAATTGTGCTCTTTGACCTGAAACAAAGCTCAAATGTGAGAACACAAACCACTAGTACAAGACTATGGTCAAAATGGGAGCAATAAACCAAAACAGAACATGAAACTTATCAAAAATCAAGATCAATCAAATAAGAATCAAATCCAAGTGGGCTCATGTTCATATCATCAACCATTGTCATTTCATGAAACAAAGAGTGCAAAACATGCAATTTAGAACCTCATAGGACCAAACAGAATGATTCTATTCAAATCAACTCACAAACATCTCAATAAATCCCCAAAAAATTCATGGTCAAACAGCATTCATAACATGATACACACACCAAATTTCAAGTCATTTGGACCAAGGGAAGCAAGTCAATTAAATTCCAAAAGTCAAAATATGTTCAAAGCAAGCATAAAACAGAATTGGCATAAGATAAATGAACCAAATCAAAGCCATGGCAAACTTCAAGATGTCTATAATACACATGCCAAATTTCAAGTCCATCCAATAAACAACAAGAATTTCCCAAATCATATAAAATCATGACTCACAAAAGGTCCACAATTGGTCAAACAGGGGAGAAAATCTCAATCAAATTGGAAATGCATTCAAAAATTCCAGGAAAATTCATAAGCATTCTCAACATTCATAAGTATCAACATGCAAAAATCCAGCTCAATTCATGTTCAATAAGCATGGCACATAAAATCAAGAAGTTGGACATGAAATGGTGTGACACAAATTGTCACACCTCTATCCAAAAAATCATATCTCATCAACCAGCAATGATAAAATCACAAACTCTATACCAAAAAATCCCTAAAGGTGTCTAGATTAAGCACAAAACATTTCAGCCTCATTGGATTAAGCATCAACATTTCACAAGCAAAATGGCATGGAAGGTACAAATTGGATACACATGAACAAACCCTAGGCAAAACAGAAATCCACACGTGCATAATTTCTGGAAAAATCACCATAAAAAACTAGAGATCATGAGGAACATCATGCAAAAAATCCCACATTATTTGGACAAATATTGAAGGAGTTATGATTTTTCTAAGATTGAAGATGAAAATGAAATTAAAATTGAAAGTGAAAATGAATTAATTGAATTAAATGAAAATAATGGCAAAATCGTAATTAGGATGCAGAAATGGTGAAACGCCGCGTTTCATTTTATGCGGTGGCATGGCGTGATTGGCTACATGGCTCAAAAACAGAAATTACATGCAATTTCATGGGAACATGGATCTAACACGAGTTCTGGGCAAATATTTAGGGTTCATAGCGCGTTCATCCAGTTCATCATCATCATGAACTTTTTCGCACAGAAATTGACAAATGATAGACCGTTACACTCGCCTTAGCATGCGCATCAACAATATAACATCAATTTAATCTAAATCTCAATATCCAGCACAGATCGATCAAAAGAAAATTCATCTATCAATCTTATAATCAACATAACTTGCTTAAATCTCAATGAAAATCCACGATTCCAAGTGCAGTACAATCAGCATGGCAAGATCTATCCAAAGCATATCATGATTTCAAGAATTGTAAGGATCGAATTCCAACCTCTATGAAGATGCAGATGCGAAATCGCAGCTTTCAAGTCTCCAAAGGCAAAAACAGATGATCAATGATGCTTAGGTTGATGAATGAGTGAAAGACTTTAGCTCAATTGCCTTGAATCTTGCTCCAATTTCCAAATGCCATTGATGGAGCTTCTTGCTACAGTCCTCGATTTTGCTCGAATATGGATGAATCATTGCTTGCAGAAGGTTCAACAATGATTGTAGATGATGAAACAATGAAGAACAGCACAAGTTCTTTGGAAAATTTGCAGAAAAAATCAAGAAGAAAAATTGAGAGAATTTGCTATTTTGGATCTAGATCTGAGATGAATGAATGCTCATGATGAATTCGGTTAGGATTAGCTATTTATATGTGCTGTTAATCATTTTTGTTAATCAAGCTTAGCCAAAACCAAAGTGATTAGTGAAAATGCAAGTTTATGCTAAATTGGTCATGCCACCCTCATGTTATGCAATGCCTTGCTACAGTGCATGAAAACCTGTCCAAACACACTCCAAATGTGATATAAGACCAATTGCCAAGCTTGGAATGCATGAAAAAGGCTTAGTTTTGAAAGTCACTTTTTTCCCTCCCTTTTTTAAATTCAATCAAGTGAAAAAATGCCATTTTTATGTGATGATTTTTGATGAAATATGATGAATGATTTGGATAGAGCATGTCAAATGGAGATTGTAGCAAGAAACCCCACTCAATTTGGCCAAATGGTGTGCAAGTTATCCCTTGTTGAAGTTCAAAAATTCTTGACAATGATTTGATCATAACTTGCCAACCACACATGGGAAATGTATGTTCTTGGACTTTTTGGAAAGGTGAGAGCAAGACCTTCAACTTTCATGTTGGACAAAATTCCATTTGAAGCTTGTATGGTGATGTAAATTTGAGGAGAAGACCTTTCCATTTTTGGCAGTTTGAAATTACAAGTCACTTACTATTTTTGGAAACTTTTCATCTGACCTCAAATTCTTCAATCTTGATCTTTGAAATGTCAAATGAGACTTGTATGGACATGAATGAGGCCTTTCAAACCAACTCCCACCTTCAAATCCATGATTTCAGGCACAGTTGACCATAGTTGACTTTCTAGGGTTTCAGATGAAATCCAGCTTGACTGTTGACTTCTGAGCATCCAACCTTTGGCCAAACCACTTCAAAATGATCCCTAGGCCACATGAACATGTTGAACCAACCCTAGGGTTTTGCCTCAATAGAAATTGCACATGCTTGCTTGCTTGACTGATTCTCCTGACCAGTTGACCTAATCTTGTTTGATGACTTGCACTCGGGCAAAGGACAATGCAATGCTATGCAGTGGACTATGTAATGTTAATGACCTAATTATGAAAATGTATGTACAACAAGGGAGGTGCAAATTTGAGGTGCTACAGAAGGCCGTTTTCATTGATCATAGTCCTTCCAAGCTCTTCTACAATTCGGTTTTTACATTCCACTACTCCATTTTATTGTGGAGTTCTTAGAGCAGAAAAATCATGATCAATGTCGTTTGTTTCACAAAATTCCTTAAAGAGGTGGTCTTCAAATTCACCTCCGTGATCACTTCGAATATTAACTATGCTAGTGTTCAATTTGTTTTGAGACATCTTGGCAAACTTTTCAAAAGCAGAAAAAATGTCACTTTTACTTGCTAAGAAGATGGTCCAACAAAATCTAGAGTAGTCATCTACTATAACAAAATCATAGTAGTTTCCACCTAGACTTTTAATTCTAGATGGCCCAAAAAGGTTCATATGGAGAAGATCAAAGGGTCTCGTTGTGGAAACAATATTTTTAGATTTAAAATAGATCCTTGTTTGCTTTCCCATTTGGCACGCATCACATAAGTGATCTTTTGAAATTTTGATTTTGGGAAGACCAACTACTAGATCTTTTGCAATAATTTTATTTAGCAAGTCAAAGTTGACATGCGTTAATCGCCTATGCCAAAGCCACGAGTCCTCACTCATGGAGACGAGACATTTAGCGCTAGTCAAAGATACTTCATTCAAGTCAAGCATGTATACATTATTTATCCTCCAACCCTTAAGCACATCATTCTTTTTATCATTATGTTCAATCATGCAAAATCTTTTGAAAATGACACTTTATATCCTTTGTGACATAATTGGCTATTACTAATGAGGTTGTGCTTAAGGCCTTTGACTAAAAGGACGTCTGAGATAGTAGTAGAGAAGGGATTACCTACACTACCTTTTTCGAGTATAACTCCCTTGTTATCATCACCATAGGTTACAAACCCTTTCTTCTTAGCCACAAAGTAAAAGAACAAGGAAATGTCACCCGTCATGTGTCTTGAGCATCCGCTATCGAGAACCCATGTTCTCTCCGTATCCTCAAGACATTCCACCTACAAATTTAAACAAGGGAATGAGGTGCTCAATTTTCATTGGGTCCTAGTGTGTGAGTGAAACTTTGGTTGCATTTGGGCAACCATTGAAAAATTCCTTTAGGAACCAAAAATCTCCTAAATCGGCATTTAGCAATAGTATGTCCCCTTTTGCAATAATATAGACAATTTAAGTTCGGATGAGAGTTGCTTTTGCTAACTTGATCCTTTACCACATAAGTGTACTTTTGATAAGGATTATTCATGTTACTTCTAAAATGTGATTGATCAATAGCAAAGGTAACTTTAGGTTGTAAAGCCTTGTCTAATTTAGCTTGAAGAGTTCTAACCTCTCTTTGCAAAATGTGATAAGTTTCACATCCAGACTATCTAAACCAAAACCCCTTATCATCTTCAGTTTTGCCTTTAGTAGCCTTTATCATAGATTTCTTACGAGTTTCTAATTCCTTTTCAGAATCAAAAATCTTCTTTTCTAAATAACAGAAAATTTTCTTATTTGAGGCTAAGCGTTTAAAAGCTTCCTTGGCCTCATTATGTAGAGTACTAAAGGAATTTTGCAAATCACAATAAGACATTTTATCAACATTATCATATTTAGAATGACTTACATTCTTTTTCTTCTTTTAATGAGCTGTAAGACAAAGATTAACATTTTCTTCTTCATCACTTAAGTTATCATCGCTTAAGGACTCACTATCGCTCTCCCATGCTATGTATTCTCTTCTAGCTTTGCTAGATTTGTTGTGATGTTTGTCTCATCCTTTGTCTTTCTTCAACAGGGGACAATACGACTTATAGTGATCGGCCTTTCCACAATTGAAGCATGACCCTTTTGACTTAGTTGTCTTACCTTCCTCTCGATTCGGGAATTTTAATTGTCTTCTATAGTTGACAAGATTTTTATCTGAATGTTGAACTTCATTCTTTCTAAGTGTAATACCCCAAAATTTACCCTTCATTTTTCCTGGAAGCATACGCTTTACACCTCATGCATGCATTCATTTTTAGGTCATTTAGCATTTGCATTTCATCACGATGATCGGAATCAGATCCAAGAAGCTTGAACATCATCCAGGACACTTTGTGGGCTCTATTTAGATGATCAGTCAACACAAGGGAAAAACTTGAGTTACTTCCAACAGGGGTCTATTCGTCAGCCAAAATGTTAATCTTGAAGGAGCAAAGGTTTGTTCATGAGTTGTCATGCTCGCTAGGCGAAGCCCACGTGTTTTAAAAAAAAACGGAAAATGAAAAAAAAAAGAAAAATAAATAAATAAATAAATAAATAAAAGAAAAAACCTTGGACTTGGACCTCTCTCATTTGAGCCCACAGGTCCACAAAAATCAGGTTATAAATTCAGAGTTTCAGTGAAACAAAAGGCATTCTATTCCTATTACCCTGTCTGGGAAAAAGATAGTGAGAGAAGAACCCTGGGGAAAAAGATAGTGAGACAAGAGCTAACAGAGTTCAGAGCAACCTCCAGGCAACTCTGAAAGGTTCATTCTGACTCACACACTTTCAGCTCAAGCAAACCCTAACATTGATTTGCAAATCCAGCCGTGCCATTTGATTTCAACCGATCTCTCCAATCAGGTTTGCCCTTATTCCCATTACCTTTGTGCTTTGAAGTTGAATACTCTGAATGTTTGAGGTATGATGGATGAATTTCATTAGGTTTTTGCCCACGGGTTCATAATTATGTATGAATGTATAAATAATGCCTTGAATGCTTAATCGTTTAATTTCTGAAGTGTATGCCACAGGGTTTGAGGTTTCTGAAACCATACTGTTATCCATGAAAAACCATACTGTTTTGCTCTAATCTGACTTACGTTTGTCATAGCATGTTTTCTCCTAATCCTTATCTTGTTTCACTAACCCTTTTGTTGAGTTTTTGTGAAGGCTCACATGACTTTTGCAGGGATAGCTCGCTGGGTATTCCACTTTGCTTGTGGGATACCATTTGGGAGATTTATTCCGATTGCCTTGTTGGCACATTTACTTTATACATGTTTGTTTTGTATGTGTTCGTATCCCCGCAGGTAGCGCGGTTCCTTCGTCAAGGACTGCGTTTTTGCATGAGTTTACCAAACCCTAACCCTTCATTGATTTTTCTTCTCCTAAACACATGTTTACTCCTTCTACTACAGGTGAGTAAGTCTCCAAAGGTCGAGCATCTGGTAGATTGCGTAGTAACGTCGTCCGCCCCCAAAACATAATCCTTAACCTCGTAGTTAGCCAAACTACGACTTGCTCTGATTCTCATTCCAGATGAGATACGTAGGCATAAGACGCGATGTCTTAGCGAGCACACATCCTCCAAACCCATAGGTCAGCCGAGCTACGAAGACTCTGATTCTCATATTCATATGAGATACGTATGCAGTGGATGCGACATCCGTGCGAGTCATTTTCTTTTAACCCCTTTTTTTAAGTAAACAACACAAGATAAACTCACACCCTTTAGACAAGAACTACAAAAGTGGATCCCGTAGAGTACTACAGATGCGTAGGGGTGCTAATACCTTCCCTTCGTATAACTGACTCCCGAACCCAAGATTTGGTTGCGAGATCTTGTCTTTTCCCTTCCTCTTTTCAGGTTTACTTCAAGCTTTTCCTTTCCCTCCTTTAGGATAAATAACGCACGGTGGCGACTCTTCTGTCATTTTCTTTCGCCGGTTGTTTTTTCGCACACTGTATTTTTCAGGTTGCGACAGCTGGCGACTCTGCTTGGGACCCGGTTTCCCTAAGAGAGTCCCTCCTAGCTTTTTTAGTTTGTTTGTTTATTTGGTGTTCATGCTTTTGTATAGTTATTTACCTGCTTTACCTTACTGCATTGTGTACATATCATTGCTGTATCTGTTGGCTGGCTATGGCTGCTTGGTGATCTTTGCGAGATGAGTTCTATACCCGAACTCGAGTGCACTTAGGATAGGAGAATGGCATAGTCTTGTTGACTTGTGTGGAGTTATTCCTTAGCAAGTTGACTTGCAAGCCCATTCACTTGGTGGAGGTCATGTTGAGATCAATAATGTCACACAAGTAAGTTGTGGTTAGACATTACTTTTTCCAATATAGACCTTAGAAGCCGAGGACCTTAGTTTACCAAACCCATCTTGGCCTATTCGTAGGACGTAGTGCGAAAGTCGTTCAAGTGTAAGATTTGATACGATTGTTACGTGATACTACACTCATAAGAGTCTCTCTTGAGAATATTTTTGGAATACGAGTAGTTGTTCCTCCGATAATATCCGAAAGATGGGATTATGACTATGGGAACCTTTTGTAGAACATGTTTGGCAGGTTTAAACCTTAGTACACTCCTTTTGGGTGGTTCTTAACCTAAACTCCATGCTCGTGACTTGCAACAAACCCTTGATTCATGGTTGATCCGATAAGGTATCCTTAATATCAATGAAACTTGGGTGTTGATAAGGTGTAAACCATAATCCACCAAAATGGGTGGTTGATATTAAGGATAACATGATTCATCCCATGACCTTTGTTTGGTGTGCTCTTAATTTCTCTCCAGACAGTGCAACCTGACAAATGTTCAAGCAGATACAGCGATCCTGATTCCCATGCCACTGCACTGCATTCACATCATTTTGCATCACATCATTTTGCATTCATAATCATTCACACATGTTTATCCATTTCTGTGGGGTTTATATCTTCTACTTGATTCTAGTCGGAATTTTCTTGGTTCTCATCAACGGCTTAGTCTTTTTTTTTTACATCGTTTATCTATTGAGAGACTGGAATCAAGGGGGTAGAATACCTTTGGAATTGATAAACATGTCATTGCATTTACATATTCATTAGCATGTCTTGCATAACAGGTACCGCCACAGTGTTCTCAATTTGTTTGGTGTTCCATTATCAGGATAGCTGACCCAGGCATTCACCGGTACGGTACCCGCAGAAACCAACAGAGAGTAATGGAAAGCCTACAGGCAGAGTTCGCCGAGATGAAAATCCGCATGAATCAATTCATGGATGTGGTTCAAGGGGTGGCTCAGGGACAACAAGAGCTCAGGCAGATGATACAGAGGAATCCCCCTACTCAACCAGAGACGGTGACTGATCCTCTAGCTGGAGAGGCTAATGGACCCAATGGACCGGGGCCTATCCCAATCCTACATGTCACCTCCGGTCAACAGCCCGTTCATGATGATCAGGACGATCAGTTCCCCCTGCTGCAGGAAGACTTTGGTATGGGTCATGGTGTGGACCCCATGTTTAGAAGATTGGAAGAGAGGTTGAAGGCAGTGGAAGGACATAATCCTCTGGGAGTAGATGTTGTTGACTTGGGGCTGGTCCCAGGTGTGAGAGTGCCACCGAAATTCAAGGTCCCGATATTTGACAAATACAATGGCAACTCTTGCCCGAAGACCCATGTGCAAGCCTATTTCCGTAAAATGGTTGCATACTCCGATGACGAAAAGTTGCTTATGTACTTTTTCCAGGACAGCCTAGCTGGGGCATCCCTGGAATGGTATATGAGGCTGGACAGAGCCCACATCCGTTGCTGGAGGGATTTGGCTGAGGCTTTCGTGAAGCAGTATCAGTATAATGCAGACATGGCTCCGGACAGAACTCAACTTCAAAATCTGTCTCTTAAAAGCAATGAGTGCTTCAGAGAATACGCTCAACGCTGGAGAGAAACAACTTCCCGTGTTCAACCTCCTATGTTGGAGAAGGAAATGGCTAACATGTTCATGAACACTCTGCCAGGACCTTATTTGGAGCGCCTGGTGGGTTGCAATGCCTCCAATTTTGCTGATGTAGTCTCTACCGGAGAGAGGGTGGAGAATTACCTGAGGACATACGAGACCCAGAGTGGAGGTGGATCCTCATCAGAGGTGAAGAAGCCGTCCATTCAGGGACAGAAGAGGAGAGAAGGGGATGCAAGTGCCATATCTTCTTATCAGAACAGGGATAACCGAAGGAATAACTTTCAGAACTATCATCAGCAACTGTATGTTGCGGCTGTGACCATTCCAGCTGCAGCACCACTACTACAACAACAACCATAACGTCAACCAGCTCAGTACCAACCACAACAACCGGGTAACAGACCCGCCTATCAACCGAGGCCAAAGACGATGGACCGGCGTTTCGACACTCTTCCAATGTCGTACGCTCAGTTGCTTTCTAGTCTTCAACAACTACAACTTATGCAGTTGCGCACTCTGGCTCCTCCCGTTGGTAGGCTTCTGGTGGGTTATGACGCCAACGCTAGGTGTAGCTTCCACTTTGGGGCACCTGGCCACAATATTGAGAACTGCAAAGCTTTTAAGCACGTAGTTCAGGACCTCATTGATTCGAAGGCCGTTAACTTTGCACCAGCTCCTAATGTCGTCAACAATCCCATGCCCCAGCATGGTGGAGCCAACGTTAACATGGTTGAAGGAGAAGTCAAATTAGTCTTTGCGGTCAACAATGAAGATGGGGATAGTGATTGCGACATCAATAACTGGGTGCGTCTGAGGATCCCGGGTGAAGTTCTCAATAATTGGTCTTTTGAGGAGATTGTCCAAGCCACTTGTCTGGAGGAGTAATTTTCTTTGTTTATTCATGCATATTCAAGTCTTACGTTCCGCCAGGGCGTAATGACTCATTGTAGGGCTCATTTATGTGACACTTGCATTTTTTATCATAAATAAAGGACATCTTTTTGCATTCAAATATTTCATTCCTTGTCTTTCTATTTTTGCAGTTTTTCAAAAAAAAATGGCAATGTTTTGTTTAGTTTCCACTTTTTTTTCACACTCATAAGCACATACCATCACTCATGCAGATGCACATCACCGGATCCTATTGATAACGGTTCTGCTATGGCTTGCTTCGACTTTGAAAATCCAATCTTTCAAGCTGAAGAAGAGGGTGATGAAGACTGTGAACTCCATGAAGAACTTACCAGGTTATTAAAACAAGAGGAAAGGGTCATTCAACCGCATCAAGAGTCTGTTGAAGTGATTAATCTCGGCACCGAGCACGCCAAGAGAGAAATCAAGATAGGGGCTGCTTTGGAAGACAATGTGAAGAAGGGGTTGATTGAATTGCTGCAAGAGTATGTTGACATCTTCGCTTGGTCTTATCAGGACATGCCAGGGCTTGACACAGACATCGTGGTACATCGCTTGCCGCTCAAAGAAGGTTGTCCTCCGGTCAAGCAGAAGCTCAGAAGAACAAGACCAGAGATGGCTGTCAAGATAAAGGAAGAAGTGCAAAAACAGTTGGATGCAGGGTTTCTAGCAGTCACAAATTATCCGCCATGGGTTGCAAATATCGTTCCGGTACCTAAGAAGGATAGAAAGGTACGAATGTGTGTTGACTACCGGGATCTGAACAGGGCTAGTCCTAAAGATGATTTCCCCTTACCTCACATTGACGTTTTGGTGGATAACACGGCTCAGTTCTCGGTATTCTCCTTCATGGATTGCTTTTCTGGCTATAATCAAATTAAGATGGCACCAGAAGACATGGAGAAGACAACATTCATAACCCCATGGGGCACCTTCTACTACAAGGTGATGCCGTTTGGTCTGAAAAATGCCGGAGCAACATATCAGCGAGCGATGGTGACTCTGTTCCATGATATGATTCATCATGAAATCGAGGTTTATGTTGATGATATGATTGCCAAATCTAAGACAGAAGAAGAACATTTGGTGAATTTGCAGAAACTGTTTGAGCGTTTGAGAAAATTCAAGCTGAGGCTTAATCCGAACAAGTGTACTTTTGGGGTGAGATCTGGAAAACTACTGGGTTTTGTTGTTAGTGGAAAAGGGATTGAGGTGGATCCTTCCAAAGTGAAAGCGATACAGGAAATGCCTGAGCCAAGAACAGAGAAACAAGTCTGTGGTTTCTTAGGGAGGTTGAACTACATTGCAAGGTTCATCTCTCACCTAACAGCCACGTGTGAGCCAATATTCAAATTGTTGAGAAAAGATAAGGCTATCAGGTGGAATGATGATTGTCAAAGGGCGTTCAAGAAGATAAAAGAGTATTTGCAGATTCCTCCTATCCTTGTGCCTCCGGTCCCAGGGAGACCGCTGATTATGTATTTGACAGTACTAGACAATTCCATGGGTTGTGTTCTCGGTCAACACGACGAGACAGGTAGGAAAGAGCATGCCATCTACTACCTGAGTAAGAAATTCATAGATTGCGAGTCAAGATACTCAATGCTTGAAAAAACATGTTGTGCACTTGCATGGGCTGCTAAGCGATTGAGACAATACATGATGTCTCACACAACCTTACTGATCTCCAAAATGGATCCAGTCAAGTATATATTTGAGAAGTCAGCTCTCACCGGAAGAGTTGCTCGTTGGCAAATGGTACTGACAGAGTACGACATCCAGTATACTTCCTAGAAAGCCATCAAGGGGAGTATTCTGTCAGACTATCTTGCTCAACAGCCGGTTGAAGATTATGAGCCGATGAAGTTTGATTTTCCAGATGAAGACATCATGTTCCTCAAGATGAAAGACTGTGAAGATCCAGTTGTTGAAGAGGGACCTGATCCAGACGAAAAGTGGACTTTAATGTTTCATGGGGCCGTCAACGCCAGAGGAAGTGGAATTGGTGTTGTCATTACAACTCTGAAAGGTGCCCACATGCCTTTCACCGCTCGTTTGACTTTCGAGTGCACCAATAATGAAGCTGAGTATGAAGCCTGTATCTTGGGTATTGAGCAAGCCATTGATTTGAGAATCAAGACTTTGGACATCTTCGGAGATTCAGCTCTGGTAATCAATCAAGTGAATGGTGATTGGAACACTCTCCAGCCTACTCTGGTCCCCTACAGAGATTACACGAGAAGACTATTGACTTTCTTCACAACAGTAAAGCTGTACCATAAACCTCGTGATGAGAACCAGATGGCAGATGCTCTTGCTACTCTATCCTCCATGATCAATGTGATTCGGTGGAACCATGCTCCCAGGATCGATGTGATGTGCCTCGACAGGGCCGCGCATGTGTTTGCTACTGAACTGGTAGTTGATGACAAGCCCTGGTATCATGACATCAAGTGCTTTCTGAAGAATCAAGAGTACCCTGCAGGGGCATCCAACAATGATAGAAAGACTTTGAGAAGATTGGCAGGCAGTTTCTTCTTGAACAAAGACGATGTTCTGTATAAGAGGAACTTCGACATGGTTTTGCTCAGATGCGTGGATAGACACGAAGCAGACATGTTAATGCAAGAAGTTCATGAAGGCTCCTTTGGTACTCATGCCGGAGGACATGCAATGGCTAAGAAATTGTTGAGAGCAGGTTATTACTGGATGACCATGGAATCTGATTGTTTCAAATATGCTCGGAAGTGCCATAAATTCCAGATTTATGCTAATAAGGTGCATGTGCCGCCAAATCCTTTGAATGCGATGTCTTCGCCGTTGCCTTTTGCTATGTGAGGCATCGATATGATTGGAAAGATTGAGCCGACCGCCTCCAATGGGCATCGCTTCATCCTTGTTGCCATTGACTATTTCACCAAGTGGGTCGAAGCAGCGCCATTTGCGAATGTCACCAGACATGTGGTTGCCCGATTCATCAAGAAAGAAATCATTTGTCGCTATGGGATTCCCGAAAGAATCATTACTGATAATGGTTCTAATCTCAACAACAAAATGATGAAGGAGTTATGCCAGAACTTCAACATTCAGCATCACAATTCTTCCCCTTACCGCCCTAAGATGAACGGTGATGTTGAAGCGGCAAATAAGAACATAAAGAAGATTGTGCAGAAGATGGTCGTTACGTACAGAGATTGGCATGAGATGCTACCCTTCGCCTTGCATGGTACCGTACTTCAGTATGTACATCGACCGGGGCAACCCCTTACTCCCTTGTGTATGGTATGGAAGCAGTCCTACCTGTTGAAGTGGAGATTCCTTCTCTAAGAGTCCTGTTGGATGTCAAGTTAGACGAAGCTGAATGGATTCGGACAAGGTTCAATGAGTTGAGTCTTATCGAAGAGAAGCGAATGGCAGCCATTTATCATGGGCAGTTGTATCAAAGTCGGATGAAGAGAGCCTTTGATCAGAAAGTGCGTCCTTGATGCTTCCAGGTCGGAGATTTGGTGTTGAAAAGGATCCTTCCTCCTCAGACAGATCACCGGGGCAAGTGGACTCCTAACTATGATGGACCGTATATTGTCACCAAGGTTTTTGATGGTGGGGCCTTAATGCTTGCAACGATGGATGGTGAAAACTTCACTTCCCCGGTGAACTCAGACGCAGTTAAAAAATACTTCGCATGAAATAGACCCGCTGGACAATAAAAAGAGTAGTCCAGGCAAAAATGGGCATCCTGGCGAACCAAGAAAATGAAAAAGGTTCGGGCAAAAATTAGGGATTAAAAGTGAAAAGATTGTACACCCGGTAAGTTGAAAACCTGAAAAGACAACTTGGGCAAAAATGGGTATCCCGGTGGATTGAAAACCCGAAAAGGGCGATCCAGGCAAAAGTTAGGGATTAAGCGAATGTCTGTGTTCTGAGTAGTTTTGAATCTCATCTCGTGTCAATGACTGGAAACTTTTGAAGGATAGGAAACAGTCCAATCACTCTTTCAGAAAGCTGATCATCTGGAGGATCTTGAAGACGAGCAAGTCATAGCAGAATTGGAACCCAATAGAAATCCATTTCACATTGCCATTAGATTAATGTCTGTTTTTATCTGTTGTGCGATTACCTCTTTCCAGGGATTGCTTTCTGATGTAAATGCCTATTCAGAGGCCGTTCAATCAATAAAATCATGTTATTCAGTATATCTCTGTTTTCATTTTCATTTTTCTGTTTTGTTTGCAAAAATGACGTCCGAATTTTTTGATAAACATTGCATCATGACACATAAGAGCTTTACAGGTACATGCTTAATAAACATTTAAAATTGCTGTAAATTTTAAGTGCTTTGGATCGTCTATTCAGTACAGGTACCCTCGGGGCATTTCCTTAAAATCCCCTGCAGATGATCGTGAATGTTTTCCCCAGTGAAGTCGCCAACAGACGAATTCGGTATCTTATCCCTGCAGAGCTGATCAGAGCGTTGGATTCTTCAATCCCCAGCAGGTTCTCACCACTGTACCTCCCCCCAAGCGGTGGTTTCAGATTATACACTCCCCAGTAGAGTTGACAGTGTCAGACTATATACCCCCAGCGGAGTTGACAGTGCCAGACTGTATCTTCCCAGCAGAAGCGACTACTCCTCAGAGTTCGAGGCCAGATCGATAATCCCAATGCCAGATCCATGGTTTCTTTCCTTGAAGCAGAACCTCGGTACCGTATCGGTGTTTGCTTCCCCTGCTGAGTCATCTCTCGCAGATCGTGGTTGCCAAAACCACTATCGCTTTCCCCAACAGCAGGTTTTCAGTGCCGTTCTCTCCCCAGTCAGAATCTCGGTATTTCGTCATTGCTAGAACACCGTGTGGCGGATCATTTCCCCACAGAATTCTTTACGCTGTGCATCTCCAGCAGCCTTGCCAGGGTCCAGAAGATGGTGATCATTTCCCTAGCAGATCCCCTTGCCTCAGCTTGGCATTCTACCCAGCATTTCACATCCCTGCATGTAGAATCATATTGCATTGCATCCTCCCAAATCGCGTAGCATTTCCATTTTCATGGAGCATTACGCCATTGAAAAATTCAAACATACGCATGTAAGCATAAAACATTCTCGGTATCCCAAGTGATAAGCCAGAAGTTGTTTCCAGTACTCAGACTGAAGATTGTTCATGACTTACCTTTGTTATCCCCAACAAGTGTCATTGGCCCATGCGCCGCCTCTATTATCGTTCCCTATTTCTGCGATGCTGACAGGCATGAAGTTTCCGGTATTCAGACCGAAGTGGCGTTCAGACCAGTTTTTTGATGTTCAGATCGAAGAAGTTTCCGACGTTCAGGTCGATGCAACTTGTGGCGTTCAGGCCAATTTTCCGACGTTCAGATCGAAGAAGTTTCCGACATTCAGGTCGATGCAACTTGTGGAATTCAGGCCAATTTTCCGATGTTCAGATCGAAGAAGTTTCCGACGTTCAGGCCGACGCAACTTGTGGCATTCAGGCCAGCCTCTCGGTGTTCAGACCGATATTAATAATCTCACATCTCCCGATGTTCAGATCGAAGTCATTTCCAGTATTCAGACGGATGAGCGACATTCAGGCCATGGTTATTTCTGTGTTACCATTTATTTTGGTATCCAGGTCAACATTCTTTTTCGGTATTCAGACTGACTTTCACCATACCAGACAGATTCTTCTTTCAAGACCACCTTTTTGCCGATTCTGACAGACATTGTTACTTCACTTCACTTCAGTGCAAATTTTCGGGCTTTTATTATATTCAATCCCTTGATACCTCGAAAGCACGAAAGTCGCTGCTATCTTCTTTCCAGGTCTCCAGTTGATTGAATAGGGGCAACTGTAATACCCCAAAATTTACCCTTCATTTTTCCTGAAAGCATACGCTTTACACCTCATGCATGCATTCATTTTTAGGTCATTTAGCATTTGCATTTCATCATGGCGATCGGAATCAGATCCAAGAAGCTTGAACATCATCCAAGACACTTTGTGGGCTCTATTTAGATGATCAGTCAACACAAGGGAAAGACTTAAGTTACTTCCAACAGGGGTTTATTCGTCAGTCAAAACGTTAATCTTGAAGGAGCAAAGGTTTGTTCATGAGTTGTCATGCTCGCTAGGCGAAGCCCGCGTGCTTTAAAAAAAAAGAAAAAAAAAAGAAAAAAAAGAAAAGAAAAAAAACGAAAAACGAAAAAAAAGAAGAAAAAAGAAAATAAATAAATAAATAAAAGAAAAAACCTTGGACTTGGACCTCTCTCATTTGAGCCCACAGGTCCACAAAAATCAGGTTATAAATTCAGAGTTTCAGTGAAACAAAAGGCATTCTATTCCTATTACCTTGTCTGGGAAAAAGATAGTGAGAGAAGAACTCTGAGGAAAAAGATAGTGAGAGAAGAGCTAACAGAGTTCAGAGCAACCTCCAGGCAACCCTGAAAGGTTCATTCTGACTCACACACTTTCAGCTCAAGCAAACCCTAACATTGGTTTGCAAATCCAGCCGTGCCATTTGATTTCAATCGATCTCTCCAATCAGGTTTGCCCTTATTCCCATTACCTTTGTGCTTTGAAGTTGAATACTCTGAATGTTTGAGGTATGATGGATGAATTTCATTAGGTTTTTGTCCACGGGTTCATAATTATGTATGAATGTATAAATAATGCCTTGAATGCTTAATCGTTTAATTTCTGAAGTGTATGCCACAGGGTTTGAGGTTTCTGAAACCATACTATTATCCATGAAAAACCATACTGTTTTGCTCTAATCTGACTTACGTTTGTCATAGCATGTTTTCTCCTAATCCTTATCTTGTTTCACTAACCCCTTTGTTAAGTTTTTGTGAAGGCTCATATGGCTTTTGCAGGGATAGCTCGCTGGGTATTCCACTTTGCTTGTGGGATACCATTTGGGAGATTTATTCCGATTGCCTTGTTGGCACATTTACTTTATACATGTTTGTTTTGTATGTGTCTGTATCCCCGCAGGTAGCGCGGTTCCTTCGTCAAGGACTGCCTTTTTGCATGAGTTTACCAAACCCTAACCCTTCATTGATTTTTCTTCTCCTAAACACACGTTTACTCCTTCTACTACAGGTGAGTAAGTCTCCAAAGGTCGAGCATCCGGTAGATTGCATAGTAACGTCGTCCGCCCCCAAAACATAATCCTTAACCTCGTAGTTAGCCGAACTACGGCTTGCTCTGATTCTCATTCCAGATGAGATACGTAGGCATAAGACGTGATGTCTTAGCGAGCACACATCCCCCAAACCCATAGGTCAGCCGAGCTACGAAGACTCTGATTCTCATATTCAGATGAGATACGTATGCAGTGGATGCGACATCCGTGCGAGTCATTTTCTTTTGACCCCTTTTTTTTAGTAAACAACACAAGATAAACTCACACCCTTTAGACAAGAACTACAAAAGTGGATCCCGTAGAGTACTACAGATGCGTAGGGGTGCTAATACCTTCCCTTCGCATAACCGACTCCCGAACCCAAGATTTGGTTGCGAAACCTTGTCTTTTCCTTTCCTCTTTTCAGGTTTACTTCGAGCGTTTCCTTTCCCTCCTTTAGGATAAATAACGCACGGTGGCGACTCTTCTGTCATTTTCTTTCGCCGGTTGTTTTTTCGCACACTGTATTTTTCAAGTTGCGACACTAAGGTATTAGTTATAACTCCTTACGAACAACCCCATGTCTTCATTCAAATATTTATCATCATCACTTGATTGAGTCTCACACATATCATTGGTGGATGACTTAGATCTTAAAGTCTTTAAAGCGATAAACTTCCTTTCAGTGTCCTTAGCTTTCTCCTTCTTTTCCTTCTTTTGACTCTTCTCATGTTTCTCAAGGTTCATGAGCTCTTGCTCATACTCTTGAAGCTTACCAAACAATGTTGTCATGTCCAATGTTCTTAGATAATTGGCTTCCTTAATCGCGGTGACCTTTGGTAGCCAATCCCTGTTAAGACATCTTAAGATTTTATTAGTAGCAACATTATTAGGGGTAGTTCTATCAAGAGCATTTAACCGATTGATTAGATGAGAAAATCTCTTTTGCATATCGGTAATGGTTTCACCATCCTCCATATGAAAAAGGTAAAATTCTTGAGTTAAAGTGTTGATTCTAACTAGTTTGACATCATTGGTTCCCTCATGGGTAATTTGCAATGAGTCCGACATAACTTTAGCACTAGTATAATGGGTAACCCTATAATACTCATCAACACCTAAGGCGGCGATGAGCATATTTCTGGCTTTCCAATCATAGCTATACTCTTTCTCATCTTCTTCATTCCATTGTGCTTCAGGTTTAGGTATAACAACATCACCCGCATTGGTCCTTGTTATTTCCATAGGACCATCTTGGATGACTTTCCATACCTTCCTATCAATAGAGTTGATATGGATACGCATACAATCTTTCCAATAACTGTAGTTTTCACCGGTAAAAATAGGCGCTCTATTGTACGCCCATTTAGGATTAATTTTCTAAAAAGTTATATGCGAAGCACTAGATAACACAACGCTCGTGATACCACTTGTTACACGATAGTACCGATTTAGAAGGGGGTTGAATAGATCAGTATTTTAATTTAGCGCTTTTTAAAATGTTTTCAAAGGTTGCAAAAGCTCCCTAGACCACAATCGTCTAAATGATTTGTTAATGGAAAGATCAGATATGCGTGAAACCGAATGGAATAACTACGATCGAGATAATCAACCACTATCTAAATCAATCGATTAATTACCACAATCCTTGATACCGTTACCTCTAATAATGCGTTAACACAATAAGAGAACAAGTAAAATATTAATAGATTTGTGTGAGATTAAATTTATCAAACACTTAGTGTGCACTCTACACCAAGTGTCAATTTCACTCAAATTGAATGTGCTGAATTTTACTTAGTTGCAATCAAAGTGATTGCATCAGTTTTTCGAACAGCTACTATGCACAACAATTAAGCGAGATTAATTTTACTATTAATTTCACACAAAACATAATTAATGCAGAATTTAAAGAGTTAAGAGAAAGAGAGAACAAACATGAACAACAGGCAAATGTGTCAGATGGATGTGAAATGTGCATTCTTGAATGGCCCTTTAGAAGAAGAAGTTTATGTTGCACAACCAGCTGGGTTTGTGAAACAAGATGAAGAAAGAAAGGTGTACATGCAACATAAAGCCCTGTACGGACTTAAATAAGCTCCAAGAGCTTGGAACAAGAAGATATATGGCTTTCTAAGGGAGAAGGAATTTGTGAAGTGCACAACTGAACATGGAGTATATGTAAGAAGAAGCAATAGTGAATTGCTTATACTATGTCTCTATGTCGATGACTTGTTAATAACAGGTAGCTGCAAGAAGGAGATCAAAAATTTCAAAGGTGTTCTCAACAAGGAATTCAAAATGTCAGATCTGGGTGACATTTCATATTTCCTTGGTATCGGATTCTACAAGAGTGGTAGAGGTTTGATGATGCATCAAAGAAGGTATGTAGGTGAAATACTCAAGAGACTTGAGATGCAAGATTGCAACCCAACCTCGACTCCAACTGAGCCCAGATTACAATTATCGAAAGATTCAAATGAAAATGATGTCGACCCAACCCAATATAGAAGACTTATTAGGTCACTTCGATACCTTTGTCATACAAGACATGACTTAACATACAGTGTAGGTATGGTGAGTAGATTCACGTAGAAGCCAAAGGTATCACATCTAGCAGCGGCAAAGAGGATACTAAGGTATCTGAAAGGAACTTTGGACTATGGAATTTTATTTCCTGCAGTTGATGAAGGAAAAGAATGCAAATTAATGGGATACACCGACTCAAGTTGGTGTAGTGATGATGAGGATCAAAAATCCATAGATGGCTATGTGTTTATGCTAGGTGGTGCACCAATAGTGGCATTATCGTCATGCGAAGTAGAATACATAATTGCTTCCCTTTGTGCATGTCAAGCAACGTGGATGGTGAATCTGGTCGAAGAGATAACAATGAAGAGTCATGGTGCAATTACCATGACGATCAACAACATGTCAGCTATCGATCTGGCAAAGAATCCGATAATACATGATCGAAGCAAGCACATCGAGATGAGATTCCATTTTCTTCGATAGCAGGTAGTAAATATGAAGATGAATGTGGAACACTGCAGAACTGAGAATCAGATTGCATGCATCATGACGAAGGGAGTGCATGTCGAAGTGTTCAGATGACTAAGAGCTATGATGAATGTAGATAGCTTAGACACAATGGATTAGATGGTGTGTTGAATTGTAATTCCTTGTGTCGAAGCATGTTGCTCGACAGAAGCAAGGAAGTGTCGAATTACCTAGTGTGTTGAGTTGTATTAGTGTGTCGAAGTGTCGAAGTATGTTGCTTCACACATGATTTCGACTTAAGCCTATTTTTAGTAATGTTAACTATTTTGGGCTTTAATAATTTTGAGCTTTGACTTAGGGAGTAAGTTAACCTAAATCTATAAATAGATGGAATAACCCTTATTCTTGTAATGTTGTATTCATAACATTGTATTCACAGAATTTTACAGTTGCAAAGTTAATAAAGAAGTTTTTTCACAGGTTGTGGGCAGAGTAAAACTCTGCAAAAAATATTATTCTTCTCTACCGTTCTTTCTTTTCTTTCTCAGTAGTTCTTCTCTTTTTCATTGTTATTGTGTGAGTGATAACAATCTTATTCGTCAAGATTGATAGAAATTCTCGATAGGTTGATTTTCAACACCGTTAACCATAAAGATAATTATATTAATTACTAAATCCTTATATATATATATATATATATATATATATATATATATATATATATATATATATATATATATATATATATATATATATATATATATATATATATATATATATATATATATATATATATATATATATATATATATATATATATATATATATATATATATATATATATATATTTACTCCAAAAATAAATTATTCACCGTTACTTCATATCTTGTCTATTAATTTCTTTTAATTTAATAATTAAAAATAATAAATAATTAAATATGGATAGAGAAAAATATATTGATCATATAATATTAATTGTTAATTATTTTTAATTATCTAATTAAAAATAATTAATGATCAAGAGTATTAATCATTACCTTATTTTTCGAGTAAGAATATTCCTTATCTATATATTATATTAAGAATTTAATTGATATACACTGACAGTGTAAATACTTTTTTCACTGTCAGTTAATCAGAATCATTGATTTATTTAAAATATTTAACTTTTATTTTAATCACTTAAAAAGTAATACAAACGGATGATTGTGATGCTTTGACAATGTAAAACCTTTTACACCGACAATGCATAACAATTAATCTCATATATTAAAATATTTTTTTTTACTAAAATAATAAAACTGAAGTATATAACTTTGATTTTTCTATTTACTTTTTTTAAAGTAACTCAAAAGATTCTTTTTTAAAAAACTTTTTACCAAAAAATAAGTTTTAAAATAAGTTAGTAGACAATGCTAGACTTTTAAAAAACCAAATTCAAATTTAAAAATCTTTAACAACTAATAGGTGAGATTTAAACTTTAAATCTTTTAAATAAACTTAATTTATTTACGTGTCAACCTATTCTCCCTCTTAATTACTAGTAATAAATTAATAACTAACCCCTTGATTCTCTACAAAATTATGCCATTATATTAGTAATAAATAGTTTATAGTGTCAATTTCTCAACCCTAATACAACGACAGAGATTTTAATGGGAAAGAAAAGGGCAACTAGATCACAACGATATTCCATTTTGGTTTTATCTAAAATTCTTACTTTATGATTATTAAATAATATAAAACTAACAAGTGGTCCAGCTGTAGATCACATCAATCAATTGAATAAATTAATATTTTAAATATTAAATTTAACTATCAAAGTTAATTGGTCCTAGTGTAATGGACTATGGTTGAACATTTTCACTTTACTTGCACTTTAGAAATTATGGTAAAATGGGTTCCACAGTCTAGAGTTTAGGTAATTACCTCTGATGTGTTGATCCTGTTCCATCTTATTTTTAAGCGGATTCAGAAATATAAATAAATTTTTGTATTTTTAAATTTAAAATATATTGTATCAGCGTACTCTCCATGCTTTGTCTTCACTTTAAGACGCATCCTCAACTATATCCTCAATTATGTCCGTCCAATCCCGTTCTATTTTTTATGGGCTTTTGTCAAACAGACTTAAACGGGACGAACATGCCTATTTGCCACCCCTAACTGAACCACTTGATGTCTTAAATAATACCCGAACCAGATTAATATTTGAATCGAAAAAAAATTAAATTAAATTAAATTAATTAAAAAAATAATTTAACCTTTCCCTATATTGAACAAACTATATTTAAATTAACCAATCAGCTACATTCCAAAAAAAACTCACCAAAACCAGGATATGTTTGTTTACATCCAGAGTTCCTCTATCCCCTACTACTTTACTCTCTCTGATTTTTAGTTTCCCAGGTCTCTAACAAATTCTTTCTTATGAGACGATTCAACTTCAAGCATGAACAAGACATATCTAAAACTCTTCTGCTGCGGTTCTAGTCAACAGAAGCGGTTTATGTTCTCCAACAACGTTAAAGTTGCATGCTTATTAGCCTCCTTTTGCGCTTTCGCTGTTTGGACTGTGAGTGAGTTTATGCATCACAAGTAACTTTCTTTTTATTTTGCTATTATTAGCTATGAATATGAACTAAATAATAATAGTATTAATTGTTATAGAGTAATAGTATTAATTGTTAAAACATCAAATAATATGTATATAGTAAATAATAGAAACTCCGCTCTTAGCTATTTAATTTATTGAACGATTTATATCACTTTTTTCTTCATTATTTGTTGATTTAGGAAAATGTTATTATTTTCTCCTTTATTAGAATCTGATATTGGAATTATTTTTCAAGTACATATTTGCAGATATTTCAATTCCATTCCTCCACAAAGACAGACTCCAAAACCAGGAAGATTTTCTTCTCAGATGCATAAAAGGAAAATCTTTCAAACAAACATGTCCTACAAACTACCCTACAAAACACAACCCAATAAATCAAAACAGACATGTTTGTCCCTCGTACTTTAGATGGATCCATGAAGATCTAAAGCCATGGAGAGAACAAGGGATCACAAGAGAGATGCTGGAAAGGGCAAAAAAGACAGCACATTTCAAGCTTGTGATTGTGGAAGGGAAAGTGTATGTGGAGAAGTATAGGAAAGCTATTCAGACAAGAGATGTTTTTACATTGTGGGGTATTTTGCAAATGTTGAGGTTGTTTCCTGGGAAATTACCCGATTTGGAACTTATGTTTGATTGCGAAGATAAACCTGTTGTTCCTTTGGATAAGTTTCAAGGCCCAAATGCTTCACCGCCTCCGTTGTTTCGATATTGTTCAGATCAATGGAGCTTGGATATTGTCTTCCCAGATTGGTCTTTTTGGGGATGGTAAGTGTTATTAATGCTCGTCAGGATCTCCGGAAAACTAAGACGGCTCTGAATTTACTCGGAACTAATGTTGTTTATTTGTAACAGGGCAGAGACAAATATAAAACCATGGAAAGATACCCTAAAAGATATAAAAGAAGGGAACAAAAAGACTAAGTGGAAGGATAGAGTACCTTATGCTTATTGGAAAGGGAATCCTTATGTTGCTCAAACTAGACAAAATCTTCTACAATGCAATGTTACATTAGAGAAGGATTGGAACACTCTCATATACATACAGGTAAAAAAAATTCATCAAAATTTTTAAAGTTTTCCATGCAACTCAAACCAAAAAGAAATTAATTCATTGTATTTATGTTTGGATAACAGGATTGGATTCAAGAATCAAATCAAGGTTTCGAGAAATCTA
Source organism: Lathyrus oleraceus (assembly GCF_024323335.1). Lineage (NCBI taxonomy): Eukaryota > Viridiplantae > Streptophyta > Magnoliopsida > Fabales > Fabaceae > Lathyrus > Lathyrus oleraceus. The sequence continues at coordinate 435,671,541 of NC_066582.1, read as the reverse complement.
GCTTAGGAGATCAATGCACTCATAGGTACATGAATAAATTTGACTATACAACTCTATGTAGATATTAATATGGTGAAGGCTCGTGATCAATGAGTGTGCTCATCTCTAGGTCTCAGATTCAATTTTCCTCCTGATACCTCACACTTATATGTATACATTCTTTTTGACTTATAACAGATACAAGATATACATAGAAGGATGGGCTTGGTCAGTTAGTGAGAAGTATATTATGGCATGCGATTCGATGACATTATACGTAAGATCCAATTACCATGATTTTTTCATGAGAGACATGGTGCCATTACAACACTATTGGCCTATTAGAGACAATAGTAAATGTTCATCTCTTAAGTTTGCTGTGGAATGGGGCAACAATCACACTCAGAAGGTACCGGCTGTGCACAAGAACTATGCTAAAGTTGATGTTACATGATTTCTGACTTTCTCTATTTTACAGGCACAGGCCATTGGAGAGGCGGGTAGCAAATTCATACAAGAGGACTTAGACATGAAAAATGTATATGATTACATGTTTCATTTGCTAAATGAATATGCAAAGCTTTTGAGATTCAAGCCAAAAGTACCACGAGGAGCTGTCGAGTTTTGTGCTGAAAAATTAATGGCATGTGATGTAAATGGTAACAAAAGGAGGTTTATGGAAGAGTCACTGGAGAAGGTTCCTAGTGATTCAAATCCATGCATTCTTCCTCCTCCTTATGATCCTTTAACTTTACAAGAATTGTTAGAGAGAAAAGCAAATTCAACAAAACAAGTAGAAAGTTGGGAAGAGAAGTATTGGCATAGTAAAAACAATGGACAATAGTATTGGCATATTTTTATTTTCCTTTCCTTTATTGACAGACTATTTGCTTGGTTGTTAATATTTTTTAGTAGAAATTCACATGCTTGTTCTTCTAACTCCTTATTGATCCTCAAGCGTGGATTAATGTTTATACAATTGGTTCCGATTTGGAATTAGAATCGTTGGTCTAGATCCTTAATGTGGTGGTCTGAGTTGCTCCAGTGTTGTCGCATGGTGTGGACTTGCAATGTTAATACTTCAACGTCCAAATTAGTTTTGAATAAAGAGGATGGAGTGAGTAATGGATTAAAGTCATACCTTTTATTGCTCAGGTGGTGGTATTGGTATATTGGGCGAAGTTGGGCCTTTCTTGTATTAGGCTTGAGGCCGATCCAAAACAGTTGCCCTCAAGGCTTGCTATAATGTTGTGCTTGGGAAGTATTCTAAGGGTCGGGTATGTCTGGTCGTGATCCTGTGTTGAGAAGTGGAAAGGGCCTAGAGACAACTTCATTAAATGCTCATCTCAGACATTTTGGAAGTTTCTTTGCACGTGACCCTAGATTTATAGGTTAGGGCATGTCGCTTCTACCTAGGGCGTTCGAGTGTACTCAAATGTCATTAAATTTCCGAGACCGTTAATTTTTCACCTTCCATTTATTTTTATTCTACAATGTTGATTCGTTTCATTCTTCCAGTTATATAGGGGTTGCTTTGACTTTTTTACATAACTGAACTTTGTCTTTCTATGACCCCTTTCTTCTTCTTCTTTAAAGATCTGGTGATTCATGTTTTTTTCCATACTCCCTTTTGGTTAGGATTTATCATTCCTGATTCATCCCCATTATCCAACTCTTTTTGGTCACTCCACCTTAGGTATCACTTTTTAACCTTTTCTCTTGCATTTTCTATTTATCCTTTTTAGTGTTTACCATGGGGGATTTTCTAGTATCAGTAATTTGTGAGAATTTTGATATTCCACATGTTGAACCTCTAGAAACTAATGACCCTAATCTCAATTTTATTATATTGAGTGATAGTTTTTGGTATGAAGGAGATTCTGTAAAAAATGGCGACAATACTTAGTGTTTCTAAAGGAGATGGAGATGGGAACTTCAGTCGTCTGGATTATAGGGAAGCGATTTCCCGCCTTGTATCCCCCGTCAATTCCTACACTAATTTGGACATAGCCATAACGAATCGAGATGGCGACGAACTCTCTTATTTACCAATTCATTTAAGGCGACAACACATGGACAAAACCATAGTGATGTAAAACTTATGGTTTATGTTGTCTTTAAGAATCGTAACACACTTTCTGATCGACGTTACCTTTTAGATGTCAACTAGGAAGAAATTGCATAGTGGGGACGTGTATACTTGGAATCACCGGCAGATGCCGAGTTCTACCAATGGGTAGATCTTGAGTTGACAGTGTCATACCCTAAAGTTCGGGTTAGAACTTATCTCACCACTCAGAGATCACCAAGCATAACAAACAGATTATATCACACAAACAAATATGCAAACATCAAATATACAAATATATACACGTAAAAAAGTAGGCTAAACTCACTGAGGACTACTCCCCAGAAGATTCGCCACTTAATTTCTGTAGTGGTAAACTCATGACCATCAAGCTATGGATAAACTTAATGTCAATAAAACCAGAGTCGCCACCGCGCTTTTATTGTTTCCAAAGGAAAAGGGAAAAGTACGAACAAAACCCAAAGATAAAAAGTTTTCAAATCAAAACTAATAAAATTCCAGAGATTACAGGTAAGGGGGTTGGTTACACAGAGGGAAGGTGTTAGAACCCAAAGTGTCCTAGGTACTCCTAGGGAACCCTTTTTTATGTGTGTATGTGTGTTTGGTATAAAATGATGTTTGAGGAAAATAGAGTGTGGAGATGAGAAAAGAATTCATTAATTATATTTTTGTGTTTGACAAGACCTTCGGACTTGTGCCTACGTACTAACATAAAAATGTGGGATCAAAACCTTGTAGTTCGTGGTATTAATTTCAAAATGAGTGGATTGCTTTTAATCAAAGGTTAAGTGAAAAGAGGCACAAAGGGCCCAAAAGTTTGAATGAGTGTTAATTCTTTTTGTCTTTTGAAATTTTAAGTCAATATGGTTAGATTTATTTACAGATTATATTTAAGAAAGAATTTGAAAATTCAATGGCATAAGGCCAAAGTTTCTAATAGGTCTAAGTTTGAAATCACAAGCAAAGAAAGTTTTTGAAAAGGGGGAGAGATTTTGAAATTTAAGAAGTGGGAGAAGATGAAGAGACTAATCCTAAGCATAAAATTAAAAGTTAAGAGTTGAAGAGGCCTGACCAATGGGATGCAATCCAACCAACAAGTATGTCATATAGAAAATCCATTTTTCATTTGGACTTTGAATCAAGCAATTAGAAACATCAGACATCATGAAGATCAAGGCATCAAATAAAGATAGCCACATCCAAGCAAGCAAGTCTCATAGCTAGCAATCTTCCTTGTCTTCTTATGTACCAGATGAAATACTCCTTGATCAACTCAGAGAAAAGCATTAGACACAAGTTCAAAATAACAGTTTGCATCAAGTCAAAGTAGAAGATGAGTTCAAATAAATCCCAAGACTTACATCACATGAAGGCTTAATTCACAATAAATTGGTCTCATAATGTTGGCATTGGCCAAGTCCTTTTTGTATAGGGAATGTTGCCTAATCCTAAGTCCAAAAGTTCAGATCAAGATCAACAGTCCACCAAACATTTTTTAAGGTCCTAAGACCACAAGAGAAATCAAAATGCACAAACAATATATATAATCACAAGATATGACTCAAATGAGCAAAGTAAAAATGGAATAAACATAAACAAGTTTAATGAAATGTAAATGGCAATGAATGATAAATGACTAGAAATTAAATTGCATAAAATAAATTACTTGAAAGTAAAACAATATTAACAAAAGTTAGTCAAATGTTAGTCAAAGTTAATTGAATGTTAGTGATGTTTTACTTTTTAATTGATTAAGTCATTCTTTGGAGAACACTCAACCATTTATTCACAAGAATGGATCCTTGAACCAAGACATTTTCCATAGGAAAGAACAAAAGGCCAAGTTTCCACACAATACCATGAAAGATGGGAGACTTACAATCTCACATACTAGAATGTTATGCCTTTAAGGTCAAATTTAGCTCTATGTTAAGCAATCGTAATTGGACTTATGTAGAAGTCACAACTATCTGAGGTCGGACAATGAAAATTTAGGTGTTAATGCATGTTAGAGATTTGGTATGATGAACCATACTCCTAAAACATACCACACATTAAAAGAAAAAATCAAATGGGATGGACATATCTCATCCATACTTGTATTGGTTCATCTGACACAAGGTTATTGATGAACCAATTAGCCTTAGGATATTGAGACTTCATTGGTCAATCAAATGAATGAGAAAGAAAAAGGATAAAGATGAAGAGGGAGGGGAAATGAGAGAAACAAAAATTGATCATGAGAGGAATTTTATCAAATTAAAATCATTCATTCATTTTGGGAGATGAAATGTACATTTCATCAATCCCCTAAATCCAATGATTTTAATCCAACAAAAGTCAAATCAACCTTGACCAAGGCCCAAACAAATAGTCAAACATCACAAGACCATAAAAATGGCTCAACATAATTTTTACACAATTAATCAACTAAAAATCAAATTAAAAATGCATTAAAATTCAATTTAATTTGGTCAAAACCTAAAATCTCTTCAAAACACCAAATAAATGGCCAAGATATTTATCCTAGGTCAAACAAGGTCAAAGGACCTTAGACAAAAAATTTCATGATTTTTGAAAAGTCAGAAGTATTTTTAAACAATTAAAAATATACACAAAAACATTTAATTCATGAAAAATATCAAAGTTAACCCAAAAAAATAATTTTAATTCAGAAAATGAAATAGAAAAATATTTAAAGATTTTTGGTGAAAATCTCATTTTTTGGATTAAAATGAAATTATTATAAATTTAACAATATAGAGCAATTAAATGAAAAATCTGAAAATACAAAAAAACAAGGACCATCATATCTCCCTCACTAATTGAGGTGGCAGATCTGATGGTTACGCGCGCGCTATCCATGGTGGACTTGAGTTAAAGCGTCACACGCGTGGTAATCAAAACCAAAGCCCAAGATTAGAACGCTGGACCAAGATCAGATGGTTGGAACCTTGCCAACACATCACCGGAGCCCTAGCTCCGATCATCTTCTCCAATGAGGACCATCGGACTAGTCCAACCTAAACTTCATGAAAAATGGAAAACAAGGACACTAATTTGAAGAGAAAATGCTCAAGATCACGAATTTGGTCTCAATTATCTCCAATTCCAAGTATATAAAAAGATACATAGATTTGAATTTTGAGGATCATGAACTGAGTTGCTTCGATTTGACCTCAAAGCAACTCAATCTTGTTGCCTACATTGGTAGGACTTCAGCCAACCAAAATCACAAAGAATAGTGAAGAATTGAGAGAGAATCGAAGAGATGAAGTTTCTAAAATTTAACCTTCGAGTAGCTTCAATTAAGCTTGATCTTGATCTGGATTTGCTTGATTCTTTCTCTTCTTGCTTGCAGTGATCAATTGAGATGGAAAGGGCAATGAATTCTTGGAGTTTGAACTTCAAAACAGAAGGTGAAATTCAAACTGGATTTCAATGAAATCTTCAAGAAATTCTATGGAGTGAGGGGTCTGAGTTCTCTTGGCAAAGCTTGGGCAAGGTGTTCCTCCCTTTCTGAGCTTAGGGCCGTATTTATAGGCTTACTCAATGCTTTTTGCACACTTCAATTCAAAAATTCAAAAATAGCAATGAACTCATGCATGCTTGCATGGGTGTGTGCAAAGCCCAATCAATGATGTCAAAGGGTCCAAACTTAATTCCAAATGATGCTGAAACAAAATCAAGGGACCATGCAATGTTGAAATGAAAATTGGTCACAAATCTTTCCAAATGGGGTCATGCATTACACCCATGTGCAAGTCCCTCAATTTTGATCCAAATGAGATGATCTTGGACTTTTTGGAAAGGTGATATTAAGGGGAACAACTTTCACGTTGAACACTTTTCCATTTGAAGCTTGGATCATGATGAATTTTGAGGTGGAAGTTTGGAAAATCAAACATATTTGAAAATTTTCTAAGTACCAAGTCAAATGTTCACTTCTTCCACCTTGAATAAATTTTGCTATGGGTTCCAAATGGAAAAAGTTCCTTCATAAAAGTTGTATATATTTAAAACCTATTAAATTTGGTCACAAATTTGACATCATTTGGATTTGTCATGAAGGAGTTATGCATTTTAGAAGTTGAGGAAAATCACTTGTTCAATGGTAATGGCCCAAAATGACCTATAATGTTTCCTCTTGGCACATGCCCTTGAAAGTTGAATTTAAACTTTATCAAAGAATAAAAGTTGGATAGGGCATATTTAATTTGATCATGAAACTTTAATGGATTTAATATCATAAAATTTGAGCAAGTTATGGTCCTTGGAAGTTGACCTCCTAACTAGGGTTCAGACAAAATGACCTATAATCTTTCACCATAAAAAATGACTTTCCAAGCAAAAATAGCTTTTAACATCAACATGAAAGTTGTTTTAAATGTCATAAGGAGTAACTTTTCTCTTGGAATCATTTTCATATGACACAAATTGTAGGCGATAGGGTCTAGTGAACCCCAGTTTTGACCAGCTGACTTTCTCTGGTCAACCAACATGAACCATCTTGATAGCTTGACATTCTCTTGATTTTTAGGACTTATGGAGGATCATATATACATAATATAATGTAATATGAAGTATCCATTGAAATATTTGATCAATTGGTGAAGAAACATGCTGAAGAAGTCACACAAGATACCTAGATGAATTAGGGCTTCCAAGGCAAACAAGCTTCAAACTCTTGATGAATTCTTGATCAAAATGATATGTGAAGATCATAGGGACCCATATATAATGTATAGAGTCAATGTGAACCATATGATGATTATTATCCTTGCATTGAGGGTCTCAAACCCTAGATATGAGCTTGATGAGGCATTGGTGGATGTACACACTACCTACAAAAACAACAAACTATACATTGACATATTTTTGGTATTTTGGTTAGTAAATAATGAAAAACAAAGTATGATACAATCAAATGTGCTTGGTGATCTCTCTCAATGCAAACTCAATGAGTGAGGGGTAAGGAGGATGCCAAGGTGTGATCCCAAAGCCAATGCATATGATGAGATATCATGAGGGATCTTAGGGTCAAAATTGGGGTCTTACAATATCCCTAACCTCAGAGTTGATATCTTTAAGTTTCATCTTTACCTCAGAGTTATTGTTTATCCTTTTTATCTCAAACCTAGGAGTTGATGTCTATCCTTTAGACCTAGCTGCATAGTTGTTGACAATCGGTATTCCTAGCCCCAGAGTTGATGTTAATCAATTTCAATCCCATCCTCAGAGTTGAGGTCTACCTTTTTATCCCAACCTCAAAGTTGACGTCTAATTTTCAAATCAACTTCAGAGTTAACATCAAGCTTTCGACCCTAGACCCAGAGATATTGTCTATCTTTTATCTCATCCTCGTAGTTGTTGGTAACCATTATCCTCAGTCACTGAATTAATCTTGATCATGTCATTATTCCCGGTCCCAGAACTGATGTTGACCATATTTTGTCTCCAACTTCAGAGTTGAAAATGTCCAGTTTTATCCCATTCGAAATATTGATGTCAAATACATTTCTATCCCCAACAGTAAATGTTGGTCGTGTTTCTATCTCTAACCTCAGAGTCAATGTCATACTATTGTTTTCAATTCCCACAGTGTCTTCCCCAGTGAAGTCATTCATAACTCCAAAGCCCGGGTTTTACCATGTGTTGATCACTAACCCTAATTGTGGGACCATGTCTTGGGATGTGCTTGTGGAACTTTGTGCTTTGTTTAAAAACCCTAATCAGAGATAGTTGGTGCTTGAGTGCCATGCTGGTTGACTTTTGAACTTATGATTAACCAAAACCCTAATTCTTGGTGGTTGGCAGCAAATGGATCATTGTGGATTGTATCTTGGTGTTAGGGTTTGATCAAGGATTCCAAGTGCGTATGGATAATTATGAAGTTGAATTTTGACTGGTCAATCTCTTTTTTGTCTTGAGTCATTGCATTAGTCCATCTCTTTGTTTTGGATCCAAGTTTTTCATTGTGAATAATTCAAGATTAGTGTCTAAATTTTAGGTCAAGTTTCCATTCATTTCAAGGTTTTGGGGTTTGATCCAACATACAAGATCAAAGATTCATTCATTTGTTGCTTAAGGAAAGGTATTTGAACAAAACCATAAAGTCATGTTTTATTTAACCAAGTGATATTCATGTCAAAAACTTCTCCACATTACAAGTCATTTTTACAAGTCCATATCCAATACATCAAGGAAAAAACCCTATTCTAACCTATATTTTGCTTTGGTCAACTGTTGACTTTTTGGTCAACTAATTGACCAAAGTCAACCATCTATCCCTAAGTCCTTAAGTCCACATCTTCATGATCTTCAAGCACATTCATGACCAAATAGACATGCCAATAAAACCTGTAAAACACATTTGACAATTAGATCACCAAGCACTTTTTTTCAATACACTAATACAAATATTCCAAGCATTCAAGTTCCATAATAATTCCACCAAGCCAAATTTCATTAACCATAATACATGCATTCAAAAATATGGCATTAATTCAATTCACATTCCTTATATAATTCAAATATTCCATAACCCAATTTAAAGTTCCATAACAATTGCACACAACATTCCATAACAGTCCATTAATTCAAAATTGTCATTTCATACAATTCAAATCTCAATCATTTCCATACACAATCCAATTTAATACACAATTTAAGTATTCCATAACCTAATCCCAAGTCCCTAGCATATTTCCAACACACAAGCCTTTGATATACATCCATACGTAGGCCCTAACATTAACCTTTCAAGCATAATACATAACCGAGTAAAAAACCAATTTCAACCTGCAAAGGCATAACAGAAAACTCGGTTCCACCTGCATAACATTTTCATAACTCAGTAAAATGAGTTCCACCTGCATATTTTGGTCTAACAGAGCACAATATAATTCCTGCATAATTTTTAACATAGCATAATATACTTCCCTGCAACATTTTCTAACAGAACATGATTTCAACTTACATACATTTTCTAACAGAACCATCACAACTAAATTAACTTCACTCTTCACACAACTATTTGATTTCAAAACTAACAATTAACAACTTCTAACTATCACTTAACAAACTTTTAACAATGTTGCACATAAGGAGTTTATGAAATCTAACGAAATTGAATCATATACAAGTGTTCCTCACTGCAACTTTCAGGGACACTATTCACTCTTCAAAAATTCTCATAATCACTCCCCTCAATTCTCATAATCACTCCTCTCAATCCTCACGTCCATTCTCTCAATTCTCACATTCTCTCAATCTCTCATGCAAAAATTCCAGCATAACAACAACTCACATAGTAGCAGAAGGTTTTGAAGAAGGAAGAAGAAGAAAGTTAAATAAGAAGGAGATTCAAAGAGAAGTAGAGGAAGAATAAGACTTACCTGAATTTCGGTGCTCTGTGTCTTATCCGATGAGTTTCTTGTTTTTCATAACCATTTGCTCCGTTTTTGAGATGTAAGGTGAGGTTACTGGAGTCAAAGCCCTAACCTCTAGAGCTTTGGTTTTGAGTGAGGAGGTTTTAACTTATCATTTTTGTATTAGGGTTCCTTAACATTTTCACTTCGGTTTGGACGTAAGGATTGGAATTGCCTAAAATTAATATTGTATTTAGATTTAGAATGAGGAAACGAGTGGGATGATATAGGTTTTTCTTGGTTTGTCTCTCCTTCACGACAAAGGCGACCTCCGGCGCAGCAGAGACGAAGGTGTTTCAGGTCGGGTTTGAGAATTGAATTTTGTTGGAAATCCACCATAATCTATAGAGAATTTCAATCAATCTTGATGAACAATATTGTTATCACCCACATAATAACAATGAAAAAGAAAAGAAAAATTGAGAAAGAAAAGAAAGAACGATGGAGAAGAAGAAGAGTATTTTTTGCAGAGTTTCTCTCTGCCCACAATCTGTAGAAAACTTCTTTATTCTCTTTGCAACTGCAAAATTCTGTGAATACAATATTATGAATACAACACCACAAGAATAAGGGTTACTCCCTCTATTTATAGATTTAGGTTAGTTTGCTCACTAAGCCAAAGTCCAAAACTATAAAAGCCAAAAATAGTTAACACTACTAAAAATAGGCCTAAGTCGAAATCCTGGGTGAAGCAACATGCTTCGACACTTCGCCATACTAATACAGCTCAACACACTAGGTGATTCGACACTTCCTTGCTTCTGTCGAGTAACCTGCTTCGACACAAAGAATTAGAATTCAACACACCACCTAATCATTGTGTCTAAGTTATCTACATTCATCATATCTCTTAGTCTTTTGAACACTTCGACCTGCACTCCCTTTGTCATGATGTTCGCAATTTGATTCTTAGTTCTGCAGTGTTCCACATTCATCTTCCCATCTGCTACCTGCTCTCGAAGATAATGGAACCTCATTTTGATGTGCTTGCTTCGACCATGTCTTATCGGATTCTTCGCCAAATTGATAGTCGACATTCTGACAATCTTCATGGTAATTTCTCCATGACTCTTCGCTATTATTTCTTCGACCATATTCACCATCCACGTTCCTTGACATGTACAAAGAGAAGCAGCTACGTATTCTGCTCCGTACGATGATAATGTCACTACTGGCTCCTTTCTCAAACTACAAGCAACTGATGCACCACCTAGCATAAACACATAGCCAACTATGGATTTTCGATCCTTAGAATCACTACGCCAACTTGAGTCGGTGTATCCTACTAGTTTGCATTCTTTTCCTTCACCATCTACATGGGAAAAAATGCCATAGTCGAGAGTTCCTTTCAGATACCTTAGTATCCTCTTCTCCGCTGCTAGATGTGACACTTTTGGCTTCTGCATGAATCTTCTCACCATACCTATACTATATGCTAAGTCAGGCCTTGTGTGACAAAGGTATCGAAGTGACCCAATAAGTCTTCTATATTGGGTTGAGTCGCCATCATCTTCATCTGAATCTTTTGACAGTTGTAATTTGGGCTCAACTGGAGTCGAAGTTGGGTTGCAATCTTACATCTCAAATCTCTTGAGTATTTTGCATGCATACCTTCTTTGATGCATCATCAAACCTCTACCACTCTTTTAGAATTCGATGCCAAGAAAATATGAAATGTCACCCAGATCTGACATTTCGAATTCCTTGTTGAGATCACCTTTGAAGTCTTCGATCTCCTTCTTACAGCTACCTGTTATCAACAAGTCATCGACATAGAGACATAGTGTAAGCAATTCACTCTTGCTTCTTCTTACATATACTCCATGTTCAACTTTTCACTTTACAAATTTCGTATCCCTTAGAAATCCATCTATTTTCTTGTTCCAATCTCTAGGAGCTTGTTTAAGTCCGTAGAGGGCTTTATGCAACATGTTCACCTTTCTTTCTTCGCCTTGTTTCACAAACTCAACTGATTGTGCAACATAAACTTCTTCTTCTAAGGGGCCATTCAGGAATGCATATTTCACATCCATCTGGCACATTTGCCAGTTTTTCATGTTTGTTAGACCAACAATCAACCTAATTATTTCGATCCTAGAAACAGGTGCAAAAACTTCGTCAAAGTTAATTCCTTCTTTATGAAGAAATACTTTTTTCCGCAACTCTCACCTTGTGTCGAGTCACTTCTCCTTTGGGATTCAAATTCACCTTGTATACCCACTTCACATTGATTGCCTTCTTGTCTTGGGGAAATTCGACAAGTGACCAAGTGTTGTTGACTTCGATTGACTTCAGTTCTTCGTTCGTTGCTTTCACCCACTTTGAATCTTTCAATGCCTCAAATGCATTAACTGTTTCGACATCTACAAGAAAGCATAGTGTACAAGCTCACCTGCTTCATTGACCACATCATCTAATGTAGTCACATATTCTTACAACCTTGCAGGCATGTGCCTTGTTCTTTGAGGTCTGCTTGGGCCTGCTTCACCTCTGACTTCTTGTCGAACTTCTCTTTCGACTTCACTAGCTGGTTCATCACATAAGATTCTCATTGAATCCTTCTTAACTTTCTCAGTCCAAACCCATTACTTAAGCTCATCTATGATCACATCCCTGCTAATCACCACTTGCTTGTTCACTGGGTCAAACAACTTGTATCCTCCAATTGAATGATATCCAATCAGGATCATCTGACTCGACTTATCATCAAGTTTTCTTCTCAACTGATCTGGCACATGGCTATATGCTATAGATCCAAACACCTTCAAATGACTCAAGCTAGGGTTGACATCAGACCAACATTCTTCTGGTGTGATTCCTTCTAGCTTCTTCGTCGGACATCTATTTAGGATATATGTTGCAGTCGACACAGCTTCTCCCCATAATTCTTTGGGTAGATGCTTGCCTTTCAACATACTTCTCACCATATTCATGATGGTTATATTCTTCCTTTATGTGACTTCATTCTGCTGTGGAGTGTAGGGTGGCACCATCTCATGCACAATCCCTTCTTTCACACATAATAAATCGAAGTCTTTCGACACATATTCTCCACCACCATCAGTCCTCAAAATCTTGATCTTTCGACTGCTTTATCTTTCGACCATAGATTTAAACTTGGCAAATACCTTAATCACTTCACTTTTCTTCTTGATCAGGTAAGCCCATAATTTTCAACTGAAATCATCTATGAATGTAACAAAGTATTTGTTACCAACAATCGAATCCACCTGGATAGGACAACATACATCAGAGTATATGACTTCAAGAATTGCCTTTGACCTACTTCCTGCATCCTCACTAAAGTTGTTCATGTGCTGCTTCGCCTGCACACATTCTTCACACACTTCATTTGGAATGTCGATTTCTAGTAATCCTAAAACCATATTTCTTCTCTTCAAATCTTCGATGTATTTGAAATTGAGAGGGCCAAGTCTATAATGCCATATCCATTCATCTCTACTGGATACTATTGCAATGAACTTATGCTCCATCATATTTAGCTCAATCTTGAAGGTTATATTATGAGACATTGGAGCCTTCAAGATCAACCTTCCATTTGAGTCGAGAACTCTCATCATCTTGTCTTTGATCGACACCTTGTAGTTCTTTTCGACTAACTTCCATATGCTGAGAAAATTTCTCTTCATGCTTGGTATGTACCACATTTGAAATTATTGACCTCTTGCCATCTTTCCTCATAATTAGAACATCACCAACACCTTCAGATGCTAGAGTATTGTCATTTGCAAATTTCACCATGTTCTTCATTGAGGGCTTTATGTTGACAAACCAACCTTTCCTTCTAGACATGTGTGATGAGCATCTTGAGTCCAAGTACCACTGGTCCTTGAATCTCTCTTCATCTCTCGTTGTAACCATCAGTGACGTCTCTTCTTCTTCATGTTTCGCCAGCATTGCATAAGTTTTTTTATTCTTCTGCTTTTCTGGACAGTCACTATAATAATGACGATGCTTCTGACAATTGTAACATTGAATGTGACTCTTGTCTGTATTTTGACCACCACCTCTTCCTCTACCTGCAACGCCGCCTCTTTGGTTTCCTTGGTTATAGGGTTTTCTCTGATTCGATCAATTTCTTTCTTGCTGATTTTGACCAGTTGAATTGTTGTAGCCTCATATACCTTTTTTGCCATTCCATCTTCCTTTTCCTTTCCTTTCTTTTGTTGATTGCGCCTGCCAAGCCATATCACTCTTCGACTTTCCTGCAGCTCTTTCATCCATTCTTTATTCATGAGATTCAAGCGTCCTTTGAAGCTCTTCCTTTGTCAGTTTTGACAAATCCTTCGACTCTTCTATGGATACTACCACGTGGTTGAACTTTGGAGCCAAAGACGTCAAGATCTTTCCAACAACAGATCTTGATGTCAACACTTCTCCACATACATTGATTTGATTCACCAGTTTCGTAACCTTAGTGAAGAAATCAATTATCCTTTCATTGTCTTCCATCTGAAGCAATTCATACATCCTTTTATGAGTTTGTAACATCACCTATTTCACCTTCTCCCTACCTCCAAACGACTTCTCCAGAATTTCACGTGCTTCTTTCGCCGACTTTACATCACTAACCTTTTCAAATTCATCTGAATCAACACATTGATGGATTATAAAGAGAGCTTTATAATTTTTCTTCTTCATTTCTTTATGCGCAACCCTTTCTTGATCCGTCGCGTTTTTTGCAAGCGTTGTTACTCCTTCCTTCACAAGATCCCAAAGATCTTGATAAAAGAACACAACCTTTATCTGCTTGCACCAATTCTCATAATTGTTGTTCTTGAGAATCAGAAGATTTTCTGGAAATTCCTATTTGGATGATTCATTGCCATCATGATTTTCTTCCCATAAATCGCTTAAACTGGAGCTCTTGATACCAGATGTTTGAAATCCACCATAACCTATGGAGAATTTCAATCAATCTTGATGAACAAGATTGTTATCACCCACACAATGACAATGAAAAAGAAAAGAAAAATTGAGAAAGAACGATGGAGAAGAATAAGAATATTTTCTGCAGAGTTTCTCTCTGCCCATAATCTGTGGAAAACTTATTTATTCACTTTGCAACTGCAAAATTATGTGAATACAATGTTATGAATACAACATTACAAGAATAAGGCTTGCTCACTAAGCCAAATCCCAAAACTATAAAATCCAAAAATAGTTAATACTACTAAAAATAGGCCTAAGTCAAAATCCTGTGTGAAGCAACATGCTTCGACACTTCGAAACTGTAATACAATTCAATACACTAGGTGATTCGACACTTCCCTGCTTCTGTCGAGAAACCTGCTTCGACACAAAGAATTACAATTCAACAAGTTTGAGATTCAGTGAGCGTGTTTTCTTTACTTCCAAATTTTGATCTGAAGTGACATAGTTTCCTTCATCCCCTCATTTGTGTAATTGGGCCTTCCATTCCTCTGGGCCCATGCTTGTCTCAATTTTCACCCTCATGATTACCACACACCTCCCCTAACTTCAGAACTATTATCATGTGGGCCTTGGAAATGGGCCATGCACATATATATATTTACACACCCTCTCCACTTCTGAACCCCCCCATATTTTGACTTATTTTGCATTTTTTTGTGACATTTCTCTTTTAATTTTTTTTCATGTTACTTTCTTGTATTTTAGGTGTTAATTTCATTATGATCTTTTTAATATGATTTTCAATCCATTTTAATTGTGATTTTAATTACCATGTTGATTTCCATTTTAATCCATGATTATTGCCATGATAATATGTTTCCTAGGTATTGTTTAGGGATAAATATAATGATCTTGATATGGATCCATGTACCAATTTAATATGATTAATGTTTTTATGCCATGTGCATGATAATTTCCCATTTGACTCATTTGGTTAACTTGCTATTGGTTTACTAGATTGTGATTCTTGATAATTGAAAATGCCATTTCAATTTATCTTGATATTATGCCTTGTTTAGATATCATTTCTCATCATGTTCATGGGATTAATGTTCATTTATTGTCATTGTTGAACCCATTCCCATTTGATTGAAAATTGCTATTAAATGTGCTTAACTTTTTATGCATATTTTCTATTCAACTTTAAATCCATACTAACTTCATTTGCCTTATGTGTTTACTTGAATCATGTACTTCAAGTTTGATCCATATTGTGTTCCCATTATCACCATTGCTTACACTTACCATTTTCCTTGTATTGTTTGATTGCACTTAGGGATACCATGCCACTTGATTGTTTTAGGCATGGTATTTGGTTTGTACCTTGTATGATCCCATTTTCATTCCTTGTATTTTTTGGTATAATTCCCTCGTTGTGGGGCATATGTCCCCCCTTCCTATGGAAGTGTAATAGCTTAGGTTTTATTTCCTTTAATGCTTTCAATGCATGTTAACTAAAAAAAGATAAAATCAAACGATAAAAAGACACTTTTCAAAAGACAAAAATCACACTTGATCCAACTTCAAGTGTTTTCCAAATCAAACTCACTTCAAAGCAACACGAGTACTTGATCCAACGTTAAGTACCTCATAATCATTATCCATTTCATTCTCCCTTCTCATTCTTCCACACCTATCTCTTTCTCATTCTTCAGATACTTTTTCATAATAAAATTCAAACGCTTGATCTAACGTCAAGTGCATTTTCAAATCTTTTCTCAATAAACTGGAATGCAAAAGTGGGGTGTACGTACTTGTGCACTACACTCAAGTACTTGGGTTGTCGGTCGTACATATCTTGTGGCCCGATTACTTGACTTCCTCCTCAAAACACTTAACAATAAAACAAGTTCAATTTGGTGCTCTGAAGAGAAATAAACACTACGCCAAATAAGGGAAAAGATGGCGCTTATTTTGGCCTATAACAGCGCTTTTAAGCGCCCTCTAAAGTGGCGCTGGCATAGGTAAAGACAGCGCTTTGTTTTCCTGGAGAAAGCGCTCTCTAAAGTGGCCTTTTAAGGGCCACATTATAGTGCGCTTTCAGAAAAAAGCGCCCTCTGGAGTGGTCCATAAAGGGCCACCTTAGAGGGCGCTTTCTGGACAAAGCACCCTCTAAAGTTGTCAATGTAAAGTGTTTAGAGGGCGCTTCCTACAGAAAGCGCCCTCTAAAGTGTTAGTTATTTTAAAAAAATTTGTTTGAAAACAGTGGGTATTTAATTGGGAACCTGTTCGCATGCTGCAAAAGTGTAAAATTCATATTGATTTCATCCTTTAATCCAATGTTATACACCATTAATCCATTGATATATACAACATGAATCCATTTATATACAACATTAATCCTCCATATATACAACATTAATATATTGATATTCATGCATGTACAACAACATTCCATACATATATGTACAACAACTACAACCTATATGATTCTATGATCAATAATGAATTGACACAATTCATCCAAATGAGCTCTTGAGTAAGATTTGTATTCGTCAAAGTACTACAATTAAGAGAATAAAACATATTCATGATTTAGTAACAAATTAGATGAAATATCCGATAATATTAAAATAAACCCTAAGTTATTATTCCATACCATTTTTGGGATGTCTATACGATTCAACGCAATGATATCTCTCATAAATCTCAATACAAAAAATCCGCAATCGATCGAATTGTTTTGCTGAGGACACTACACAGAAAAACAAACAATATATATATATATATATATATATATATATATATATATATATATATATATATATATATATATATATATATATATATATATATATATATATATATATATATATATATATATATATATATATATATATATATATATATATATATATATAGTTAATTTCTTACAAACACTATTATAAGCAAAAAACAAACACTATTATAAGCAAAAATAAGAAACTTAATATATACCTGAACTCTGACCCAGGTAATGTCCTTCCTATTACGATAATTCTTTTTCGATCTAAATTTTAGTATTGCCCTAACAAAATAAAAACGTATATTGAGATCAATCTGACAGACATAATTAAATATACAAATACACACGAATATTTAGGGGAATTTCACTTACGCGTCAACCGTCTTCTTCATACTCAGATATTTACTCCAATTACCCAGTAACGAATCGAGATAATACACCATTAGTCTCGAAAGATCCATAGCAACCAACACTCAGTGACCACTGTAAAATAAAACAAAAATTTAGATGCATGAAAATTTTCTACGTAAAAGATATACATAGATTATAATGAAATTATTAGAAAGAAAATCTAACCCGTTGCTAGAATTAAACGGTAAAAAATACAAACTGGGTGTAGTATTATCGCCGGCCACCATGAATCTATCGACTAGTTCATTCATTACGGATGTTGGATTTTTCGTTATAAACGTTGTGTTGATACAGGAAGCAGCAATAAAATTGAATCGGTTACACAATTCAGTTCCCCGCATCAATGTGTCATACATATACCTTAAATAGAAACATAATAAACATTAGACTACTCATTGAAATGTGTAAATAAATTGTTCAACTAAGTAAATAATAGATTGATTGGAGTACCATATGTATGTATGAATGACAGCGATGCCCAATTCTTCGTGTTCAAAAAGTTGTTGCATGTCCTCCTTTGCAATTAATTCGGAATGAGCAATTCCGAAAACACCTTCATCCATATCTACACTACGGATGGCGCCGTGCATAATATCTGACTCTTCCACCATTTTCTCAAGACGCATCATAATTTGAGATTTTGTCCCGGACGTCGTTGGAATTTCCTTACTAGCTTTGTCCAACATTTGACCGGGAACCTAAAAATATAAATTAAATCATGACTTTTTATGATGCAACAGAATCGTTGTGTATATAATTCAATGGGTATATATATTTGTACCTCTTTTTGAGATTTAGGATTTGTTTTTGTCCCGGACTTCGTTGGAATATCCTTACCATCTTTTTTCAACATTCGACCGGGAACCTAAAAATTCATATAAATTAAATCATGACTTTTTGTGATGCAACAGAATCGTTGTGTATATAATTCAATGGTATATATATTTTTACCTCTTTTTGAGATTTAGGATTTGTTTTTGTCCCGGACTTCGTTGGAATATCCTTACCAGCTTTTTTCAACATTCGATCGGGAACCTAAAAATTCATATAAATTAAATCATGACTTTTTGTGATGCAACATAATCGTTGCGTATATAATTCAATGGGTATATATATTTGTACCTCTTTTTGAGATGCAACCGACTCGATGCGTCTTGAAATCCCTTTACCAGCTTTATGTGTGGGTCTTGTAGGAGTCTAACATTACCATGTAATAAGGATTGATTAAATATCATAATTGAAGCTGAATTGAAATGTGAATACTAAATATTCATAATCATTTAGAACATATATACCTCGACATCTGGGAAAATTAGATCTGACGGCCATCCAACAAAGGATCTGACTGCATCTCGCATCAACGTTGTCTCTGAAACAACGTCAGGTAATGGTAGAAGCGCGTCCGTATCTAATACAAGGTCAACCGAAACTTTCATATATCCCACGGGGAGGGGATTATGGTGAAGTAATTCACCTGAAGTGTTGTGCACTTTTCCCTTGCCAACTATGCGATAAGTTGGTGACGGTAGATACAGCTGACAAGGTGTAATGCCCTAAACCAATAATAAATATGTTATTGTTAACGTGTATATGTGTCAAGTAAAAAAGTGCTATTTTAATTTCATAATAACATATATAATTACCTCGGGAAATTTCGGTTGACAATTGATACTAGCTCGGTCACTAGTATCTTTTGCCTCGGAACCGCGCCTTTCCTCTCTATACCTTGCATTCTCCTTTTGCAGTTCGAGTACTTGTGCCCTTAACTCCGCCAAGGTCTCCATCACCTCTTTGTTGGTAGGATTTTTTGTTTTTGGTTTTTTATAAAATGACGACGGAGTCACACCGAAACCCTTACCCCTCACACGACCGGAATACTCAGGAACATTTAGTACTCGACTAAGTAGGCTCCTGCAATCCTGGACCTCAGTTGAAGGTAAGGTTTGGGATAAAGTCTCCTGAAATATTATTAGAGGAGATTAAAAATGAATTATATGTCTAACAAAATTTTCGATATAATTAAAGAAATAATGTTATATATACTTACACATTCGTCATAAACATTTTGAACCGCTTCAACGACAGCCCCATCCTTCCCAACCCGAGCAGCCTTCCACAATACGTGCTCCGGAAGAGATGTTGCGTCACTTTTCTCCTCGGCTAGCTACACATTGAATCAGATTATAAGATCATCAATTATAACATATTGTGACAATGTATAAGCTCATAGCATTTGAATATACTCACAATTCTTTGTTGGAACCGTGCATATCCCGTACGCCCTTTTTTGTACGGATACGCGGGTTTTGATGCCCTTTTTCGATTTTTGTCGCTTACTTCCTGGATAAAAAAGTTTAAGGCATATCAGAACCAAGTAACTTAACAATTGTATAATACCATAATTAATAGACATTACATGGAATTTTTCGTTTCTTCGTTTGGCGACAAAGTTATCCCATTCTTCGGCTGAAATAATCTCCGCATACTTCATTGGCCGTTCTGCTTCAACAAATTTTCCTTCCTCATCCTTGAGAAATTCGTTGGACAAAAAGGATCGAAATCCTCGGAGTCTTTTTCCGGCCAATTGAATACAATATTTTTGCCGGCTTTCATCGATGTGAAAGGATCTCTAAAAAACATACACATGGAGTGTGTTATTATAAGTAATATTATAACAATATATGGTCAACAAATAGTCAACAAAAAAAACATATAACAATATATGGTAAGTACCTGTATCTCGGACCATATTTTTTCTTTGCCAACCTTCAATTCCGGACTTCTCCAATTATCACATGTAATCGGAATATATTGTCGAACAAGGAAACCAATGTAACTTGCCAACATTGAACCGTTAGGCTCAATTAGTTGGTCTTCAGCACTCCAATGTACTTCGAATTTTTCACCCTTGTCTCTTGCACGAATGATTGACTTCATAACAGTCAATCCTCGTTTGATTTCATTTTCAACATTGTTACGTGATCCACTCGCGTCATGGGTATCGTCTTGGTTACTAGCCATTTTATCTGTAATATAGAAATGATTCAATAAGACCCAAGTAAGACAATGACCATATTCGTGAAGCTACACAAAAAACACATTCATATACCTTCCATTTCTCTCATGTTACAACAATCTAAACTCTCTCTTTTTTTCATCATTATTGAATACAAACCCACACACACCTACTGCATACAAAAGACCAATGCAAACTTATGGTGTTTGGAACATGAACAAACTTGCATCCATAATCATCAAACTTCCAAGCACAAGCTCAAACACACTCCAAATGACATCAGTTTTCAATCAGAAATAAAAAAACCTTACATAACCATACAACATACAACATTCAGTGATCAAAACCATACACAAAAAAATAACAAAAAATTATTTTCAACAAGGTGCTCATGAACACCATATAGTGCTCGTTTGCCCTAAACAACATTAATCAACATAATGCACAAAATGTAAAACTCAGTTTAGAAAATGCCCTAATCAAACACCTGAAAATACAAACTATTGAGAGAAATACCTTCAAGGTGACGGTAACGATGGAGAAGAAAGTGAACAGCGACGGTGGACGCAGATAACTCAGTGAACGTGAACGCAACAACAGAAAAAGGCGACGGCGACGACGACGGTGAGGGAGGGAGAACGAACGGAGGACGAGAGTAATCGCAGTAGAGAGTAATCGCAGTAGAGAGAAAACCCAGTTACGTAAACGAAATAGCATATAGCGAGGGAAAATAAAGAGACATGCAGTATATGTTATAATTTTAATGTTTACTAAAGGGGACCTTAGAGGGCGCTTGTGTAAAAAAAACACCCTCTAAAGGGGGCCTAAGAGGGCGCTTCTAAAAGCGCTCTCTAAGGCTTTCCAAAAGCGCCTTATAAACTGGAAATGTACATGGACTTAGAGAGCGCTTTTTTAAAAGCGCCCTCTAAGGGTACCCTTAGAGGGCGCTTTCATAAACGCGCCCTCTATTGGTGTCCCTCCATTTCCTCATTATTTTTTCGCTTCACTTTAGAGGGCGCTTTGTTACAAAAGCGCCCTCTAAAGTGCGCTGTCTATTCCAGTTGTTCGCTCCTTATTTTTTCTCTTCACTTTAGAGTGCGCTTTTTTAATAAAGCGCCCTCTAAGGTGCGCTGTCTATTCCAGTTTTTGGCGTAGTGAAACTAGTTAGGATGCCATTGTCCTCTCAACTCTCGAGTATTCTGATTATTGGTTATACTTAGCCAAGGGTTAGATACTTATCTCCATCTAAGTACCAATGATTAAACTCTCCAAACCAATTTCATAACCAAAACTATTTTGGATGATAAAGAAGGGTTAGGATGCAATTGTCCTCTCAACTCCCAAGTATTCAGATTGTCAGCCATACTTAGCTTGTGGTCTGATACTTGTCTCCGTACTAAAATCAACCATAACCAATCAAATCCAATTTTTGCCTTGGGGAATCTTTCAAAACATTCTTTATAGAAAGGGCATGTTACTTCTGTTCTACCATGAACGAAGATTAGGCATCCCATGCGCGAGCAAATAAGTAATGTTTAAATGCTAGAATATGATCCAAGCGCATCCATTCTACCGCAAACAAACACTTAAGCCTCCCATGACGTGAGCATACAAGAATGTTAATTGCTAGAACGTGATGGTTAACACTGTCCATTAAAAACAAACAACAAACACTTCGTTTTGTGATAAGAACTACAGAGCTCTGACTTCCTTATTGCACAGATGAGGATACGTAGGCACAAGGGTTCGAAACCTTGGAGAGCACATTAATAATTATTTTCTTCTTTCCCACTTATTTCTCTCCATTTACCGATAGCAAGTAACTTTCAGATATCAACATCCATATACATGAAGAACAAGCACAACGATTCTCATTGAGTATAACGGATGTGAGGGGTGCTAATATTTTCCCCTTGCATAACTGACTTCTGAATCTACTATTGGTTGCGAAGACCATTCTCTTGGGGTTTTATCGTTATTTTCCCTTTCCTTTAGAATAAATAAAATCCGGTAATAACCTTAATCCTCATTTTAATAAATCACACAACACCCCCACCTTTTCTTCCTTAACTTTAATAAAAAAAACTTTTTTTCTCCCCAGAATAATTATTCTCATAATTTCTATTATTCTTAATTAATTTAAATATTAAACTAATTCTTTATAAAAACTCCACCACCCAATAATTAAGTAAATCAATTATAATATTTATTTAATTAAATAAAAGCACATCAAAACTCAAATAATTATATAAAAAATAATATTTAAAATATTAAAATGATATTAATAATATTAAATTAGAACTGGGGTGTTACATACCACACTAAGGAATGTTGCCAACTCAAGAAAGAGACACACCGCCTCATCCAAGATGTCCATTTGAAGAAAAAATGGCAGGGGTGATGCCTCCCTAACACCAAGCAGATCCAACTCTCAAGGGAAAGATGCTTCTAGGAGTCCGATGTCCAAAAAAAGGGCAAGAAGTTAAGTAAGGGTGGAGGATTAGGATGTGTGTCACACGCTTAATACCATAGTTGAAGACCAGTTTTTCCAACAAGAGATACAATCTCCAAGTTTTAACTATTGAGGGCTTGCCTAAGAGTCCCAACTCTAGCGACAAAGAAGCCCCTGAATTTGATATTATCTCATTTGAGATGGGACGCTGCAAGCATCGACCCATATGACATTGTATCTATGCATGAAATACCCATGTTATATATATATATATATATATATATATATATATATATATATATATATATATATATATATATATATATATATATAACATTGTAGACTTGAAATTAGGGGACAAAACACAAAAGGTAACTCTTGAGAGTGAAGATTTGTCTGCTCTATGCCAAAATAATATGGAGGTTGCAAAGAAAGATCGTTGTTGGAAACCTTTTGATTATTTTAGGAGTTAAGCCATACCTAGTTTAGTTTAACTTATTTGTTTAGTTTGTTTATGTGAGATATCATATCTCCTGCTTATATGGTTAAATCATGACATTCTTTGTTTTTTATGGAACACTTTTTTCCCCTACGCTGGAAATAAGGCACATGGGTTTTTAATGAGGCGCGTCATATTATCATATAAATTTGGAAAGATTACTTATTTGTTTTATAGGAACTAATTAGAAAAAGGAGACCTTATTTAAGTCACCCATAGAGGAGATCATATATAATGGATGCTCACAGAGAAATCCTTGCCACCCTTTTAGGTTGATCATATATGTTGGATCCTCGTGGAGGAATCCATGCCACCCTTGAGGTAATCATACATGTTGGATCCTTATAGAGGAACCTTGTTATCCGAGAGGCAACATTATCATCCTCATGCAAGAATTCTCTTCCTACTAGACAAAAACATGTTAAAAGTATTCTAAGATATATTCACACGAAAATAAACAATGGTGTACAAGTCCACCATTTGATTAATCCCTAAGGGGTAAAAGGCAAGAGAGGGCCCTTAAGGGTGCCAA
The DNA here is from genome assembly GCF_024323335.1 of Lathyrus oleraceus. Taxonomy (NCBI): domain Eukaryota; kingdom Viridiplantae; phylum Streptophyta; class Magnoliopsida; order Fabales; family Fabaceae; genus Lathyrus; species Lathyrus oleraceus. Next base: position 435,647,452 of record NC_066582.1, on the reverse strand, counting down.
TGATAATTACATAGAAATCCCTTATGCATAAATATATAAGCCCTAAACTCATTGACCCTCTTCTAGAGCGTGTTGTTCACATCGAACATTCTCTTGGTGATCAATGCTTATCTAGAGGATTTCATCCATCAACTTGTTGCCCTTGAGCTCATCTTGTGAACCCTCATAAGGAAACTTGCATGTCTGCTCGTCGTTAACCAAATGACCATCACAAATAACCTTGAATAAGTACATTTGGCTCAGATTCCAAGCCAAGGTAGTGGAAGGCTACTTGCTCGTTTGCCTGTTCGAAATATTGGTCAAAAGTTTCCACTAACTCATCCTTGAGGGTGGACAACTCCCTTTCCAATTTCTTTAGATAATTGAGAGTCGCCTCAAGAGACCCCTTCAGGCTCTTTTTTGAGACGACAAGAGAAAGTTCCTCTAGTGACATTTTTTAAGTAAGGATTTCAAATCCTCATTCTCTTTTATTAGGGTCTTTAACTCTCTTTTGGCCTAAGGCCATGCATCCCTTAGACATAGAGTGATGAGATCTAAAATCACTAATGATTTGGTAATATTTCTCTCGTTAGACTCGCTCCATCAAGAGGCCCCATAGAAGGTGATTCTCTTCCAAGGTCGATAGCTTGAGGGGCGGCATATTGTGGAGGGCTTGTAGTCAGCAGGGAAGTCCTCAAGAAAGGGAAGCCAAGCTCCTGTGAACTTAACGACATAAAAGTTCTAGGTCACTTTACAAAGAATATGGATAGGGTGAATCATCATTTATTGTTGAAAGGTCCACCTTCTATCTTACCTTCTTCTTTGATTATTATCTAATCACACTTCAGAACGGGAGCCAAGCTCCCTCTTTGATTTTGGATATTAGGGTGGGGGGGGAGGGAATCGCCAGGGGAGTGGTCATCAACATGCATTTTCCCTCTCTTGTCACTATGCCACATAGGCGACTCTTAATATCGTATGTTATCTGGTGTTCATCTATCTTCCAAGCTAGGTGCTCCTTATTCTCAACTAGTGAAATACGAGATAGATTCTCTGTATGAAAGATACAAGAAAAACATAAGTGTTGTTATAAGCGTACAATAATAAAATAAGGGTGTTTATAACCATAAACTTACATAGGTATTCATATATTTTATTCTCTTCTCCCCGACTTAAGGTGAACATGGCGCGAGAACTCATGATAGACCATAAACTTACCCAGGTATTCGTCCAAAATTTGAACCACTTCCTTCTCAACAAGGGCGAGGTATTCAAAATCAAAGCCAATGATAGTATTTGGATCTCATATCCATGACAAAGGGAAGAAACAAGCACCACCCGCTCCAACCTTGACCATATAGGCATGATCTCTCCCTCTAACCCTTATGAGTTTGTCATTCCAATTTTTTATAGGTGTTCAGTGCCTAAAGTCATCCAACTACTTTTTACATTGAATTTAGTACCGTAGAAAGAAAAGAACACTCATAAATATGGGGAACACTTATTTATTAGTATATTTGTAAGGGACCATGAGAGGTGATGGGAGTGGCGCATCACATTGCAATAAAGTCCTCCTGGTTGCCCGTTTACGAGATTGATCACCTATTTTCGGAATGACCCACCTAACATAGGAGGATGGAGAAGTGATATGTCCATGGATTTTTGTGATGTAGAAGAAGTCATGGGGAAGCTAATCATGCTCCCTTGAATATTATGAGATTAATTATTTATTCCCACCTCTTCTTAAAAGCTTTTTCTATTTCCAAATTGTGTAGGATCCAAGCCCAGTATGACTATAAATATCTCATCCATGAAGTTGGAAAGGGAACAATCACATACTCATACAAAAACTACATACAAAGAGCTTTTCACCTCATTACGTAAGCTAGCTCTCAATCCTACAACATACCCTAAAGCCTATGAAAACTCTTAATTACTATGGGTCATCATGTACTGTTATTTTACCAAGTACAGTTGGCGCTCATTGGGGCCAGGTAAAGTTGACCTTGGTCACAATCATAACCCCTAGTCGAATTATTACCCTCAAGTTCAACCTCTATGACCAACGTGGTGAAGCCATAACAGAGACGTATGATGTCATGGGGTGATCTACGTTTCCAGAAACATGCTTTAGAGGATAACGTCTTCCATATCCAGTTGCTCAAGTAGAAGGTAGACCCCATATACGAGGTGGAGTCGTTTGACCCCTAACCTCTCTCAGACAAAATATGAAGATAAGATTTGTTATAAAAATGAAATAAAATAGATCCTAATTTAATTTTATCTATTATTAATGAATTAAACAAATCCATTACACTTTTTGAACTAAAAGAGAAAATAACTTGCTTAAATTCCATGTTTTTCATTTGCTCAATTTCTCGTATAAAAAAAGTCAATGTGTGACTTAACTACTCACCATCTGCTATTTAACTGCTCATATTTGAATTCCGAAGATATATGCATAACGTAACTACTCACGAGTGAATATCAATATTTTCTCCCTCATCATGTGTGACTTAACTACTCCCACTTGAATTTCAAGAATTTATGTATGACTTAACTACTTACATTTGAATCTCAACAATCTCGTTCTCAAGTGTGACTCAATCTCATCTCAACTCAAAATCTTAAAGTATTAGATATATGAGTTTTTTTTATATATTAAACATTTTCTTCATTTCTTTATAAGACTTAACCACTCACTTAAATCTAATAATCTCTCTAAAAAATATGAGTCACTACATCATCAATCTTGATCCACATTATGATCTCACTCCCACTTTTTCACCTAGCCTTATCTAAAAAATCAGACTCCTGCTTTTTCACCTAACCTTATCTAAAAAATTTAAGATCCATAAGAATCATTGACACCACGTCTCCACTATGTAGTTTTGGAGATGAGTTTTGTCATTGTGATTTGTCACGATTGTGTTGTTTTATGGGGCAACTTGTGGCAAATCTAAATTTCTACAAACAATTTCCTATGTAAAGAATATCATGTGGTCTATTAACCTTAGGACTTTATTGATTTGATTTTCAAATTTTTATTTTTTGTTTTTAAAGTTGTATATAATTTAAAATATATTTGATTATATGATTGTAAATTATTTTTAAAAATTATTCTTTAATTTAGTGTTTAAAAAAAAACAAGTTTTATATCTTTTACTTTTTACATAGTGTCTTAAAAACCAAAACAACTTTTACATGTTTTACTTTTCACTTTTTAATTTTTGAAAACTAAAAAATAGACATAAAAATTAACTTTTTTATGGTACAAAAATTAACATTAATTTTAATAAAGGTAAAATGGTGATATATACTAACTTTGATTTTTCTTGTAACAGAGTGTATATTATGGAGTCGACACAAGTTTTAGAAACATAAATTATATATTTAGTATATAAAATTTTGCTTATTAATAAATATGCAATGAATAAGTTTATTTTATTTTATTTTTTTAATTGAATATAATTTTTCCTTCATTAATACCTATATATGTGTGAGATATTTTAAATTACATTATTTATTTTATAAAAATAAACATTTATTAACATATTATACATTTCAATTTAAGTGTTCATTGATTTCATTATTCAATCATAAAATTTGTAAAAACATTTTTAATATTGTTAAAAACTAAACTAAAATAATATTTTATAATTGATCGATTGAGTTTTATTAAAAATATAATTAAAGAATATTGTATTTAGGTGCCTATAGGGGACTCGGACCAAAAAAATATGTTAGTATGCATGTGGTATTGTCACGTGTATGAAAATTAACATAAAGTAAATTTAATATTAATAAATTTTACTAATTTTATAAATAATCTTCTTCTTTAATATTATTTATTATTTATTATCAAATTTCATTCATTTTTATAATAAATAACTATAAATATTATTTAAAAAATAATAATTTATATTACATTAAATTTAAAAATAATAAATGAATAGAAGAAAAAATAATTAAATAAAAATAACAATTAAAAACAAATAGAGAAAATATATATTACATTAGATTTATAAAAAAAATAGAAGAAAAAATATTCAATAAAAACAATAATTAAAAATAAATGAGGAAAATACATATTATAATACACATTCTACTTAACCTATCTTTCCTTTTTCACTTAAAAAATAAATATAGTATAATGAAATTGAAGTGGTAAGATCTATGGAAGTTTATAGGTTATTAAATACAAGTTAGTTTTGCGTGAACATATTAAGCATCCGATGATTTATCTATAAACAAGTGAGGTTTGTGATTGTCTTCAAAGGGAAAAACACTTCTGTCAAGAAGTATAAATCTGACCCGTCTAGAAATATAAATTCTATCAAATTTTAATGAGGAAACACATCCTTTACAATTAATATTATAACTTAATTTATATTCAAAATTATGCTTATTGCATGGTATAACATTCACAATTGTTAAGTTTCATAGGGTTGAAGACAAAATAAAATGATTATTTATTCACTATCTTTTTATGCGTTAATGGGTCATATACTTTGACTACAAAAATTGCATGATTGAAAGTAGAATGCCTTGTATTCTTATTCCTAACTTAAATGGAATATTTATGACGAGTGTGTACTCATTTCTCATGCTAAAATTATTGCAAAAACCATTAAGGTTTACATTAAAACTATGAATATTTCCGGTTACAAATATACTAGGCTTTGTGTTGAGTTGAACCTAAAAAAATCAGTCGTTGGTCGCCTAAAATTTTGAGGTACGAAGTTTAAAGTAGAATACATAGAGTTATATTTATTATGCAAAAATTGTGTGAACTATGATCATATGACTCAAAATTGTTCCAAGAAGGTGCAATAACCTATTGTGGCGGTGGATGCATAACAACCATCGTCGATGTTAAACCAAATATGAGGATTGATTAGTTGTGTCAAAAGAAAAGAAAATATGCAAATTCTAACGCACACAAAATCAGAAACAATATTAAAGAGAGAAAATAATAGGATCCTCCAAGATTATAAGAAAAAGAGTTACCAAATTCGATCTTGCTAATGCATACAAGAAAATAAGTCTCTTTAGTGTTTTCCAACAAAACAACTTTTTCTCTTGAGAGAGTTTAAGAAAGAACATATGAATTAAAGATAAAAATAAATCAGTTAGACGAAATTTAAAAATGCATAGGATGTGATTGGTAAGTGTGCTTAGTCGATCTTTAAAACTACTACAATAAAAAATCATAGCGATAAGATGAAATGTAAGGAGTGTTTTTTTGAATTCTCAACAAGACAACCTTCTGTTTTCTCCTTCCATTTTCGATGCCAAGTTTGGTGTTAATGAGAACCAAAACATACTAACTAGTATTAAAAAAAGAATTTACATATCCTCCAACAACCTAACCCTCCTAATTTAGTGTTTGGAGAAGTTGATACTTATGCAAAAATATGTTCCTAACCAAACTATTGTTGGCATGGAAATCTAAAAAATGCACGAATTCATGAAGGTCTAAAATGGTCATCATGAACCTCCTTGATTTCATCACATATGATCCCACCCGTTTTCATTATTTTTTAATGAATTACCTAATTTGAAATTGCAAAGGCGGTGATGGGCGTCTTTTTCATGGTATGTTTATGATATAATATGTATTCATAACTTGTATGACTACAAATATTTCTCTTTCCACTTCGGACCATTGGAAATTTGGGTCAATTTAGGGTTGTCTTAAATAAACCGTACGACCTATTTCAAATTCCTAGCTACATGGTTAAACCACAAAGATTTTCCAACCGTTCTTGATAATTCTTGGTGCTATCGTAATACTTGAGAGATCAATATGGATGGAGTAACAATCAATTTAAATGTTGGTAATAAAGTTTTCTTTGGTATTGTTTTTCTCCTTAAGAAGCATATTTTGGCTCGGTTGGATGACATTGATCAATCATTCCTTAATAAGAAGGTGAGAAAATAAGACCTCTAGAGATACTCTCATGAAACAATATACATACATTTTCTTACAAGAAGAGAAGTATTGGTTTTATCATGCTAGATCCAAATTGATTACTCGCGAAGATCACAATACTCATTTTTTCTTTATAAAACAACTCTTATTCATAAAAGACATAAATGTATATCGTCTCTAAAAAAATAAAAATGACGAGTGGGTGTGTGATGATTAAATTATTTGTGACATACTTAAAAAATTCAAGAACATTTATAGTTCACATGGTATTGTCAATTAAAAGATTATCACTGCTCGTTATTATTTCTCATATCCATCGATAAATTTAATATGTTAAATAATGAGTTTTCAATGGAGGAAGTGAATGGTGCTTTATTTTATATAGGTGACTTCAAAGCTCTCAGTCCAAATTTTTTTCACCCTCCTTAAAAAAATTGGAATATTATTAGTTCTTCAATATTTATTTTTTCTGGAAAAAAAATATTTTTAACCCACCAGCTATTACAAATGTTAAAAACACTTAGTTAATTCTTATTCTTAAATGTGTTGATCATTCAAAAGCCTTATAAAGTTTATTCCTATTGGACCGGCCATTTGAATTGGCTGCATTTTAGTAAAATAACAACTTGGAGAAGTGTCCAAGTATTCAAGATTGGTCTAGCTTGCTAAGGTTGTATGAAGCTGCAAAAAGGACACATTCTGGGTGCAATACTCCAGCATGTTAGTACGACATTTGGGCATTGTGCAATAGACACCAAAATGGTTCATTTTAGAGTAAGTTCTGCAGAAGATTTGTTAAAGATTTTATTGTTATTGATTTAACAATGTGATTTAGGGGTTTGTTTGACACTTGGATGTAGTTTAATTTGGATTTAAATGTGTATTTAAATTAAAACAAATCATATATTGTTCAAGATATTCAAGGAGCAAATCATATATCCAATAGATTATGCATTTATTCTGGACGAAAAACCCAGAGTTACTTTGCTATATAAGGAGCTTAAACCTACATTAGAAAGCAAGCACTCCCACTAAAGATTTTAGAGTGTTAGGTTTTCTTTTGTTTATCTAAGCTAATGCCCTAATAAGATTAGTGTAGGGTCTTTATGTACACCTCTATGTTTCAATAACTTGGCATAGAAGGTTTGTCTAGTTGATTTTTAATCGACATTGTTTATGTACACCTATGTGTTTCAGTAACTTGGCATAGAAGGTTTGTCTAGTTGAGTTGTAATGCGTTCATCTTGTGAAGATTGAAGTTGATCACTAGGGATTAGTGATTGTTTTCCCTTGTCACTGGTTTTGTGGTAGAGAAGAAAGTGAGTAGGTTCTCATATTTAGGGGGATGCTCTAAATAAAAAGTCATTGAGTAATGTTAGGAAGAGGCATTGTACAACATATAATTTGTTGTTGCTTGTAAGTCTAAATCTATTAAACTACTAATAGTGAATTTCCTTTCTTGGGTTATGGACTCATCCCCCTATATGTAGGTGTAGTTTCATTGAACTGGGTAACCAATTGATTGTGTTCTTTATTTATTTTTTACTCCATCATTTATTATTTATTCGTGAAGGTTCAAAAAACACAAGAAATAGGGGTTTGAATTGGGTTTCTAGATTAAAAACTTTTTGTTACCCGAGAACTCAAATAGCAAAGATAAGACAAAGATAAATAACACAAGTATTTTTATCTTGGTTCGCTGTTAATGAAGCTACATCCAACCCACCCGCCTGAGTGATTTTTCCTTATCAATAAGGACTTAATCCAATAATCAAACTGATTACAAACTCAATAACAACTTGTCAAATACTACTTGACAATTCTAACTATAACCTAGTCTCTCAAGGAATTATAACTCAAAGACTAACCATCAATGACTTCTTGAGGCTTCTGACTATACCCTAGTCCCTCAAGGAATTTAACAACTGTTAAACAAGATATTTGTGTTTACAAAGATGCTTCTTACTAATCAGAATACACAGAATGAAATTCAGGTATTACGCTTGAGAATATTTGAAATGAATCTTAAAGTGTTTCTTCTATTTTCTCTTTCTTGAAGATGATTTGCTTTACTGAATTTTCTTCATCGTGAAGTTTCTCCAAGATTTGTGCCAAAAAGCTTAGTTTCATAATTCCATTGTCCTATTTTTATAGATGAAGAAAAAGACTGTTGGAAGATAGAATTGGAAACTTCTTCAATAGTACACCACAATTGTAGAGTAGGTAGGTTCATTCGTAAATCATGGGTGGTGGTCAGAAAATATTTTATAGTCGTTTGCAGTACAATCCTTTTGATTTCTTGACTTAACTTATACTATTCACTTAGACTATTCATTCTTTCTTTTTCTTTAAAATATTGGCTTTGCATATGAGACATTTAAGGCATGTTCAGAGTTCAGAACCTTGAGAATAAACTTTAGAGTCTAATGAAAATAAGGCTTGAATGAATCAGATTATATCTGAGTTGATTTCTTCAGAAGTGTTGATTGGTGAAATCAGAGTTAACTTTAACTTCAGAACTTCTTCATGTGATCACTTTGGTTCAAATTAAGATAATGTCCAATGTTCAGAATCTCTTTTATAAGAGTCCATGGTCTCTATATCCAGAGTCTTTCTATGACTAGAGTTAAGAGTCTGATTTAATCAGCTTTATCCAGCGTTTTGGCTTGTTCATATTTTGCTCTATTCAGGATCTGGATTATTCAGAGTCATCTTTATTCAGCTTCTGACTTGACCAGATTCTGCTTTACTTAGCTTCTATCTTGTTCAGAGTCTGCACACTAAAATACTATTAAAGTACAAAATTTGTCTTTTAAACTTTATTATCATAAAAACTCATGGATAATTACATAACCAAACTTGTTCCACCCCCACCCCCTTTATTATGCCAAATCCATGTATTTTGATGAACAATTTTTACTTATGTAGTCATTTCCATAAAACATCATAGTTAGGTTTGTAAGTTCCCCTTAAGTTTTATACCTTATATTTTCAAAAAGAGTAATCAGCATGATAAAAAATTTGTTTGGTTAACATACCAGTTTCAAAGTTTGGCTTTTATCAATGATAAATATGATTGCTTGGTTGGTGAACTTAACATCACAGATTTGATTTCATGGTTAATAAATCTCTAACAATATAAAGCACGAGAATATAACATGTTTAGGATTTATTAAGGGTTAAAGATATATTAAAACTATATTATTTTTGTCCCCCTTTTTCATCAATAAAAAAGAATAAGATGAAATGAAAATTAACTTTTTATAAATTTAAGAACATAGTAACAAGATAGTCAGAGTCACAAAAAACTTTTAAACAAATTATGGTGGGGTTGGAAGTCTACAAATGATGGTTGTTAACATGTTATGAATCTGATAGTTGGTTTCATCCTGGCGATCCATCTTGGTCCTTACTTATTTATTCTCCTTCTTTAGCTCACCCAGAGTCTTCAGAATCACATAAGTAACTAACTCAAAAGCAAGAGGTTTAGAAGTTGAAATCCTAGAGGTTGATCTAACTTCATGCTAAGAATCTAAGTTATGTGCAGTCCTAGAAGTCGCTCTAACTTTAGGCGGAAGAACAAAGTCTTGTTTAGAAAGAGGAATCCTATAAGTTGCTTCAGCTACTTTCTGATTAGCTAATATCTGAGTAAATAAAATTCCATCTTCAAACTGAGATAGAACTTGTTATGGTGTTGGGAGTACCAAAATATTAGACCTAGCTAAGGACTCATCAGCGTACTTCTTTATCTCCAAAATTAGAGTCATTACTTCAGAGAATCTGGAATACACTTCTCTAGAACAACCTCATAAGAAAGATCTTTGCGGAATTTGAAGCAGTAATTTGACCAGATCTTGTATCGATCCCATAGTGCATTGCTTTCAGTAGGGTTGACACAGTTCGTAACAACCTGTCTTATAAAGCTTAGACTTTCAACTATTTTTAATTCTATATCAGTTTAAACTTCACCAAAAGAGGGTGTTGGAGGGGTATGTTCAAAATTATTTGTGGGGGTTCTCACTTCTTTACTCATTTCTGAGTCAGAGGAGGATGAGGAAAGTTCAACTACAGATGGATCCTTATTAGAGAAAAAATCTTTGTCAAAAGATGAATCATCTGAAGAAGAAAGTATGTCATCGAAGAGTGAGTCAAAGATGGGTTTATCAATCTGATTGGAAGGATGATGTGATATGTTTACGGGTGTGGCTTCAAGATTGGTTGGATGATTAGATAGTGTGTGTTCATGTGAAGGTGGAGGTTAAGGTTGAGATGTAGATGTAGGTTGTTGTTGGATTGGATCATTTGTGGTTTGTTGGATTTGTTCATTTATGGTTGTGATTTCAGGTTCATTGGTTATTTCAGGTTCATTTGTGGTTTTTGGTTCATTTATTGGTTTAGAATGGTTGTGTTTGGGAACATGATAGAGAAAGAGTTGGCATTTATAGAATCAGAATTAATATAAGTCTTAGCATTAGAAGACTTACATGGATTCTGGTTGGTAGGAACTACATCAAATTCCTTCTCAACTTCCTTATTTAGTTGTTTAGAAGCTTTCCTACTCTGTTCTTCAGAAAATTCAATAGTTGTATACCTCAAAGCCCTTCTGGAGGTCTCATACTTCTTTGTTTGTTTGGCTGGAGATGGAGGAGGAGGATTTAAGGTTCCTTCATCAGACTTATTTGCCATTCTTTTCTTCTTAAGAGTTGCATCGGGAGGGGCCTTTAGCAAGTTGTGGATGTATACCCCTGGATCAATACCTGCCTCCAAGAAGTTTCTCATATATTCCATCTGAACATCTGAGGGGTCCAACTTAGTGAATATGACGAAATCATCAATCTCTACCCTTCTGGTAGAAACAAATTCCCTGTCCAACACTGCAGGTCCATAAATTTTGAAATCATTAGCATGTTTTTCATATTCTTTCCATTGAAATATTTTCCCACTTCCGTGTAGTGATATTCATGAAGATTCATCTCTTCCATCTTTTCTACCAACTTTCTTTCAACCAAAATGTCAGAAATCAGCCTTCCCAAGGGAATCCACTTCCTGTGTTTTCAACCTACATTTCTTGTTTCCCTGACAGTCTCCCTAAGATATTTGAACAATATAGAATGAATATTCTGAAGGAGAATTTCCATCCAAGGCGCAGCGGAATTTAAAATTTTCTCCATTTAGTGATCCTTACGAATGGGCATGATCAGTGATAGAATTGTTACCTCTTGTGGCGATTCAAACCTTTGGTGCAGATCTCTTGTAACGATCAAAACCTTGGATACAGATCCACTGGGCGATCACGAACGTTGAACGATGACAACGTCTCTACTCAGTCCACACGAACGGATTCCTTCAATCGCAGTGCTAGCTGTTATGAATGAAGGCTTTGAGTGAGAGAAAGAGAGATACGAAATTCCAACTCTTCAGTTGTGTTGTATTCCCACATAATGCTTCTGCACAAGAGTTCTATTTATAGAACCACTTGTATGGGCTTCAAGCCAAAAAACCCACTTAAGTGTGTTTTGGCCCATATCTCATAATATGCCAAAATCACTTAAGTATTTGGTACCTTACCATATTTCGTATTCTACTTAAGTACACCGTACCTTACGATGTTCCTTAGTTACTCTATCTCTCATCAATCCGTCCTTTGTGTGTGACCCTGTAGGTTTTCGCGACGTTGACAATTATATTAAATCACGCATTTAACATAATAAACAGTGAGCGGTATCTAGCAACACATCACTGCTACCCAAGACACGAAAATGTCATGTGATCTGACAAAACCTCCTGTGATAACGATTATGTGTATAATTACCCTTTTGCCCTTATGTCTATATTGAACACAAGGTATAGACCGTGTCACCCTTGTCCAGTTCAATATTGGGCCCATAGACATTTATCCTGTTACGCAGGATTGGCAAATTCCATCTAGGACACTCATGTCCCTCAGCATGCTTCGTGGAGTACCCATCAACTGTCTTTATGGTTATCCAGTTACGGACAACGTTGGATCAGCAACAAAGCACTCGACTCTACATCTAGGGTCCATAGTGGTTTCAGGTCGAAGAGTGGCATACACCATTATCACCATGAGAATAACTTATGACACTTTGCATAACTTTCTGTATAGTATTCTCATAGCGGGTCATCCGGTATAAATATTACTCTTAATATTCATACCTATGTTTAAGACTTGATAACTCTTTATCCATGATCCATGAGATGTGATCATCAGTCTACAAACATAACAGTCTTAATGCTTTAATGTTATCCCACTTCACAATAAAGCTCGACTACGAATACTTTAAGAATAGTGTCCTTATGTTTAATGTGGTCTCATGATCAAGTCACACTTAATGCATTAAACGGACTAGCTATTCTAGGGACTTTATTAAACAACCGTAATAAAGAAAAAGCCTTTTATTATTAAAAAATAATTCGATACAAGTACCAAAAGTATTGGCCTCTAGGGCTTACACCAACAGATTCATCTTAACTTATTTGGCCAGATAATACAACATGTATTTCTAGTATGAGTTGATGTATCCGACAAATTTTCCAGTAGGACGACGATGTATACACCCCAAAAGAATCTTAGCCCAAATCCTTAGCCTAGATTTGAGATTCTCGACACCAAAAGTTATTCCTTCTTGGAAAATGGTAGCAAACATTTCATCCATTTTCCCCTTTTGTGAACATTTGATAACACCTCTTCACATAATCATCATGGTTCAATATCTTGGTTATGGATTTCTTTGAGATTTGAAATTTCTTACCTAGAACGCTATAGAAGACCTGAACATATGTAGCTTATGCATGAATCCAAAAATATTTGACCAGTGCATGACACACCAGACCCTTCAACCTGTTAAAAAAACTCCTCATCCCTGAGTTGCGACATCGTTGGTGAGGTCAAACCCATTTAGCTTCAAGTTTTCAAAATCCAGAGTTAACACACAAAGGACTTCCAACTCAGTCACGTGAGTAGATAATGAAATCTTAGGAATTCCTTCCATCATAGTAGCTTCCTATTGAGGTTGTTGTTGAAGTTGCTCTTGTTGTTGTTGTTGATCAGCCATGGTTAGGGTTTTAGGTTTAGAGAGAGATTTTTTAAGATGAAAGATTTCAAGTGTAGGTAGTGACGAATAGTTGCATTGTGTGTGATAAGTGAGTGCATCGTAGGTTTGAATAGAGATATAATTAAAATAAGTTTTGAAAACACACACATAAACTGACCAGGGAAGCGAATGAAGTGATTTTCTCTTTTCCCAAGAAATAGAGTATCCCGGTGGGCCACTTCAAACGTTCATGTGGCTAAATGTATGACAATTGTCTTAGTTTAGAGCCACATAAGCAACACTTGATTTCCACTATTAATTTCAAAAACTTAGAGTCCAAAAGATAGATATTCCCAGAGGGATTCTGGCTTGAACATCTGATTTATCTTTGATTACCTTAACCTTCTCCAAAATTCACATTTGATAATTCTGAGTTTTGAAGAGCTTCATTAAAGGAAGTTGGTTCTAGATAGACACCAGACCTAGAAGCGTTTATTCTGAAAGATAATCTGGTTCTGATAGGTTCTTTCTTTTCATCCAGAATAAGATTTTCATAATGAAACCATCTTGCTTGAGCTTTATCAGAGGTCCTGATGTGTTAACAACTTTTGGTTCTGATTGTTTGTTTCTTTAACAGGTACATCAAAAGCTATATCCTTAGAGTCATAATATCTAATCTTCAGATTTGAAGATTTTTAAACTAACTTTGACTTTTCAGGGTCAAACTTATCATTAAACTCAACATGAATTGATTCCTTAACAATGTTAATTTTATTGTTATATACTTTATATCCTTTTGAGCGTTTCAGAGTATCTTAACATGATATATTTTTGAGCTTTAGAATCAAACTTGTTAGTGTTAAGCATAAAAAACATACATCAAAAGTAGTAGAGAAGGAAATCAATTTCAATAGTTTATGAACTAATAATCTTATCATTCTGACCTCCTATTGAACCTACAAAGCCATTGGGCTTAAGTTCTAGACATTGGAACATATGTCTTCTTCCCTTTATGTGTTGAGAGCATCCACAGTCCAGGTACCATGATTTGTGTCTCAACTTTTCTATTTAGGATGTCTGCAACATAAACTTTTTTTATCTTTTGGTACCCATATCTTTTTAGGTCCTGTGTGGTTAATTTTCCAAGATGTTTTATCACCCCAAAGTTTATATGCAAAAAATAACTTATGTGTGTGACCATAGGTTGAATGAGAACACATAGCCTTTGGCTTTTTCACACTCTCTTTGGGTTTAGGCTTGAACGTGGAGTTCTTTGGTTTAACATAACCAATGTCTTTTTTCCCATTTCCTCTAACACCATATATTATTGAAGTCATCTTGCTTATCTCTATGTTCTTTGCTAAGAATTTTTGGAAAGATGTTTCATATCTCTTGGAAGCACATTCGGATTCCATAGGAGCTTCCAAAAGAATATTTTTTTCAAGTTTTTCATTCTTGCTTTTTAGAGTTGAGCTTTCATTTTCTAAACAACTAACTCTTCCTTTTAAAATTCAATTTTCTTTCAGCGTTTCACTATAGGCTTCAGAATTGACTACATGAAACTGTTTCAGATTCTTGCATCTTTGCTAAAGCTTTTGACTCTTTTCAATAACCTCAGCTAAAGATAATTCTAATTTAGAACGAGTGAGATTAGAAAATACCTCGTCATAGTCTGAGTCTGATTAAGAATTTGATCCTGATTCCGATCTTGATTATGTTTCAGAGGTGCTAGCCTTAAGTTCCATGTAAACTTGTTCTTCTTTAGAGACACCATCAGAGTCATCTTCAGAGTCACCTTCAAATTCATCTTCAAAGTCACCTTTCAGAGTCTTCTTCTTTAGCTTGAAGATCTTTGGTCTTCAGAACTACAAACTTGACTTTCCTCTGAGGTTGATCATCTTCAAGCTCTATCTCATGACTCCTTATAGAGCTTACAAGCTCTTCCAGAATTGTACTGCTTAGATCCTTTGACACCATGAGAGAAGTCATCATTGTCCTCTATTTCTTTGACATACTTCTGATTATTTTCTTTACGTAATTCATAGTAGTATAGCCCTTGTTTAAAACTTTCAAACTAGCTACAAGTGTTTAAAATTTTGAGAACATTTCCTCAAATATTACATCGTCTTCCAACTTGATGGCTTCATACTTTTGGATTAAGGCCAGAGCCTTAGTTTCCTTAACTTGCTTATTTCCTTCATGAGTCATTCTTAACGAATAAAGTATAGGCTTAGCAGAGTCTTTATGTGTAATCTTCTCATACTCTAAATAGGAAATAACATAAAAAATAATAATTATGAATCTATGATGACTCTTGTTATCCTTCTTTTGCTACTCATTCATTTAGTTTCTTTCAAGACTTACACCATTAGCATCTATAGGATCCGTATAGCCATTTATAACCATATTCCATAAATCTGTATTTTGGCCAAGAAAGAAACTTTATATTCTGTCTTTCCAATAATAAAATTTATCTCCATAAAAAATTGGAGATTTGACAAAATAATAATCTTTATCATTATTTGCATATGCCATTTTATGTTTCAAAGAAAATGCATGTGGGGTAACTTGTCTGGGACATAAACAATCTAGAAACCCTGGCAGAGTTTTCATAATGAACTACATGTTACTTATTTTCTCAGGTCAAGTTAGGGAAACCTAGATATAAGGAAAAGTATTATGTTGAAAATTTTGGTGTATCAAGTCTGGAGGAGATAGATATAAGTTCTATCAATTTTTCTTACTTACGAATAATCAACCTTGTCAAATTGTTTGTTGTTCTTGGATCACATTACATGCTCATATATTGGATTGACTCTAATATATATTGTCAGAGATAATATATAAGGAGTTAAAAAAATTGTAAATCTTATGTTTTCACGTAATAACTTCAGCTTTTTGAGTAGCTGTTTAATACTACAGTAGCAAAACATCCATGACCAAGAGGTCTGGAGTTTAAACTATATAGCAGTGAGTTTTATCACTACTATTAGTTTTGATGGAAATCAATATTTTATTTTAGGTGTATAAGGTGTGAAGTACTGTTTGCATTGTTGCTGGTTATTAAAATTTCACTAGACCATATTAAGGATGAAAGCCATTAGGGTCTTACATATGTAGTTATATGATTCCATGAACATGTACAGTTATAAGCATGAAATTATAATATGATGTGTTAAAACATGCACCGGGTCAATTTTAGTAAGTTGTTTAGGCATAAGAATATTTGCATTCTTGTTGGTGATTAAAATTTCATTGGACCATATTTAGGGTGAAATCCGTTTAGATTTAGTCTTTTCTACATAAAAGTCACATGGTTACATAGTATATATTTGGAAGTGTGTTGAATGCACTGCAATTCACTTTCAAGGATGTGCTGGCAAAGTGGAAAAAAAATATTACCAAGATGGGAGTTGCATATTTAAAATTCATCATTACTGTTAATATATAGAGAATTCATTGGTAAAATTGTGCATGTTTAATATTGAAATTGAAAAATGAAATATGAATTCCTATCATTTAGATATTCTGTTCATATTCAGAGGTTTGAGTAAAAAAGATCTTGTTATAATTTTTAAAAAATGTCAGCTGTGGAATTACCTGCGGATTTGAAATTTGCTGTGGAAATTCTTGCGGTTTGGCCTGTAGGTTTCAACTAGAAAAAAATTACAAGTAAAATTAGTGATAGTTAAAACTGTCGAAATTATTTTGTTAAGACAGTTCCAAAAGTATCGCAACCAATAAAGGTGGTTGGAGTGACATTTTTCAAAACCGCCGCAGAAAATGTTGGCAACACATGTTTTTGTGATAGAACCATAACCACTGTGACTTGCAAATTGCGGCGGTTCAAACCAATGTAAGCTGCCAAAATTGACCGTCGTAACTAGCCAATTTTCTTATAGTGAAACAAGTTTGACATTTGTCCCTTAGGAACATAATTTCATATACTTTTGACCAAAAACTCTTTGTAACATGATCTACAAGATTGTGGCAAAAGACTGTTGGAAATAAACCTTTTTTGTGTTTAAGAAAATGTGTGGGAATATTAGAGGCTTGAATAGAAACTTGGTAGGTAGGAGAATAATTTATGGAAGAGAGAACTTTATATTTTTTGCTTGATCCAAAAGTGTAAGATTACATCTCTATTTATAGTACTCTAAGGAGAACTCTATACACACTAATTCTAGAGAGTTCTCAACTCTAGACATTCAAAGAGTATTTTAGAGAATATTATAATCCTAAGAAATATCTAGACACTCCAAATACTACAATATTTTTCTAGAAACATTATCCAAAATAAACTAAGCCCAAATAACTAAGGCCAAAATCAAATAATAAAATTAGGCCCAAATCAAGTTTAATATTTCAACATCCCCCCTTAAACTTGATTTGTGACTCCAAGCATATTCCTTAGCTTCACGAAAGTTTCCAACTTGAGTGGCTTAGTAAAAATGTCAGCATATTGATCTTGAGACAATGCATACTTCAACTTCACCTTGTACACCCATCTTATTCCGATTACTTTATGTCCTCGTGGAAGTGTAGTAAGTTCCCATGTATCATTCTTCGTGATTGACTTGATTTCTTCTTCCATGGCGTCTCTCCACTTTACGTTTTCAACTGTTTCTTGATAGCTTAGAGGCTCACAATTACCTAAAAGACAAAAAATGTTAATGTCATTTATGTTTTCGGTTACCTCATAAAGCTCTTCAATACTCCTTAGTCGTGGTGTCCTCTCACTTGAGCTAGTTTCATCCAACCTTGGTATTGGTGAGGCCGGTGGTGTAATATTTTCCTCTATCATTGGTGGTTCCATCTCGTCTTCTTCTTCAAAGTAAGGAAGAAAATCGTACTTGTCTTCTTGAACACTCCAATCCTAACAATCTTCTTCTTCGAACTCCACGTCACGACTTATGACGATCTTTCCACTATTTGGATTATAGAGCTTGTACCCTTTGGAGCTTGAGTCGTAACCGACGAATACATACTTCTCACTTTTATCATCGAGCTTTGTTCTCCTTTCATCAGGAACGTGAGTATAGGCAATGCTTCCAAACACTTTGAGGTGAGAGATCCCAAGCTTCCTTCCACTCCATGCTTCTTGTGGTGTCTTCTCATGCACGTTTCTTGTTGGGGAATAATTTGTCAGATAAACCGCACATGCCACTGCTTCGGCCCAAAACTCTCTCGGCATCTTCTTGCTCTTAAGCATGCTTCACACCATGTTAAGTATGGTCTGATTCTTTCTCTCTTCTACTCCATTTTTTATGGTGATCTTAGCACTGTTAGTGGGCGGCAGATTCTATGGTCTTCACAATATTTTTGGAACTCATTTGAAATGAACTCTCCTCCTCGGTCAGATCTCATGGCCTTAATGGAAAGACCACTTTCTTTCTCCACAAGGGCTTTGAACTTCTTAAAGTTTTCAAACACTCCTGACTTCTCCGTCAAGAAATAAACCCATGTTTTTCTAGAATAATCATCAATAAAGAGGAGAAAGTATTTACTCTTACCAAAAGAGTTTGGATTGATTGGTCCACAGACATCAGTGTGTATGAGCTCTAGCGGTTTTGTCGCTCTTGACGTTGATTCCTTTGGAAAGCTTTTCCGGAATTGCTTCCCAACTAGACATCCTTCACATAGTTGGTCTGGGTGGTTTATACTAGGCAAGCCTCTCACCATTTCTTTCTTTGACAAACATTTTAGACTATCGAAGTTGAGATGTCTGAATTGTAGATGCCATAGCCACAAAGAGTCAGTATAGCAAGTCTTGAGACACTTTGCAACATCATTTTGAATATTCAAGAGGAACATTCTATTATTTGACATAGGCACCTTAGCAATCAAGTTATGTCTACAATCTCTTAAGAAAAGACCATGTTCTTTCAAGTGGATGTCATAGCCTTTATCTAATAATTGTCCCAAGCTCAAAATATTATTCTTCATGTTAGGAACATAATAGACATTGGATATGAATTGATGACTCCCATTCTTTAAGCGCATAAGAATTTTACCTTTGCCTTTGACCGGTATCTTTGAGTCATCTCCAAATGAGACATTTCCTGTTGTCGCTTCATTGATCTCTACGAACATGCTTCGATCACCATACATGTGATTGCTTGCGCCGGTGTCGAGGTACCATTTGTTTCTTTTCTCTTCAACTTGGTTTTGGCACGCGAGCAACAAAGTTTCTTCTTCTCTGCCTTTTTCTTCTATAAAGTTAGATTTCTCCACAACTTTCTTCGAGAATCTACACTCAGATGCATAGTGACCGATCTTGTTGCAGTTGAAGCACTTGATTTGTGATTTGTCACACCTCGACCATGAATTTCCTCTTCCACGACCTCTTGTTGCTTGTGGATTCCAACTTCTTTCTCCATTGTTAGAGTAGTTATTGTAACTGCCTCTTCCTTCTCCTCCATGTCCTCGTCCACGCCCACGATCTTGGCCACGACCTCGTCCTCTTTGTCTCTTGTAATTTGCATGATTTGCTTCCTTTATATTGAGTTGTAGTAGTTGCTTCATAGCCTCCTTTTGTTTAATTTTTCTCTTTTGTTTTTCTTCCTATGCTTGTAAGGAACCCATAAGTTGCTCAATAGTCATGGTCTTTAAATCCTTGTTTTCTTCAATGTTGGTAACATTGAAGTCAAAACTTGGATTTAAAGTGCGAAGTATTTTCTCCATGACTTTTACCTCATCAACATCTTCACCATTTCTTTTAAGTTGATTGACTACGGCCAATACTCGAGAAAAATAATCAGAAATTGACTTGGACTCCTCCATAAATAAACGTTCAAAATCACCTCTAAGAGTTTGAAGAAGAATCTTTTTCACATGTTCCACTCCTTTGTTGCAAGTTTGAAGTTTGTCCCATGCTTCTTTGGCCGCCGTTGCATTGGAGATCTTCTCAAATGTATCTACATCCACTGATTGATAAATGAGGAAGAGAGTTTTCTTGTCTCTCTTTCTTGACTCCCTCAATGTCTCCTTTACACCTTGGCATAGCGAGGCTTCATCTTGCTCATTGAAGCCTTTCTCAACGATATCCCACACATCTTGAGCTCCTAGTAGCGCCTTCATCTTGATACTCCAATTGTCATAGTTGTTCTTTATGAGCATCGGCATTTGAAAAGGGAAACCTCCACTCGCCATTTTTTTAGGACCTTGAAGCTCTGATGCCACTTTGTTGGAAATAAACCTTTTTTGTGTTTAAGAAAAATGTGTGGGAATATTAGAGGCTTGAATAGAAACTTGGTAGGTAGGAGAATTATTTATGGAAGAGAGAACTTTATATTTTTTGCTTGATCCAAAAGTGTAAGATTACATCTCTATTTATAGTACTCTAAGGAGAACTCTAGGCACACTAATCCTAGAGAGTTCTCAACTCTAGACATTCAAAGAGTATTCTAGAAAATATTATAGTCCTAAGAAATATCTAGACACTCCAAATACTACAAGACTTTTCTAGAAACATTACCCAGAATAAACTAAGCCCAAATAACTAAGCTCAAAATCAAATAATAAAATTAGGACCAAATTAAGTTTAATATTTCAACAAAGACATCTCTAATAGGCTAAAGGAGTTAATGCAAAATATCATTTTCCCTATCAAAATAGCTTCAAAATTGGAGTACTGTCAACAATATTATTATCTTGCAAGAAAAAATCCATACCATGCACTCTACCAAAGGAAAATCTTGTTTTAAGTTTCTTAAGTTAGATCTATACAAATCCTATGACATGGCAGAATGAAACTTTATCAAAGAATGTCTTGGTCTTATCTCTCTTCTGTCTTAAATAATCAATGTTATTATGTCTTGCATTTCTTCTTCTAGATTGAACATTAATTATCATGGAAAAATCTCTCAGAAATTTTCACCCACCCGTGGTCTTAGCAAATGAGATCCTTTGTCTCCTTATCTTTCTGTGATTGATATGGAAATACTAGGCCATTACATCCTTGATACCATTAGAGTTAATGCATGGAAGTATCTCAAGTTTGACCATAGTGGACCTCTGCTATCTCATTTGATGAATGTTGATTATATCATTTTAGTAGTTTACGCATCTAATCATCACTTTTGTCAAGATTAAGTTTGGTCGAATATTTCTTTTTCAAAAAACACCCCACAATTTAATGTTGATTCAATTAGAACTATCTTAATTTTGAAGCTATAAATAATCTTAGAAAATACTTGGGTGAACCACTTATTTTTCTCAAAGAGAAAATAATTTGTATGCTTTCTTTGTGGATTGTGGTAACTTATCAGAATAGAAATCTAACTCTCTTTTTATGATGGGTCACATTACTCTATTTCTTCAGGAAACTTACAACTATACTTCTCTACATCTATAATGAGGTGGAACAACTTTGCACAAATTTTATATAGGGATTTACTTTTAATAATAGAAAATTCAAGTTAATCTCTTGAAAAATAATTTGTACTATAAAAGAGGAGGGTGGTCTCAGACTTATAGCATAAGGAGTATTAAAATGAGTTACATGATAAAATTATTAGGTCAGAATCACTATGGCTAAATACAACTGTGGCAATTTAGCCATTCCTTTTACTAAGTCTGAATCCAAATCTTTGCACATATATTCGAGTTATCCAAAATATTTATGAAGGGGTATCGACTAGTGTGCGGGTACAAGGTGGAGAGACATATGGTTTCTCCATTACCGTTGGCTTGCATCAATATTTAACCCTATGCCCATACATTTTTACCTTAATTTTGGATATACTCACAGAACACATCCAAGAGCTAGCATCAAGATGCATGCTTTTTGCAGATTGTCGCGGCTGGAAAAATTACAAAGTTGTCACCATTCTTTATTCGTTCCTAAGAACAAAGAAATAATGATAAAACCCAAAAGTAAGGATAAGACATTAGGGTTCGGGAGTCAATTAAGTGAGGGGAATATGTTAAGCACTCTCACCTCCATTGTACTTAATGAGATCCTTCTCTACTTCTAAGGTTAATATATTCATCTAACAGATGTTTGCCTATTTATCTACTTTTATGTTTAATTATTTATTTTATTTATTTACAAGGAAAATGTTAAGTTATTGTTAAGAAACAAAAAAAAACTAGTTACAAAGGGGAATAAGAAAATATTTTTTATTATTGTACTCGTTAGAATGTGACAACTTTGTCCATACGTATCCTCAAGCGTTTATGAAAAATCATAGTACCGTAGTTCGTCTAAAAACTGATTGGTGTGTTTGTTGATTTTATAAATTATTTGATTATGAAATCAACCTAATTATACTAGTTAATTAACTACTTTCTAATTGGCAATGATTATCCTAATTAACTCTAAAAATAAACCTAATAATAATCCTAATTAAAAATTATAATCAAAATAAAATACATAAATAAAAACAGACTAGGGGGTATGGTTTTAGTTGTAAATGTAATGAGCCATTTGTTAAGGGGGTGTGGAAAGCACAAAGGTTTAAGCCCATAAGACCTCTGAGCCCAACGCTGGCCAGAGGATCCATGAGAGAGAGTCAACAATTTACTCTCTTTATGGTGTTTGATCTTGATCCAAGGGATCTAAAGGAGTCTACATTATAACTTTTGATTTAACATACTAGTCAAAGTAAGTGAAATGGAGGATTGAGATTAAAAGTCAACAGAGGCACATGGTGGGCGCGTGTATAAGGAGGCTGGTTAGAGTCAACATTTTTATTTGCTCTTAGTGAGCCATGTAGGAATGACATGGAGGCTAGGGGGGGGGGGGGGGGAATAAGACCATATCCCTTTAAAAAAAATCATTTCACCATTATATTTCTCTCTCTTCTCTCGTTCTCTCTCTCAACCTTCTATTCTCTATCTGCTTTTGATCCCCATCCCGCCACCTTCAAATCCCAAGGTCTCCCTAGGAACCATTCTGATCCCCAGGTTTCTGGTTGATATTCAACCTAAAACTTCAAACCTTCTTCATATTTTCCCAGAAACCCTCAACCTTAACGAACCCTAACATAAACCAAAGAACCCTACCTCTACCCAGATGAACCTTACCTGGGTACTTATAAACCCTAATCTCTTCAACACAAAATCTCAATCATCTTCTTCAACCCTCAACCCTTACAACTCTAACCTACACAGAATCACATCAAACAAACCTAAAACATAGATTCGTTCTTCCTAATTTCAAATCGCAAACCTAAACAGAGAAATCAAACAATAAAATCCAACCCCCAACCTTAGATCCTCCTCTGATACCCTCAACCCAAATCATGCACAAACAAAAAAGTATTTCAAATGTACGCAAATAAATCAAAGCAAGCAAGATCAAGGAGAATCAAGAGTGTAACCAACCTTTGGGAGTGAGGCTTCCTACGGTTGCAAGGTAACAATATTCTTTAGCGTTTTTCTTTTTATTTCTTTTCCCCTTCCGACCTTCTTCTGACTCCTTCTTATTCTTTTTGTGCGATGTTCCACTGAAAGTAAGTAATGGGGCTGGGCTCAATTTAATTAGGGTTTCAATGAGAAACCCTTAACACTTGTACTCAGAGCTTTGGTGCTTGGTTGGAGTTGTAGCAACAATCTTAGGTTTTCAGATTCTTTTTTTTTTGGTCCCCAATTTCGATTTTTCTAAGGTTATTTATATATTAGTTTTAGGGTTTTTATTTTAATTAGACTGGTCTATTAGGCAAAATTTAATCTGATTTGATTGTAGATCAATTAGGATTTTTAGGGTTTTTAGATTGTAGCAGTTGGTATACTATGTACTAACCTAATTTATGTGTAATTCTATTCTTTTGATGTATCCATAAAATAAGTTTGGAAAGATTTGATTAAAATTTCAAATTAATATTTTGATCCAATTTTTCTTATGATTCTGCGCACTCTAGGGTTGGGATTTTGGGTTCGAGACTCGAGTTGACCTAGTCACTTTGTTTGACCAAATTCATCCCTGAAAATAAAACCTAAGAACCACTACAAAATAATAATATCTAGTAATAGTAATACTAATTTATTTGAACAATAACCGAAGAGAAGAATACCAAATTATTTTATACTTAATTAAAAGATATCTTTAATACTATTTGCCTAATAAAATTATAAAATGTCAATCTAAATAATAATATAATATTGGATAATAATTCTGACTAACTTAAACCTGATATAAGAACCAATTAATTTTAATAATATTAATAATTCTAAATTATTTGACTAATTAAATAATATTAATTCAAATACCAATTAAATCCTAATTGCTAAGTATTGACCAACAATTACCTAAATATAATATTTTTAATAATGAATACCTAATAACATATCCTAATTAACTTAAAATATTCCTAGTAAGTTAATAATAAATAGTTAAATAGCCTAATTTTCTAATGCTAAATATATGTTATTCTAATTAATAAACTAAAAAGTATATATTATATTAAAAATCTAAATGATACTCTAAAAATTCTAACAAACGAAAAATAACAACTAAAAACTCTTAGGATGAGATCAACTCTCAAGAGATGGTAAAAAGTCAAAATTGCTCCCCTTTGACTTTTTAGGTCATTGGGGTTGACTATATGACCTATATGGGACTCCTGATAGGTTAATACCTTTTATTCTAAGTCAGGTGACAGGAAAAAGGATGGTAAAAATTGGGGGTACGATAGTTGCCCATATTTAATCACCTTTAAACTGAGATTATGACGACGACGAGTCTTCATCCTCTCGGGGGTAAGATGATTAAATATTGAGAGGGACCCTAATTTTGTCCACAAAGTTAGTAAGGACTTGATGCCTCTGGTACTCCGTTGGTATCCAAACTAACCTTTGGTGGAACCCTCGTGAAACTCACATAACCAAATCTGGTGGGACTTGGGTAACACCCTTAGTGGAACTCTGATCTTTGAAACACTTCCTCGGGGAATCCATGCAATATTTTGATGGAACCCGAATTTTTGATAGGTTTTATCCACTCCTGGTGAAACCTGTGTGTGATTCTAATGATCCTCAGATTATTCTAGACGAAATTCAGGTAAGACTCTAATGATCCTCAGGTCACCACTAACAAAGCTCCTGATGAAACCCCTTGATAAAACCCTCGATGAAACCCTTGATAAAAAAAAACCTTGACAAAACCCTTGATGAAACCCTTGATGAAGCCCTTGATGAAACCCTGGTGGAATCCTTGATGAAACCCTTAAATGTAACCCTTGATAAAACCCTGGTAAAACCCTCGATGAAACTCTGGTGGAACCCTTGATAAAACCCTTGATGGAGCCCTTGACGAAACCCTAGTGGAACCCTTGATGAAACCCTTAAATGTAACCCTTGATGAAACCCTATTAAAATCCTCGATGAAACCCTGGTGGAAAACCCTCGATAAAAAACACTTGATAAAATCATTGATGAAACCCTTGATGAAGCCCTTGATGAAGCCCTTGATGAAACCCTGGTGGAACCCTTGATGAAACTCCTGATGAAACCCTTGATGATACCCATGATAAAACTCCTGATTATTTTGATGGAACTTATCCCGTATGAGGGATAGGTTGCTAAGATGGGAATGTGAGAGGTGAAAACCTGCTCACCAGTTGGTAACGATCATCTAGGATGACCTGCTACTGGGTAGACTCTCTTGAAGACTCACTGAGAGTGAGCTTGCTGGGGAAAACGCTTTGAAAAACTTTATGTGGAGACGTTACTTACTGGGGAAGACCAATAAGCATTCCTACTTGGGGAATTGTAATGGTATAGCTGGGGATATGAGAATTCAACTGTCATAGGTATAAGAATCGATGCTAAATAACTCATAATTGGCAAGAAAAACTGGTGTAAGATCCGAGAGTAGTGATAGTGGTATAAGAATCGAAAGCAATAACAGCGGTATAAGAACCATAAAACAAGATGACAAATGGTGTAAGAATCGTAAAATGAAATGATAAACGGTGTAAGCACCATAAAATGAAATGATAAATGGTGTAAGAACCGTGAAATAAAATGATAAACAACATAAGAACTGTAAAATGAGACGGTGTAAGAATCATACTGAGCAATAGTGTAAGAACCTAAAGTGAACATATGACAATAGTGTAAGAATCATGGTGAATGAATGATAACGGTGTAAGAACCAAAGTAAAAACAATAGTGTAAGCACCGGAGTGAGTGACAACGGTATAAGAACAGAGGTGAGTGCCAACGGTATAAGAATTGAGGTGAGTTCCAACGGTATAAGAATCGAAGTGAAAACAATAGTGTATCATGGTACTCGTATACTGAGGGAGAGATCCCTATTGGGATTCCGTGAGGACTCTTAAATCAACCTCTCACTACTGTGGTACTCGAGAAATAAAGGTATCATGGAGAGGAAGAAGGATATTATCACAGATGGTATTATAGCAAGAACATCAGCTGGGGAGTTCTCTAAGAAGAACGGAGTAAGAAGGAGATTGAGAGGAACTTTATATCTCTACCTTGGAAGACTGGTGTCAGATGACTGTCTATTAGGGAATAGGCTTCCAGGCGAGGTTCCCTAAGGGGCGCGAGTGTCAGGGAAGTCCTAATCCCTACAAGGATCTGGTGAGGGAATTGTATATCATTCAGGCATGTTGAGGACATTGTTGTTAAGTATTTTTTGCTTGGTGAATGAGTTCCAAGGATACTTGTTAGGGGGATTGTCCTTAAGACCAACTTACTAGGATGTACAAAAAGAAAAGAGTCGTGGAGAAGCTTGGATGGAGATCTATCGTTGATTTAGCCGTGGATTAATCTAGACTCTTATGATGAGTCCTGAGTCCCATCTTATGCTACATATCTGTATTATGTCTGCATGTTATCCTATGTCATGTACGCATGTTTAGATTTTGTATGGCGTAATGCTCTACATTCATGGATATGCTACATATGATATGATGCATGGATGCGATGTTGTGGATGATTTGTCCACAGAAGATATATTCTTTCAAAGAATATAACTTAGTTTCTTTAAGTGGAGAGTTAAGCGGGACCTTCAAAAATTCTCTTTTGAAGGCTGGGTTTTGGAATTGTTAATGAGGGTGAGCTTTGGAATTTTTTAGACATTGGGTAAGGTCAAACTCTTTGGTTATGAATGTTGGGTGTCAAACAAGATCAATCTTTTTGAGTAAATACCAATGGAGGTTAGGATTTTGTAGGGTGTTGGGATTTTTGTGGTGTGCCAAGTAAAATTGGGCTTTCGTAAGGTGGCAAGTAGGATTGGGCTTTTGTGTAATGTGAGGTGCCAAGTAAGATTGGGCTTTTTATGGTGCTGAGTAAGATTGGGCTTTTCAAGGAGGCCAGATTCATGCTATGGGAATATTCCAGATGAATGAGATGATATGCATGATTAGATTAGCTAAGAAGAAAATCTCTCCTTTTGTTCATGAAGATTAGCCATCAAAATTTTCACAATGGTTCCTGAGCTCATCCCAGTTAAAAGCTCTATTAGTTTGAGATTAGTATGTGTAAAATATCACTAATTGGTTCCTAAGTTAAGCCTGGTGTAAAACCTCGGTTGGTTCGAGATTAGCTCGTGTAAAATATCAACTTGGTTTGTGGTTATCCTATGTAAAACTCCGGTTAGTTTGGAGGATAGCCAACTCAAAACTTCATTTGGGTTCGGAGGATAGCCAACTCAAAACTCCCTCTTGTTTCGATCAGCTCGTGGAAAATCTCTTTTTTTGGTTCGGAGGATAACCATTCTAAATCTTGTTCATTGTTTCGTTGGAAATTAGTCTTAAAACTTCATTTTCTTATATACGGAGATCCATGGGCACATCATTCTAAAAGCTCTCATGTTTATTGGATACTCTCAAGAATGATTCTTGTGGACAATATATTAGGTTAATTAAGTTTGAACCTGTATAAATTTCTGGTGTTTATCTATATCCCTTATCTTTTTACTTTATTTTCTTTCCTTCACTTTTTTGTGCCTTATTTGCTAGTTTGATTTTAAAATGTTTTCAAATTCTAATTTTCCAAATGATTTTGTTTTCAACCAAAAAATTTCAAACTTCCACAATTCACCCTCCTCTTGTGTATGAAGTCACATATCCAACAACAATAATGATCCTTCTTACAGATCTTATACACTAATATGAGAGCTCGATCCAATCGATAATGGATGCTGCAAGAGGTTGAAGATGAAAATATTTCGTTTACAAAACTCAAAGAAAGATTTAAAACCCTTTTTGAAATTTGAGAGAAAATGTGTGTTGTGAGATGATGTTAGGACTATATTCAACACTTTGATTTATGCAGGCATAAAAACGGATTAAGAACTCAACCTTAATATGCATAATCAAGTGAGGAGACTCAATAACGAAAAAATCAAACAAAAATCTAAATGATACGAAACAAAACATAAACCTTAGGAGGCAGAGGCAACTACACTAACATCATCATCAATACCTTAACTGAAATGATTAACATTAGGCCTCAAAACCTTTCTTAGCATGTCTTCAACATCGTGTTCAACCCATATATGACTATCAAAATTTTATCAACACTCCGTTTGAAATTTTTTCCATCTTGTAAGTCATCAATCAAGTGGAGAAACCCTTATTCAATTCTTGGAATTTCCCCCACAATCTAAATCATTCATAAGCCCAATATCCAACTAAGCTAATAGCCTCAAAATAACTCCATCTATTAGGGTTTTGGCCTTTTGCAATAGTTTCATTCCCACCCTTATAAATTATGAACTTATCATGAACAGAGTAACCCCCCCCCCCCCCCCCCCCCCGACCATATTAATGAAATATGACACTAATAAACAAGGGTTAAACCACTAAACATACACAGTTTAATGAAGCTAATCTCAAACGAACCCCATGGTGAAAACCTTATTTTACCAGACTTATTACATTAAATAACTGTACATACTAACACACATGACTTTGGGACCACTAGAAAATAAAGATATGTATAGTGATTGTACATTTTCGAAACAAATAAAGCATGTCTTTGTGGCTCTTTAACGACCAATGAAGTTTGTCCTAAAGTCAGCACAAATGCAACACAAATGTTGTCAGCGTAACTAAAGGTTCAAAAACGAAGGAGATTGGACGAAATGCTCTGAGGATGAAGATTGTAAGAAGAATGGTTTGAGTTGTCGGGTCAAAAACGAAAAAGAAAGAGGATGTTTTCATAAATTAGGGCTTGACATGTAAATAAAGTTACTTAATAATTTAAATTTGATTAATATGCTTTCATTTCAGGCTAATCATTAATAAAATGCCATGTGTTTTAAATTTTAATTATAAGATTGAAAAATAATACAACATGTCAAAGTCATATCATTTATTATGGTGAGTGAGTTTAATGAGGGACTAAACTAAGGTATTCTTTATAAGCTAGGGGGAGTCTAAACTTTTTTTATAGGAGATTTTACAAATTTTGCCCAAATGAAAGGGTGAAAATAACTACTAACCCTTTATTAAGTTTCCTCAATAGATCTATCATAGATCTATCGAGTCTTCTCCCATTCCAATTGAGTTTTTATCCTAAAAAACCGAAGATGAGAGTTGTTAGAAAAAGAAGATAAAATAGATCCTAAACTAGTTTTATCTAGTATTAATTGAAATTCTAGTAACAGACTATCGATGTCACACTGGATGTTATGACATCCAATTCTGCACAGACAGGAAATGTATGCAGAAGGTAAATGAAGAAGGCAGTAAAACACACAAACAATTGTTTACCCAGTTCAGTGACAAACACACCTACGTCTGGGGGCTACCAAGTCAGGGAGGAAATCCACTATAAGCAGTATTAATTCAGGACTTAAACCAACTGTTTAATCCTATCACTTAAGACCTACCCAATGCAATTTCAATCTAAACTAAGACCTGAGTTCCTACTCACTCCCCCTCAATCACCACAGTGATTACAACCTTTAATAAGTTTAAAGTCAATGGCGAAGTTATACTTCAAACAACTCTTGATTGTGCTTAAAAGCTTTAATCAAGAAACACAGCACTCACGCTTAAAAGCTTAGAGTGATACAACAATTACAACTCAATGAACACCCTAGTCCAATGCAATCATCTAGGTGATAATTGCTTGGCTCACGAGTAAAATATAATACAAGACACAATAAAAATACAGCAGTGAAATATGAGGATATAATAAATGCTTCACGCTTCAAATCCCTCAGCTGCTGAAAGTAGGATTGCCCTTCTTTTATAATGCAGCACTTGGGCCTTGTACTTGAATTTCCTAAAATTAAGGTTAAGCAAGTTAACCTAATTTCCACATATTAGGGTGCTAACAAATAGGCTATTTGTTAGGGCTCTTAAATTTAGCTATTCTGTTAGTTTCCTGGATTTTAGCACATCTGTTAGATTCCTGAAAAACAACCTGGGATAAATACTAAATCATAACAGAAAAACTAACTAGCCTACACTTTAGCATATGCTGTCAGGAATGAATGTCATAACATTTAGTTAGACGTCCAGAACATAGGCTATATGCTGGGTTTCTTAATTCTGGCTCTGCTGTTAGTTTCCTAAAACAGCAGCCTAAATTAAATACTGAACTATACCAGAAAAACCAATTGGCCTATACCCTAAACCTTTATTAAGTTTCCTCAATAGATCTATCATAGATCTATCGAGTCTTCTCCCATTCCAATTGAGTTTTTATCCTAAAAAACCGAAGATGAGAGTTGTTAGAAAAAGAAGATAAAATAGATCCTAAACTAGTTTTATCTAGTATTAATTGAAATTCTAGTAACAGACTATCGATGTCACACTGGATGTTATGACATCCAATTCTGCACAGACAGGAAATGTATGCAGAAGGTAAATGAAGAAGGCAGTAAAACACACAAACAATTGTTTACCCAGTTCAGTGACAAACACACCTACGTCTGGGGGCTACCAAGTCAGGGAGGAAATCCACTATAAGTAGTATTAATTCAGGACTTAAACCAACTGTTTAATCCTATCACTTAAGACCTACCCAATGCAATTTCAATCTAAACTAAGACCTGAGTTCCTACTCACTCCCCCTCAATCACCACAGTGATTACAACCTTTAATAAGTTTAAAGTCAATGGCGAAGTTATACTTCAAACAACTCTTGATTGTGCTTAAAAGCTTTAATCAAGAAACACAGCACTCACGCTTAAAAGCTTAGAGTGACACAACAATTACAACTCAATGAACACCCTAGTCCAATGCAATCATCTAGGTGATAATTGCTTGGCTCACGAGTAAAATATAATACAAGACACAATAAAAATACAGCAGTGAAATATGAGGATATAATAAATGCTTCACGCTTCAAATCCCTCAGCTGCTGAAAGTAGGATTGCCCTTCTTTTATAATGCAGCACTTGGGTCTTGTACTTGAATTTCCTAAAATTAAGGTTAAGCAAGTTAACCTAATTTCCACATATTAGGGTGCTAACAAATAGGCTATTTGTTAGGGCTCTTAAATTTAGCTATTCTGTTAGTTTCCTGGATTTTAGCACATCTGTTAGATTCCTGAAAAACAACCTGGGATAAATACTGAATCATAACAGAAAAACTAACTAGCCTACACTTTAGCATATGCTGTCAGGAATGAATGTCATAACATTTAGTTAGACGTCCAGAACATAGGCTATATGTTGGGTTTCTTAATTCTGGCTCTGCTGTTAGTTTCCTAAAACAGCAACCTAAATTAAATACTGAACTATACCAGAAAAACCAACTGGCCTATACTTCAGTATCTACTGTCAGGGATGAATGTCATAACATTCGGTTTGACATTCAGTAAATCCTGTATTAGCTAATCATGCAGCATACTACTCAAGCATGTCATGACATCATTCAAGACATCAGAGTACAGTTAGTGTTTTAACACAAAATGCAGCCAATCAAAAACATCTACAAACTCCCCCTTTGGCAAATTTTTGGCTAAAACAACTTGGCATCACAACAGAGTTCACAGCAGCGGAAAGCACACATCCAAGCAGAGAATCAAATTAGCTAATACACTCAGCACACATAGAAGTTAAACTTCAAACAGCTGCAGCACAAGTAGATAGCAAACAACAACACACTCAGCACACATAGAAGTTAACCTTCAACCAGCAGCAGCACAACCTCTTGTTTAAAGGACCTTCAACTTCAAATAAATCTGTTCAAACAAATCTGTTGTCCTGGGGTACAAGTGTTACTCCCCCTTTTTGTCAAAAATGTTGCCAAAGCAACACTTAATATTACATACCAAAACAAAATAAATTACACACAATTTTCAGAAACACAAGCTTGATTTAACTTCACAGTTTCAATCACGAAGACATACTCTTGATCTTGCTTTCCAGCTTTGATCAAGACGACACAAACTTGATCTTGCTTCACAGCTTTGATCAAGTAGACACACACTCTTGCTTCACAACAGGTACAACCATATCAGATGCCATGACTTTGTGTATGACATCTTGAAACACTCCTGCATGAACATGTTCTTGAACTCCAGCAGGTACATAGGATGTCTCATGTTCAGATACCCCCCATACTATCTTGAGAACACACTCGTTGCAAGTGAAATGGCTATTATCTGATGACCAATCAGAGCACACTTTCAATTGTTTAATAATTTGAACTATTAAACAGTACATTCCAAACATCCTTAGTTGCTAAAATTCCTCAGAGAGACATATTCCCAACTTGCCCCTTAAATTTTCAAACTGAGTAGCATCCAAAGCCTTTGTAAATATGTCAGCAAGTTGTAGTTCAGTTGCTACATGTTCCAAGGTAATCACTTTGTCTTCCACCAGATCTCTGATGAAGTGATGTCTAATGTCAATATGTTTGGTCCTGCTGTGTTGGATAGGATTCTTTGAAATATTGATGGCACTGAGATTGTCACAGAACAATGTCATGACATTCTGAGAGACATTGTACTCAGTCAGTATCTGTTTCATCCATACCAGTTGGGAACAACTGCTTCCAGCTGCTATGTACTCAGCTTCTGCAGTGGACAATGATACACAGTTCTGTTTCTTGCTGAACCACGATATGAGATTGTTTCCCAAGAAGAAACATCCTCCTGATGTGTTATTTCTGTCATCAGCACTCCCAGCCCAATCAGCATCATAATACCCAAATAAGATAGGCTCAGAGCCATGAGAGTATAGCATACCATAATCACAAGTCTCATTGATATACTTGAGAATCCTCTTGACTTGATTTAAGTGACTCACTTTGGGTTCTGCTTGGTATCTAGCACACACACTAACTGCATAGGAAATATCAGGTCTGCTGGCAGTTAGATATAGTAGGCTACCTATCATGCTTCTATACAAGCATTGATCAACACTAGAACCTCCTTCATCTTTAGTTAACTTTAAATGTGTAGGTGCAGGAGTTCTTTTGTGACTAGCATTATCCATACCAAACTTCTTAACTATGTTCTTGGCATATTTGCTTTGGGAGAGAAACATATAATCTTCCATTTGGTTAACTTGCAGTCCAAGAAAATAAGTCAATTCCCCAACCAAACTCATTTCAAATTCAGATTGCATCTGGTTGACAAAATGTTTCACCATTTTATCTGACATTCCACCAAAGACAATATCATCCACATATATTTGGGCAATCATGATTTTGACATCTTCATCCTTCACAAACAAGGTCTTATCTATCCCTCCTTTTCTGTAACCATTATAAGTCAGAAATTCAGTCAACCTCTCATACCAAGCTCTAGGAGCTTGCTTCAATCTATACAAAGCTTTCCTCAACTTGTACACATGTTTTGGTAGGTTAGGATCACTGAACCCTTTAGGTTGTTCCACATAGACTTATTCATTCAAGTAGCCATTTAAAAAGGCACTCTTCACATCCATTTGGAACAATTTGAACTTCAGAATGCAGGCAACACCTAACAGCAATCTTATTGACTCAAGCCTTGCAACAGGTGCAAAAGTCTCATCAAAATCAACCCCTTCAACTTGAGTATACCCTTGTGCCACTAGTCTTGCTTTATTCCTAGTGATTACTCCTTTCTCATCAGACTTGTTCTTGTAAATCCACTTGGTACCAATGATGTTAGTCCCTTCAGGTCGTGGAACTAACTCCCATACTTCATTCCTTTTAAACTGCTCCAGTTCATCTTGCATAGCATTGATCCAATATTCATCAGTCAGGGCTTCTTTCACATTTTTTGGTTCAACCTTGGATACAAAACAGGAATTTGAGCCATTCTCCCTTGATCTGGTAGTCACACCACTATTGGGATCTCCTATGATAAGATCCTTAGGGTGGTCTTTCTGAATCCTGATAGAAGGCACCTTGTTGGATGCATCTACCTCAAGTTCAGGAGGAGTATCATGTACCTCTTCAGTCTTGACTGGTATGTCTGTTGAAGTCTCAAGGAATGTTCCAACATCCTCTATGACATTGGATCCTTCATCTTTATCATCCACAATCACATTTATGGATTCCATCAGGACATTGGTTCTGGAGTTGAAAACTCTGTAAGCTCTATTGTTAGTAGAGTATCCCAGGAATATACCCTCATCACTTTTGGGGTCCATTTTCCTTCTCTGTTCATGATCTGTGAGAATGTAACATTTGCTTCCAAAGATATGAAAATACTTCACAGTAGGTTTTCTGCCTTTCCATATTTCATACAGAGTGGAAGAGGTTCCCTTTCTCAAGGTAACTCTATTGTGAACATAGCAAGCTGTATTCATAGCTTCAGCCCAAAAGTGCATAGGAAGCTTCTTTGCATGAATCATAGCTCTAGCCGATTCTTGAATAGTTCTGTTTTTCCTTTCAACTATTCCATTTTGCTGAGGAGTAATAGGTGAGGAAAACTCATGACTTATTCCTTCAGATGAGCAGAAATCATCAAACTTGGAATTTTTAAACTCCTTCCCATTGTCACTCCTTATTCTGATAACACAACTATCCTTTTCCCTTTGGAGTCTGATGCACAGATCTTTGAAGACATCAAATGCATCTGATTTTTCTCTAATGAAGCTTATCCATGTGTATCTGGAATGGTCATCAACAACCACATAAGCATATCTCTTCCCACCAAGACTTTCAACCTGCATAGGTCCCATTAAGTCCATGTGCAAAAGTTCCAGAGATTTGGATGTTGTAGGATGTCCCAGCTTAGGATGTGACATCTTGGTTTGCTTGCCAACCTGGCATTCTCCACAGACTCTTCCTTCATCAATAAGCAGCTTTGGGATTCCTCTAACTGCTTCCTTGGATATGATCTTCTTCATTCCTCTTAAATGAAGATGTCCAAGTCGTTTATGCCACAACTTCACCTCTTGTTCTTCCTTGGCTAAGGAGCACATTGAGGAGTAGTTTGAGACTTTAGGTTCCCATAGATAGCAGTTATCTTTGGATCTGGATCCTCTCATAACTTCCTGGTTATCTCCATTCGTCACAACACATACTTCCTTAGTGAACTGAACATAGAAACCTTGATCACATAGCTGGCTTATGCTGATGAGATTAGCAGTTAGTCCTTTTACTAACAGCACATTATTCAGTTCTGGAACTCCAGGACTGTCCAGCTTACCAACACCTTTGATTTTTCCTTTAGCTCCATCACCAAAGGTCACATAACTGGTAGTATGAGGTTGTATCTCCACCAATAAGTTCTCCATACCAGTCATATGTCTTGAGCAACCACTATCAAAATACCAGTCTTCTCGGGTAGATGCCCTTAGAGATGTGTGAGCTAATCTAGCAACCCATTGTTTCTTGATGGGGGCATTATGCTTAGATGCTTTCTGCTTAGGTTTGACTTGAGGGGTCTGGTTAGGATAATCATGCAACCTGTAACATAAGGGTTTTATGTGACCAAATCTACCACAGTAGTGACATCTCCATCTTTGAAATTTCTTCTTCTGATGGTTAGTCCTCCTGTTTCCCTGATGTTGTGACATTGGTTGTGACTTCTGCTTGATTTTCTGAACTTCAGCCTTTGAGCTTTTGAGTTCAGTTGAGGATTCCTTAACAAAGCCTAAACCAGGCACGGTTCCTAATTTCTGTCCCACCTTTAGAATCTCATTTAGACCATCTATGACTGTCAGATGCTTCTTCTTCTCAGCTTCCAGCTCCTTGATGAG
This sequence comes from Lathyrus oleraceus, assembly GCF_024323335.1. Classification (NCBI taxonomy): domain Eukaryota; kingdom Viridiplantae; phylum Streptophyta; class Magnoliopsida; order Fabales; family Fabaceae; genus Lathyrus; species Lathyrus oleraceus. Next base: position 435,611,412 of record NC_066582.1, on the reverse strand, counting down.
TTTCTTCTGCTTTTCTCCTTGTATACACACTTCTGCACTTTTGACACATAACTCTTTATACGAAGCAACAAGTTCATCAAATGTAAGTTCATCTCCACTTGAGTCATCATTAGAGGCACAGACACTAGTTAGTGCAATGACATGTTTAACAGATTCTCCTTCAGATTCACTCTCAGAGTCTCCTTCAGACCAGGTGACAGATAGTCCCTTCTTTTGCATCTTGAGGAACGTAGGACATTCAGCTATAATGTGTCCAAAACCTTCACATCCATGACACTGGATTCCCTTGCCTTGGTTGAACTTTTCTTCAGATGTTGATCTTTTACTGATGTCAAACGAAATGTTCTTGACATTTGGTCTACCTTTTTTTTATCAATCTTCTTTATGAACTTGTTGAACTGTCTACCAAGCATGGCTATAGCTTCTGATATGCTTTCATCACCTCCAATAGTTCCTTCTTCTGAATCCTCTTCAGTATTTGATACAAAAGCTATGCTTTTGTTTTTCTTTTCACCATTCTCACACAAGCCCATTTCAAAAGTTTGGAGAGAACCAATAAGCTCATCAACCTTCATATTGCAGATATCTTGAGCCTCTTCTATAGCAGTAACCTTCATGGAAAATCCTTTGGGCAATGATCTGAGAATCTTTCTTACAAGTTTTTCTTCAGACATTTTCTCTCCTAAGCCACCAGAAGTGTTGGCAATTTCAAGAATATTCATGTGGAAGTCATGAATAGTCTCATCCTCTCTCATCCTCAGATTTTCAAACTTGGTAGTCAGCATCTGGAGTTTAGATATCCTTACCTTGGAGGTACCTTCATGAGTTATTTTGAGAGTATCCCAAACTTCTTTAGCCAGCTCACAGTGATGCACCAGTCTGAAGATGTTCTTATTTATCTCATTGAACAGAGCATTCAAGGCCTTAGAGTTTCCAAGGGCTAATGCCTCTTGCTCTTTGTTCCACTCTTCTTCAGGAACTTGCATAATGATTCCATCTTTACCTGTCTTCGTTGGATGTTCCCATCCTTTGTTGACAGCTCTCCAGACCTTGCTATCCAGAGACCTCAAGAAGGCTATCATACGAGGTTTCCAGTCATCATAGTTAGAACCATCCAACATGGGTGGTCTATTTGAGAATCCTACATCCTTGTCCATGGTACTAGAAAGTAACGTCCTTAGATCTCACCCAGAAATTAACAGGCAGGGTGCCTGCTCTGATGCCAATTGAAATTCTAGTAACAGACTATCGATGTCACACTGAATGTTATGACATCCAATTTTGCGCAGACAGGAAATATATGCAAAAGGTAAATGAAGAAGGCAGTAAAAGACACAGACAATTGTTTACCCAGTTCGGTGACAAACACACCTACTTCTGGGGGCTACCAAGCCAGGGAGGAAATCCACTATAAGCAGTATTAATTCAGGACTTAAACCAACTATTTAATCCTATCACTTAAGACCTACCCAATGCAATTTCAATTTAAACTAAGACATGAGTTCCTACTCACTCCCCCTCAATCACCACAGTGATTACAACCTTTAATAAGTTTAAAGTCAATGGCAAAGTTATACTTCAAACAACTCTTGATTGTGCTTAAAAGCTTTAATCAAGAAACACATCACTCACGCTTAAAAGCTTAGAGTGACACAACAATTACAACTCAATGAACACCCTAGTCCAATGCAATCATCTAGGTGATAATTGCTTGGCTCACAAGTAAAATCTAATACAAGACACAATAAAAATACAGCAGTGAAATATGAGGATATAATAAATGCTTCATGCTTCAAATCCCTCAGCTGCTGAAAGTAGGATTGCCCTCCTTTTATAATGCAGCATTTGGGTCTTGTACTTGAATTTCCTAAAATTAAGGTTAAGCAAGTTAACCTAATTTCCACATATTAGGGTGCTAACAAATAGGCTATTTGTTAGGGCTCTTAAATTTAGCTCTTATGTTAGTTTCCTGGATTTTAGCACATCTGTTAGATTCCTGAAAAACAGTCTGAGATAAATACTGAATCATAACAGAAAAACTAACTAGCCTACACTTTAGCATATGCTGTCAGGAATGAATGTCATAACATTTAGTTAGACGTCCAGGACATAGGCTATATGCTAGGTTTCTTAATTCTGGCTCTACTGTTAGTTTCCTGAAACAGCAGCCTGAATTAAATACTGAACTATACCAGAAAAACCAACTGGCCTATACTTTAGTATCTGCTGTCAGGGATGAATGTCATAACATTCAGTTTGACATTCAGTAAATCCTGTATTAGCTAATTCTGCAGCATACTACTCAAGCATGTCATGACATCAATCAAGACATCAAAGTACAGTTAGTGTTTTAACACAAAATGCAGCAAATCAAAAACATCTACATTAATGAATTAAACAAATCCATGACACTTTTTGAAACTAAAGAGAAAATAAGTTAAATTCAATGTTTTTCATTTATTCAATTGCTCTTATAAAAAAAAGTCAATGTTTGACTTAACTATTCACCATCTCCGATTTAACTACTCATACTTAAATTTCAATGATATATGCATAACTCAACTACTCATACTTGAATATTAACATTTTCTTCATCATGTGTGCCTTAACTACTCACACTAAAATTTCAAGAATTTATATATGATTTAACTACTTACATTTGAATTTTAATAATCTCATTCTCAAGTGTGACTCACACATCTTAACTCAAAAACTTAAAATATTAAATATATAGATTTTTTTTTATATATCAAACATTTTCTTTATTTATATACAAGATTTAACCACTCAGACTATAATATAATTATCTCTATCCCGAATATGATACAAATTTTTACATCTTTTACTTTTCACTTAGTGTTTCAAAAATCAAAACAACTTTTATATGTATTACTTTTCGTTTTTAAATTTTTTAAAAGACGGAATAATTAACTTTATAGTTTATAAGGCAAACCGGTGATATATACTAACACTAATTCTTCTTTTAATAAAAGATAGGAAGAGTGTTCACACTTAGTATTTGTTTGATAACTTACAAAGTATGTTCATTTTTTAGACAATTTTTTTAATTACTTTTGTTTTTATTACATCTTCCTTTATGGAGTCGATACAAGTTTTAAAAACATAAATTATCTATTTAGTATATAAAAAATTTCTTATTAATAAAGGTTTAAAAGATTAGTTTATTTTATTTTTCAAAAAATTGAATATAACTTTTTACTTGATTAATTATATATATATATATATATATATATATATATATATATATATATATATATATATATATATATATATATATATATATATATATATATATATATATATATATATATATATATATATATATATATATATATATATATATATATATATATATATATATATATATATATATATTAAATCAACCATAAAATTTGTAAAAACATTTTTAATATTGTTTTTTTATATGATAACATTTTTGATATTATTAAAAACTTAAAATGAAATGATATTTTATAAATGATTGATTTAATTTTATTAAAAATTTAATTAACGTGTTAGATCAAAATTTATATCAAGATCAATCAATTATATGTAGAAATCGAAATTGAAATTTACCTTCCGCCATTGTTATAGTGATATCCTTTTATTCTTCCAAGCTCTTCCTCTCTCAATATAGATGGTGTATTTCTGAAAGCGATAATAGAAAGTTTTGGGACCAAAGACTATTTACGTGCTTGATTCTACCATCAAGAATTTAAAGCCATTAAAATTCATTATCACCCAATTTAATGGTCACATCAATTTTTCATTAAAATCATTAAAAAAATCATACTCTTTTTATAACCAAAATCCCACCGGTTATGATATCTATTCTTCACGTATATATTTAATGTGATAACTAAACTTGATGAATAAACCAATGTTTACTCTTGATCCAAATGTAACATATTTTCTCAACATGAACCTCGAATTTTATTGGTGGTATGCCCTTAGTCTAATGATCAGCGATCAATTAAATCAGTACTAATGTGCTTCATAACTTGATCTTTAAATCTTTCTCTAATGGATAAATACTTTATGTCAATGTGTTTGCTTCGACTTCCACTTTTATTACTCTTAGCCATAAAGACGGTAGCTGAATTATCGCAAAAAATCTTCAAAGGTCTAGAGATAGAATCCATGATTCTAAGCCCATAAATAAAACTTTTAAGCCATACAGCATGAGAAGTAGCCTCAAAACAGGAGACAAACTCGACTTTCATAGTAGAGGTAGAAAACAAAGTTTTCTTAGTACTTCTCCATGAAATAGTTCTATCGGCTATCATAAAAATGTATGTTGATTTGCGAGAATCAACACAACCAGCAAAGTCGGAATATGAATAGTCGATCACATCTAAATTGTCTGTCTGCCTATACATAAGAATGTAATCTTTTGTTCCTTTAAGGTATATCAACACCTTATTTGCAGCTTTCTAATGGTCCATACATGGATTACTCTGATATCTTCCCAAGATTCCCACAGGAAATGCAATGTCAGGCCTCGTGCATACTTGAGCATACATAAAACTTCTAATAACATAAGTATATGGAATGTTCTTCATTTGTTCCCGCTCAAAATAATTCTTAGGGCATTGACTTAAATTAAATTTCACCCTTGATAATAGGGGAAACACTTGGTGAACAATCTTTCATTCAAAATCTCTCTAAAACCTTGTTGATGTAGGTTTCTTGTGATAGGCCCAAAATTCCCCGAGGTCTATCTCTATGGACTTTAATGCCAATGACGTAAGACGCCTCACCCATATCCTTCATATCAAAGTTTTTAGAGAGGAATTATTTCACCTCATGTAGCAAACCCGTGTTATTGGTTGCAAGTAGTATATCATCCACATACAAAATGATAAAACAAATTTTCCACTAACATTTTGGTATATGCATTGATTCATGGGATTTACAACAAATTTAAATTAAGATACTGTTCAACGAAATTTAAGATAACATTGACGAGAGGCTTGTTTTAAATTAATTTATGGATTTCTTAAGCCTGCAAACCAAATGCTCACCAGTATTAGAGGAGAAACCTTCTGATTGTTTAATATAAACCTCCTCCTCTAAATCACCATTAAGAAAGACTATTTTCACATCCACTTAGTGCGACTCAAGGTTAAAATGTGCAACTAATGCTAAGATGACACGAAAATAATCTTTCTTAGATACAGGAGAAAAAGTATCAATGTAATCAATTCCCTCCTTTTGAGTAAATCTCTTAGCAACGAGTCTGACCTTGTATCTCTCAATGTTACCTAAAGAATCTTTCTTGGTTTTAAAGATCCATTTACAACCAACGGCCTTTGCCACATTAGGTAACTCTACAAGATCCCATCCGTCGTTGTTTTTCATGGAATTCATTTTATTATTCATGACATCATACTACAATTTTGACTCTTTGCAACTCATGGCTTGTCTAAAGCTCTCAGGATCATTCTCAGCTCCAAGTTATAGTCAGATTCTTGTAGATACATAATGTAATAATTAGAAATATATGATTTTCTTGTCCTAGTAGACCTCCTTAATGTTTGATCAATATTTTCTTGTGGATCTTGTTGTTCAACTAATTGTTCATCATTTTGATGACTAACTTGATCTACTGGATTATCAGCAGCTTGTGGAGTTTCGAAGATTGATTTATCAACATCCATTTGAACTTGAGGGATGTTATGAATAGTAACCTATATATCACTTGAAGTGGAAGGTTCATGTTCTATATGATCATGCACATAAATTAAATTTTTGATTTGGTCGCTCCCACTAATCAAATGATTTTCAAGAAACTTTGCATTTCTTGACTCCATAATCATAGTTGTGTGAGATCGATAATAAAATCTATAACCTTTAGACCTTTCAACATATCCAATGAAATACCCAATAATGATCCTCATATCTAGTTTCTTTTATTGTGGGTTATAAATCCTCACCTCAGACGGACATCCCCAAACGTGCATATGTCGTAAACTCGAATTCCATCCTTTAAAAAACTCAAATGGCATCTTTGGGACAACCTTGAATGGAACCCAGTTTAGAATATGCACGGTTGTCTTTAACACCGTCGATGTCGATGTTAGTTTAAAAAGTTTGATAAAGTCAACGCATTACAATTATTTATAAATTTGGCGTAAATAATAATAATAATAATAATAATAATAATAATAATAATAATAATAATAATAAAAAATCAAATATTGTTAATAAGTTAAAAATTCTGATTAAATATAAAAATGCTTTATACTAAGTTAAAGAGTGACTTACCTCATATAGAAAAAACTTATATTATGGACATGATGAGCATGACTGACTAACTTAAAAAAAAAACATATATCAACCGTATATATTTTTAATATGACAAAAAGCAATAGTTATCTCAAAAAGTATTTTTTTGAATAATAAATTAATTCGAATCAATTTTCCGGTAGCAGTTTCTATCAACATTAGATTGATTTTCCATTAACTTTTGATGTTATATGAATGAATCCAGTATGTTGATTCTAGCATCAAGATCAAGGTATTATTACTAATTTACTCTTCATATTCTCATTATCATTCTGATTTATGATATTTTTCCTTTGTGTAAAATTAAATTTGTTTAATAATCATCTGGGTATGTGATTATGACCTTATAGAAGTTAAAGCAATGGAACCCCAGGAAGGAGAAGAGATTCATAACTGTTTGATCAAGCTGGTGAACTCATTGTTTCTTACCTTTTGTTATCTTTTTTATTATTGTCTTTAATTATGCATCAAAATCTACTATGTTGATGTTATATTACAGAGAGATGATCCCAAAAGGCGAAGGGATAAGGTTTACATTGGCTGTGGAGCAGGGTTTGGTGGTGACAGGCCTTTGGCTGCTCTTAAACTGCTCCAAAAAGTTGAAGAACTGAATTATTTAGTCCTTGAATGCCTTGCTGAGCGTACTCTCGCTGATCGATATCAAATTAAGTCGTCTGGCGGTGATGGTTATGATTCCCAGAGTATGTGCTTGATACATGATTTGACAATACTGATTTTATTTTCTTGCTAGGATATATATACTTGGTTTTTGATAGAACATTATGACATAGTTTGATCCATGTAGCCGACTCCACTAAGTGAGATAAGGCTTGGTTGTTATTGTTGCTTCTATGATATACGTCGTGTAAGCTGCTCACAAATAACTATCCCACTTATGTATATATCTGTTACACGTGCTTCAACATGGCCGTTTTTAGAGTGTGCAAGGTGAGCTACTGCACATGATCCAAAATTTGTCACGGTTAAACCCTTCCTAAATAGGCCCTCATATAATCTGTCATTGTTAAAACGTGGTTAAACGTGGCCTTTATTAGTTTTGTCATGGTTGAACCGTGGCTAATTTACACATAGTCTTTAAAAACTTAAGACGACTCTGCCTCAACTGAGCCTTTTGTTATTAATATCAAGTTCTGAAGTTGTTTTGAAAATGTATGATTAACTTGTACGTGTACCCTTATATGTATGGTTTCTTCGATCCATTTTACGATGAAAACTTAACCTATCTATATATATCAGGAAAAAATGTTGTTTTGTTTCCTGCTCATGCATTTTTCTCATCACAATTTTCTGATTGTTGTGAAATTTTATTTGCAGTTTCTAGCTGGATGAATATGCTGCTGCCTCTGGCTTTTGAACGAGGAACTTGCATAATTACCAATATGGGTGCTAGTAAGAACTTTCAATCCTGCACTTAATGGATCATGTACCAATTGTTGATCATCAAACGATATTATAAGTTTATTGACACTTTTAGACTGATGTGCTACATGGTTTCTTGCATTTTTTTCTAACGTCGTTCATTCTTCATTTCTAAAGTGGATCCCCTGGGTGCTCAACAGAAGGTCTTAGAAATAGCTACTGCACTCGGGCTTGATGTTTCTGTCGCTGTTGCTCATGAGGTGTCTGTTACAAATTTAGGTATTTAGATTTCCCTGTGAACTTTCCTTTGACCCTTTTATTGTCAAATTTCAAACGAAAGAAAATAAATTGGGAGATTTTCTTATTATTCTCCATGCAAAGTTCTACTACTTATATACATATGCCATATTTCAGGTTCAGGGTTTTCACCTACAAAAGTATATATCACAGAGGGTGTAAGAATCTATTTTTATGTCTCTTATATTTTTCTTTCAGCTGTCGACTTTTACGGCTACATTCTGATTTACTTTTTGAAACAAGTCAACGGATTGTTCTATTCCCCTTTGTTTTTCTGTCAATAAAACTACGCAGAATCTGATCAAATTTTCTTATTCATGTATACTTTCTCTATTTACTTTTTTGTTAAGCTGGATATGAAATTTGGCTGTAATATGCGAAGGGTATCAGCACCTACTTGGGAGCTGCTCCTATTGTTCAATGTCTTGAGAAGTACCAACCAAATGTAATAATTACATCAAGACTTGCAGATGCTGCTTTATTCTTAGCACCTATGGTATGCAATCTGATCTGTTCTTTACTTCATATTTTCCATCTTTGCCTCCTTAGTCAATGCTTATTTTTGAAGTAGCATAATTGTGTTTTCATATGTAAAATAAAAAAAAAAATACTATTAAGCCAAATATAGGATCATAAGAGCTGCATTGTTATCCCAATTTAATTATTGTTGGATGAATTCTGAATGATTAGGTTGATATGCATGCAGGTTTATGAACTTGGTTGGAACTGGGACGAGTTAGAGCATCTAGCTCAAGGATCTCTGGCTGGCCATCTTCTAGAATGTGGTTGTCAACTCACAGGAGGATATTTCATGCATCCAGGTCCTGCTAATATTGCGACGTAATAATATAATATAAGTCACATGTAGTGTGAAAGCAATGACTCTTTAAGCTTTTTCTTGTTTATATTAGGAGACAAGTATCGCGATATCTCATTCCAGCAATTACTGGATTTATCTCTTCCTTATGCTGAAATCCGTTTTGATGGAGAAGTGTGTGTGGCGAAGGCTGAAGGTAGTGGCGGAGTAATAAATTTCAATACATGCGCTGAACAATTACTCTATGAGATTGGAGACCCCAGTGCTTATGTGACTCCTGATGTAGTAAGTTTGATCTTTGTTACGGTATTTGAAGCAGCGAATATCGAGAACTTATGACTAAAGGGTAAAATATGCAACAAAGAAAAACTCATAGTGTGTTTTATAACAGGTCATTGACTTTCAGGATGTTTCCTTCCTTCCATTATCAAGCAGTAGAGTACTTTGTTTTGGGGCAAAACCATCTACTATATCAGTTCCTGATAAACTTTTACAGTTAGTTCCAAAGGTACATTTTTCTTAATCATTCTCTTCAAAATGCAAGTCCCATTTGTATGCGATGACAAAAAAATCCATGTATGTACCCTTTCGTTTTGTTCCTATGTCGCATTTCTTTTTAATATGATATTGATAGTATATCTTTTTGTTAACTTTCTCTGCATATTTGTTACAGGATTGTGGTTGGAAAGGATGGGGAGAGATATCATATGGAGGCTATGAATGTGTTAAACGTGCCAAAGCGGCTGAATTTGTGGTAAACTTTACTCCATTTGTTCATTTTTACTTATCGTTTTAGGGTTACTTAAATATACCAATAACATTATTCATATCGAGCTTACAACCAATTAATATATTATTCATATGCTTTATTAGGTCAGATCATGGATGGAAGAAATAATTCCTGGTCTTAATCACCATATAGTTGCTTATATGATTGGGTATGATAGCCTCAAAGCTTTCAGCAGCGACGAAAATGCTTCACAACAGAGGACTAGTGAAGATATTAGGTTACGCATGGACGGACTTTTTGAGCAGAAAGAACACGCTATCCAATTTACGAGAGAGTTTACGGCATTGTATACAAATGGACCAGCTGGTGGTGGGGGTATTAGGTCAATCTCATCTAAACCTCAAGTTTTCTGTTACTTATGATTTTGCTTACTTTGCTGGTAGATTTCCACATTGCTATAACGTTTCTGTTGGAAACTGCAATGGCAAAAGATGTTGCCACAAAAAATTGAACTTTGCATTGCTAATGTGAATATCATAATATTTGAGAGACATCATATTACTCCTGCAACTATTAGTGACATTTTTTTTTCTGGTTTGAATGCAGTACTGGATATAAGAAAGAGATTCTTCTAGAAAAACACTTGGTACTCTTTTTCCCCTTCATCTTTTGGCCTTTCTAACACTTGATCATATGCATGCATTAGGACTATACTATTGATATTACTTCAAATTTCATTACCATACTGTTAGATTCATTATAATTTATAACTAGGTTCTTCTTCAGGTTAACCGTGAAGATGTTTTCTGGCGAATCGGAATAAAGAGAAACACAAAAAGCCAGTCAAATGAAATAGTTGATCATGAATACAATCTGAAGCGCATATCGACTTTGCAACCAAAGTTACAATCCGAAACTGACAAATCCTCGGAATTTGTTTCATCTTGTAGAAGTTCCACACCAGCTCCATCAGGACAGAAGGTTTCACTTTACAATGTAGCACATAGCAGAGCTGGAGATAAAGGAAATGACATCAATTTTTCTCTCATCCCACATTTTCCTCCTGATATTAAGAGATTGAAACCAATCATCACATGTGAATGGGTAAAATCAGTGGTCTCGCCTCTTCTGGATTCGTCCCCGTCTCTTGATTTAGATGCAAGAGATCAAAGAGATAAACGGGTCAGTGAAAATGTTAAAGTTGAGATATATGAAGTTAAGGGAATCCAATCATTGAATATTGTTGTCAGGAACATCTTAGACGGTGGTGTCAACTGTTCGCGAAGAATTGATCGGCATGGAAAGACCATTTCGGATCTCATATTGTGCCAACAAGTTGTGTTGCCACCATGATTATAGCAATGTTTTTATGAGTTTTATCTTGGTCATGGTGATTATGGAAATGAAATGAGCAATGAGCATTGCTAAAGTTTAAATGAAAAAGTATTTTGAAGCTTGGAATTGCTATATTTGAATTAAAGCTCCTAAAACTTTCATAGTATATTTAAGGTGAAATATAATCCATTGTATACTCTTTATTATCTACAGACATGTAATAGAAATTTATTATTTGTATTTATGATATTATAAAACTTGGTGCAACATAACCCGTTAATTACTTTGAAGGATGAATTAACCGTGGGACTTGGATTTTTCTAATACACCCCTTCAAGTTTAGTGTTATTGGGTTTGGTGAGTAAATATATTAGAATTGGAGTTTAATCTAACTCAATCATACAAAATTGACTAGGGTGAATGTTGCCAAATCTCTATAAACGCTACGCATGTCATATCTCAATAATATGAGATTAAATTCACCCTTTCAAACCCAAAATAATGTAGGCGTTGGAGGGTGCATTAAAGTCAAGTCAAGTCGATTTTATTAATGTTGAGTTAAACTCAACCACAATTCTAAAGATGATATTAGAGTCTTAGGTTTATGATTCGTTGGACCACCTGCTTTCAAATTTTCTGCTATCGAACCACCCACTATTTATATCCATGATCTAGATGTTCAATTATAGGCATGAATGAAAGTGTTAGGAGTATCGCATCAGACATTATATGGCATGAACATGTGTTTATAAGTGAAGAAAATTCTCACTCTACAAGCCGGTTTTGTAGAGATGAATTACGTCTAACTCACACATTCTAAGATGATATCAGAGTCTATCTTAGATTTGTTGTTGGGCTTCCCGCGCCGTCCACGTTCTAAGCTCAGTGAGACTCGAATATGATGGGGTGTGTTGAAAATTACGCTTTCATCGCAGTCTACCCTTAGTCGTCTAATTGTGGCATTTGGTTGAACTTCATTATAGCCTCCAACACCTACATTGTGTTTGGTTTCAAGGAGAATTTAGTTCTTAGTGCTTAGAGATATGATTTATCTAATGTTTATAAAGTTTGAGCAATCCTCACCTTACAGATTGATTTTATAAAAATGAATTAAATCAAACTCTAATTCTAATAGTACTTTTATTGTATATATAAAAAAATTGTATTATAACTTATGTACAATTATTTCTGAATTAGGTTTGTGTAGACTTGTGAACGGGTGGGACAGACGAATTTAAGTATTACAAATCCCACTTTGCTTCCTTGTACAATTTGTGTTCCTAAATTCAGTTGGGTATAACAATTGACCATCCACGCCCGTCTTCAAAGGAGAACGAATTTTTCTGCTCCGCCCGATACCCAATTAAAAAAAACATATTTTTTTTCGTAACAACAAAAACTAATTATTAAATCAAATACTTGATCATTTTAATAATAATCTTAATACTTGATAATTTTCATTTAATCAATTATTTAAAAAAAATAATGATTCTAATTAATTTGTTTTTTTTTCTTTTTTTTTTTAGGATTTAATAAATATGTTTTTAAAGAGAACAATAAATCTAATAACCATGTTTCCAAAGAGAAAGCATGCCTATTTTATATATATATATATATATATATATTATATATATATATATATATATATATATATATATATATATATATATATATATATATATATATATATATATATATATATAAATAACATCAAGTAAAAATGAACCATCAACACATTTACCCTTCTCTATATTTTCTACCACCCTTGTTACTTACCTTAATCTATACAAGCAAAGATTCAGAATGATAAATGGATAATCATGTTATCAAAAATAAAAGTAATAAAGTAAATTTAATATGCTTGAGCGAGAAAAATATTAGCATCATCTAGGGGTGACAAAATGGATGGATTGGATGGATATGGATTGGATCATTAATAAATGGATTAAAACAATTCATTAGTCCATTAATAATTTATTAAAAGTTTCTTAAAAATATTCGATCCAATTCATCTATTAAGAATAAAATCCATTCAATCCATCAATTATCATATTTTTAGCGGATGGATATCCATCAATCCATTTTTTTTTGAAAAAATAGTTTTTTAAAATATATTAATTTTTGTATTTTTGAGAAATTCAATTTTTTTACTTTTGAAAAAAATCACTTACTTTTTTGAAAAAATTATATTTTTCAGAAAAAAAATATTTTTTTGTATTTTAATGAAAAAAAGTTCAGATTTTTTCTAAAAAAATCAACTTTTTTTTCGAGAAAAAAACATATTTTTGTATTTTCGGAAAAAACTAATTTAAAAATTGTTTTTTTTTCAAAAAAAATAATTTTTTTATATTCATAAAAGAATAACTTTTTCGAAAGTAAAATCAAATTTTGGTATTTTCTAAAAAAGTAATTTTAAATTTTTTGGAAAAAAATCAGTTTTTTGTATTTTTTAAAAAAATTGATTTTTTTTAGGAAAAAAAATTAAATTTTTATTTTTCAAAAAAATAATTTTTTAATATTTAAAAAAAATTATTTTTTTAAAATTAGATTAAAAAAATCAATTGGATCATTAAAATGTGTTGGATGGATGAGATCAATCCATTCTTATAAATGGATGAATTTAATCCAATCCATTAACTTTGTTTTTATCTAATGGATGGATTTTGTGGATTTTTTGGTGGATGGATTGGATGAATTTTGTGTTAATGGATCCAATTGTCATCCATAACATCATCCACTCCCATAAATAAAATCAGGTTTTTCCCTCGTCCACACTACACTTAATTAAATTAGTTTTTCATGTTATATTCGGGGTTGGGGCAATCGAGTTTTTTTAATCATATCTATCTTTATGTATTGATATATTTAATGTTGTTTTTTATGTTCTAAGATGAATTGGTAGTATTAATAAATATATTTGGAAATGAATGATACATGGTTTAAAATTTGAAAAAATATTATAATTAGAGAGCAAAAGAGTATTAACTTATTCAAGAGTGTTTGGTGAGATTGTTCGGGATATTTTTCTCTTAACTAGAAATTTTGAGTTTGAATTCCATTTTGAGAATGTATCAACATTAAAAAAAAAAAAGTTAAATATTTTTTTTTCATTATCTTTACTTCAAAGTCCATTTTGATTCATTAATTTTTAAAAGATCAATTTGATCCCTTATATGTTCAAACAACGCAATATAAATTATTTTCATCTAATTCTCTTAAACTGCATCAATTATTCGTGGTATCTGAATTGGTCTTCATTTCCTTCGTTTTCACTTTGAAATTTCTGAAAATTTCTATAAAATGAACCCTAAATCAAATTAGTGTTCAACTTTCATTGATTGTTATCTCCATTGCTTCGTGAAATCCCGAGTTCTATAAACCATGAGTTTGGGGCATTGTTCATTCGTAGCGAAATAGAAGAGCTTTGAAATTTTTGATTCGAAGGTATACACAAGTTATAATATATAATGGAATCCTATTTGTCGTTGTGGAGACATAATTGTTCTTGATAGAGAAACAACAATAAGCAATTTTGGAAAACAATTTGGAATTGTTCATATTTTAAGGTGAATTTTCTTATTAAACCTTCATCGTTGACAAATTTTGGAAAACTACATTTGGTTCCTTAATTTACACATGACTCTACTCAAGTTAGGTGTGATTTTTTTTATTGGTTCTATAAGAAAGTGAGAGATGAGAAGGACTAATTTATGATGAAGCAAAAATGGAGGTTGAAAAACTAAGGATCACAAATGAGAAACAAAAGTAAGATTTGTTGTAACTTCAAATTCAAATGAAGAATATTATGAATTGGAAATTTTTTTTGGAAGATAATTTTTTTTTTGTTTTCACTGTATTAGCATTAAGGATATTTTAATTTTGGATGGTAGCAGAATTATTAGTATGAGAACATTAAAAAGTTATGTATTAGTAGCAAGTTATGTAGCAGGAACATTATGTACCAGTTTGTTTAAATTTAATGGTATCAATATTAGTTTTGTTAATACCAATTTTATTAATACCAGTTATATTAACTCTTTGTGTATACCAGTTTTGATCCGGTAAAATTTGTTTATACAATTTTTGATCTGTGTTGATTTGTTTATACCGGAATAATAGAGTAACATAATTTAACAAAAATTGTACAAACTTTGAATAAACAACATAATTCAACATTCTGCATAAACAAACATTACACCAACTTATTTAGAATACATAAATAGACATCAACATTTCACATTCTAAAGAGATTATGCCAACATTCAAATATGCATACAAAAAGGACTAGGTAGGTTCTAACAAAAAAAATATTATCCAGACAATATATAAATGACCTCCTTGTTTAAAATACGACTAAAAACATTCAATAGGCAATTCCTAAATAAGCTAAATGGTTTTCTTATTTGGAGTGATACTCTTTGTTGGAGTAGTCATCCTTGTAGCTGAGCAAACTGAATTCTTTGATGCACTTAATCTGGTTGTTGGTCATGGGATTACACCTGATGTTGATTCCCTTTTAACACTCAACTTCTTTGCCCTTCCTTGAATTGGTTGAGATGGTTGAGATGTTCTTTCAAATTTAAGAAAAACTTTTATGTTGAATTTTCAATGTCCCCTGCTTCGAAGATGTGTTCAGCTAACATCCTTCAACATGTATTCATGAATCAGTTTATATGAAATTCTACAACGTGTATCCATGAATTAGTTTAAATTATTAACAATCATATGATAATTACCTGACAAGTCATAAGTTGGTGTATGTGCTTGTTCTCTCAAGTTCCCTTATAAGATTGGGTAAAACACCACCACCATCCAAACTTGAAACCTCATCCTATTGCTTTCCCATATTTCCATAATGTAGGTTCTGATCTCTTCCAACATAGTTACCAATTTCTTAGCCCTTGATTCAATAATAACATTATTAAAAGCACCTGACATCTTCATTAACCATTCTTATTCCCTTCATTTCTCTTTCCCATGCCTGCTGATAGGTTAATTTGAAGCCTTCTATATGATATCTTTCAACAACTTTCCAGGATACTTCTTCCTAAAGTTATTATACAAGTGTCTCACACATAATTCTTCGCTCAAAGTTACATAATAGCTCATCCATTGCAGGTAATAGACCATGTAGTACAACATACGATACATCATTAATGAGTATAACATGACACAAATATAACATAAGACAGATATGAAAACTTTTACTATCATATTTCCCATCTTTGCCTCCTTCCTTAGTCAATGCTTATTTTTTAAGTAGAATAATTGAGTTTTCATTAGTAAGATTAAAAATATTGTGTTTTACAATAAGTAAGCAATTCAATAGAGAAATGGATTTGTCGCGGTGTAAAAAATACACCCGGGCGCGTCACACACCTGATATGACAACAAAGTCGCCACCAATCTTTATTTGTTCTAAAGAAACGGAAAAATATCGAATAAAACCCGATAAATCTAAGGGGAATAGTCGTTATGACCAGATCAGGTTCGAGAGTCGGTTATGCGAGGAGAAGGTATTAGCATCCCTCATATCCATTGTACTCAACGAGGGTGGTTTAGTTAGTGTCATGATCGAGTGTTAACATAAATTGTTTGTTATATTCTACCTATGATACGAGAAACGAGGAAAAGACAAGGTTTTTATTTTTTTAGTTTATTGGGTCTGACGAGATGTTGGATCTCGCTCCTACGTATCCTCTGCTACAATGAGGAACTCAAGACCACGTAGTTCTAAGTAAAAAAACCATGTGTTGGTTGATTGCTTTTAGAGAGTGATGTGTTAGACATTCGAGCGTTTAAACCTTTTCTTGTTGCTCTCTCCTAGAGGTTGAAGCTTTTATTTGTTTGCACCGAAATGGCTAGAGCACATTCATTTCTGAAAAGGTTTTTAGAGTCGCGCTCGGGGGAAAAAGAAGTTTGATGAGTTAAGTTGTTTTTAGGTGATTGATGAATATTCAAACGGTAGGCTAAGTGAGGTCATCACATGAATATTCGAGAAAGTTACTTCCGTCCCAATCTTTTTCAATCAAATTATTTATGAAGTTTGTGTGACGAATCTAGTCGTGTTTCTTTAATGGGCAACAAGTGTTCGAACGTTAGGCTAAGTGTGGCCATCACACGAATACTCGGGGAAAAGAGGATAAAATTACTTCCGCCTTAATCCCTTTTCATCCATCAAAAAATTAACTTGATTCAGTTATTTAAATGTGTTTTGATGCAATTGACGGATGTTCAAACGGTGGGCTAAGTGCGACAATCACATGAATATTTGAGAAAAGAGAAGAAAATAACTTCCGCCTCAATCCTTTTTCAATCGAATTATTTATTACGAAGAAGAGTTTGATAACGAACAACTTGACGTTGGATCAAATGTTTGAAATGATTTTTAAAATAATTTAAATTAAGTGGAAGAGATACTTGACGTTGAATCGAGCACTCGTGTTGCATTCAATTGAAATTATTTGGAAAAACGCTCGACGTTGGATCGAACGTACTTTTGTTATTTTTGAAAATGATGCATTTTACGTTATCTTGATTAACAAATGGCTAAAGTAATAAGAACAGTAAATGAAAACGGTAAAAATTATTTAAGCTCCATGAGAATGGAGGTACATTTTTATCAAATAGGGATAATGTGGATGAAGGAAAAAAATAATATGAGCCATATGATTAACAATCTAAATCTAAATGGAGATGAAACAAATAATCACATTCAAACATAACAAAATTAAAATTAATTAGTAAAATTAATTAAACTTAGTTAATAAAATTAATCAAATGATGCTAATTAATTAACTAACTAACTATAATTAACAAAAATAATTAAACTATATAAAAACAAAGAAACAAAACTAAATGGGATTAAATAATAATTAAAAAATAAGAAGAAGATAAGCCCAATAACATAAGAAGGCCTCCCTTTCGGCCTTCTTCTTTCTTTGACGGCGCCTCCACTGAGTACGCATCATTGGGTTGTTTCCTTTTTAAGTTGGGGGGATGTGAGATTTTCCTTTTGCATTTTCTGGTTGTTCTGATCTAGCACCCCTACCTTAGGTTCGATCTCTTTCCATTTAGGTTGGTTCTCCCTCTTCTGATTTAGGGGCTTCACACACTTGTTTTTAGGCAAATTTGCTAGTAGACGAAATATCCTCTGATGAGGTTGTCTGAACTGCCTCTTGTATTCCTTGTTTATGCAAGGGGCACCTATGTTGTTTGAGGCTAACCTTGCAGTTTTACTTCCTCCTCTGCCTCTTATGGGATCGTACCTTCTGGTATCCTCTAGTTTCTTCGCCACTTCTTCATTGAAAACAACACTACACCTTGGGCGCAACATTGTCTTAGAGTCTGTAGTGGTAAATTCATGACCATCAAGCTATGGAAGAGCTTAACGTTAATAAAACCAGAGTCGTCACCGCACTTTTATTGTTTCCAAAGGAAAAGGGAAAAGTACGAACAAAACCCAAAGATAAGAAGTTTTCAAATCAAAACTAATAAAATACCAGAGATTACAGGTAAGGGGGTTGGTTACACAGAGGGAAGGTGTTAGCATCCAAAGTGTCCTAGGTACTCCTAGGGAGCCCTTTTTTATGTGTGTATGTGTGTTTGGTATAAAATGGCGTTTAAGAAAAAGTAGAGTGTGGGGATGAGAAAAGAACTGATTGATTATATTTTAATGTTTGACAAGACCTTCGGACTTGTGCCTACGTACCAACATAAAAATGAGGGATCAAAACCTCGTGGTTCGTGGTATCAATTTCAAAGTGAATGGATTCCTTTTAACAAAAATTTAAGTGAAAAGAGGCACAAAGGGCCCAAAAGTTTGAATGAGTTCTAGTTCTTTTTGTCTTTTGAAATTTTAAGTCAATGTGTTTAGATTTATTTACAAGTTTGATTTAAGAAAAAGAAGTTGGAAAATTCAATTGCATAAGGCCTGAGTTTCTATTTTGAAATAAGGTCTAAGTTTGAAATCACAAGCAAAGAAGGTTTTTGAAAAGGGGGAGAAATTTTGAAATTTAAGAAATTGGAGGAGATGAAGAGACTAATCCTAAGCATAAAATTAAAATTTAAGAGTTGAAAATATCTGACCAATGGGATCCAATCCAACAGATAAGAATGTCATATAGAAAACCCACTTTTCCTTTGGACTTTGAATCAAGCAATAATCAGCAAGCAATTAGCAATATCAGACATCATGAAGATCAAGGCATCAAATAAAGATAGCCACATCCAAGCAATAAACTTCATAGCTAGCAGTCTTCTTTGTCTTCTCATGTATCAGATGAAATACTCCTTGATTAACTCAGACTAAAGCATTAGACGCAATTTCAAAATAACAGTTGTATCAAGATCATGTAGTAGATAAGTTCAAGTAGATCCCAATTCTTGCATCAGATGAAAGCTCAAATCATAAGAACTTGGTCTCAAAATGTTGGCATTGGCCAAGTCCTTTTGCATATGGAGTGTTGCCTAATCCTAAGTCCAAAAGTTCAGATCAAATCCAACAGTCCACCAAACAATCTTTCTTATGGTTTTTGTTGTTTATTAGGTATTTTAAGATCCTAAGACCACAAACAAAAACAAAGTACATAAACAAATATATACAATCACAATATATGGCTCAAATGAGCAAAGTGAAAATGGCATAAACATAAACAAGTTAAATGATATGTAAATGACAAATGAATGGTAAATGAATTGGAATTAAATTGCATAAAATAAATAACTTGAAAGTAAATCAATATTAAATGTTAGTCAAGGTTAATTATATGTTAGTGGTGTTTTGCTTTTCAATTGATTAAGTCATTCTTTGGAGAACACTCAACCATCTATTCACAAGCATGGATCCTTGAACCAAGACATCTTCCAAAGGAAGGAAAAAAGGCCAAGTATCCACATAATACCATGAAAGATGGGAGACTTACAATCTCACTTACTAGAATGCTATGTCTTTAGGGTAAAATTTAGCTCTATGTTAGGCAATCGTAATTGGACTTATGTAGAAGTCACAACTATCTGAGGTCGGACAATAAAAATCTTGGTGTTAATGCATGTTAGAGATTTGGTATAATGGACTAAACTCCTAAAACATACCACACACTAAAAGAAAATATCAAAAGGGATGGACCTATCTCATCCATACTTGTATTGGTTCATCTGACACAAAGTCATTGATGAACCAAATAGCCTTATGATATTGAGATTTCATTGGTCAATGAAAGGGATAGGAAAGAATGGGAATGAAGATAAAAGGGGAGGGAAATAAGAGAAACACAAATTGGTCATGGGAGGAATTTTACCAAATTAAAATTATTCATTCATTTTGGGAGATGAAATGTACATTTCATCAATCCCCTAAATCCAATTATTTTAATCCAATAAAAGTCAAATCAATCTTGACCAATGCCCAAACAAATAGTCAAACATCACAAGACCATAAAAATGGCTCAACATAATTTTTACACAATTAATCAATTAAAAATCAAATTAAAAAATGCATTAAAATTCAATTTTATTTGGTCAAAACCTAA
Source organism: Lathyrus oleraceus (assembly GCF_024323335.1). Lineage (NCBI taxonomy): Eukaryota > Viridiplantae > Streptophyta > Magnoliopsida > Fabales > Fabaceae > Lathyrus > Lathyrus oleraceus. Next base: position 435,591,014 of record NC_066582.1, on the reverse strand, counting down.
AACCTCTTCAAAATACCAAATAAATGGCCAAGAGATTTATCCTAGGTTAAACAAGGTCAAACGACCTTAGACAAAAAATTTCACAATTTTTAATAAGTCATAAGTATTTTTAAACAATTAAAAATATGCACAAAACATTTAATTCATGAAAAATATCAAAACTAATCCAAAAAATAATTTTAATTCAGAAAATGAAAAAGGAAAATATTTAAAGATTTTTGGTGAAAGTCCGATATTTTTTGGATTAAAAATGAAATTAATATGAATTAAACAAAATAAATGGATTAAACATAAAATCAGAAATTCAAAAAAACAAGGGCCATCAAATCTCCCTCATTAATTGAGGTGGCATATCTGATGGCCAAGTGCACACTTCATTCCATACACCTCAGTCAACGCGTCATAGGGATGGTAATCACAAGGAGCGACCAAGATTAGAACATTTAAACAAGATCTGATGGTTATTAGGCGTGACAACACACCACCGGAGCTAGGGCTCCGGTCTTCTTCTCCGGTGGACCTCACCGGACTGGGCCACCATCAACCATCACCAAAATAAAAAACAAGAACATGAATTCAAAGAAAAAATGCTCAGGAGCTCGAATCTGGCCTCAATTTTCTCCAATTCCAAGTATATAAAAAGATACAGGGATTTGAATTTTGAGGTTCATGAACTGAGTTGCTTCAATTTGACCTCAAAGCAACTCAATCTTGTTGTCTACATTGGTAGGACTTCAGCAAACCAAAAATTACAAAGAATAGTGGAGAATTGAGAGAGAATCAAAGAGATGAAGTTCATGAAATTTCACCTTCGAGTTGCTTCAAATTCACTTGATCTTGATCTGGATTTGCTTGATTCCTCTTCCTCTTACTTGCAGTGATCAATTGAAATGAAAATGGCAATGGATTATTGGAGTTTGAATTTCAAAACAGAAAGTGAAATTCAAACTCGATTTCAATTGAAATCTTCAAGAATTCTATGGAATTAAGGGTTTGGATTGTTCTAGCAAAGCTTAGGCAAGGTGTTGATGAAATTCTGAGCTCATTGCACTTCTATTTATAGCCAAATCAAATGCTCTTTGCACACTTCCAATAAAGATCCAAAAATAGCAAATGCATCATGCAAGCTTGCATGGGCGTGTACAAAGCCCAAAGAATGATTGGAATAAGTCCAAAATCATGCACATGTGATGCTGAAAACAATGTATTAAGCCATGCAATGTTGAAATGAAATTGAACATGAGAATCCTCCAAATGGTACCATGCATTGCACCCATTCGCAAGTCCTTCAATATTGATCCAAATGAGATGATCTTAGTCTTTTTGAAAAGGTGAGATCAAGGGGAACAACTTTCATGTCAAACACTTTTCCATTTGAATCTTGGATCATTATACATTTTGAGGTGGAAGTTTGGAAAATCAAACATAAATGAAAATTTTCTAAGTACCAAGTCAAATGTTCACTTCTTCCACCTTGAATAACTTTTGTTATGGACTTCAAATGGAAAATTTTCCTTCATCAAAGTTGTAGCTCTTTCAAACATATTCAACTTGGTCACAAATGGGACCTAATTTGGAATTGGCATGAAGGAGTTATGCATTTTAGAAGTTGAGGAAAATCACTTGTTCAATGGTAATGGCCCAAAATGACCTATAATGTTTCCTCTTGGCACATGCATTTGCAAATTGAATTTGAACTTCTTCCAAACATAAAAGTTGAATAGGGAATCTTGAATTTAACCATGGAACTTGAATGGATTTCATATCATAAAAATTGAGCAAGTTATGGTCTTGAGAAGTTGACCTCCTAACTAGGGTTCAGACAAAATGACCTATAATCTTTCACCATAAAAATGACTTTCCAAGCAAAACTAGCTCTAGACTTAAACATGAAAGTTGTTTGGAATGTCATTTTTAGTAACGTTTCTCTTGGAATCATTAACTAGTTGACTTTCTCTGGTCAACCACCATGAACCATCTTGCTAGCTTGACATTCTCTTGATGTTTTGGACTCATGGAGGATCATATATGCATACGATGATGTAATATGAAGTATCCCTTTAAATATTTGATCAAATGTTAAAGAAACTTGTTGAGGAAGTCACACAAGATACCCAGAGATTACAGGTAAGGGAGTTGGTTACACAGAGGGAAGGTGTTAGCACCCAAAGTGTCCTAGGTACTCTTAGGGAGCCCTTTTTTATGTGTGTATGTGTTTTGGTATAAAAGATGTTTGAAAAAAATAGAGCGTGCGGATGAAAAAAGAATTCATTAATTATATTTTTGTGTTTGACAAGTCCTTCAGACTTGTGCCTACGTACCAACATAAAAATGAGGGATCAAAACCTCGTAGTTCGTGGTAATAATTTCAAAATTAGTGAATTGCTTTTAGTTAAAAGTTAAGTTTAAAAGGAGCACAAGAGGCCCAAAAGAGTTTGAATGAGTGTTAGTTCTTTTTATCTTTTTGAAATTTTAAGTCAATATGATTAGATTTATTTACAAGTTTGATTTAAGAAAAGAGTTAAAAATTCCATTGGCATAAGGCTAAAGTTTCTAATTTGAAACATGTCTAAGTTTGAAATCACAAGCAAAGAAAGTTTTTGGAAAGGGGGAGAGATTTTAAATTTAAGAAGTGGGAGGAGATGAAGATACTAATCCTAAGTATAAAATTAAAAGTTAAGAGTTGAAAAGATCTGATCAATGGGATGCAATCCAATAGACGAGAATGTCATATAAAAAACCCATTTCCCATTTGGACTTTGAATCGAGCAATAATTAGCAAGCAAATAGCAAAATCAAGAACAATGCATCAAATAAAGATGGTCAAATCCAATCAAGCAACTTCTTAATCTTCCCATGTATCAGATGACATACTCCTTGATTGGCTCAGAATAAGGCATTAGGCACAGGTTCAAAGTAACAGTTGCATCCAGACGATGTAGCAGATGAACTCAAGTGGATCCAAATACTTGCATCAGATGAAAACTCAAACCATAATAACTTGGTTTCAGAAATGTTGGCATTGGCCAAGTCCTTTTGCATGGGGAGTGTTGCCTAATTTTAAGTCCAAAAGCTCAGATCAAATCCAACAGTTCACACAAACATTTTTTTAGGGTTTTTGTTATTTATTAAGTATTTTAAGGTCCTAAGACCACAAACACAAACAAGATACACAAGCAAATATATATAATCACAATATATGGCTCAAATGAGCAAAGTGAAAATGACATAAACATAAACAAGTTAAATGATATGTAAATGACAAATGAAATGGTAAATGACTTGAATTTAAATGACATAAGGTAAATGACTTGAAATTAAAAGCAATAAAAATAAAAGTTAGTCAAATGTTAGTTGTTTAGATGTTAGTGGTGTTTTGCTTTTCAATTGATTAAGTCATTCTTTGGAGAACACTCAACGCTCAATTCACAAGCATGGATCCTTGAACCAAGACATCTTCCAAAGGAAGGAAAAAAGGCCAAGTTTCCACACAATACCATGAAAGGAAGGAGACTTACAATCCCACTTACTAGAATGATATGCCTTTAGGGTCAGAACTTAGCTCTATGTTAAGCAATCATAATTGGACTTATAAAGAAATCTCAACTATCTGAGATCGGGAAATAGAAATTTAGATGCTAATGCATGTAAGAGATATGGTATACTAAAACATACAACACTCAAAAAAGGAAAAAAAATGATCAAAGGGTGGACCTAATCTCATCCATACTTGTATTGGTTCATGATGAACCAATTAGCCTTAGGATATTGAGATGTCATTGGTCAAAGAAAGGGATGGGAAAGGATGGGATTGAAGATGAAGAGGGAGGGGAGATGAGATAACACAAATTAGTCATGGGAGGAATTTTATCAAATTAAAATCATCCATTCATTTTGGGAGATGAAATGTACATTTCATCAATCCCCTAAATTCAATGATTTTAATCCAACAAAAGTCAAATCGACCTTGACCAAGGCCCAAACACATATTAAACACCACAAGTCAACATAAATGGCTCAACACAATTTATACACAATTAATCAATTAAAAATCAAATTTAAATGAATTAAATTTCAATTTTAATTGGCCAAAACCTAAAACCTCTTCAAAACACCAAATAAATGGCCAAGAGATTTATCCTAGGTCAACAAAGGTCAAAGGACCTTGGACAAAAAATTTCATGATTTTTGAAAAGTCAGAAGTATTTTTAAACAATTAAAAATATGCACAAAAACAATTAAATCATGAAAAATATCAAAATTAATCCAAAAAATAATTTTAATTTAGAAAATGAAAGAGGAAAATATTTAATTTTTTTTGGTGAAAGTCCCATATTTTTTGGATTAAAAATGATATTGATATGAATTAATTAAAATAAAAGGATTAAATGAAATAATCAGAAAATCAAAAAAATAAGGGTCATCAGATCTCCCTTATTAATTGAGGTGGCAGATCTGATGGCCACGCGTGCGCTTTCCACCAATACCTTAGTCAAATGTGCCACACACGTGGTAATCACTTTGGACGCGTGAGATTAGACCCTGGGACTCAGATCAGATGGCTCTGGATATTCCAACACACCACCGGAGCCCTAGATCCGGTCATCTTCTCCGGTGAGGGCCACTAGACTGGTCCAACTAAAACTTCATGAAAAATGAAAAATGGATACACTAATTAAAAGGAAAAATGCTTAGGAGCACGAATCTGGCCTCAATTTTCTCCAATTCCAAGTATATAAAAAGATACGAGGATTTGAATTTTGATTTGACCTCAAAGCAACTCAATTTTCTTGCTTACATTGATAGAACTTCAGACAACCAAAACTCCACAAGAACGATGAAAAATTGAGGGAGAATCGAAGAGATGAAAATTCTGAAAATTCACCTTCAATGGAGCTTCAGATTGGCACGATCTTGCTTTCAATTATGGATATAGGAAAGGGATATAGGAAAGGGATGGACTCTTGGAGTTTCAATCTCAAAACAGTTGGAGATTTGAAACTCGATTTTCAAAGAAAAACTTCAAGCTTGTACTTTAATGGTGAGAGTTTGAGGTTGCTAATTCAAAGCTTAGGCATGAGGTTCTTAATTCTGAGCAATGAAGGACTTATTTGTAGCCAAGGATATTGATTTCCACACACTTCCAATTTTCGCAAAATTTCAAAAATTCCTTTGCATGGGCGTGTGCTAGGCCCACGAAATGATGTGTTATGATCCAAAAATGAGTATGCATCATGCTGAATTCATGTTAACAAGCCATGTAATTGTGCATGAAAAATGGAAATGGAAATCATCCAAATGGTCCTTCAACTTGCACCTATGCGCAAGTCCTTCATACTTTGGCCTAATAAGATAACCTTGGACTTTTTGGAAAGGTGAGATCAATGGAAACAACTTTCATGTTAAACACTTTTCAATTTGAAGCTTGGATAATGATGAATTCTGAGTTGGAAGTTTGGGAAATCAAACATATTTGAAAAATTTCTAAGTACCAAGCCATATGTTCACTTCTTCCACCTTGAATAACTTTTTCTATGAACTTCAAATGGGAAACGTTTATTCATCAAAGTTGTAGCTATTTCAAACCTATTAAAGTTTTTCACAAATTTGACCTCATTTGGATTTGTCATGAAGGAGTTATGCATTTTAGAAGTTAAGGAAAATCACTTGTTCAATGGTATTGGTCCAAAATGACCTATAATATTTCCTCTTGGAACATGCACTTGAAATTTGAACTTGAACTTCCTCCAAACATCAAAGTTTAAGTATACATCTCGAATTTGATCATGAAATTTGAATGGCCTTCATCTCATGAAAATTGAGCAAGTTATGGTCTTGAGAAGTTGACCTCCAAACTAGGGTTTAGACAAAATGACCTATAATCTTTCACCATAAAAAATGAATTTCCAAGAAAAAAGAGATCTTGACTTCAACATGAAAGTTGTTTGGAATGTTATTTAGAGTAATGTTTATCTTGGAATCATTTTCATATGACAAAAAGTGTAGGAGATAGGGTCCAGGGAACCCCAGTTTTAACCAGTTGCCTTTCTCTGGTCAACCACCATGAACTAACTTGCTAGATTGACATTCTATTGAATTTTGGGACTCATGGAGGATTATAAATGTGTAGGATGATGTAATATTAAGTATCCCTTGAAATATTTGATCAATTATTGAAGAATCTTGTTGAAGAAGTCACATAATATACCCAGATGAACTAGGGTTTCCAAGGCAAACAAACTCCAAACTCTTGATAATTTCTTGATCAAAATAACATGTGAAGATCATGGGGAACCATATATGATGCTTAGAGCCAAACGTGAACCATTTATTGATTGTGCTCCTTGCATTGAGGGTCTCAAACCCTAGATATGAGCCTGATGGAGCATAGGTGAGCATACACACTACCTTCAAAAGAGTTAAACTATACATTGACATATTTTTGGTATTTTGGTTAGTAAAATAAAGAAAAACAAAGTATGATACAATCAAAAGTGCTTGGTGATCTCTCTCAATGCAAATCCAATGAATGAGGGGTAAGGAGAATGCCAAGGTGTGATCCTAATGCCAATGCATATGATGAGATGGTATGAGGAATCTTAGGGTCAAAATTAGGGTCTTACAGCTGCCCCTATTTAAGGACGATCTAACTGACGTGATGAAGGTTAAAATCTTCATATCAACTCATTAGAATGGGCTTAAATAACAACAATAGAAATAAATTTTGGTCCGTGAGAGACCCCATGATGCATATGATATGAAATGTTAAAAAATAATCTCTGTGGGGAAACTGTTGCCACAAAGGAAAAAAATCCTGAGAGACTAGAAATTCGCAGGAGCATAATGCATTTCTTTAAGGAAAACTCGCTTGGGAGACAGAGACTCTGGGGGATAAAAAGTTGTGCGTAGGCCAGGCTACGTCTAAAACTCCCCTACATGAAAATAAATCAATGGAAAGACTCAGTCGGGGATAAAGGGAAAATATGCAGGGAAACGGGTAAATCAGGACATAACTGAAATACTCAATCCAAATAGGAGACGGTGATTTCACTATGGAAATACGCACTCAAACTCACTGGGGAAGAAAAGAACTTCAACGCAAGAGTACCATAAATATGTCATCCATTACCGATTATTGAGTAAGGAGATAGCATAGTCTGACAGTGATGACATCCGTTACCGGTTAGGGTAAACATATAAAGGATGACTCACTGAGGGCAATATGAGGTGTGTTCATTACCAGTTATTGGGTAAGAATAACCTGCTAAGGAAAAGCCAAATAGGATTTACAACTACCAATTACCGGGCAGAAGATCAAAGAAAGAGAATATTCGTCACTGGTTAGAGTGAACATATCAAGGATAAACTCAAAGGGAAGAATATCAGCCATCGGCTAAGATGAGCATATCAAGGATATACTGCCTGGGAAAAAAGTAGGAATTACATCTATCAGTTACTGGATAGAATACCGAAAAGAGAATATCCGTCATCGGTTAAGATGAACATATCTAGGATAGACTCTGAGGGGAAAAAGTAGGAATTACATCTATCAGTTACTGGTTAGAATACCGCAAAGAGGAGGAAACCCGTCATCGGTTATGATGAAAATATCAAGGATTAACACTCTGAGGAATGAAATAGGGATTACAACTACCTTTTTACTGGGTAAAAAATCAAAAAAAGGGAATATCCGTCACCGGTTAGAATGAACATATCAAGGATAAACTCAAAGGGAAGAATGCCTCTCATCGATTAAGATAAACATATCAAGGACAAATTGCTTGGGGAAACGTAAAATGAATTCGTTGGGGAAAACAAGAGGAAGTAGATCACTATTACCGGGTATTGGGTCTGAGTAAAGTACTCGCAAATTGAGAGGAATATTACCAGTTACTGGGTAATAGACTCTCAGCGGACCAAAAGCATCGATCTAGGTAAGAGCTAGAAAGAAACAGTCAATCAAAGACTCAACCCTGTGAGGATATAACTCAAGGGGAGTGGTTCCATCCAGATAATCTACTGGGAGGAAGCTGAAATAATAATCATCCACAAGGAAATAACTCGGTGGAGAATTAGGAAGGTTAAATTCTTTTTGTCTAGGGGGCTGACACTCTACAATTGAAGGAGGACAGACACACCAAATCTGCGTGGGAGAAATGATATCACCATAGTAGAGGAAAATAATGAATAACAATGCAATAATGAAATCTATGCATGTATATGTATATGATTCATTGATGATTATTTTGACAAGAATAATCATAGAGGATACAATTATTAATGGTATGAATCATTGATACAACACTCGGCTAACCTCGACAGAATGAAGGCATCTGCTGGAGAAAAAGAGTTGGGGATGCGCATAAACCATCCATCTCAAAGGTTTTACCCTGGCTGGGAAAAGCAAGAGGATCTGCTAAGGATTTGAATCATCGACCCTGCAAGGAATTTTAGGTCAACACCATATCAAATGGGAGACAACCTCGTAAAGGATAAAAAATACTGCTCAAGAATCAGTGCTAACGGGGATCAGGGATAACTCTGTTGGCGACCTGAGGGGAATAAAACTCATGTTGGACTTACGCAAACAGTTGAGAATACGTGCCTCTAGTTCGGCTGGGGATGTGGTTGCAAACTCAGTTGGGGAAACTGACTTGCTGCTGGAGCGGAAGAGGTGATCCAACCAACTGCTCAGGGAAGACCAACAATGTTCCGCATTTCAAGACTTACCTGTCCTCAGACTGCTGTTGACATTTCTCAATTAAAGTTGATTGCTCTTTAAAATTAATTTCTTTTATTATTTTAAGGAATTTTTTTTTTTTAATTTTATTGATTTAAATATTTCAAAATTATCATGATAAAAAATTCAATTCTATTTTAGCTGAAAGATAAAATAGAGTAGAAACAATTGGATAAAAAACTCAACTTTAATTAATAGAATGGTAGTCTGTAAATGACAAGACTCCATAGATCTTTACAAAAGTTGAAAAATGGTAATTTACATGGAAGAGGGCTACACTGAATATAATGATCACTAATCCTTCTACCAACTTTGATATCCACCGTGCTCTTGGCTTTGGTTAAAAATGATGAATCTGAGTTGACTGGCTTGCTCAAGAATGTCTTTAAGACTAAAGATCAACCGAATGCAGTTACTTGCCATAATCCCTAATTTTTGCATAGATTGTCCCAAGGTGGGGTACTCAACCTATCGGGATGAATTTCTATTTTATGTCTCTAATTTTTGCCTGGATCGCCCTTTCGGGTTTTCAATCCACTAAGACGCTCATTTTTGCCTAAGCTGCCCTTTTGGGTTTTCAACTTAGCGAGCTGTTCTTTTATTTTTAGGCGAAGTATTTCTTGACTGCATCAGCATTCACAAGACGTGTGAACTCTTCATCATCCATAGTTGTAAGAATCAAAGCATCGCCTGAAAAGACTCTTTTAACAACATATGGGCCTTCATAATTAAGAGTCCATTTTCCCCTAGCATCAGGTTTAAAAGATAAAATTTTCTTGAGCACAATGTCACCTTCTCTTAATACACGAGGCCTGACCTTCTTATCAAAAGCTTTCTTCATTCTCTGCTGGTACAACTGACCATGACACATGACAGTCGACCTTTTTTCTTCAATTAAATTCAGCTGGCCATACCTGGTTTGACACCATTCAGCTTTTGCTAACTTGGCTTCCATTAAAACACGCAATGAAGGGATCTCAACCTCCACCGGGAGCATAACCTCCATGCCATAAACAAGTGAGAAAGGAGTTGCCCCTATTGGAGTGCAGATGGATGTACGATATCCAGGCAAAGAAAATGGGAGCATCTCATGCCAGTCCTTGTATGTTATCACCATCTTCTAAATGATCTTCTTGATGTTTTTATTTGCAGCTTCAACATCCCCATTCATCTTAGGTCTGTAGGGAGAAGAATACGGTGTGCAATCTTGAAGTCTTTACAAAGAGCTTCCACCATGTTATTATTCAAGTTAGATCCATTATAAGTAATGATCTTACTTAGCATACCATACCGACATATAATATGATTCTTGATAAACCTCACAACAACTTACTTGGTTACATTTGCATACGATGTCGCTTCAACCCACTTTGTGAAGTAGTCTATAGCCATCAGAATGAAACGATGTTCGTTCGAAGCTTTAGGCTCAATCATACCAATTATATCAATTCCCCACATGGAGAAGGGCCATGGAGAGGAAATGACGTTCAACAATGTCGGAGGAACATGAATCTTATCTGTATAGATTTGACACTTGTGGCATTTCTTCACAAACTTGCAACAATCAGAATCCATTGTCAACCAATAGTAACTTGCCCTCAATATCTTCTTTGCCATAGCATATCCATTGGAATGAGTACCAAAGGAACCTTCATGGACTTCAGTCATCAATAAGTCTTCTTCGTGTCTATCCACGCATCTGAGTAGAACCATATCGAAGTTTCTCTTGTAAAGCACATCACCATTCAGGTAGAAGTTGCCAGCTAATCTCCCCAAAGTCTTCTTATCTTTCAAAGATGCCCCAGGAGGATAAATTTGACTTTGGAGGAAACACTTGATATCAAAATACCATGGCTTTTCATCTTTGACTTCTTCAATAGCAAACACATGAGTTGGCCTATCAAGACGCATCACAGCCAAATTGGGAACCACATTTCAAAAGTTTACTACAATCATTGAAGCCAACGTTGCAAGAGCATCTGCCATCCGGTTTTCATCTCGAGGGATATGATGAAACTCAACTTTTGTAAAGAAAGTCGAAATCCTCCTCGCATAATCTCTGTATGGTATCAAACCGAGTTGGTTCGTCTCCCATTCACCTTTGATCTGATTCACAACCAAGGCTGAATCTCCATAAATGTCAAGATACTTTGTCATACGGTGAACTGACTTTTTGTGTTTTTGCTTTGGAAAGCAAATGTCGCGGATAGTAAGAGTCGCCACCGACTTTTCTTTTATCCAATAAGGAAAGGTGGAAAAGAACAGGAAAGACCTTAATTAGATTTTAGGTTCGGGAGGTACATTATACAAAGGGAAGGTGTTAGCACCCTTTGTATCCATGGTTATCCATGGGCTCTTAATTGCTGGATCACTTAGGTTTGTCTGAAAAAAAGTGTTTGTGAATTGCTTAAAATTTTTTTTGAAAAGAGAGTTTAACCTTGTAATGATTCTTGTACGAATGTACACAAAGTATTTATCTCGTTTGATTTTGAAAACGGTTTAGAAAAAATATAACTTGGTAATGATTCTAGTATGAATGTATACCAAGTGGTGATTTTCTAGTAGATATTTTGCAAAGTGTGAGGTATGAAAAGTATTTTGAGTTGTGATTCAGCAATTAAGAGTTATACCTACCCAAGGTCTTGATGGGCATTTCCTATCCTTGTGAGGGTAAAACTGTCCTTACTATTGAGAAGTAAGTAGTTTTGTCCTTTGGATGTAAAAGGGCGTCGTAGGGTCATCGATTGGTCATTGAAGGCAACAGTTGTAAGGATACCTTAGCATTCTGAGGGACGATCATCATTTAACCGTAAGCTACACCGAAGGGTCATCGAGGGACAAAATCATATATTCGAAGGCAACATCCGAGGGACTATGATTTATTTTATGATGATTTAATCGAAGGGTCTTTGCTAAGTATATCCCCACATTCGCGGGACATGACCGTTATATCGTAATACCGTAGGGCAACAAAGAGAGGTCCAAGATCACATATTCGAAGGCCATATTTTACAATCAATTAGGTAATTAGGATGAATCTCCACATTAAAATTAATACATTAAGATCAATTAAGCAATTTAGGGTGGATCTTCGCCATAAAATCAATACATTAAAATCAATTGAGTAATTCAGGGTGAATCTCCACAAGGGTATCCCACAAATGAAGTGGAATACCTAACAAGCCATCTTTTCCTGGGATATGTGAGCCTTTACAAAACTCAACAAAACATGTCAGAACACCAAATCAGGGTGCAATCGAGGATTACACCACAAAACAAAGATAACAACAGTAAATAGGGTCGGGTAAATGATGCATGGCTAGGATAAAACATGAGTGAAAAATCAGAACAGAAAAGTCAGCAACTGTCACGTTCGCTCCTGCCTCGCCTAGCGAAGGCTTAGCGAATACTCGCTGCCTGCTCGCTTAGCGATGTGCTAGCGAGCGGCTGCGGGTTCTGGTTTTGATATCAGTACAATTTCAACCAATTTTATGCCTTATGGCTTTCATTACAGCAACTATATGGTTAATCATTTAAGGTATTCAAGTACACATTAAAATTCACATGCCAAACTTAAGATATTTTCATAAATTTAATCATAATGCCATATGCAAATTAAGAACATAAAGCGGTAATAGCAATGCAAACCTGTTTGCAAATTGAATTGCGACCTTGGATTGGCAAATCGGATTGAATTGGGCAGAGATAACTTTGATGCCGCCGAGTTCCTTCAGGGTTTGCCTCCCGTGAGTGTTAGGGTTTGCTTACTAGGGTTCTCCTTTCTCCGTTTTCGTTCCCCTCCTCTGAATGAAGTCCTTAGTATTTATAATGCTTTTTCGTGACCTAATGGGCTCAGAATGAAGCCCAGAATTTTCTGTTATTCGCAGGTTTCGCTAGGCGAGCTGTATAGCGAAGGGTTCGCTAGGCAAAGGAATTGCTCGCCTAGCGAGCATGCCAGTTTTGGGCCATTTTCTGGATTTGGCCATCTGTGAGCTGGCCTTTGTTCTTTTGGGATCAATGCCTTGAAAAGTAAGTTGGAGTGCCTAAGAAATGCCTTGTAATATTAATGGGCAAATTTTGGGGTATGACATACTTGATTCTGAGATCAATGGCCTCTTTAAGCCCCATAATGCAAGCTTCATACTCAGCCATACTGTTCGTACATTTGAAAGTCAATTTAGCCGTAAATGGAAAATGAGTGCCCCGAGGAGTAATAATCACTGCCCTAATTTCATTTCCATATGATTAAGAACTCCATCAAATATCATGCCCCAACGGGAACCGGGTTCTGGCCCTTCTTCAAGCAATGGTTCATCATAATCTTTCATTTTCAAGTACAAGATCTCTTCATCAGGAAAATCATACTGTACTGATTGGTAATCTTCAATCGGTTGGTGAGCCAGATGGTTATCCAAGACACTACCTTTAATAGCTTTCTGAGATTGGTATTCAATATCATACTCAGATAACAACATCTGCCAACGGGAAATCCTCCCAGTTAAAGCAGGCTTCTCAAAAAAATACTTGATTGGATCCATTTTGGATATTAACCAAGTAGCATGATTCAACATATACTAGCCCAGGTGCTTAGCAGCCCAAGCCAATGCGCAACAAGTCTTTTCTAGCATAAAATACCGAGTCTCACAGTTGGTGAACTTCTTACTCAGGTAGTAAATCTCATATTCCTTCTTTCCAGATTCGTCTTGCTGACCCAGAACACAACCCATACTTTCATTAAGCACCGTCAAATACATGATAAACGATCTTCCTTCAATAGGCGAAGACAGAATTGGAGGTTCAAGCAGATACTCTTTGATACTGTCAAAAGATTTCTGGAAATCTACTAGTTACAAGACAGATCTTTCCGGAGAAGCTTGAATATAGGTGCACACGTGGCGGTCATGTGCGATATAAATCTTGAAATATAGTTTAAGCGGCCGAGAAATCCTCTAACTTGCTTCTCATTTTTATGCATAGGCATCTCTTGTATTGCTTTGACCTTGGTAGGATCAACTTCAATACCCTTCTCGTTGACAATAAATCCCAATAACTTACCAGAACGAACACCAAAAGTACACTTATTGGGATTCAAGCGAAGTTTGTACATCCTCAAACGCTGAAATAACTTCAACAAATGTTCAACATGTTCTTCTTCATCACTTGATTTAGTAATCATATCATCAACATAGACTTCGATCTCTTTGTGCATCATATCATGAAAAAGAGTGGTCATAGCTCTCTGGTAAGTTGCACCAGTATTCTTTAGACCGAAAGGCATCACTCTATAACAGAATGTTCCCTAGGGTGTAATGAATATGGTCTTCTCCATATCCTCGGGTGCCATCTTTATCTGATTGTAACCGAAAAATCCGTCCATTAATGAAAAGATTTTGAATTTAGTTGTATTGTCTACCAACATGTCAATGTGTGGCAGAGGAAAATCATCTTTTGGACTAGCTTTGTTCAAATCTCTATAATCAACACACATGCATACTTTTCCATCCTTCTTCATAACAAGCACAATATTGGCCACCCACTACGGATACTCAGCGGTAACAAGGAAAACGGCATCAATCTGCTTTTGCACTTCTTCTTTGATTTTTACTGCCATATCAGGATGAGTCCTCCTCAACTTCTGCTTGATTGGCGGGCATTCTGGCTTCAATGGAAATCTATGCTCCACAATCTCAGAATCCAAACCAGTAATGTCTTGAGAGGACCAGGCAAACACATCTGAATACTCTCGGAGAAGATCAACCAACCCCTTCTTAATCTTTGGACACAGTTGACACCCAATCTTGACTTCCTTCATATCATCTTTGGAACCCAAGTTGACTAACTCAATCTGCTCTTCGAACGACTGAATGGCTTTTTCCTTGTGCTCAAGTAGGCGAGACAATTCATTAGATACTTCATCATCAAAGTCTTCCTCAGCCTCAAACACAGGGAAATCAAAGTTTGGAGAGGGAGTAAAATCATTGTATTCAGTGGGTTTGAAAACCAACCTACATAATGATTTGATATTTTGATTTTAGAGAATTGAATTGTGACCAAATATTATACAGCTGGACAATTATTATTTATTTATGTTTTTCGTGATTACCATTTTCAGAAAAGAAAAAAAGTAAATATAAAAACATCATAGATGTGGATGAATAGAATTACCTTTTATTGATGATATTTGAGAAATTCCAAACAATGTTCACTTCTCCCTTAGGCATAGGAGAAATATTTTTCTTAAAATAAAGAAAAAACAAATTACTTAGAGCGATGGACAATAACAGGAACATCAACAGCAACCCAATTGTTGCAAGTCTTGCCATACGTCACATAGTTGGCGCAGTCTTCATCTTCATCGCCTTCAATCACGGCAGTTAAGTGTTGTTCATTACCATGGGTGAACCCTTCTCTACGGAAACTCGGTTGCATTTCTTCAGATTTAGCATTAAATGGCCTTTGCTGGAATCCTAAACCGGCCCGATTCTTGTTTTCGGCGACCTCTACCATATGGCCCTATTGATATGTGTTGCCTGCCTCAATAGCTCTCTGAGCATCCTTAAAAGAAGACATGGGTGCCCTAATTTTCTTTTCTTCAGCAATAAATAAGGCCTGGAACGGAGTTCCTACCTCTTCCTCAGCTTCCACATATGAAAAGGATGGCAGATGGCTCACCAATAACGCTTTTTCTCCACCCACAATGACAAGCTTTCCACTCTTCACAAATTTCAATTTCTGGCGCATAGTGGATGTTACAACTCCAACTTCATAGATTCATGGCCTTCCTAACAAACATTTATAGGCTGGGTGGATATCCATTACTTGAAAAGTGATTTGAAAATCGCTCGGACCTATCTTCACTGGAAGGTCCACTTCACCAATGACGGTCTTGTGAGAACCATCAAAAGCTTTGACAATCACGCTACTATACCTCATCGGGGCGCCTTGATAGGATAACTTTGACAGAGTTGTTTTGGGGAGTACATTCAAAGAAGAACCGGTATCAACCAACACATTTGACAATGCATCTTCCTTACAATTCATTGATATATGTAGCGCCAGATTGTGATTTCTGCCTTCCTCGGGAAGTTCTTCATCACAAAAACTCAAGTTGTTGCAGGAAGTAATGTCAGCCACAATGTGGTCAAACTGATCCACAGTCATGCTCGACGTAGGCTTGCTCTAAAACTCTTTGTAATGCTTCTCTGTGTGCTTCGGAATTCATCAGCAGAGACAACACTGGAATCTTAGAAGGAGTTTAGAGCAGCTGCTCCACCACATTAAACTCGCTCTTCTTGATTAATATTAGTACCTCATCATCATCATTAGGCTTCAATTTGCTGGATTCACCAGACTGACACATCGGAGGACTAACTGGGCTTACTACAGGTTCATTAACCTTCTTACTAACCGACACATCTTCTATATCCTTCGGGAAAACGGGACCAAAACCACGATCGCTACGGGCCACCTTTGCAATATCTGCAATGTTCACAACAGAATTGGTCGTAGGCAACGGAACCTCTTGACCATTCTTCACCATGGTAGCATTATACTGGTAAGGAACAACTCTATCGGATGCATACGGGACGGGACCCTCTAACCGTATCACTAACGACGATACCGATCTATTGATATTGTTACTGCTGCTACAGTCAAACTGAATCACCACCCGCTCTGGGGTTCTAAACACTGTAACAGTCACATTGACATCATCTATATCCCTAGACTATTGAATCTGGATTACATTTTCATCCATCAACTTCTGGATCTCTTTCTTGACGATCACGCGCCCACGGGGGTTTACACTGTAAATTGTGCAACCTTCATGGTCGTGCTCACAATCACTGATGGTACACAAGGTCTTATGCATCTCCGACGAAGACCTACGAATACATCATACATCGAAGACTCTGAACTTTCCCGGACAACCATCCACCATATTGACAGAGGAATTACCATGAGTGGGAAACAGATTGGCTTGCACATTCAGCGCACGGTCCTCAAAGGACACCATCCCACTCTTCACAAGCTTTTATACCTCATACTTCAATGGGTAACAGTTCTCGATATTGTGGCCAGGAGCTCCTTGATGAAAGGCACAACGGTATTCAGGCTTATACCACCACAGGAGTGGCTCTGGGATTTAAGGCGGGCTCCTTGGTTGGAGTAGGTTCTTGAGAACCAAAGACTGGTAGAGTTCGGCATATGACATAGGAATAGGGTCAAAAGAGACCTTCTTCCTCTCGAAGTTTTGTTGTTGTTGATTATTATTGGTGTTGTTGTAGTTGTTGGTTCTCCATTGCGGCTGTTGTTGACGTTGTTGTTGAATTGGTACTGATTGATTGCTAGAATTGTTTGAAAACATTGGAATTACTTATGAAACTTGATGTTGATGTTGACGCGGTTGCAGATTTCTTCTGACATGAGGCCTCCTCTGCCTCCCTACGGACACTGAATTAGTTTCTCCTTCCTTCTTTTTGGCAAAACCACTTCCATACTTTCTATTGGATGACACCTCTTCCTTAGACAAAGGTCCCTCTCGGACTCTTCTTCTAACCTCATCCCCATGTTTACCATTTTGGTAAAGTCATTGGGGGCACTGGCAATCATGCGTTCGTAATAAAACGAACTCAGGGTCTTCAGGAAAATCTTGGTCATCTCCTTTTCTTCTAACAGAGGATTAATTTGAGCAGCAAGCTCTCTCCACCTCTGGGCATACTCTTTGAATGTCTCTTTGTCCTTCTGAGACATAGACCTCAGTTGGTCTCTATCAGGCGCCATGTCCATGTTGTACTTATACTGCTTCAAGCTTCACCCAAATTGTTGAACGTGCGAATACTTGCATTGTCTAGCCCCATGTACCATCTCAAAGCGGCACCAGTCAGACTGTCTTGGAAGTAGTGAATTAATAACTGATCATTATCAGTTTGCATTGACATTTTCCTGGCATACATAACAAGGTGGCTAAGCGGACAGGTATTTCCCTTATACTTTTCAAAGTCAGGGACTTTAAACTTCATCGAGATCTTAACGTTTGGTACCAAACATAGTTCAATAACACTCTTACCGAACAAATATTTTCCTCTCAATGTCTTCAATTCCTTACGCAGCTCAAGAAACTGATCCGTCATTTCATCCATCTTCTCATAAACATCAGGGCCTTCAGACGGCTCGAAATGGTAGATGGTGTCCTCAACACGAGGCAGCGTATGAATAACCGGAGGCGGCTCAGACATGACCGGGCTAGATGCCGGCATAGAAGCAAATATGGGTGCAAACTCTTCAGGCATAAAATTCGATGGCATCCCCCACGGGAATCCAGCAGGCATAGACGGACCAGGTTGAATAGCACCGACAGGCCTAGTTGAGGCGGCAACCTCTGAGATAACAGTCCTTTGATGATGAGGAGTTGCAGGAGTTGGAGAAGGCTGGTTCTGAGCATCTAGAACAGACTCCATCATAGTAGTTAGACAAGTAATCTCATCCTCCAATTCTCGGTTCTCTTGCTTTAAGTGCTCCATGATTCTCGGTTGATTGGGGCGAATGTTGTATCAGTGAGTTAGCTTGGCTGAAGCATAGAAGAATAACCGATAAGACATCTGGCAGAAGAAACCTGTTTATGCAAATGATGCATGAAATGCAATGTTTTGGATTAACATACTATTTTATTTGCAAATATATAATAATAACAATTTAATTGACCATAAAAGTCTCTTTAATTCATAAAAGTTTGGAAGTATTACACTGAGTACAATTTCAGAAACCAAAATACGAATTCAAGAGAAAAGGAAACTAATCATCCTAAGGATCCCCTAACAACAGTGTCAGATGATCTGGCCGCTAGTGCGTACTTCCTTCGAATGCGTCGGATCTCGGATTCAAAAGAAGTCTTCATCTGAGCCTTCTCGAGGACAAGCTGATCAACAATTTTTTTCCAAGCACCGGAAGTTTGAGGCATACTAGAGGAAGATGAACCCTCTGGCTCTCTCTGTCTCTTTACTGCTCGGTCTTTAAGAAGTTCAATAAGTGCATCTTTGTCCTTTGACTCAAGCTGCAACTTCTCATGCTTTCGATTCAAAGCATGGAACCGCTCTTCCCACTTGTCTTTCTCTTGCTTCATCTTGGCGAGTGCGTTTTCCAAATCCTCTACATCTTGGTTAGGGAGAGTTGATGGCTCAACCACTACCAAAGACATAGGTCTTTCACAAGCATACGGCATCTTCAACTCCAAAGCTCTCTTCTTCACCCAAAGAGTGTAAGCTTCCAAAGCTACACAGTTGCATGGACCAAGCTTGGATCTTCCTTTCCTATGCACATTATGCCAAGCATGAATCATCTTATGCTTCAAATGTTGGGGATCTTTACCCTCTTGATAGAAAATACCTTCTAACTGAATGTTATTAGGTTTGTCTCTCAAGGGGAACCCAAGTTGACGACGAGCCAAAGCAGGGTTATAGTTGATTCCTCCTTGTGTACCAATGAGATGTACATTAGAGAATTCACCACAACTATCAATAATATCCAAGCTACTCAATGCAGAGTCATACTAAATTATATCATCATTAGTGAGGGACATAAGTCTCTTAGACCACCGTAGACATTGTTTGTTCTCCATAAAAGTAGGCGTCTGAGGCAAGTGCGAAATAAACCACTTGTACAGAAGAGGAACACCACACGCAATGGTTCCACCACCTTTAGAATTCCTCAAATGCAAAGAGAATTACACATCACCCAAAAGAGTAGGCACATGATTCTCAATCAAGAAAATTCTAATGGCGTTAACATCAACAAAACCGTCAATGTTAGGGAACAAAGCTAAACCATAGATGAGCAACACAAAGATAGCTTCAAAAGCATCCACACTACCGGCTTGATAAAAAACAATAGCTTTCCCTATGAGAAACTCAGAAGTCAACCCAAATATTCCGCCTTTCTTCATCCAATGAGCCTCAATCTCAGACTTCTTCAAGTGAAAAGCTTCAACTGTGATATGAGATCTGGGAATCTCCTTTAATCCACTAAAAGGCACTTTGTCAGAAACAGGTATTCCCAAGAGATGGACATTCTCCTCTAACGTAGGCATGAGCTGATAATCAGGAAAAGTGAAGCAACGGTAGAGAGAGTCATAGAACTGAACCAGCACACTCAAGAGTCCTTCAACCACATCAGTAGATAAGACAGATAAAAGCTTCCCATGGTGTTGCTTGAAGTCTAAGGGATCTAATACAAAAGATGATAGCTTCCTTAGCTCTCTCAAGTCCGGACATCTGAAACTGTACTTCTTAATGTTCCTTCATCCATAATCCATGGTCTGAAAATATTTGCAAATAAAACCTCAGTTCCTTGAAGTCACTTTTCATGTGATGAATGTTATGATGCACATGAATGCATGAATGCAACAATCACGAATAAGGGATCACACACAAGGCAAACAAACAAAGGTCAAGGGATGAATCAAGTCATTGTCAAGATCAATCATCCTTTTGGGTGGATTATGGTTTTCACCTTATCAACACCCAAGTTCCATTGATATTGATAAGACTTGATTGGATCAACCAAGAATCAAAGGGTTTGTTGTGAGTCACGAGCATGGTGTCAGACTAAGAACCATCCCAAAGGAGTGTACTAAGGATATCAACATGTAGATCATGTTCTAAAAAAGTTCTCAAAGTCTTAATTCCATCTACCGGATATTATAGGTTTGGATGACTGGCTCATCAATCCATAATATTCTCAAGAGAAACTCGTCTGAGTGTAGTATCGCATAACAAATGTTATCAAGTCTACACCTGAACAGTTTCTGCACTACATCCTAAATAGGCCAAGTTGGGTTAAATGTTCTACGGTCCTCAGCTTCTCGGACCCCAAATCAGAGAAAGTAATGCCTATCCATAGATGACTTGTGTGACATCAGTAACTCCAAAAGGGTCTCCACTGAGTAGATAGATCTCAAGCCAACTTGTTAAGGACTACTCCACACAAGTCGAACATGACTATACCATCCTCATATCTTAGTTGCACTCAAGTTTGGGTTAGAACTTATCTCACCACTCAGAGGTCACCAAGCACAACAAACATATTATATCACACAAACAAATATACGAACATCAAATATACAAATATATACACATAAAAAAGTAGGCTAAACCCACTTGGGACTACTCCCCAGCAGAGTCGTCACTTAATTTATGTAGCGGTAAATTCATGACCATTAAGCTATGGATAAACTTAACGTCAATAAGACAAGAGTCGCCACCTTGATTTTATTATTTCCAAAGGAAAACGGAAAGTACGAACAAAACCCAAAGATAAGAAGTTTTCAAATCAAAACTAATAAAATGTCAGAGATTACAAGTAAGGGGGTTGGTTTCACAAAGGGATGGTGTTAGCACCCAAAGTGTCCTAGGTACTCCAAGGGAGGCCTTTTTTATGTGTGTATATGTTTTGGTATAAAATATATTTGCAACAAATAGAGTGTGGGGATGAGAAAAGAATTTATTAATTATATTTTTGTGTTTGAAAAGTCCTTCGGACTTGTGCCTACGTACCTGTAAGACCCCAATTTTGTCCCTAAGATCCCTCATGGCATCATATCATACCATATCATTGCCTCAAGGATCTTTGTACACCTTTGCTTCCCTCCTAGTGGGTGGGTATCTTGTGAGTGTGGTTCTTGATCACCAAACATGTATTGCACTTGTATATCATTGCTTTTCATCTATTTTGTTAACCAAAAGTACAAAAATATTGTCATCTAACCATGTTACTTGCAGATGAAGCAAACTAAGCCAAACAGTCAAATCAGCCATTGAGAAATGGATGGTGCCCATTATTGAAGAATTTGGGCACCATGATCATTCATCAAGAGTTCATATAAGTTGTGACATCATTTGGAATCAAGATCTCAAGTGATTAGGGCTTGGAATTCATCAGAACATGGTTCAGTCAAGCAAAACCCTAGCAAAGTCAACAGAAGTCAACTGTGGTCAACTGTGCATTTAATCAATGATTTGATGGTGGGAATTGGTTTGAGAGGCCTCATTCATGTCCATATAAGCCTCATATAACATGTCAAACATCATCATTGAAGAATTTGAAGTCAAACAAGAAGTTGCCAAAAATAGAAAGTTGACCTGTAATTGGAATTTGCCAAAAATGGAAACTTCTTCTCCTCAACATTACTTCATCATACAAGCTTCAAATGAATTTTTGCCCAACATGAAAGTTGAAGATATTGTTCTCCCATTTCCAAAAAGTCCAAGAACACTCATTTCTCATTTATGGTTGGTAAGTTATGATCAAATCATTCTCAAAAAAATTTGAACTTCAAAGTGGCATATCTTCCAAACCATTTGGCCAAATTGGGTAGGGTTTTTTGCTACAAGTCCTATTTGATGTGCTCTATCCAAATCTTTCATCACAATTCACCAAAAATATTCCAATCAAAATGGCATTTTTTAGTTGACTTGAATTAAAAAGGAAGGGTAAAAAAGTTGACTTTCAAAATAACCATTTCCATTGTTTTCTACCAATTGAACTTGACTAAAAATGACATTTTGGACATGCTTAAGGCCCATTTTCGCAGCTGTAGTACCATGCCCTTGCCATTTGAGTGAAATCCATAAATTAGCAAAAACACTCCAATTAGCAAAATGTGATTACACTTCCATTAACCAACTTAAACAAACACTAAAACACAGTATATATGCTCACTTTTCTGCTGAAAAACCCTAGCCACTTTCACAAAACAGATCAAAAACTCTCTTGCTCTCAAAACATTCATTTTCTCCATCTTGAATTTTTGCTGAAAACTCCAAGAGAGCTCGAACTTGTGTTGGTTGCTTCATCATTCACCATCATTTTGGAAGCATTTGTGAGCATCAAACCACAACTGTAGCACCATTATACAGCACTGTTTCATCAACCTTCTTCCATGGCAGATATTGAGTAGAGCTATTTCAAAGGTTGCTGAGCTAAAACTCCTTGATCATTCATCATCTTGGACCTTATTGCACATCTGTTTCTACTTTGCACGGCCAAACAACATCTGAATCACCACTGCCCTCCAAATTTGGTAAGTTTTCGAATCACACCATTTCCAAAATCATGCTATGCTTTAGGAAGATCTCTTCGTGCTGGTTTCAATGAACTTTGAATCATAAAAAATGGTTGCATATTGAGAGAGATACTTGGATTCAAAGTTTCATATGTGAATGTGTTTTTGCTTGGTTCTCTCTTGTTAGCATAAATTAATAAAAATGGATGTTGTAATGTTGATGTATGCTGTTAGATAATTCGATTGGTATGTTTGTTTGCCAATTCTGGAAAAAAAATTTATCACGATTGTTGGGGATGGTGAACAGTGCACCGAACCCTAATTTCTTGAAAACCCAGAACGCGATTGGCTGTGTTGGATCTTTTGTTTTGCATGCGGGACACTGTTGCATCGCCATGAAGCCATTTGCTGCGTGCCACCTCACTAAGTGAAACGCAGCGTTTCACTTAGTGAGTCTCATTATTACCAAAATGCCATTCCGTGTCACATTATTTCATTAAATCATTTTATTTCTTCATTTTATTTCATTTTACATGGCCAACTTACAAAAATCATAGCACACTCAATTTTGATCCAAATTAGATGGGATTTTTTGCAAAATGCTCCTCTTGATCTCTAGTTTTTTATCATGATTTTTCCAGATTTTTTGCATGTGTGGATTTTAAAATGTGCTAGGGATTGTTCATGTTGTCCATTTTGTGCATGTCTCACCAAATTGATTGTGAAATGATGATACATTATCCAATGCTTCCCAAATTTTTTGTGCTTAAACTAGACATGTTCATGGTGATTTTGGTGTAGAGTTTGTGAATTTATCATTTCTGGTTGTGGAGTTATGATTTTTTGATTAGGGGTGTGACAATTTGTGTCATACCATTCATGTCCAACTTCATGATTTTAATTACCATGCTTCTTGAACTCAATTTGGTTTGAATCTTTACATGAATGCACTTATGGATGTCTAGTTTACATGTGAATTTTTCTGGAATTATTGATGGCATTTCCTAATTGTTTGGGATTTTCTCCCCTGTTTGGTCATTTGTTGACTTTTTGTGACACATGTTCTCATTTGATTTGTGAAATTCTCATGCATTATTGGATGAACTTGAAATTTGACATGTGATTTGTAGACATCTTAAAGTTTGTCATGGTTTTGATCCCATTCATTTCTAATATGTTGTCACTGTTTTATGATTTATTGAAGTTGGTGCATGTTTGGTTGACTTCTTTGAGCATGCTTGAACTTGCCTTGCCTTTCTGATTTTCATTGACCTACTTCCCTTGATCCAAATGAGCTGAAATTTTATATGCTTATCATGTTATGGATTATGATTGATCATGAATTATTTGAGAATTTATTGAAATGTTTGAGATTGGTTTTGAGCTAAATCATTCTGTTGACTTCTTTGAACTTCTATATGCCATGCTTTGACCTAATTTGCTTATGAAATGATGATGATGATTGATATGAACATGAAACCAATTGAGTTTGTTTCTTGATTGTTTGAAATTGATTTTGGACACTTGTCACTTGCTGTTTTGATTTTCTTATCTCTTTTTGACCCTAGGCTTGTCCTAGTGGTCATGTTGCTCATGTTTAAGTTTGTTGTTTCAGGTTAAGCAACAAATGTTTCAAAGAGATCATTACAAGTTGAATGAGTTTGATTGATTATCATGAACTAACTTGTTTGTTTTGTAGGTTGCTTGGCTCACATGCTTTGAGCATTGTGCATTGCACATTTAACTGATTGTGTTGACTGTTGATCTCTATCTCATTTTGATTTAACTTTGAATTGTATACTGATGTTGTCTGACTGGTTTCAAGTACCTTTAGTTGCTTATAGTTCTTTAAGAACTTGCTTTGCTTTGCTTTAATAGTAATTTGCATTGAGGTATAATTCCTTATCTTCATGTAGTCTGGAAGACCTGGCCTGTTACTTGGCCAGGCAACTGTCTGAAGTCCTCCTTAAAAGGCAATGCTTGTGTGTGTTTACATTTGTCCCAAGCGGGAAAAGTCCTTTAAATAAGGCAATTGGTAGAATCCAAGAGATATGCAACCTATCTCCTACTATTCTGTGTGTCACTCACCTTGCTCACACCATATGTGTTGATGCATAGTGAGTAAAAACCCAAGATCTATCGAGTCAATAATCTGTGGAGAGAGTTCCTACTTTCTGAACTCCCACACCTTCTGATATTCAATGCTCTCCCTGACCAGGGATAAGAGCAATGAGGCACACCCCTCATATCTTTTCATCTGCTTCACCTTAGCCCCTCAATGGCAAGGTTAAGAGCACCATTAACCCTATTCCAGTTGGCTTCAATGCCTAACCCTTTGTGTGAGCCTGATTGTTTGGTTATAGTGTGTGCTGAATGACTTTGATTGATCAATTACTTGGTTCATTTATACATGTCTGCTTGCATACTTTGTGCATTTATCATCATCAATTACTCATTAGTGCATGATCATCTCATTTGTCTTTGTGACATATCCTTGTTGATTGCCCATTGAGGACAATTGTAAGACCATCCTTTGGCCATTGTTCCTATGATATGGAAGTGAGTATAAGACCATCTCATTGGCCACTCATCTTCTCTTTGCTTGATGCATTTGCATTTGTTGTATGTGAGGATGCAATTGTAAGTCCCTGCAAGTTGGCATTTGCTTTCCTATGATCATATGTTGGATATTGGTATAAGCCCAGACAGATTGGCATCCGGTATCCAAGTTTCGTTTTGTTTAGGGAGATTGGAATAAGTCCAGCTATTGGCTTCCGACATCCTTGTTTCTTTGTTTAGGAGATTGGTGTAAATCCATCTATTGGTATCCGATATCCGCTTTTGTTTGTGAGATTGGAGTAAGACCATTGAGTGGCATCCGGTATCACTTGTTTGCTTATTTTGTTGTTGCTCATTGCCTATTCCAAAGGACACACTTGAATCATCTTCTATATGATTTCAAGAGGTGAACATTCTAGGAAGTTTTACAATCCATTTTCATCCATTCATCCCCATTATGTCCTAAACCTTTTCACACATTACTTTCAAACTTGAGATAGATATTGTGCAAACATCTTCATGTTTTCAAATCAAAAAAACCTGGACCCCAAGTCCTTGACTTTTTTCAAACTCCCTTTCATAATACTTCTTTGAATCAATCTTAATCATACTTTGACCCTACTTTCATAATCACAATCAATTAACTTCACCCATTCATTTGTTTTGGCTTTGTCCATTGTTAATCTTTTCACACATTAGCCATAGGTTTCAATTATCATTGTGGTTGATGTAAATCTTACCCTATCCTTAGTGAGTCGACTATAAGACTTCCGTACTGAAAACAGGGTTAACCCCTCTAGTACGTCGAAGCTATCCTCGCATGGTGGATGTTGGTCTTGGTTGAGTTTTCTCCCATTGATAATGAAAAGCCTCAAGTGCTATTGTTTAAAATTGAACTCACTAACTTTTGGAAATCTTTTATCCGAACTACGGCATTTTGATCCTTACCTTTGATGGAAGGTACGTAGGCAACGGGTTCATCCGTTCGAACACAAAAATAATAAAAATTGTATATTCTTTTCTCATCATCCCAATCATGTTTGCACAATAAATATGTCAAAAACAAATAACAATTTTATACAACAAGTGTGAAAAGGGCTCCCTAGGAGTACCTAGGACGTAGTGGGTGCCTAACACCTTCCCATTGCGTAATTTACCCCTTACCCAGACTCTCTGATCTTTTAATTAGTTTTCTACGCGTAAAACTTCTTAGGCTTTTGTTCGCTTTTTAGCCAGTCCTTTGGATAAATAAAAGTGCGGTGGCGACTCGAATTCATTGTATGCTTTGCTTATGGTTTAATCAATAAATCATATAGCGACGAATACACCGCTACAGAAAAGTGGCGACTCTGCTGGGGATCAAATCCTTGGTTGTATTGCCTACTTTTCACCTTTGTTGTGCTATATTGTTATTTGTTATATGACATATTCTTGTACCATTTGGGATAACTGTATTGATTGTAATGTTTGAATTGCTTGATATACAATTGCTGTTTGCTTTGGTGATCTGTGAGATGAGTTCTATACCCGAACTCGAGTGCATTCTAGGATAGGAGAATGGCATAGTCTTGTTGACTGGTGTGGAGTATTCCTTAGCCAGTTGACTTGCGAGTCCATTCACTTGGTGGAGGTCATGTTGATTTAATAATGTCACACAAGTTATTTGTGGTTAGGCATTATTCTTTCAATCATGTGCCGCAGAAGCCAAGGACCGTAGTTTACCAAGCCCATCTTGGCCTATTTTTAGGAACGTAGTGCGGAGGTCGTTCAGATGTAAGTTCTGATGCGATTGTTACGCGATACTACACTCATAAGAGTTTCTCTTGAGAATATTCTTGGAATACGAGTATTCGTTCCTCCGATAATATTCGAAAGATGGAACGATGATTATGGGAACCTCTGGTAGAACATGTCTGGCAGGTTTAAACCCTAGTACACTCCCTTTGGGTGGTTCTTAACCGAGACTCCATGCTCGTGACTCTCAGCAAACCCGTGATTCGTGGTTGAGTCGTTCAGACAACCTTAATATCAATGGAACCTGGGTGTTGATCAGGTATAAAAACTAAATCCCCCAAAAAGGATGGTTGATATTAAGGATGTCCGAGCCGATTCATATACCGTTAATATCAATGGAACTTGGGTGTCGATAAGGTGAAAACCTAAATCCACCAAAATGGATGATTGATATTAGGGATACAATGAGCTTTCCCACGACCTTTGTCTGGTGTGCCTTGCTTGATCCTTGAGTATGATTGTTGCATTCATACATTCATGCATTCATCTGCATCCATATCATCTGCTAAAAAGAAAATTTTCAAGGAACTCAAAGGAGTTTATTTGCAAAAAATTTCAAACATGAAAAAACCGGGAAAATTTTTTCACCTGATATATCTGATGAGATATTCTCACATACGATCAAAATGCTTAAATATTTCAAAGTTTGCAAATAAAACCCTCGAGTTCCTTTGAAATAAAAAACAAGCATATGCATAAACACTTCATGCATCATTTGCATAAGCGGGTGTTTTGTTCCAGTCTCCCGTCCTGTGGTCTGACCCTGCGATCTTCATTTATTTTGAGACGCACTTCGCCGGTACTATACCAGAGCCGATTCTTCCAGAGTGGTGGATCATCATGAGCAAGAGAGTTGTGAACTCGAGGAGGATTTTGCCAGACTAAGTACTGTTGATGGATTTATTCCTGGTTAACCAATCCCGGGCTGGCATTGGCTACTGTTCTGGGGCATGTAATGAGCAAGGTTTGTTCACAAGTGGAGGATTTATCCATACTGATCAACCTGAAGAAGAAGCTGCTGCCATCTTGGAAGAGGATGCAGAGGACCTGAACAATTTCATCATTCCTGGTGGTGTCTGCCACAATTGGGTCGCTGTGGATGTTCCTACGGTCATTCATAAGTCAGCGTGATTTGTTCACTTTGTTTAAAACCCTTCTCCCATGCCAAAAGGAGAAGTGATGACATTGTTGGCAGCATTTTAATGCAATGATGTTTTCATTCAATTAATGCATTGTTAAACATTTGTTTTTCCATTCGTTTTCACTTTTTGCTTTTGCATGAAATCGGTGATCACAAAAAACCCTGAAAAACAATAAAACAACATTTTTCATCTGCATAAATGATTTGTTTGTTTAAATATCAAAAGCTTTTCATTATCCAGAATCATTATGCAGGGATTTCTAAACCCATTGAACATAATGATCCAACGCCATCTCCCAATCTTGGATTCCTTGTATTTGAGGCAGAGGAAGATGATGTTAAAGGAGATTCCTGATGAGGTTTCCTATCCTTCTTGAGCACGAAAAGGAGCTCATTCAGCTGTATCATGAGAATCAGCTAAACAGTCAAACTGGGGCATTACAAATGTAATATATATATAAAAAAAAAATGAAAAATGAAAAAAGAGAAAGAGGGTGAAAAAGATGAAAAAAATCAAAAAATCAGGAAAATTTTTCAAAATTTCTTCAAAAGAAAAAGAAAAAATTATACCCTCAAATCCCTAGTTGACTGATGCTGAATGGATTCAGAGTCGTTATGACCAATTGAATTCGATTGAAGAGAAGCGGTTAACTGCCATGTGTCATGGTCAGTTATATCAGCAGAGAATGAAGAAAGCATTCGATAAGAAGGTCAAGCCTCGTGGGTTCCGAGAAGGTGACCTTGTGCTCAAGAAAGTTTTGTCTTTCGCGCCCGATTCCAGGGGCAAGTGGACTCCAAACTACGAGGGTCCATATGTTGTTAAGAGAGCCTTTTCAGGCGGTGCTTTGATGCTTACAACAATGGATGGGGAGGATTTCACTCGTCCTGTGAATTCAGATGCAGTCAAGAGATACTTTGCCTAGAAAAAAGTATATGCAAGAAAAAAAGCATAATAGCTCGCTAAGTTGAAAACCCGAAAGGGCGGCTTAGGCAAAAATGAGCGTCTCGGTGGAGAACCCGCAAGGGTAATCCAGGCAAAAATTAGAGACTTGAAAAAAAAAGAATATTTGCATCCCGCTAGATTGAGTACCTCACCCTGGGGCAATCTAGGCAAAAATTAGGGATTTGGCAAGTGACTGCATCCTGACAAGACTTTCTGGTCCACAGCTGTCATTTCGTCAGAAGATTCTCGATTCGTCGTCAACTGAAGCTTCGAATACATTGAGATTCAAATTGGTAGAGAAAGGATCATTATGTTCAATGTAGCCCTCTTCCAATATATATCACTGATTTCAAATTTGTACAGATCTATGGAGTCTTGCCATTTGCAGGCTACCATTCCATCAAATCAATTTGAGCTTTTTATCCAATTATTTGCACTCTTATTTGTTTCAATTCAATAAATGTTTTGCATGTTTTAAATTGATAAAATGTCATTGTTTTAAACAAATATTTTTTTCAAAAATATTGTTTTAAACGAAGTGAACATTCACAATATTGAAAGGATACTCAAGAATATCTCAGTGCTCTCCCGAGGGTGGCATGATTTCCAACAGGTAAGACATTTGTTCATATTCCTGGTTTGGTTGTATCTTCTTTCTTCAGATCTTTGTTAGGGTTGTTCCTCAAACAGAGTTGTTGTTGGGGTTGTTCCCCAGTATAGTCGCAAGCAAAGTGTTGTTGAAGACTTCGTTTTCTCCAGCAGCAATCTTCCCTAGCATGGATGTTCCCTTGTGAGTTTCAGCGGTTGATTGGTTTGTCATCCTGGCGCCCCGTCACTTTCTCCAGTGGGTCGACATCCCCAGACTTTATTTGTCTCCTCAGCACATTCGCAAGCAGAGTTGTTGTCACTCTCCCCAGTGCAGGTGCCAGCAGAGTTGGTCTATTTCCTCAGCACGGTCGTTTTCCTTTTAAAAGACTCGGTAAGTCGGCGGTTTGATACCCGGTACTTTACCTTTTCCCCGGCGAAGTCGTCTGTAGAGTTGTTGCTGTCTCTCTATCAGAGTGTTTGTTCTCCTCAGCAGAGCAGGATTTATTTTCTTATTCAGTGGTTGATTGGGTTGACATCCCAGTATTTCAACCATCTTTTCCTCAGCATAGTCTGCAGAACGTTTGTTGTGGCAGTTTCTCCTGTTGAATACTCCTTCAATCCCCAGTATGGTCGAATGATGGCTCTAGCATTTAGAGAACGGATTGATTTCCTGACTGCTTGTGATCCCCAGTAGAGTGGCTTATATTGCAGAATCTACTTGTTGCGATCAGTTTGCTTTGTGTATTCTCCCCAAGTAGAGTGGCTTGTTGCAGAATCTACTTGTGTGGTACATTCTCCCTCAGTGGGTTGTTCCCCAACGGAATTATGTGGAGTTGCTTCTACAGCAGTTCGTGCTTGTGCAATGCACCCTTTTGTTTCTCAGTTGACACTGGGATCCCCTGCAGATATCTTGGGTTTTCTCTTGTTCTCCGACAGATTCGTCTTGGTGGCTGTTTTACCTGTTGTGACTTTCTGTGCCCTGATCGGTTTGTTTGCTGATCCGTCACTCGGAGATTTGGTTTCCTGATATCTCTGATTCTCTGCTTCCTCAGCAGTATCCGCAGATCTTTGTTTCTCAGCATATAGATCTCCAGCAGGTTGGCTTTCCAGTTGGTTTTCCCCTGGAAGTATAATACCGGGCGTTTGATTCATGGACCTGTTTGTGTTAGAATTGTCTGTTTTGTCAGCATTCATCAAACATACATCACGCATATTCATGTATATTTATAAACATTCAGATATTCATGTTGCATTGTTTGCCATATATCTTTTTGATTGTTGTGTCTCCTGCAACGGGAGATGCAGATCCCTAATAGATCTCCCCTAGCAGATGTCGGGTGTCTAAATCTCTCCATATAGAGTCAACCCCATAAGCAGAAAGTGTCTGTTGTCTGTCCTTCTGCAGTTCCCCACTGAGATATATCCTCGTGGATGACGGTTTCTTCCGTTTCCTCCTAACACATATATTGGGACGGATTTTCCTATTTGAATTACATCCTCATTAGGACATGTCTTGATTCAGTCTGTCTTTTCGGATTATTCCCGAACTGGCTATTTATCAAAAGTCTTGTGCTTCCTAGTGGGTTGTTCCCCAGCGGAGTAGTTTTGGTTTTCTACCTAACAGTCGGTAGTTGTAAATCCTATTTTCCTGCTCTCCGGCAGTTTGTGGTTTGTTATAAGCCCTATTTTGGTTTCCCGTGCGGATTTGTGATTTGTTCTATCCCCACGCGGAGTTGTTGGTTTTCTACCCCGTATTCGGTAGATGTAAACCCTAATTTTGTGGTTATCCCCACCAGAGTTTGGCCCTCTGCCTACAAACCAGCAGTCGTAAGTCCTATCTTTGCGGTTTTTCTACCTACGAACCGGTAGTCATAAACCCTGTTTTCTCCACTTGCAGAGTTAATTTTGTTGTTCATCCCAACCGATGACAATCCCTTCTTTGTGGTTATCTTCATTCAATACTTGATGTTGATCTTCCTTTCGCTTGGATAAGTCGCTCAGATAAGCACTTATATCCCTAGCAAGTCTTTTGTGGATAATTGCCGTATGCTAGCAATTTTATCCCCAGCGGGTCCTTTCACCTTTTGTCAGTGATTGTGTTCCCCGGATCATTGATTTTCATCAATGCATTCCCAGCGAGCCTTATTTCATTTACCCTCTTGTTGGTAATGTCTGTTGCTCCCTTTGATTGTTCATCATTATATACCTAGTTTGGTATCCCGATGCCTTTCTTTTCAGATTTTATCCTATAAACAACCTACAACCCGGTTAAGGATAATCTTCCTTTCGAGGTTATTATTCACGTTCTGACGGTAATGAATAATATATCTCATGCACTCTTCCGTCGAAGCCTTTCGTGTTTCCCTGGTCGAGTAAGATTCGCTTTTTCCCTTTGCGGAATCGAATATTTCTTCGTTATTGGATAATTGCCGGATGCTTGCAATTTATCCCTTTGAGTTGTCTTTCGTTTACCCAGATGCTTGGTATCGATTGTCTCTCTTTTTGGTTAGTCACCTATTATATACTTCGGTATCTCTGGTGTCTTTTCCTTTCGAGTATATTATTCACGGTCTGCCGGTAATGAACAATATGTCTCATGCGCTCTTTGGTTGGAGTCCTTTGTTGATCTTCCCCAGTCGAGTAAGATTCGTATTCCTTGTGGAATCGAATGTCCGTCCTATAAACAAGTCTGCTGTTCTAGCTTTCTTCAGGATGATGAGTGTTTTGGAACACAAACCAATTCACGATTTCGGATCTTATCCTATAAACAACCTACAACCCGGTTCAGGATAATCTTCCATGTGAGTATATTATCCACGTTCTGACGGCAATGGATATTATATCTCGTTCACTCTTGGGTCAATCTTTTGATTGTTTTCTCCGCAGAGTAAGTTTCGTATTCCTTGTGGAATCGAACGTCCGTCCTATAAACAAGTCTGCTGTTCTAGCTTTCTTCAAGATGATGAGTGTTTTGGAACACAAACCAATTCACGTCTTCGGATTTTATCCTATAAACAACCTACAACCCGGTTCAGGATAATCTTCCATGTGAGTATTCTATCCACGTTCTGACGGCAATGGATATTATATCTCGTTCACTCTTGGGTCAATCTTTTGATTGTTTTCTCCGCAGAGTAAGTTTCGTATTCCTTGTGGAATCGAACGTCCGTCCTATAAACAAGTCTGTTGTTCTAGCTTTCTTCAGGATGATGAGTGTTTTGGAACACAAACCAATTCACGATTTCGGGTCTTATCCTATAAACAACCTACAACCCGGTTCAGGATAATTTTCCATGCGAGTACATTATCTACGTTTTGACGGCTATAGATAATATATCTCATGCACTCTTTTGTCGAACACTTTGTTTGTTTCCCCAACTGAGTAAGATTTGCATTCTTTATAGAATCAAATATCCATCCTATAACAAGCTTGCTTTCGCTCTCTTCAGGATGATGAGTGTTTTGGAACACAAACCAATTCACGTCTTCGGATTTTATCCTATAAACAACCTACAACCCGGTTCAGGATAATCTTCCATGTGAGTATTCTATCCACGTTCTGACGGCAATGGATATTATATCTCGTTCACTCTTGGGTCAATCTTTTGATTGTTTTCTCCGCAGAGTAAGTTTCGTATTCCTTGTGGAATCGAACGTCCGTCCTATAAACAAGTTTGCTGTTCTAGCTTTCTTCAGGAAGATGAGTGTTTTGGAACACAAACCAATTCACGATTTCGGGTCTTATCCTATAAACAACCTACAACCCGGTTCAGGATAATTTTCCATGCGAGTACATTATCTACGTTTTGACGGCTATAGATAATATATCTCATGCACTCTTTTGTCGAACACTTTGTTTGTTTCCCCAACTGAGTAAGATTTGCATTCTTTATAGAATTAAATATCCATCCTATAAACAAGTTTGCTTTCGCTCTCTTCAGGATGATGAGTGTTTTGGAACACACACCAATTCACGTCTTTGGTCGGTCACCTGTTACATACCTACAACCCGGTATCCTTGGTGTTCCTTCCTTTCTGCTCCCTATTATGACCTCGGTCCCTTGTGGAGTCAGATTTTCCTGAGTTTATGTACCTTTTCCAGGTCTTTCTCAGATGTTTGGTTGATTGATATCTCTCACCCTTATACCGGTCTTAGATATTCATTCTTCCGGAGTTTGTTACCCTTATACCGGTAACATCTCATTCTTTGGTGCTTCCTCAGTGGAATTTCCTTTTGCTTCTTCCCAGGAGTCAGCTTGTGTCTCTCCAATGGATTTATTCTCCTTTGGAATTTTCTTTTCCCCAGTGAGGTCTCCAGTCTGATTTCTGTCATTACCCTAATCAGAGTCGTGTCTTGTTCACGCTGTGTCAGTTTTGTTTTCCCAACTTGAAGTCGTGTCCTGCTCACGCATCCTTTTTCTTTTACTATCCCCAATAAGAGTCTTGTTAGAGTCTCTGTTCCTGGTGAGTGTATTACTCCGATGGATCGTCTTTTCTTCTGTGTGAATCATATTCCCCACAGAACTTGTGTCTTTTGCATGCATACATTTGCATCATGAGGTCTCTTAGGGACCAAAATTTGTCTCATTACTGTTATTTAAGCCCATTCTACCGCGTCGAGATGAAGATTTCTAAACTTCACTTCTCCGGCTAGAATGACCTTAAATAGGGGCATCTGTAAGACCCCAATTTTGTCCCTAAGATCCCTCATGGCATCATATCATACCATATCATTGCCTCAAGGATCTTTGTACACCTTTGCTTCCCTCCTAGTGGGTGGGTATCTTGTGAGTGTGGTTCTTGATCACCAAGCATGTATTGCACTTGTATATCATTGCATTTCATCTATTTTGTTAACCAAAAGTACAAAAATATTGTCATCTAACCATGTTACTTGCAGATGAAGCAAACTAAGCCAAACAGTCAAATCAGCCATTGAGCAATGGATGGTGGCCATTCTTGAAGAATTTGGGCACCATGATCATTCATCAAGAGTTCATATAAGTTGTGACATCATTTGGAATCAAGATCTCAAGTGATTAGGGCTTGGAATTCATCAGAACATGGTTCAGTCAAGCAAAACCCTAGCAAAGTCAACAGAAGTCAACTGTGGTCAACTGTGCATTTAATCAATGATTTGATGGTGGGAATTGGTTTGAGAGGCCTCATTCATGTCCATATAAGCCTCATATAACATGTCAAACATCATCGTTGAAGAATTTGAAGTCAAACAAGAAGTTGCCAAAAATAGAAAGTTGACCTGTAATTGGAATTTGCCAAAAATGGAAACTTCTTCTCCTCAACATTACTTCATCATACAAGCTTCAAATGAATTTTTGCCCAACATGAAAGTTGAAGATCTTGTTCTCCCATTTCCAAAAAGTCCAAGAACACTCATTTCTCATTTATGGTTGGCAAGTTATGATCAAATCATTCTCAAAAAAATTTGAACTTCAAAGTGGCATATCTTCCAAACCATTTGGCCAAATTGGGTGGGGTTTTTTGCTACAAGTCCTATTTGATGTGCTCTATCCAAATATTTCATCATAATTCACCAAAAATATTCCAATCAAAATGGCATTTTTTAGTTGACTTGAATTAAAAAGGAAGGGTAAAAAAGTTGACTTTCAAAATAACCATTTCCATTATTTTCTACCAATTGAACTTGACTAAAATGACATTTTGGACATGCTTAAGGCCCATTTTCGCAGCTGTAGTACCATGCCCTTGCCATTTGAGTGAAATCCATAAATTAGCAAAAACACTCCAATTAGCAAAATGTGATTACACTTCCATTAACCAACTTAAACAAACACTAAAACACAGGCTGAAAAACCCTAGCCACTTTCACAAAACAGATCAAAAACTCTCTTGCTCTCAAAACATTCATTTTCTCCATCTTGAATTTTTGCTGAAAACTCCAAGAGAGCTCGAACTTGTGTTGGTTGCTTCATCATTCACCATCATTTTGGAAGCATTTGTGAGCATCAAACCACAACTGTAGCACCATTATACAGCACTGTTTCATCAACCTTCTTCCATGGCAGATATTGAGTAGAGCTATTTCAAAGGTTGCTGAGCTAAAACTCCTTGATCATTCATCATCTTGGACCTTATTGCACATCTGTTTCTACTTTGCACGGCCAAACAACATCTGAATCACCACTGCCCTCCAAATTTGGTAAGTTTTCGAATCACACCATTTCCAAAATCATGCTATGCTTTAGGAAGATCTCTTCGTGCTGGTTTCAATGAACTTTGAATCATAAAAAATGGTTGCATATTGAGAGAGATACTTGGATTCAAAGTTTCATATGTGAATGTGTTTTTGCTTGGTTCTCTCTTGTTAGCATAAATTAATAAAAATGGATGTTGTAATGTTGATGTATGCTGTTAGATAATTCGATTGGTATGTTTGTTTGCCAATTCTGGAAAAAAAATTTATCACGATTGTTGGGGATGGTGAACAGTGCACCGAACCCTAATTTCTTGAAAACCCAGAACGCGATTGGCTGTGTTGGATCTTTTGTTTTGCATGCGGGACACTGTTGCATCGCCATGAAGCCATTTGCTGCGTGCCACCTCACTAAGTGAAACGCAGCGTTTCACTTAGTGAGTCTCATTATTACCAAAATGCCATTCCGTGTCACATTATTTCATTAAATCATTTTATTTCTTCATTTTATTTCATTTTACATGGCCAACTTACAAAAATCATAGCACACTCAATTTTGATCCAAATTAGATGGGATTTTTTGCAAAATGCTCCTCTTGATCTCTAGTTTTTTATCATGATTTTTCCAGATTTTTTGCATGTGTGGATTTTAAAATGTGCTAGGGATTGTTCATGTTGTCCATTTTGTGCATGTCTCACCAAATTGATTGTGAAATGATGATACATTATCCAATGCTTCCCAAATTTTTTGTGCTTAAACTAGACATGTTCATGGTGATTTTGGTGTAGAGTTTGTGAATTTATCATTTCTGGTTGTGGAGTTATGATTTTTTGATTAGGGGTGTGACAATTTGTGTCATACCATTCATGTCCAACTTCATGATTTTAATTACCATGCTTCTTGAACTCAATTTGGTTTGAATCTTTACATGAATGCACTTATGGATGTCTAGTTTACATGTGAATTTTTCTGGAATTATTGATGGCATTTCCTAATTGTTTGGGATTTTCTCCCCTGTTTGGTCATTTGTTGACTTTTTGTGACACATGTTCTCATTTGATTTGTGAAATTCTCATGCATTATTGGATGAACTTGAAATTTGACATGTGATTTGTAGACATCTTAAAGTTTGTCATGGTTTTGATCCCATTCATTTCTAATATGTTGTCACTGTTTTATGATTTATTGAAGTTGGTGCATGTTTGGTTGACTTCTTTGAGCATGCTTGAACTTGCCTTGCCTTTCTGATTTTCATTGACCTACTTCCCTTGATCCAAATGAGCTGAAATTTTATATGCTTATCATGTTATGGATTATGATTGATCATGAATTATTTGAGAATTTATTGAAATGTTTGAGATTGGTTTTGAGCTAAATCATTCTGTTGACTTCTTTGAACTTCTATATGCCATGCTTTGACCTAATTTGCTTATGAAATGATGATGATGATTGATATGAACATGAAACCAATTGAGTTTGTTTCTTGATTGTTTGAAATTGATTTTGGACACTTGTCACTTGCTGTTTTGATTTTCTTATCTCTTTTTGACCCTAGGCTTGTCCTAGTGGTCATGTTGCTCATGTTTAAGTTTGTTGTTTCAGGTTAAGCAACAAATGTTTCAAAGAGATCATTACAAGTTGAATGAGTTTGATTGATTATCATGAACTAACTTGTTTGTTTTGTAGGTTGCTTGGCTCACATGCTTTGAGCATTGTGCATTGCACATTTAACTGATTGTGTTGACTGTTGATCTCTATCTCATTTTGATTTAACTTTGAATTGTATACTGATGTTGTCTGACTGGTTTCAAGTACCTTTAGTTGCTTATAGTTCTTTAAGAACTTGCTTTGCTTTGCTTTAATAGTAATTTGCATTGAGGTATAATTCCTTATCTTCATGTAGTCTGGAAGACCTGGCCTGTTACTTGGCCAGGCAACTGTCTGAAGTCCTCCTTAAGAGGCAATGCTTGTGTGTGTTTACATTTGTCCCAAGCAGGAAAAGTCCTTTAAATAAGGCAATTGGTAGAATCCAAGAGATATGCAACCTATCTCCTACTATTTTGTGTGTCACTCACCTTGCTCACACCACATGTGTTGATGCATAGTGAGTAAAAACCCAAGATCTATCGAGTCAATAATCTGTGGAGAGAGTTCCTACTTTCTGAACTCCCACACCTTCTGATATTCAATGCTCTCCCTGACCAGGGATAAGAGCAATGAGGCACACCCCTCATATCTTTTCATCTGCTTCACCTTAGCCCCTCAATGGCAAGGTTAAGAGCACCATTAACCCTATTCCAGTTGGCTTCAATGCCTAACCCTTTGTGTGAGCCTGATTGTTTGGTTATAGTGTGTGCTGAATGACTTTGATTGATCAATTACTTGGTTCATTTATACATGTCTTCTTGCATACTTTGTGCATTTATCATCATCAATTACTCATTAGTGCATGATCATCTCATTTGTCTTTGTGACATATCCTTGTTGATTGCCCATTGAGGACAATTGTAAGACCATCCTTTGGCCATTGTTCCTATGATATGGAAGTGAGTATAAGACCATCTCATTGGCCACTCATCTTCTCTTTGCTTGATGCATTTGCATTTGTTGTATGTGAGGATGCAATTGTAAGTCCCTGCAAGTTGGCATTTGCTTTCCTATGATCATATGTTGGATATTGGTATAAGCCCAGACAGATTGGCATCCGGTATCCAAGTTTCGTTTTGTTTAGGGAGATTGGAATAAGTCCAGCTATTGGCTTCCGACATCCTTGTTTCTTTGTTTAGGAGATTGGTGTAAATCCATCTATTGGTATCCGGTATCCATTTTTGTTTGTGAGATTGGAGTAAGACCATTGAGTGGCATCCGGTATCACTTGTTTGCTTATTTTGTTGTTGCTCATTGCCTATTCCAAAGGACACACTTGAATCATCTTCTATATGATTTCAAGAGGTGAACATTCTAGGAAGTTTTACAATCCATTTTCATCCATTCATCCCCATTATGTCCTAAACCTTTTCACACATTACTTTCAAACTTGAGATAGATATTGTGCAAACATCTTCATGTTTTCAAATCAAAAAAACCTGGACCCCAAGTCCTTGACTTTTTTCAAACTCCCTTTCATAATACTTCTTTGAATCAATCTTAATCATACTTTGACCCTACTTTCATAATCACAATCAATTAACTTCACCCATTCATTTGTTTTGGCTTTGTCCATTGTTAATCTTTTCACACATTAGCCATAGGTTTCAATTATCATTGTGGTTGATGTAAATCTTACCCTATCCTTAGTGAGTCGACTATAAGACTTCCGTACTGAAAACAGGGTTAACCCCTCTAGTACGTCGAAGCTATCCTCGCATGGTGGATGTTGGTCTTGGTTGAGTTTTCTCCCATTGATAATGAAAAGCCTCAAGTGCTATTGTTTAAAATTGAACTCACTAACTTTTGGAAATCTTTTAGCCGAACTACGGCGTTTTGATCCTTACCTTTGATGGAAGGTACGTAGGCAACGGGTTCATCCGTTCGAACACAAAAATAATAAAAATTGTATATTCTTTTCTCATCATCCCAATCATGTTTGCACAATAAATATGTCAAAAACAAATAACAATTTTATACAACAAGTGTGAAAAGGGCTCCCTAGGAGTACCTAGGACGTAGTGGGTGCCTAACACCTTCCCATTGCGTAATTTACCCCTTACCCAGACTCTCTGATCTTTTAATTAGTTTTCTACGCGT
Source organism: Lathyrus oleraceus (assembly GCF_024323335.1). NCBI lineage: Eukaryota > Viridiplantae > Streptophyta > Magnoliopsida > Fabales > Fabaceae > Lathyrus > Lathyrus oleraceus. Next base: position 435,551,270 of record NC_066582.1, on the reverse strand, counting down.
AAAACTTCTTAGGCTTTTGTTCGCTTTTTAGCCAGTCCTTTGGATAAATAAAAGTGCGGTGGCGACTCGAATTCATTGTATGCTTTGCTTATGGTTTAATCAATAAATCATATAGCGACGAATACACCGCTACAGTACCAACATAAAAATGGGGAATCAAAACCTCGTAGTTCGTGGTAACAATTTCAAAATGAGTGAATTGCTTTTAGTTAAAAGTTAAGTTTAAAAGGGGCACAAGAGGCCCAAAAGAGTTTGAATGCGTGTTAGTTCTTTTTGTCTTTTTGAAATTTTAAGTCAATATGATTAGATTTATTTACAAGTTTGATTTAAGAAAAGAGTTAAAAATTCCATTGGCATAAGGCCAAAGTTTCTAATTTGAAACATGTCTAAGTTTGAAATCACAAGCAAAGAAAGTTTTTGAAAAGGGGGAGAGATTTGAAATTTAAGAAGTGGGAGGAGATGAAGAGACTAATCCTAAGCATAAAATTAAAAGTTAAGAGTTGAAAAGATCTGACCAATGGGATGCAATCCAATAGACAAGAATGCCATATAGAAAACCCACTTCCCCTTTGGACTTTGAATCGAGCAATAATCATCAAGCAAATAGAAATACCAAGAGCAAGGCATCAAATAAATATGGTCACATCCAAGCAAGCAACTTCTCAATCTTCTTCTTAATCTTCCCATGTATCAGATGACATACTCTTTGATTGGCTCAGAATAAGGCATTAGGCACAAGTTCAAAGTAACAGTTGCATCCAGACCATGTAGCAGATGAACTCAAGTGGATCCAAATACTTGCATCATATGAAAGCTCAAACCATAATAACTTGGTTTCAGAAATGTTGGCATTGGCCAAGTCCTTTTGCATGGGGAATGTTGCCTAATTTTAAGTCCAAAAGCTCAGATCAAATCCAACAGTCCACACAAACATTTTTTAGGGTTTTTGTTGTTTATTAAGTATTTTGAGGTCCTTAGACCACAAACACAAACAAGATACACAAACAAATATATGCAATCACAATATATGGCTCAATTGAGCAAAGTGAAAATGGCATAAACATAAACAAGTTAAATAATATGTAAATGGCAAATGAAATGGTAAATGACTTGAAATTAAAAGCAATAAAAATAAAAGTTAGTCAAATGTTAGTTGTTTAGATGTTAGTGGTATTTTGCTTTCCAATTGATTAAGTCATTCTTTGGAGAATATTCAACCCTCTATTCATAAGCATGGATCCTTGAACCAAGACATCTTCCAAAGGAAGTAAAAAAGGCCAAGTTCCCACACAATACCATGAAAGGGGGGAGACTTACAATCCCACTTACTAGAATGATATTCCTTTAGGGTCAGAATTTATCTCTATGTTAAGCAATCGTAATTGGACGTATATAGAAGTCTCAACTATTTGAGGCCGGGCAATAGAAATTTAGGTATAATGAACCATGCTCCTAAAACATACCACACTCAAAAAAGGAAAAAAATGATCAAAGGGTGAACCTAATCTCATTCATACTTGTATTGGTTCATGATGAACCAATTAGTCTTAGGATATTGAGATGTCATTGGTCAATGGAAGGGATGGGAAAGAATGAGATTGAAGATGAAGAGGGAGGGGAGATGAGACAACACAAATTAGTCATGGGAGGAATTTTATCAAATTAAAATCATCATTCATTTTGGGAGATGAAATGTACATTTCATCAATCCCCTAAATCCAATGATTTTAATCCAACAAAAGTCAAATCAACCTTGACCAAGGCCTAAGCACATAGTCAAACACCACAAGTCAACAAAAATGGTTAAACACAATTTATATACAATTAATCAATTAAAAATCAAATTAAAATGAATTAAATTTCAATTTTTATTGGCCAAAACCTAAAACCTCTTCAAAACACCAAATAAATGGCCAAGAGATTTATCCTAGAAGTATTTTTAAACAATTAAAAATATGCACAAAAACAATTAAATATGAAAAATATAAAAATTAATCCAAAAAGTAATTTTAGTTCAGAAAATGAAAGAGGAAAATATTTGAAATTTTTTGGTGAAAGTCCCATATTTTTTGGATTAAAAATGAAATTGATATGAATTAATTAAAATAAAAGGATTAAATGAAATAATCAGAAAATAAAAAAAAGGCCATCACATCTCCCTCATTAATTGAGGTGGCATATCTGATACCTACGCTCACGCTTTCCACCAATACCTCAGTCAAATGTGCCACACGTGTGGTAATCACTTTGGACGCGTGAGATTATATCCTGGGACTCAGATCAGATGGCTCTTGTTAAGCCAGCACACCACTGGAGCCCTAGCTCCGGTCATCTTCTCCGGTGAGGGCCACCGGACTCGTCCAACCAAAACTTCATGAAAAATGAAAAATGGATACACTAATTTGAAGGAAAAATGCTCAGAAGCACGGATCTGACCTCAATTTTCTCCAATTCCAAGTATATAAAAAGATACAGGGATTTGAATTTTGAGGATCATGAACTGAGTTGCTTCGATTTGACCTCAAAGCAACTCAATCTTCTTGCCTATATTGATAGGACTTCAGACAACCAAAAATCAACAAGAATGGTGAAGAATTGAGGGAGAATCGAAGAGATGAAAATTCTGAAAATTCACCTTCAATGGAGCTTCAGATTGGCACGATCTTGCTTTCAATTATGTTTTGCCTTGCTTCAGATGCTTGTTAGAAGTGAAATGGATCAAGGAAAGGGATGGACTCTTGGAGTTTCAATCTCAAAACAGTTGGAGATTTGAAACTCGATTTTCAAAGAAAATTTTCAAGTTTATCCTTTAATGGTGAGGGTTTGAGGTTGCTGATTCAAAGCTTGGGCATGAGGTTCTTAATTTCAAAAATCCCTTTGCATGGTTGCATGGGCGTATGCTAGGCCCATGAAATGATGTGTTCTGATCCAAAAATGAATGTGCATCATGCTGAATTCATGTTAACAGGCCATGCAATTGTGTATGAAAAATGGAAATGGAAATCATCAAAATGGTCCTTCAACTTGCACCTATGCGTAAGTCCTTCATACTTTGTCCAAATCAGATGATCTTGGATTTTTTGGAAAGGTGAGATCAAGGGGAATAACTTTCACATTTAACACTTTTCTGTTTAAAGGTTGGATCATGATGAATCTTGAGGTGGAAGTTTGGGAAATCAAACATATCTGAAAATTTTCTACGTACCAAGCCATATGTTCACTTCTTCCATCTTAAATAACTTTTTCTATGGACTTCAAATGAGAAAGGTTTCTTCATAAAAGTTGTAGATATTTCAAACCTATTAAATTTAGTCACAAATTTGACCTAATTTGGATTTGGCATGAAGGATATATGCATTTTAGAAGTTGAGGAAAATCACTTGTTCAATGGTATTGGTCCAAAATGACCTATAATGTTTCCTCTTGGAACATGCACTTGCATGTTGAATTTGAACTTCCTACAAACATAAAAGTTGAATTAGACATCTTGAAGTTGATCATGAAATTTTAATGGCCTTCATATCATATAAATTTAGCAAGTTATGGTCTTGAGAAGTTGACCTCCAAACTAGGGTTTAGACAAAATGACTTATAATCTTTCACCATAAAAAATGACTTTCTAAGAAAAACTAGATTTTGAATTCAACATGAAAGTTGTTTGGAATGTCATTTAGAGTAACGTGTCTCTTTGAATCATTTTCATATAACAAAAATTGTAGGACATAGGGTCTAGGGACCCCTAGTTTTGACCAGTTGACTTTCTCTGGTCAACCACCATGAACCAACTTGCTAGCTTGACATTCTCTTGACTTTTGGGACTCATGGAGGATTGTAAATATGCAGTATTATGTAATATGAAGTATCCCTTGAAATATTTGATCAATTGTTAAAGAAGTCACATAAGATACCCAGATGAACTAGGGTTTCCAAGGCAAACAAACTCCAAACTCTTGATAATTTCTTGATCAAAATAACATGTGAAGATCATGGGGAACTATATATGATGCTTAGGGCCAAATGTGAATCATTGCTTGATTGTGCTCCTTGCATTGAGGGTCCCAAACCCTAGATATGAGCCTGATGGAGCATAGGTGAACATACACACTACCTTCAAAAGAGTTAAACTATACATTGACATATTTTTGGTATTTTGGTTAGTAAAATAAAGAAAAACAAAGTATGATACAATCAAAAGTGCTTGGTGATCTCTCCCATTGCAAACCCAATGAATGAGGGGTAAGGAGAATGCCAAGGTGTTGGTGTAAGCCCTAGAGGCCAATACTTTTGGTACTTGTATCGAATTATTTATTAATAATAAAAGGCTTTTTCTTTATTACGTTTGTTTAATAAAGTCCCTAGAATAGCTAGTCTGTTTAATGTATCAAGTATGACTTAATCAGGAGATCACATTAAACATAAGGACATTATTCTTAAAGTATCCATAGTCGAGCTTTAGTGTGAAGTGGGATAACATTAAAGCATTAAGACTATTATGTTTGTAGACTGATGATCACATCTCATGGATCATGGATAAAGAGTTATCAAGTCTTAAACATAGGTATGAATATTAAGAGTAATATTTATACCGGATTGACCTGCTATGAGAATACTATATAGAAAGTTATGCAAAGTGTCATAAGTTATTCTCATGGTGATAATGGTGTATGCCACTCTTCGACCTGAAACCACTATGGACCCTAGATGTAGAGTCGAGTGCCTTATTGCTGATCAAACGTTGTCCGTAACTGGATAACCATAAAGACAGTTGATGGGTACTCCACGAAGCATGCTGAGGGACATGAGTGACCTAGATGGAATTTACCCATCCTGTATAACAGGATAAATGTCTATGGGCCCAATATTGAACTGGACAAGGATGATACGGTCTATGCCTTGTGTTCAATATAGACATAAGGGCAAAAGGGTAATTATACACATAAGTATTATCACAGAAGGTTTTGTCAGATCACATGACATTTTTGTGTCTTGGGTAGCAGTGATGTGTTGCTAGATACCGCTCACTGTTTATTATGTTAAATGCGTGATTTAATATAATTGCCAACGTCACGAAAACCTACAGGGTCACACACAAAGGACGGATTGATGAGAGATAGAGTAACTAAGGAATACCGTAAGGTACGGTGCCCTTAAGTGAATTATAGAATATCGTAAGGTACGGTGTACTTGAGTAGAATGCGAAATATGGTAAGGTACCATGGGCTTAAGTGATTTTGGGCATATTATAAGATATGGGCCAAAATACACTTAAGTGGGCTTTTTAGCTTGAAGCCCACACAAGTGGTTCTATAAATAGAACCCTTGTGCAGAAGCATTGATCGCGGTTGCATTATTTTCGTTTTCTCTCTCTCTCACTCAAAGCCTTCACTCGTACCAGCTAGCACTGAGATTGAAGGAATCCGTTCGTGTGGACTAAGTAGAGATGTTGTCATCGTTCAACGTTCGTGATCGCTTCGTGGATCTGCATCAAAGGTTTTGATCGTCACAAGAGATCTGCACCAAAGGTTTCAATCGTCACAAGAGGTAAATATTCTATCACTGATCATGACCATTCGTAAGGATCTCTAAAGGAGAAAATTTTAATTTCTGCTGTGTTTTGGACCGCAATTCTCCTTCAATGGTATCAGAGCCACTTACGAAACCATGACTCGGATAGCTGTTTATTTTCTGTATTAATATGATTAAAAGACAGAATGAATCAATTAATTAAACGGGCAATTAAATTTGGCATCATGAGTGTACGAGTTGGATGATTGATGTTGACTATGCTTCGGAATCCGACATTAGTATGGTGAAGCAGCGATACATCGATCGTCCATATGTTACACAATTGAGACCGATCAACTTATATATGATCCTAATGCAGAGTACGGTATATGTGATATACTGTTTCTGTTTCGTTCATTCAAACACTAAATGGTTGTTTTCCTTTGAGCGATCAATGGTCATTTGCTTCGGAATCCGACATTAGTATGGTGAAGCAATGACCTGTTGATCAATCATACTGAATCAACAATCGAGGTGTGTTTGACGGTGTGAAATTGGCGCATTAGGGTTGGTGACGGCGCAAGGGTTGTGCCGTCAAGGAGTTGTGAATTTAGGGCTTTTGGAACAGGTCTGTAGACTGTTTCAAAGTTCTGTTATTTTGGCCGTGACGCTCGTGACAAGCTTGTAACGATCGTAACAAGCTGGACGTGACGGTCGTCACGTGCTTTGTGACGGTCGTCACATTCACAAGTCCAGAATTATAGGCGTTTCTGTTTTTGGCCGCGTGACGGTCGTAACAAGCCTGTGACGGTCGTAACACGCTGGGCATGACGTTCGTCATGGGCTGGGTGACGGTCGTCACACTCACAGGGTCAGAATTCTCGGGGTTTCTGTTTTGTGACTACGCAAGGGTTGTGTTACGCAAAACAATGTCCATTTCAAATGAATTGTTCATTAAAATTTTTTGGACCCCCGACTAACTCTGCGTAGTGTGACCGGTCGCCGAAATTTAATTTGGTTTTAATTAATTAAAGGAATTAAAAATTGATAATAATAATGTGTTTGTTATTATTGCCCTGTTGTGATCAGTTATGGCCTTAGTTATCCTTTATCTTGTTTTGGGTTTTAAAATACGACATGCGTGTCGTGCCTCTCCTTATAATCTCTTAATGTAACTTCTTTTCTCATTTCAATCCCTCGTATGTAAAACGAGTTTCTTCTATAATGTAATGTTATGAAGAAAGAGAAGAAGACAATGTTATGAAGAAAGAGAAGATTTCAATATCAAAGGAGGACAACCTTGAAGATCAAAGGAGGACAGCCTTGAAGATCTTGCTTGGAGAAGCTTAGATCATTGTTAGGTTAGCTTAGGTTCTCTCATTGGCTTGGGAGAACAATTGCGCTAGGGGCCATAACTGTTTCATTATGTATGTTGATGCATGTGAGAGACGATTTATATGATAAATAAGCCGGTGAGTTCAGAACAATTACAATTCCCTCAAACTAAATATTAAGTTTATGCTTTCCAAATTTTAGCACTCATCAAGACTAGTATCGGATAATGTAGGTTTCGCCTACGCGAGGTGCATGTTCTATATTAGTAAGGTGCGATGGGATAATTGTAATATCCAACTGCTAAAACAACGGGTCAACCTTAACTAAACAAATTATGATAATATTATATATGTTTGCTTTCCAAGTTTTAGCACTTATCAAGACTAGTATCGGATAATGTAGGTTTCGCCTACGCGAGGTGCATGTTCTATATTAGTAAGGTGCCATGGGATAATTGTAATATCCAACTGCTAAAACGATGGGTCAAACTTAATATAATAATATTATATATGTTTAGAAGCAAGAGTTGGGAATGATCCATATGATGGATTGGAATAAGGAGTTATTCACCCAACTGAAATTTTTGAGAGTTGTATGAGATACAATTGGAAGGAGTTCCTACCTAAATAACCTAGTTTTGTGTAATCCGCCTACGCGGACTTAGAACGAAGTGAAATATGGATCTCGACCCACTAGAAAATCTTCCAACGGGATTTTCCGAATCAAATGATGAGGGTCATTTGTTTTGAGTAAAATAATGGGAGCATATTTAATTAAAGGCCTAATTAAATATGTCAATGATACTTATATTTTCATTAATCTCAACAAACACCTCTAACAAACATTTTGCGATCAATCCTTGACAAAGATAAATTGTCTGGGATAAATTTTCTAGATTGGCACCGAAACCTGAGGATTATCCTCAAACATTATAGAAAGTTGTATGTCTTGGAGACACCTGTTCCTGAAGAGGAACCTCCTAGTTCTGCACCTAAGGCAGAAAGAGATGCTTATAAGAAGCATGTCAACTGCTTGTCTCATGCTGGATGTCATGAACTCAGAGTTGCAAAAGCAACATGAGAACATAACAGCGTTCGATATGATCGAACACCTGAAGATGCTCTATCAAGAGCAAACAAGGCATGAAAGGTTTGAAGTTTCAAAATCCCTTTTTCAAGGCAAGTTAGCTGAGGGAGCCCCTATAAGTCCCCATGAGCTCAAGATGATTGGGTATGTGGAAAACCTTGAAAGGTTGGGTTTTCCCCTCGGAAAGGAACTTGTGACTGATTTGATCTTGCAATCGTTGCAAGATAGATTCAGTCAATTTGTCCTAAATTTCAATATGAATGATTTGGATAAATCTCTTCCTGAGCTGCTAGCCATGTTAAGAACTGCTAAGCAGAATCTGAAGACAAAAGGGAAGTCCATTCTGATGATCGGAAATGGAAAGAGACAGAACAAAAGGCCCACCAAGCAGGGTGATAAAGGGAAAAGCAAGGAAGTTGCCAAACCCAGACCCACTGTTGCTGCTTTGAAGCCTAGTGGAGGCATAGCAAAGGCAGGCACCTACTTTCATTACGGTAAGACCGGACACTGGAAGAGAAACTGTCCAAAGTACTTGGAAGATGGCAAAATCTCCATTCACGAGAAAAGGTGAAAGAGCTAATGATCTTTTGGCCCTCATACATACTGATGTATGTGGACCACTGAACATACTAGCAAGAGGAGGTTTTCAGTACTTCATCACATTTACTGATGATTTCAGTAGATATGGTTATGTGTATCTAATGAAACTCAAATCGGAGTCCTTTGAAAAGTTCAAGGAATTCAAGAATGAAGTACAAAACAAACTAGGTAAGAATATTAAAACTCTTCGATCAGATCGAGTTGGTGAGTATTTAAGCCTAGAGTTTGATGACCATCTGAAAGAGTGTGGGATCCTATCCCAACTTACTCCTCCTGGAACACCCCAATGGAATGGTGTATCTGAGAGAAGAAATCGAACCCTGTTAGACATGGTCCGATCCATGATGAGTCACGCCGATCTTCCAAACTCCTTTTGGGGACATGCACTATTGACAGCAGCTTACACACTTAACCGTGTTCCGTCCAAAAAGGTTAAGAAGACACCATATGAGATAAGGAGTGGTAAGAAACCACATATGTCTTACATAAAGATTTGGGGTTGCGAGGTTAATGTGAAACGACAAATTTCAACTAAGCTTGAGCCCAAATCTGACAAATGCTTATTTGTGGGGTATCCCAAAGAAACAAGAGGGTATTACTTCTACAATCCTTCTGAGGGCAAAGTGTTTGTCGCTCGAACTGGAGTTTTCCTAGAAAAGGATTTTATTTCCAAAGGAACCAGTGGGAGGAAAGTAGAGCTTGAAGAAATTCAAGAATCACAAAGCATAGATACACCTATGGAGGAATTAGAGCAGGAAAGACAAGAAGTTGTGGAAGAGCAACCTGCTCAAGTAGAACAAGACCAGCGTAGGTCAAGCAGGATACGTCAACTACCTGAGAGATATGGATATCTCATAACTAATCAAGGTGATGTATTACTCATGGATCAAGATGAGCCTGTGACCTACCAAGAGGCCATAACTGGTCCCGAGTCTGAGAAGTGGCTAGAAGCCATGAAATCTGAAATGGATTCCATGTACACAAACCAAGTTTGGACCTTGGTAGAGCCTCCTGTAGGAGTTAACCCTATAGGATGCAAGTGGGTCTTCAAAAGGAAGACTGACATGGATGGTAAGGTACATACCTATAAGGCAAGACTGGTTGCAAAAGGATATAAACAAATTCATGGGATTGACTATGATGAAACCTTTTCACCAGTTGCAATGCTTAAATCTGTTCGGATTTTACTTGCTATCGCTGCATATCATGATTATGAAATATGGCAGATGGATGTCAAAACTGCTTTCCTTAATGGAAATCTTCTTGAGGATGTGTACATGACACAGCCTGAAGGATTTGACATACCAGAGGAAGCCCAAAATATATGTAAGTTACAAAGATCAATCTATGGATTGAAGCAAGCTTCCAGAAGCTGGAATCTTCGTTTTGATGAAACAGTAAAACAATATGGATTCATCAAGAACGAAGATGAGCCTTGTGTCTACAAGAAGGTTAGTGGGAGCATGATCGTTTTCCTGGTATTATATGTAGATGACATATTACTCATTGGAAACGATATCCCTACCCTACAACAAGTAAAGTCTTGGTTGGGGAAATGCTTTTCTATGGAGGACCTAGGTGAAGCAGCCTATATATTAGGAATCAGAATCTATAGAGATAGATCACAAAAACTGCTTGGCCTAAGTCAGAGTACATACATAGACAAAGTGTTGAGACGCTTTAATATGCATGATTCCAAGAAAGGATTCATACCTATGCAACATGGCCTGTGTCTATCAAAAACACAATCCCCTTTAACTAAGGAAGAAAGGGATTGCATGAATAAGATTCCATATGCATCTGCAATAGGATCTATCATGTATGCCATGTTATGTACTCGATCAGATGTCTCGTATGCTTTAAGTGCAACGAGTAGGTACCAATCTGATCCTGGTGATGCTCACTGGGTAGCTGTCAAGAATATCCTTAAGTATTTAAGAAGGACTAAGGACTCATTCTTGATATATGGAGGTCAGGAAGAGTTGGCTGTAATTGGATACACCGATGCTAGCTTCCAGACAGATAAGGATGACTTTAGATCGCAATCTGGTTATGTGTTTTGCTTAAACGGTGGCACTGTGAGCTGGAAAAGTTCAAAGCAAGATACAGTTGTTGATTCTACAACCGAGGCCGAGTATATTGCTGCCTCAAGTGCAGCAAAGGAAGCTGTGTGGATCAAAAAGTTCATTAGTGAACTTGGCATAGTTCCTAGCATTGTGGATCCCATTGGTCTCTACTGTGATAACAATGGTGCTATCGCACAAGCCAAGGAGCCTAGATCTCACCAACGATCCAAACACATACTTAGGCGTTATCATCTCATTCGAGAGATAATAGATAGAGGAGATGTGAAAATATGCAGAGTACCTACACTTGACAATATTGCTGACCCACTGACAAAGCCTCTTGCGCAGCAGAAGCATGATGGCCATACTAGATCTATGGGTATTAAGGGTATGCCTGATTGGTTCTAGTGCTAGTGGGAGATTGTTGGTGTAAGCCCTAGAGGCCAATACTTTTGGTACTTGTATCGAATTATTTATTAATAATAAAAGGCTTTTTCTTTATTACGTTTGTTTAATAAAGTCCCTAGAATAGCTAGTCTGTTTAATGTATCAAGTATGACTTAATCATGAGATCACATTAAACATAAGGACACTATTCTTAAAGTATCCATAGTCGAGCTTTAGTGTGAAGTGGGATAACATTAAAGCATTAAGACTATTATGTTTGTAGACTGATGATCACATCTCATGGATCATGGATAAAGAGTTATCAAGTCTTAAACATAGGTATGAATATTAGGAGTAATATTTATACCGGATTGACCCGCTATGAGAATACTATATAGAAAGTTATGTAAAGTGTCATAAGTTATTCTCATGGTGATAATGGTGTATGCCACTCTTCGACCTGAAACCACTATGGACCCTAGATGTAGAGTCGAGTGCCTTATTGCTGATCAAACGTTGTCCGTAACTGGATAACCATAAAGACAGTTGATGGGTACTCCACGAAGCATGCTGAGGGACATGAGTGACCTAGATGGAATTTTCGCATCCTGTATAACAGGATAAATGTCTATGGGCCCAATATTGAACTGGACAAGGATGACACGGTCTATGCCTTGTGTTCAATATAGACATAAGGGCAAAAGGGTAATTATACACATAAGTATTATCACATAAGGTTTTGTCAGATCACATGACATTTTCGTGTCTTGGGTAGCAGTGATGTGTTGCTAGATACCGCTCACTGTTTATTATGTTAAATGCGTGATTTAATATAATTGCCAACGTCACGAAAACCTACAGGGTCACACACAAAGGACGGATTGATGAGAGATAGAGTAACTAAGGAATACCGTAAGGTACGGTGCCCTTAAGTGAATTATAGAATATCGTAAGGTACGGTGTACTTGAGTAGAATGCGAAATATGGTAAGGTACCATGGGCTTAAGTGATTTTGGGCATATTATAAGATATGGGCCAAAATACACTTAAGTGGGCTTTTTAGCTTGAAGCCCACACAAGTGGTTCTATAAATAGAACCCTTGTGCAGAAGCATTGATCGCGGTTGCATTATTTTCGTTTTCTCTTTCTCTCACTCAAAGCCTTCACTCGTACCAGCTAGTACTGAGATTGAAGGAATCCGTTCGTGTGGACTTAGTAGAGACGTTGTCATCGTTCAACGTTCGTGATCGCTTCGTGGATCTGCATCAAAGGTTTTAATCGTCACAAGAGATCTGCACCAAAGGTTTCAATCGTCACAAGAGGTAAATATTCTATCACTGATCATGACCATTCGTAAGGATCTCTAAAGGAGAAAATTTTAATTTCCGCTGCGTTTTGGACCGCAATTCTCCTTCACAAGGTGTGATCCTAATGCCAATGCATATGATGAGATGGCATGAGGGATCTTAGGGTCAAAATTGGGGTCTTACAGCTTTGACCATCAGGATCCCCAAGGGCTCGACATAGTTATCGTCTTCGGTCTGCATAAGGTCAGAGTCCACCTCCATCGCTGACTTTGGCTTCTCGCCAAATTGGAGTCTTCCCTCATTCAAAGCTTTCTTAACATTGAGAAGTCTTATGATCAAAAAAATTATGGTACTTACAAAACCTATCTTTTTTCATTGTTCTATTGGAGGAGTTTTTAATCCTTGAGGTACTATAATATGTCCATATGTAAATAACAAATCAAATATTTCGTCACATTTCGTTATGTCAAAAGTATACATTTTAGTGAAAAAAATTCCTTCTTGTTGGGCTCGACATAATTTTTCCCGTTCAATGACTTCAACAACTTGCATACGTAGGGAGATCCTAGCTTAAGTTCAACCATATTTACCTCGTTTTCATCAACACATTCGCCGCCTACATCTGTGGGGTAGTTATCTGCCTCTTTGTAAGAAACTTTTTCTTTTTTGTGATACTTATTTGTTTTGCCTTTTTCAACTTTTAAGTGTTCGACCTAGTGAACCCTATATGCCAATTGTGCCATGTCCCCAAGGTAATAAGTGTCTAACTTCTTCCTAATTGAGTAGTCTAGGACACCATCAACCATTTCGACCAGTTCGTGCTCAGGGACTTGTGTAAAGCACCTTGCCTGAAGAAGTCTAAACCTATTGAGATAGTCATCAATGGACTCAGAGACTTTTCGCATAACACTAGCAAACTCTTTCAAACTTATTTTCGACTGACCCATGTAAAACTATTCATGGAACAACCTCTCCAACTGGCTCCATGTTTGGACAGAGTGTGGATGTAATGTAGTGAACCAGGTGAAGGAGTTCTTTGTAAGAGAATTTGGAAAATAATTCATTTTTTAAATTCTTATTATTCGCAATATCACCCGCTTCAGTCTGATACTTGACAACATGTTCGACCGCTGACTCACTCGTGTCGCCAACGAACTTAGTGAATTTGAATACTTTCCAACCCTTGGGTAACTATATATGTCGAATATATTCTGATAAAGGGGAAATGAATTTAGGCCCATGGAGTCCCACACGGTGGCCATTCTGGACCAAAATTCGTTCGACCACATTTGCTATGTTATTGTGCCCAACAAAATTGTTTTGCTGAACATTTCAAAGGTCCTGATCCACATCTTGGTTCCTCTTAACAATATGGGGTATGGGATTGGCTTGAGCCACGTATTCCACTTCTTCCCTATTTGGGAATGGTTCATGTCGAAACCCTTCATTCTGGCCTACATTCGCCTGTACCAATCCATTTTTAGGCATTTCTACATGTCCCACATTTGATATCTGAGAGGCTGGTCGAGACGGGATATGTGGTGTGCCAAAGAAACCAGCTATTCACCCCATTTGGTTTGCCAATAGTTTATAGGTTTGGTTTGTGTTTGTAATAAATGGGTTGACAATAGTCCTCATTTGTTGGATGAAAGTGTTTACTAATTTCATATTACTCTCGTTCATTTGTTGCCTCATAGCCATCATATAAGTAGTATTCAACGACGACGTTGTTTGGGTGATATAACATATCCCTCATAGTCGACCCATATTAATTATGGTCGACACCGAGGCCTTTTGAGAGTTATACAATGGTGTCATTGCCATTGCGTTGTCACTAAAAGTAGACATGTTAGTATGTAAGCCAACCATCATCAACCTTGACATGCCATAAGGGTAATCCATATTGTTCATTGGCATAGAGAAGCCAAACAAAGGCCTTGCGACTGTAGGGTTAAATAAGGTATTTCTTGACTGCGGTGGGTGAGTTACCCCTTGTGATGGTACCAGTGCAATTGGCGTCGATGACATCACCAGAGAAGTTGTGCTAACAGGTGTTGATACAACCAGATCCTCAAACATCGATTTAAGTGGTTGTTCTACTACATTTTAGGGATTATTTTGTGTACTAGTGTTGTCTATAGAAGGATGTGTAATTTTTTATAAATACTTTCCACTTCTTAAATGCATGCAAACAACCTAGAAACATTCATGAATGTAGAACAAGTTTTAAAGAGAAAACTGTGAATATATACATAAGTTAAAAATTTTAGCACATGTCGCACTGGACATTCCAATTTGTTTACATTGAAAATTGGTAAACAGTCGCTAGTCTCTTATTAAAGATTGTAGGCAGGATCGACTAGTGAATCCTAGGACACAATGCTAAAGTTTTCTGTTTATTGTCTTTTTTGAAAAAAGGTATGATTTCGACTGGGTCAAAAAAGGTTATAAAGAAAGTGTAGAGATGTAATTTCGATAATAATAAAGCAAAAATCTTACAGGAAAACAAGAGTAAAAAGAAATGCTACTAGAGTACACATGAAAGGTTGTTAGGCAAAAAAGATAAATTGAATTGAAAGACTTTGCATTAAAGTAAAAAGTGGTGTTTCAAGGTTCATAGATTCTCTCAGTGAAAACTCTTTTTTCTTAATGTTGGTATTTGAGATTCTGTAATAAAATGAACACACTGAATTCTACAAATAAAATTCTTATATATACTAGTACGAAATAATTGCTTCCAACGTTTACAATTTCAGCTTTTGTCACGTAAAAGCCTGCATGCCCTCCGCTTTTGCATTCTCTCCACGTGTCCTTCAAATAAAACTCAAAAGTAATCTATATTTGAACGTGATATCAGCACACCCAAATAACTACTTCTTCGACACACTTGATGCCGTCGAGAATCTTTATTGTCGAAATGTTTCCACAATATTTCCAAAAATTACTAAGTCCCAATATTTTTCCATCCGAAGCTCAATCTGCTTACACGTCATCAAAAGTTAACATATCTTTAACTTTGAACTATTACTGAGGTTTTTTCTCTAGAAAATTCTAGTTAACATGATGTTAAATATATTTCAAACTAGGTTAATAGAAATTAATTATGCTAATAGAAGTTAGTAAAGGTAGTTTCTTTGGTTTTTAGTTTTTTAAAAGGCAGCTATTTGCTAAACAAATAACAACTATTTTGTATATAAATAACTCTTATGAAGTTGAATGCAATATATCATTTTTCATTCTCTCACATAGTTCTGTTAATAACTCTCTTTTTCACTTCTTCTCAGCTATTATCCTCGGCAGAAGAAACTTTGTTGACGCTCCAACTAACTATCATAGCTAGTGTAATTTCTCTAAAATTAAATATTAAAAAATAAATAAGTGGAGAGTCAAAATCTCACAATCCCATAAAATGCCAAAAATACAATTAAGTCAAAAACATTATATATTAAATTATGGGAAGCCCTTGTAAAAAATAATTAGATTTTATTTGATAAAAATAGCGGTTGATCGATAAGATAACTGATAGTTTATAGTTTATATGGATAACTTATGATAGTTTATAGTTTATATGGATAACTTATAAATTATAATTTATAATTGATGGTTGATGACTAATAGATGATAAATTAATTGAAGTGTTTAATAAAACAAATTTATAAATATAAAATGACATAATAATATTTAATACATAATTATTTTATTTTAAATTTAAATAATAAAATAAAAATATTTTTTTATTAAAATAATAAAGATGTGAGTGGAAGAAAAAATATAAACGCTAAAACATTATTTAAAATAGAATTAAAAAATAAATTATAAATTAATAAAATAAATTATAAATTAATAAAATAAATTATAATCTCATGATAAAAACACCGTTATCAAATAGATCTAAATTATTATATAAATTTATAAATTATAAATTATAACATAACGATTATTTTTCTTTTAAATACTTCAAAATATTATAAAGGGAAGTAAAAGTATTTCATTTTTAATTTATTCAAATACATGTTTTTTTTTCTTGTCAATATCACATTTTTATTCTCTTCCAAATAACGATTTTTTTTTTTAAATATCCAAAATTTTCAAAAAAATTTCAAAATTAACCATTTTTTCAAAAAAATTACACAAATGGGCAAAATTTGCCCTAATTGTGTACATAGGCGCCACCCTAGTTGGCGCCTACCCTTAATGGGTAGGGCAAGTCGCCACTAGGAGTGGCGCCTATGCCCAATCCCTTTTTTTTTTTTTTTTAAATGTTTTATTAATTTTTTTTTTTAATTTTTTTTTTTAAATATTAGATATTTGATAAATATATTTTTTTTTATAAATTATATTAATTTATATTAACACTTATATATAAATAAAATTATTACAAGATATATATATATTAATTTATATATATATAAATTTATATATATATATATATATATATATATATATATATATATATATTAATTTAATTTATAAACAATTAATATTATACACATTTAATTAATATATATATAAATATTTATTTACAAGATATATATATATATATTATATATATATATATATATATAAATTAATATATATATATATATATATATATATAATTTATATATATTAATTTAATTTATAAGTAAATAATATTATTTATAAATTTTTGGGAGAATTAGGGTTATTCATGTTAAGGTTAATCTATCAATTATAATTAGGGTTTATTGATCGGTTATAATCAGAGTTTGGTAGTTATGACCTAATTGAAACCCTAATTAATCAAGTGCGACACTAATTAGGGTTAAGTAGACTGGTGTACAACCCAGATCTTTTCCTATAAATAAAGTGTTATTTCTTTGCATTTTCTTCACCACTGTTTCCTATCACTTTCTGTATCAAGTTGAGTTCATGGCATCTCCAAGACCGTCGTCATGGCAGCGAACATCATCAAGGCGCCCGGATCCTGAACCAGTAATCTTAAAAAGGGATGGGCATGTTATTTTCTCGCCTTTGAAACCCCCAATGGAGATGAAATTTTGGAACATCCGTTCGTTGGACCAACTAAAAAGGTCCTTGATGTCTTGGTTAGAGGGAGATTACCAACCTGGTGAAGTCATCAGAAGGATTCAGAGGCTTAGAACAAGGTTCTCATTTGAAACTGGAGAAACGATACGTTGGTGGGTTGAAGTTGAAAGCGACATTGATTGCATCCAAATGATGCATGGATCAGACGACATAGTGTTAACTGTTGTAATTTCTTAGATTTTAATGGTTGTTTGTCATGTTGTTGTTGTATTTGTTATTGTTCTAGTACTTGTTCTTGTTTTAGTACTTGTTTTTGTTCCAGTATTTGTTTTTGTTTTAGTAATTGGTGTTGTAATGTGAGATGTTTGTGTTTGTTGTTCAAGTGTCATCTTCTATTTGGAATAAAAAGTAAACTTAAATTTAAAATGATTTTGGTACACAAATTTATGAATATGAAAACTAAGTTGTGGAACTAGATCCACGATATGGACAGTTGTTCTTATTATGCCCTAGTTGGCTACATATGCTACACTTCCTCTGCATTTTCTCTGCGACGTCCATTTCAGTTCTAATGCGCCTGCTATTTGGGCGACCACTTTTATTCCGCCGCATCGATTCGTTGTGCCAAACAACTTCCCCGTCATACTCTGGCCAATACGCCTCCAATGCTACCACCGGAAAGGGATTGTCGTATACATTGAGCAATGTTGCAACTTTGTAGATTGGAGACACTAGCGATAATGCATCGAAGTGGCTGTGTGAACACGCTGCAATGACATGGGAACAAGGCATACGATAGGCCTGAAATTGACCACAGTCGCACCAACGGTCTGGTATTAGGACCCTATACTCTTGCCTGGGCAGCCCTTGGTTGTGGTCAATTGTTTCCTTGACACTAAAAGTGTGGCCATGGCGGTCGAATTCCGTAACCCGATGGCTGCTGGCTTTGGCAGATTCCTGCCTCATAAACTTCATGCAGGCATCACTATATACCTGACTCGTCTGCAACACTTCATGCCAGCGCCTGCCTCTTGTTACGAACAACGTTGCCATCCGAAAATAGGTCGCACTCACCAATGCGGTTACCGGGAGGTTACGTATGCCCTTAAAGACGCCGTTCATTGATTCCACAAGATTTGTTGTCATGTGGCCCCACCTCACCCCATCGTCATATGATCTAGTCCACTTCGCTCTGTCGATATTATCGATCCACCTCCCTGCATCAGAGTTTGCCAACACTATTTCCCGGCGGTAGTATTGGAATCCAGGTTGGTTTAATGCATACCCCGCATTTATCAAAAATGTTGCTTCAAGAAGTTATCCTTGAACTCCCGCATAAAATTTTGGGCAATATGCCTGATGCAGTAAACATGGGTAGACGGGGGGTCATGCCAACCATTTGCTGGATTATTGTATGCACTGTCTATTGAAGCGTGCCTGTCAGAAATCACGCAGATGCCAGCTTATGGAGTCACGTGCGTTCGAAGATTTTTAAGGAAGAAACTCCATGCAGCAGCCGTTTCTCCTTCCACCAATGCAAAGGCTATTGGGAAAATATTTGAATTGCCATCTTGTGCGACCGCCATCAGTAACGATCCTTTGTATTTCCCATACAGCCAAGTTCCATCGACTTGAACAAGTGGTTTGCAGAATGTGAACCCGATGATGCAGGGACGGAATGCCCAGAAAAGTCTGTGGAAAATTCCATTACCTTCTAGACGAGTTCCGTCAGGGGATTGTGCAGGCAAGGTCTCCATTATAGTAACCGTCCCAGGTGAATACAATCGTAGTGCAGCCAGGTAGCGTGGTAGTTGTTTGTATGATTCCTCTCAGTTACCGTACACCAGTTCAATTGCCTTGGTTTTCGCTAACCAAGCCTTTCTGTATGACGGTGTATATTTGAAAACAGCCACACAATGGGAGATAATTGTTTTGACCTTCAGTGACGGGTCAGCCTCAACTAGAGGTAATATGGAATGGCAGATCATGTCATGGCTAAGTTTGCGATGATCCTGTGCCATGTTGGTGTTGACGCAAATGTGAGCTTGAGATATGGACCCTATCACCCACGCATTATGCTTCTTCTTGTACGATGCCATCAACCTATATCCACACTCCGGATTTTTGCATACAATAACGTATCTTTCCGGATTTGACTTGATAACATCGTAGTCAACACAATTTTTCAAGTGCCAGTTCTTTATTGCTAACAGACACTCTTCCTTGGTCCGAAATTGGTCACCCTTCTTTAAGTCCTCATCAGACCTCATATATGGATTGTAGAACATATCTAATGAGGGCTCATCCTCGCCCAAGTTAAGTGTTGTGAAGTGCGCAGGAGGTGAGTAGCGTTGCGCTATAGGTATTTGAGGTTGGTCTTCGTCTTCAGAATGACGGTTCACCAAGTCATCAACCACGTCTTCAGCATCATCAACCACATCGTCTTCAACGTGGTGCTCAGCATCTTGTTCGTCATCAATCACATGATCAATAACCTGTGATTGAATATTCTGAGTTGGTTGAGGTTGTTCCAACACAATGTACAACACTATGTATTCGTAACCAGAGTACTCATGGTTACGAAGCATGTATTGTGTCTCCATGTCATTTTGAATCAATGACTTATAAAACTTGACAGAGTTGTTTTCTGAAAAAAAAGGTTGTTGATAAAAAATTTGGGACACGGGTTGTCTTAGTTTGGACTCAATCTTCCTTTTCAGATAAGAGAAGTCACCTCCTCTATTTAGACAAAACCGAGTGCATTCGGTGTTTCTAAATAGGAAGCCAGACATATCACATTCATAAGTCTCACCGTTGACGTGAGCTTTGACTTTGTATTGTGAAGAAGATGACATGTTTTGTGAAGACATTGTGAAGGTTTTGTGAAGGTTTTGTGAAGGTTTTGTGAAGGTTTTGTGAAGATATTGTCAAGGTTTTGTGAAGATTGCTGTGAAGATATTGTGAATACCTTTGCGAAAATGTGTGTGAATATTTATACTGCAAGAATCTTACTGAAGATTGCTGTGAAGATATGTGTGTGAAGATTGCTGTGAAGATATTGTGAATACCTCAGAGATTCCCATGCATGCCTGTTCCCCATCAAGTCTTCACCACCAAGTCTCAGAGATTCCCACGCATGCCTTACACGTGTCACACCCTTGAATGCAACACTCCCACCTAGTCTGTACTAATGCATGCCAACCTATCCACCTAGCCTGAACTTAGTCTCAGAGATTCCCATGCATGCCTGTTCCCCATCAAGTCTTCACCATCAAGTCTCAGAGATTCCCACGCATGCCTTACACGTGTCACACCCTTGAATGCAACACTCCCACCTAGTCTGTACTAATGCATGCCAACCTATCCACCTAGCCTGAACTTAGTCTCAGAGATTCCCATGCATGCCTGTTCCCCATCAAGTCTTCACCACCAAGTCTCAGAGATTCCCACGCATGCCTTACACGTGTCACACCCTTGAATGCAACACTCCCACCTAGTCTGTACTAATGCATGCCAACCTATCCACCTAGCCTGAACTTAGTCTCAGAGATTCCCATGCATGCCTGTTCCCCATCAAGTCTTCACCACCAAGTCTCAGAGATTCCCACGCATGCCTTACACGTGTCACACCCTTGAATGCAACACTCCCACCTAGTCTGTACTAATGCATGCCAACCTATCCACCTAGCCTGAACTTAGTCTCAGAGATTCCCATGCATGCCTGTTCCCCATCAAGTCTTCACCATCAAGTCTCAGAGATTCCCACGCATGCCTTACACGTGTCACACCCTTGAATGCAACACTCCCACCTAGTCTGTACTAATGCATGCCAACCTATCCACCTAGCCTGAACTTAGTCTCAGAGATTCCCATGCATGCCTGTTCCCCATCAAGTCTTCACCACCAAGTCTCAGAGATTCCCACGCATGCCTTACACGTGTCACACCCTTGAATGCAACACTCCCACCTAGTCTGTACTAATGCATGCCAACCTATCCACCTAGCCTGAACTTAGTCTCAGAGATTCCCATGCATGCCTGTTCCCCATCAAGTCTTCACCACCAAGTCTCAGAGATTCCCACGCATGCCTTACACGTGTCACACCCTTGAATGCAACACTCCCACCTAGTCTGTACTAATGCATGCCAACCTATCCACCTAGCCTGAACTTAGTCTCAGAGATTCCCATGCATGCCTGTTCCCCATCAAGTCTTCACCACCAAGTCTCAGAGATTCCCACGCATGCCTTACACGTGTCACACCCTTGAATGCAACACTCCCACCTAGTCTGTACTAATGCATGCCAACCTATCCACCTAGCCTGAACTTAGTCTCAGAGATTCCCATGCATGCCTGTTCCCCATCAAGTCTTCACCACCAAGTCTCAGAGATTCCCACGCATGCCTTACACGTGTCACACCCTTGAATGCAACACTCCCACCTAGTCTGTACTAATGCATGCCAACCTATCCACCTAGCCTGAACTTAGTCTCAGAGATTCCCATGCATGCCTGTTCCCCATCAAGTCTTCACCACCAAGTCTCAGAGATTCCCACGCATGCCTTACACGTGTCACACCCTTGAATGCAACACTCCCACCTAGTCTGTACTAATGCATGCCAACCTATCCACCTAGCCTGAACTTAGTCTCAGAGATTCCCATGCATGCCTGTTCCCCATCAAGTCTTCACCACCAAGTCTCAGAGATTCCCACGCATGCCTTACACGTGTCACACCCTTGAATGCAACACTCCCACCTAGTTTGTACTAATGCATGCCAACCTATCCACCTAGCCTGAACTTAGTCTCAGAGATTCCCATGCATGCCTGTTCCCCATCAAGTCTTCACCACCAAGTCTCAGAGATTCCCACGCATGCCTTACACGTGTCACACCCTTGAATGCAACACTCCCACCTAGTCTGTACTAATGCATGCCAACCTATCCACCTAGCCTGAACTTAGTCTTAGAGATTCCCATGCATGCATGTTCCCCATCAAGTCTTCACCACCAAGTCTCAGAGATTCCCACGCATGCCTTACACGTGTCACACCCTTGAATGCAACACTCCCACCTAGTCTGTACTAATGCATGCCAACCTATCCACCTAGCCTGAACTTAGTCTCAGAGATTCCCATGCATGCCTGTTCCCCATCAAGTCTTCACCACCAAGTCTCAGAGATTCCCACGCATGCCTTACACGTGTCACACCCTTGAATGCAACACTCCCACCTAGTCTGTACTAATGCATGCCAACCTATCCACCTAGCCTGAACTTAGTCTCAGAGATTCCCATGCATGCCTGTTCCCCATCAAGTCTTCACCACCAAGTCTCAGAGATTCCCACGCATGCCTTACACGTGTCACACCCTTGAATGCAACACTCCCACCTAGTCTGTACTAATGCATGCCAACCTATCCACCTAGCCTGAACTTAGTCTTAGAGATTCCCATGCATGCATGTTCCCCATCAAGTCTTCACCACCAAGTCTCAGAGATTCCCACGCATGCCTTACACGTGTCACACCCTTGAATGCAACACTCCCACCTAGTCTGTACTAATGCATGCCAACCTATCCACCTAGCCTGAACTTAGTCTCAGAGATTCCCATGCATGCCTGTTCCCCATCAAGTCTTCACCACCAAGTCTCAGAGATTCCCACGCATGCCTTACACGTGTCACACCCTTGAATGCAACACTCCCACCTAGTCTGTACTAATGCATGCCAACCTATCCACCTAGCCTGAACTTAGTCTCAGAGATTCCCATGCATGCCTGTTCCCCATCAAGTCTTCACCACCAAGTCTCAGAGATTCCCACGCATGCCTTACACGTGTCACACCCTTGAATGCAACACTCCCACCTAGTCTGTACTAATGCATGCCAACCTATCCACCTAGCCTGAACTTAGTCTCAGAGATTCCCATGCATGCCTGTTCCCCATCAAGTCTTCACCACCAAGTCTCAGAGATTCCCACGCAATAATATTCAATCTTATTTACGCTTAATTATTTATTTTAAATAAGATTCCCACGCATGCCTCACACTTGTCACATTTTTTCATCATCAGATTCCACCAAGTCTTCCCCAAGACAAGACAACTCCCACCTAGTCTGCACCAATGCATGCCAACACTCCCACCTAGTCTGTACTAATGCATGCCAACCCATTTTGATGAGGACAATGCATCTCTCAAGGGGGTGGTAAATTAAAAATGTTGGATAAATATTTGGAGTGATTAAACTCCCCTCACTGATAAAGAGATTCTTAAAATCGTGTTAGTAGTTTCTTACAAATAAAGTAAAATAGTGATTATGTGTTTAAAATAATATTCAATCTTACTTACGCTTAATTATTTATTTTAAATAAGATTCCCACTTGTATGCCTTCCACGTGTCACACCTTTGCATCATCAGATTCCACCAAGTCTTCCCCAAGACAAGACAACTCCCACCTAGTCTGCACCTATGCATGCCAACACTGCCACCTAGCCTGCACCTATTCTGCAAGATTCCCACGCATGCCTTACACTTGTCACACCTTTGCATCATCAGATTCCACCAAGTCTTCCCCAAGACAAGACAACTCCCACCTAGTCTGCATCTATGCATGCCAACACTGCCACCTAGTCTGCACCTATTCTGCAAGATTCCCACGCATGCCTTACACTTGTCACGTTTCTGCATCATCAGATTCCACCAATGCATGCCAACACTACCACGCATGCCTTACACTTGTCACATTTTTGCATATTCAGTTTACTTGAAAACGAGTATAAATAGAGGGTCATTCTTGCAAGTTTTCATCAACCACTAACACTTTTATTCAGAGAACTCAGGCGAAACTTCTCATCCACCAAGCTTCTTCCTACATTGCAGTCATGTCGCTTCTTACCATGGGCCAAGAACACAGAGGAACTAGGGCAAACATTGCCTCATTCGTAAGTTTTTCTTGAACATTGCCTCTTTCGTATGTTTGTAATTAGTTTTTTAAAAGTCCAATATAATGATTTTTTATATTGTTTGTTTTTAAAGGATCCCAAGAAATTTCGTCAACGTTCACACCCAATGCCTTATCCAGACCCATGGTGCGTACCTTACATAGAGCGTGCGGGTTTCGGTCATGTAATGCATGTCGTAAATGCCACCATTGATGCCAAATTCATTTTGGCTCTGTGTGAACGTTGGAGACCTGAGACACACACCTTTCACCTACCAACTGGTGAATGTACCGTCACATTAGAGGACGTGTACATGCTTTTAGGTCTTAGAATAGATGGTAAGCCTGTGACCGGAAATGTTCAACAACCTAACCAAATATGTGTTCAAATGTTGGGGGTAGATCTGGTCGAGGGTGAGGGGTCTGCCAAAGCAAGGGGTCAGGGTATTAAATTATCTAGCCTACAGTTGTACCACGACTCCATAACTTTGACTGAGGAATCCTCCGAACAAGAAAAAGTCATAAAAACCCGGGTTTACATTATGCTATTGTTTGGGAACTTGCTATTTCCCGAAGGGACGGGAAATAGCATAAATTTTATGTACTTGAGTTTGCTCGGGGACATTGATAGAATAAGCACATATAGTTGGGGTTCTGCAGTATTAGCATTCCTATATAGCTCTTTGTGTAAAAATGCACAAAATGAGCACTGTACATTTTCTGGATGTACTTTTTTGCTTCAAACATGGGGGTGGTGGAGATTGCCGAGGCTAGCCCCAGAAAATCCTAATGACTACTCCTTCCCCTACGCAACTAGGTAAATTTATGATCTTATTTCATTTTGTATATTTATTCTATAAATATTTGTAACTAATATTATTTATCTTTTTTTGTTTAGGTTCATTACAACCGGACTGGATTACAGTCTTACCCCCAAAAATAAAATTATATTTTATCGTCAACTGTTGGATCGTCTCCGAGCACAGGATGTATTACCACTAAATCACTCAACTTCTAACTGATTTATTAATGTCATGCATTCTCGATAAATAACATATTTACTTTTTTCTTTGCAGTTTATTTGGAGGCCATATTTGGGATTGGAACATCAACCCAACCCCGAAGATGCAGCTGTTTGGACAGCAAAAACGGCCATAATGTGGTTCACCACTGTGGAGATGCACCAAAGTGACCGTGTCAAGCTTCAATTCGGAATGCATCAAGAAATCCCAGGCCCCCCAATGTCTATGGAACCTTGGCATCTAAAAAAAGTCAGCCACCAGTGGTATGCCCAAAATTGGAAGGAATTTGCTAAGGAGTTTCGAAAAATGTGGAAAGACCGTGCCCACTATGTTCTACAATTTCCGGTGGCGCCCAACGAAATGAAGCCGACAAGGGAATATGTGGAATGGTATAGAGCAAATACCAATCCAGAAATGATTGTGTCTGACCCGTTCTATTTGGACGATCCCCGGATGCAACAGCCATATTTCCAACAACAACAACCACCACAGTATTCCCAACAACAACAACCACCACCTTATTACCAACAACAACCACCACAACCATTTTACCAACAACAACCACCACCACCTTATTACCAACAACAACCACCACCACCATATTACCAACAACAACAACCACAACACATGTCCACCCCCCAACCAAATCAACAATACATACCACAAACTCAATCCCAATACCATGAAGACTACCAACAACAAACTCAACATTCCCACCACCATCAACAGTCCCAACACCTACCACAATATCAATCCCCCTACTTCCACCAATCCCAACACTTCCAACACGACAATTTCCCAACCTCTTCCAGTCCTCCACCTAGCCCCGACACGGGTATACAAGAGGACTACCAACAGGACTACTACACACCACAACAAACATTGCACTTTGGCCAACCCGATTCAACCCTAAACTACCAAAGACCACAATTCGAGGGCGCACCCAGCAGTAGTCAGTTTGTCCCACCGAGACAAAGCTTCGAGGGCGCAGAGGGGACCCGTCTTTCCTACAGCACTGAAGGGACTTCGACCGAACCACAACGGCAAGTGGCAAGGGGGCGCGTTAGGGCAAGGGGTGGTAATAGGGAAGCACCACCACCACGTGAACCGTCTAGGCGAGTAACTAGACCTCCCCCGTGCGGATCGTACAAGGGACCGCATCATATGTGATTAATCATATCTTTGTAATATTTGTCTTGTCTATTATTTAAATAAAAATATTTTCTGTTTATTATCTTTATATCTTTATCTTTATCTTTAAAAATATTGTCTATCATATCTTTATACATATGTAAATTAATTTTTTTTCCAAAAATTTACAAATAATATTAATTACTTATAAATTATATTAATATATATATATATATAAATTAATATATATATATAAATTAATATATATATATATATATCTTGTAAAAAAATTTATTTATATATATGTGTTAACATAAATTAATATACTTAATAAAAAACATAAATTTATAAATAAAAAAAAATTAAAAAAACAAAAAAAATAACATTAAAAAAAAAAAACAAAAAAAAAAAAACAAAAAAAATGGATTGGGCATAGGCGCCACTCCTAGTGGCGACTTGCCCTACCCATTAAGGGTAGGCGCCAACTAGGGTGGCGCCTAAGGGTAAAAAATGGCCAATTTTGGCCATTTGTGTAATTATTTTGAAAAATTGGATATTTTTGAAATTTTTTTAAAATTTTTGGATATTTTAAAAAAAAACTCCCAAATAACAGCTAATTACAATTACAAATATAACATTTTAAAGAACCATTTAAATAAGAGGCAACAAAGATTGGAGGAAATATTATTTTGACTAAAAATTGGGGTGTAGAGTCTATAGATTTATCACTTAAGTTATCAAATTCTAAAAAGGATAACTCTTTACATAACATATGTGTCAACAAAAAAAAAACTCTATAATAAATATGATTAGTTAATTTTGACTCTGTCATGATGACAAATTACAAACTAAAAAAAAATTCTTGTTTGACACATCAATTATGAAATCAAGCTAGAACAACTCAATATTTTTATTACAATAATAGCAAATGACAAAAAAAGAAAAAGAAAAAAGAGACAAAATTAGTTATTTTTGTCACAAACATCCTAAAATATCATTCATTGAAATAATCAAAGAAACAACCTGTTTTCACTCAAATCAAACAGGCTATATCCACAAATCACAACAAAAAATTTCCATTTTTGCTTCAAATATTTTTGGGTCTCCACTCACTTCTCTCAACCATTTACTTAAATGTACCTATCTATATCTAATCCTTCATCCTATGATATAATCAAGTTACATTTCCTCAGACATATACAAGACTTTGTGTTAATCCCCATTTGTCTGAGGTTTGTACTCTCATTTTTATATTTTAATCCTCAGACATTCAAAGCCAAAACCAAAACATCAGAAAAAAGTAAAGTCACAAACACAAGAACCAAAGATTATCTATCTTGTGAGGAATTTGAATTAAGGGGAAGAAAACAACATGTCTTTCACTGGAACTCTTGATAAATGCAAGGCATGTGACAAGACTGTTTATGTTGTTGATTTGTTAACTCTTGAAAATATTCCTTACCATAAACACTGCTTCAAATGTAGTCATTGCAAGGGTTGTCTCACGGTATGTTTTTTTTCTTCATATCTTGTTCTTAGATTCATCCTAGGTTCCTTTTAATGATTATGTTTTTTTTTATTCATATCTTGTTCTTTGATTCATCCTAGGTTTCTTTTAATGACTATGTTATTTTTTTTACTAATAAACTGGTTTAGATGAGTACATACTCTTCCATGGATGGAATTCTCTATTGCAAGACACATTTTGAACAGCTTTTCAAGGAATCTGGCAATTTTAGCAAGAACTTCGGTATCATCAAATCCATCATGTTTTTTTTATCTACATATGTCACATTTATTGATTTCACTAATAACTATGTTTTTGTCTTTCTTGACCTTAAATATAACAGCAAAGTCTTCTGACAAAACAAATGACATGGTATGTTTCTGTATCTTATAGTTTTATGTTTCAGAAATTTAAATTTATAATATATACACCGCTAAGAAAAGTAAAATAAATAGAGACTCCATTTAATCATGATTTAACCGTGACAAATATTTTATAAAACTCTATTTAATCACGATTTAACTGTGACAAATTTTGGATCTTGTCCAATAACTTGTGTTACACGTCTTTAAAGACGATCCTGTATGCATCTATAAGTACAAATATATATTGGTGTTATTTAATGGTGCTACTAATATGTTAAAATGTGTTGATGATCAACAGAATAGGACACCAAGTAGACTATCTTCCATGTTCAGCGGAACCCTGGACAAATGCGCGACTTGCTCTAAAACCGTCTATCCGCTGGAAAAGGTTTGTCGTAATCGTTAAAATTCTGCGTGAATCCGGATTATTGTTGTAAGAGAAGTTTTATGTTTTTGGTTTTATGAAATGTAGGTGACACTGGAAGGTGAATGCTACCACAAGAACTGCTTTAGGTGTGCTCATGCAGGGTGTCCTCTGACACATTCAAACTATGCTGCACTTGATGGTGTCCTCTACTGCAGGGTCCATTTTGCGCAACTTTTCATGGAGAAAGGTAACTATAGCCATGTACTCAAATCTGCACACAAGAGGAATGGTTCTTCTCCACCTTCTGAACCAATTGAAGTTGTTGAAGAGCCTTCGCAATCACCAGCAGAAGAAGCTCCTCAAGATCCACCAGAAGAAGCCTCTTGAACGAAAACAGTTAAAATAACATAAAAATTTCCTTCCTCCGTTTGTTTTGGAGCAAGGTTGTTTTTTAGTTAAAGTTTACTGTCTAAAACATTTATTCAAAGTTGTTTTTTCAGTTTTATTTGTAAGCTTTAACATGAGAGGTTGTTTATGTGTTCAAAGGTTTCAAACCAAATATTTGAGCAATACAATATATTCTTTCATTTTTTATTTATTTTGTCTTACACTTTTCCTATAAGTACTCATTTTGCTATGTTTATGAAAATATTTATGTTCTATGGGTTGTTTGATTCTATGGATGTTCTTTAATGAAACTTGAGGTTATGGATGGAAAATGTAGGTTTATAGATGATTTTCTGGTGTGAAAAATGTTGTTTTCTGAGATCTAGAAGTGTAACTGAGTCGCGACAATGTTTGACTTTGTTGTGACATGAATATGTTTGTTGATTGTATCATAATTAATAAACAATACTCTTATGGATCCAAAAATTATATTGGCTTACAAGTTAAAATGCATTTCATTCATTTAAGTATAATCTAAGTTAATAATTTGATATATTTTGGATAATATTAAAATTTTCTTTAGCTTTTAAGTTAACAATTCCCAACTAATGATGCAATATAATGAGAAATAAAAAATAACTTATATCACTATCCCATCTAAAATAAAATTAATTTCAAAAACTTTATTAAAATAAATATATCAATATTATATATTTTAAACTTTTTTAGTGGTAAATATTATGCATTTATAATATTATGTTATATTAATAGTATATTATTCTTTTAATATTTTTTAGTATTATTCCAAGTATATGTTATACCTATATTTTTCTTTTTAATCTTTTTATATAAGTCAAATTTTTATATTTTTTAATTTTTAGTTATATTCTACTGTTTGTTATGAATAGGATTCTTGGCTCCTAAACATGCTTCCTATAAGAATTGGCTAACGTTTGTCATTGCATTTGGGACCACTTCAACGTTGAATTTCAACAAATAGTTTCAAGTAAGTTTATTCTGCCTTAGATTTTATTTAATTAAACTAAGATAAATGTGAGATATTGGATCGAATTTTAGTATGGTCGAAGTGTAGCTTTTTGGTTCGATAATTTGAAAAAATCTTAGTATGTCGTCGAAGTCTGTTCACATGTTGTAGTCGAAGCATGTTAGGATTGTTAGCATGTCGAGTTGGGCATGTTTGTTGTGTCAAATTGTTTAAGTTAGTTTGTTCTCTAAATTAGCTAGTGTAATGGGTTTGTGTGTAAAAGCTCATTAGGTTAGTGTGTTAGTTTTTTTTATAAATAACATACTAGTCTCTCATCATTGTACAACGCAAATCCTAATTAAGGTGAGAGAGGTTATTTGTTATTCTGTAATACTTGTAATCTTGTTTCAAAGAGAAAGTAAAGAATAACAGTTTATAACCAATTTCATTGTGTTCTTATTGTTTTCTTCTTTTCTACCCTTGTGGATTTCTTACCGATCAAGAAATCAACCATATTTTGTAATTCGGCATCGTTTTCACAACAAATTGGTGCGGTGAGCGTGGAGAAGATGTTGTCAATAAAGTATGAGATTGAAAAGTTCACCGGAGTGAACGATTTCGGTCTATGGCGCTTGAAGATGAAAGCCCTACTAGTTCAACATGGTTGTTTAGAAGCGTTGAAGGGAGACGCATCCATGGACGTTGCGTTAAAGGATAAAGAAAAAAAGCTTATGGTAGAGAAATCCCACAACACCATCTTATTGAGCCTTGGTGATAAGGTTCTTCGACAAGTTTCGAAGGAGACGACGACGTCAGGTCTTTGGGAGAAACTCGAAAGTTTGTACATGACCAAATCATTGGTCAATCGCCTCTACCTAAAGCAAGCAATATAATCATTCAAGATGAGTGAAGACAAAGTTCTTGTTGAGCAGTTGGATATTTTCAACAAGTTGATTCTTGATCTTGAAAATATCGATGTAAAAATCGAGGATGAAGATCAAGCGTTGTTATTGTTGTGTGCTTTGCCCAGAATTCATGTTCACTTCAAAAAAAACTTTCTTATATGAAAGAGAGTCTCTGACCTTTGAAGAAGTTCAATCAACCTTGTACTCTAAGGATTTGAACGAACGAAAGGAGCATAGGTCATCTTCAACTGGTGAAGGTCTGTCGGTTAAGGAGAAATTCACAAAGAGAGATGGCAAGTTCGACAAGAAGGGTAAAAGTTAGCAGAAATCTTATAGTGGCGATGCATCTGGTATTCAATGTTATCACTGTAAGAAGGAGGGTCATACAAGAAAAGTGTGCCCTGAACGCCTGAAAGATCATGGAGGTAAAGATAATGGCAACGCAACCATTGTTCAAGACGATTTCGACTCATCTGATGTTCTTGTGGTTTCAAGCGACGACTCAATTATAATTTGTTACTTGGAATATAATGTATACATGGGGTTGGGGTTGTGCCATCTTCCATGCACCAACGAATCATCATATGGCGTCTAGATGGTATTGTGGAGAATATAGAAGCAGACCAAGGTTACTTCAAGACTCCTATCAACCATGTCGACAGATGCCAATTCGATAAACATTTGGCCAATATCGCTCCTTCTGATCCGATCAATTTTGCATTTACTCCAGATAACAATGCCTAATGTTCCCTCTATTTACACCCCAACAATGGATTTCACTGGGATAAAGAGGTGGTAGGAGAAGACGACTTTGGATATCTAGGAGCGTTAGGAGTCGACCCCATAGGTTGGGGAAGTGAATTCAGTGTTGATGACTGTGTTCGAAGCTCTAAAAAGGATTTCGGCTTACATAGCCGAAAACAAACAACAATCGGCATTGGAGGCTGAAGTCAAAAACATAGTTGTCGAAGCCAACAAGGAGTTCCATCAAATAGGTCCTGGAAAGGACTTCGATCTAGAGCCACCTGATAAGGTTCAGGATGAAGATCAAGGCCAGAGGCTCGACGTCATCTATGATGAAGAGCCTTTGGGATTCGAGAAGGATTCGTTGGCAACAAATATTAAAATGATGGCCCAAGATCCACTTGAGGAAATAAACTTGTGAGAAGGATTGACAAAAAGGCCAACTTACATTAGCGCCAATATCAGCCCCCAACTCAAAGTCGAATTGATTCAGTTGCTGAAGGAGTTCAAGGACTATTTCATGTGGGATTACGATGAGATGTTTGGTTTGAGCAGAGATCTGGTCGAATTGAAGCTGCCAATCAAGCCTGAAAAAAAAGCCTATCAAGCAGAATCCAAGGCGATTTGCACCTGCAATTCTCTCGAAGATCAAAGAGGAGGTCGAAAGGCTTCTTCGTTGTAACTTCATCCGTACAGCTAGGTATGTTGAATGGTTAGCCAATATTGTACCTGTCATTAAGAAGAATGGTACTTTGAGGGTGTGCATAGATTTTACAGACTTAAATACTCCAACCCCAAAGTATGAATATTCTATGCCTGTGGCGGAGATGCTAGTCGATTCTGCCACAGGTCATGAGTATCTTAGAATGCTCGATGAATATTCTGGATATAATCAGATATTCATTACGAAAGAGGATGTCCCAAAAATGACATTTCGATGTCCTGGAGCCTTAGGAACCTATGAATGGGTGGTGATGTCTTTTGGTTTGAAGAATGTTAGGGCAACATACCAAAGAGCAATGAATTCGATCTTCCATGATTTTATAGAGACTTTTATGCAAATTTACATAGATGATATTATTGTTAAGTCTGTTTCAGGGAAGAGCCATATAGACCATCTTCGATTATCCTTCGAAAGGATGAGAATACATGGTCTAAAAATGAACCCTCTCAAATGTGTTTTTTGTGTGCAGACAGGGGATTTCTTAGGCTTTGTGGTCCACAAAAAGGGAATTGAAATAAACCAGAATAAGACCAAGGCCATAATGGAGGTGAAAGCGCCATCAACGAAGACGGGATTGCAGTCACTACTGGGCAAGATCAATTTCCTGAGGAGATTCATCTCAAACCTAAGTGGAAAAACGCAAGCCTTTTCGCCTTTGCTTCGACTCAACAAGGAAGGATTCGAATGAGGGAAGGCTCAGCAAGAAGCGTGGGACAAAATTAAAGAATACATGAGTCATCCACAATTTTGACGCCACCTTATAGGAATAGGAGTATGAGATTGTACATATCTGCATCTGACAAGACTTTAGGGAGCATGTTGGCTCAAGAGGATGATAATGGCGTCGAAATAGCTATTTACTACCTTAGTAAGGTCTTGAATGATGCAGAAACTAGGTATAACATAGTTGACAAATTATGTTTATGCTTGTATTTTTCTTGTACGAAGTTGAAGCATTATATAAAACATGTTGATGTTTATGTTTCATCTCACTTTGATATCATTAAACGTATGTTTTCTAAACCAATTTTACACAGTCGAATTGGAAAATGGGCACTAGCTTTAACTGAATATTGCTTAACGTATGTGCCATTAAAAGATGTTAAGGGACAAGTGGTAGAAAACTTTATAGTCGACCACTCCATAGCTGAGAATGCACTGGACTATCTCAAATTAGAACCATGGAAGTTGTACTTCGATGGGTCTAGCCACAAAGATAGAACATGCATAGGAGTTCTAATTATTTCTCCTAATAAAATTCCAACAAAACTCAAATACAAAGTAGAGGGCCTCTGCTCGAACAATGAGGCTGAACATGAAGCTCTCATAGTCGGACTTGAGATATTGTTGGAATTGGGGGAAACTCAAGTCAAAATAATGGGTGACTCAGAGTTAGTTATAAAACAAATTACAAAAGAGTACAATTGTGTTAAAGAGAATCTCATTATTTACTTCATAATAGCCAGTCGATTGCTAAAAAGATTCGAGATGGATAATATTCGACACATACCTCGATTGGAAAATCAAGTGGTAATGACTTGGCTCAAATTGCATCTGGGTATAAAACTTCAAAAGAAAAATTGCAAAAAGTCATTGAAGTCAGAGGAAACATTGTGTCGACCAGATTAGCCCCATCAGACTTGGAAAAGACAAAGGTGGGATATGCTGATAAAGAAAACTTAGAAATATTGGCAATAGATAACTTGAAAGAAGGAGATTAGAGGAAACCAATAGTGGAATATCTACAAAATTCAATGGTGTCCGCCGATCGAAAAACCAGGTATCGAGCTTTAAGTTATTTTCTTTTGGGGATGGAATTGTTCAAAAAGACTCCTGAGGGAGTTTTGCTTAAATGTCTTAGTAAGTTAGAGGCATATTTAGCCCTTTCGACTATCCATAGTGGGGCATGTGGGACGCACCAAGTTGGACATAAGATGAAATGACTTCTATTTCACCAAGGGGTGTATTGGCTCACCATGCTGAAAGACTGCATCGAATTTTCCAAAGGATGCCAAGAATGTCAGGTACATGCAGGCATACAACATATCCTTGTAAGTGAAATGCACTCTATAGTCAAACCTTGGCCTTTTAGAGGATGGGCTTTGGATTTTATTGGGGAAATTCGACCACCATCATCAAGAACCAGAGGTATATCTTGGTTGGCATTGATTATTTTACAAAATGGACCGAAGTTATACCTTTACCAAATGTAAGCCAAGAAGATTTGATCGAATTTATCCATAAACACATTATTTATAAATTTGGAATCCCATAGACTATCACAACAGATCAAGGGTCAGTATTTATTGGTCGAAAGATGGAAGAATTTGCTAAGGAAATGGGGTTCAAATTGTTAACGTCTACGCCATATTATGCCCAGGCTAATGGTCAAGTCGAAGTAGCTAATAAGGTGATTATTGGTTTGATTATGAAGCATGTGGGGGAGAAACCTAGAAATTGGCACAAAACTTTAGATCAGATTTTGTGGGCATGTCAGACCTCTCCCAAGGAAGCCACTAATTCGACCTCTTTTCGACTGACCTTTGGACATGATGCAGTTTTACTTGTAGAAATTTATTTACAATCCACAAGAATTCAGAGGCATCATGAAATCCCATCAGAATCATACTGGAACATGATGTTGGATGAGCTAGTCGATCTAGATGAAGAGAGACTAAATGCCTTGTGTAAGACCCCAATTTTGACCCTAAGAGCCCTCATGCTATTCTCATCATATGCATTAACATTAGGATCACACCTTGGCATCCTCCTTACCCCTCATTCATTGGGTTTGGGTTGGGAGAGATCACCAAGCACATTTGATTGTATCATACTTCCTTTTTTCTTTGTTTACTAACTAAAATACCAAAAATATGTCATTGTATAGTGTAACTCTTTTTGTAGGTAGTGCACATTCTCACCTTTGATCTATCAAGCTCATATATAGGGTTCAAGACCCTCATTACAAGGAGCTCAATCAAGAATTGCACTACATTGACTCTAAGTATCATATATGGATCCCCATGATCTTCATATGTTATTTTGATCAATAAATCATCAAGAGTTTGGAGTTGGTTTGCCTTGGAAACCCTAATTCATCTAGGTATCTTGTGTGACTTCTTCAACAAGTTTCCTAAACAATTGATCAAATATTTAAAGGGATACTTCACATTTCATCATATTATGCATATATGATCCTCCATGAGTCCCAAAAGTCAAGATAATATCAAGCTAGCAAGTTGGTTCATGGTGGTTGGCCAGAGGAATTCAACTGGTCAAAACTGGGGTTCCCTAGACCCTATCTCCTAAACGTTTTATCATATGAAAATGATTCTAAGAGAAACGTTACTCTAAATGACATTATAAACAACTTTCATGTTGAGGTCAAGAGCTAGTTTTGCTTCTAAAGTCACTCTTTATGGTGAAAGATTATAGGTCATTTTGTCTAAACCCTAATTTGGAAGTCAACTTCCCAAGACCATAACTTGCTCAATTTTTATGAGATGAAATCCATTAAAGTTTCATGATCAAATTCAAGATGTCTACTTAAACTTTTATGTTTGTAGGAAGTGCAAATTCAACTTTCAAATGCATGTGATAGAGGGAAACATTATAGGTCATTTTGGGCCAATACCATTGAACAAGTGATTTTCCCCAACTTCTAAAATGCATAACTCCTTCATGTTAAATCCATATGAGGTCAAATTTGTGACCAAATTGACGAGATTTTGAAGAGCTATAACTTTGATGAATGAACTTTTCTCATTTGAAGTCCATAGAAAAAGTTACTCAGGATGGAAGAAGTGAACATATGGCTTGATACTTAGAATGTTTTTTGATATGTTTGATTTTCCAAACTTCCGCCTCAAAATTCATCATGATTCAAGCTTCAAATGAAAAAGTGTTCAACATGAAAGTTGTTCCTATTGATCTAACCTTTTCAAAAAGTCCAAATTCATCTCATTTGGACAAAGTATGAATGACTTGCACATGACTTAAAGTTGAAGGACCATTTGAAAGATTTGAAGTTCCACTTTTCATACACGATTGCATGGCTTTTCAACATGATTTTAGCATTGCTTACACACAATTTTGGACCTAAGTGCATCATTTGATGGACCTATCACACGGACATACAAGCATGCAAGTGAGATTTCCAACTTTGGCCAAAAATGGAAGTGTGCAATTATCAATCTCCTTGGCTGTAAATAGAAGCTCCATTGCTCAGAATTAAGGACCCTGGCACGCAAGCTTTGAATCAGCAACCCTAAACTCTCACATTCAAAGGATAAGTTTGAAGATTTCCTTTGAAAATCGAGTTTGAATCTCTCACTATTTTTGAGATTGAAACTCCAATAGTCTTTCTTTCTCTTTGATCCATTTCCACTGCATCAAGCATCTGAAGCAAGGCCAAGCATAATTGAGAGAAAGATCGTGTCAATCTGAAGCTACATTGAAGGTGATTTTCAGAACTTTTAATCTCTTCGATTCTCACTTGATTCTCCATTATTCTTTTGATTTTTGGTTGTCTGAAGTCCTGCCAATGTAGGTGTTGATTCTAAGTGTTGGCAGCAATTTTGGTACAACAAAGAGTGTTCACAAGATGTCATGTGTGATGTCTTAACATGAGATATCCTATGTACCTGCTGGAGTTAAAGAACATATGCAAGCAGGATTGTTTCAGAATGCCACATACAATGACAAGACTTCTGATATTGGTTGTACCTGCTGGAGCTTAAATGGAAGACATGTTCATGCAGGATTGTTTCAGATGACATACACAATGTCATGGTATCTGATATGGCTGTACCTGTTATAATAGGAAATTGGATTATGCAGGATTTTTCCAGGATGTCAGACCCGATGTCATGACATCCTGTACACAGAACATTCAGTATGAATGTCTGGTATTTTGTGATTGCACAATTAATGGCAATCATTGGATGATTGAAGATATGGCTAGCTGGCGCATTCAATCATGGATTACAACCATATTTTCTTATTTTCCAAGGAGATCTCTACAGCTGTTATTAAAAGATTTGATTGGAAAATATATTTAGGGTTTCAAGATGTCCAATGCTTCTATAAAAAGGGACTTAGAAAACCTGTTTGATTACACAACCAAGACTGAGCGAAATTGAGAGAGAGTGCTAGGGTTTGTGAAATTCTGGCGTAGTCAGAATTCAGATGTTCTACTCCAAGTCATGACATCTGATCCAATATTGTCACTAATACAGCAAGACAGTTATACAAATTAAACCTTGTACTAATATCCACATGTTCACAGATGTCACGACATCTGCTTCTACGTCACCCTAGAATGGAGGAACACCTAGTTCTGTGCATCTGGTAGAAAGACTCAGTAGAGATCAACCATAGCTCTAATTTCTGTTATTTTCCTACACAGTTATCAGCAAGATGTCTCAATAGTGATTTGAACATCATCTGTTACATTATTCCAGTTTGCTGGCCTTGTACTTGTATTTCCTAAAATAAAGGTTGAACAAGTTAATCTAATTTCCACTTATTATGGTGCTAACAAATAGGCTATTTGTTAGGTTCATTAAATGTAATTCAGTTGTTAGTTTCCTGGATTTTTGCTCAGTTGTTGGATTCCTGAAGAATAGCCTGAGAAAATTATTGAAACAGAAAAACTAATCACCCTACAATTTAGCACATGCTATCAGGAATGAATGTTACAACATTCAGTTTGACAACCAGAACATATACCTCATGCTGATTCAGTTATGTTCCTGAAAACAGTCTGTGCTAAATTTGATGTACTGCAAAAGACTAACTAGTCTCTACTTCAGTATCAGCATACATGACTAACTGTCAAGGCATCCAGTTTGACAGTTTCACAATGATCCTTTGGCCAAGTCTGTTATCCTATTGGAGACCAGGCTGAAACAAATACTGAACTGAAGCAGAAAACCCAACCTGCCTATTATTCAGTATGTGCTGTTAGAGATGAATGTCAAAACATTCTGATTGACATTCAAACTGAAGGTTATGTATCAGGTCTGTTATTATCTTGACAAGCAGACTGAATTACAAGCTAAGTTAAGGCAGACAGGATTATAACATGCAGAAGAAAAACAAACACAGGAAATTGTTAACCCAGTTCGGTGCAACATCACCTACTCTGGGGGCATACCAAGCCAGGAAGAAGATCCACTATCAGCAGTATTAATTCAGAGTTAAACTCCCCCGTTTACAACTCATCACTTAATCCCTACCCAATGCAATCTATACCTAGGAACTCCTAGATAGAAACCTCCAATTTCCATTCCTATCACTACAAAAACAATGTAATGTTAAACAACTTGAACTTACTTCACAGCTTCGTTCAAGACCATAACAACTCTTGCCTACAGGCTTTGAGTTACAAATATTCTCAGCTTTGAACACTGAGAAACACATGGTAACCTTCCCACGGGTTGGGTGGTTTACCTCACACACACCCCTAATTTTTCAATCTATGAGGCTTACAAAAACTAGGTTACAATTTGCTATTTATAACCTACTCACCCAACTGGATTTGGGCCTTCAGAAATCGCAGCAAACTTCTTCTTTGCTGTTACAAAGTCAGCAGAAACTTTCTGCTACAAATAAGGTCTTCAAGAATTTAGTTCCTAAAATCTCTCCATATATATCTCCATATTTAGAGCCTATATATTCTGATTGAGTCTTTAAGACCTCCACATGGAAGTTAGGATATTCACCAAATATCCTCACTAATCCCAGAATATATATTGAATTACTTAATTCAGTTTTCTACACATGTGCGATGTCACAGGCATGATGTCGTGACATCGTACATGACATGTTGGTCCAGATGTTGAACTTCTTCAACTCAACATATTAAAACAACAGAGATGATTACATTATTTGTTTTACAAAATTAATGCCAATCCTAAGGTATTAACAGTTTGTGTCTGTTTAGTCGTAAGACTTGTAGGTCATTCAAGTCATCCATTGATGATTGAATTGGACTGATTTGTGGTTGTAATTTGTCACTCTAAAGCTGTTAAGCAAGAGTGTGTGTCCACTTGATCAAAGCTATGAAGCAAGATCAAGTGTGTGTCTTCTTGATCAAAGCTATGAAGCAAGATCAAGAGTGTGTCTTCTTGATTGAAACTGTGAAGTAAAATCAAGAGTTTGTAATTGAAAAGTATTTTCTTTTCACAAGGGATTGTTGTTTAAAATCACGGGTGTGTGATTGTAAGGGAAGTGAGTGGGTTCTCATATCTAAGAGTGCTTAGGTAGAACTTGCACGGGTAGAGATTAGGTGAGAAAGACTATAACTTGTTGAAGTGTATGGATAGTCTTTGAACTAATTCTATTTTAGTGAATTTCCTTCCTGGCTTGGTAGCCCCCAGACGTAGGTGAGTTGCACCGAACTGGGTTAACAATTGCTTGTGTTATTTGTTTTACCATTCTGTTTATTTATCCATTATGTGTTGACAGATATCAGTGTCGTAACATTACCTTCGACATCTTATATCTGATACCAGAATTTCAATTGGTATCAGAGCAGGCATCCTGCTCTGGTTCTGGGTGAGATCTAGGGACAATACTTTCTGGTACAATGGAAAGAGATGGAGGATCTGTTCATAGGCCACCAATTTTGGATGGTTCTAACTATGACTATTGGAAACCTAGAATGGTAGCCTTTTTAAAATCCCTTGATAACAAGGCTTGGAAAGCTGTCTTGACAGGCTGAGTGCACCCTATAGTCACTAAAGAAGGAGAAGCCACTACTGAGAAGAAGCCTGAAGAACAATGGTCCAAGGAGGAGGATGATCTTGCTCTTGGAAACTCTAAAGCCTTGAATGCAATATTCAATGGGGTAGACAAGAATATTTTCAGGCTGGTAAATAATTATGAAGTGGCCAAAGAGGCTTGGAACATTCTCAAGGTCACTCATGAAGGCACCACTAGGGTAAAGATGTCTAGACTTCAGCTGCTCACCTCCAAGTTTGAAAACTTAAGGATGAAAGAAGATGAAAACATTCATGAATTTCACATGAGTATCCTTGAGATTGGTAATGCTTCAGGAGCCCTGGGAGACAAGATGACAGATGAAAAGTTGGTGAGAAAAATACTTAGGTCACTCCCTAAGAGATTTGCAATGAAGGTAACTGCCATAGAAGAGTCTCAAGACATCTCCAACATGAGGGTAGATGAGCTAATTGGTTCCCTCTAAACCTTTGAATTAGGGTTGAATGATGGTGTTGAAAGGAAAACAAAGAGCATTGCCTTCATGTCAAACACATAAGAGGATAAGAGTCAGGAGAGTGATGAAGATCTTGTCAATGAAGTTGCTATATTGGGGAGGCAGTTCAATAAACTGTTGAAAAAGATGGATGTAAGATCAAAGGCAAATGTCAAGAACATCTCATCTGACATCAGTAAATCCAACAATGCTGGAAGAAAAGCAAGAGCAGATGAGAAGACCAAAGAAGGAAAAGAGATTCAGTGTTATGAATGTGAGGGGTATGGACACATCAGGACTGAATGTGGAACCTACCTCAAGAAACAGAAGATGAGTCTTGCTGCCACATGGTCTGATGAGAGTGATACTGAAGAGGCTGCAAATCTTGTGATTGCTTTGACAGGAAGATGGGGGTCTGATGAAGACTCAAGTGATGATGAAGTAACCTTTGAATAATTGGCCTCTACCTACAGAAAGTTATGTCTCAAAAGTGTAGAGTTGTGCAAATAGGTTGATAGCCAGAAGAAGGAAATTACTCAACTTGAGAACGAGAAGATAGAATACTTGGAAACCATCTCCAAGTTACAAACAGAAGCGGTGGTTCTGAAAGCCAAGCTAGACAAAAATCCACAAGCTGAAAATCAAAAGATAGCACAGCTGGAAAGTGAGAAGGCAGACCATGCTAAAACCATCTCAAAATTGAAGACTGAAGTCATGCTTCAAAATTCTAAATTAGAAGAGATGACCAAGTATGTAAGGATGTTAAGCAATGGGTCTGACTCCTTAGACAAGATTCTTCAAACTGGATAAATAACAGGAGACAAATCTGACATTGGGTATAATAACTCAAAACCTGAGAGCAGTGACACTGGTGTCAAACCTCAAGCCAAACTTAAGTGCATTCAAAAACTTGTGATGTCACATCACATGTCACAGCACCAAAGGAGAAAACAGTTGAAAGGAAAACACCAAAGATGGAGATGCCATTACTGTGGGAAATTTGGTCATCTAAAGCCTTTCTGCTATAAACTGTATGGCTATCCTAGATCTGCTCATCATCAGGATCACCATCAATTCAGACCTAAACATCACATGCCTATCATCAAAAAGCAATGGGTCCCTAAGACTAATGTCACAAGTCTGATAGCTCACATTCTCCTTAGAATCTCAGCCAAAGAAGAATGGTACCTTGATAGTGGATGCTCCAGACACATGACTGGAAACCAAGACCTGCTAACTGATCTGCATTAACATGTTATAAGTCATGTAACCTTTGGAGATGGAGCAAAAGGTGAAATCAAGGGAACAAGTAAGCTTGATTGCCTTGGAGTACCTAGACTTGACAAGGTTCTACTAGTCAAAGGCTTAACTGCAAACCTCATAAGCATTAGCCAACTATGTGATCAAGGTCTGAATGTTAACTTCACCCAAACTGAATGTCTAATCCTGGACATAAAGAGTGAAGTGATTATGAGAGGAATCA
Organism: Lathyrus oleraceus; assembly: GCF_024323335.1. Classification (NCBI taxonomy): domain Eukaryota; kingdom Viridiplantae; phylum Streptophyta; class Magnoliopsida; order Fabales; family Fabaceae; genus Lathyrus; species Lathyrus oleraceus. Next base: position 435,509,200 of record NC_066582.1, on the reverse strand, counting down.
GGACCAAAGACAATTGCTACATATGGAGCTCTCAATTGGATTGTCCCTTAAAGTATTGGGTGAGTACAGATGCCCTCAAGAGTGATAAAAAACAAGGCTGGGGAAAATGTCACACAAAGATGTCACACCAGAAGCCCAGAGGAGAAAAGGTTATGATGGCTCAAAAAACTGAGAGGCTAGACCAAACAGGTGGACATTTGACCAGTCACAGGGAGAATGGAACTGTTGGGACCAAGCCACAAAGGACTCTGTGAAAAAAGGCCAAGGACAATATGGAGAAGATTTGGATGACACCTGTGAAAGGTATAGAAGATGATAGCAGTTGGGCTCAACTGGGTTGGATGAACCTATTACTGATTGTATACAATGTCACACATGATGTCATAACATTGTATTATGACTTCCTAAATGCTGAAGCCAGGTCCAAAAATCAGATTCAACACAGATGGACAAAGTACTGTTCTAGCTATTATCACTCCATTAGGAAATTTGCGAAAGACAAATTCAGAAGTCTAAAGCTTGGACTAGAACTAGCAGACAAGCTTGCAAGGAATTTGGGTAAAATTGAATATAAGGAAGGGAAATTAGGGATTTGGACTCTTGAGAAATTATGGCAATTAAAAAGAAATAAAAATGATGTCTGCCTTTTTAAAAGAAAGAGCCACATTAATGATAAATCACTCCCAAGCTTTGAAAATAATATCTATTCCCTTAGCACACGCTACCTAAACTCAGCAATCGCCATTTCCATTCAACTTCTAAGAAAAGCTCAGCTAGGGCAAAGAAACCTTCCTCAAAAGTCCTACAACATGTCTCAACATCCATCATCATCTGGCTCCAAATCCTCCTAACATGCAAAGACTTCATCTATGGAGTTTGTAGATGAAGATGTAATGGACGTCACTCCTCTGTGCATGATACCGGGCGACACCACAGGTACCTCCTCCAATGCTGGAGATAAGCAAGGTAATACCTCTGGTAACTCCTCTCTTCCTAAAGACATGTATTACACTGATCGCGCTATAAGGAGACTGGTTACTAGAATTCTGAGTGAAGGACATAAAGTTGAAGGGGTCTCTACCCCTCTGTCCAGAAGGGAACCCTCTCCTGAGGGAGAACCCCATGCTGATAAAGATGATGATTCATCTAGATCAGAAAAAGAGGTGGATGCTGAAGGGCTTTGCTCTCTAGGTAAAACCCTACCTAGCAAGAAACAAAATGTGCCTCAAGAAAATATTATTGATCTAGAGGAAGAAAGCACTGGAGGAGAGGATGATCCTTTGGTTCATCTGGTTAAACCCAACGTAGCTGAGAAACTGAGAACTAAGAAAGGAAAAAGTATGGCTAAAATGAGAGCTGCTAGAGTGAAAAAGACTGCAGGAATAGGACCCTTAAAACCCTGGAGCAAGGTTGAGGTTGGGAAAAGAAAAGAAAGAGACAGCTCTGACTCTGAGGAGGATGTTAAAGACGATGTCCCAGACATCTCCCCTGCAAAAAGGCAGGTTGTTCAGAAATCTCCTGGCAAGGCTGCTACTGTTCATCTAGACAATATCTCCTTTCATTTGGAAGATGGAGCAGCAAAGTGGAAATATGTCATTCAGAGAAGAGTAGCCATTGAAAGAGAACTTGGACAAGAAGCTGTAAAGGTAAAGGAGGTTATTGAGCTGATCAAAAATGCTGGACTCATGAAGACTGTGGTAACTCTACCCCAATGCTATGAGGGGTTGGTTAAAGAGTTTATTGTTAATATCCCTGAGGATATTCTTGATAAGAACAACAGGGAATTTTGCAAGGTATTTGTAAGAGGCAAATGTGTGAAATTCTCACCAAGTATCATCAACAAGTTCCTAGGAAGAGGAATGGATGGAGGAGTAGACCTAGAAACCACAGACAATGAGGTCTGTAGGGTTATCACAGCTGGCCAAGTTAAGGAATGGCCTAGTAGAAATAACTTATCAGTTGGAAAGCTCAGTGTTAAATATGCCATCCTGCACAAGATTGGCTCAACTAATTGGATTCCTACTAATCATGCCTCTACTAACTCCATCAATCTTGGAAGAATCATTCATGCTATTGGAACAAGGGTTAACTATGATTTTGGCAAGTTCATATTTGAACAAACCATTAGACATGCTTCTACAAATGCTGTGAAGTTACCCATTGCCTTCCCCTCCCTTATTTGTGGCATTATCCTGAGCCAACAACCAGGGATTCTGAGCACAAGTGACATTCCAAGCAGGAGAAAATCCCCTCTGTCCATTCATTACAAGCTGTTTGAGGGAAGTCATGTCAATGATGTCATGACATCTGCCAGAAGGGAGTCTACATCTAAAGGAAGCCTGATTGACCAACTAAAAGAGACCTGCAAAGAATTGGACAATGGTATAAGGGTGGCCAAGGCCAGAAAAGAAGCTTTAGAAGTTCTCATCTGTAGCCTGGAAAGGGAAGACATAGAAAAGGCTCGAAAGGACTCAAATACAAGATCCCAATCCAGTTCTGAAAGCTCAGAAGACTCTGAAGGTGCAGGTGAAGATGAAGATGAAGGTGAAGGTGATACTTCTTCTTCTAATTAATGGTTCCTGCCTGAATTGAAGACTGGGAGGTGTGGTGGAAGCTGGGCTGCTGTTTGGAAGGCTGTTGTCTAGATTGGTTTTTGTTTTTGTATTTTGTGGCAGTCCTCTTGATGCCTGTTATGTAATATTTAGGACTCTTAATGAGTTCCTTGGATTTGTTCATTGTCTCAGCTTTCAGCTGTGTATAATGATGGTTTGTACTACATGAATATTATGTTTTAACATGTTTAATGTTATAACATCTGTCCTGACATTCTCTGACAGACTAATGGACATTTATTTTGTCTGATTGGTCACCTTTGGTCAATTTTGACTAAAAAGGGGGAGAAGTGTTGATATGGAAGCAGTTGTGGAGAGATGTGTGTGGCTGGACTGGAAGACAGCTATTATTGAAAGAAGTGCACAGGTGTTGATGTTGAAGCAGATGTCAGTATGACATTCTGGCTGGTACAGGTGCTGGAGTTACAGTAGTTGTTATTTGATGAATGCACAGGTTTAGGGGGAGAAGAAGTACCCTTGTGCATTATGCATTTGTGTGTCTTACTAGTTGCATCCATAACTAGTAATTCTGATTGTTGCACAGATTTAGGGGGAGGAGAAGTACCCTTGTGCATGTGTGTATTACTAGTAGCCATAACTAGTAATTGTTTTGCTTCTTCTGCTGATTAAACTACTGTTATGTGGTTTAAACTGCTGATAGTTTGCCTTGTGAACAAAAAGGACAGATATATGTTTTAGCCAAAATTTGCCAAAGGGGGAGTTTGTTGATTCTAAGTGTTGGCAGCAATTTTGGTAAAACAAAGAGTGTTCACAAGATGTCATGTGTGATGTCTTAACATGAGATATCCTATGTACCTGCTGGAGTTAAAGAACATATGCAAGCAGGATTGTTTCAGAATGCCACATACAATGACAAGGCTTCTGATATTGGTTGTACCTGCTGGAGCTTAAATGGAAGACATGTTCATGCAGGATTGTTTCAGATGACATACACAATGTCATAGTATTTGATATGGTTGTACCTGCTATAATAGGAAATTGGATTATGTAGGATTTTTCCAGGATGTCAGACCCGATGTCATGACATCCTGTACACAGAACATTCAGTATGAATGTCTGGTGTTTTGTGATTGCACAATTAATGGCAATCATTAGATGATTGAAGATATGGCTAGCTGGCGCATTCAATCATGGATTACAACCAGATTTGCTTATTTTCCAAGGAGATCTCTACAGTTGTTACTAAAAGATTTGATTGGAAAACATATTTAGGGTTTCAAGATGTCCAATGCTTCTATAAAAAGGGACTTAGAAAACCTGTTTGATTACACAACCAAGACTGAGCGAAATTGAGAGAGAGTGCTAGGGTTTGTGTTTGTTTAGTCGTAAGACTTGTAGGTCATTCAAGTCATCCATTGATGATTGAATTGGACTGATTTGTGGTTGTAATTTGTCACTCTAAAGCTGTTAAGCAAGAGTGTGTGTCCACTTGATCAAAGCTGTGAAGCAAGATCAAGTGTGTGTCTTCTTGATCAAAGCTGTGAAGCAAGATCAAGAGTGTGTCTTCTTGATTGAAACTGTGAAGTAAAATCAAGAGTTTGTAATTGAAAAGTATTTTCTTTTCACAAGGGATTGTTGTTTAAAATCACGGGTGTGTGATTGTAAGAGAAGTGAGTGGGTTCTCATATCTAAGAGTGCTTGGGTAGAAGTTACACGGGTAGAGATTAGGTGAGAAAGACTGTAACTTGTTGAAGTGTACGGATAGTCTTTGAACTAATTCTATTTTAGTGAATTTCCTTCCTGGCTTGGTAGCCCCCAGACGTAGGTGAGTCGCACCGAACTGGGTTAACAATTGCTTGTGTTATTTGTTTTACCATTCTGTTTATTTATCCATTGTGTGTTGACAGATATCAGTGTCGTAACATTACCTTCGACATCTTATATCTGATACCAGAATTTCAGTAGGCAACAAGATTGAGTTCCTTAGAGGTCAAATCGAAATAACTCAGATCATGATCCTCAAATTTCAACTCCCTGTATCTTTCTATATACTTGGAGTTAGACAAAATTGAGGCCAAATTCGAGCTCCTGGACATTTTTTCTTTAAATTCATGTCCTCCCTTTTCATTTTGGTGATGGTTAAGGGTGGATCAGTCTGGTGAGATCCACCGGAGAAGAAGACTGGAGCTCTGACTCCGGCGATATGTTGGCATCCTTCTGAACCACGTGATCCGTTTAAATTGTTTTAATCCTAAGCGTCCAAAAGTGATTACCACGCGTGTGGGACATTTGACTAAGGAACACATGGATAGCGCACTCTGATCCACTTGATCTGCCACCTCAATTAATGAGTGATATCATGTGGTCCATGTTTTTTTGTAATTTCTGATTTTTATTTTAATTGCCTTATTTTCATTAATTCATATTAATTTTAATATTGATCCAAAAAATATAGGACTTTCACCAAAAAAATTCAAATATTTTTCTCTTTCATTTTCTGAATTAAAATTATTTTTTGGATCAATATTAATATTTTTTATGATTTAATTGTTTTTGTGCATATCTTTAATTATTTAAAAATACTTTTAAGTTTCCAAAAATAATGATTTTTTTTCTCCAAGGTCCTTTGACCTTGTTTGACCTATGATAAATCTCTTGGCCATTTATTTGGTGTTTTGGAGAGGCTTTAGGTTTTTGATCAACCATAATTTAATTTAATGCTTTTTTTTAATTGTTTTTTTTATTGTTTAATTGTGAATAAATTGTATTGAGTTATTTTTATTGACTTGTTGAGTTTGACTATGTTGTTTGGGTCTTGGTGTCATACCCCAATTTTGTCCGGGCATTTTAAATTTTCATAAATTCGACTTAATTTTCAGTTTACATCATATGTACAGCATAACATGCATTTTATCATTAATAATACTTGAAATATCAGTCAGGATAAACTTATTAAAAATACAGACAAATCGGTTGAATCTTTCCTCAAGTACGGACAAAATCAGCAGATAAAAAGTTTCAAAATTAAAATTACAGACACCAGTATTATTAATCTACGGTTCACGTAGTTTAACATGGTGTGCTCGTTATATTTTTCGGCGACTGTTTCGGTTGAATTTTGACCCGCCTGAGCCTTTTAACCGGTGAAAATTTATTTTAGCATTTGAAGAAACGCTGTATTTTTTCAATAAGTATATTTTGTACTGATCATTTTAATGTGTTTGATTTAATGTTTCGAGCAAATTTTCGTCTGACTTCTATTTATAATCGATCCTTTTATTTTGTTATAGTATTCAAAATTAGAGATTTATCTTATTATTATATTTTTCTAAATTAAATTATTATCTAATAAATATTTTTTTAAAATAATATATAATAAGAATTATTAATAAAAAAGGAAAAGGAAAATAAAATTAGGATACTTCACGTTTCCTCTCTCCCTCATGTTTCCTCTTAACCACATCCACACTCCACCTCACCTTTCCACGTTACCCCTCTCTCTCTGCTGATAAAAAAAAAAAAAAAGAACAGGGCCCTCAGACGTTATCTCCTCCCATTCTCACTGCAAAAAGCTTATCCTTTCCTCTCCATTTACTCCATCACCTTCGTTTCAAAATCCCCACTACCTCCGCCGACGACACCGTCATCTTCACCCTCTCACCAAAACAACCTTGCTTCCATCACCGGATTACCTCCCATTTTCGTCATCCATACCTCAATCATACTCCACCGGATCTACAATCTCACCGCCGTTCTTCTTCCTCAAAAAAACCCTCTGACTTTCTCCTCCAAGCATCCGTCACCCTCTAACCCTTTTTACCGACGGTAACCACCACCTAACAGCCTCCAACAACCGTTGATACTCCCTCCGATCCATAACAATCAACTCAACAGCTATCATCTCCATAATAAACTCACTTCCTCCGTGCGCAATCTTTGACAGCCGCCATCAAATCGTTCAACTCGGGTTCGATATTAAACTCACTTCCTCCGTGCGCAATTTTTCATATATATAAGCCAGAAGCAGCATATTCCATCTGCGTTTGGGTTCGATATTATCTTGTAAGGAGGGTTGAAGGAGCACCATTTGGAGTTCATCAGAACCGTTTGTGAAGTTTCGTGTACAAGGGTAACATGGCGGGATGTGTCAGTTTGGTCAATCGATTATTGTTGTGTTTGATTCGCTTCGGTTACACGACGTTTTGATAGCATTCTGGATCATGTTTTCTCTCTGAGGTAAGCCATTAGTGATAACCATTTGAATTTGATACTGATAATTTTGAGATTACTTCCTTAATTTTGTTGATCTGTAAAGAATATATCATGCTAAAAATTATTTTTGAATATGCTAGGTGTCTTGTTAAAACTGATGTTAATATCTCATTATTTTTTTTGTTTAAAGAAGATGTGCTACTTTTAGGGATTTTTGGCTTTTGTTATGTCTCAAGTATTAGTTGGATGGAGTCTAGTTTTATGTTGCCTGAACAATAAGCTTGTTGGCACCTAGGAATTGTAGAAACGTAATATATTTTAGACTTTTTGGTTGGATTCATATTTGTCATACTAAACCGAAATTAGCGAAAATGAAATAGGTGCATTGCCATTTTCTTTCTTCTGGTTGTTTAGTTACGTGAAACATATGTTTACAACCTAAGGCATTGTAATGGATTATATAATATGTCATTTCTAAATGATTATTACTAGCCATTAGTTTCAATTATGATTGGATTTTGTTGATTAGTTTGGATCATTAATTTTGATTATTGTAGATTATAAATGGTATAAACATTGTATTGTAAATATAAGTTTGTTGTTGGTTTCTACTTCATTCCATTTTAATTGGATTAAATTCGTGGATTCGGTAATTTTATGTCGTTATGCCACCCAAATTTCAATAAATTAATAGACTAATTTCACCGTGTTATGAATTCGCGAATGACAGTAATCATGTTGTTATCTCGCACAAACCGGTTTGAGCACACCAATTCAATCGACAATTGTCACTTATATCCTTTAATCGTAATTAAAATTGATTAATTAAATTTTGACTAGTTAAGTTATTTTGGATTAATTAATTTTAATTAACTTAGTTATTTGATTCAAAACAAATAATTTCGATAATTAATTTTAATTAGTTTAATTAATCGATTTAACCAAATTTTAATTAGTTAATTTTGTTAATTAAAAATTGGTCGACTTCTTCCACTATCACTTCATCATCGATTCAAAACCGCTTTAAACCTTAAAACCACATAATTCTTGATTCAATATCAAGCCCATTTCCAAATGCCCTTGTAAGCCGATTACTTTTTAGCATCGCCATCAACCTCGCATAGTTTACTCTTGGGCTTTCTTACAATGAGACCTATTCGGTTATTAATTAATCGAGTAGATGATTGATACACTAAAATAATCCAATTTATTCACAAACACACATCCAAGCCTCGATTCAACATCGAGTATTTTCTATTCAAATTAAATTAAAATACCTAATCACAATCAAATACTATTTCACTTAGAAATGAAAAAGGAGATGGTTTTGAGTCTTCAACTCCTCTCCTCGATTATTTGAATACGAGTTCTCTTACTCGGTTAGTCGAATAATCGTCATTCCTAATCCACTTAAGCAAAAACAAATCAAATTCTTTTATAATAAGAAACAAAAAGGGAGATAACTTTGAGTCTTCAATTTTTTCTCCTCGACTATTTGAATACAAGTTCTCTTACTTGGTTAGTCAAATATTTGTCGTTCCTTTACAAACTTCTAGACCCAAATTAAATCAAATTATTTTCATAGTAAGTTAAATGAAAAGGGAGATGACTTTGAGTTTTCAACTTCTCTCCTCAATTGTTTGAATACGAGTTCTCTTACTCGGTCAATCAAACGATTGTCATTTTTCCGCTAATTAATAAATCAATCAAAACTGTACGAAAAGGAAGATGGTCTTGAGTTTTCAATTCCTCTTCTCAAATGCTTGGATATGAGTTGTCTTATTCAGTTATTCAAGTACTTGTCGTTCATTCTAAAATACGTCAACCATACATAAACTTATTTTCATAATTACTCAGATGAAACAGAAAGTGGTCTAGAGTCTTCTATTCCCCTTTCCCGACTATTAGGATGTGAGTTGTCTTACTCGACTATCCAAGTATTCGTCATTCATTCGAACACCTTAATTATTATCAAACTCTTTTTACAAATAAGGATGAAAAGGGAGATGGTCTAGAACCTTCAATTCCTCTCCTTGACTATTAGGATACGAGTTATCTTACTCGACTATCCGAGTAATCGTCATCCAACAAAAATATCTTAACACATCAAATATATCTGTCCTCGCCCCGTGCGATCGAAACAAATCCAACAAAACATCAAACATATTAATCCAACTTGTCATCCCCGTGTGACCAAAACTCTTTTCAGAAAGAACACTGTTTAATCCTTTCTAATGCGCACAACAAACCAATGCTTAAGCCTCCGTCGAGAGTAGACAAGCCAGCGTTTAGCCTTTAGAACGTGATCTAAAACAGCTGTTCACTAAAAGACACCAACCAACCGTAGTTTCCCGAACTACGAATGCTCTGATTTCCTTATTATACCATAAGGATACGTAGGCAGGAGATTGTTGTATCTTCGCGAGCACACTAATAAAAAACCTCCCCTTTCCCTTTTTTGAGGTTCTCATCCATTTCTATTTTCAATATTTTATAACCCAAAGATAACAAACAAACATAAATTAACACTCAAAACACAATTTAGAAGTAAAAGGTTCCCGCTGAGTACAGCGGACGTGAGGGGTGCTAATACCTTCCTCTTGCGTAATCCACTCCCGAACCCGAATATGGTTGCGACGACCATTATTCTATTTTTTAAAGGTTTTATCGATATTTTCCTATTCCTTCATTGGGATAAATAAAGTTCGGTGGCGATTCTGTTTGAATGTAAATTATTTTCCGTGACCATCGAGAGGAATCGTATTTTTCGAGATGCGACAGATGGCGACTCTGCTGGGGACTAGCTCCAAGCAAAAGAGATTGAAGCCTAATTTAGTTCAGTTTCTGTATTGTGTGTTAATCTTGTTTGTTTGATTGTCATTCTTATTCTGTTATTATTATTCTGTCATAATTATTGTGTTGTGATTTATTGACTATGTCTTATTTGGGGCTCTCTGTTAGTGGTGCTTTGTGAGATAGGCTTTCTACCCGAGTCTGAGAAAAACCATAAGATTAAGTTGGTGGTCGCGTAGTGGGCGCCCACAAGGAGTCTTCCTTGTTGGGAAGAAACGAAGACCCCGCCTAGAGGAGATTCTCTTGAGATATTATTGTCCGACGAGTCTTCATCACGGCGATAGTATTTTCAAGTTGGATCAATGACTCTAGGGACCTTTTAATCCATTATATCCGGCGGTTATGTAGTATTAACCTACAAAGTTTCAGACCTGTTGGGTTAATACGAAAGCCCCAATCAGATGAGATCCCTTGGACGTATTACTATCTTACAGTAATATTTCCAACCTCGATTTATGACTCTGAGAACCTTGTTAGAACCCTGGACTCGAGAGTCGTGTAGTAGAATCCTCATGGAGTTTTCCTTGTTGGGATAATACAAAGACCTCACCTAGATGAGATCTTCTTAAGGATACTATTATCCGACGAGTCTTCGTCATGGCAGTGACGTCCTCAAGAAATATCCATGACTCTGGGAACCTACCAACTGTAGAGCCTACCAATGGGGTTCCATTAATCAGAGATACCTGTCATTTACCCGTTATTCTGATCCATCTGAAAACACTTTGAACCTGTGATCCAGAACATGTCACTACAACTCACACACATATCATTGCATCTGCAATCGTCATGCATTGCATATCACCTTTCATACAAAATATATACAAAAAAACTCATCCACCCTTCGTCCATAGCCTGTAGTTGATTTCCCGATACTCATATCAGACTTGAAGTAGCTCTTGAAAGATCATGGATCCGTTGGAGCAAAGTCATTTTCGATTGAGAGAAGATGTGGACTCGATGAAAAATCAGCTAGACCAACTTGTGGAAGCTATGATAGTTTTAGCAAAGAAGGAAGACAACATTCAGCAGACTGCATTTGTTGAGAATGTTATGCTAGCTACAGTAAATGGTCTTACCCAACCTCAGCTTGTGCAAACCCCAGTTGATAACTCTATTGTACTCTACTGTTCAGACAGGAAGACATCCTCAACACTGGCAATCGTTGGACTGATTTGTTTCTATTTTTGCATTTGTAGTTTCTTTGTTGTTAAAAGCTCCTTGTGTTTAAACATTGTTGTTTTTAATGGTAATATTGATGAAGTAATGATGCATGTTTTGAATTAATTATCTCGCATTCGCTCATTTTTTTCTTCTCTTATATCAAAAACAAAAAAAAAATACATCAGTGTTTCTCCCATTCACTTTTCTTTATCATAACTTTTGTTTTAGCAAAGATTTGAGGGAGGATGACGAAAACAAAATACCCATAATTGCTGACTGTATGCTTTCGGATAAAATCCTATTGATGACGTACAGGCATTGTTTCAAATCCCCAAACACTGGAGAGATAAGGAGTTAATCCCTAGTCAACCACTTCGAGCCTAGAAGTAGGAGTTTTTTTCGGATCTAAAAAACCTTACATTAAACCTGGGGCAGGGTAGTGTTCAGTTAAGCTAACTACACATTCGGATTACAAGACGAAATATCCTATATGAGGATCAACCACATGATATTCTTCGCACACATCCTGAAGTGTCGAAGGAACCTTGCAAAATCCAAAAGTTATGTTGGTTGTTCTCCGAATGACCATTGACTTGGCAGTCACAAATTTTCAAAAAAAGAACCAAAGAAAAGCCCGTTAAGTCGATACCCCAAAAGGAGACTTAGGCAAAAACCGGGGCAATCCCGATGGACTAAAACTTCAAAAAGCGGTCCATGCAAAAGTTAGGGATCAAAACAAAAATCAAAGGAGGTCACGAAAACCTTTAACAAAATAAAAACAAGATTTAGTGACCACCATATCAAGAATCAAAGGGTCACCAATATCCATGAAGAGCAAAATAAAGTGACTGTCATTTCAAGAGATCTTACACCTCCAAACTCTCCTAAAAGTTGAATGTGTATGTTGAATTAACTGAGCATAGGATTGGAGATCATCCTGAAGAACGGGTGGGTTAAAACAAAATTTGAGCCTTACATCCTTTGTTTCAAAAACCATGAACCAAGCCACGTTACAACCCTTAAAAGACCTAATTGAAGTAGGTTTTATTCCGAAAGCATACTACAGCAAGGTTGTGCAAACTGACTCCTAAAGATTTGCTAATCTTCAACATCGATGTCATTACTCTCACTGTGTATTTCACACTTTAAATTGCTAAATCAGCATTACATTTGGACTCATGGTCCACTCGTCACACATTATCACATCATTCAAATAAATTCTTTTCAAAACTTGCATGAGTATTTTAAAATTACCATTTCTGAACAAACAATTTTAACTGCAAGTCAGTACTTGACGTCAGGGAAATTCCTAAAATAAGGAACAATCAGAGGAACTTGGACATTCGTTGGTGCTTACCCGAATCAAGACTACCTCATAACCCATGAATCAGGGGCATGACACCCAAAAACAGCAGTTGATCGGAGGATGATTACTCCAAGAATTGGTCAGTCTTAAAAAGTCTCCAACATCTGTTAATAAATGTGCAAATCATTTCAAGAATCAGTTAATCCATAGCAAATCATCTCAGGACTCCATTAACTGAGGAAGATCACCTAGAGGTTATGTTGGCCAGGGGAAAACCCCTTCAATGTTCAGTTAGGGTGAGTTAGGTCGCTTCAACGCTCATATCGGGGCAAGCTACCTCAAGAGCACAAAAAAGTCAACCACTCCAAGAGACGGTTAACCAAGGATAAATCTTTTCATGGATCAAAATTCTGAGGCAATCCATCTCCAAATTATGGTACAATTGCTTTCAAAATCCTTTCTAGGTAAACATTTTACATAGACCCATCACATTGGGGTAAGATGAGCCATACATAAGCGAGTCCTCTCCATGTTTTCAGGCAGCTCAAGCAAAAGCTTTTTCGCAAGTCCGCAAATGCAGAGTTCAAGATGAGTGTCGGGGAATCATGCTACCACCCCATAAAATAACCTTTTGACAGACATAAGCCTTTCTGGAATGAACCTTCTCTTCCAATACCCACGCAGGGGCATTTCGAAAACCTATAAATCCTTACATAAATCATCATCATGCATTAGTCATGTCGCTTATTTATTTATGTAATCCAAATAAAATATTATTTATTCTAATAATTAATTGAAATTATAGTTAATTTTAAACAATCACACCAAACTCTTACTTTTTATATATCTCTACTTCAAGGACACTTATCCTCCATCACCACAAAACAAATAATTAAAACATCAATTAATCAAATAAAATTCTAAATAATCAAATTAAAATAAAGAATCGTATTACACGCTAGCCATCCAAATCAAAATTAAAACAAATTGTCTAAAACAAGACTGATATACCCGCCCGAGTCTATAATATACCCTTCAGATGTATTCTTAAAACAATTTGTCTAACTAAAATTGATATACCCTCCACGATCTATGATATACTCCCCTGGGTATATTCCTAAAGCATTCTGAATTAACCATAATAGTTACCAACTACTAGTAACCGATTACCATTGAGTCCAGAGTCCAATTTCACTTGTTTTTCACAAGAATAAACCCAATTTCCTCAACCTAAACCTATCCCAATTAAACTTTAAACATATATTATTACAGTTAAACACTTTATACCATTGATTCAACACCTATTTCCTCAATTACTATTACCATCATTTGCCAACACCATGATAACATCAATTAGCAATAACATCATATCATCAACATATCAGAATTACAAAAATTTACAGTATCAATCATGGCATGAGGTGAAATTACAAGCATCACACATAGTTCTCACAAACATGACAAGTTTTGATTAAAACCTTAGAATACCATATTCATCATTAGTCAAAATTCCAATTATAGAACAATCCCCATCCCCCTCCTTACCTCGATTATGCGGGAATTTCTTGAGTTTTTGGTGATGGGAGAACATTCTCCTTTAACCGCTTGTTGCTAGGTTTTGCCTCATTTCTTGCTCTCTCTCAAAAGATGTGTAGCCTCTTTCTCCCTTTCTCATTATCTCCCCTTTTTATAATAGATAATCCTGATTTATTTTTAATTTCCTTTAACTCCCTTCATTTTTCAGTTTTTTCATTGGCATCCCACTAACTTATGATTTTCTAACTTCCTCTTTATACTTATTATTCTCCATTAACCCTTAATTTCTTAGATAATTCTAACATTTCATACTCCGATCAGCACCTATATTTTATTATTTTTCTAAATAATAACATATCATTAAACGCACCAAAAATCAAACTTAAGGAATAAAATCTAAATAAATTTTTTGAGGTGTTACATGTGGCCTATAAATAGATGCAATCATTGAAGAGATGTTGGCCTCTTTTGATGACCAACCTTCTCAAGAACAACAATCTCAAATCTATAACTCAACACTTGTTCCTGTATCTCCAAAGGTGAATAAGAGAAATCCAAAGATGAAACCACTTGGAATAAACAAAGCTCAAGCACCTAAGAGAACTAGTGACATGCAGAAGACAATATGAAGTTCAAGGAACAATGTTGGCCCAAGATCAAGTATGACTGTCACATTCAAACTTTATGATACGGTTGATGATTCACAATGTCCTTCCAAAGAAAACCTCGAGTTAAAGACTTGTTTGCGCAACATGAAGTCATGGGATCAAATTTCTAGAAAACCCTGAGTTAAGGACTTGTTTGCATTTGTAGTTTCCTTTACTAGTTTGATATTTTGTAATGCATAATATGTGCTTAATTAGTAGCATTTTGTAAAGCATAATGTGTGCTAATTTTGAAAAAGCTTGTTATGGTTAACGTATCCGATAAATTATGCTTATATATATCAGACAAGTTATGCTTATACTGTCAGCTTATATATCAAACAAGTTATGCTTATGTCAAATTATGTTGTCAAATTATGTTGTCAAATTATATAACACATAACTTATATTAACTGTCAAATTATGCTTATGTCAAATTATTAAGCTAAGATGTGTTTATATTAACTGCATTATACTAACTGTAACTTACAGAACTATTATATAACAGACAAATTATACTAACTGCAACTAACCCTAATTTCAACCATAATGCACAATGTCTACACAATATTTTGTAATAAAACTAACAATTTTCATTCATTCAAATTCAAGTTACATTACACATCAATTGTCATTGTCACATCAGATTACATTGTTACATTAAGCTATATTATTACATGCTCCTAAAAATGTAACAAAATACAACCAAAAACAAATAACTACAACTTCTAGAAACATCATCTTCTTCCTTAGACTCTTAACCTTTTTTCTTCATATTTTCAATATCTTTTGAACACATATGAGTGTCATATTCCTTTCCAAATTCTTTCTCAAATTCCTTTCCAAATTTCCTCAAATACTCTATCATCATGCCGTACATATTGCATCCATCATCTTTTGGTGTTTTTTTCCTTTCACTGAAATACTCATCATCCTAGTGAAACAACCCACAATCTTCCTCTTTCTGCACAAATAATTCAATATTACCGAGGATAATCGTGTATAATGGACAAAGAGAAGAAAAAGAAAACAATTAGAGATCTAACCCTTTAGTACTTGCACTTCCAGTATTTTCTCCCTGAGTTTGCTCTAGACTTTGAAACAAACAGCTTCATAGAAATATCATGTCCACATTTGAGAGTGATTCTCCTATTTGAAAGCATGCTAGAGTTTGACCTTGCTTCCATTCTCATGAAGAACGAATGTCAACATGAAGATTGAAGAGATGAAAACATAAAGAAAGAGAAAAAAAAAGCTCTGTGGGTTCCAATGGCAGAAAGATGAGAAAAAGAGCTAAAAGGCGGAAAGAATGGGAAAAAAGATGAACAAAGAGAAATTGATGGTCACTTGTAGAAATTAGGGCTTAGATTAATTACTCTCAGCTCATTCATTAGTGAAGTTACTATAGGATAAATTTGTTACTTAAACAGACTTACATTTTTACTATGGGATAAATGCCACATGTGGTAAATTAAAATTGAAAAATGATAAAATAGTATAACATGTACATGCCATTTCATAGATTCTGCTGATTTGGTTTAATGAAGGACAAAAACAAGAGAACATTGAAATGTTAAGGATGAAATCTTGATTTTTTTACATAGGAATTTTTCAAAGTTCGCCCATATAGAAGGGGAAAATACTTGTTAATCCTAAAATTAATATATCACTAAAAACTACATTTTTTTTCAAAAAAAAAAATATTCGCCACCAATATTACTATTAGAGAAATGAGTTTACATAATTTTAAGACTAAGTGTTCTTCTTTATTTTCTTTTGTATTGTTTCCAACTTACATATTTTATTAAATTTATGTATTTTGTGGAATTTTCGGCTATTATTAAATGTTATGTCATATGGATAAATCTTGTTAAATATTATCCTATGTGTTTCATTTAATTTGAGTAATATAAAGAGATTAATTGAAATACACTGTCAGTGTAAAAAGGTTTTACACCATCCGTTAATTATAGACGTTGGATATTAAAAGAAGTTTGACTTTTATTTTAAAAATCTATAAAGTAATACAAACGGGTGATGGTGATGAACCGACGGTGTAAAACTTTTTACACTGACAGGATATAGTAATTAATATCTAATATAAATTTGTGTGTATCAAATTGTGTTATGATTTTTTTATAATTGAAAAAAGTTAAAAAAAAAATATTTTTATTTGAAATACAACCTGCGAATCCAACTGAATTGGTTTGGGTCGGTTTTGACCGTGAAATTACGGGTTGGCCTATGTATGTACATGAGTTGGATAAATCCAACAAATCCGACCAGACCCACCCAAAATAACTCAAAAAAGGGGTTGGGTTGGGTTATTGGGATGGATATGGTTTTTTCAAAAATGAAAACTCATTCAAAACAATTGGGTTTTGAGTAAATCCTGATCCAGCCCACGAAACCCATAGGTTATTAGGTGATTATTTTTTGCTCTTTTTTGTAATTTGACGAATGACGACTTTGATGTGTTTAATCTTGATTTCTTCAATTATAGTCTCTTGAACATTTTTTATTTTGTGAGACATGATTTTAAATTATTTAGGATGTTGCGCTTTGATTATTTTAATGTTAATTTTGCAGGTTGAAAGTATTTTTATGCACTTCTAAGTAATGTAACATTGGTTTTTGCAAGTATGTTTATGGTTGAAGCATTTTTTGAAAAAAAAATGACACATAATTTATAATTATATAAGAAAAAATAGGGGAGATTGGGTAACCCGCTACCCAACCCAACCCACAAAATTGTGATTTTACCCAAATCGGCCCAATGATGTCATTGGTGGTTATTTTAACTGGTGTACCCTATATGGGCTGGGTTATGGTTTTTACTAAATTCAACTCAAATTGACCCATGTACACCCTTAGGTTGGACGATAAACCCAATCCATTGAAGTCTGAATGAGTTGAATAACGGGTTATGCCAAATCTAATTCAACTCAATTTGTGTACACTCCAAATTGTGATAAATAGATATGATGTTAAATAGAATGCATATTTATTTATTGAAGAAAGTTAGGAACGCTCTCCAACACTCTTAATTCTTTTATGTCGAATATATAGGGTCCTACCACTTTGTGTGAGAGACGTTTTTAAAGTGAGAGACCCACATCTATGAGTGGCAAACGGGCATGCCCACTTCGTTTAGACTTTTCTTAGAAAATTTCACAAAAAAACGGGACGGGATAGAACCAGAACGGGTGAGGTGTGTGCCTAAAACTTTGATCCGACTTTAAAAAATAAGGGTGCACTCACAAACATTTCATCTTTAAAGTCTAAAATTATAAAAATTTATGTTAATATCCCGTCCACAAAAGCCCAAAAAAATAGAGCGGGACATACAAACATATTAGAGGATGCGATCCTTAAATTTTGATCCGTCCTAAAAAAAAATACGGACAAATCAGACATTATCCAACAAATCAAACTCGTTTTGCCATCTTTACCCACACCAACACGTATTTCATTCAATAAAAAATGAAAATTACTTAAAACTGCTCTTATTTTTTTATCTATTATGATAAATAGAATTCATATTCAACCATCAATATATATTATAATAGCAACAGAAATTATAATTTACTAAATAAAAAATATAACCTAGAGAAATCTTATTAAAGACAAATTTTGGGTTAGGATATTTTTTCTTTAGCAGTTTCGACATCCATTCATCCCAGCACAAATTACCGAAACTGCCACTGTGCTTACAACTCTTCCTACACCTATTTTCATTCATGATTGATTAACCATTTCACGCGCTAAATAGGCCGTTGAGGAAAGACGCTTTGTAAAATATAAGAACAAGTATCATTATGAACTTATGATTGGACGTTTTTTCCCACGCTCTAAATCTGCGAGTGTAAATAAAATCCTGCAAAGAATATCCTTTCACTCTCTTCACTGACCGTTTTAAAATCACACGCAAAACTGAATTTTTTTCTCGCACCGAACAAAACTTCCATTTTCCCTCTTTCCATAGATAGAAATTGAAAGCTTCATTTTCAACTTTTTTCAGTTTTCGTTGCTTCGGTAAAACGATTCTCTCTTTCTCCATGATTTTTCTATGCGAAAAACGTTAATGCTGATAAACTATGTTGAATTTGTTCTGATTAATTTTTGTATTCTTTATAATTTGTTTCAGAAAATGCATTGAAAAACGGTTCTGTATGAGTTTATTGATTTGGAAGAAAAATGGATATAGCTTTTAGGTTTCCACAGTCGAAAATTGCTTTCAATGGCTTCGATTCTTGTGTTTCGTTTGGAGGTAGAGGCTTCGGTTGTGCTTTTCATTGTGGAGGAGAGTTCAGAGTTTCAAACTTGAAGCCGAATTTGAGTTCATTGTGTAGGAGTAGTAGTAGTAACCGTTTTAGGGGAAATAGGAGAGTTTGGTCAAAGTGTCAGGGAAATGACTCTTTTGGATATGACAATGGAAATGGTAGGAATGTTGATAATTTGAAAGGTTTGAATGAGGGTATTGATTTGGTTTCAATTTCTGGTGCGGAATTAGGCGAACCTTTGGGGGAAGTTGGGGGTCAAGTTGAAGTAGAGGTAAAAAGTGTGGATGAATTGAAAGAATTGTTGCAGAAGGCTATGAAAGAATTAGAAGCTGCTAGAGTGAATAGTATTGTGTTTGAGGAAAAGGTTAAAAAGATATCGGAGACTGCGATATCTTTGCAGGATGGAGCCGCAAGAGCTTGGAATGATGTTAATTCTAAGCTTGATATTATTCAGGAAATTGTGTCTGAAGAGTTTATTGCTAAAGAAGCTGTTCAAAATGCAACAATGGCTCTTTCTTTAGCTGAGGCAAGGCTCCAAGTAGCCATTGAATCTTTGCAGGTTGTGAGTGATGATAATGGTTCGGTACGTGATTCGAACGAGAGTGATGGTGGTAATGGTATAGTGCATGAGGGGAAAGAGCGTTTGGTTGCTCAGGAAGATATTAAGGAATGTCAGACAAGTTTAGCTAGTTGTGAGGCTGAGCTGAAGCGCTTGCAAAGTAAAAAAGAGGAGTTGCAGAATGAAGTGAGCATGTTGCATGGAATGGCAGAAAAAGCACAGTTGAATGCAGTGAAAGCAGAGGAGGATGTCACAGACATAATGCATTTAGCCGAGCAAGCTGTTGCCTTTGAACTTGAGGCTGCAAAGCGTGTTAACGATGCAGAAATTGCATTGCAGAGAGCAGAGAAGTCTGTCACTAGTGTTACTGATGATACCACAGAAGCTTTACAAGAAAGAGATGCAGCAGCCCTCCCCGAGGAGGAGAAATTGGTTCAAGATTTTTTTAGTGATGATTCTGTTAAAGAAGAGCTTGAGTTATCCAGTAATGATGAGTCTTTGCTTGCCACAGGTTCACCAGACACACAGTCTAATAAAACCGGCCAAATATTGGAAGATATAACTCAATCTGGTTATCTGAGTGATCATGATAATGGACAGTTCAGCTTTGACTCTTCCAAAGAAGCTGAACTCGAAGTAGAGAAGTCAAAGAATGTAGTTCAAACAAAAAAACAAGAAACACCGAAAGATTTGAGTAGAGATAGTTCACCATCTACTCCCAAGACATCGTTGAAGAAGTCTTCCCGATTTTTTCCTGCATCATTTTTCTCTTCTAGTACAGAAGAGACTGATTACTCACCAGCATCAATTTTCAATGGTCTTGTGGAATCTGCACAGAATCAATTGCCCAAGCTGGTTGTTGGGTTATTGTTAATTGGAGCAGGGTGCGTATGATCTTTCCTTATCTTTGTCCTTTTTCTTGTTGTTATCTTTTGTTAGACCATCCTAGAAACAATATACTTGGAAGTATATAAAAAACATATGGCTACCCTAGAATATGTAATGTACAAGCACAATACATATGAAATATTAAGGAGAGAACTTTGAGTGTTTTGTGCAACATGATAGCAAAGTATCAAGGCTGATATATTCATTAGTTTGTTTAGAAACTGATGATGAAATAAAATTTTCTGCCACGGGGATGGGATTTATGCCTTTCTATATGTTACCTTTGTCTAAGTTGTTCTGTCCTCTTTCTGTAGGACACTATTGTGCTTTGTCATTATGTTAATTCAATGTAAAGATCAATATGAAGGTTTTGCTTTGTTTTACTATAAACGGTTGACTTTTATTTCAGGGTCACCTTCTTTTCCAATAGAGCAGAGAGAAGTTCTCAGCTGCTTCAGCAGCCAGAAGTCATTGTAACCACAGTTGAAGAAGTTTCCTCAAATGCAAGGCCTCTGGTTAGACAACTTCAGGAACTCCCCAAGAGAATTAAGAAAGTTATTGCATCGTTACCCAATCAAGAGGTTTGATCTTCATTTTTACTCATTAGTTTGCATGCTCAATTCAATAGGTGTCATTTGACTCTGCATGGTATTTATTGTAGGTGAACGACGAGGAAGCCTCCCTCTTTGACATGCTCTGGCTATTACTTGCAAGTGTTATATTTGTCCCGCTATTTCAAAAAATTCCTGGAGGTAGATTGGTTGCCATATTCTCAAAATATTGGATTCAACATATTCTTTCAAAGTATGGTCAAGTTGTTTGTCTGGATGTTTTACTTTAGTTTCAATTTTATTAGGCTAAAATTTATAAGTTGCTCATATGAAGATTTGGTGTATAGATTATCCCTGCTGCTTCTTTTAGCCCATGTTTCTTTTCCTTATTCACTGTTTGTTAGTTTGATTGTGACAATAAATGAAGCCGTAATGATCAAGACAAGCTTGATTACTTGAATTGTAAAGTATTGCTATTGTTCTAGGCAGCCAACCAATAACAGATTTCTACTTCCTTGTATGCGAAACAATTTTATAGAAGTCATAATCTGATAAAGTTGATTGTCTGACATTCATATGATATATTGTTCCACTGATTCTGTATCGTTTATCTGCAACAATATTTATAGGCAGTCCTGTTCTTGGTTACTTGGCTGCTGGAATCTTGATTGGGCCTTATGGACTTTCCATCATTCGCAATGTTCACGGGACAAAATCAATTGCTGAATTTGGAGTTGTTTTCCTGTTATTCAATATTGGCCTGGAGGTGGAGCTTCATATAAGATCTCGTGGTACAATAACTTCAATTATCTCCTTACTAAAATGTAAACTGAAGCTATTATTTGTTTTTTTTTTCTTTTCCTAGCTCTCTGTGGAAAGGCTTAGTTCAATGAAGAAATATGTCTTTGGATTAGGGTCTGCTCAGGTGATTGTGGAACTCCATCTTTAACCTTTGTAGTAAGCATATATGAAAACTATATTATAGTAATATAATATATTGATTCTATCTAAAGAGTAATTTATATTATCGGTTGGAATTGATCTCCTGATATCCTTACATATCATCATTTGTTCCTTATTGAATAAAGATTAAATATTAGTCATTAGTTATTTGTCTTCTGCAACAATATCCAAAATATTCATGCCATACCAATATAATTTTATTGTTGAGTATTCCTTTTCCTCCCTCTACACCTAAAGGGCTAAACCCTAAAACTTCAAAACTTGTTAGTACTGTTTACTTCATGATATTCTATTTATATACTAGTAAATTACAAGCCAACAATTCTTACCATGTATGAACAAATGCAGGTTTTGTTGACTGCCGCAGTTATTGGGTTGGTGGCTCATTATATTTGTGGCCAAGCTGGCCCTGCTGCTATTGTCATTGGGAATGGCCTGGCATTATCATCGACTGCTGTTGTTCTGCAGGTAAATATCCTGAATACTATTTACTTTTAAGTTCTTACTATAGGATATACGTTAACACAGTCTAGTCAGTTTAAGTGTTCCAACTTTATACCTCTGTTTAATGTATATTCTGAAATTGTGATATCTACCTTTTTTATAAGCATTAATTAATTGTAAAAGGATTTTGTTCTCGCATGTATCTGTTATTTGATAAAACTGAAGTCTATAATCTGTAATGTAAGTCCACCTTCAAAAGTCTCTCGTCTCACAAGTTTAAAAAACATTTAGGAGGAGTCAAGACTTTGTTCTTTCTATATTATAATTCTATTTTTTATGTATGCTGTCCACCTTCAAAAGACTCTCGTGTCACAAGTTTAAAAAACATTTAGGGTAGGAGTCAAGACTTTGTTCTTTCTATATTATAATTCTATTTTCATGTATGCTGAGTCCTCCATGTGGTAATATTTCAAGTGAACTTGTTTTACAGGTGTTACAGGAGAGAAGCGAGAGCACGTCACGACATGGACGAGCTACATTTTCTGTACTACTTTTTCAGGTTACTTTATACCTTACTATGTATCTAGAAAGTAGAAACTGAAGGATTTTCCTGTAAAATATACAGACACACACACACACAGGGAGGAAAGAAGAAAGGGAGATAAAGTGTCTCCAAAATAATTGCAACTCTTCAGATAATGGACCGAAATTGACTATTTCTTCTTTGTTTATGCACCACAGGATTTGGCTGTTGTTGTCTTGCTAATACTCATACCTCTTATTTCACCTAATTCTTCCAAAGGAGGGGTAACACTTTCTAGCACTTTTTGTTTAAAAGAATTCTTCAGATGTTTTCATGAACATTAGAAAGTGGCTACTTAAAGTTGTATGAACTCCTATGTAGCAGGAGAAAGTGTTATAACAAGGGTGGTCCATGTTGTTTAGAGAACTTGCATTTGATTGGATAATTTAGTTTTGATTTTTTTTACACATGCATTAAAAGGGTCAGGGCACATTGCACTCTTTCTAATTGAAGTTGGTTCACGTTAAATGCTTGATTGAAAGCCATTAACTTTGCGTTTTGTTATGGCCACCACCACCATTGCTATAATGCAGTTGCTGCTAATATTATCTTCCCGTAAAATATTAATATATGTTTTCAGGTTGGCTTTCAAGCCATTGCCGAAGCTCTTGGACTGGCTGCCGTTAAGGCTGCAGTTTCCATCACTGCCATAATTGCAGGTGGACGACTGGTAAGCTTTATTCACTAGAGCTGAGGTGTGAGCAGTGTGATTCCTAATTATTTAAATGTACTTTGAATCTGGACAATGTTTAATATTTGAAGGTCTTTATTTACACTCTAGTCAATATATCTTTTTTATAAATTTTATGTGTATTTTGTTAAGTTCATCATTTAAATTTGTATTCAACATAAGCTATCAATTATACTATTTAGCATGATATATATTATATATGATCCTTGGAGCACTCAATACATTGACATCTAAAAATTGATGAGGAGTTTGGATACAAATTACTGACTGGATGCTGCAGATTGCTCTGTATAATTTATAATGATCCGTAATATGGTGTTGTGAAAATTCAGGTATTGTATTTATCATGGAGGTGGAAGTTACTAACTCAGTAGCTTATAGTAGTTGAGATGAGTTTTGTACTATTGTGGCTACACACACATATGAGGTCTTGGTTGAAGTTTCTAGGCTTAGTGGGGTTAATTAATTGTAGCAGGGATTTAGCATATTTTATATTGTGTATCAACATCCTGATTCTGAAATATAGTAACTTTTTTCATAGGATAGGCTCCATATTGATGGCCTTGCGTTCATTCTAAATTTATCTTATGATGTTACTTTGTCACAGACATGACTTTTGGAATGTGACTTCCCACTCTTCTTTTGTCCAGCTCCTTCGACCTATATATAAGCAGATTGCAGAAAATCAGAATGCAGAAATATTTTCTGCCAATACACTCTTTGTTGTTCTTGGGACCAGCCTTCTCACAGCCAGGGTAGGTGTTTAGATCACTGCTTTTTCTTTTTTCCTATGATTGGGTTTTTGAACCTAACCAAAGTTTGGCAGTTTGCTTTTGAGTTATTCTTGTGACCATTAAAGCGATAATTTGTCTGTATTGTGCTAGCCTTACATTTTACTTTTTTTAAAATGTAAATTTTATTTGAAACAGGCAGGCCTGTCCATGGCTTTGGGAGCATTTTTGGCTGGTTTACTACTGGCAGAAACTGAATTTTCCTTACAGGTCGAATCTGATATTGCTCCATATCGTGGCCTTCTACTGGGACTCTTCTTTATGACGGTGGGTGCTTGATATTCAAATTCAAAAGTTAATTAATCATATTGTTTATTTATTCATGCATCATCTTTTTTATACTTCATTAAACTTCTGGTCAATTACTTATATTGAAATAACTTGTATGAATCTGACCATTTAAAAATAAAAATTTATGAATTTTTAACAGAAATGAATGGCTGACTTGAGGTTTGTGATTTTTTAAACAAGTCAGTGTCAACATGTCTAACTAATAATGAAAAGTAATTTCTGTGACTTTTCAGGTTGGAATGTCAATCGATCCAAAACTTCTTGTCTCAAATTTTCGAGTCATCATAGGGACACTGGGACTCTTGATATGTGGCAAGACACTCTTGGTTGCTTTGATTGGCAAAGTTTTTGGTATTTCAATCATATCTGCCATCAGAGTTGGACTTCTTCTTGCTCCTGGAGGAGAATTTGCATTTGTGGCTTTTGGTGAAGCTGTTAATCAGGTTTTTGACCTTGAAAACCATTTCTCGTGCAAAGAGTGTCTGGTTAATAAATAATATTTCTAGTTCAATTTCATTTTTCTTCAAAACAAAAATAAAAATAAATCATCTGTCATATCTTTTTATTCGTATTCATGTGAAATAAGTCATTTTGTTTGTGTTCGACTCTAACAATATGCTTCTTGGTGTTCTTAACTTGAGATTATTCTAGAGGTTTACGTCTATGCCATCTTTCCCCCAAAATAAAGTAGTAAGTGGATATATAATTTGTTCTTACTAGACAAGTCTTGATAAATTAAGGTTGTTTCTCGCTGTTATTCTGTTATTTTATGATGCAACAATAGTTTTTTGAGATGCAATGTCATCTGTTTGCATTGCCCAGGAATTTATTAACTAGATTCATTGGTTAAAGGTCATGAGGGATTGAATGCATACCTTAGGCCTTGGTGATTTGCTATTATTGCATAATAATGATTTTGGAAGGAGGTCTTGTAATTCAATTACATGGACTGCTTAGATGGAGTGGAACTCAAATATTTTCTGAAATCTGAGAACCATTTTGCACCTCTTTTATTGTGTAGTATCCTAGATCATGCTTTTCTTCAGGGTTCAACTCAATGTGATATTTATGTCAATTCCACTAGTGTATATTGTTTTTCAAATTGTGTTATTGGTTCCATATACTTTTCGGGAGTTTCGTATCCTTTAATTCTGGATCGTTTACTTTCTCTTGATGAATTATTTTTTATTTTGGAAAAAAGGGAAGTTGAAAAAACCAGAAATATGGACCAAATTTCTGATTGCTTCTAAGAATCTTCTTCCTCTTTTAAAATTAATCTGCTTTAAAAACTAATATCTTTGCTAATTGATACATTTGTAGGGTATAATGTCTTCCCAGTTATCCTCTTTGCTGTTCCTTGTTGTGGGAATTTCTATGGCCCTTACACCATGGCTGGCCGAAGGAGGCCAGCTTATTGCTTCCCGTTTTGAGCTACATGATGTTCGAAGCTTATTACCTGTAGAAAGTGAGGTGAGATTACTTTCATTATTGACTAACAGGGACTTCTAATTGCAAATGGTTGTGAAATTGAAGACTTTTGCACCGCCAGTTGTTGCTTTTCTTGCTAGTGGACTAAACCCTGTCTTTTTTATCTTACAACTTAATAGATTGTATGTTGTGTTGTATAGTACAGTATAGCGATAAGTCTTTCCAAGAGGTTAAAGTGCTTGTCTATAGTATTTAGAAAGTAATGACAAATAGTGAAATCTTGCTTCTGAAATTTGTATTCCTTCATTCAAATCATCTTAAATTTGTGCCAAAAACAAATTTCCTAAAAGTTAGTGGTTTACGTCATTTTGGTTTACATCTTTTTCAGACAGATGATCTGCGTGATCATATCATTATTTGTGGATTTGGGCGAGTTGGCCAGGTGAGTTGTTTCTTTTCTGGTATAATTTATCAGTTTTAATAATCAATTTAAGCATAAAAGTTTACCTTTTGTTATTCTCAGATCATTGCGCAACTTCTTTCCGAGCGACTCATTCCCTTTGTTGCACTAGATGTGCGAAGGTAACTTGATTTAACTGAAACTATTGGCTTTATGTATAAATTTTGGATCTTATATATTTATGTTGTAAAAGAAAACAACATTACTGCATGGAATTAGCATCTAGATGAGACTCGTTATGCTGTTTGGTTGTGCATTAGTTTCTGATATTCTTGGAGGCATTTAAGGCTTTACTTAACAACAATTTTGTCCTGTTTTCTTTCCAAGTACTTCAATTTTCACCTCTCCATTTCCCCTCAACCAAACACGAAATATGCGTGAAGTCCCAGCTTACCATATATCATGTCTGCAATTTTTTTATTGGAATAGGCCAATATTGTCCTAACTTGCCTTGATATTTGCTAATGTTCTCAGTGATAGAGTTGCAATTGGGCGTTCCTTGGATCTCCCTGTGTACTTCGGTGATGCTGGTAGTCGAGAGGTAGTACACATGAATTTAATAATTGAGCTCGCATAGAGGTTCATTACTTGACATGCTTTGTGTTGCCTGATAAGGTCCTACATAAAGTTGGGGCTGGAAGGGCAAGTGCTGCAGCAGTAACTTTAGATTCCCCTGGTGCAAACTATAGAACGGTTTGGGCTCTGAGCAAACACTTCCCAAACGTGAAGACTTTTGTCCGTGCTCATGATGTTAATCATGGACTGAATTTAGAAAAAGCTGGAGCTACTGCCGTAATATTCTGATACCTCTTCTATCATTTCTGTTATCATTGCTTATCGTGTAATTTTGAAAGAGTCGTGAATTATTTTTCATAACAATTTCATATCTATTGCTAAATTGCCTATTATTGGAATACTTACTGTAGATCTTGTGTATCTTGCATTTCTGTTGACTGTATTTGTAGGTTGTCCCGGAGACTTTGGAACCAAGTCTTCAGCTAGCAGCAGCAGTGCTTTCTGAGGTAACTATCATAATTTATGTCCTAATATTATGTTATACCCTTATATTATGATGGCAAACACCAGTAAATTATTATGTTCATCTGTCATCGTGATTGAAACTTCAGTTCAGAATAGCTGAAGCATTGATATCCTGCCATAAAAAAACAATACTGAAGGGTTCTTATCATGTTACTTTGCTAGTTGATGAAACTCTGACACAATGTTGAAGCATTGAGATAGACAATCTGTTATCTAAGAATTTCTCTCTTCAGGTTAAACTTCCTGCATCAGAGATTGCGGCAACAATTAATGAATTCAGATCCCGCCATCTGGCTGAGCTTACAGAAGTACGTATTTCCTAAACTCATACATGCCTACATAGACAAACACACTTGGTCGCTATCAACTCTATTGTGACTGTCATTGGAAATTGCATGTTCACATACTACATATATAGTCTATGCATAATAAACACAATTCACTTATCCATTTTAAGTCATGTTACAGTTTCTCCATCTTCTTAATAATAATACTAACAAACACACACAACACACACACAAGGTCCTCTCAGATTACATATTTAATTTTCTACGCGACAAGTCAATTTCACTTTCACCAAGGAATTTTCCTGCCACGGGTTCTCAACTAGTTTATATCTTTGAATTTATGTATGTTACTTTTGGTCTTTTAACTCAGCTATCTGAAACAAGTGGAAGTTCTCTTGGATATGGATATAATAGAATTATGAGCAAACCCAAAACCCAATCTTCTGATTCAATTGAAGGGGCAACATGAGGAAGAAAACAGGGATGTAAGAAAAATAATAATGTTGGGAAATTGTATAGCAGATTAGGTGTTCAATTATTTGTGTACATTGTACAGAAATAAATCTGCATCAAAGATGCAAAATCTGTATTTATTATTTTCTTTCACTTTGTAAATTATTATTCATGGTCCTTTTTCAGATTTCTGATAAGGATGATATCCCTGTTGTATGTAACAATCATTGATGTTGTTTCATATTCTTTGGCTTTTGATGTATAAGACTGCCTCAGTAAAATTTGGCAAATAACCCCCTTCTCTTATTGAGATTTGTTCGGAGAAGTGTTGAAATTGTATTTACGTTGTTGAAGTATTTTTGAAGTCCTATAAATCAGTGAGAACAACCACACTGAGAGAGTTTTTGGGATGAGATCCATTGACATATAACAAGAAGAATGGTTCAATAAAGGATTTTCCATAAAAGAGCGGTGTAGCTCCTCATAAACTTTATTTTTATACTAGTATATCTAAAGGTATATTTATTCATGTCTCTGTATAATAACAATTATTCTAATCTTTTGTGTGCGCTCCTTTGATTTCAATAAACTTTATTTTTATATATATTTATAGGTATATATTCATTTGTCTTCTTAGGGATTTAGGGTTTGTTTGTTTTATCTTAAAAAAAAAATCTTTATTTATGTTTTCAAAAATGAATTTTATAAAATAATTTTTTAAAAATACTATAAATATTTGTATATTTATTTTTTCTAAATTGAAATACTAATTTTAATATTTTATAACATAAACACACATTTTAAAGATTAAAACATGTTAAAATTACAATTTTTTAAATAACATGTTCATGGCCTTATACATATACCGACCCAAATAATCAATACTTGATGATATTAAAATTGGCCAAGTATAATTGTTAAAATATTGAAGCAAACAGGCATTTCATTTAAACAAATATCGTAAGGGTTGCTCCAGCTCCCTTAACAACAATCAATATTTTTAAAACAGATTGAAAGTAATGAATCATGGAAGATGTGGAAGCCATTAAAATGAGAGCAAAATTTCAAATGATTGGTTTGTCTTCAGTTGCAACAAATGTTGCAGTAATTACAAAGAAAACACACTCGCTGAAACAACATAATTAACATGGAAGCAATCAATCATGATGTTACATTACCGCTTTGGCGGTAGCATCTGATACACGCTCTACTCTCTCTTCTTCTAATTGCGTCTGCATTCTCCACACCAGCCCCGAAATTCTTTCTAATGTTGCTTTATCACACTAAACGCAGAAGACGAATTATTGATCTCTCAAAAGCTAAAACATGAATTATTGATAATAAATAACGTTTTCAAGATCAAATGCATCATACTTACTGATTGAATATTTTAAAAAAATAGTGAAGTGAATAAACTGTGCCACCGGTTCTCTACCTTCAAGTGCCGTAGCAAAAGAAAAATTTAAAAGAAGGAGATTAAAATTATATAATCAAAGAAAGTGACAAGTCGTTTATCTACTACTATAATGTTTGGAAGATTTCTTTGTTCACAATGTTGATAATAATCGAACATGATTCTTTGTCCTTATTGTGAATTAAAATTTTCAAACTGTTCTTTCTCTTTACTCTTGAAATTGCTACATATAATTGACCATAACTAAAAACTGGAGTAGGCAAATATAATTCTACACTATCAAATGATTGACCTTATGATTTATTGATTATCATTGCATATGAGACATGATAATCCTAATCAATTTGAACGGTCATGGTGATTCAAAAGGAGATATAAACATTTGAGAAATGTAAATGATGTTACCAATATTTTTTCCATACATAATTTTGGCCTCAATGACATGATTTGATTTGTTAATCTTATCATAATTAATCGTGTTCCATTACATAACCCTTCAGTTATGTTCAAATTCCTCAATAGCATAACGAGAGTGTCACCTTTCAGTTTAATCTTATAATTTGGTAGACCTGATGTTCTTAAAGAACTCATAAATTCTAGAGCTAAAACTTCATAATAAGAATGATTATAATTGACTTTCGTCCTATCAATTGAATCTAAACTTAGATATTATTTTTCTTCTCCTTCAATTTAGTATAAAATTAAAATATTTAAACATTAGTAATAGAATATGATTAAAGAATAGTTTTACACATAAATGAACATAGGTTTATATTTTGTACATGGAATCTACTCTCATACATAATGATTGATTTTGTCCACAACTTTAATGGTTGGAGCAGGAATAGTTATACATTGTAAGAACTCTTCATTTTTATAATTCTTTTAAAAAGTTTGGGATATGTGTTATCAACGACTGAATTAATAGGACCCTCATAACTTGGAATTAAGAGCGCTTGAGGGATTTCTCTATCTACCAAACTATCACTTGGTTCACAAATCTTACTATCTCCCACATTTAAAATCCATTTTTTAGAATTCAGCTAGTTATGAAGAACTTGTACTCCGTGAAACTTGTTGAAGCCTTATATTTTTTGTTAGAGTAAGAACCTAAAAATAATCTCATGCATAAGATGAACTAATTGACGCATGGATTATATCAGAACGACTTTCTCTTAGAACAAGAGGAATAATATGTCTAAAATCTCCTCCAAAAAGTACTACTTTGCCACCAAATATTATATTCTCAAGATCTTGAGAGCTCATGATATCTTTAAGTGTTTTATCCAAAGCCTCAAAGCAGCTTTTATGAGACGTAGGTGCTTCGTCCCATATTATCAACTTTGTTTGTATCAATAACTCTGAATGTTCACTTTTTTTTCAATGTTGCAAGTAGAGTCTTCAAGTGTTGGCACATAAATTTTGAACTTTGAATGTGTTGTTCTTCAACCTGGAAATAATAACGAAATTATCCCACTCGAAGCAACATTAAGTACAAATTTTTTATGAACGCGATGCACTTTGATAGAGCTTTTCACATAAAAGTTTTTCCATTACCTCCATAACCATGTAAAAAAATATCCATCCTCGTTGATTGTTCACAACTTGCACGATTTTATAAAAAAATTGCATGTTGTTCATTTATCAATTGAAATGTAAGGATTGTCATTAAAAATAACACATTATCACTTAATAATATAGTTTTGACATATAATTATTGTTAGTAAGTTAATTACCTGTAAGTGAACGAAATAAATCATGAAATTTTTGTTGTTTAATATCAACAGTGTAATCACGTTCTTCATAAATCAGTATGTTGCCTATGTGTCTTGTGACATATGAGTTTGGATAAACAAACATTTAAATTTCTTCAAACTTCTTCGATTTACTTACAATAGTTTCTCAATTTCGATAAGTGTCAAATTTTGTATCTCTTCCCCAGTCAATTGTAATTTTGTAAAAGTCATATAATAACCATAATATCATTTAATATTCACTTAGTATAACATTAGATTCTCTATAATGATTTTTTTTATCGTGATATATTCTAAGCAAATGTATGAATAATGTTCAAAACATTGAAATTGATAATGAATGTGTTATGCATAATGGTTTCAAACATACAACTTTAACAATTTCAAAATATAATCTTAGTCATACACACCAAATAAAGCAGAAGGTTCAACAATGTAGAAAACAAAGTATTTTCTCACGCTGATTTGTCTATTATTTTATGTATGGAAGATAAAAAAATGAAACAACAATGTACTAGTCAATAAGAATAAAAGGTATTAGTTGATATCACCAACATTCAAACCATATTGGAAGGAGCAGAAGATTGCAAAATCAAACACTTTATAATAATAAAACACATATGGACATTTAAAATAGTATTATTTCAAAAATATAATACTCAATTATCTCTTTTACTTGACATATTTCTTTGTTCATATAGGATGTCGTCACATAGCCAAATCCAAGTTCTTTCCCATACTTCATAAGGTCTATTAATGGTACTTGACAAAAGCATAGTCACAAATAACATTCTCAAAAAGTGATTAGAACCACAATTATTTTGCCTTTTACAGGTGCTACATATTCATTATCATCTTCAAGAAATCTCAATTCAAAACATGTATCCCTGAAACTATCATGTACCTTTCCAACCACCATTTTGATATCCTTATAGCAAGTTGGTCCTTTTACAACTGCTAGTATAATTCTCAGGTAATATAATTCACATGTACTTTGAGGAGCCCAAATTAGTCCGCCAATTGAGTAGCCTATTTTACGTGGTTTTCAATATTGTTATATTTTTTAATAGACAAACTTAGAAACGAAACTGAGAATATGTCAAAGTTTTTTCCTATGGACATGCTTTATTTGTCTGCATCCATGAAGTAAACATTGATTCTTTCACACTTTGTTTCTCAAATACTTGACTTATGTTCTTATAACCACTAAAGTAAACAGAATTGTCACCTTCAAGATGGAAAAACAACCTTCAACAGCTTGAGTTCTACCATGAATTATAAAGGAAAAAATCCTACAACATGCTACACTTGGAGACACATATCTAAAGTCAAGATATTGTTTGATTTCATCAACATTTTTGTCTCCATAAATACTGTCAGAATCTGTTCGATTTCATCATGATTTGGCTTCAAACCTTTAGCGTCGATCCCACACCGACGCTAGTAGCATTGACGATATGTCTCTCAAAGTTGACACTAAGAGCCTAAATCATTTGGTTCATTTATTTTTAATTAATTTTAGCGTCGGCTCGGGCGGACATAACATTTTAATTTTTCGTTTTCTTTTTTTAGTAATTCATTTAGAAATACTAGCGGCGATTTGTGGCCAACCCTAATATAATGATACAGGTAAGTTCATCTAATTATTTATTTATTTATTTAAAAAATATTGGCGTCGATCGTGATCGACGCTAACATTGGAGCGTGAATTTATCATTGCCCCACAAATTTTGTTTGCCTCCTAATTTTTATTTATAGTTTTTATTTATTATTTTTATGTAGTGGTTGTCCTTGCCGACGCTAATATTGATGCAAAAAATATTAATTTTCCCTATAAATTCTGTTTGCCTCCTTTTTTTATTCTTTTAAGTAAATAAATGGTTTTAATAGTAGTGTCGATCTAGGCCGACGTTGACGTTGTTGCGAAAAGTTTTCTTTTTCCCAAATTTTCTTTTTTATTATTTTAATTAATTATTTAGTTAAACTATAAAAATATTAAAAAAAACAAATAAAATAATCTATAAGTAATAACTAAAATAAAATAAAATAAAATAAAGTAAAATAATTTTAATTTCTATAAAATAAAATCAAAATTATAAACTAATAAAATCAACCACAACTAAATTAATAAAATAAAACAAAATCAAAATTAAATTAAATTAAATGATAAATAGCTTAAAACTAAATAAAATTAAAACTTAAATAAATTAAAAAATTAAAAAATAAATTAAAATGAAATTTGTAGAATATAATTTATTTAGATCAACATATCTTTTCAACAGAGCGATGATCTCTTTGTTTTAGATCAAAGTCTCGTTTCGACATATGAAGATCTCTTTGTGTTAGATCTTAGCAACTTTTTCAGCAATATGAAGATCTCTTTGTGTCATATTGGAGCTTTGATTTTCAACAATGTAAGGACCCCTTTGTGTTAGATCCGAGCATTTATCCCCCAACACGTGTAGATCTCTTTGTGTTAGATCCAAACATCTTTGTTCAAATATCGACGATCTTTTTGTGATAAATCAGACTTTCTTTTGACGGTGCAAGACCTCTTTATGTTAGATCCAAACATCTTTGTTCAAAGATCGACGATCTCTTTGTGATAGATCAGAGTTTCTTTTGACAGTGCAAGATCTCTTTGTGATAGGTCTGAGCATCGAAATTGCAATGGTGTGATGATCTCTGTGTGTTAGATCGGAGCAGCATTCTAAGATCAACGATCTCTTTATGTTAGATCAAAGACTCTTCTCAACAGTGCACTGATCTCTCTATGTTAGATTAGAGCATCATTTTCAGGGCAATAATCACTTTGTGTTAGATCATAGCTTCATCTTTCAGCAGTTGCAAGATCTCTTTGTGGTATATTTTGACATCTTTTTTCTTTATTGTGTAGATCTTTTTGTCTTAGATCTTAGTTTTTCTTTTTTTAGCAATATGAAGATCTCTTTGTGGTAAATCTTAGCATCAAACTTTTCAGCAGTGTGAAGATCTCATTGTGTCAGATCCAAGTAATTTTATTCTAAGACGATGATCTCTTTGTGTTAGATCAAAGTTTCTTTATTGTATAGATCTCTTTGTGTTAGATCTAAATATTAATCATTAACAGGACGAATATATCTTTATGTTAGATCGGAGTTTCTTTTCAGCAAGAACGAAGATCTGTGTGTGTTAGATCGACGTTTCTTATCAACATATCATGATCTCTTTGTGTTAGATCTTATTATCATTTCCAGCAGTGCGAAGATCTCATTATGCTAGATCTTAGTATTATTTTCAACAATGTGAAGATCTTTGTGTATTAGATTGGAGATTTAAGATTTCCAAAAGGTTGTATAGATCTCTTTGTGTTAGGTCTGTGATCCATTTCCCAACAATATGAAGATCTCTTTGTGATAGATCAAAGTATTTCATCTCTAGCAAAAGGAGAAGATCTCTATGCGTTAGATCTGAGCATCAGGAGTATTTAAACATCTCAATCCCTAGAGGAGTCTATTGTCAATCAAGAGCGGCTGAGTATGACCATTTCTTCCCTAGGAGAGTCTGCCTTCAACGAAGAACATTTGAAGAACAGTCGAACATGATACTTTATAACAAAAGCATTCATCAGGGTTTAGATGATAAATCAGGAATTTTGGCATTTTTACCTGGTCTTGATGGCATTCATTCAATTATTTATTCATTAAGAAGTCAAAATACTTGATTTCTCAATCTCAGTGCATTATTCATTCAGTTGCATCTTGCTTCAGAGGTTCAGAGGGTAGACAATCAAGGGTATTCTCGTCATCTGAATCTTTGTAGGATTTTATTTGTAATTTAGAATCAGAAGTAAATGGTCCGAGAGTGATTCATTTTACATATGATTGTCTATTTACAATTATTCGATCAGTAATTCAATGCATCCCCGAGACATCTTCATTTTATATTCATCACATCATGCATTTTATTCCGTATGATGTCTAAAATGTTGCTCAGAATAATTTTTTGAATATACAGACAGACCGGTCGAATCATTTCTCAAATATACGTTGAATTAGAGGGCGAAAAGTTTCAAAATTGAGCTTGTAGACGTCATTTTTAATCTACGATTCACGTAGTTTAACCTGGTGTGCTCGTTTTACGACTACTTTTTCAGTCGCATTTCAATTAGCTTGAGTCTGTTCAACCGGTCATTTTTTATTTTAAAATTTGATCAAAACATGTATGTTTTTGAGAAGTTTATTTCGGGTCGATTATTTTGGCCTACTCAGTTTAATTTGTTGGACTTTCTTTTGCCTTGTTCATTTTTCATCGGATTTTTTTCTGTTTTTTTATCAAATTAATCATAAGAAATATGTAGAATTTATCAATTATTTAAATCAATTTGTTCTTGAGTCTTTGAATTTTATTTTGAATAATTTGTTTGTGTTAAAAGTTTATTTTAAATACTAAGAATATATTTTTGCTCTTGAAAATGAAGAAAGTATCTCCAACTCACCCATGCAAAGATCCCACTTGGACCACACATAATCCAGTAGAGAAAAATGGAAAAAAAAAATCTTCTTCGTGGATACGCTCACACCAAGACAACTTGATATATTCATCTTTTTCGTCTCTTCATAAAGGAGCCAAACGCAATATCCATAAAAGAAACAGATCAAAATGCATTATCTTCCCAAAAGCATGATGGACACCTTCATCGCTCATCTCTCCAAAAGCATGCTAAACAATGTCAAAACAACAATCTTAAGATAAAATTACAAAGATAAAAAAAAATTATATTTAAAATACATCATCCTCACTTGTGAATCAAACATATTTGTAATTAAAATCTCTCCCCCCCCCCCCCCCCCCCCCCCTCTCTTTCATATTTTGAACAAAACATTTATGTAAATCAAATCATTCTCCTCTCTTCTCCTCCTCTCCCCTCCTTTTTATAAAAGTCTCTCTTCTCCACTCGATTGAATCAAACAGACCCTAACTTTATCTCATTTATTTGTTTTATTATTTTATTTATTTTTTCACAATTTTTCTGTTTGATTTCTTGAATACTAACACAATTTCCTCTTAAATAAAAACTTAAAATTAATCATGAGTTTTAAATACCACAATTCATCTCCATGTAACGCTTGGAGTACCTTATTCAACAGAGGTGATGTTTATCATTCTGAGAATATCTAATTTGAAGGGGTTGAAAGGAATTTTCACCTCATGTTCGAAAGAACACACAAGTTCAAGAGAAATAACCCGTCCACTACTTCTTAAGACCACCTCATCTAATTATTTACTTATTAATTTATTTTATAAAAATTGGCGTCATTATGACTCACGCTAACATTATCGCGTAAATTTTTCATTTTCCCGCACAAATTTCGTTGATATCCTTATTTTTATTTTTAGTTTTTAATTATTATTTTTATGTAGTGGTTGTACTGGTCGACACTAATATTGGTGCGAAAAATATTTATTTCCCCCATAAATTTCGTTTGCCTCTTTTTTTTATTCTTGTAAGTAAATAAAGTGTTTTAATATTAGTGTCGATCTAGGCCGACACTTGCGTTGTTGCGAAAATTTTTCATTTTCCCAAATTTTCATTTTTTTATTGTTTTAATTAATATTTAGTTAAACTATAAAAATAAAAAAATAAAAAATAATAGTATATAAGTAATAACTAAAATAAAATAAAATAAAATAATTTTAACTTTTATAAAATAAATCAAAATTATAAATTAATAAAATCAACCACAACTAAATTAATAAAATTAATTAAATAATAAATAGCTTAAAACTAAATAAAATTACAACTTAAATAAACTAATAAATTAAAATGAAATTTGTAGAATATTATTTATTTAGATCGACATTTGTTTTCAACAGAGCTATGATCTCTTTGTGTTAGATCGAAGTCTCGTTTCAAGATACGAATATCTCTTTGTGTTAGATTTTAGCGCCTTTTTCAGCAATACGAAGATCTCTTTGTGTCAGATTGGAGCTTTCATTTTCTACAATGTGAGGACCTCTTTGTGTTAGATCCAGGCATTTATCCCCAACATGTGTAGATCTCTTTGTGTTAGATACATATATCTTTGTTCAAAGATCGACGATCTCTTTGTGCTAGATCAGAGTTCCTTTTGACAGTGCAAGATCTCTTTGTGATAGGTCTGAGCATCGAAATTGCAATGGTGTGATGATCTATGTGTGTTAGATCGGAGCAGCATTCTAAGATCAACGATCTCTTTGTGTTGGATCAAAGACTCTTCTCAACAGTGCACTGATCTCTCTATGTTAGATTAGAGCATCATTTTCAGGGCAATAATCACTTTGTGTTAGATCATAGCTTCATCTTTCAGCAGTGCCAAGATCTCTTTGTGGTAGATTTTGACATCTTTTTTATTTATTGTGTAGATCTTTTTGTCTTAGATCTTAGTTTTTCTTTTTTTAGCAATATGAAGATCTCTTTGTGGTAAATCTTAGCATCAAACTTTTCAGCAGTGGGGAGATTACTTTGTGTCAGATCCAAGCAATTTTATTCTAAGACGATGATCTCTTTGTGTTAGATCAAAGTTTCTTTATTGTATAGATCTCTTTGTGTTAGATCTAAATATTAATCATCAACAGGACGAATATATCTTTGTGTTAGATCGGAGTTTCTTTTCAGCAAGAACAGAGATCTCTGTGTGTTAGATCGACGTTTCTTATCAAGATGTCGCGATCTCTTTGTGTTAGATCTTAGTATCATTTCTAGCAGTGCCAAGATCTCATTATGCTAGATCTTAGTATTATTTTCAAGAATGTGAAGATCTTTGTGTATTAGATTGGAGATTTAAGATTTCCAAAAGGTTGTATAGATCTCTTTGTGTTAGGTCTGTGATCCATTTCCCAAAAATATGAAGATCTCTTTGTGATAGATCAAAGTATTTCATCTCTAGCAAAAGGCAAAGATATCTCTGTGTTAGATCCTAGCATCAGGAGTATTTAAACATCTCAATCCCTAGAGGAGTCTATTGTCAGTTACGAGCGACTGAGTATGACGATTTCTTCCCTAGGAGAGTTTCCCTTCAACGAAGAACATTTGAAGAACAGTCGAACATGATACTTTATATCAAAAGCATTCATCAGGGTTTAGATGATAAGTCCGGAATTCTGGCATTTTTACCTGGTCTTGATGGCATTCATTCAATCATTTATTCATTAAGAAGTCAAAAGACTTGATTTCTCAATCTCAGTGCATTATTCATTCAGTTGCATCTTGCTTCAGAGGTTCAGAGGATAGACAGTCAAGGGTATTCTCGTCATCTAAATATCTGTAGGATTTTATTTGTAATTGAGAATCAGAAGTAAATGGTCCGAGAGCGATTCATTTTACATTTGATTGTCTATTTACAATTATTCGATCAGTAATTCAATGCATTCCCGAGACATCTTCATTTTATATTCATCACATCATGCATTTTGTTCCGTATGATGTCTAAAATGTTGCTCAGAATAATTTTTTGAATATACAGACAGACCGGTCGAATCATTTCTCAAATATACGTTGAATTAGAGGGCGGAAAGTTTCAAAATTGAGCTTGTAGACGTCATTTTTTT
The DNA here is from genome assembly GCF_024323335.1 of Lathyrus oleraceus. Lineage (NCBI taxonomy): Eukaryota > Viridiplantae > Streptophyta > Magnoliopsida > Fabales > Fabaceae > Lathyrus > Lathyrus oleraceus. Next base: position 435,470,462 of record NC_066582.1, on the reverse strand, counting down.
TAATCTACGATTCACGTAGTTTAACCTGGTGTGCTCGTTTTAAGACTACTTTTTCAGCCGCATTTCAATTAGTTTGAGTCTGTTCAACCGATCATTTTTTATTTTAAAATTTGATCGAAACATGTATGTTTTTGAGAAGATTATTTCGGGCCGATTATTTTGGCCTACTCAGTTTATTTTTTTGGACTTTCTTTTGCCTTGTTCATTTTTCATCCGATTGCTTTCTGTTTTTTTTTATCAAATTAATCATAAGAAATATTTAGAATTTATTAATTAGTTAAATCAATCTGTTTTTGAGTCTTTGAATTTTATTTTGAATTATTTGTTTGTGTGAAAACTTTATTTTAAATTCTAAGAATATATTGTTGCTTTTGAAAATGAAGAAAGTATCTCCAACTCACCCATGCAAAGATCCCACTTGGACCACACATAATCCTGTAGAGAAAAGTGGAAAAAAATTCTTCTTCGTGGATACGCTCACACCAAGACAATTTGATATATTCATCTTTTTCGTCTCTTCATAAAGGAGCCAAACACAATATCAATAAAAGAAACAGATCAAAATGAATTATCTTCCCAAAAGCATGATGGACACCTTCATCGCTCATCTCTCGAAAACCATGCTAAACAATGTCAAAACAACAATCTTACAATAAAATTACAAAGATAAAAAAAAATTATATTTAAAATACATCACCCTCACTTGTGAATCAAACATATTTGTAATTAAAATTCCTCACTTCCTCTTTCATATTTTGAACCAAACATTTATGTAAATCAAATAATTCTCCTCTCTTCTCCTCCTCTCCCCTCCTTTTGATAAAAATCTCTCTTCTCCCCTCGATTGAATCAAACACACCCTAACTTTATCTCATTTATTTGTTTTATTATTTTATTTATGTTTTCACAATTTTTCTGTTTGATTTCTTGAATACTAACATAATTTCCTCTTAAATAAAAACTTAAAATTAATCATGAGTTTTAAATACCACAATTCATCTCCATGTAATGCTTGAAGTACCTTATTCAACAGAGGTGATGTTTATCATTCTCAAAATATCTAATTTTAAGGGGGTGAAAGGGATTTTCACCTCATGTTCGAAAGAACACACAAGTTCAAGAGAAATGACCCGTCCACTACTTCTTAAGACCACCTCATCTAATTATTTACTTATTAATTTATTTTATAAAAATTGGCGTCATTATGACTCACGCTAACATTATCGCGTAAATTTTTCATTTTCCCGCACAAATTTCGTTGATATCCTTATTTTTATTTTTAGTTTTTAATTATTATTTTTATGTAGTGGTTGTATTGGTCGACACTAATATTGGTGCGAAAAATATTTATTTCCCCCATAAATTTCGTTTGCCTCTTTTTTTTTTGTTCTTGTAAGTAAATAAAGTGTTTTAATAGTAGTGTTGATCTAGGCCGACGCTGACGTTGTTGCTAAAAAATTTCATTTTCCTAAATTTGCTTTTTTTTATTGTTTTAATTCATATTTAGTTAAAGTATAAAAAAAATAAAGAAAATAAAAAATAATAGTATATAAGTAATAACTAAAATAAAATAAAATAAAATAATTTTAACTTTTATAAAATAAATCAAAATTATAAATTAATAAAATCAACCACAACTAAATTAATAAAATTAAATTAAATCATAAATAGCTTAAAACTAAATAAAATTACAACTTAAATAAATTAATAAATTAAAATGAAATTTGTAGAATATTATTTATTTAGATCGACATTTCTTTTCAACAGAGCGACGATCTCTTTGTGTTAGATTGAAGTCTCGTTTCAAGATACGAATATCTCTTTGTGTTAGATCTTAGCACCTTTTTCAGCAATACGAAAATCTCTTTATGTCAGATTGGAGCTTTCATTTTCTACGATGTGAGGACCTCTTTGTGTTAGATCCGAGCATTTATCTCCAACATGTGTAAATCTCTTTGTGTTAGATACATACATCTTTGTTCAAAGATTGATGATATCTTTATGATAGATCAAAGTTTCTTTTGACGGTGCAAGATCTCTTTGTGATAGATCGAAGCATCGAAATTGCAACAGTGTGATGATCTCTGTGTGTTAGATCGGAGCAACATTCTAAGATCGAAGATCTCTTTGTGTTAGATTGAAGACTCTTCTCAGCAGTGCACTGATCTCTCTATGTTAGATCAGGCATCACTTTCAGGGCGATGATCTCTTTCTGTTAGATCAGAGCTTCATCTTTCACCTGTGCAAGATCTCTTTGTGGTAGATTTGGGCATCTTTTTTCTTTATTGTGTATATCCTTTGTGTTAGATCTTAGTTTTTCTTTTTTTAGCAATATGAAGATCTCTTTGTGGTAGATCTTAGCATCAAACTTTTCAGCAGTACGAGGATCTCTTTGTGTCAGATCCAAGCAATTTTATTCCAAGACGATGATCTCTTTGTGTTAGATCATAGTTTCTTTATTGTATAGATCTCTTTGTGTTAGATCTAAATATTAATCATCAACAGGACGAAGATCTCTTTGTGTTAGATTGGAGTTTCTTTTCAGCAAGAACGAAGATCTCTATGTGTTTGATCGACATTTCTAATCAACAGATCATGATCTCTTTGTGTTAGATCTTAGTATCATTTTCAGCAGTGCCAAGATCTCTTTGTGCTAGATCTTAGTATTATTTTCAACAATGTGAAGATCTCTATGTATTAGATCGGAGCTTTAAGATTTCAAAAAGGTTGTATAGATCTCTTTGTGTTAGGTCTGAGATCCATTTCCCAACAATACAAAGATCTCTTTGTGATAGATCAAAGTATTTCATCTCTAGCAAAAGGAGAAGATCTCTCTGTGTTATATCCGAGTATCAGGAGTATTTAAACATCTTAATCCCTAGAGGAGTCTATTATCAGTCAAGAGCAGCTGAGTATGATCATTTCTTCCCCGGGAGAGTCAGTCTTCAACGAAGAACGTTTGAAGAACAGTCGAACATGATACTTTATAACAAATCCATACCTAGTAAAGTTGTATTCATTCATAATCATAAGCATAACATTCTATTGCATAAGAGGAAAAATTTGGATTTGTTTGGTATTTAAACTATCTTTCACCGTGATGATTTGAAGATAAAAGTTCTTCATATTCTCCAATTAAAGATGTTTAAATATGGGCAGTTGTCATATCTTGAATTTTATCCTAGGTTTTTTCACTTACATCAGCATAGCATAATCGATTCATTTCTTTCAATCAAAAGCATTCATCAGGGTTTAGATGATAAGTCAGAAGTTTTGGCATTTTTCTCTGGTTTTGATGGCATTCTTTCAGCCATATGTTGATTAAGTCAAAAGACTTAATTTCTCAATCTCAGTGCATCATTCATTTAGTTGCATATGATTTAAGAGGTTCAGAGGATGGACAATCAAGAGTATTGTCTTCATCTGAATCTTTGTTGAATTTTATTTGTAATTGAGAATCAAAAGTAAATGGTCCAAGAGCGATTCATTTACATCTGATTGTCTATTTACAATTATTCGATCACTAACTCAATGCATCCCTAAGACATTTGCATTTTATATTCATCACAACATGCATTTTGTGTCGTATGACGCTAAAATGTTACTCGGAATAATTTTTTGAATATATAAACAAATCGGTCGAATCATTTCTCAAATGTATATCGAATTAACAGACAAAAAGTTTCAAAATTGAACTTGCATACGTCAATTTTCTTAATCTATGATTCACGTAGTTTAACCTGTCGTTCTCATTTTATTTTTTCCACCTATTTTTTCGGTCGCATTTCAATCAGCTTTAGCCTATTCAATCGGTCTCTTTTATTTTAAAATTTGATCAAATGTTTTCAAAAAGTTTATTTCGGACCGATTATTTTGACTTACTCGGTTTAATTTTTTGGACTTTTTTTGCCTGATTTATTTCATTTTTCCTCCGATTTATTTTGTTTCTTTTATCAAATTAATCATAAGAAATATTTAGAACTTATTAATTAGTTAAATCAATTTTTTTTTAGTTTTTCAATTTTATTTTTGTTGTTCTAGAAGGTGAAGAAAATATCTCCAACTCACCCATGCAAAGGCCCCTCTAAAATAATAAAAATTTTAAATTAATCACAAATTTTAAATATCACAATTCATTCTCATGTCATACCGAAATACCTTGTTCAAAAGAGGTGATGTTTATCATTCCAGGTGAGGCTCCACAATAATATCTACCTCATGGCCAGTAGAGGAGATAGATATCTCATCACAAAACTCCTTCACTCTAGCTTCTATGATGAACATATGACTAAAACTCACCACCTCGTCCCAAAAGTAGTCCAAACTCGTATCAATGAAAGTCATCATCAAGTGTATTGTCCTTCTTGCCAGGCTTGGAAATGAAGAGACCAAAAGAAGATCATTATACTAAGTCAAATCATTATTTAAACTACTATTACCTCTATTGAAAACGTCACTTTCGCAGAGATCTCTCTCAACTAAGTTCTAATCAACACTCCCATTTGCTTGTCTCGCATTATCAATACAATGATTCCCTGGAGCCCCTCTTTGCAGATTCCTTATTTCGTCATACCTCCGAGTAAAACCATTTTTAAGAAGAAAAATGGAATAAAGAGAATGAAAGGAGACAATAGATGTTTTATAGCGTTGTTGGAGGGTACCCAGCTTGCTACATGGATGATGAAACGAGCCACACCCAGCTTGATACAGATAAACCGGTCGAATCATTTGTCCTAAATATATAGAAGCAAGAGCAAAAGCAGTTACGTATCTCTCACCATTATTCATCATGTCTTATCAGAAGATCAATAGCCTAAATTAATGTGAGCTAAAAATTAAAAATAGTATATATTTTGGATCATTCCGATCACATTAATGTAAAAGATTGAATAAAAATAAATGCCGGAAATTGAATAGTTCTTAAGTGGTCCCAACAGTTATCCATTTGAAAGATCTATTCGTGCTCCAAACTGATCTATTGCAGACTTGCTTTGTTTTGTACTCCTAAGAATCGAAACCTGGAACATAGAACGATGTAAAAGCATTGCTTTAAGAAAGTTAGCTGAAAAGATAATCAGGTTGGAGGAGGATGTAAGAGATAAACCAGATGTTGAATAAACCCTAAACTAGATATGGAAGCATACACATGCTAAATTAGAAACATCTTTGATAAACCTAAATCACCGTATGATAGTATTTCAAAACTAACTGGAAAACCATGTGATGATTTCTTAATTAGCATCCTTCATAATGATGATATTAATTATTAAATTTTCATAAGATGGAAAATCACAAACTCGTGATTATGCTACCTTGGGCCGTTCCATAGAGCTTCCAAAATATCCTACTCCAAAAGACAGAGAAGTGTATGCAGCTGCAATTTCTACAGCCCTTAACCTTGATTTTCCTTGATCCTACAGAAAATGAGATTAGGCAATATTCCCAAAAACCATTGATTGGAAAAGTTGAAGAGACTCACTACGATAGATGTATCTGACTGCACAACCAATATCCCTGCACTGCTATCAGTACCGCATCTACCACTTTCCTCGGCAACAGAGCGTAAAATCTTTGTGCAAGCAGAGGCAGCACCGGACTGTGAGCTGAAGAAAAACTAACATCAGAAAAATCTAGTGCGTGGAGTACTGCTACAGTCAAAGAACAAGCTAATTTGACAACATTGAAAATCATTTATAAGTGAGACGGTCATACATTGACAGTGAAACAATGCATTCCCTAGCTGCAAATCCTTTCATTAGGTGCTCTCCTGCACCAGACACACAACAGCCAGCCATGAATGGAGCCCCAAACGGACCTTTCGATGACGCCCAACAACCTGAACCATACATTGCTGCTAGCCCCACTCGACCACTAATCTGTTGAATATTTTGTATATATAATTATGAGTAATCACTTTCCACTCTAATAGGCAAATTAGAGCGCTAGAAGAAAAGCAAACCAAGAAAACCATTGTTCACCTTTAGAGCAATACCACCACTAGAGGCTCCAGATGCTACATTCCCCTCATCGTCTACACAAATAACCCCAACAGTATCCATTACTTGATCTTCCAAAGCATAATCTGCATCATAAGAAAGCATGGGTTTGGCATGATGAAGTTCATATGGGGTGTCATACTGATGTACCAGTCTACTTCTTTAGGTCATACTGATTTTAGTTTTTACAATAAAAATTAAAATAATAAGTGAGATGTTGATTAGGATTAAGTTGAGTCATCAAATACCTGGCATTTCAGTACTCTGACGTGGAGAAGAATTTCCGTCTGGAAGAGAATTCCCTGTCTTCAATCTAGCAGCTTCAAACATAGATTTGTATTTTATCCATTGTGTTTTTGCCTTTTCTGTGACCAGCCACTGTTATGATACTCAAAGTTGTAAGGCCAGAGTGGTATGACTTAATAATAAGTTTCTGTGCAGAATTTAAATCATGAATAAAAATACAACCTCGTTGGCCTCGGTTATACTAGATGGTAAAGCAACATCCTTGGACTTCGCCCATTCACGAGCCCCTTCCCCCACCAAGAAGCTGCAGAGATATGACAGACTCCCATATCAATACAGATTTGTTCACATGAAGTGAAAAAGATAAAGCACTCTTAAACATCAACTATGGTGGTAAGTTTCGTGGTAACAAAAATACTTTGCCTACAAAAAATGAAAGGTTGAGAAGTCGTTACATTGGAGGAATTCTACCCAGCAATGAAGGTCCCATCATTTGCTCTTTGGCCAATAAAGCAGCGATTTGTATAGCATTTCGCACACCTGGTCTATAATTAATGAAATAAATACATAGAAACCTGACAGAAAATATGAAATGTGAAACCAAATTCCAAAGTGAAAGCTATAGACCATCCCCAGGTTTTTAGATTTCCATGGTAAGTAAACATTTCACTAGGTTGAGTACATGAAAAGTGAAACACAGTGACGTAGTGAAAAAGAATTCTATAATAATCAATGTAGTCAAGCATGAGATCTTAAGTAGGATTGATCGGTCTGTGAAAGATCATAAAACTCAGATTGTTAGCACGGCAGTAAGATCCTACTGAAGGGCAAAATGGTAATTTCATATACAAAAAAAAAACCTATAAATCACAATATTCAACCAGTTTAATTAATGACACAACCATCATTCCATAACTTAAGAAGTTCAAAAGACATAATCATTATCTTCAAAAGACTAAGTTCAAAATCAGTAGCTCAAAATGGAATGGGGAAGATTACAACTATTTTTGTTTCAGAGTTAGGAGGGAGTTAACCTAATTGAAATAATAAGAACCGGGTTTCAACTTAAAAAACCCGACCCCTTTAGACAACCCAAAAAAAAAGGCCCAACTCGTATTTGTTACGATCTTGCTTTAAAAAGCTTGATCTTGACCACACCGGTGATGAAAACAGATCTTTCTCCGGTTGTAGCACTATTAGGCAACCTCAACGTAAGATTGTAAGATCTTAAGATCCAGCCCTCGATCTTGATTACACTAATAATGGCATTCATATACACTTTCATTTGCAAGCTACTAACTCAACCAATTTAGTACCATTCACAAATTAGCATGAAATAGCTTTAAATACAAGATCAGTGCCACGTTCCATAACTCAAGACTTTTTCAGATAATATATAATGTCAACTTAAGATAAGTACCTGGTATAGCTCCAACAGCACCAAAAGCTCCGGATTTTCCATCCATTATACTGGCATCACACTCTACACTGCCATTTTCTGTCAAATTGGAACCTCTGCCTGCATTTGTGCTCGGATCATCCTTCAACAAAAGGACCTCACGTTAACTATTATTATAGGACAAATCAATCAAAGTTCAGCAAAGCATCATCATAATAACCATTTTCATCTTAATGAAGTTCAATTTCTATATACTCACATTATAAACAATTTTGAAACTAACATCGGACATTTTTTACAATTTGTTCAGATTACTCTTCGGAATGGTAAAATGAATAATTATGCAGAGTGAATTGATACAATACCTCCAAGAGTTGAATTGCCGCGACAACTGCATCCAAGCAAAGCACTGAGCCTTCCTGTTGAAGGACAGAAGCGGCGGCGAGACAAGCGCGGTTCATGGCTGATCTGAGGGGTTTATGATTGGAAGGAGAGTGGTAACCGGCGCCTACATGGACAGCAACGAAGAATCTTTTTCCATCTTTACCCTCACCGCCGGTGACGGTGACACCGGCAATAGGACGAACGATTTCCATTGCTATTGCAATTTGTTTCCTTGCAGCCCTACTTCCCTCCTCCTCCCCGCACTTTGGCGGCCAATTTTTTCTAATTCAACTAGTCGTATAATTTCGTGTTCTCCGATGTATATCAATTAAATTTTATATATATATATATATATATATATATATATATATATATATATATTACCTAAAGATTTATTATTCCATAATTTTCTCTATAACCTAATTTTATCTTATTTCTTATTAATATTTTGAATTATCACTTTCTTTTTTAACATATTTTTGAATTATCATTTATTTTAAATATTTTATTTGTATTTAAATTGAGAAATATTTTATTTTTTTAATATTAATTATATGAAATCTGATATTTCAATTATGCTATATGCTATTATTTGCTAGTTCTTTATTTCTAATTTTTTTTAAGCGAGATTAAGATTTTAAAGAATGTGACTATGATATTTTAAGCTTTGTTTTTGTCTTCGAAAGCATTAATAGCAAGTTGCAAGTGTTCAAAGTTATGAATGAAGTTTCACATAATTAAAAGAAAATATCCTATACTAAAAGGATCAATACATAGTAAAAAACACTTAATTATTAGTAAGTATCAAGACATCAATAATTGAATATCAATTTGTACAATTAAATATAGACTTTGTTTCACAAGAATTTTTTAGTTTGTATGTTTTAAAAAAAATATATGTTATATAATTATTAGGGTGTTCAAATCTAAATCGGTTCAAATAAAAATCATAAATCGATCCAAAAAATTGAAAACCACAAAAAATAGAATATTATTAGATATGTTTGAATGTCATTTTGTAAAAATCGTTCGATTTGGATCAGATTTTGGATTCACTTTTCAAAACCGATACAAATCGAACCGAATCGCGTGTATATATTTATATTCTTATTTTCAATATGATATGCTGATATAATTTATTATTTGATATTTTTATTTTTAATACTTATTCTTTTAATACTATTTATGAGTTTAGTTTAATCTATTTATTTTTATTATTTCATCTCTTTCAACCATAAACAATCATTCTCATTTTGTAATATTAATTTTAATATATTATATCAAAATGTATTATTTATTATCATTTTTAGAATCTTAAAACAAAAAGTTTTTGGATATTTAAAAATTGATCCAAATTAAATCACATAAAATTGGATCGGATTGGATCGAATTTTTTTAATCAATTATCTAAAATCGAAATGAACCGCAAGTATATTTATATTTGAGTCACATGAATTTTTAGCTCAAAATCGATTCAAAACAAACTACGAACACACCTAATAATCATTATTCATGACTTTCTAGCTAATTTTATAAGTTTATAGTTTTTTATTATAAATTAATTGAAATAATTTAGAGCTTATTATTTTATATTTCAAATTCTCTTCTACTCTTTTATTCAAATACAAATTTTTATGTCATTTTATATTAGTTCCGAATCGGAACTAAAACTATATGAGTTGTGATATTGCTGAACTCTTGATACGGTGTTGCAAGCCTCCGATGCAGTGGAACATGTAGTAAAGAAAGTTTTTGTGTCTCAAATAAAGACAATTGTTAATTAAAATAAAATAGGTATTTTGTTGATAGTTGTCAGTAAGGAAAAGAGAAATTTTGACATTTAAAAATAAAAATTTTGTTTTTCAAATAAAGGAAAGTATTAATTAAAATAAAATAGATGTTTTTCTGATAGTGTCCCCTGAGAAAAAGAGATATTTTGACATTTGAAAATAAGAATTTTGTGTCTCAAATAAAGACAAATGTTAATTAAAATAAATTATGTTTGTTAACCTGTTTTCACTTTGTGGACGGTCCAATGTTCAAAATTTGATTTGGTGTTGTTTCAGGGTTGGAAAAAGTCAGTTGAGAATAACATTTTCTAGTGACACTTGTGAATTGTGATCTAAGAAGGTGATGGTGGATCTCCAGAGTCTGGTTGTTGAAATTTTTGAATTTCTATGTTTGCTAGTTCGTTACAAATTTTGTGGATCGTCCGATGTTGAAAATTTGAGTCAGTGTTCATCCAGGGTTGAAAAAGGTCAATTTAGAAAGACCCATCCTAGTGTGAAATTTGTGAATTGTGATTTGGGAAGGTGACGGTGGACCTCTGAGAGTACTATTGTTGAAAGTCGAGGCGGTGTTCGTCCAAGGATGAAAAAAGTCAATTAAGATTGACCATTTCTAGTGTGACATTAGTGAATTGTGATTTGAGAAGGTGATGGTAGACCTCTTATAGTTCAATTGTCGAAATATGTGAATTTCTATATTTTTAGTCTGTTTATATGTAGTGGACAATTTGATGTTGAAAATTTAAGTCAGTCTTCATCCTTGGTTGGAAAAAGTCAGTTGAGAAGGGTCATTTCTAGTGTGACACTTGTGAATTGTTATATTGGAAGGTGATGGTGGACCTCCGGGAGCCTGATTGTTGAAATTTTAAATTTCTTTGTTTGTTAATCCATTTTACAAGTTGTGGATGGTCCGATGTTGAAAATTGGAGTCTGTGTTCTTCTAGGAAATAGACAGTTGAGATAGAGCATTTCAAGTGTAACCCTTGTGAATTGTGACATGGGTAGTTTCATACCCAATTTTGTCTGGACTTTTTTAGGCAGCCAACTTTGTTTTGTTATGCTCATAATAACAATGCAGTTTTTCAGACAGATCGGTTGGAGCGATCTTTAATCGTGTGTAAAATCAATGAACATTCTTTTTAGGTTTGGGCTTGTGACTGTTTTCTTTATTGAACGTCACTGCGCATAGGTAAGTTTGGTGTGCTCATTTAATTTTTTTGCATTCGGGCGCATTCGCGTTTCATTAGGTTTGAATCTTTTTCATGTGTTGTTGTTCTTCAAGTCTTCAGATCCTTTTACATAAAAGGAAAAGAGTCGTTGGAGATCTTGCACAAGAGAATCTTTGAGAAGCTTGAATAGAGACATCGAAATGCTTCTTCAAATGTTTAATATCGTTGAAAGATCATTTGAAATTCCTTTGCTTCAAAAGGAATTATCAGTTACATACCAGCTATCTATATGAAAAATAGCTTAGGTCTTCACGTGATCAGAAGATGACAAAATATCCAGAGTATGATAGTGACCTATCAGAGTCACCTTCATCTTTGTGCTTTAACTGCCTTCAGATTCTGATCTTCAGAAATAAACTTCTTTAAAGTCTAGTCTTCAGAGGCTGACTTCCTCAATGTCTAGATTCCAAAAGTATGGATTTTAAGAAAACAAATATCATCTTACTAGTAAATATTGGTTTGATAGCCTCTAGCCTATAAATAGGGGCTCTTCCATTCACATTTTCACATATAGAAAACGTGAGCTATCTATCTCACTCCTCTCTCTCTCTCTCTCTCTCTCTATCTATCTATCTATCTATCTATCTATCTATCTATCTATCTATCTATCTATATATATATATATATATATATATATATATATATATATATATATATATATATATATATATATATATATATATATATATATATATATATATATATATATATATATATATATATATATATATATATATATATCTTTTTACTTTCTCTCACTTTAAATTAGTCGTAGCACTTTCGAGAAAGTTATTTTTGTTTAGTGAGGAATTTTGTATTCTGAAAGGGGTATAATTGTAAATTCATAAAAAAAATATTTTTATCTTGGTTGAATAATCTATCCATAAGGGAGTGTTTCAGTATTTAAACACTTTTGGGATGTAGCATCTGGGCATTTTTTATCATAATAAAATTCAAGAGTTTCGTTTCTCTTTCTCATGGATTCTAGAGCTTTATCTAATAGGTTTGCAGCTCGCAAACTTGTGTTTTTCGTTCTAGGTTTAGCGTTTTCTAGTCCTTCATGATTTCTACCGCATCAGGTGACATCATAATATGTTTTCTGTTGTTTCGTTTTATAGCTTGATCAGCCATGGGAGATCAACCAGTGACTGGAGCATACCTTGAGGGAATCACCATGACTTTTACCACGGAACTTACTGCTTTGACTGAATGTATGGAAAATTTAACAAATCAGATGAACAACTCCAACAACAAAGAGAACCAGGGAAGAGAAATGGGAGGAGATCATATTAGGGTTCCGTGAGGTGTAAACAATCATGTTGTTATTGTTGAAAATTCGAGTTCTAAAAAAGAAGAACCCGATGAGGAAGAGATGTTTGATCATGGGAATTGACAATATAACCATGCATATCGAGTGAAGGTTGATATTCTACTATTCTATGGAACGACGGGAATGGAGGAGTTTCTATATTGGAAAATCTACATTGACAGATTCTTCGACGTCATGGGCGTCCATGAGAACAAGTAAGTTAAGATGGTGGTGATCAGACTGAAAAGTATTGTTGTTGTCTGGTGAGATAAACTTGTTGTTCAAAGGCAGGTGCGACAAAAAAGGCTAGTCAGAACTTGGTGAAGAATGAAGCAATTGATGTTTGAGAAATTTTTACTAGAATATTATGAGCATATTCTTTATAAGATGTATATTGATTGTGTTTAAGGAAAGAAAATTGTTACATAATACACATCTTAGTTCTTGTGTTTATCTGAGTGTAATGAACTAGGAGAATCAGAGATCCAGAAGGTGGCTCGATACACCAGTGGCTTAAAGGGATATTTGAAGGAGAATATATCTTTACAAATTGTATAGATCATGGCTAAGGCATCCATTCTAAGCTTTGAAGGTAGAATTGATGGCTAAATCCCCTCAAAATTTCTCATATCTTAAGAGGTATTTGCCATAGAATAACTTTGAATCAGCATACAGCAAGGAAAGTAGTGCAACAACCAGTGATTCCAACCCTATAAATAAGGGAGCTAGCAGCGCCATTGATGTGCAACATGGTAAAACACCAGTACATAGGAAGAATAATCCATATTCTAAACCCACTGGAGACACGTGTTATTGTTGTAATGGAAGAGGTCATGGGTCAAATGTTTATCCAACAAGGAAATTTTTTGTTGTTGCGGAAGAAAGGGATGTGAAAGAGGTTGAGTTTTCAGAGGAAGAATTTGATTAGAAGTTAATTTTTTTGTTGTAGAGAACTTTACTATCATCCAAAGAAGAAGGGAATCACAATAATTTGTTTAAGACACATCGTTCTATCAAAAACAAGGTGTGTAATTTGATCGTGGATAATGGAAACACGGAGAACATGGTGTCTTAGAAATTGGTAAATCATTTGAAGTTGTACACATAGCTTAATGTGAATCCATACACCCTCGGTTGGGTAAGCAAGGGCTCCCAAGTTCAAGTAACACTAGCCTACAGAGTTCCTGTCTCCATCAGAAAGTTTTACAAAGAAGATGTATTTTGTGATGTTCTTAAAATAGATGTTTGTCATATTTTACATGATAGACCTTGGCAATTTGATAATGATATCACTTATCGAGGATGGGATGACATGATGATGTTTACATGGGGCACATATAAAATTATTACGGCTCTTGTTTTGCACTTTGAAAAGAACCTAGGGGGAAAGAAGTTTGGTTTCTTGGTGATGACGTATAGTGAAAATGATCTTGATGAGGTTTTTAAGGAAATTGAATATTTTTGTCTTGTGGTGATTAAAGGGTTGATAAGTGATATAAAGGAGGAAACAATAATTCCAAAAGAAGTTCTAGAGATCCCATAGGTTTCACGGAGTTGACCGCAGACGAATTACCAAACGATTTACATTTTATGTGATATATTCAACATCGTATTGGCCTAACTATGGGGTTTAACTTACCAAACCTTCCTCACTATTGTATGATCCCCAAGGAGAATGAGATTTTGAAGGAGTGAATTGAGGATTTGTTGAAGAAAGGATTCATTCGCGAGTCATGAATCCCTGTGTAGTACTGGCTCTTCTAGTCTCTAAGTAGGAAAATCAGTGGCAGATGTGTGTTGATAGTAAAGCCATCAATAAGATAATTGTCAAGTATTTATGCCTAATTCCCCGTTTGGAAGACATGTTTGACAAGTTGGAAGGTTCTAAGGTGTTTTTGAAGATAGATCTACGTAGTGGATATCATGAGATCAAAATCAGTCTTGGATGTTTTGTGTGAATATGGAAGTAGAAAAATGGTCTATAGGGGATGAATAGGCCCAAATTAAAATTCAACCGCCGTTTTCCAAAATTAGAGTGTTTTAAAAAATGAGTTGCGAGCGGAAGATTTGATAAAAAAATGAAAATTATACGGTTTGAATATTGATCAAGCAGTTATCCAATTCCAACAAAACCTAATGCTTACGTAATAAATCGTTATCAATGAACAAACGATATAATACGAAGAAATTGAAAAATCTAAGCATGTAATTACTACGAAATTAAATGCAAGAGTAAGAGTGAGAGACGACCCCTAGATTTATAGTGCTTCGGCGTTCGTCCTTGCTTTTCCTATCTAAACTCAATTGAAGTTGAAGATACAAGAATTTCGTTGCAAGACTTTGAATACTCAAAGTTGAGGAAATTGATTTTTCACTAAAAATCACACTGAAATTATGATAAGAATGATATATGTTATTCTGAGAAATAATGAAAAAAAATTATATGTGCTTGAGATTAAGCACATCAAATGATTGAAAAAGTTGGTTAGATTCGAATCAAGAGCAATCTATGGTTTGAATCAAATGAGCAAATGTAGTGGAATAAAAAAATAACAAAATTTTGAAAATATGCCAATTGATTTGAATAAGGAAAAAGGTTATTCGAATCAAGATCCATGTGATTCGAATCATGTGAAAATATTGGTTCGAATCAAATGTCACATCCCTGACAGAGAATTTATTGAAAAAGTGGATGATTTGAATCATGTACAAAGTTTGATTCAAAAATCAAACATAATTGGTCACCATGAAAATAATTCGAATCAAGTGCAAATATTGATTCGAATCAAATGGCTAGGTTTCACTTCTATCTAATTTGACCAGAATAAAAAATTGAGTGTATACTCAATGATTCAAATCAAACATGTAAAATCTCAATTTTTCAAAATTTTAAAGGCACTTTGAGATTTTACTTTGAATTAGACTTTAAACAAGAACATAACATATTTTCGTTCCACTTACACATGTAATTGATCAAATAACATCATGATCAAGATCAAATCTAACCAAAGTTTTATGCATGCTAAAAATGAATTTTTTTCAAACTTGATTCCGAGAAATGCAATCATGAAGGAGACTTAATAAATCAAAATAAATTCAAAGATGAAAGCGATACGACAAACAACAAAATAACTGGATATAGATGATCCACCTGAGTGAAGTAGGGATATGAAACTACATTGGAGATGAATGGAAAATAGATTTCAAGAGCAAAGATAGATTGAATGGGTGATTGGTGATGCCTTTAGGGTACTCAAATGCCCCTAACACCTTCATGAGATTGATGAATCAGGTTCTACATCCATTTACTAGTTTTGTAGTGGTTTGTTTTGATGATATTCTGATTTATAGCAAGATAAAGAAAGAACATCTAGAGCATGTGAAACATGTGTTACAAGTCTTACGGGAGAACCCGTTGTACATTAATCTAAAAAAGTGTACATTCAACACCAATAAATTACTCTTCCTAGGTTTTGTTGTTGGTGAAGAAGGGATTCATGTTGATGAAAATAAGGTGAGTGCTATTAGGGATTAGTCTGCACCTAAATCAATAACTCAGGTTTTTAACTTTCAATGAGGTTTATCAGAGATTTCAATACTATCAGTGAACCTATTACTGAATGTTTAAAAAAAGAGAAGCTCAATTGGGGATTTTAGCAAGAGTAGAGTTTTACATTGATCAAGGAGAAGCTATCTGATTTTTTTTAAATAACCATTTTTTCAAAAAAAAATCCAAAATAACCACCTTTTAAAATAGATGCGCCAAATGAACTGACGCATCCATTTTGACCCAAGAGAAGGCGAGGCGCCAATACCACTAGTGCATGCTTTAGAAGCATTGCATGGTGCCGCCAAGGGTGTTGGCGCGTGCATGTACTTGCATGTGCTTGCGCCAATGCTTTTGACGCCTACGTGTCTTGACATGCATGGCGCCTAGCCCTTTGGCGCATGCATTTTCATACTCCTTCTATAAATACCTCGCCCTTCAGCCATATTTTTCACACAACTTTTACCCTACAACCATATTCTCTTTCATTCAACTTCAATCTCCTTAAAGTTTTTGAGTTTTAACCATGTCTGAATACATTCACAATTGAAATATCGGTTTAATCTTTTCCGCCGTTGTGTCTGATCGCTCGACTGTGTGAGTCGAGAATGGGATACAAACTGCAAGTGCACAGTTCTATCGCGTAGTTTTAAAAGATATCGATCCCACAGGGACTTATGAATCGATATACCGTTATCTAAAGTTACTACGTAAAGCTAAGGTGAAAATGTTCGATTGTTTGGGGAAAAACTAAGAGCTAAACTAATATCTAGATTAAATATCAATAAAACGGATATCGGTATGTAGTTCGTCAAAACTAGGGAATCAATTCCTTGTCGGTCTCTCGGTTTTAAAATAAATCGTTTCGATTAACTTTATTGGTTAAAGGTTTTATCTCAAACTCTCGCTCTGTTGAAGAAACCATGATCTTAGATTAATGTAGCTGTCACTTATAATTAAGTCAAAAATCATATTTTGAAAACAATAAAGTTGCAGAAACTCTTTTTAAGAAAATACTGACCGTTTTAAACACCCTTATCTCAAACTTTCGCTCTGTTGACTTAGGTTATACAATTAAATCTAAATGCTTAACTCTCGTCCTCACATTCAATCTTTAAAAATACTTTTTGGAAAAAAGTCAGAATTTAATTAATTCTAAAACTTGCTCTCGCCCTGAGATAGACTTAATGACTAACTTACACTGTCCAGTTAAAACCTCAAACTCTCGCTCTGTTGGTTTCAACTTCTTTATGTCTTTTACTTTTGTAAAAAATCTTGTTATTAAACCTGTAAGTTAAGACCATAAAAAGATTGATTCAAATTTTAAGTTTGAATAGACCGACTTAGTCTTGACCCCTTATTCTGCTTACTTTACATACCGATACCTAGGCAAATTAGCCAGACATGCTAAATAAATAAGAATTTATATCATGCATAAACAGACTCATTCCAGGCATGCAATGTAAATAAACAATAGAATAAAATATTAAAAATTAAATAACGATTAAAGAACCTGAATGCGTAATACAATGGTCTTGAACACTCCTCCACAAGCCGGTAGGATTTGTTCTTGGATTCTTCAATTAAACAGTAAAATAAATCAAGGAAATAAAACTGGAATATAACGTAAGGTTAAATCCGGTATAAAGTTGCACAGTAGTTTCCGGTGTAGAAACTACTACGCGAAAAATATCTAAAAGCTAAGAACGGGGGAAAATAAATTGCAAGGGAAAAAGAAAATAAAGCTTGCAAAATAAAATAAATAAAGTGAACGATGCTGGAAAGGAAGAAAAATAGGCAAAGGCGTGAAAGGAAAATTTGGCAGAGCTTTCGCAAAACTGAGCGTGCAAAAACCTCTTTTCTTTTGGTTTGTGAGATGGCTATTTATAATAGCCTTGGTAACTGCATTCCGTTTCTCCCATTCTTCAGCGTGGCTATATCCACGGCGTGCATATAGGAGACCAACTCCTTAACGTTATTCTTCAAGTCTTTCTGAGGGCGATACTTGCGCCAGAAAGGTAGTGGAGTTGTGTGACGCTCGTCACGCTATGTGTGACGTCCGTCACAAGGCTACTTCGCGTGACGCTCGTCACGCGTCCTGTGACGTCCGTCACAGGCACAGCATTGGTGACTTGTGCGCTTTGGGCTGGGCTTTGGCATTTGGTTCTTTTCTCTCCTTTTTGTTCCTTTTTACACCTCCTTTTCTTCCCTTTTTCACTTTTGCTTCAAAATGGGTACCTGATATAAATAGAAGAGAAATACTGCATAATATCTGATAAAATGGAATAAATTAAAGTAAATGATAATATAATCTAATTAAATTAAGTCTTAAAATGTGATATAATTTCGTGTTATCAAACTCCCCCATACTTAAATCTTTGCTTGTCCTCAAGCAAAATTCAGTATAGTAAAAGTTTTAGCCAGATGAAATTTTAAAGCACACATCAATTCGTACTAGGTTGCCAATGGATTTTTGTTTAGGAGGACTTGAGTTTAATCTTGACATCAACAACTACCGTCACAACTTAGATAACCCTACCTTATGCCAATCAGTTCAAGTACCCTATGATAGCTATCCTGGTTCTTTTAGTCTTATTTTACCCGTTTTCATTCTAGCGAAATCACATTAAGCCCTTTATCTTTTCGCGCACATAGTGGAGTAACCGGTTAGTGATTATGATCCGCTTTTAGCTAGAAGTTCTGGTACATAAGTCGGATAACTTCATTATTCAGCCCATTGCAAATTGCGGGGGATCGAACCGTAGTCCGCCCTACCGAGTTCAGTACCAGATTCCTACTGAACCAACTCATAATGGATCTTTCATATTGTGTTTTCGCATGATCTGCAACCTTTAGATTAAATGATCTGGTAAGGATCACCTAATTTAATTAGTGCATTTCTTGATATATTCGTATATTTCATGTTACTTTGGGGATCATTCACTTATATTCATCGGCTCTCCACGTAGTTTGCTATTAAGATGGTGCTGACTTCTGTATAAACTACTTGGGGTTACCATAGAACTAAAAGTTCAAGGAGTTCGGTATAATAGGTACTTATCCTGATCTAACATATTGAGGTTCTCAGAGCGTTGTTATGGTAATGATTTTGTTTTGATTTCACTCAAATTTTATAGAGTAGGCGACCTTTATACTTATTGGGTGTGTTAAAATTTTTGTTATGGCTCAAGAAAGTTGAGGGAAATAGATAATAGAAAATTTTTCACATTCGGGACTTAACTTAAAAAAAAAATTTTGTTTTTTTTTTTTGTTTTTTTTTTTATAGGGAAATAACAATGAAAAGGGAGAGTACATACTTGAAACAAAGATGAGAATGGAAAGAATAATTTCCCCCCCATACTTGAACTAAACATTGTCCTCGATGTTTTAAGGGAAAGAAATACAAAATGGAGATGAAAAGAAAAATACAATTAAGGCTGCCTTCCACCTCTGGTTCTTGGTCCTGGTGATCTTTTGGTTGTTCACCATAAGATAGTATCCTCCGCCTACTCTGTTTTTAATCAGGCGGCTGGAGCGACAATAGCTGATATCCATAGACAGGGGTGGTAGGGATTCTAAAGTTTGGAGTTTATCCCCTAGGTTCAGGCCAAGTGCTATGGAGGTTATTAATCCACCAATTATAAAGGGTTGCCGGCCTCTAGCACATAAGGTGCGGATATGATGAAAGAGAAAAGAGGCGGCGTTTACCGTAGTATCCGATTCGAAAACGCACTGGAGGAAAAAGAGTTCTTTTGAGTTGACCTTACTGTTGTTTGGTCTTCCAAAGAGTGTGTTTTGCAGGATACGGAGAAAATAACGGATGGTGGGGTTATGGATGTGGGAGAGAAGGAGTTCTTCCCAGTTGTAGGTATTTATACCGGAAATTTTCTTAAAAAGGTCGAAAACTAGAACTGTGTTCCAGTTTGAGGTTGGAGGGATTCTGGCATGGAGCAGACCTTCTGTGGGAAATTGTAGCATGGCACTCAATTCGCGTTGGGTTAGAGAGTACTCGGTGTTAAACATACGGAAGGTTGCCGTACCGGTTAGGAATTCACCTTCACCGGCGGGAGTGGTGTAGTCGTAAGAACTTAGGAATTCTAAGGTTAGGGAAGGATAGGTGGGTTGGTTATAGGTGCAAAGGAAGGTTAAATCGGCTCTACGGAGCATCCACTCGATACCTTGGAGTAAGCCCAATTGTTGTAAACAAGTTAAATCGGGGTACCTGGTGGAAGCGACGCCTCGCTGTTGGAAGCGCTCGAATTGCTCCTGCTGATAGTTGTCATCTCCGGATCGGAAGATGATATTTCCGAAATTTTGATTTCCCGCCATTGTGATGAATTTTTGAATGAGTGATTTGGAAAAGGAAAAGAATTGTATATTTGATATGAGAGAATTGTTTGTGGTGAATGAAGGAGTTTTGGTAGGGTATTTATAGGAGAAAAATGTGGGAGGTGAAAAGAAAGAGTGGTTGAAAAGTAATTAAATGTGGTAAATGAAAAATGAATGGGGAATGTAAAAAGGTAAGGGGTGTAACGTTCGTCTCCAACGGCTCCCTAACGTTCACATGTCTGAGAGGCGTTACGCTCGTCACAAGGGTGTGACGGTCGTAACAAGAGTGTTGCGTGCCGTTCGTCATGGATCGTGTGACGCTCGTCACACAGTTCTTTTGGCAAGGCTTCTTCAGTAGCGCTACACAGACTTAATTAGGAGATGATTATATTTTGATTATTTCGTTTTTGTTTTATTTGGTTTTTAGATTGTTCTAATTAATTTAGCTAATTAATTTGTATTGCATGCTATTCTACTTCACATAATAATAATTCATTCTAAGTAAGAGTAGAGAACATAGCCATTGCATAAAATAAAATTAACTAAACAGCTTCAATAAAAAGGATCATAATGTAATACAGGAAAGGAAAATAATGAAATGAAATAGAAATAAACATGAATTCAAATAACATTAATGAAAAAAATCTAGCCTAAAACTAAATAACTTAGAAAGGAAAAATAACTAAATTCCATCTATCTTCGGATCTCTGGCCGGAGGAGTAAAAGAGTTAACATGATGCCGTAACATACGTAACTGACTTGCCGTACTGCTCATGTGTTCTAGGACTGCAAGTCTCAAGCTGTGGAAATCTTCCCTGAGGGCGTTTTGTTCTGACATCAAAGCTTCAATGACGGTTTTAATATCTGTTCCTGGCATATGATGTCGGAGATCAGGCATGGCTGATTCTTCGGTCAGGACAGGCTGAGGAGGAGGATCAATATCATGGTAGCCGGATGGAGTCTGAGGGTCAGATTCAGCAAGAGAGATATGGTCAACATAGTGCTCATAGTCATCACAAATCTCATAATCCTGGATGGATTCAGTGGATCCAGCAGGAGTTGGGGTTTCATTCAGGTTATAGAGCCAGTTCCTTTGGTTATGAACACTAGTCCTAGGATCGGGCAGGGTGAATAGGCAGAGAACCTGGTTATCAATAACAAGCTCAAACTCATCAGACCCTATGTTTGCTATAAACATAGTGTTGAAGAGGAAAGGTATACTCATAGTGGTAATGCCACAAAAAGGGTTCAGGTCAAGCATAGGCTGACGTAATCCAATAGCATTACCTATCATAGTGATCAAACCGCTTATTCTAATGGGTGCTCTCTCATCCTGGATAAGGTGGTCCAAATTAGCTAACATAAAAGTAGCACCGTTTACTGGACGGTTCTGGGAAGCACAAAATATGATGAAAAGTTCATCACATGAAACTGAAGTACTATTTGGCTTCTTCCCAAATAAAGTGTGGGTCAGGATCTTATGGAAATAGCGAAAAGCCGGGTTATGTATGTTTCCAGAGAGAAACTCATGTTCTTCGGGCTCATCATTTCCAGTCAGCTTACCCCAAAAATGTTCAAGCTCTCTATATTCAAAAAGTTCTTCCTGGCTTATAGTGAATGTATCAAAGGAGGTAGGAAAACCCAAAAGGTTGGTGAAGTTTCTAATATTAAATTGGTACTCCATATTGAACATTCTGAACTGGATAAAACCTCTGGTAATTCCTTTTCCATGGCTAGGTAGATAGATTAATGAACTAAGGAATTCTAGTGTGAGTCTCCGGTAGGTGGTGAAATGTCTCAGGATAGGGGAGGTCTCCCATCCTATCTGATTCAGCAAAAACAGGACACTCTGTCTCAGTCCAAGGGCAGTCATAGCCCAATCATCAGCATATAAACTAGGTAGCATTTCTCTAGTGGCTAGTTCTTCAAACCTTCGTTTCTGAGCCATTCCTCTGAACTTGATACCCATACGGTCAAAATGTCCCATCTGGTTAGTGTTAACTAGAGAAAAGAAAACATGAGTTTAAGTCAGGATTTGGCCAAATGCCGAAAGAAGAAAAGAATTATTATTATTATATATAGATATATTTTTTTCTTTTTGAATAAATCAATAATGAATACTAAATAGAAATTAAAAGAATAATTAAGAGAAAAATAGAGAAATGATAATAATAATAGAATAATAAAATAACAGATTAATTTGTGGGTTGTCTCCCACTAAGCGCTTTGTTTAAATGTCGCAAGCTCGACAAAGAAACTGTTAAATATAGTCTATGAGTCCTGGGGGCGTTTCGTCTAAGTGTAGAATTTGCGAATCCTCGTTGGTTTCCGCATTAATGTTTCAGACGTTGCCCGTTTACGGTGAACGGTTCTGTAGATTGTCCTTTTATTTCTACCGCTCCACTGGGAAAGATTTTAGTGATATGGAAAGGTCCTGACCATCTGGATCGTAGTTTTCCCGGGAATAATTTTAGTCTGGAGTTAAATAAGAGTACTGCGTCGCCTTGCTTGAAGATTTTCCTTGATATACGCTTGTCATGCCATTGTTTTGTTCTTTCTTTATAGATTTTGGCATTTTCATAGGCGTCTCTTCTGAGTTCCTCTAATTCGTTTATGTCAAGGATTCTCTTTTCACCGGCGGCTTTGTAATTCAGATTTAAATTTCTAATAGCCCAATAGGCTTTGTGTTCTAATTCTACCGGGAGGTGACAGGATTTTCCATAAATGAGCTTAAATGGGGTCGTCCCTATGGGAGTTTTATAAGCAGTTCGGTATGCCCATAAAGCTTCTGGTAATTTCAATGACCAATCTTTCCTTGAAGTGGCGACCGTTTTTTCTAGTATTTGCTTGATTTCTCTGTTAGATACTTCCACTTGTCCACTGGTTTGAGGGTGGTAAGGTGTTGCTATCCTATGTCTCACTCCATATTTAAGTAGTAGTTTTTCGAGTACCTTGGATATAAAGTGCGATCCACCATCACTGACTACTATCCTTGGGATGCCAAATCTCGGAAATATTATATTTTTAAAGAGTCTAGTTACTACTCGGGTGTCATTAGTTGGAGAAGCTATAGCTTCGATCCACTTTGATACGTAGTCAACCGCCACGAGTATGTATTTGTTACCGAAAGAGGATGGAAACGGTCCCATGAAGTCTATTCCCCACACGTCAAAAATCTCTACTTCCAAAATACCTTTTTGTGGCATCTCGTCACGTCTAGATATGTTTCCCGTGCGTTGACATCTGTCACACTCCTTAATAGCCGCATGTACGTCCTTCCATATAGTTGGCCAATAAAAGCCAGCTTGTAGGATTTTAGAGCAGGTCTTGGATGTACTTGTGTGTCCACCATAAGGCGCAGAGTGACAGTGTTGGATTATATTTTCTACCTCTTCTTCGGGTACACATCGACGGAAAATACCATCGGGGCCTCTTTTGAAAAGTAAGGGATCATCCCAGTAATAGTGTTTTATGTCGTGGAAGAATCTTTTCTTCTGCTGGTAAGATAAAGTAGGTGGAACTATTCCGGCAGCTAAATAATTGACTAGATCAGCGTACCATGGTATGACAGATATAGCTAAGGTGGTTTCTACTTGCATGTCGGGTTGTTCTCTTCCAAAGTAGCTATGAGTTTATCATACGAGAAATCATCATTAATGGATGTTCTTTCTGGTTCAAGGTTCTCAAGTCTAGAGAGGTGGTCTGCTACTACGTTCTCAGTTCCTTTCTTGTCCTTGATTTCTAAGTCGAATTCTTGTAGTAACAAGATCCATCTTAGGAGTCTAGGTTTAGCATCTTTTTTGTTAGAAGGTACCTGATAGCAGCGTGATCGGTGTAAACTATTATTTTGGCTCCTACCAAGTAAGAACGAAATTTATCTAGCGCAAATACTACTGCTAGGAGTTCTTTCTCGGTTGTGGCATAATTCATCTGTGCTTCATCCAGGGTTCTGCTAGCGTAATATATAACATGAAGCTTTTTATCCTTTCTTTGTCCTAAGACAGCACCTACAGCATAATCACTGGCATCGCACATTATTTCGAAAGGTTCATTCCAGTCTGGTGTCTGCATAATGGGTGCGGAGATCAATGCTTGTTTAAGAGTTTGAAATGCTTTTAAACAGTTATCGTCGAATATGAATTCAGCATCTTTCATTAATAGTCCGGTTAAGGGTTTAGTTATCTTAGAGAAGTCTTTGATGAATCGTCGGTAAAAACCGGCGTGTCCTAAAAAGCTTCGTACTTCTCTCACGGTTCTTGGGGGTTGAAGATTTTCGATTACCTCTATTTTGGCTTTGTCTACTTCAATTCCTCTGTTCGAGATGATGTGTCCTAAAACAATTCCTTCTTGTACCATAAAGTGGCACTTTTCCCAATTAAGTACTAAGTTTACTTTTACACATCGTTCAAGAACTCTTTCCAGGTTTTCAAGGCATTCTTCGAAACTTTGTCCGTATACAGAAAAGTCATCCATAAATACTTCCATGATGTTTTCGAGAAAGTCGGCGAAAATCGCCATCATGCATCTTTGAAAAGTTGCAGGGGCATTACACAGACCAAACGGCATTCGTCTATACGCGAATGTACCAAAAGGGCATGTGAATGTTGTCTTTTCTTGGTCATCAGGGTGAATTGGTATTTGAAAGAAGCCTGAATAACCGTCTAAATAACAGAAATGTGAATGTTTAGCTAATCGTTCTAACATTTGGTCAATGAATGGTAAAGGGAAATGATCTTTTCGGGTTGCTTTGTTTAGTTTCCTATAATCAATGCACATTCTCCATCCCGATTCGATTCGTTTAGTTATAGTTTCTCCTTTTTCGTTTTCAATAACGGTTATGCCTCCTTTCTTTGGTACAACGTGTACAGGACTAACCCATTTGCTGTCAGATATAGGATATATAATACCTGCTTCCAATAACTTGGTTATTTCTTTCTTTACTACCTCACTTAGGATCGGATTTAGTCTTCTCTGGTGTTCCCTAGAGGTTTTACCGTCTTCTTCTAACATGATGCGGTGCATACAAATAGAAGGGCTTATTCCTTTAAGATCGGTTATGTGGTATCCTAGTGCGGTTGGATATTTTCTTAAGATATGTAGGAGTTTTTCTGTTTCGAGTCTTCCTAGATCTGCATTGACTATCACAGGTCGTTCAAGTTCTAAGTCTAGGAATTCATATCTCAGATTTTTGGGAAGTGTTTTCAAATCAGGGGTTGGTTTGTTAAGACTCTGCGTAGGATCTGGTGTTATTGCTAAGCATTGTTTAGATTTGTCTTCTAGAAGATAGTCTGATGATTTGTCTTCTCCTGACTCTGCTTCTTTTATGCATTCATCGATGATATCCATGAAGTAACATGTATCTTCTATTGCAGGTGCTTTCAAGAATTTGGAAAGAATGAATTCAATTTTCTCTTCACCTACTTCGAAGGTGAGTCTTCCTCGTTTTACGTCTATGATTGCACCGGCAGTTGCTAAGAATGGTCTTCCTAGTATAATAGGTGTAGTATCATCTTCTCTAATGTCCATAATTGTGAAGTCAGTGGGAATGTAAAACTGACCTATGCGTACGGGAACGTTTTCAAGGATTCCTACAGGATATTTGATGGAACGATCTGCTAATTGTACAGACATCTTGGTCGGTCTTAATTCTCCCATTTCCAGTCTCTTACATATGGATAAAGGCATAACGCTAATTCCGGCTCCTAAATCGCATAAGGCTTTGTCGATGACAAATTTTCCTATGTGACAGGGTATAGAGAAGCTACCCGGATCCTTGAGTTTAGGGGGCATGTTTTGGATTATAGCGCTACATTCGGCAGGGAGTGTAACGGTTTCGCTATCCTCAAGTTTCCTTTTATTAGAAAGAATTTCTTTTAAGAATTTAGCATATGAGGGCATCTGCGTAATAGCTTCGGTAAACGGAATTGTAACGTTTAATTGTTTAAGGAGATCAACAAATTTTCTAAATTGGCCTACATCTTTGGTTTTAACAAGCCTTTGAGGGTAAGGTATAGGTGGTTTGTAAGGTGGTGGAGGTACATAAGGTTCCTTCTTTTCTAGGGTATCCTTATTACTCTCTTCCTTTTCCTTAGGTTCACTTTCCTCAGTAGATTTCTCAGGGTTTTGGTTTTCTATCCTTGGATCAGACGGTCCTTCCACTTCCGTTCCACTTCTTAATATAATTGCGTGAGCTTGGCTTCTCGGATTAGGTTGGGGCTGTCCAGGGAATGTACCAGTTGGTGCAGCAGTAGGTGCTTGTTGTTGAGCTACTTGAGATATTTGGGTTTCTAACATTTTGTTATGGGTAGCCAAGGCATCTACTTTGCTTGCTAGTTGTTTAAGTTGTTCGCCAGTGTGTATGTTCTGGTTTAAGAAATCTTTATTGGTTTGTTGTTGGGAAGCTATAAAGTTTTCCATCATGATTTCCAAGTTGGATTTTCTAGGGGTATTATTGTTAGGATTTGGTTTCTGATATCCCGGAGATATAGATGGGGTTTGATTCGGAGACTGTCCAGGTGCGTATAAAGCATTATTACTCTTATATGAAAAGTTTGGATGGTTCTTCCAATTTGGGTTATAGGTATTCGAATAGGGGCTTCCTTGAGCATAGTTTACTTGCTCTGTTTGGATTCCAGTCAAGAGTTGACATTCCGCAGGAGTGTGGCCTTGGATTCCACAGACCTCGCAATTCTGAGTTATAGCAACCACGGCGGTTGGAGGTGATACGTTTAAACTTTCAATCTTCTGGACCAAAGCATCCACTTTTGCATTAACGTGATCGAGGTTACTTATCTCGTACATGCCAGTTTTCGGTTGAGGTTTTTCCACTGTTGTTCGTTCGGTTCCCCACTGATAGTGGTTTTGGGCCATGCTCTCGATAAGCTGGTAAGCATCAGCATAAGGTTTGTTCATTAGTGCACCACCTGCAGCGGCGTCTATTGTTAACCTTGTATTGTATAAGAGACCATTATAAAATGTGTGAATTACTAACCAGTCTTCCAAACCATGGTGTGGGCAAAGTCTCATCATGTCTTTGTATCTTTCCCATGCTTCGAAAAGAGACTCGTTGTCTTTCTGTTTAAATCCGTTTATCTGGGCTCTTAACATAGCTGTTTTGCTTGGCGGAAAATATCGGGCAAGAAAAACTTTCTTCAACTCGTTCCAGGTGGTGACTGAGTTGGAAGGGAGAGATTGAAGCCATCTTCTAGCGCTATCTCTTAATGAGAAAGGAAAAAGACGAAGTCGAATTGCCTCTGAAGTGACACCATTAGCTTTAACAGTATCAGCATATTGAACAAATACGGATAAATGAAGGTTTGGATCCTCGGTAAGATTTCCAGAGAATTGGTTCTGTTGCACAGCCTGCAACAGTGAAGGTTTAAGTTCAAAGTTGTTTGCTTCGATTGCGGGCGGAGCAATACTTGAATGCGGTTCATCTTGCGATGGAGCGGCGTAATCTCTAAGAGCACGAGCTGGTTCTGCCATCTCGGTTAAAGAAGGAAAAATGTTTTTGATATCAGGAAGGTTTATAGGAGGGAGATTGTTTTCGGCACGATATTCCCGAATTCGTCGTAAGACTCGGAGATATAGTTCAATATCGTTGATTCGTAAATAGAGCGGTTCGCCTTGAGAGCGAGTGCGTGGCATACAAATCAACGAAAGAAAGAATAGAAGGAAAAAGAAACCTTAGTCTCTACAGCGTAACGGAAGAGTTACGATATCGATTGAGTAAAAGTCCCCGGCAACGGCGCCAAAAACTTGATCGCTCGACTGTGTGAGTCGAGAATGGGATACAAACTGCAAGTGCACAGTTCTATCGCGTAGTTTTAAAAGATATCGATCCCACAGGGACTTATGAATCGATATACCGTTATCTAAAGTTACTACGTAAAGCTAAGGTGAAAATGTTCGATTGTTTGGGGAAAAACTAAGAGCTAAACTAATATCTAGATTAAATATCAATAAAACGGATATCGGTATGTAGTTCGTCAAAACTAGGGAATCAATTCCTTGTCGGTCTCTCGGTTTTAAAATAAATCGTTTCGATTAACTTTATTGGTTAAAGGTTTTATCTCAAACTCTCGCTCTGTTGAAGAAACCATGATCTTAGATTAATGTAGCTGTCACTTATAATTAAGTCAAAAATCATATTTTGAAAACAATAAAGTTGCAGAAACTCTTTTTAAGAAAATACTGACCGTTTTAAACACCCTTATCTCAAACTTTCGCTCTGTTGACTTAGGTTATACAATTAAATCTAAATGCTTAACTCTCGTCCTCACATTCAATCTTTAAAAATACTTTTTGGAAAAAAGTCAGAATTTAATTAATTCTAAAACTTGCTCTCGCCCTGAGATAGACTTAATGACTAACTTACACTGTCCAGTTAAAACCTCAAACTCTCGCTCTGTTGGTTTCAACTTCTTTATGTCTTTTACTTTTGTAAAAAATCTTGTTATTAAACCTGTAAGTTAAGACCATAAAAAGATTGATTCAAATTTTAAGTTTGAATAGACCGACTTAGTCTTGACCCCTTATTCTGCTTACTTTACATACCGATACCTAGGCAAATTAGCCAGACATGCTAAATAAATAAGAATTTATATCATGCATAAACAGACTCATTCCAGGCATGCAATGTAAATAAACAATAGAATAAAATATTAAAAATTAAATAACGATTAAAGAACCTGAATGCGTAATACAATGGTCTTGAACACTCCTCCACAAGCCGGTAGGATTTGTTCTTGGATTCTTCAATTAAACAGTAAAATAAATCAAGGAAATAAAACTGGAATATAACGTAAGGTTAAATCCGGTATAAAGTTGCACAGTAGTTTCCGGTGTAGAAACTACTACGCGAAAAATATCTAAAAGCTAAGAACGGGGGAAAATAAATTGCAAGGGAAAGAAAATAAAGCTTGCAAAATAAAATAAATAAAGTGAACGATGCTGGAAAGGAAGAAAAATAGGCAAAGGCGTGAAAGGAAAATTTGGCAGAGCTTTCGCAAAACTGAGCGTGCAAAAACCTCTTTTCTTTTGGTTTGTGAGATGGCTATTTATAATAGCCTTGGTAACTGCATTCCGTTTCTCCCATTCTTCAGCGTGGCTATATCCACGGCGTGCATATAGGAGACCAACTCCTTAACGTTATTCTTCAAGTCTTTCTGAGGGCGATACTTGCGCCAGAAAGGTAGTGGAGTTGTGTGACGCTCGTCACGCTATGTGTGACGTCCGTCACAAGGCTACTTCGCGTGACGCTCGTCACGCGTCCTGTGACGTCCGTCACAGGCACAGCATTGGTGACTTGTGCGCTTTGGGCTGGGCTTTGGCATTTGGTTCTTTTCTCTCCTTTTTGTTCCTTTTTACACCTCCTTTTCGTCCCTTTTTCACTTTTGCTTCAAAATGGGTACCTGATATAAATAGAAGAGAAATACTGCATAATATCTGATAAAATGGAATAAATTAAAGTAAATGATAATATAATCTAATTAAATTAAGTCTTAAAATGTGATATAATTTCGTGTTATCAGTGTCTCCGATAAAGATTCGACTTTGGAATATAGATTCGTTTGAACGTCTTAATCGGATGTTGAACAGTTGGTTAGATGGAGAAATTGGAGATGGTGAAATGATTAGAAGAATCCAATGACTTGTGTCCACATTCAACCAAAATGGAGAAGTGCATGAATGAGTGGATATTAAGACTGACATAGACGTTCATAGGATGATGCATTACATGTTCAAAATTGTTTTGATGGTTGCAATCTCTTAATTATTGTAATGGTATTTTAATTGTTTGTGTTGTTTGTGTTGTTGTTTATGTAATGGTATTTCCTCACAAACTTATAATATGAAATAAATTTAGTTTTTCATATATTGCAACAGAGGTACATGTGAATTTATCTTGTTGTGCTCGTTCCAACACTAGGACAGTTAGTATAATTGTGACCTGGATGACGGCATGAATTACATAATCTAACCATTTTGTTCGCTGTATCCATTTCGGTTCGAATACGGGTGCTGTTTGGGCAACCCTTTTTCTTCCTTCGTATAACTTCGTTGTGCCAGACAATGTCCCCTTGATATTCTGGCCAGTAATCCTCTTTTGCCACTACGAAAAAACTAATTTTGTAAACATTTGATAGGCTGGTGACTTTGTAAACGTCAGATAATAAGTAGGATGGATCCCTTCGAACCTTTGAACATGCCGCAATTACATGGGAGCAGGGCGTACGAAAGGCTTGGAACTTTCCGCAGTCGCACCAACCACTATTTAGTTCCACTCTGTAATGTACCATCGACATGTCCTCATTGTGATCCATGAACTCAACAACACTATACCAACCTTTAGTACGGTCAAACACTGTGACCATGTGTGTGTTTACTTTGGCAGCTTTATGTCTAATGAATTTCATTGAAGCATCACTAAACAACTGCCCAGATTGCAACACTGAACTCCATTTGGGACGTCTGGTCTCAAACAACGCCCATAGCCTGAAATATGTTGTATGCACCAAAGCGGTTATAGGTAGGTTACAAATGCCTTTGAAGACATAGTTCATTGATTCCACAAGATTTATTGTCATTTGGCCCCAACGTTGACCGTTGTCGTATGCCCTAGTCCACTTCTCCAATGGAATAATGTCGATCCACCGTACTGCATCTGCGTTTGACAATCTTATTTCTTCGCGTAGTGTTTGAAAGAAGGTTCTGATAATATGTAATCTGCGTTGACAACATTCTTCCGTAACTTTTTTTCTTTGATCTCCCACATAAAATTCTGAGCAATATGTCTAATACAAAATACATGCATCGGAGGAAGATCATGCCATCCATTATCTATGTTATTATATGCACTGATGATTGAAGGGTGTCTGTCGGAGATCAAACATAAGTTAGGTTAAGGTGCAACATGCAATCGGAGATTTCTTAAGAAACAACTCCATCCCTCAACAGTCTCCCCTTTAACAAAGGCAAAGGCGATTGGAAAAATGTTGTTGTTGCCATCTTGTGCCACTGCCATCAGTAACGTTCCTTTGTATTTCCCGTACAACCATGTACCATCAATTTGTATAATAGGTTTACAAAAAGAAAACCCTTTGATGCATGGTTGATACGCCCAGAAGAGACGGTGGAATATTCCATTTCCAATAGCACACATCCTGTCTGGTT
This sequence comes from Lathyrus oleraceus, assembly GCF_024323335.1. NCBI lineage: Eukaryota > Viridiplantae > Streptophyta > Magnoliopsida > Fabales > Fabaceae > Lathyrus > Lathyrus oleraceus. Next base: position 435,439,061 of record NC_066582.1, on the reverse strand, counting down.
TATACGCGGTCAACGTTTCCAACTTGACAATAATCCCTGGAGCATATTATTTAAGAGCCAACAAGTATTTTGGAAGTTGTTTGTAAGACTCCTCCCAATTGTCATACACTTTTTCAACAACCTTTCTCCTAGCTATTCAAGCCTTCCTATATGATGGAGTGTAGTGGTATTATGCTACAATATGCGAGATTATTATACTCACCTTTAACGACGGATTGTCGCCAGTGATAGACAATATTTCATCGCATATTAATTGAGAGCTAAGTTTCCGATGGTATTGCATTGGGTTTGTGAGCATACATATGTGAACTGGACCCATGGATCCAATCTCCCAAGAATCACTCCTCTTCCGGTACGAAGCTAACAACCTGAAAAGGCATTGCTCATTTGGACAATAAGTTTTGTACCTCAATGCATTAGTTCTATCAACTCTGAAATCATCTGATAGTTCCATGTGTAACTTTTTAATGGCTTTTACACAACCTTCTTTTGTGCGAAATGTGTCTCCTTGTTTCAAAGATCCTTGCATTTGCACACAAGGATTGTACCATATATCTGATGAAGGTTCATCAGAACCCAAATTCAAGCTTGTCATGTGTTGAGGTGGACAATATACATAACTAGCTGGTAATGAATCCTCTTCCTCATCAACATTCACTATTGAATCAACCAAAATCTCGACTTCTTCTTCTTCATCATCTACAACATTCACCTTAGCTTTCTCGTCGTCATCAGTTTCACAAAACACTTGTGACTGATCAATGAACTGAGACACTTGTTGTTGTTGTGGTAATATATAAAACTCTATATCGTTGTACCCAGATTGTTCGTGACTGACAAACATATGCTAAACATCGTCATCATCTCGAATCTTCTTCTGATAAAACTTCACCTGGTTTTCTACAAACCAAACCAAACTTTTATAGATGATTTGGCCCATGCTATTGGTGCCTCTTCATTGCATGCAAAATTCACATGCATGCGTCACTAGCCTTGGCGCATGTGACCTTGCATGTGAGTATTGCATGCATGCGCCTAACGCTATGGCGCCTCCTACAAGCATGCGCCTAAGGCTATGGCGTCTCCTCTATTATGCCATGCATGCATCCAATCATATTTGTGTAGCTCTTCAACCTAGTAAAGACTTCTTCATCTATAAACAAGGCATCAACTCATAATATCTCATCATTTGCAACACTAACATTCAATTTCTGCAACACTCTATCTTTACCACACTCAACCTCTATAACATTATGTCTCTGTTGACTATGGGTGATGAACACAGAGGAACACTCGACAATATCTCGACATTTGTATGTTATTACTCTCTTTTTACTTATTTCATATTTGTTTCATATATCTTTCTTATCTATGTTTTTATTATATATTACTTCTTCTTATTTTATTTCTTACTTATGTTTTATTAGGACCCAAAGCGATTTTGATGTCGTGTACATGAATATGTACCCCACTATCCTTTGATAGAACCATATATTAGAGGATGTGGTTTTGGAAATCTCCTTAACATAGTCTCGTACTTGGTGGACTACAAATTTATTCTTGCTTTGTTGGAGAGATGTGTCGCGGCGCGAAAAATACCCAAGCGTAAGGAACGCTCGAAATATAAACAAAACAGAGTCGCCACCGAACTTTATTTATTCCCAAAGAGGGAAAGGGGAAATATCGATAAAACCCACAAAATCAAAAAGAAATGGTCGTCGCAACCAAATCGGGTTCGGGAGTCGGTTATGCAAGGGGAAGGTATTAGCACCCCTCACATCCATCGTACTCGATGGGACCCATCTAGTTAGTTTCGTGTTAGAGTGTTAGCGTGATATCGTTTGCGATCTTCTACTTATCGGGTGAGGAAAGAGAAAGAAAGAAAGGAAAGACTTAGGGTTTTTAATGTTAATGTGCCTGACAAGATTTCGCAATCCTGCTCCTACGTATCTCCAGGTGCTATGAAGAACTCAAGGCATACGTAGTTCTACCCAAAGAGAACTACTGGGTGGATTGCTTTTAAAGAGAGTGATGCTTGGATCATATTTGAGCGATTAAACTTTTACTTGTTGCTCGCTCTTGGAGGCTGAAGTCTTTGTTTGTTTCGCATCAAAATGGATGTTGCATACTCTTTTCTGAAAATGTTTTCAGAGTCGCACAAGGGCGGAAAACAAGTTTGATGAGTTTGAGTTGATTTTAAGCGGAGACAAGCATCTAAGCAGGGAGCTCTACTGCAATACTCAGATGCTCGAAAAGGAAGAGGCCTAAGCCTAATCACTCTCTTTTCATCCAAAAGTTTATTATGAAAATGTATGACAAATTAGGCCAAAGTTCATTAACGGAAGACGATTAGTCAGACAGAGAGCTCTACAGCAGTGTTCAAATAATCGGGAAAGAGAAGGTCGATACCCAATCAATCTTTTTCTTCTATAAGAGAAATGACCCAATTCTGGTAATTACTGTATGTTAATATGGAAGACGAATGTTTGAACATTGAGCTCTACAGCAGTATCCTAACATTCGAAACAGAGAAAGTCTAAACTTAATCAATTTCTTCCATTTTTATTGTGAAAAGATTTTTAAAATAGGGGGACGACTTGACGTTGGATCAAGTGTCAGAAGTTAACTTATGAAAATAATTTGGATGTGGCGGGGGTTTAGAAGTTTTTAACAGATGACAGTTTCTCGAATGACCGAGTAAGGCTACTCGTATCCAAGTAATTGAGGAGAGGAATCGAAGGCTCGAGACCATCTCCCTTTTCACCCTTTTTTGAAACGGTGTTTAAGTATGGTTAACAAGGTATTCAAGAGGCGTGCACCGATTATTACTTTATCTTTCAATTTTATAAAAAGATTTCCGCACTAACAACTTGACATTGGATCAAGTGTTTGATTCGATCTTAAAAGTTTTTGAATCGATTTTGGAGTTTTTGATTATTATTATTATAAAACATCTAATTCTAAAGTCAATTTTTATTCTTAGTTCTAAAAAAAGAAAAAAAAATTAATCCTAATTCTAACACCTTTCTAAATTCTTTAAAAAAATCCTAATATTCTAAAGATTCTATAAAAAGGGTGATGTTCTAAAATTCTCAAATTATATTCTAATTTAAAAAATCTAAAATTTTACAAATAAAACTCTACTATTATCTTTTCTATTCTAGAACCTAATTCTAATGTCTAACAAAGATTATTTCTAACACTACATATTGAAATCTAGAATTAATAAAAATCAAAATTATTCTAAAAACCAGTAAATCTAAAAAAGCTAATCTAAGTTCCTAATTATCACTAAATGGTGTTTATTGAAGTTTTTTTTTCTAAAACTAGAGCTAAAATTATCTAATAGTAATTTAATTTATTACTAATTAATTCAAATAATAAATTGAAACAAAAATTATCAAATAAATAAATAATAAATAAAAACAGATTTTCTCCATCTGAAAAGACACAGGAGAATCATTATTTTGAACATAAATAAACTTGCACATGATAATACAACTATATGACACAAACATTCACTTATTTTATATGCTGGTAGTTCAAAAAAGTCTAAAATAAAAACATATATAGATCTAATTTGGATAAACTTCTTAGGAAACACTTTGTGGAAAAAAATATTAAAACAATTTTACTATAACTAAAAGTTCTTTCGTATGAGTTGAAATTTGTTGATGCATCTCAATTTTTTGATAAACTCTCTAATTAAGTTCTATTGGAAAAAATATAGGCTTACAAAAATATTATAGTAACTAAACCACCATAAAATCTAGGTTTTTTTTATAGCTTTGCAAGCAAGTAGCAGATGATGCAACCAAAATGGGGAAAGTTGAATTTTCAACTTAAAATCTATGTCAATGGTTTTTCGACACATGGCATGTGTTATGGAAAAATAAAATAAAATAAAGAATTTAAGCATGGCAAAGCAACATTATGCAACAGAGACCAAAGACAAATTCATTATTCTTCCTTCTCATTTTTTGCTTTATTTCCCTCTTTCTAATCCTTAACCATTTTCATCTTTAAACATGTTTCACATAACACAACAAATAAAGACAATCAACAACAAGCAATCATCATAAAAAGCAAAGCAAACTCACGGTATGGCGGCGAGTGGCGGTGAGGGTGTCAAAAGTGACGGCGAATGGAGGTAGGTGTCGTTGTTGTTATGTTTCGATGCGTCGGACACGATTCTCGTCCGTGCGTAATGGATGGTTACGGATTCGATCTGAAAAATTTCCTTTTCTATTATTTTCTGTTTGTTTTCGGTTTGAAAATTGTGTTGTTAATGTGGTTGTTCTTAATGATGACGTTTGAAGAGAATGATGAGTCAAGGTAGATGGAAGTGAAGGATATGCATTATTGTGTGTGAGAGTTTTTCATGGTGTTATAAGCTATTTTGAAAGGATGTTGATGAAGGTGATAGAGGTAAAGAGGATTGTGTAGTGATAGAAGTTATGTTTATGGTTTTGTTGTGACTTGTAGCATGAAGGTGAATGGAGTTTAATGGTGTTGTTTTATGAAGTGGTTTATGGAACATTCATGTTGCAGAGAGGTGGGGTTTGGAGATGGAAAAAGTTCTTTTTTATGTAATAAAGTTTTGGTGTCCTTTTTAAGAAACTAACGTGATGGGGAAGTATCATTCAGTGAAGAAATTGTGTGTGGGTGAGAAGATGGCCGCGTAGACATATTTGTGTGGTCCAAATATTTTGCTTTTCTTCAAATTAAAGAAAGACACGTGTCCTTGCTTGTGTGGGTAACATTGAGATATTTTTTCTTAGCTTAAAAAATACTAAAAATTAAGTGTTAATAATTTAAAATAAAATAAAAAGTACAAAAATAAAACCGAAATAAAAACGTAGAAAATTCTATTTAATTCCAACAATTATTTTGGTTAAAAAATAAAAATAAAAATAATCGAATAAAAAATGAATAAAAATCGGGCGAAAAAAATAATTTCCCGAAAAAAACTGAACGTGCAAAAATAATCCGCACGAAATAAACTTCTCAAAAATATACAGGTTTTTATCAAATTTTGAAATAAATAATGACCAGTTAAAAGGCTCAGACGAGAAAAAAATGCGACTGAAAAAGTAGTCGAAAAATTAAAATGAGCACACCAGGTTAAACTACACGGAACGTAGATTTAACAAAGCTGACGTCTGAAAGCTCAATTTTGAAATTCTTCGCCCGCTAATTTGATGCACTATTTAAGAAACGATTCAACCTATCTGTTTGTAGGTCTGAAAATTTTATCTGGCTGATATTCCAAGCACCATGCGACACAAAATGCATGTTGTGACAAGTAGAAAATGCAAACTTATTGTGAGTGAACTGAATTGCTGACTGAATAATCATGAACAAATAATCAGATGTAACTTAATCACCCTTGGACCATTTACTGCTAATTCTCAAACACAAACAAACCCCTATAAAGATTTAGACGATGACAACACTCTTGATTATCATCTTCTGAACCTCTAAAACAATATGCAACAAAATGAATGATGCATTGAGATTTGAGAAATCAAATCTTTTGATTACTCAATCAACAGATGAGTGAATGAATATCACCAAGACTAGATAAAATGCCAGAATTCTTGACTTTTCATCTAAATCCTGATGAATGCTTTTAACTGATGAAATGCACGACAAAATGGATTGGTTCATGCTATGCTGATGCGAGTAAAAAACTCAGGGTGAAATTTAGGGTATGACAGCTGCCCCTATTTAAACATCTTTAACCGGAGGATATGAAGAACTCTTGTCTTCAAATCATCATGGTAAAAGATAGTTTAAATACCAAACAAACCCAAATTTTGCCCTTCTAATGTAGAAGAATGGTATGCTTATGATTATGACTGAATGCATTTGGATTTAAGAAATACTCTTGATTTCTTAATCAACAGACGATAATGCAAATGAATGCAACGAGATTTAAGAAATACTCTTGATTTCCTAATTGTCGGGCGATAGGGATGTAATGAAGTTTAAAAAGTACTCTTGACTCCTTAAAAAAATGAATACAAATGAATTAAGAAATACTCTTTATTTCTCAATTATATGAATGAAAAATGATATGGATGTTAAGAAATACTCTTGACTCCTTACAAATGAATGAATTGAGAAATACTCTTGATCTCTTAATCATATGGCTGAATGAAAATGCAGATGAATTGAGAAATACTCTTGATCTCTTAATCATTAGATGATAAATGATATGAGAAATGCTCTTGATTTCTCAGATGCTATACAGGTTAAGAAGTACTCTTGACTTCTTAAATATGAAATGGTATGAGTTAAGAAATACTCTTGATTTCTTAATCATGAATGTAAATGAATTGAGAAATGCTCTTGATTTCTCAAATGAAATGCAAATGAATTAAGAAACAACTCTTGATTCCTTAATCACGAATGTGAATGAATTGAGAAATGCTCTCGATTTCTCAGATGACATGCAAATGAGTTAAGAAATACTCTTGATTTCTTAATCATGAATGTAAATGAAATATGTATGAGTTAAGAAATACTCTTGACTTCTTAATCATGAATGTAAATGAATTGAGAAATGCTCTTGATTTCTCAGATGAAATGCAAATGAATTAAGAAACACTCTTGATTCCTTAATCATGAATGTGAATGAATTGAGAAATGCTCTTGATTTCTCAGATGACATGCAAATGAGTTAAGAAATACTCTTGATTTCTTAATCATGAATGTAAATGAAATATGTATGAGTTAAGAAATACTCTTGATTTCTTAATCATGATAATGCATATGAATTAAGAAATACTCTTGATTCCTTAATCATGAATGTAAATGAGAAATGCTCTTGATTTCTTATATGACATGCAAATGACTGAGATGAGAGAGTCATGTTCAGTTGCTCTTGACTGACATTAGGTCTCTGGGATGGATCTGTTATAAGATAACATGCTCGACTGGTCTTCAGACGTTCTTCGTTGAAGGCAGACACTCCTGGGGGAATAAATGATCATATCTAGCTGCTCTTGGCTAAAGATGTCATATTCAACAACTCTTGGATGAACTATTGCATTCAACTGCTTTTGGTTGAAGCAAAACCACATAAAATAAAATAGTGTTCATCTACTCTTGGCTGAAACTAATGCATTCAACTGCTCTCGGTTGAAGCAAACTGCTTAAAATAAAATAGTATTCAGCTGCTCTTGGCTGAAACTAATGCATTCAACTACTCTTGGTTGATGCAAATTGCTGGGAAATAAACAAAAGACTTTCTTGGGGAATAACTACATATTCAGCTGCTCTTGGCTGACAGAAGACTCTTCTGGGGAATAAGAAGATCCCAGAGACTTGCTGGGGAGTTCATGAAATTTTGCTGGAGAAAATACAATGTTGGAGAAACTCTGTATGGAGATATCTATTGGGGAAACCAAGCAGAAATTCCGTTGACACCAGATTTCCACTGGGAGAACATCAATCACCTTGTTGGGGAATAAACTCGCCTTGAGAATAATCACTTAAAAATGATTGACTTCTGTAAGTGTTTACTGAAGAAAAGAATTGTTCTACTTTTAAGAAAAAAACTCTTGCATCTTGGTTTGCTGAGGATTACACTGAACCTTCTTGAGAGGTTGCTGAATTCGGTTGAGGTTTATGCATGATCTGTTTTTGTACATGATATGCAAAATGAATGTGAATGCATGAATATATTAGTTTATGCATTTTGTGGGTATCAAGCTCGGATTCCCCAACGTCTTGTCTTGAATAGCACTGACACCATGAAATAAAATTTTTTTTGTTGTAAAAAAAACTCTGATTTCAGCTTTTCCGCCAAGCGGGCTTCAATGAGGACTTCTTGCCTCTGGAAGAAAATCCATTTCAAACTTGCTTTAGATTACAATGATCTAGGAAATGTCCCACGTCTTGTGAACCAGATGCATTATTGTAAACCAACAAAAATTCCTTTTATACTTTCAAAATCAAAACAAATTAAAGTTTTCAAAAGCTTTGTAGTTTCCACTATTTTAATGTTTTTATCTTATCAAAAATAAAAGCGACATTAAGCAGAAAAACAGAAATAATTGGTAAAGCAATGTTCAATTGAACAATTTTATTTGATGAGAAGAGTAACTCATACATGGGGTTCATGAAGATGTAAACCCCTCTAAGAGGAGATTACAGAGAAAGAAAGCAAGTAAATGGCAACAAAAATTTAACTGATTTTCCAATGAAATACAACTTTGCTACTTTCCCCTATGTCCTCTAGTCCTCATTACTTTGCTTCTGGAGATGGTAATTGGACTTTTCTCTTCCATCTGAGCTTTGTTGCAGTGTTGGCTCATGTCGCTCCAGTATTATGCTTTTGGATATTCCCTAACTTTTGCGCGAACTGCTCCTTAAGAGTTTCAGTTCACCGGGAGATTTTACCCTTTTTTGCTTAAGTCGCCCTTTCAGGTTTTCGACTTACTGGGCTTAATTTTTTGTTTATCCCTAATTTTTGCCTGAGTCGCCCTTTCGGGTTTTCAACTCACCGAGATGCTCATTTTTTTTGCCTAAGTCGCCCTTTCGGGTTTTCAACTTAGCGAGCTTTTATTATCCATCTCTTTTTCTTAGGCATAATACTTTCTGACTGCATCAGAATTGACAGGGTGTGTCAACTCTTCTCCGTCCATGTTCGTGAGAACTAAAGCTCCACCAGAGAAAGCTTTCTTCACCACAAATGGTCCTTCATAGTTTGGAATCCACTTGCCACGTGAATCCTTCTGGAGGGAGATTATCTTTTTCAAAACTAGTTCACCTACATTAAACTCTCGAGGTCGGACCTTCTTGTCAAACGCCCGCTTGAGTCTCCTCTGATATAACTGACCATGACACAACGCTGTCATCCTCTTTTCCTCGATTAGATTGAGCTGGTCAAATCTGGTTTGAATCCATTCTGCTTCTTCTAATTCTGTCTCCATCAAGACTCTCAATGAGGGGATCTCAACTTCTATCGGTAGCACAGCCTCCATGCCATAGACTAGTGAGAAAGGGGTTGCCCCTGTTGAAGTGCGAACAGCTGTTCGATATCCGTGCAAAGCAAAGGGTAGCATCTCGTGCCAATCTTTATAAGTTTTCACCATCTTCTGAATGATCTTCTTGATATTCTTGTTAGGTGCCTCTACAGCTCCGTTCATCTTTGGCCTATAAGGTGACGAGTTATGATGTTCAATCTTGAAATTCTCGCACAACTCCTTCATCATCTTATTATTCAGATTTGATCCATTATCAGTGATGATCTTGCTAGGAGTTCCGTAGCGACAAATTATCTCTTTCTTGATAAACCGAGTGACGACTTGCTTTGTCACATTGGCATAAGAAGCTGCTTCTACCCACTTAGTGAAGTAGTCAATGGCAACCAGAATGAACCGATGTCCATTTGCAGCTTTAGGCTCAATCATACCAATCATGTCTATGCCCCACATTGAGAATGGCCATGGAGCTGATAAAACATTCAGAGGAGTAGGTGGCACGTGCACCTTGTCAGCATAAATTTGGCACTTGTGGCATTTCCTGGCATAGTGGTAACAATCTGTTTCCATTGTCAACCAATAGTAACCAGCTCTAAGGATTTTCTTCGCCATTGCATGTCCGTTTGCATGAATGCCGAAAGAACCTTCGTGTATTTCTTTGATGAGTAGGTCGGCTTCGTGTCTATCCACGCATCTGAGCAGAACTAAATCAAAGTTTCTTTTGTATAGAACACCACCACTTAGGAAGAAATTGGCTGATAACTTTCTCAAGGTCTTTTTGTCTGTGATGGATACATCACTTGGATACTCGTGCTTCTCAAGATATTGTTTGATGTCATAAAACCACGGCTTGCCATCTGTTTCTGCTTCAACTGCCAAGCAATGTGCTGGCTCGTCTAGACGTTGAATTGTAATAACAGGTGATTCGTTAGCCCACTTGACCTTGAACATAGATGACAGAGTAGCCAAGGCATCGGCTAGCTGATTCTCCTCCCTAGGAATATGATGGAAATTAATCTCATCAAAGTAGGGGATTAGCTTCATGACATGCTCTCGGTATGGGATCAAATTGGGATGGCGGGTCTCCCAATCTCCTTTGATTTGATAGATGACAAGTGCTGAGTCTCCATACACCTCAAGAATCTTGATTCGTAGGTCAATAGCTGCTTCAATTCCCAAGATACATGCTTCATACTCCGCCATGTTATTGGTGCATTGGAAACATAACCTTGCCGTGAAGGGAAGATGAAAATCCTTTGGAGAAGTTATAACAGCCCCAATTCCGTTACCTAATGCATTTGAGGCACCATCGAACACGAGCGTCCACCGCGATCCTGGTTCGGGTCCTTCTTCCGGGCCTGGAATCTCATAGTCTCTTATGTACATGACGTCTTCATCTGGGAAGTCGAGTCTCATCGATTGATAGTCCTCCACTGGCTGGTGCGCAAGGTACTCTGATAACACACTACCTTTAATGGCCTTCTGAGTTACATACTGAATGTCATATTCTGATAACAACATTTGCCAACGAGCGATTCTGCCAGTTAATCCAGGTTTCTCGAAGATGTACTTGATGGGATCCATTTTGGATATTAACATTGTTGTATGACAAATCATATACTGTCTCAGACGACGAGCAGCCCATGCTAATGCACAACAAGTCTTTTCTAGCATGGAGTACCTGATTTCACATTCTGTAAACTTCTTGCTCAGGTAGTAGATAGCATGCTTTTTTCTACCCGTCTCATCGTGTTGCCCCAGTACACATCCCATGGATTCATCGAGTACTGTCAAATACATAATGAGAGGCCTTCCTGGAACTGGTGGCACTAAGATTGGTGGTTCTTATAGATACTGTTTGATTTTATCGAATGCACTCTGGCAATCATCGTTCCACCTAACGGCTTGATCTTTTCTTAACAACTTGAATATTGGCTCGCAAGTGGCTGTCAGATGCGAGATGAATCTGGAAATATAGTTCAATCTGCCCAAGAAACCACGAACTTGCTTCTCTGTCCGAGGTGCTGGCATCTCTTGAATAGCTTTGACTTTGTTAGGATCGACTTCTATGCCTCTCTGGCTCACAATGAATCCTAGAAGCTTTCCAGATCTGACTCCAAAAGTGCATTTAGCAGGGTTTAAGCGCAGTCTGTATTTCCTCAATCTTACAAACAACTTCTTTAGATGAATAACATGCTCCTCTTCTGTCTGAGACTTGGCAATCATGTCATCCACATAGACTTCAATCTCCTTATGTATCATATCATGGAAAAGAGTCACCATGGCCCTTTGATAGGTTGCCCCAGCATTTTTCAGGCCGAAAGGCATTACCTTATAACAGAAAGTGCCCCATGGTGTAATGAAAGTTGTTTTCTCCATATCTTCGGGAGACATTTTAATCTGATTATATCCTGAGAATCCGTCCATGAAGGAGAATACAGAGAACTGAGCTGTGTTATCTACCAATACATCAATGTGAGGTAACGGAAAATCATCTTTGGGACTAGCTCTATTCAGGTCTCTGTAGTCTACACACATTCGAACTTTTCCATCTTTCTTCGGAACTGGCACAATATTAGCAATCCACTGTGGATAAGTTGCAACAGCTAGAAAACCTGCATCAAACTGCTTCTTGACCTCTTCTCTGATCTTGACAGCCATGTCTGGTCGAGTTCTTCTCAACTTCTGCTTGATGGGCGGGCATTCCGGCTTTAACGGCAGCTTGTGCACAACTATGTCGGTGTCGAGTCCTGGCATATCCTGATATGACCAAGCAAACACATCCACATATTCATGTAGTAGCTTGACTAGTTCCTCCTTCACATTTTTTTTCGAAGCAGGTCCGACCTTGACTTCCTTTCTATCCTCCTCAGTCCCCAGATTGATCACATCCACTGGTTCCTGATGAGCCTGAATCATCTTTTCCTCTTGTTTCAAAAGTCTGGTCAACTCCTCTGGGAGTTCGTAGTCTTCCTTACCATCCTCTTCAGCTTGGTTAATCGGGAGGTCGAAGTCATAGGGAATTATAACATTGTCGTGTTCAATGGATCCAGTTATTAATGATCTGCATGGAAATGATTTTTCTTTTTTTTAGAGGAAGATTTTGAAAAATGAAAGTGATGTGAAATAAAAATTGCCATTTTTTTTTGTTTATTTGTTTGTAAAAAAATAAATAAATTAAAAAGATGAAAGACAAGGATCTCAAAAAATGTGCTTTGTATTGATGATAAGGCTTAAATATTAACACAAAATGGGCCCTACAAAGCTATCCATATGCCTTGGGCATGACATTGGATGTTTTAGAAAACAGTAAATTACTTTGAACAAGAAACTATATCCGGAACATCTGTTGCCTTCCAGTTAGTGAGAGCAGCATCCGGAGGTCCACAAAACACCAACTTGGACAAATCTAGATCTTCATCTTCAAGAGCATTCACCTGATCATCACTTCGGAAACCAGCTTTGGAGAATATTTCCTGGATGCTAGGAACCTTCCCCTGATGTATATTCTGATCTTTGAAAAGTTCAATAGACGGCTGATATCCTAATCCACACTTGTCTTTCTTCTCTGGTAGTTCAATCACTGTGCCCCAACTTCCAGGGCAACCAGCTTCAATTGCAGCTTTCACACTCTTCCACGAGGTCATGACCCCCTTGGGTTCTTCAACAAGTTTCGGCTTAGTCTGGACCACATTGACCACTTCAAGGGCTTGGAGAGGAGTTTCAACAATGTCTTCACCTACTTCAATGTATCTGAAAGAAGTCAAATGGCTGACGAAAATATCTTCCTCTCCGGATACTGATATCAGCTTACCAGAAGTAACAAACTTCAGCTTCTGGTGAAGTGTCGAGGTGACAGCTCCAGCAGCATGAATCCAAGGTCTACCTAATAGACAACTATAGGCAGGCCTAATATCCATTACCTGAAAGGTAATACGGAAAGTTTGAGGGCCAATCAGGATTGGAAGGTCAATCTCCCCAATAACTGTTCGCTTAGACCCATCAAAAGCTTTCACTATCAAAGCACTGGGTCTCATCTGCACCCCTTCAATATTTAATTGTGCCAGGGTAGTCTTAGGTAACACGTTCAAGGATGAACCTGTATCCACAAGTACTCGAGCCAAAGTAACATCTGTACATTGAATTGAGATATGAAGCGCCATATTATGTTCTCGCCCATTAGGGGGTAAATCATCATCAGTGAACATCAAACAACTACTAGCATTGAGATTAGCAACCACATTATCAAACTGAATAACACTGATATCTTCTGCCACATAAGCTTCGTTCAAGAACTTCAATAGAGCAGTCCTATGAGCCTCAGAACTCATAAGTAGAGAAAGAATGGATATTTTTGAAGGAGTTTGGTTGAGCTGATCTACGACCTTGTAATCACTCTTCTTGATGATCTTCAAGAATTCTCTATCCTCTTCAGTAGTCATTGCTTTCTTAGATGAGCCTTCTCCTACTTCTGGAGGATTCACCTCTTTCCCTTTCGTTGGTTCAACTGTTGGTGCACTTTCTTTGTTTGGGATCACTTCAGGAGTGAAAACCCTTCCACTTCGAGTCACACCACTAGCTCCAGCAATGTTAGTCACGTATGGCTCTTTCAAGATTACTGGTTTGTTACCCACATAAACTACAGGTTCATAGTTCCAAGGCACGGCTTTGGTACTGTCAAATGAGAAAGGAGCGGGAACATGGATAACCATGGGCTCAATCTTCTTCACTGGCTCTAGGTCAACATTTCTCTGATAAGGGACCACAAAAGGCTTGGGAAGCCTCTCTTGATCAAACACAGGCACAATCACAGCAACGTCGTCATCAATCTTTGCTCTGGTGAACTGAATAACCCTCTGATCCATCAAACGTTGAAGACAAATTTTGAATTCAACACACTGATCAGGGTTGGATGAACACACCACACAATTATCATGTACTCCATTCATCAATTCTACTTCCATCAATCTAGCATGGACCACTGTTAAAAGAGTCTTCAACTTGAACACATCCTTTATCAATCCATCGTCAGTTGAACTCTCTATAGCATTGACACCTGAACTATCATGTTTAGGCAAAGGATTGTTCCCCACATTTGGAACATCAGCAAAAGACAATATTTTCTGATCTATCAACTCTTGGACCCGGAGCTTGAACACTTTGCAATTCTCTGTTGTATGACCCTCTGAATTAGCATGAAAGGCACATCTAGCATTCTCATCATACCAAGGCTTATGCGGCTTCGGCATTGGAGGTAATGCCCTTGGCACGACAGTCCCATTCTGAATCAGATACGGTAGCAATTGAGTGTAAGTCATTGGGATAGGAGTGGTATTCACATTATTGTACTGTTGATATGGCCTCTGTTGATTTGGTCGTTGCTGCTGAACTGGACGTGGTTGATTATTCTGTTGAATTCTCTGTTGATGTTGAGGTGGAGGAGCCTGGAATTGAGGTTGTGGAGCTTGATATTGAGGTACCGGAGCTGGAATAGGAACAGGAGCAATTGGACGGTAAGGCATGGTTGGATATTGGGCAGCCGCTACGTAAGGGTACTGATAATAAGGTAGAGGAGCAGGAGCCCTGGGTGGTACCCTCCTCTGAGAAGAAATGGCACTAGTCTCACCCTCCTTCCTCTTGAATCCGTTGAAAGGCTTCTTCAAGATTGGTTGACTGCTGGAACCTCCCTGGATTTTACCACTCTTCAGTCCTTCTTCTACTCTTTCTCCCACGATCACCATGTCAGAAAATCCTGTGGACACACTACTGATCAATCTTTCATAATATTGGCCCTGCAAGGTTCCCATGAAAATGTCAATCAATTCACGATCAACCAGCGGCGGGTGCACCCTTGCAGCCAATTCTCTCCAGCGTTGTGCGTATTCTTTAAAAGATTCATTGTCTTTCTGGGCCATACTCTGAAGCTGAGTACGGTTTGGTGCCATGTCAGTATTATATTTGTATTGCTTTGCGAATGCTTCAGCCAACTCATCCCAAGTGTGGATGTTGCTACATTCCAACTGCATGTACCAGTCCAAAGATGCCCCAGTTAGACTGTCCTGAAAGCAATGGATCATGAGCTTATCATCTCTGGCATAGGCAGCCATTTTTCTGCAATACATTTTCAAATGTATGTTAGGACATGTGAGTCCTTTGTATTTTTCAAATTCAGGCGCTTTGAATTTTGGAGGAATCACCACGTCTGGGACTAGACACATCTCCAAGGCACTTAAACGGGTTGAGTTATGTCCTTCCAAGATTCTTAGCTTTTCGGCCAGAGCACGACACATCAAGATAGCCTCAGAATCTTGGGCAGCAGTAGGGATGACCACTGGAGTAGCTCCATTGTAATTCTGCATTTCAAACTCGTCTTGGAGCTCTTCATCAGTGCGGGGCATGACTACTTGATTGACTATCGGAGGTCCTTGCGCAGCGACTCCATCAGCTACTCCAGAAGTATGCGCAGGTGGAGGAACATGAGTTCTTTCAGACGGTGGAACAAAACCTGGGGGAAGGCCGTAGATAACGGGATTTGGAATAGGAACTGAAGGTCCTGACTGAAGAGCAACCCCTTGAACCAGAGCATCGTTCCTTGCAGCAGCGGCAACACGAGCCTCTTCTTCCCTTCTAGCCAGAGCTTGTATAGCCTCAAAGATCTGCTCGATCTTGCTTTTGACAGAGTCCATCTCCTTTCTGAAGGCAGCTTGTTCTTCTCTAACTACATCCATGATTCTTCTTGTGTTGGAGCGAGTAGCATATGCACGTTGAGGAATCAGCTTGAACTACGGGACACGAGGAAAAATGGAATGAGTTTTTGTTTTGAGAAATGAAATGCATGATGCATATGTTAATGTACGTGGATTTAAAAATGTCTTTTATGCTTATGTTCAATTTTATTTTCAGGGAACCGTGTTAGATTCCTTGTAACTTAGCAAGCATTCAAAGAGATCACGGGGAATAAAACAAGAATGGAACCAAACTTTTTTTTTGTACAAAAGAAACTCAAAATCCTTCATTCATTCAATTCAAAATAGAGTACAAGGATTGAGTACAAAATATTCTTTCAAACATAAAGGAAAGTACAACATAAAAAAAAAAGGTCAAACTGCAGGCTTCTGTTTGTTGAGATCTTCCAACTCTCCTTTGAACCTTTTTATCATGTCTTCACAAAGATAAATAAATTCAGTCACTGAACGAGGGATGTTGTCATTGTCTATGTCTTCCAAAGCACATCTTAGCATCAAAGGCACATTTGTAGCCATGCCATTACAGAAGTCTATCAAACTGGCAAACTTGTCTCGATACTCATTTCTTTGTTCATGTAAAAACTGGATGGTTTCCTCGAAGGCTGCCAAACTAGCATTCACATTTGCCCTTGCGTTCATCCAATCTTCACCTTCTTGTAGCAAAGAGTCATGTCGGCCTTTCCAGTATCGTTCCCACTCATTAGCATTTTCAGCCTCCTGGCACTTTCCATTCCACATTTCAGGTGTAACCTGAGTAGCAGCCATAACACTCTCTTTACTGCGGTGTTCTCGTTCTTCCCTTTCTTTTGATTCACGGAGTGAAACACTGAGGTTGGCTATCTCAGCCTCAAGTGTCTCTCTTATCTCCTTCTTTTGTTTTGTGGCGAGCTTCCACCATTTCTCTTTCTCACGACAATCCCTCTCAGCCTCTTTCAGTTGGCTTTTGACGGTATTCAAACAGCTCTCAGCCTGATCTAACCCCTGTTTGACTCTTTTTCTTTTATATTCCTCCTTATCAGTCCTTTCCACATTTGCTTGAAGTTGTGTTTTCTTCCGCCCAAGCTCCCACTTATGATTATCCCTTTCTTCAGTAATCCGGAGAAGGTTCAACCGTAGCTCTTCATTCTCTTTTTCCAAACTTTGGATGACAACTTTGAGCTCTTTAGCTTCCTCCATAGTGACGTGAGTAGGTTCTGGAGGATTTATATGCATTGGAGGCTCATAAGGGTATGGTAGTTTGTCTTGAGAAGCTCTGGCTTGGACCCAACTTGTATATGGCCCTCTAGCTATACAATTCTTCTTTCCACGCTCCCTTTTTCCTTCTCTACGAACTTTAGTCCAGGCACGACCTATCCTCTTCACCAGATCAACGTCCTTCACTCCTTCTCCCAGCAAGAAACCTTCTAACAACTTGTCTTCTGGTTTGTCATTCATAGGAAACCCAAGTTGCCGCATAGCAAGCTCAGGATTGTAATTGATGCAACCTCGAGTTCCTATGAGTGGCACATTATGGAAGTTGCCACATTTGACGATTATGTCCACATCATCATAAACACGAGAGTACCAGGTGATGTCATTGGCAGTGAGAGACATGATTTTTTGAGACCACTTGAGGTTATCCTTGTTCTGAATAAAAGGCCCTTCACTTGGTAAGTGAGATAAGAACCATTTATACAGTAAAGGAGCGCAACACTGGATCATCCCCCCCTTCTTCTCATTTCTCCAATGGATAGAGTGATAAACATCTGCAAGCAAGGTAGGAATGGGATTCTTGAGCAAGAAAATGCGTATAGCAGTCATGTCCACGAAGTCATCAATGTTCGGGAACAAGACAATCCCATAGAGTATCAAGGCTAACACAGCATTGAAAGCGACCCAATCTTCTTTACTTTTGAAATCTGAAGCTTTTCCCACTAAGAACTTCAAAGTGAAACCTGAAGTGCCTCCTTTTGGTCCAAGATTAGCTTTCACTTCCGCTTTATCTAGACGTATAGCTGAACTTATTTGTTGATGTGTAGGAAGTTCCCCTAGACCGGTGTAAGGGATTTCATCCTTGATACTAATGTTTGCTATATGTGAGAACTCTTCCAATGTTGGCGCCAACTGGAAGTCCTGGAATGTGAAACACCGCAAGGGAGGATCATAGAATTGTGCCAAAGTGAAAATGGCCCAAGCATCCACCTCGGTGTTCATGATAGTCAACAGGTCACCATACTCAACACAAAAGTTGTTCCTTCTGATTTTTTTCACATCTGAGATCAACCCCTTAATCAATCCTAGCTTTGGATTCCTGAACTTGAATGAATAAGTACTTTTTTGATTGCTACCCATGTCTTCTGAATGCCTGCAATCAAACGAATCTTTAGGTCCCTTGAAAATATGCACATGTCATATGTGTTATGATTATGAAATGTTTTATGTTTATGTATGTACAATTGGGTAGGTGATCATTGGAACATTCTGATTAATTACTTCATGGAGGAAAGGTTCCAGGAATAGGAAAACCAAACAGGTAGGCTCTAGGGTTTAAAAGGTTCCTAGAGTCATGGATCCAATTCAAGAATATTATCGTCAGAACGACTAATCGTAAGACAATAATATCTTTAAAAGGATCTATTCTAGGTGAGGTCTTTGTATTAACCCAACGAGTCCTAAGTCTCGTAGGTCAATACTACACAACCATCGACTCCACGGTTCTAGACACGGTTCCCAGAGTCATGGATCACACCAGACAATATTATCGTCAGAACGACTACTCGTAAGACAACAATATCCTCAAAAATGATCTATTCTGAGCGAGGTCTTCGTATTAACCCAACGAGTCCTAAGTCTCATAGGTTAACACTACACAACCATCGGTCCTAAAAGCCATAGGTTCAGGGTTCTACAAAAGGTCCTCCGAATCATAGATCGAGGTTGAAAGTATCACCGCCAAAACGACTAATCGTAAGACAGTAATACTTTCAAGGGATCTCATCTGAGTGGGGTTCTCGCATCAACCTAACGAGTCCGATGTCTCGCAGGTCAATACTACACAACCACCATCCTAACTTAAGTTTTTCTCATAGCTCGGGTATAAAGCTTTTCCTCACACAAATGCCAATAGTCCAGAAAGTTCCAATGATACCATATATCAATAATACAGCAATTGGAAATACAGATAATAAAGGCATATATAGATAGAACAAATAAGAAGTAAATAAACAGATAAAAGAAACACTCAAGCACAAAATAAACTAAATTAGGGTTGACTCGCTTAGGCAACTTGTACATCCCCAGCAGAGTCGCCAGCTGTCGCGGCGCGAAAAATACCCAAGCGTAAGGAACGCTCGAAATATAAACAAAACAGAGTCGCCACCGAACTTTATTTATTCCCAAAGAGGGAAAGGGGAAATATCGATAAAACCCACAAAATCAAAAAGAAATGGTCGTCGCAACCAAATCGGGTTCGGGAGTCGGTTATACAAGGGGAAGGTATTAGCACCCCTCACATCCATCGTACTCGATGGGACCCATCTAGTTAGTTTCGTGTTAGAGTGTTAGCGTGATATCGTTTGCGATCTTCTACTTATCGGGTGAGGAAAGAGAAAGAAAGAAAGGAAAGACTTAGGGTTTTTAATGTTAATGTGCCTGACAAGATTTCGCAATCCTGCTCCTACGTATCTCCAGGTGCTATGAAGAACTCAAGGCATACGTAGTTCTACCCAAAGAGAACTACTGGGTGGATTGCTTTTAAAGAGAGTGATGCTTGGATCATATTTGAGCGATTAAACCTTTACTTGTTGCTCGCTCTTGGAGGCTGAAGTCTTTGTTTGTTTCGCATCAAAATGGATGTTGCATACTCTTTTCTGAAAATGTTTTCAGAGTCGCACAAGGGCGGAAAACAAGTTTGATGAGTTTGAGTTGATTTTAAGCGGAGACAAGCATCTAAGCAGGGAGCTCTACTGCAATACTCAGATGCTCGAAAAGGAAGAGGCCTAAGCCTAATCACTCTCTTTTCATCCAAAAGTTTATTATGAAAATGTATGACAAATTAGGCCAAAGTTCATTAACGGAAGACGATTAGTCAGACAGAGAGCTCTACAGCAGTGTTCAAATAATCGGGAAAGAGAAGGTCGATACCCAATCAATCTTTTTCTTCTATAAGAGAAATGACCCAATTCTGGTAATTACTGTATGTTAATATGGAAGACGAATGTTTGAACATTGAGCTCTACAGCAGTATCCTAACATTCGAAACAGAGAAAGTCTAAACTTAATCAATTTCTTCCATTTTTATTGTGAAAAGATTTTTAAAATAGGGGGACGACTTGACGTTGGATCAAGTGTCAGAAGTTAACTTATGAAAATAATTTGGATGTGGCGGGGGTTTAGAAGTTTTTAACAGATGACAGTTTCTCGAATGACCGAGTAAGGCTACTCGTATCCAAGTAATTGAGGAGAGGAATCGAAGGCTCGAGACCATCTCCCTTTTCACCCTTTTTTGAAACGGTGTTTAAGTATGGTTAACAAGGTATTCAAGAGGCGTGCACCGATTATTACTTTATCTTTCAATTTTATAAAAAGATTTCCGCACTAACAACTTGACATTGGATCAAGTGTTTGATTCGATCTTAAAAGTTTTTGAATCGATTTTGGAGTTTTTGATTATTATTATTATAAAACATCTAATTC
Organism: Lathyrus oleraceus; assembly: GCF_024323335.1. NCBI lineage: Eukaryota > Viridiplantae > Streptophyta > Magnoliopsida > Fabales > Fabaceae > Lathyrus > Lathyrus oleraceus. The sequence goes on along the minus strand of NC_066582.1, from coordinate 435,418,648 downwards.
TAAAGTCAATTTTTATTCTTAGTTCTAAAAAAGAAAAAAAATTAATCCTAATTCTAACACCTTTCTAAATTCTTTAAAAAAATCCTAATATTCTAAAGATTCTATAAAAAGGGTGATGTTCTAAAATTCTCAAATTATATTCTAATTTAAAAAATCTAAAATTTTACAAATAAAACTCTACTATTATCTTTTCTATTCTAGAACCTAATTCTAATGTCTAACAAAGATTATTTCTAACACTACATATTGAAATCTAGAATTAATAAAAATCAAAATTATTCTAAAAACCAGTAAATCTAAAAAAGCTAATCTAAGTTCCTAATTATCACTAAATGGTGTTTATTGAAGTTTTTTTTTTTCTAAAACTAGAGCTAAAATTATCTAATAGTAATTTAATTTATTACTAATTAATTCAAATAATAAATTGAAACAAAAATTATCAAATAAATAAATAATAAATAAAAACAGATTTTCTCCATCTGAAAAGACACAGGAGAATCATTATTTTGAACATAAATAAACTTGCACATGATAATACAACTATATGACACAAACATTCACTTATTTTATATGCTGGTAGTTCAAAAAAGTCTAAAATAAAAACATATATAGATCTAATTTGGATAAACTTCTTAGGAAACACTTTGTGGAAAAAAATATTAAAACAATTTTACTATAACTAAAAGTTCTTTCGTATGAGTTGAAATTTGTTGATGCATCTCAATTTTTTGATAAACTCTCTAATTAAGTTCTATTGGAAAAATATAGGCTTACAAAAATATTATAGTAACTAAACCACCATAAAATCTAGGTTTTTTTTATAGCTTTGCAAGCAAGTAGCAGATGATGCAACCAAAATGGGGAAAGTTGAATTTTCAACTTAAAATCTATGTCAATGGTTTTTCGACACATGGCATGTGTTATGGAAAAATAAAATAAAATAAAGAATTTAAGCATGGCAAAGCAACATTATGCAACAGAGACCAAAGACAAATTCATTATTCTTCCTTCTCATTTTTTGCTTTATTTCCCTCTTTCTAATCCTTAACCATTTTCATCTTTAAACATGTTTCACATAACACAACAAATAAAGACAATCAACAACAAGCAATCATCATAAAAAGCAAAGCAAACTCACGGTATGGCGGCGAGTGGCGGTGAGGGTGTCAAAAGTGACGGCGAATGGAGGTAGGTGTCGTTGTTGTTATGTTTCGATGCGTCGGACACGATTCTCGTCCGTGCGTAATGGATGGTTACGGATTCGATCTGAAAAATTTCCTTTTCTATTATTTTCTGTTTGTTTTCGGTTTGAAAATTGTGTTGTTAATGTGGTTGTTCTTAATGATGACGTTTGAAGAGAATGATGAGTCAAGGTAGATGGAAGTGAAGGATATGCATTATTGTGTGTGAGAGTTTTTCATGGTGTTATAAGCTATTTTGAAAGGATGTTGATGAAGGTGATAGAGGTAAAGAGGATTGTGTAGTGATAGAAGTTATGTTTATGGTTTTGTTGTGACTTGTAGCATGAAGGTGAATGGAGTTTAATGGTGTTGTTTTATGAAGTGGTTTATGGAACATTCATGTTGCAGAGAGGTGGGGTTTGGAGATGGAAAAAGTTCTTTTTTATGTAATAAAGTTTTGGTGTCCTTTTTAAGAAACTAACGTGATGGGGAAGTATCATTCAGTGAAGAAATTGTGTGTGGGTGAGAAGATGGCCGCGTAGACATATTTGTGTGGTCCAAATATTTTGCTTTTCTTCAAATTAAAGAAAGACACGTGTCCTTGCTTGTGTGGGTAACATTGAGATATTTTTTCTTAGCTTAAAAAATACTAAAAATTAAGTGTTAATAATTTAAAATAAAATAAAAAGTACAAAAATAAAACCGAAATAAAAACGTAGAAAATTCTATTTAATTCCAACAATTATTTTGGTTAAAAAATAAAAATAAAAATAATCGAATAAAAAATGAATAAAAATCGGGCGAAAAAAATAATTTCCCGAAAAAAACTGAACGTGCAAAAATAATCCGCACGAAATAAACTTCTCAAAAATATACAGGTTTTTATCAAATTTTGAAATAAATAATGACCAGTTAAAAGGCTCAGACGAGAAAAAAATGCGACTGAAAAAGTAGTCGAAAAATTAAAATGAGCACACCAGGTTAAACTACACGGAACGTAGATTTAACAAAGCTGACGTCTGAAAGCTCAATTTTGAAATTCTTCGCCCGCTAATTTGATGCACTATTTAAGAAACGATTCAACCTATCTGTTTGTAGGTCTGAAAATTTTATCTGGCTGATATTCCAAGCACCATGCGACACAAAATGCATGTTGTGACAAGTAGAAAATGCAAACTTATTGTGAGTGAACTGAATTGCTGACTGAATAATCATGAACAAATAATCAGATGTAACTTAATCACCCTTGGACCATTTACTGCTAATTCTCAAACACAAACAAACCCCTATAAAGATTTAGACGATGGCAACACTCTTGATTATCATCTTCTGAACCTCTAAAACAATATGCAACAAAATGAATGATGCATTGAGATTTGAGAAATCAAATCTTTTGATTACTCAATCAACAGATGAGTGAATGAATATCACCAAGACTAGATAAAATGCCAGAATTCTTGACTTTTCATCTAAATCCTGATGAATGCTTTTAACTGATGAAATGCACGACAAAATGGATTGGTTCATGCTATGCTGATGCGATTCCCTTTGGGTGGTTCCTAACCGAGACTCCATGCTCGTGACTCACAACAAACCCGTGATTCATGGTTGAGTCGTTCAAACATCCTTAATATCAATGGAACTTGGGTGTTGATAAGGTGAAAACCATAATCCACCAAAATGGATGATTGATATTAAGGATGATTGAACCGGTTCATGTATCGTTAATATCAATGGAACTTGGGTGTCGATAAGGTGAAAACCATAATCCACCAAAATGGATGATTGATATTAGGGATGCTATGAGCTTTCCCATGACCTTTGTCTAGTGTGCTTTGCTTGATCCTTGAGTGTGATTGCTGCATTCATGCATTCATGCATTCATCTGCATCCATATCATCAAAAAATGAGATTTTTTTTTCAAGGAACTTAAGGGGTTTCTTTGCAAAAATTTTCAGATATGGAAAGACAAAGAATTATTTGATGAGATAATTTCCATATGCAATAAAATGCTTAATATTTTCAAAGTTTCCAAATAAAACCTTCGAGTTCCTTTGAAATAAAAACAAAGCATATGCACAAACACTTCATGCATCATATGCATAAGCAGGTGTTGTTCTCAGCTTCTGGTCCTGTGGTCTGATCCCTGTTGCTCTTCATTTATTTTGAAGACGCACTTTGCCGGTACTACACCAGAGCCGACTCTTCGAGATTGATGGATCATCTTGAGCAAGAGAATTGTGAACTTAAGGAGGAATTTGACAGACCAAGTGCTTTGGATGGACTTATTCCTGGTTAGCCACTTGTCTTCTTTCTCATATATTGATGTTGAAGATGAAGTTGGAACGCCTTTCCAACCTTTATCTATTGCTGAGCCGATTGAGAAGAAGTCTCCTTCATTTGCTTCCTATCGAGATGCGAAACTGGCCATTGAATGTGGTGCAGTTGCTGGTTTAGGAAAAATGATCGAGCTTGAAGACAATAAATCCCGGGCTGGCATTGGCTATTCTTCTGGGGTCTTCAACGACAAAGGGTTGTTCAAGAGTGGAGGTTTCATCCACGCCGATCAAGCTGAAGAAGCTGCTGCTATTCTGGAAGAGGATGCAGAGGACTCTGACAATTTTGTCATCCCTGGCGGGATCTGCCATAATTGGGTCGCTGTAGATGTTCCTACAGTCATTCATAGATCAGAGTAATGGTTCACTTTATTTAAAAACCCTTCTCCCATGCCAAAAGGAGAAGTGATGACATTGTTGACATCATATATACAATGATATTTTCATTCAATTGATGCACGTTAAACATTTGTTTTTCCAATTGTTTTCGCTTTTTGCTTTTTTGCATGAAATTGGTGATCACAAAAAACCCCAAAAAAGCATAAAATCAAACTTTTCATCTGCATAATGATTGCCTTGTTTGATTTCCAAAAAGCTTTTCATATCAAAATCATTATGCAGGTGGATTCTAAAACCCATTGAACATAATGATCCAACGCCATCTCCCAATCTTGAATTCCCTGTATTTGAGGCAGAGGAAGATGATGTTGAAGAGATTCCTGATGAGATTTCTCGACTTCTTGAGCATAAAAAGAAGACCATTCAGCTGTATCTTGAGAATCAGCAAAACAGTCAAACTGGGGCATTACAAATGTAATCAAAAAGAAAAAAGAGAGGGGGTGAAAAAAAAAGAATCAAAATCAAAAATCAAAATTTTTTTTAAATAAAAAAAAACAAATAAAAGAAAAAAGTATACCCTCAAACCCCAAGTTGACTGATGCTGAATGGATTCAGAGTCGTTATGACCAATTGAATTTGATTGAAGAGAAGCGATTGACTGCCATGTGCCATGGTCAGTTATATCAACAGAGAATGAAGAAATCATTCGATAAGAAGGTCAAGCCTCGTGTGTTCCGAGAAGGTGACCTTGTGCTCAAGAAAATCTTGTCTTTCGCGCCCGATTCCAGGGGCAAGTGGACTCCAAACTATGAAGGTCCGTATGTTGTCAAGAGAGCCTTTTCAGGCGGTGCTTTGATGCTCACAACAATGAATGGGGAGGATTTCACTCGTCCTGTGAATTCAGATGCAGTCAAGAAATACTTCGCCTAAAAAGAAAAACAGAATAGCTCGCTAAGTTGAAAACCCGAAAGGGCGGCTTAGGCAAAAATGAGCGTCTCGGTGGAAAACCCGAAAGGGTGATCCAGGCAAAAATTAGAGACATGAAAGAAAAAGAATATTTGCATCCCGCTAGATTGAGTACCTCACTCTGGGGCAATCTAGGCAAAAATTAGGGATTTGGCAAGTAACTGCATCCTGACAAGACTTTCTGTTCCACAGCTGTCTGTTCGTCAGAGATTCTTGATTCGTCGTCGACTGAAGCTTCAAATACATCGGATTCAAATTGGTAGAGAAATGGTCATTATGTTCAATGTAGCCCTCTTCCAATATATATCACCGATTTCAAATTTGTACAGATCTATGGAGTCTTGCCATTTGCAGGCTACCATTCCATCAAATAAACTTGAGCTTTTATCCAACTATTTGCACTCTTATTTGTTTCAATTCAACAAATGTTTTGCATGTTTTAATTGATAAAATGTCATTGTTTTAAACAATAAATTTTTCAAAATTGTTTTAAACAAAGTGAACATTCACAATGATGAAAGGATACTTAAGAATTTCTCAGTGCTCTCCCAAGGGTGGCATGATTTCCAACAGGGTAAGACATTTGTTCATATTCCTGGCATTGGTTGTATCCTCTTTCTCCAGGTTGTTGTTGGGGTTGTTCCCCAAGCAGAGCTTCTGTTGAGATTTTGTGTTCCCAGATCAGAGTGCTTGTTGGAAACTTCAGTTTTCCTCTCTTGCAACATTCTCTCCCTAGCGTGGGTGCTTTCCTTTCGGAAGACTCGGTAGTTGGCGGGTTGATATCCCGGAACTTCGTCATTCTCCTCAGTGATGTCGCCATCGGAGTTGTCGGTATGATGTACTTCATCTATGCTGCCTCTCCTCATCAGGGTGCTTGTTGAGGTTTATACCTCTTTTTCCCTTCAGCAGAGCAGTGATTCTTGCCTCCTCAGCAGTTGTGGTTCCTTTTGGAAGGTTCAGTCTTTGGTGGTTGATCCCCAACTCTCCTTCTCTGCCTCAGATAAATCCCCAGTAGATTTGTGGCATGGCGGATTGTATCTGTAATGATTTTCTCCCCTGCAGAGATTTGGGTTGATTTCCTGATGTTTTTGATCCCCAGTAGAGTGGCCCGTGTGGCAGAACCTACTCGTGTGATCTGTTTTCCCTCAATGGATTTATCCCCATTGGAGTTGCTGACAGTATCCCCCAGTAGAGTTGCTTGTGCGACCAGATTCTACTTGTGTGTTCTGTTTCCGTAGAAGTTCTTGCCTGCGCAGTGAGCTCTTTCTTTTCCCAGTTGAGACTGATGATCCATCCTTGCAGATGATCCTTGTTGTCTTTGATCCCGGCAGATTGTTTATTCTCTGGCGATCCTGGCTTTCTCTCCTGTGGTGTAGTACCAGACGTTTGATTCCTGGGCCTGTTTGTGTTAGAAATGGCTGTTTTGTCAGCATTCATCAAACATAAATCATGCATATTCATGCATAATCATAACATTCAGATATTCATGTTGCATTTTTTGCCGTATATCTTTTGATTGTTGTCTCCTGCTAAGTGGTGATATAGATCTCCCTAGTGGATCTCCCCAAGCAGATGTCGGGGGTCTAATCTCTCAACATAGAGTCAACCCTTTAAGCAGAAAAAGTTTGTCCTTTCCTTCTGCATTTCCCCACTGAGATATATCCTCATGGATGACGGTTGTTTCCGTTCCCTCCCAACACACATAATGGGATGGGTTTTCCCTTTTGAGGTCTTTCCTCATTGGGATGAGTCTTGATTCAGTTTGCCTTTTAGTTCGATCCTAAATTGGCCTTTTTTCAACTGTCTCTTGTGCTTCCCTGTGGTATAAATGAATAGTTGCTTACTAACCGACACTCATTCATATTATCTTCGGTGGAACTTGTGGCCTTCTACCTACAAACCGGTAGTCGTAAGTCCTATCTGTGCGGTTTTCTACCTACTAACCGGTAGTTATAAATCCTAATTACATCCCCTGGCAGAGGTAACCTTTGTGGTTCATTCTGGTTGATGGCGGATTTTGTGGTTTTCTACCCAGTATTCAGTGGTTGTAAATCCTATTTTTCTCTCTTTGTTCCTCAGCGGAATCTTTGGTTTTCTACCCATCATCTTGGTAGTTGTAAACCCTATTTTCTCTCCTTGCAGAATTAACCTTGTGTTCATCCCAACCGATGATGGTTACTTTTCAGTGGTTTTCTGCCTACTAACCGGTAGATGTAATCCCCTCTTTGCGGTTATCATTACCCAGTTGGCGGTATTGATTTTCCCTTCCTTGTGGGTATTTGCTCCGAGTAAGCAATTTTATCCTCAGCGGGTCCTCTTTCATTCACCGTTTGCCGGTAATGTTTGTTGTCCCTTTTGATTGGTCATCATTATCATATCTAGTTTGGTATTCCGATGCCTTTCGTTTTCGGTCGATCTATCCTTTAACAACCTACAACCCGGTTATGGATAATCTTCCATGCGAGTATATTATCTACGTTTTGACGGCTATAGATAATATATCTCATGCACTCTTCAGTCAAAGTCTTTCGTGTTTCCCCAGTCGAGTAAGATTCGTCGTCCCTTTGCGGAGTCGAATATTCTACACCTTTTGTTTGGATAGTTGCCGTATGCTTGCAATTTATCCCCAGTGAGTCATCTCCCGTCTACCCTTTTGTTGTTGGTAACGATTGTTTCTCTTTTCGGTTGATTTATCCTTTAACAACCTACAACCCGGTTACGGATAATCTTCCATGCGAGTATATTATCTACGTTTTGACGGCTATAGATAATATACCTCATGCGCTCTTCAGTTGAAGTTTTGTCTTTCTTCAGTCGAGTAAGATTCGTATTCCTTGTGGGATCGAATATCCATCATATAAACAAGTCTGTTTTTCCAGCTTTCTTCAGGGTGATGAGTGTTTTGGAACACAAACCAATTCACGTTTTCGGTCGATCTATCCTTTAACAACCTACAACCCGGTTATGGATAATCTTCCATGCGAGTATATTATCTATGTTTTGACGGCTATAGATAATATATCTCATGCACTCTTTGGTTGAATTCTTTGTTCGTTTCCCCAATTGAGTATGATTCGCATTCTTTATAGAATCGAATGTCCATCCTATAAACAAGTCTGCTTTTCCAGCTTTCTTCGGGATGATAAGTGTCTTGGAACACACACCAATTCACGCTTTGGTCGGTCACCTGTTATATGCCTACAACCCGGTATCTTTGGTGTTCCTTCCTTTCTGCTCCCTATTATGACCTTGGTCCCCTGTGGAGTCAGATTTTTCCTGAGTGATATACCTTTTTCAGGTCTTCCTCAGATGTTTTGGTCGATTGATATCTCTCACCCTTACACAGGTCTTAGATATTCATTCTTCCTGAGGTTGTTACTCACTAACCGGTAATACCTCATCCTTTTGCTTCCCCTGGAGAGTCTTTGTTAGACATTCCCCAGCGGAGTTTTTGTTGTGATTTTACCGTTGTGCTATATTGGCGTTTTCCCTAATATATGCATGTTTTCCCCGGCAGGGAGGTTCTGTGTGAATCTTTTTCCCAGTCCGAGTCCGGATTTTCATCCGAAGTATCCTTTGTGGATAGCTTGAGTCAGCTTGAGTCTTTCCATTGGATTTGTCTTCCTTTGGAACTCTTTTCCCCAGTTTGAGTCCTTTACTCCCCAGTGAGGTCTCCATTCGCTGTGTCTAGTTCAGTTTTCCACTAATTCAGAGTTGTGTCCTGCTCACGCATTCTTAATCTTATCCCCATGAGAGTCCTGTTAGAGTCTCTGTTCCTGGTGAGTGTATTACTCTGATGGATCGTCTTTTCTTCTTTGTGGATCAGTATTCCACACAGAGTTTATTTCTTTTGCATGCATACATTTGCATCATGAGGTCTCTTAGGAACCAAAATTTGTCTCATTACTGTTATTTAAGCCCATTCTACCGCGTCGAGATGAAGATTTTAACCTTCACTTCTCCGGCTAGAATGACCTTAAATAGGGGCATCTGTAAGACCCCAATTTTGTCCCTAAGATCCCTCATGGCATCATATCATAACATTGCATTGCCTCAAGGATCATTGGACACCTTGCTTCCTTCCCTGTGGGTGGGATCTCTTGAGAGTTGGTTCTTGATCACCCAACATGGCTTGCATTTGTATATCATTGCTTTTTTTTAATCACTAACCAAAATGTACAAAAATATGTCATTAACCTTTGTTACTTGCAGCTTAAGCAATCAACAGTCAAGGCAATTCAAGTGAATCTTGTGTATAAGAGATGAAGTTTCCATTGAGATATGGGTCATGTGATCATTCCATTGAGCTTATTTGAGCTATAGGTTCATTTTGGAGCAAGTTCCCAAGTGGCAAAGGCCCCAAATTCATCAGGACATTTTCAGGTCATCTAAGGACCAGTGCAGTCAACTGAAAAGTCAACTGTGGATTTTGAATTGAGAAATTGAGTTTCTTTATCCCATTCATGTTCAAATCATGCTTATTCATCATTTCAAAGGTCAAGGTTGAAGAATTTGAAGTCAAGTCAAAAGTTTCCAAAAATGGAAAGTGACCTATAATTTCAACTTTCCAAAAATGGCAAGTTTTTGATCCAACTTCAACTCAACTTTCCAACATCAAAGAAGCTTCAAATGAAATTTTGTCCAACATGGAAGTTGAAGATCTCTTTCTCCCATTTCCAAAAAGTCCAAGATCATGAGCATCTGATGAATGGTTGAGGAGATATGATCCAATCATTGCCAAATGTACATGGAACTTCAAATGAGCATATCTTTTGATTCATAGCTCCAAATTGAGTGGTTCTTTTTGCAATATTCTTCTCTTGACCTCTAATTTCCAAATCATGCATCACATTACATAAAATCTCATCACATGATCACTTGTTGATCCATGACTTTTTTGGAGGGAAATTGCAAAATTCAAAAATGGTGCATTGTATGGACTTTCTACCATTGCCATTGAGTTTAAAAAAGGATTTTAAGTGAAAATGATCAAAGGAATGGTACTGTTCACGTGTAACTATCCCATGCACCATGCATTTTCAAAAATTTGCAAAAACACCTTATTTCACTTAACCAAACTAAACATGGATTAGCAAGGTGATTAGTAGAGCATATATATACTCTAATCATAACAGAATTGAAGGAGGTTAATCACAATTCACCATTTCAAGATCCAAATTCTCTCTCCCTCCAAAATTTTCGCTCATTCATAATTCAATTTTTTTCCAAATAACATTGCAATTTTATGTCATATTCTTGTTCTCTGGTATGAATTGAGTGCAGATCAAGTGTTGAATTGTTGAATTCGAGCAAGAATTGTGCATAGCAAGCTCATGAAGTTGAAGATGGAAATTCAAGATTAAGCTAGATCTACACGTGTTCAAGCTTCCTTTTCTTCATCAAACATCATCACAAGCATTCTGGACTGGATTTGGATCATTACAAGCTGTGCAACGTGCAAAACAAGAACCTGCTCTTCAAGAGGTATGATTTTCGACCTTCATAATTCTTCAGTTCATGAGTATATTCGTGTAGATCTTTGTTTGTTGAGAATTTTGAGCCAAAAATCGTGTGAAATGGAGCATTATTGACCGAGTTATGTGCATTTGAAGTTTTGCATCCAAAAATGTTCATGCTCGATTCACACTTGTTATGATGTTTTAGAATGAATTGTTGGTTGATCTATGATATACATGTAATAAGGATTTGAATGATATGCTTTTTGTGGATTTCTGGACATTTCTGGAAATTTGAGGATGAACATTCATCATCTTCATCATGAAGAAGATGAAGATGCATGCATTGTGACGGTTTCTGGAAAAATTGCGTCGGTTTTGGCAAATAGCGTCGGTTTGAACCGTCCAAATTTACGCAGGCTTAGGGTTTTATGGAAACGGCGTCGTTTCATGTGTTAGCGCGCATTTCATTTGAATTTTGACATAGTTCGATTCCTGCCGATTGCAAAATATTCAAATTGTTCATTCTTTTCATGTTTTCCCTCCATATTACATGCCATGCTTCATATGTTTTTTTTTATTTTTTCCATCAACTTCTAAAATCCATAACAAATTGAAAAATACATCAATTAATCCCCAATTTTTTGCAAAATGATCCTTGTTTTGTCTAGTTTTTAATGATCATGAGTTTGAAAGTTGTGCATGGCTGGAATTTTATTTGCTCTAGGGTGATTGAACACATGTGCATTTGTGACATTGCCTTACTCTTTCTATTGTGAAATGCTTGATTTTAATCCAATGGACATGAAATTTTACATAATGATTCTAGACACATTGATGGATGTTGTAGGCTTGGTTTGGTATTTTTCCCATTTACCATTTCTGTTTTATGCTTGTGTTTGCATGGTGTGACAATTTGTGTCACACATTTGATTGTCCAACTTGTGCAATTTAATTTCCATGCCAAATGATCTTGGATGCTTCTGACTTTTTGTATGATGATCATGTTGGATGTGTTGAATGCTCATGAATTTTTCCAGAATTATTTGAATCATTTCTGTTTTGATTTGGAATTTTCATTCTCAATGTCCAAATATGAGCTTTGAAATTGTCTTTGGCTTCTCTTGCTTGATACATGGCCTTGCTTGATGATTTTGTTGTGAGCCTTTTTAGGACATGTTAATATGTGTTTGAAGTTGCATTATGTTGAATTTCAGCTCCTGTTTTGAATTTTTTCTTCACCTTTGACCCTAGGCTTTGACCTAGTGGTTTGTACTTACATGTGAGCTTTGAATTTCAGGTTCAAGCATCCAATAGTCCATGGTTGATGATGCTTCATCATTTGATTGTTGATATTTGCTTTTGATTGCTAACATTTGTTGTTTTGTAGGTTGATGATAACTCACTTGTGTTTGCCTTATGGCTTATACTTTGTACATTGGGATTGTCTGTTTGTTATTGATTGTTGACTGTTTGTCTGAGTATTGTACTGATTGGTTTAGTTGTTTACACAGGTACTTAAGTTGCTTTAAGTTCATTTGAACTTTGCTTTGCTTTGCTTGTGGTTGGCATACCACTTAGGTATAATCCCTAATCTTCATGTAGTCTGGAAGACCTGCCATGTTACTTTGGCAGGCACCTGTCTGAAGCCCTCCTTAAGAGGCCATGTTTTTGTTTGTTTAATTTTGTGCCAAGCAGGTAAAGTCCTCTTAAGAGGCAATTGGAAGATAAAAGGGATGTGTAATCCATCCCCTGCTATTCAGTTGTGTCATTCACTTTGCTCACACCATGTGTTGATGCATTGTGAATAAGAACCCAAGATCTTATAGAGTCAATCATTTGTGGAGAAGAGTTCCTTCATTCTGAACTCCCACACTTTCTATTGTTTAAAGCTCTCCCACGCCAGGGATAAGAGCTATGAGGCATAACCCTCATCTCCATTTCATATGCTTCACCCTAACTCTCAATGTTAGGGTTAAGAGCTCAAAACACCCCATTCCAGTTGGCTTGTTTCTAAAGCCTAACCTTGCTTGAGCCCATTGATTGTGTATAGTGTGTGCTAATTGGTTGCTTGTTGTTTGTTTGCCCATATGTGCATAATTGTTTGTGTGTGCCTCTGTGCATTTGTTTTCATTACTTGTATATCATTTCATGATCATTGTTCATATTTTGTGACATCTTGTTTGTCCATTGAGGAGTCAATTGTAAGTCCATTTATTGGCAGTTGTTTCCTATGATCTGGTAGGAGTTGGGACTAAGACCATTGATTGGCATCCTATTTCCTTGGAGTCGAGTGTAAGACCATTTATTGGCAACTTATTTCTTCTTGCTTATTGCATTTGTTCTTTGTTTCTTGTGAGGAGTCAATTGTAAGTCCAGTTATTGGCAGTTGTTTCCTATGATCATTCCTTGGAGATTGGTGTAAGTCCATTGATTAGCATCTGGTATCCATTTTTGTTTTGTGAGACTAGTGTAAGTCCATTGATTGGCATTTGGTATCCTTGTTTTGTTTTGTGAGACTGGTGTAAATCCATTGATTGGTATCCGGTATCCATTTTTGTTTTGTGAGATTGGTGTAAGTCCATTGATTGGCATCTGGTATCCATGTTTTGTTTTGTGAGATTGGTGTAAGTCCATTGATTGGCATCTGGTATCCATTTATGTTGTTTATTTGTTATTCATTTGTTGCCTTTTCCAAAGGAATCACTTGGATCATCTACATATGATCTCAAGAGGTGAACATCTAAGAAGTTTTGCATCCCTTAACCTCCACCTTTTTGTTCTTTAAACCTCCATTTGCATGTTAACCCAAACCAGAAAACTTTGTGCAAACATTTTCATTTCTTTTCAAATTAGAAACCTAGGCCTTAAGCCTCTGATTTTTCAAACTTCATTTTCATAATACTTCTTTTGAATTGAACCTAATCATACTTTGACTTCCTTTTGTGAATAATCCTAATTGGTTAATTTCACTCATTCAATTGTTTTATGGCTTTGTCCATTCTTGATAAGTTTTCACACATTAGCCATAGATCTCAATTATCTTAGTGGTTGATGTGAATCTCACCTTTTGTCCTTAGTGATCGAACTGTAAGACTTCCATACTGAAAACAGGGTTAACCCCTCTAGTATGTCGAAGCTATTCTCACATGGTGGACTTGTGGTTGTTTAGGTTGAGTTTTCTCCCATGGATAATGAAAGACCTTAGGGATTTTGTTTAAAATTAATCCACTTACTTTTTGGAAATCTTTTAGCCGAACTACGGCGTTTTGATCCTTACCTTCCATGGAAAGGTACGTAGGCAACGGGTTCATCCGTTCAAACACAAAAATAACTAAATTGTATATTCTTTTCTCATCCTCCCAATCAATGTTTGCACAATAAATATTTTCATAAACAATATCTTTTGCAACAATTTGTGAAAAGGGTTCCCTAGGAGTACCTAGGATGCTTTGGGTGCCTAACACCTTCCCTTTGCATAATTACCCCTTTACCCAGATCTCTGACCTTTCATTAGTTTTCTATGTGTAAAACTTCTTAGGCTTTTGTTCGCTTTTTAGTCATTCCTTTGGATAAATAAAGTGCAGTGGCGACTCTATCTTTGTATACTTTACTTTTGGTTTAATCAATAAATCATAAAGTGACGAATACACCGCTACAGAAAAGTGGCGACTTTGCTGGGGATCATTTTCCTAGTGGGTTTGCCAACTTTTCACAATTGTTATGATATATTGTTTATGACATATTTTTGTACAATTCGGGATTACTGTATTGCTTGTAATGATTGATTTGCTTGATATATCAATTGCTTGCTTGTTTGGTGATCTCTGTGAGATGAGTTCTATACCCGAACTCGAGTGTACCCTATGATAGGAGAATGGCATAGCCTCGTCGACTTGTGTGGAGTTATTCCTTAGCAAGTTGACTTGCGAGTCCATTCACTTGGTGGAGGTCATGTTGGATTAATGATGTCACACAAGTTATTTGTGGTTAGGCATTATTCTTTCAATATGTGCTGTAGAAGCCAATGACCTTAGTTTACCAAGCCCCTCTTGGCCTATTTTTAGGACGTAGTGCGGAGGTCGTTCAGATGTAAGATCTGATGCGATTGTTACGCGATACTACACTCATAAGAGTCTCTCTTGAGAATATTTTTGGAATACGAGTATTCGTTCCTCCGATAATATTCAAAAGATGGGATGATGACTATGGGAACCTCTGGTAGAACATGTTCGGCAGGTTTAAACCATAGTGCACTCCCTTTGGGTGGTTCCTAACCGAGACTCCATGCTCGTGACTCACAACAAACCCGTGATTCATGGTTGAGTCGTTCAAACATCCTTAATATCAATGGAACTTGGGTGTTGATAAGGTGAAAACCATAATCCTACAAAATGGATGATTGATATTAAGGATGATTGAACCGGTTCATGTATCGTTAATATCAATGGAACTTGGGTGTCGATAAGGTGAAAACCATAATCCACCAAAATGGATGATTGATATTAGGGATGCTATGAGCTTTCCCATGACCTTTGTCTAGTGTGCTTTGCTTGATCCTTGAGTGTGATTGCTGCATTCATGCATTCATGTATTCATCTGCATCCATATCATCAAAAAATGAGAATTTTTTTTTTCAAGGAACTTAAGGGGTTTCTTTGCAAAAATTTTCAGATATGGAAAGACAAAGAATTATTTGATGAGATAATTTCCATATGCAATAAAATGCTTAATATTTTCAAAGTTTGCAAATAAAACCTTCGAGTTCCTTTGAAATAAAAACAAAGCAAATGCACAAACACTTCATGCATCATATGCATAAGCAGGTGTTGTTCTCAGCTTCTGGTCCTGTGGTTTGATCCCTGTTGCTCTTCATTTATTTTAAAGACGCACTTTGCCGATACTACACCAGAGCCGACTCTTCGAGATTGATGGATCATCTTGAGCAAGAGAATTATGAACTTAAGGAGGAATTTGACAGACCAAGTGCTTTGGATGGACTTATTCCTGGTTAGCCACTTGTCTTCTTTCTCATATATTGATGCTGAAGATGAAGTTGGAACGCCTTTCCAAGCTTTATCTATTGCTGAGCCGATTGAGAAGAAGTCTCCTTCATTTGCTTCCTATCGAGATGCGAAACTGGCCATTGAATATGGTGCAGTTGCTGGTTTAGGAAAAATGATCGAGCTTGAAGACAATAAATCTCGGGATGGCTTTGGCTATTCTTCTGGGGTCTTCAACGACAAAGGGTTGTTCAAGAGTGGAGGTTTCATCCACGCCGATCAAGCTGAAGAAGCTGCTGCTATTCTGGAAGAGGATGCAGAGGACTCTGACAATTTTGTCATCCCTGGCGGGATCTGCCACAATTGGGTCGCTGTAGATGTTCCTACAGTCGTTCATAGATCAAAGTAATGGTTCACTTTGTTTAAAAACCCTTCTCCCATGCCAAAAGGAGAAGTGATGACATTGTTGGCATCATATATACAATGATATTTTCATTCAATTGATGCACGTTAAACATTTGTTTTTCCAATTGTTTTTGCTTTTTGCTTTTTTGCATGAAATTGGTGATCACAAAAAACCCTAAAAAAGCATAAAATCAAACTTTTCATCTGCATAATGATTGCCTTGTTTGATTTCCAAAAAGCTTTTCATATCAAAACCATTATGCAGGTTGATTCTAAAACCCATTGAACATAATGATCCAACGCCATCTCCCAATCTTGAATTCCCTGTATTTGAGGCAGAGGAAGATGATGTTGAAGAGATTCCTGATGAGATTTCTCGACTTCTTGAGCATAAAAAGAAGACCATTCAGCTATATCTTGAGAATCAGCAAAACAGTCAAACTGGGGCATTACAAATGTAATCAAAAAGAAAAAAGAGAGGGGGTGAAAAAAAAAAGAATCAAAATCAAAAGTCAATTTTGTTTTTTAAAAAAAAAACAAATAAAAGAAAAAAGTATACCCTCAAACCCCAAGTTGACTGATGCTGAATGGATTCAAAGTCGTTATGACCAATTGAATTTGATTGAAGAGAAGCGATTGACTGCCATGTGCCATGGTCAGTTATATCAACAGAGAATGAAGAAAGCATTCGATAAGAAGGTCAAGCCTCGTGTGTTCCGAGAAGGTGACCTTGTGCTCAAGAAAGTCTTGTCTTTCGCGCCCGATTCTAGGGGCAAGTGGACTCCAAACTATGAAGGTCCGTATGTTGTCAAGAGAGCCTTTTCAGGCGGTGCTTTGATGCTCACAACAATGAATGGGGAGGACTTCACTCGTCCTGTGAATTCAGATGCAGTCAAGAAATACTTCGCCTAAAAAGAAAAACAGAATAGCTCGCTAAGTTGAAAACCCGAAAGGGCGGCTTAGGCAAAAATGAGCGTCTCGGTGGAAAACCCGAAAGGGCGATCCAGGCAAAAATTAGAGACATGAAAGAAAAAGATAATTTGCATACCGCTAGATTGAGTACCTCACCCTGGGGCAATCTAGGCCAAAATTAGGGATTTGGCAAGTAACTGCATCCTGACAAGACTTTCTGTTCCACAGCTGTCTGTTCGTCAGAGATTCTTGATTCGTCGTCGATTGAAGTTTCAAATACATCGGATTCAAATTGGTAGAGAAATGGTCATTATGTTCAATGTAGCCCTCTTCCAATATATATCACCGATTTCAAATTTGTACAGATCTATGGAGTCTTGCCATTTGCAGGCTACCATTCCATCAAATAAACTTGAGCTTTTATCCAATTATTTTCACTCTTATTTGTTTCAATTGAACAAATGTTTTGCATGTTTTAATTGATAAAATGTCATTGTTTTAAACAATAAATTTTTCAAAATTGTTTTAAACAAAGTGAACATTCACAATGATGAAAGGATACTTAAGAATTTCTCAGTGCTCTCCCAAGGGTGGCATGATTTCCAACAGGGTAAGACATTTGTTCATATTCCTGGCATTGGTTGTATCCTCTTTCTCCAGGTTGTTGTTGGGGTTGTTCCCCAAGCAGAGCTTCTGTTGAGATTTTGTGTTCCCAGATCAGAGTGCTTGTTGGAAACTTCAGTTTTCCTCTCTGTCGCAACCTGAAAAATACAGAGGTGCGAAAAAACAACCGGCGAGAAAGAAAATGACAGAAGAGTCGCCACCGTGCGTTATTTAATTCCAAAGGAGGGAAAGGAAACGCTCGAAGTAAACCTGGAGAAAGGAAAAGGAAAAGACAAGGTCTCGCAACCAAATCTTGGGTTCGGGAGTCGATTATGCGAAGGGAAGGTATTAGCACCCCCACGCATCCGTAGTACTCTACGGGATCCACTCTTGTTTGTTTCTTATCTAAAGGGTGTATATTCATCTAATGTACTATTTGCTAAAAGAAGGGGTCAAAGAAAATGACTCGCACGGATGTCGCATCCACTGCATACGTATCTCATCTGAATATGAGAATCAGAGTCTTCGTAGCTCGGCTACCTATGGGTTAAGGATAAGTGTGCTCGCTAAGACGTCGCGTCTTATGCCTACGTATCTCATCGGGAATGAGAATCAGAGCAAAACGTAGTTCAGCTAACTACGGGAATAAAGGGTCTCGATTGCAACTAGGGCAAGAGAAAAGGAAAGTCTCGATCGCAACGAGGGCGAGAGAAAGGATCGCAACGAGGGCGAGAGGAAACAAGGATTAGTTGTTAGTTGTTAGTCAAACTCGGCAAGACATCGCATCTTGTGCCTACGTATCTCATCTGAACATGAGAATCAGAGTTGCCGTAGTTCGGCTGACACGCGAACAAAACAGACACAGGCAAAGGCAAACGTGGAGCCTGAATGCCAATCACTGGGCTTACATCAGCATCCGAACCAAAACACACACAAGAAGGCAAACGTGGAGCCCGACTGCCAATCACTGGACTTACATCAGCATCCGAACCAAAACACACACAAAAGAAAAAAAGAAAGGTGCCCGGAGTGGTCTCGCACGACCACCTGCCTACATACCTCGTCTGGAACAAGGATCAGGGCGATGTAGTTCCCCTACATAGGGGATTGAAACACACGCAAAAAAGAAAAGGGTGCCCGGAGAGATCTCGCACGATCTCTTGCCTACGTACCTCATCTGGTATGAGAATCAGGGCGACGTAGTTCCCCTACATAGGGATTGCCATCTGAATATGGACTTACAAAGGAGGACACCAGTTGTGTCAAAGGAGAGTGGGCGATGTGTTCACGTCCTTGCAGTAGGTGTCGCAGCTCGCTGAATCGAGTCTTAGGCAGTTACCTCTTTGCAATAGAACGGACTACATGCCACAAGATCGGAGACGCTCGGAAAGGTCTAGAAGTGGGGGAGCTCTGCCCTAGAGTTGTCATGCAATGTGTACTTAAGTGTTTAGGATTTACAAATGGGAATATCTACCTAATGTTAGCATGCGAAGAATATGGGAATTCTACCTATGTTATCATACAAAAGGATATGGGAATCCTACCTATGTTATCATGCAAAGGGTTCTATCTAATGGGTGCTACCTAATCGGAACAAGAATCGACGAATGGAGCAAGGAGAAGTGTTAGGGATAAGGGTAGATGGCGATGCATGAAGCAATCGACTTACAAGGTTGATGGCGATGCATAAAGCAATCGACTTACAAGGTTGATGGCGATGCATAAAGCAATCGACTTACAAAAGGGTGGATGAATACGTGCTGGTTCTGTTAGGTTTTGAAAAATGATTACTCGACGTTGGATCGAGGTTTTGATCTTGTTTTGAAATGGTTATCGAATGTTCATTTTAATTCTTGTATTAACAGGTGAATAAAGAATGAAAGAGTAAATTTTATACATTTCATGGGAGAGGGGTACATTTGTTATGAATGGGGGTTGACATGGTAATCAAGCAATATAAATATATGCCTCATACATCATACAAGTAGGCAACAATCAAACAATGAGATATTTAAACAAGTATATGATCAAATCAAATAATCAAAGAATGAAATAATGAAGCATTAAACAATGCATGAGTGTAAGTGCAAGGGACATGTCTCATTGTAAGGAAGCCCAAGAGTAAGCTATGTGAGGTCGACGGCGATGCTTAAAAAGCAATCGACTTACGAGGGTGTGAAAAAAGGGCTCGATATTAAATCGAGAAAGTATGATTTTTATAGTTTGAAAAAATGGTTTTTTGAACTAAATTCAAATGCAATAACTATGCATTATTAACAAATGAAATTATAATAAACATAAAAAGGATATTAACAAAATACTAAAAGAATAAAAAATGCTAAAGGAAGATAAAATCAAATAAGAAGCAAAAGGTATCACACATGAGTATTGAACCCTCCCCACCTAATATTATGCAACTAAACTCTCTCCACTAGGCCACTCAAGATCAGTTATCATTTTAGCAAACACTTGGGGATATAAACAGAACTAGCTAGAGACAGTTTAGAAAACAAATCAATTAAAAGAGGGGATAGGCTAATGTTACTGGACAGCCTAACTAAACTAAACAACATTAATATACACTTTGTAATAAAAGAAAAAAAGAAATGCTAAACATATTACAAATTTTGTGGTTTTTATTTATTTATTTATCTCTGTTTAAATAAAAGAAATTTAATTAAAAAAAGGCAAGAAAACAGAAAAAAAAGAAAACACAGTAAGGAAAAAAAACCTCTCGTCGTCCTCAACCCAGAATCTCTCTTCCTCAAAGCTCTCTCCAATGAAATCTCCCTCTGCTCTCAAAATCGCTCGCACCTATCTCTCAAACCCCTCTCTCGCGTACCCTTCGCTTACCCATCACTCAACAACGTTAAGCAACAAAAGCGTAAATCTACGGTTTCACAAAGACATCAAGCAGAAATCTCACCTTCGATGACGACGATGAACCAGGTGCTTAAACCTTCCGCCTCCTCCCTTCCAATATTGGCTCTTTTGATTTTTTTTGGGATTTAGGGTTCGTCTTTGGGATTCTTCCGCCTCCAAGTTTTTTGATTCGCTTCCAACTTTCTGTTGTTCTCCTCAATTTCGCCCCCCACCTCTTACTGATTTCTCTTCTTCTTTTATCCTCTGTGAATTAGGGTTTCAAAAGGGGCCTTGCTGTTCAAAAGAAGTAACTCTGTGAAGTCCCTTCGGTGTTCAGAAATTGGATTGGCCTCTTTGATGTTTGGACTTGGAACAGGTAACCTGAGCATCTGAGCATTCCTCTCTGTTTTGTTTCTATTCCAATTTGGGAATATTTCTTGAATTAACTGCTTGGTAATTAATTTTGCCTTTTTACTGCAGTGAAAATGGAGGGCTTGGTTTGATTTCAACATCTGAAGGATGGTTTGTGATTTTGGCTGTGGCTTGTAGGTTCATGGTTTGATGTTACGCTTGGTGTAGCAGGGTGACTAAGGTCTGCAGTTGGCATGTTACATTGAGCAAGATGAATGGTCATTTATTGTTGCAGATGTATTGATGGGTTTTGAGTTTCATTGTCCAAGTTAGGCATGTGGCAACTAGGTATTTCTTATGGTCCTGTTGTGCTATTGTAGGTTCAAGCCAAGAGTGATGAGCAGAGGACATGGTTGGACTGCTAGAGGACTCTTTGGACATTGGTTAGTTTGTGGACATGTCTTAATTTTGATGTGCATTATGCAGCCATACTGATTTTGAACTTATGCATTGTTTTGGCATGGTTTCACAGGTTCATCACTGGTTATTCAAGGATCAAAATGGAACATGGAAGGTTATGGTTAGAACACGGATTGTGCTGGCATTTGCTGTTGTTTATCTTGCAAGTCATAGTTGGATGGGAAAATCTTCAGTGAATATATAGCCTAGATGTCCACAACAATATTAGCATCGAGAAGAGAGAATTCCTGGAAAAAGGCCTTGAAATGTTCATATGAATATTTCACATCATCAACAGCACACATTTCACGGATGCTATGCATTGACAACTGAGGTGCACCTACATCAACAGTTCGAATCCCTATGCCACATTGCAAGAATAGGACCGATTGTTGAACCACAGGCCATGTCATTGCGCACCACAAAGTCCTGAACAGGAAGATTATGTTTTGATGCTATCTCCCGAAAAATGAAGGATGTGACAGCATTGGTTGCATAGCGTTGGTTTGCGTTTTGCTTAATGACAAGTCCTCCATGTAGTTTAGGCTGATGGTTTTCTTCATGCCTGTCCATGTAATTCGGGTGTAGTGCCTGTGTCATATCAGCAGATACAAGGAAGCTTTTTTTGTACTGCTTTCTCGAGAAACTTGGAATTTGGGCTGAAGGAATATGTAATCCTCGACAAAGCATCTAGCACTACAGGAGATCCGGCTCCTTGAGCAGAGTTAGATCCACATTCCTCATGGTCAAACAAAGCCACCATTCTAATGCCAGGCTCTTCCTCAAGATTGCTGTCAGAGGATGTAGCATCAATTAATGCCTTCAATGAGCAAAATGACATGCATAGGTTATCAAGCCGTCCTGAAAATACAAACTCCTTGGCGGCTCCAGCAATCATGCTTGGTTGTGTATCACAAACTTGCAATTCAAAATCACAAATGTCATCTGGTTCACACTCAAGTTTGCTTGCAAGCAACTGTAAAAGTATAGGGTGGTGCTTCCATGATTGGACATAGGGTGTGATTAAGTGCGATCGGTGAGGGAGAGCGATGGATGTAAAGCTCGAGGTGTTCCGCAACGACGCTGAGTTCTTTCATGACATGAGAGCCATTGTTTGGAAGAAAGAGTGTTGATTTGCTTCTCCTCTGCAGCGTCTAGCACATGTTGAAAAGTGTGTAATGTTGCTCTTAACTGTTTCAAGAGTGAGACATTGAGCTTTGTGTTTATGATGTAATCAAGAAACTCTTTGGAAGCAAGTTTGTCAAGTAAGGTCTGAACAGTTGCAGAGAGGAAAGCGCTTCATAATTGGTTGCAGTCGCATCACGTCTCTTGATATTGCAAAGAAACCTGGTCAATTGCGATCATGTTTCAGTTTCAGCTAAATCAAAAACCTCTTGGTCGCACCCCATATCACAGATGCGGACCTTTGTTTAAAACCCACATTTAGGATGATGGACTTTCGGTTTGGTAATCAGATAGGAATTTTGATTCCAACAGAGACACATATTTATCGAGCATAGAGACCACTGCTTCAAATTCAGTCACTTGATTTTCTATGGCATCAATCTGCTCAACATACTCCAAATGTGTAAGTCCAAGTTCTTTTGTCCAAGTTGTCATTTGTAGTAGATGGCGCTTGCACAAATTATAAGCTGAATCACATATCCAAAGAGAAGGAAAGTACAGTTGAAAGCTAGACCCAATGCTTTCCAAAATGGACCCAGTAACCCATCAATCACTTCAAACCACTGAATAACATGGTTCTTGAAATTAACATTTTCCTTTTCTTTTCCGGTTCGGTACTCAACATATAGGACACTGATGAGATAAGCAGTTCAGCTTCCAAGAACTCCACGGAATATTTGAAGCAAGATTCCAGATAGCATACGAAGTTGAGAGGAAGAAAATGGCAGTGTCAACAAAACTTGAGCCACTTGATTTGAAGCACAACTGAACCACGCATCCCAAACAGAACCACCATGCTAGAGAAAATTCTTGACACTGAATGAATGATCTTGTTCTTACTCTTCTTCCTTTCCAAGTGTTGATTCTTGTTGATCAGGTTTTGATAGTGAGCATTGTGATTTGGTTTAATTCTTGCAGGGCCACAGTTGGGTTTGTCGTAATGACAATGCCGACATTCACTTACGGTAAGCTTTTTCTTCTTTGTTCATGCCATCTTATTACATCGAAACTTGGTGAATTTACGCAAAACTCGTTGCGTTTGATGCTGCAGGATCTTGAGTCATGGCTGTAGCTTGGTGAGCTTCTACATCGTAAGACTGCAAATGAACAATCTCCGGTCACATGTGCAATTGTAGCAGAAGAGACTGAACATGTTCATATCTCATAATGCCTTGTCTTTGTTATATCTAGTTCTTACAACGACATCTCTGCCAAGGACATGTGGAATGAAGTTAAACAACACGACCCATTTGACCATCTGAATTCTGCTGAAACATCATGGACTTCAGAACCAGGATCATCCATTGGAGAAGCTATTGCAGCAACTGTGACATTTTCATCGGCATGGGACAGCCCTGAAGTTAAGTTCCATGGAGGACGGGTTTATAACAGGCGTTACACCAAATTTTATGGTACTAAAGGAGATGCTGCTGCGGAGATAACGGTGCTGCCACGAAAATGCCAATGTTGCTACGAAATATTAGTGTTGTTTATAAACTGTTGTAGAAACCATGCTGCAAAGCGCAATGCTGCTGTAAGGTACCGTACTGCACGAAACGCCCGCTGCAGCGGATACCATTGCAGAATTGTAGTGCTGCCACCGAAACACAGTTTTGCAGAACCAACCCTCAAAGCCAATTGGAAAACCTATTAATTGTATCACATCAACACCAATATATAGAGATGCCAAACTTCTTAAGGGAAGAATTGACACAAGTCCAAGGCCATTGCAAGTTGGTGAATTGTAATCAACAGGAATTACTTGAAGCTGAGATGTTTGTTCATTTAACCTTAGTTATCGCCACGAAGGATTGTTTTTGCATAATTTGACTGCTCTTGTAGGCATGGTATGAACATAAACGTGGTTGGCCAAGGATAACTTGCAAATGAAGCACTCATGATGGAAGCAAGCAAACATGAACAATGGAGTGATGGATTAAGGTTCATGATGGAAGCCTTAGGATTTTAGGATGCAAAGAGGTTGCGTTGACTTTGGTCAAGGTTGACCAAAAAGTCAACTGTTGACCAAAGTCAACAATTGGTCAAAAATGCAATTTTTTGTATTTTCTTGTGTAAATGGATAATGAAACAATGGTTATGATGGAATTGAGGTTTAATGGATTTGGGTTGACTTTGGTCAAAGTTGACCAAAAAGTCAACTGTTGACCAAAGTCAACAATTGGTCAAAGTGTCAATTTTTGTGTATTTTTTGTATGGAATCAAAATGTAATGAAATAAAATTGAAATGGATTAATAAAATGGTTTGAAGTTGGTTTCACAATTGGTTTAATCATAACTTGAATGTTTGACTCTTGAAAAGAAAATAACTTGACTGGTAGTGAACGGAACCATGAAATGAGACCATAAGGTTAGGATTTGAAAGAGATATCCATGAACCAAAAAACATGACTGGCAAGTGGCTAGAAACACAAGAAACTTGATTGTTCAGATGACCCAGACCATAGAGGTATCCACAATCACAACACCATGACTTTGAATCAAAACCAATCCTCATATAAAACCAAAGCAAGGTTAGGCCCAGCATGCCAAACAAACATAAAAAATTCAGGAGCAAAATCGGGGTATGACAGTTGCCCCTATTTAAGCGTCTTCAACTAGAGAATATGAAGCAGGATATTCTTCATATGATCATAGTGGGAGATGATTAAATACTAAGAAGACCCGGATTTTGATCCTGAATCCCCATGAAATAGTTAACAATGTCTGTCAGAATCGGCAAAGAAGCAATCTCGAAAGAAAAGCCCGTCTGGTACGGTGAAAATCGGCCTGAGTACCGAAACAGAAAGTTGACCTGGATACCAAAATAAATGGTAACACAGGAATACCCATGGCCTGAACGCCACACATTAGTCTGAACACTAAGCATTGGAATATGAGAGTATCAATGTTGGTCTGATCACCGGAAATCTGGTCTGAACTCCACTTCGATTTGGAAATCGGAAACTGGCTTGAATGCCACTTCGGTCTGGATACCGGGAACTGGCCTGGACGCCACTTCGGTCTGGATACCGGGAAAACTGGTCTGAATACCATAAGTTCTTCGTCCTGATTGTTGAGAACTTCTTCGATCTGGAAATCGGAAACTGGCTTGAATGCCACTTCGGTCTGGATACTGGGAACTGGCCTGAATGCCACTTCGGTCTGGATACCGGGAACTGGCCTGGATGCCACTTCGGTCTGGATACCGGGAAAACTGGTCTGAACACCACAAGTTCTTCGTCCTGACTGTTGAGAACTTCTTCGATCTGGAAATCGGAAACTGGCCTGAATGCCACTTCGGTCTGGATACCGGGAACTGGCCTGGAATGCCACTTCGGTCTGGATACCGGGAACTGGCCTGGAATGCCACTTCGGTCTGGATACCGGGAAAACTGGCCTGAATGCCACTTCGGTCTGGATACCGGGAAAACTGGTCTGAATACCATAAGTTCTTCGTCCTGATTGTTGAGAACTTCTTCGATCTGGAAATCGGGAAAGACTGGCTTGAATGCCACTTCGGTCTGGATACCGGGAAAACTGGTCTGAATACCATAAGTTCTTCGTCCTGATTGTTGAGAACTTCTTCGATCTGGAAATCGGAAACTGGCTTGAATGCCACTTCGGTCTGGATACCGGGAAAACTGGTCTGAATACCATAAGTTCTTCGTCCTGATTGTTGAGAACTTCTTCGATCTGGGAATCGGAAACTGGCCTAAATGCCACTTCGGTCTGGATACCGGGAAAACTCTTCATGTCTATCAGCATCGGCGAAGATAACAAAACAGTGATACGTGAGCCGGCACGCATGCCAAAGACCTATGCTGGGGATAACAATCGAAAGATTGACCAAAGAGTGCATGAGATATATTATCTATAGCCGTCAAAACGTAGATAATACACTCGCATGGAAGATTATCCATAACCGGGTTGTAGGTTGTTAAATGGATAAACGGCCGAAAAGAAAGGCAACGGGGTACCAGACTAGGTATGCAAAAGATGACCAATCAAAAGAGGATAAAGTTGCTTACTCGGAGCAAATACCCAAAAGAAAGGGGAAGACCCACTGGGGACAATACTGCTTGATCAGGGCAAGTATCCAAAGGGGACAAGACTATCAATACCACAAAGAGGGAATTACATCTACCGGTTAGTAGGCAGAAAACCACGGAAAAGTAACCAGTCATCGATAGGATGAGCACACAGGGTTAACTCCACCAAGGGGATGAAAGTGGGATTTTACAGCTACCAGTTAATAGGTAGAAAACCACAAAGATAGGACTTACAACTACCGGTTTGTATGTAGAAGCCAACAAACATCATGAACCACAAAGGTTACCTCTGCTAGGGGGTGAAAGTGGGATTTTACAACTACCAGCTTGTAGGTAGAAAACCACAAAGATAGGACTTACAACTACCGGTTCGTTGGTAGAAGCCAAAAATTCCGCTGAGGATGAGATGAACGAGTGCCGGTTAGTGAGCAACCATTCATTTATGCCCCAGAGAAGTACAAGAGACAGCGAACAAGAAACCAATTTAGAATCGATCCAAGAAGGCAGACTGAAACAGGACTCATCCTAATGAGGAAAGAACTCAATAGGGAAAACCCATCCCGTTAGGGAGGGAACAGAAACAACCGTCATCCACGAGGATGTAACTCAGTGGGGAGCGCGGAAGGAAATGGTAGACACTTTCTGCTTAAGGGGTAGACTCTACATGGAGAGATCAGACACACCCACTGCTGCTAAGGGAATGGACCCAAGCTTGCAAGATGCTGCCAACTTCAGGGAGTAACACTGCTGGGGATACCTGCTCAACTAAGGAGTCACTTGTTGGGAAAACACCAACTTCTCAACCATGCTGATGAACCCAATTCTGAAGCCGATCCAATGGCGCGATGCTAAACTCTTTCCAACAACCCAATCTCGGCTGGTCACCACGGTCTAGGGCTAATGGACATGTTTGCAATGTTGATGCATGAGTTTTTTTTTTTTTTTTTTTGCTTTACACAATGCCCCATGATCATGGAAATGCTATGCACTAATGATGCAATATGATATGCTTATCTAAATGATGAATGCATAAACACACGTCTCCTTCAGAGACAACACCGGGGAACTCCAGGAACTGTGCTGAGGATCCTATAACCATGTCAACTTCCATCCTGCTGGGGGGAAGACAAACCTTGCTGGGGATGCACTCCATCGAACCCGAGTTGCTTGGAGATTGCCCTGCTAGGGGAGGCAACCCATTCTTATCTCTACTGGGGATGATTTTCTCCGAACCCGATCCGCTTGGGGATCTCACTGAGGGAAAACCATCAACACAAACCCTACTGGGAAGGCAGTAACCTTCAGGCTCGCTGAGGAGACACTGATCTCAAATCTGTTAGGGAGGTAACCCTCTCACACCTACTGGGGAAATACCGCTTATTGGACACGGAACACCTGTCGAGTCGCCGAATTGCGGCATCCATCGTCCACCCACAGTGTCGGCCCTCCCTCTTTTACGAACTCCCAGACGCTTCTGGACTTTTCTGATTCATCCCACGAAGATCGAATTCCTGGGATTCATACAAACTTTCCAGTCCTTAGACTTTGAAGAGTCTTCTTGATTAGCTTTCAGGATCGTCGTCGCAACTCTGTCACGGGCTTTTCATCGTTAGTCTATCCATTGCCCCTGGTCGGGCTCTGCAGCAGGGGTCGTTAGATAAAAGCGTGCCCCAGGTATGCCCCAGGTGTTCCGATATTTCAACGCCTAAGTCACTCAAACTTCCGAATAAGATTTCCAGATTTCAACCTCATAAGCATGCATCGGAAGGGACCTCTATGTTTCAAAATGCAAATATTCTTATCAAAATAAACGGATGTTTTCGTAATCAAAACGGTAATGACACAAAAACAAAATTTATTTGACCGAACACACGCTTTATTGACTGGAATAAAAGATGGCTCACAACCGAGCAACACACAGGAAGCAAACCCTGGAAAGAGGTGATTGCGCACAAAGGGAAAAAATCTATCTTATTGGCAATGCGGAACCGTGATCTCATCGGGTTCCAACTCGGTTACACCCCATATGTCCTCAAGACTTTCCGCACTTTCTGTCTTCTGAACAAGATGCTTCCGATTGGTCTCTGTTGGAGATTCTCCAAGTCATCATGAGCACAAACGATCATGCTAGACGCAGTTGTTCGTTTCATTCCCTCTTTTGCCTGGACCGCCCTTTCGGGTTTCAGTCCACCGGGATACCCTTTTTTGCCCAAGTCGCCCTTGTGGGGTTTTCGACTTGCCAGGTGTACAGTTCTTTTCATTTATTATCCCTAACTTTTGCCCGAACCTTTCTCCTTTTTTCTTGGTTCGCCGGGATGCCCTTTTTTTGCCTGGACTCTTTTATTCTTTTTGTCCAGCGGGTCTCTTTTTTTTCACGAAGTATCTTCTAACTGCGTCCACATTCACAGGGGGTGGAAAATCCTCATCATCCGTGGTCGTCAGCAACAAGGCTCTGTCAGAGGAGACCTTTTTTGACCACGAACGGACATTCATAATCGTTTATCCACTTGCCCCACGATCGTCTTGAGGAGGAAGGATCCTTTTCAACACCACATCTCTTCCATGCTACCCACGAGGTCGCACTTCTCGGTCAACAACACGCTTCATTTACGGGGTACAACTGCCCCATGACAAGTAACCGTCAGCCTCTTTTCTCAATCAGGCTCAATGTGTTATACCGAGTCCTTATCCACTCGCCCTTTTCTAACCTCTCATCCATCCGGACTCTTCACAATGAAATCTAACCTCCAGCAGGCAATATCACTTCCATCCCATACCGCATGAGGAAGGCGTTGCCCCAGTAGATGCACGTACCAAAGCACGACACTCAGGATACCAACTTCGTACTCAGCCACTATCATTGGTGCGTTCACATGTTATCGGGGAAGCACTAGCTCACTCTCTTTAAACTCTCCCCATCAGACATTAAAACCCGTTCGGATTCGGGGTCAGGCCCCTCCTCCGGGATCGGTCACTCTCAATCTTTCGATTCGAGTACCTCGAGATGTCCTCATCAGGGACTTCAGACTTCCTTGGTTGACAATCATCAGTGGGCTGTTGGGCGAGATAACCATACAATACCCTCCTCTTGGTTGCTTTCTAGGAGGTATACTGAATATCGTATTCAGTCGACATCACTTGCCCTCTCGCGACCCGTCCGTTCGATGCTAGCTCCTCAAGCACATACTTGATCAAATCCATTTTGGACATCCACAAGGTGGTATGAACCAGCATACACTGTCTCAATCGGCGAGCAGCCTATGCCAAAGTACATCAAGTTTTCTCGAGCAGTGAGTGTATTGTTTCACAGTCGATAAACTTTTTGCTTAGGTAAATTGCATGCTCTTTTCGACAAGACTAGTCATACTGACTCAATACGCACCTCATAGACCCTTTAAAGGCTGTCAAGTACCAGATTAGCAGTCGTTTCTTCCCCGGAAGGTATCAGAATCAGAGGTTCCTACTACTCTTTTTTTTTTTTTTTTTTTTTTTTTTTTTTTTGCAGGATCAACCTTGATTCCTCTTTCGTTCGCAACATGCCTCGACAGCTTGCTGGGCAGCACTCCATAAGTGCGCTAATTCGAACTCAACAGTATGAGTTATCTCTACCTGTCAAACAACTTGATCCACCGGATGCCCCTCTTCTGCTTGGGACTTTGCCATCATGTCATCAACATGGCATTTGCTTTCACGATGAATCGTATCATGAAACAAAGTCACCCTAGACTTCTGATACTTGGCACCGGCCTTCTCGATACTAAACGACATCACCTTATAACCAGAAGGTGCCCCTTGTGTGATGGACACGGTTTACGTCATATCATCTGGCAACAGTTCAATCTGGTCTCGGCCAAGAAGCCATCCATGAAGATAAACTGAGCATTATAATCAATCCAATACCTCGTTGTGATGTACCGGGAATTCATCTTTCAAATTAGCTCAGCTCACATCTCGACAGTCCACACACATTCTCATCTTTCAGCACCGGTTTCCGCTTCCCTGAAGGACAGTCTTCTCTCCATGGTAATTCGTGCCTCCACAACATTGGTATCTTACCTTGGTGTATCTAGATACAACCAGACGCACATATACCATCCTGTTCTTGACTTGCCTCTGAAGCGACCTCAATATTCGCTTTCCCTTCAGACCTCGGCGGTACTTGATTCGCTCCTCGTGCGGTTGAATCACCTTCTCCTCTGGTTTCAACGACCCGGCTAATTCCAACAAATCACAATCTTCTTCGCCTTCTCCTTCGGCATGATAGATCGAATTGTCGAAGCCATACAAATGTGTAACCAAATTGTTATCGATGAGATCAGGAGGGTAATCACTTTTAAGGTTGGAACGAGACAAGTTCAAAAGAAAAACGAAAAACATTGCCATTTTTTATATATTTTTTTTTAAAAAAAACTGTAAAAAATGAAAAACAGGGAACACCGCTTTTAATCACAAAAACATCCATTTATTACTGATGCAAAACGTTGCAAAATGAAACACATGAGATGACCCTTACAATGGACCAGTACGTTTCGGGCAAAACGTATGGCTTTCATGCAAACAACAATTGAAACACAGAAATACTACACTTCCGGATGAGTGACGGTGATGCTTTTGGAGGCCTTCCAATTTCCTGGTACGCACGACTTTATCCACAGCTCGAGCTCGCGGTCGCGGTCGATCTCTTCACTCACTGAACAAGCATGATCAGAATCCAGCATTCCTGCACTGACAAAGATGTACGGTGGATGACGTCCTCTGTTTGGTCTAGACGACTCTTGATCTGGATAACCAATCCCGAACATGTCTGCCTTTACCACTATGTCGATGATCCTGCCCCAACCTCGGGCCTCTTGGTTCTTCACCACCTCTAGAGCTTGTTTATAGGAAGAAATGGACAACTTCTTCTCTTTCTCGACAACAAGAGCGCTCTCCACCTGGACGGTTTCGATTGCTTGACTGGGTATTTCAAGTTTTCCAATGTCCATTTCTACTTCTTTCATCTTCTGGGTCGTGTCTCCCATCAATACACACCCCTCTGTGGCAACGGCCGCACAACCATTATCAATAACAGGGGAAACTCCATCCTGCACTAGAGGTTCTGGGACCACAGACATGGGAACCTTTAACTGATCTTCCTCAGTCATCTCCATTCCTTTCTTGACCTTTTTCACCATCTTCATCTTTACAGGACCCTGCCTGGGTACAGGGTTGACATCCCCCTCCATGATCTGTGCCAAACTGATGATCTTGGAGTCCACCAAGTCTTGGACAACATGCTTGAAAGCCCTACAACCCTCAACACTGTGCCCGGGTGCCTCAGAATGGAACTCGCACCTGGCATTCTCATCATAGTTTGGAAGCCTCCGCTGCTGTTCTACAGGAATCAAAATCCTCGGCCGAACTAATCCCAGATCTCTCAATCTCCTGAACAAAAGGGTATAAGTCACAGGTGGTTCCTCAAACTGACGATCCTCCTTCTTCTTCCTCACCTGGCTCTTAGCTCTCGGTGCCTTCTGTTGAAGTGGTGGTTGTTGCGGGGGTACAGGTGAGTTACCAACAAGAGTGGTTACAGCAACAGCATAAGGATGATAACGATCCTTACTGCGTTCTTTCCTTGCTGGCATACCACTTGACTCAACCTCCTTTTTGAGCGGACCACTGTCAGAGAGTTTCTTTGCTACCGGGCCAGAGGGATTTGTTACATCGGATGATGAAGCCTTTCCCTGAACTTTCTCCTTGATCATCCAGCTCTCAATCCTTTCCAATCTCTCAGACATGGCTTTCTGCCCCAAGGCAAGCCCTTGCACAATACTGAACAATCCCCTCATCATCTCTTTCAGTTCAAGGATGTCGGCGTTGGGAAGATCCATCAGCTTGGATTTGTTGAGTCTGACTGTATGTCTGAATGGAAGAGTTATGCGTACCGGTTAACACCTTCAAAACAACAGATGGGTTAGTATGACTCACGCATGCAATGTCTATCCGTACCAGGAATATTCCTTTGATTTTGGTTTCACAGAGACAGATAATTTTTCATCAATGACATTCTGACATCTGGCTATCTCTCAACCAGAATCTTATTCAAAAGTGGACCCTGAGTACGGATAGACACGAGTTGAATGCAGATGAATGCGATGCAAATGCATGAATGCAAGCCATTGCGCCACCAAGTCATCTGAAGACCTATTCTCTGAACTAGTCACAGTCATCGGGACTAAGTCACCATAAATCCGACTTGGGGAGCTCCGAAATAAACGGAACTAGAGATTACATCACTATCATCACAGGAACATCCACTGAACGGATGACAGTCAGATCCTCTGAACAGGTACTCTCAAATTCAACCCGGGGATCCGAAATAAACGGAACCCATTGATAAACCACGGACAGAACTCCGGCGTCCCTGAAATAAATGTCCATAAATTTGGCTGAACCAAAGTCACCATCACAGCACCACTGGCAGAAACCGTATCCGTAGAGATCAAACCCTCCCCTCACTGGTAGGTTCTAAGAACAGAAGTTTGTCAGCTTCAGCCCTTCAGTCGAGAATAATACGTTTACCACTGAAGGTTTGGCATTATTACGGGATAAAAGACCTCTGCTGACTCCCCTCAACAGGATATCCTAAAGCAAGTTCCCAGTCTCGGGGTCCTCGGATTGATCAGCGAGAATGCGCCCACCAGAGCTAACATAATCACGTCTCGGAGGAGAGGCCTCGACTGAGTTCTTGGAAAATGGTCACCAGAGTCGACAATTTCTAGAGGAACATCATGTCGTTACGGAACATCCGTAGGACATAATATATCCAAGAGAAACCTCGTCTGGGTGTGGTTCTTCACGAACGACTTAACGTAGCAACATGCCACGCAAGCCTCATGAACATCTACTCTAAAATCTGTGTGTACACTCAAGCCTGGGTAATGGGCTTACCTCTCATAGAACACCCCACCCCAACAAACAGATAAACGGCAGCAGATACAACAAACATATGTACATGAATGCAATAAGATAAAGCAGGTAAATGCGGAAAATAAATAACTGTACAAAAGAATAAACACCCAACAAACAAGAAACCTACAAAAGCTAGGAGGGACTCGCTTAGGGAAACTATATCCCCAGCAGAGTCGCCAGCTGTCGCAACCTGAAAAATACAGAGGTGCGAAAAAACAACCGGCGAGAAAGAAAATGACAGAAGAGTCGCCACCGTGCGTTATTTATCCCAAAGGAGGGAAAGGAAACGCTCGAAGTAAACCTGGAGAAAGGAAAAGGAAAAGACAAGGTCTCGCAACCAAATCTTGGGTTCGGGAGTCGATTATGTGAAGGGAAGGTATTAGCACCCCCACGCATCCGTAGTACTCTACGGGATCCACTCTTGTTTGTTTCTTATCTAAAGGGTGTATATTCATCTAATGTACTATTTGCTAAAAGAAGGGGTCAAAGAAAATGACTCGCACGGATGTCGCATCCACTGCATACGTATCTCATCTGAATATGAGAATCAGAGTCTTCGTAGCTCGGCTACCTATGGGTTAAGGATAAGTGTGCTCGCTAAGACGTCGCGTCTTATGCCTACGTATCTCATCGGGAATGAGAATCAGAGCAAAACGTAGTTCAGCTAACTACGGGAATAAAGGGTCTCGATTGCAACTAGGGCAAGAGAAAAGGAAAGTCTCGATCGCAACGAGGGCGAGAGAAAGGATCGCAACGAGGGCGAGAGGAAACAAGGATTAGTTGTTAGTTGTTAGTCAAACTTGGCAAGACATCGCATCTTGTGCCTACGTATCTCATCTGAACATGAGAATCAGAGTTGCCGTAGTTCGGCTGACACGCGAACAAAACAGACACAGGCAAAGGCAAACGTGGAGCCTGAATGCCAATCACTGGGCTTACATCAGCATCCGAACCAAAACACACACAAGAAGGCAAACGTGGAGCCCGACTGCCAATCACTGGACTTACATCAGCATCCGAACCAAAACACACACAAAAGAAAAAAAGAAAGGTGCCCGGAGTGGTCTCGCACGACCACCTGCCTACATACCTCGTCTGGAACAAGGATCAGGGCGATGTAGTTCCCCTACATAGGGGATTGAAACACACGCAAAAAAGAAAAGGGTGCCCGGAGAGATCTCGCACGATCTCTTGCCTACGTACCTCATCTGGTATGAGAATCAGGGCGACGTAGTTCCCCTACATAGGGATTGCCATCTGAATATGGACTTACAAAGGAGGACACTAGTTGTGTCAAAGGAGAGTGGGCGATGTGTTCACGTCCTTGCAGTAGGTGTCGCAGCTCGCTGAATCGAGTCTTAGGCAGTTACCTCTTTGCAATAGAATGGACTACATGCCACAAGATCGGAGACGCTCGGAAAGGTCTAGAAGTGGGGGAGCTCTGCCCTAGAGTTGTCATGCAATGTGTACTTAAGTGTTTAGGATTTACAAATGGGAATATCTACCTAATGTTAGCATGCGAAGAATATGGGAATTCTACCTATGTTATCATACAAAAGGATATGGGAATCCTACCTATGTTATCATGCAAAGGGTTCTATCTAATGGGTGCTACCTAATCGGAACAAGAATCGACGAATGGAGCAAGGAGAAGTGTTAGGGATAAGGGTAGATGGCGATGCATGAAGCAATCGACTTACAAGGTTGATGGCGATGCATAAAGCAA
Organism: Lathyrus oleraceus; assembly: GCF_024323335.1. Classification (NCBI taxonomy): domain Eukaryota; kingdom Viridiplantae; phylum Streptophyta; class Magnoliopsida; order Fabales; family Fabaceae; genus Lathyrus; species Lathyrus oleraceus. The sequence goes on along the minus strand of NC_066582.1, from coordinate 435,383,864 downwards.
TCGACTTACAAGGTTGATGGCGATGCATAAAGCAATCGACTTACAAAAGGGTGGATGAATACGTGCTGGTTCTGTTAGGTTTTGAAAAATGATTACTCGACGTTGGATCGAGGTTTTGATCTTGTTTTGAAATGGTTATCGAATGTTCATTTTAATTCTTGTATTAACAGGTGAATAAAGAATGAAAGAGTAAATTTTATACATTTCATGGGAGAGGGGTACATTTGTTATGAATGGGGGTTGACATGGTAATCAAGCAATATAAATATATGCCTCATACATCATACAAGTAGGCAACAATCAAACAATGAGATATTTAAACAAGTATATGATCAAATCAAATAATCAAAGAATGAAATAATGAAGCATTAAACAATGCATGAGTGTAAGTGCAAGGGACATGTCTCATTGTAAGGAAGCCCAAGAGTAAGCTATGTGAGGTCGACGGCGATGCTTAAAAAGCAATCGACTTACGAGGGTGTGAAAAAAGGGCTCGATATTAAATCGAGAAAGTATGATTTTTATAGTTTGAAAAAATGGTTTTTTGAACTAAATTCAAATGCAATAACTATGCATTATTAACAAATGAAATTATAATAAACATAAAAAGGATATTAACAAAATACTAAAAGAATAAAAAATGCTAAAGGAAGATAAAATCAAATAAGAAGCAAAAGGTATCACACATGAGTATTGAACCCTCCCCACCTAATATTATGCAACTAAACTCTCTCCACTAGGCCACTCAAGATCAGTTATCATTTTAGCAAACACTTGGGGATATAAACAGAACTAGCTAGAGACAGTTTAGAAAACAAATCAATTAAAAGAGGGGATAGGCTAATGTTACTGGACAGCCTAACTAAACTAAACAACATTAATATACACTTTGTAATAAAAGAAAAAAAGAAATGCTAAACATATTACAAATTTTGTGGTTTTTATTTATTTATTTATCTCTGTTTAAATAAAAGAAATTTAATTAAAAAAAGGCAAGAAAACAGAAAAAAAAGAAAACACAGTAAGGAAAAAAAACCTCTCGTCGTCCTCAACCCAGAATCTCTCTTCCTCAAAGCTCTCTCCAATGAAATCTCCCTCTGCTCTCAAAATCGCTCGCACCTATCTCTCAAACCCCTCTCTCGCGTACCCTTCGCTTACCCATCACTCAACAACGTTAAGCAACAAAAGCGTAAATCTACGGTTTCACAAAGACATCAAGCAGAAATCTCACCTTCGATGACGACGATGAACCAGGTGCTTAAACCTTCCGCCTCCTCCCTTCCAATATTGGCTCTTTTGATTTTTTTTGGGATTTAGGGTTCGTCTTTGGGATTCTTCCGCCTCCAAGTTTTTTGATTCGCTTCCAACTTTCTGTTGTTCTCCTCAATTTCGCCCCCCACCTCTTACTGATTTCTCTTCTTCTTTTATCCTCTGTGAATTAGGGTTTCAAAAGGGGCCTTGCTGTTCAAAAGAAGTAACTCTGTGAAGTCCCTTCGGTGTTCAGAAATTGGATTGGCCTCTTTGATGTTTGGACTTGGAACAGGTAACCTGAGCATCTGAGCATTCCTCTCTGTTTTGTTTCTATTCCAATTTGGGAATATTTCTTGAATTAACTGCTTGGTAATTAATTTTGCCTTTTTACTGCAGTGAAAATGGAGGGCTTGGTTTGATTTCAACATCTGAAGGATGGTTTGTGATTTTGGCTGTGGCTTGTAGGTTCATGGTTTGATGTTACGCTTGGTGTAGCAGGGTGACTAAGGTCTGCAGTTGGCATGTTACATTGAGCAAGATGAATGGTCATTTATTGTTGCAGATGTATTGATGGGTTTTGAGTTTCATTGTCCAAGTTAGGCATGTGGCAACTAGGTATTTCTTATGGTCCTGTTGTGCTATTGTAGGTTCAAGCCAAGAGTGATGAGCAGAGGACATGGTTGGACTGCTAGAGGACTCTTTGGACATTGGTTAGTTTGTGGACATGTCTTAATTTTGATGTGCATTATGCAGCCATACTGATTTTGAACTTATGCATTGTTTTGGCATGGTTTCACAGGTTCATCACTGGTTATTCAAGGATCAAAATGGAACATGGAAGGTTATGGTTAGAACACGGATTGTGCTGGCATTTGCTGTTGTTTATCTTGCAAGTCATAGTTGGATGGGAAAATCTTCAGTGAATATATAGCCTAGATGTCCACAACAATATTAGCATCGAGAAGAGAGAATTCCTGGAAAAAGGCCTTGAAATGTTCATATGAATATTTCACATCATCAACAGCACACATTTCACGGATGCTATGCATTGACAACTGAGGTGCACCTACATCAACAGTTCGAATCCCTATGCCACTTTGCAAGAATAGGACCGATTGTTGAACCACAGGCCATGTCATTGCGCACCACAAAGTCCTGAACAGGAAGATTATGTTTTGATGCTATCTCCCGAAAAATGAAGGATGTGACAGCATTGGTTGCATAGCGTTGGTTTGCGTTTTGCTTAATGACAAGTCCTCCATGTAGTTTAGGCTGATGGTTTTCTTCATGCCTGTCCATGTAATTCGGGTGTAGTGCCTGTGTCATATCAGCAGATACAAGGAAGCTTTTTTTGTACTGCTTTCTCGAGAAACTTGGAATTTGGGCTGAAGGAATATGTAATCCTCGACAAAGCATCTAGCACTACAGGAGATCCGGCTCCTTGAGCAGAGTTAGATCCACATTCCTCATGGTCAAACAAAGCCACCATTCTAATGCCAGGCTCTTCCTCAAGATTGCTGTCAGAGGATGTAGCATCAATTAATGCCTTCAATGAGCAAAATGACATGCATAGGTTATCAAGCCGTCCTGAAAATACAAACTCCTTGGCGGCTCCAGCAATCATGCTTGGTTGTGTATCACAAACTTGCAATTCAAAATCACAAATGTCATCTGGTTCACACTCAAGTTTGCTTGTAAGCAACTGTAAAAGTATAGGGTGGTGCTTCCATGATTGGACATAGGGTGTGATTAAGTGCGATCGGTGAGGGAGAGCGATGGATGTAAAGCTCGAGGTGTTCCGCAACGACGCTGAGTTCTTTCATGACATGAGAGCCATTGTTTGGAAGAAAGAGTGTTGATTTGCTTCTCCTCTGCAGCGTCTAGCACATGTTGAAAAGTGTGTAATGTTGCTCTTAACTGTTTCAAGAGTGAGACATTGAGCTTTGTGTTTATGATGTAATCAAGAAACTCTTTGGAAGCAAGTTTGTCAAGTAAGGTCTGAACAGTTGCAGAGAGGAAAGCGCTTCATAATTGGTTGCAGTCGCATCACGTCTCTTGATATTGCAAAGAAACCTGGTCAATTGCGATCATGTTTCAGTTTCAGCTAAATCAAAAACCTCTTGGTCGCACCCCATATCACAGATGCGGACCTTTGTTTAAAACCCACATTTAGGATGATGGACTTTCGGTTTGGTAATCAGATAGGAATTTTGATTCCAACAGAGACACATATTTATCGAGCATAGAGACCACTGCTTCAAATTCAGTCACTTGATTTTCTATGGCATCAATCTGCTCAACATACTCCAAATGTGTAAGTCCAAGTTCTTTTGTCCAAGTTGTCATTTGTAGTAGATGGCGCTTGCACAAATTATAAGCTGAATCACATATCCAAAGAGAAGGAAAGTACAGTTGAAAGCTAGACCCAATGCTTTCCAAAATGGACCCAGTAACCCATCAATCACTTCAAACCACTGAATAACATGGTTCTTGAAATTAACATTTTCCTTTTCTTTTCCGGTTCGGTACTCAACATATAGGACACTGATGAGATAAGCAGTTCAGCTTCCAAGAACTCCACGGAATATTTGAAGCAAGATTCCAGATAGCATACGAAGTTGAGAGGAAGAAAATGGCAGTGTCAACAAAACTTGAGCCACTTGATTTGAAGCACAACTGAACCACGCATCCCAAACAGAACCACCATGCTAGAGAAAATTCTTGACACTGAATGAATGATCTTGTTCTTACTCTTCTTCCTTTCCAAGTGTTGATTCTTGTTGATCAGGTTTTGATAGTGAGCATTGTGATTTGGTTTAATTCTTGCAGGGCCACAGTTGGGTTTGTCGTAATGACAATGCCGACATTCACTTACGGTAAGCTTTTTCTTCTTTGTTCATGCCATCTTATTACATCGAAACTTGGTGAATTTACGCAAAACTCGTTGCGTTTGATGCTGCAGGATCTTGAGTCATGGCTGTAGCTTGGTGAGCTTCTACATCGTAAGACTGCAAATGAACAATCTCCGGTCACATGTGCAATTGTAGCAGAAGAGACTGAACATGTTCATATCTCATAATGCCTTGTCTTTGTTATATCTAGTTCTTACAACGACATCTCTGCCAAGGACATGTGGAATGAAGTTAAACAACACGACCCATTTGACCATCTGAATTCTGCTGAAACATCATGGACTTCAGAACCAGGATCATCCATTGGAGAAGCTATTGCAGCAACTGTGACATTTTCATCGGCATGGGACAGCCCTGAAGTTAAGTTCCATGGAGGACGGGTTTATAACAGGCGTTACACCAAATTTTATGGTACTAAAGGAGATGCTGCTGCGGAGATAACGGTGCTGCCACGAAAATGCCAATGTTGCTACGAAATATTAGTGTTGTTTATAAACTGTTGTAGAAACCATGCTGCAAAGCGCAATGCTGCTGTAAGGTACCGTACTGCACGAAACGCCCGCTGCAGCGGATACCATTGCAGAATTGTAGTGCTGCCACCGAAACACAGTTTTGCAGAACCAACCCTCAAAGCCAATTGGAAAACCTATTAATTGTATCACATCAACACCAATATATAGAGATGCCAAACTTCTTAAGGGAAGAATTGACACAAGTCCAAGGCCATTGCAAGTTGGTGAATTGTAATCAACAGGAATTACTTGAAGCTGAGATGTTTGTTCATTTAACCTTAGTTATCGCCACGAAGGATTGTTTTTGCATAGTTTGACTGCTCTTGTAGGCATGGTATGAACATAAACGTGGTTGGCCAAGGATAACTTGCAAATGAAGCACTCATGATGGAAGCAAGCAAACATGAACAATGGAGTGATGGATTAAGGTTCATGATGGAAGCCTTAGGATTTTAGGATGCAAAGAGGTTGCGTTGACTTTGGTTAAGGTTGACCAAAAAGTCAACTGTTGACCAAAGTCAACAATTGGTCAAAAATGCAATTTTTTGTATTTTCTTGTGTAAATGGATAATGAAACAATGGTTATGATGGAATTGAGGTTTAATGGATTTGGGTTGACTTTGGTCAAAGTTGACCAAAAAGTCAACTGTTGACCAAAGTCAACAATTGGTCAAAGTGTCAATTTTTGTGTATTTTTTGTATGGAATCAAAATGTAATGAAATAAATTTGAAATGGATTAATAAAATGGTTTGAAGTTGGTTTCACAATTGGTTTAATCATAACTTGAATGTTTGACTCTTGAAAAGAAAATAACTTGACTGGTAGTGAACGGAACCATGAAATGAGACCATAAGGTTAGGATTTGAAAGAGATATCCATGAACCAAAAAACATGACTGGCAAGTGGCTAGAAACACAAGAAACTTGATTGTTCAGATGACCCAGACCATAGAGGTATCCACAATCACAACACCATGACTTTGAATCAAAACCAATCCTCATATAAAACCAAAGCAAGGTTAGGCCCAGCATGCCAAACAAACATAAAAAATTCAGGAGCAAAATCGGGGTATGACACTCTCTTGCAGCATTCTCTCCCCAGCGTGGGTGCTTTCCTTTCGGAAGATTCAGTAGTTGGCGGGTTGATATCCCGGAACTTCGTCATTCTCCTCAGTGAAGCCGCCATCGGAGTTGTCGGTATGATGTACTTCATCTATGCTGCCTCTCCTCATCAGGGTGCTTGTTGAGGTTTATACCTCTTTTTCCCTTCAGCAGAGCAGTGATTCTTGCCTCCTCAGCAGTTGTGGTTCCTTTTGGAAGGTTCAGTCTTTGGTGGTTGATCCCCAACTCTCCTTCTCTGCCTCAGATAAATCCCCAGTAGATTTGTGGCATGGCGGATTGTATCTGTAATGATTTTCTCCCCTGCAGAGATTTGGGTTGATTTCCTGATGTTTTTGATCCCCAGTAGAGTGGCCCGTGTGGCAGAACCTACTCGTGTGATCTGTTTTCCCTCAATGGATTTATCCCCATTGGAGTTGCTGACAGTATCCCCCAGTAGAGTTGCTTGTGCGACCAGATTCTACTTGTGTGTTCTGTTTCCGTAGAAGTTCTTGCCTGCGCAGTGAGCTCCTTCTTTTCCCAGTTGAGACTAATGATCCATCCTTGCAGATGATCCTTGTTGTCTTTGATCCCGGCAGATTGTTTATTCTCTGGCGATCCTGGCTTTCTCTCCTGTGGTGTAGTACCAGACGTTTGATTCCTGGGCCTGTTTGTGTTAGAAATGGTTGTTTTGTCAGCATTCATCAAACATAAATCACGCATATTCATGCATAATCATAACATTCAGATATTCATGTTGCATTTTTTGCCGTATATCTTTTGATTGTTGTCTCCTGCTAAGTGGTGATATAGATCTCCCTAGTGGATCTCCCCAAGCAGATGTCGGGGGTCTAATCTCTCAACATAGAGTCAACCCTTTAAGCAGAAAAAGTCTGTCCTTTCCTTCTGCATTTCCCCACTGAGATATATCCTCATGGATGACGGTTGTTTCCGTTCCCTCCCAACACACATAATGGGATGGGTTTTCCCTTTTGAGGTCTTTCCTCATTGGAATGAGTCTTGATTCAGTTTGCCTTTTAGTTCGATCCTAAATTGGCCTTTTTTCAACTGTCTCTTGTGCTTCCCTGTGGTATAAATGAATAGTTGCTTACTAACCGACACTCATTCATATTATCTTCGGTGGAACTTGTGGCCTTCTACCTACAAACCGGTAGTCGTAAGTCCTATCTGTGCGGTTTTCTACCTACTAACCGGTAGTTATAAATCCTAATTACATCCCCTGGCAGAGGTAACCTTTGTGGTTCATTCTGGTTGATGGCGGATTTTGTGGTTTTCTACCCAGTATTCAGTGGTTGTAAATCCTATTTTTCTCTCTTTGTTCCTCAGCGGAATCTTTGGTTTTCTACCCATCATCTTGGTAGTTGTAAACCCTATTTTCTCTCCTTGCAGAATTAACCTTGTGTTCATCCCAACCGATGATGGTTACTTTTCAGTGGTTTTCTGCCTACTAACCGGTAGATGTAATCCCCTCTTTGCGGTTATCATTACCCAGTTGGCGGTATTGATTTTCCCTTCCTTGTGGGTATTTGCTCCGAGTAAGCAATTTTATCCTCAGCGGGTCCTCTTTCATTCACCGTTTGCCGGTAATGTTTGTTGTCCCTTTTGATTGGTCATCATTATCATATCTAGTTTGGTATTCCGATGCCTTTCGTTTTCGGTCGATCTATCCTTTAACAACCTACAACCCGGTTATGGATAATCTTCCATGCGAGTATATTATCTACGTTTTGACGGCTATAGATAATATATCTCATGCACTCTTCAGTCAAAGTCTTTCGTGTTTCCCCAGTCGAGTAAGATTCGTCGTCCCTTTGCGGAGTCGAATATTCTACACCTTTTGTTTGGATAGTTGCCGTATGCTTGCAATTTATCCCCAGTGAGTCATCTCTCGTCTACCCTTTTGTTGTTGGTAACGATTGTTTCTCTTTTCGGTTGATTTATCCTTTAACAACCTACAACCCGGTTACGGATAATCTTCCATGCGAGTATATTATCTACGTTTTGACGGCTATAGATAATATACCTCACGCGCTCTTCAGTTGAAGTTTTGTCTTTCTTCAGTCGAGTAAGATTCGTATTCCTTGTGGGATCGAATATCCATCATATAAACAAGTCTGTTTTTCCAGCTTTCTTCAGGGTGATGAGTGTTTTGGAACACAAACCAATTCACGTTTTCGGTCGATCTATCCTTTAACAACCTACAACCCGGTTATGGATAATCTTCCATGCGAGTATATTATCTACGTTTTGACGGCTATAGATAATATATCTCATGCACTCTTTGGTTGAATTCTTTGTTCGTTTCCCCAATTGAGTATGATTCGCATTCTTTATAGAATTGAATGTCCATCCTATAAACAAGTCTGCTTTTCCAGCTTTCTTCGGGATGATAAGTGTCTTGGAACACACACCAATTCACGCTTTGGTCGGTCACCTGTTATATGCCTACAACCCGGTATCTTTGGTGTTCCTTCCTTTCTGCTCCCTATTATGACCTTGGTCCCCTGTGGAGTCAGATTTTTCCTGAGTGATATACCTTTTTCAGGTCTTCCTCAGATGTTTTGGTCGATTGATATCTCTCACCCTTACACAGGTCTTAGATATTCATTCTTCCTGAGGTTGTTACTCACTAACCGGTAACACCTCATCTTTTTGCTTCCCCTGGAGAGTCTTTGTTAGACATTCCCCAGCGGAGTTTTTGTTGTGATTTTACCGTTGTGCTATATTGGCGTTTTCCCCAATATATGCATGTTTTCCCCGGCAGGGAGGTTCTGTGTGAATCTTTTTCCTAGTCCGAGTCCGGATTTTCATCCGAAGTATCCTTTGTGGATAGCTTGAGTCAGCTTGAGTCTTTCCATTGGATCTGTCTTCCTTTGGAACTCTTTTCCCCAGTTTGAGTCCTTTACTCCCCAGTGAGGTCTCCATTCGTTGTGTCTAGTTCAATTTTCCACTAATTCAGAGTCGTGTCCTGCTCACGCATTCTTGTTCTTATCCCCATGAGAGTCCTGTTAGAGTCTGTGTTCCTGGTGAGTGTATTACTCTGATGGATCGTCTTTTCTTCTTTGTGGACCAGTATTCCACACAGAGTTTGTTTCTTTTGCATGCATACATTTGCATCATGAGGTCTCTTAGGGACCAAAATTTGTCTCATTACTGTTATTTAAGCCCATTCTACCGCGTCGAGATGAAGATTTTAACCTTCATTTCTTCGGCTAGAATGACCTTAAATAGGGGCATCTGTAAGACCCCAATTTTGTCCCTAAGATCCCTCATGGCATCATATCATAACATTGCATTGCCTCAAGGATCATTGGACACCTTGCTTCCTTCCCTGTGGGTGGGATCTCTTGAGAGTTGGTTCTTGATCACCCAGCATGGCTTGCATTTGTATATCATTTCTTTTTTTTAATCACTAACCAAAATGTACAAAAATATGTCATTAACCTTTGTTACTTGCAGCTTAAGCAATCAACAGTCAAGGCAATTCAAGTGAATCTTGTGTACAAGAGATGAAGTTTCCATTGAGATATGGGTCATGTGATCATTCCATTGAGCTTATTTGAGCTATAGGTTCATTTTGGAGCAAGTTCCCAAGTGGCAAAGGCCCCAAATTCATCAGGACATTTTCAGGTCATCTAAGGACCAGTGCAGTCAACTGAAAAGTCAACTGTGGATTTTGAATTGAGAAATTGAGTTTATTCATCCCATTCATGTTCAAATCATGCTTATTCATCATTTCAAAGATCAAAGTTGAAGAATTTGAAGTCAAGTCAAAAGTTTCCAAAAATGGAAAGTGACCTATAATTTCAACTTTCCAAAAATGGCAAGTTTTTGATCCAACTTCAACTCAACTTTCCAACATCAAAGAAGCTTCAAATGAAATTTTGTCCAACATGGAAGTTGAAGATCTCTTTCTCCCATTTCCAAAAAGTCCAAGATCATGAGCATCTGATGAATGGTTGAGGAGATATGATCCAATCATTGCCAAATGTACACGGAACTTCAAATGAGCATATCTTTTGATTCATAGCTCCAAATTGAGTGGTTCTTTTTGCAATATTTTTCTCTTGACCTCTAATTTCCAAATCATGCATCACATTACATAAAATCTCATCACATGACCACTTGTTGATCCATGACTTTTTTGGAGGGAAATTGCAAAATTCAAAAATGGTGCATTGTATGGACTTTCTACCATTGCCATTGAGTTTAAAAAAGGATTTTAAGTGAAAATGATCAAAGGAATGGTACTGTTCACGTGTAATTATCCCATGCACCATGCATTTTCAAAAATTTGCAAAAACACCTTATTTCACTTAACCAAACTAAACATGGATTAGCAAGGTGATTAGTAGAGCATATATATACTCTAATCATAACAGAATTGAAGGAGGTTAATCACAATTCACCATTTCAAGATCCAAATTCTCTCTCCCTCCAAAATTTTCGCTCATTCATAATTCAATTTTTTTCCAAATAACATTGCAATTTTATGTCATATTCTTGTTCTCTGGTATGAATTGAGTGCAGATCAAGTGTTGAATTGTTGAATTCGAGCAAGAATTATGCATAGCAAGCTCATGAAGTTGAAGATGGAAATTCAAGATTAAGCTAGATCTACACGTGTTCAAGCTTCCTTTTCTTCATCAAACATCATCACAAGCATTCTGGACTGGATTTGGATCATTACAAGCTGTGCAACGTGCAAAACAAGAACCTGCTCTTCAAGAGGTATGATTTTCGACCTTCATAATTCTTCAGTTCATGAGTATATTCGTGTAGATCTTTGTTTGTTGAGAATTTTGAGCCAAAAATCGTGTGAAATGGAGCATTATTGACCGAGTTATGTGCATTTGAAGTTTTGCATCCAAAAATGTTCATGCTCGATTCACACTTGTTATGATGTTTTAGAATGAATTGTTGGTTGATCTATGATGTACATGTAATAAGGATTTGAAAATGATATGCTTTTTGTGGATTTCTGGACATTTCTGGAATTTCTGGAAATTTGAGGATGAACATTCATCATCTTCATCATGAAGAAGATGAAGATGCATGCATTGTGACGGTTTCTGGAAAAATTGCGTCGGTTTTGGCAAATAGCGTCGGTTTGAACCGTCCAAATTTACGCAGGCTTAGGGTTTTATGGAAACGGCGTCGTTTCATGTGTTAGCGCGCATTTCATTTGAATTTTGACATAGTTCGATTCCTGCCGATTGCAAAATATTCAAATTGTTCATTCTTTTCATGTTTTCCCTCCATATTACATGCCATGCTTCATATGTTTTTTTTATTTTTTCCATCAACTTCTAAAATCCATAACAAATTGAAAAATGCATCAATTAATCCCCAATTTTTTGCAAAATGATCCTTGTTTTGTCTAGTTTTTAATGATCATGAGTTTGAAAGTTGTGCATGGCTGGAATTTTATTTGCTCTAGGGTGATTGAACACATGTGCATTTGTGACATTGCCTTACTCTTTCTATTGTGAAATGCTTGATTTTAATCCAATGGACATGAAATTTTACATAATGATTCTAGACACATTGATGGATGTTGTAGGCTTGGTTTGGTATTTTTCCCATTTACCATTTCTGTTTTATGCTTGTGTTTGCATGGTGTGACAATTTGTGTCACACATTTGATTGTCCAACTTGTGCAATTTAATTTCCATGCCAAATGATCTTGGATGCTTCTGACTTTTTGTATGATGATCATGTTGGATGTGTTGAATGCTCATGAATTTTTCCAGAATTATTTGAATCATTTCTGTTTTGATTTGGAATTTTCATTCTCAATGTCCAAATATGAGCTTTGAAATTGTCTTTGGCTTCTCTTGCTTGATACATGGCCTTGCTTGATGATTTTGTTGTGAGCCTTTTTAGGACATGTTAATATGTGTTTGAAGTTGCATTATGTTGAATTTCAGCTCCTGTTTTGAATTTTTTCTTCACCTTTGACCCTAGGCTTTGACCTAGTGGTTTGTACTTACATGTGAGCTTTGAATTTCAGGTTCAAGCATCCAATAGTCCATGGTTGATGATGCTTCATCATTTGATTGTTGATATTTGCTTTTGATTGCTAACATTTGCTGTTTTGTAGGTTGATGATAACTCACTTGTGTTTGCCTTATGGCTTATACTTTGTACATTGGGATTGTCTGTTTGTTATTGATTGTTGACTGTTTGTCTGAGTATTGTACTGATTGGTTTAGTTGTTTACACAGGTACTTAAGTTGCTTTAAGTTCATTTGAACTTTGCTTTGCTTTGCTTGTGGTTGGCATACCACTTAGGTATAATCCCTAATCTACATGTAGTCTGGAAGACCTGCCATTTTACTTTGGCAGGCACCTGTCTGAAGCCCTCCTTAAGAGGCCATGTTTTTGTTTGTTTAATTTTGTGCCAAGCAGGTAAAGTCCTCTTAAGAGGCAATTGGCAGATAAAAGGGATGTGTAATCCATCCCCTGCTATTCAGTTGTGTCATTCACTTTGCTCACACCATGTGTTGATGCATTGTGAATAAGAACCCAAGATCTTATAGAGTCAATCATTTGTGGAGAAGAGTTCCTTCATTCTGAACTCCCACACTTTCTATTGTTTAAAGCTCTCCCAGGCCATGGATAAGAGCTATGAGGCATAACCCTCATCTCCATTTCATCTGCTTCACCCTAACTCTCAATGTTAGGGTTAGGAGCTCAAAACACCCCATTCCAGTTGGCTTGTTTCTAAAGCCTAACCTTGCTTGAGCCCATTGATTGTGTATAGTGTGTGCTAATTGGTTGCTTGTTGTTTGTTTGCCCATATGTGCATAATTGTTTGTGTGTGCCTCTGTGCATTTGTTTTCATTACTTGTATATCATTTCATGATCATTGTTCATATTTTGTGACATCTTGTTTGTCCATTGAGGAGTCAATTGTAAGTCCATTTATTGGCAGTTGTTTCCTATGATCTGGTAGGAGTTGGGACTAAGACCATTGATTGACATCCTATTTCCTTGGAGTCGAGTGTAAGACCATTTATTGGCAACTTGTTTCCTCTTGCTTATTGCATTTGTTATTTGTTTCTTGTGAGGAGTCAATTGTAAGTCCAGCTATTGGCAATTGTTTCCTATGATCATTCCTTGGAGATTGGTGTAAGTCCATTGATTGGCATCTGGTATCCATTTTTGTTTTGTGAGACTAGTGTAAGTCCATTGATTGGCATCTGGTATCCTTGTTTTGTTTTGTGAGACTGGTGTAAATCCATTGATTGGTATCCGGTATCCATTTTTGTTTTGTGAGATTGGTGTAAGTCCATTGATTGGCATCTGGTATCCATGTTTTGTTTTGTAAGATTGGTGTAAGTCCATTGATTGGCATCTGGTATCCATTTATGTTGTTTATTTGTTATTCATTTGTTGCCTTTTCCAAAGGAATCACTTGGATCATCTACATATGATCTCAAGAGGTGAACATCTAAGAAGTTTTGCATCCCTTAACCTCCACCTTTTTGTTCTTTAAACCTCCATTTGCATGTTAACCCAAACCAGAAAACTTTGTGCAAACATTTTCATTTCTTTTCAAATTAGAAACCTAGGCCTTAAGCCTCTGATTTTTCAAACTTCATTTTCATAATACTTCTTTTGAATTGAACCTAATCATACTTTGACTTCCTTTTGTGAATAATCCTAATTGGTTAATTTCACTCATTCAATTGTTTTATGGCTTTGTCCATTCTTGATAAGTTTTCACACATTAGCCATAGATCTCAATTATCTTAGTGGTTGATGTGAATCTCACCTTTTGTCCTTAGTGATCGAACTGTAAGACTTCCATACTGAAAACAGGGTTAACCCCTCTAGTATGTCGAAGCTATTCTCACATGGTGGACTTGTGGTTGTTTAGGTTGAGTTTTCTCCCATGGATAATGAAAGACCTTTGGGCTTTTGTTTAAAATAAATCCACTTACTTTTTGGAAATCTTTTAGCCGAACTACGGCGTTTTGATCCTTACCTTCCATGGAAAGGTACGTAGACAACGGGTTCATCCGTTCAAACACAAAAATAACTAAATTGTATATTCTTTTCTCATCCTCCCAATCAATGTTTGCACAATAAATATTTTCATAAACAATATCTTTTGCAACAATTTGTGAAAAGGGTTCCCTAGGAGTACCTAGGATGCTTTGGGTGCCTAACACCTTCCCTTTGCATAATTACCCCCTTACTCAGATCTTTGACCTTTCATTAGTTTTCTATGTGTAAAACTTCTTAGGCTTTTGTTCGCTTTTTAGCCATTCCTTTGGATAAATAAAAGTGTGGTGGCGACTCTATCTTTGTATACTTTGCTTTTGATTTAATCAATAAATTATAAAGTGACGAATACACCGCTACAGAGATTCACCAGAGTGACCGGGTAAAACTGCAGTTCGGCATGCAGCAACAGATTCCAGAACCTCCGATGTGTTTGGGAGATTGGCATTAAAATAGAGTCGATGCCGAATGAGATTATTCCGACTGGAGAGACTTCCCAAAAGAGATGGGTCGTCATTGGAGGAATCGACGACAACACATCTTAAACGAACCAGTCATACATGGTGCAAGACCAACTCAACAATATATGACATGGTTTAGGTCAGTAACAACGCAACAGTTTATGTCTGAGCCACGATATTTGATTGATCCACGCCAACTAGCTTCGTCATCATACGCCCAACAACAAGTCCCCGTCCAACACCAATGTCAAACCACCCAAACCCAACAACCAACCTCACACCATCAACCCACCACATACACCCAACAACCAAACACCCAACTTCGCAATCCATTCATGCCACCCACCCAACAACCAAACACACAACCTCGCAATTCATTCATGCCACCCACCCAACCACAAAACCAAGAATCAAACCCTACCCACCAACAATCATACGCATTAACCACAACCGTCTATATCCCAGATGATTCATATGAGTCACTTCATCGTAGCCCCCCACCAATGACCACCCAAATATTCCATCACCAAAACACTCAACCATTATTTAACTATAATACACCCTAGGAACCATTGCTTCGTTTCCAAAATGATTCAATGTCCCAATTCGGGCAACTATACCGTCCACAATTCACCCAACCACATCGACCCAACTACGGCAACATGAGCACCGAACTACATTACGGAAGCGCCGTTGGCCAGAGCCCCCCAGCTATTGGGAACAAATGATGACACATCTATCAAATACCGCTGGAACTTCCGCCAAACCTTCACACCAGCCATCATTGGATCAGATCAGCACACAAAGACCCCAAACATCTCAGGAAAATCGTGGAAGACCTCGAAGACAAACTAACGCACATGGATGTGGAACAGGGGGACGTTTCGATCGGGCCGGTCGTTAAATTTTTGTCAATCCCATGTAACTTTAATTATATCATGAATAATTTTTTTAATATTATATTTCATTATTTATTAAAAGAAAATTAAAAAATTAAAAATTAAAAAAAATAATAATACAAAGGTGTATGCGCCAGATGAATTGACGCATACACCAAAGCACAAGCATATGCGCCATGGTTGCTGGCGCCTCCATGCAATGCTTTGAAAGCATGCGCCATCACCATTGACGCCTCCTCTTGTTTCAAAATGAATGCGTCAGTTCATCTGACGCATCTGTTTTAAAAGGTGGTTATTTTGGAAAAAAAAATAAAATATTTATTATTTTAGAATATTTTTTTTAAAAAGTGATTATTTAAAAAAAAAATCATACTATCTACCACCCCAATATATTTTGTACAAACTATTATGACTGGTTTAAGGGTTCTTTGAATTCACTCAATTTGTCTTGAAACTATCATATATGAGAAGAATACTCCTTGTACTAACATAATCATATCTTCTAAATGAAAGGAAAAAAAAAAGATAAAGAACTTCGGTATTTTGAGAAAAGATTCTATCACCGTATATGGCGAAATTTTATACTACAAATCAAACATAACCTAATACAGATTTCAAGGTAAAAAAATTTAATTATATAATCAAGAGTATAATATACCTTGTATGAGTTAAATTGTGTGTCAACCTGGCTTAATTCAAAAGTCTCAATAATTAATCATAAATTAGAAATCTTATAAAATTTAAATTTACTTTACTAACAAAACATAAAAATCAAATTACATACATCATATCCAAATCCAAAAAAAAATCAAGAATATTAACCAAAATTTATTATAACAAAATCAAAACAATTAATAAATAAAAAATGATAAAGGAACTTCTTTGAAGCACATAGATTGAAAGAACATGTTGAATTCAAGTGCAGCAGCTTCCACCAGTACCATAAGGAAGCTTATGATTCCTACCTACTGATGCTTCCCCATATCCAATTTTGATTCCATGACTCTCATTCACCACATCAAATCCTCCATGTTTAATCTTTTTACATATTATTCCAGCTGTTTTTACGAACGCATGTTCAACATGCTCTGCACTTTTCGCAGAAACCTCCATGAACATCAAACCATTCTCCTTCGCAAACTTCTCGCCTTCTTCAGTACTTACATCACGCTTCTTACTGAGATCGGACTTGTTTCCGATCAACATAACAGTGATACTCGAATTCGCATGTTGCCTTGCATCATCTAACCAGTCAGCTATGTGATCAAATGTTTCTCTCCTTGTTATATCATAAACCAGTAATGCAGCTGCTGCTCCTCTGTAGTATGATCTTGTTATCGATCTGAACATTTCTTGACCTGCCGTGTCCCCTATTTGTAACTTGATTGGTTTGTTATCAATGGTGACCGTCCTTACACCGAATTCGACACCGATAGTTACGTCGTGGAGGGGTTGAAAGCGGTTGTCAGTGAATTGAAGTTGAAGGCATGATTTTCCGACTCCGGTGTCTCCGATTATTATGTATTTGAAGAGGTATGCATAAGACATTTTTTCTGTTAGGTTTTTGCGAACTGAGAATAAAGAAGTCACAAAGGAGAAGGAGGCAATATAGAAAGTGAGGTGTTGCGTTGATGATTTGAAAAAGTGATTCAATATTTATAAGGATGAAAATCATAGGAAAACTAACTATCAAGATACAATATATACTATAAGATACAATAAAAGTAACTAACTGACTCAAAAAAGTATTTAAAAAAAAGTATTAAGTCAAAATTCAAAATACTATTGAGAAATAAGATAAGCTGGATGGCAAAATTCTTTTTCTTTTTTTTGCCAAATAGAGGACAAAAATTTTTAACAACCAATATTAAGAAAATTCAAAATTCAAAATTGAAAACTCATTAATCTGTTTTTTATGGAGACATCTTGGTCGGTAGTTTTTGTTATTGTTTGTTCTCTTTCTTTTATGTTGGTGCTCTTTTTATCTTTTGGTTCTTACATATATTTCTTGGGTTGGCTTTAAATTTGTTGTAATTTAGAGGGAATTCACTTTCTTACAGGCTTAAATATTTTATTTCTAAATTTGTGAGTTTTAGTTTTCGTTCTTGTATTTTTTTCATAAAATAATTTTTAAAATGTTAAAAAAAAATTGTATTCGTCATTTAAATTAAAATTCACAGAAAAATATTTAAAAAATGTTAGTGTTCGAGACACTTTTATAAGGAGAAAATAAGAGAATAAAGAAATAAGAATTGTATTATTGAATTGAACGATAATACTGAATTACAAAATATCTATTTATATACACCTAAGTGACTTGAAGATTAAGTAAAATAACAAACTAAGTAACAAACCCTAAACTCTAATTACCTTTGGGTTTGAGCCACACAACTCAACTTGGATTATATCTAAGATCTCAACATACCCCCCTATAATCCAACTTTGTCGAAACACACTAATCATTGTCGATTTGAACTATTCCTAATTTCTTTCTCAACGTTAGGAACCTGTCGATCTTCAATTATTTGGTGAAAATATTAGTCAATTGTGCTTCCCTTGAGCAATGTCTTACTTCAAGTTCACCTGAATTCACCTTCTCCCTTAAGAAGTGAAATCTAGCTTCTATGTACTTATTTCTTCCATGAAAAATTGGATTCTTCGCAAGTTTTATGACTGACTTGTTATCGATATGTAGTACCATAGGTTCCTTCACTTCGACCTCGATCTCTTTCAGCACAGATCTGATCCAAATTGCTTGACACACAACATAGGATCTTGCTATATATTCAGCCTCACACGATGATAATGCCACCACAAGTTGCTTTTTTGAGCAGCATGAGATTCGGGCACCAAATACTTAAAATAAATATCCAGTAGTGCTTCTTTGATCTTTCTTATCTCCACACCAATCAACATCTGAATAATAAGTAACCATAGATTCTTTGCTTTTAGAGTCTCATTGAAATAAAATTCCAGAGTTTGTGAATGCTTTTAAGTATCTCAATATTCTTTTTTCAACCTTTATGTGTGACACCTTGGTTCACTCATATATCTACTCATTAATCCAACTGAGAAACATATATCAGGTCGATTGTTGCACACATATCTCAGAGATCCGACAATTTGTTTGAACAAAGTTGCATTGACTTTGTCTTCCTCTCCATGCTTCTCCAACTTCAAATGATTGTTATATCTTGTGCCATAACCTGAACATAGACACCATACTCAAATTTTCATTTGACGAATCCCAATTCGACCAAGTATGAGTCGATCTTCTTGTTCCATACCCTAGGTGTCTGCTTGAGACCATAAAGCGCTTTGTGCAACTTGTATACTTCCTTGTTTCCTCTTGAGTCACAAACTTATGAGGTTGTGTGACATACACCTCTTCATTTAAAGGTCCATTCAAAAATTTCCGATTTCATATCTAAGTGAAATATCGACCAACCTTGCTTACATGTCAAGGCTACCACTAGTGGAACAGTTTCCAATCTCGCGACAAGTGCAAAGACATCAGAGTAGACGAGTCATACTTGCTGAAGAAATCCTCGAGCTACCAATCTCGCTTTATGTCTTGTTATCGACCCATCAACATTGTGCTTCAACTTAAACGCCCACTTCATTTTGATAGCTTTTGTATGGGTTGGAAATTCGACCAACTCCCATGTGTTGTTTCTTTCGATTGCTTATAAATCTTCGACCATATCAGACTTCCACTTCATATTCTTTAAATCCTCGTTATAGTTGATTGGTTCAACACATACAAGTAAGGAAAATTGAACTAGTTCTTCATCTGTTGTGACTTCATCATCACCAACCACTTCATAGTCTTGAAGTCTTGTTGGACGAGCTCTAGTTCATTGAGATCTCTAAATTTTGCTAGAGATAACCTCTTCGACTTTGGTTGTGTTGGGTATATACGGAACAAATTTGACTTCAACTGGAATATCAACAATATCTTCGACTTCAGCATTATTACTTGCTTCGTCGAAATCATAGCTCATCAATGGCTTATGAATTGCATTACTAGAATTCCAATCCCAGACAGAACTTTCATCAATCACAATATCTCGACTAATCATAAGCGTCTAATTAATTGGATTGAACAACCTGTGTGCTCTAGTCTTATGATATCCTACCATAATCATAGGCTCACTTTTATCATCAAGCTTCCTTCTTCTTGCATCAGGAACATGCTTATAACACACATAGCGAAACATCTTCAGATGACTCACTGATTGTCGTTTGCCACTTCACACTTCTTTAGGAACCTTGTTCTTCAACTTCTTGGTATGGCATATGTTCAATATATAAACAACATTTGAAACAACTTCACCCCATAAGGATTTTGGCAAATTCTCCCGCTTCAGCATGCATCTCGCCATGTCCAATATGGTCATGTTTCTTCTTTCTGCTATTCCATTATGTTGAGGAGTATAAGAAGCAGTTACGTCATGATCAACACCACGTTCTGCACATAGTGCTTCAAATATCTTGGATGTGTATTCGTCACTTCCATACTTTTCAACTAGTAATGTGATTCGAGCAGCTTGAGTTAAGGACCCAGATCTTGAATTCGACATGGTCATCTGCAACTGCAACCATAACGACCATATCATTAGAATCATCTAAATCTTGACGTGCAAGGGTCGCTCATTCTTCCTTGACTTTTTTCGATCCCTTGTCTTTCCTGTACCAACAATGTTTGGCCAAGTGACCCTATTTTCGCAGTTATAACATTGAACACCTTTTTCCTCTTCTTTGTCTTTCTGGTAGGAATTTACTTTTCCTCTTTTCGAGGATTTAGAAGCTCTGTTATCAACCTTATTCTTGTGATAATTCGAACAAGACTTCTTGCCGTGAGTCTTGCCAATTTTACCTTTAAACTTGTTGGAACCACCATTCTTCTTCCATGACTAAGCATGTAGTGCTTGTATCAAGTCTTGAACTCCTTTCCTTTCAAAAATCCTAATCTCACGCGCCTCCAATGAACCAACCAAATCTTCCAATTTTAGGGTTTCAAGATTGTTAGATTCTTGAATAGCTACGATAACGTGATCAAAGTGAGAGGTCAATGTACACATTATCTTCTCAACTATCATCTTAATAGTTAGGGTTTCACCATAACCCTTCATGAGATAGATGAGTTTCTGCACCTTCGACACATAGCCTGCAATCTTTTTGTCTTCTCCCATCGACAACAATTCATATTGTCGTCGCAAAGTTTGCAACTTGACAACCATGACTTTCTCGCCTCCTTCATAGTACCTGACAAGAATATTCCATGCCTTATTCACCGATTCAGCATGAGCGATTATGTCAAAATTAGTCGCATCAATCGTCGATTGGATGTAAAACGCCGTCTTGCAATCCTTCTTCTTGGCATCCTTGTGAGTGATTCTCTGTGCATCAATTACATCTTCACCAACCACAGTAACACCATTAGTAATCACTTCTAGGGTTTCATGAAAGACAAATAGAGATTGCATCTGTTTTCTCCATCGAAGCCAATTCTTGTCGTCAAGAGTTGGAAGGGAGTTTGATAAATTTCTGTTACCATTCATCTTTGCAGCAATCGATCAACAACAACCCACGATCCCGGAAACACGATCTCTGACGTGTGATTTTTGAAAACACGATCAAGAATCTAACAGGAACTCTATATACCAATTGTTAGTGTTTGAGACACTTTTAGTGAGGAGAGAAAGAAAGGATAAGAAAATAAGAATTGTATTATTGAATTGAATGATAATATTGAATTACAAAATACCTATTTATATACACCTAAGTAATTTAAATACTAAGTAAAATAACAAACTAAGTAAAAATCTAAACTCTAATTAATTTTGGACTTAAGCCACACAACTTAATTTGAATTATATCTAAGATCTCAACCGAAAACGTACAAATTTTTCTGTAAATTTTAACTTTAAATATAAATACCAAAAAGATTCTAGCACAAAATAATTAATTAAAAGAAAAAAGAGATACACTAACTTACCGGAACAATTTAAGCATTTAAGTCTATTATATAGTATATTACTATTTGCCATTAAAAAACGGTTCTTTAATTGAATTCCATACTTTTAAAATGCTAATACTATCATCTTTTTGTATACTACTCATCCATGTGCGACTAACACTAACAAATTTTTGAATTAAAAATTAAAAATTTATTTAATAACTCATTTCCACTCAATATTTCATTTAAGTTTTTAATAATTTTTTAATAATTTTTTAAAGTTCGGTCATGCATAATTTAACTTAGGATAGTTGCTTGTCAATAAATAGTTTTTAAAAACATTTAATTTAATTTTGTTTATTTCGTAAAATATAATTCAATTGAAAAATGTCAATATTATTAGAATGAATATTTTATTCGGAATTCAAACCCAAAATTTCGAATTTATGTGCGTAAGTTTTTAGTTGTTATTAAAAATATTTCTATAAAAAAAACATTTTTTATTCAAACTTACAGAACAATTGTTATTTAAACTTACACGTTATAATGATATTTTTAAAGTAAGAATAAATACTCGCTTTAACTTATCTTTTAAGGAGTTAAGAAAATGTTATTTTCTTTTGCTTTTAGACTCTTACAAACATTCTTTACTCATTTAAATAAATATCTTTTTCACTCGGGATCTTTAGAAATTAACAAATATTCTTTAATCAACCTCTTTAAATTTCAACAAGTATTATTTATTCATCCTCTTCAAAAATTAACCAGTATTACTTATTCAGTCTTTTTTAAAATATTGTATTATATACTCTATCTTCAAACTCGTTTTAAATTTTTGAAGGCTTTGTCTAGATTAATCATAAATTAAGTATATCAATTCAAACAAAAGTCATATTTTACTATAATTTAATTATGATAAATATTTTATGAATTCTTTTTTATCTACGGTTTAGATATGTCAAATTTTAATTTTTATGTGGTAGTTCATCATGCACACTCACAAAGATGATCTTACTTTCTAGTATTCTTAACTGTAATATCTCATATTCATTCTTTTTTAATTAATATTGGTGTTATGGTATATAAGCAAATATAGATTATGTTAAATTATGAATATTTTTAAAATTAAAGACAAGAAAAAAAATTAGGAATATGCGCATAAGCCATGCATCCAAACACCCGAAGATGGTCGTAGGAAACATCTTTACCACTCCAAATATAATTTGGAACATCAAACTTCAACAAAACATACATGGAGTAAGGTTTAAAAGATGCACAACCGTGCTTAATGCTTCTTCCCAAAAGTATTTCGGCAACATTGATTGAGAAAGTAAACATCCCACTCTTTCCACCAAAGTTTTATTCATTCTTTCGGAAAACCCATTCAATTGTGGTGTCTTTTGAGGAGACTTTCGATGACGTATATCTTGTTCTTGACAATAATTGTCAAAAACTCCAACATACTCTCCCCTGTTATCGGTTCAGATACACTTGAGCTTTTTCCCCGTTTCTCTTTCAATTGATGCTTGAAACGACAATTGAAGGTATCTAACACTTGATCTTTCTTCTTCAAGCTATAAGCCCATGTTTCCCGAGAATAATCATCACTATAAATCACAAAGTAATATGCACCACCAAGTGACTGTGTCTTCATCGGACCACACACATCGGGATGTACTAAATCCAACACTTTTGATTTCCTCTTTGGTTCGGATGACATAAGGAAACTCGTTTTTGCTTACCCACCAAATAATGCGAACATTTTCTCAACTTTGCATCGGAAATACCATACAACAAATTCTTCTTTTCCAAAATTCCCAAACCTTTTTCACTCATATGACCCAAACACTTGTGCCATAATTCATATGATCTATCATTGTCACAAGTATCGATTAGTACTTAGAAACCCCAAGTTGGATGATATACCTGTTCGAATTCCTTTTTCCTTTAGCAACCATCATTGAGCCTTTCTTTAACTTCCATTCATTGGCCGAAAAAGAATTATCATATCCTTCATTATCTAACTTTCTAATGGATAAAAGATTAAATCGAAGTTCTGGAATGCGTTTCATGCCTTTGAGAACTAGAGTAGTCCCATTGTTAGTTTCAACATGAATATCTCATATTCCGATGACATTAGCTTGCCCATTATTTTCCGTACGAACAACCCAAAGTCACTGGACTCGTAAGTTGAAAAAAGATCACGTCTTGAGGTTACATGAGTAGAAATATCACTATCAATCATCCAATCCATCTCATCACATGATAAATTTGTTGGTGTAAGCCCTAGAGGCCAATACTTTTGGTACTTGTATCGAATTATTTATTAATAATAAAAGGCATTTTTCTTTATTATGTTTGTTTAATAAAGTCCCTGGAATAGATAGTCCATTTAATGTATCAAGTATGACTTAATCATGAGATCACATTAAACATAAGGAC
This sequence comes from Lathyrus oleraceus, assembly GCF_024323335.1. Taxonomy (NCBI): domain Eukaryota; kingdom Viridiplantae; phylum Streptophyta; class Magnoliopsida; order Fabales; family Fabaceae; genus Lathyrus; species Lathyrus oleraceus. The sequence continues at coordinate 435,360,293 of NC_066582.1, read as the reverse complement.
ACTATTCTTAAAGTGTCCGTAGTCAAGCTTTATTATGAAATGGGATAACATTAAAGCATGGAGACTATTATGTTTGTAGACTGATGATCACGTCTCATGGATCATGGATAAAGAGTTATCAAGTCTTAAACATAGGCATGAATATTAAGAGTAATATTCATACTGGATTGACCCGCTATGAGAATACTATATAGAAAGTTATGCAAAGTGTCATAAGTTATTCTCATGGTGATAATAGTGTATACCACTCTTCGACCTGAAACCACTATGGATCCTAGATGTAGAGTCGAGTGCTTTATTGCTGATCCAACGTTGTCCGTAACTGGATAACCATAAAGGCAGTTGATAGGTACTCCACGAAGCATGCTGAGGGACATGAGTGTCCTAGATGGAATTTGCCAATCCTGCTTAACAGGATAAATGTCTATGGGCCCAATATTGAACTGGACAAGGGTGACATGGTCTATACCTTGTGTTCAATATAGACATAAGGGCAAAGGGGTAATTATACACATAATTATTATCACAGGAGGTTTTGTTAGATCACATGACATTTTCGTGACTTGGGTAGCAATGATGTGTTGCTAGATACCGCTCACTGTTTATTATGTTAAATGCGTGATTTAATATAATTGCCAACGTCGCGAAAACCTATAGGGTCACACACAAAGGACGGATTGATAAGAGATAGAATAATTAAGGAACACCGTAAGGTACGGTGCACTTAAGTGGGAGACGAAATATGGTAAGGTACCAAATACTTAAGTGATTTTGGCATATTATGAGATATGGGCCAAAATGCACTTAAGTGGGCTTTTTGGCTTGAAGCCCACACAAGTGGTTCTATAAATAGAACCCCTTGGGTAGAAGCATTGTCACTCCATTCCACTCAGACAGAAATTCAAGTAGAGACTTGGAATTTTGTCTCCCTCTTTCTCTCACTCAAAGCCTTCATTCATAACAGCTAGCACTGCGATTGAAGGAATCCGTTCGTGTGGACTGAGTAGAGACGTTGTCATCATTCAACGTTCGTGATCGCCCCGTGGATTTGCTTCAAAGGATCCGATCATTATCAGAGATCTGCACCAAAGGTTTGAATCGCCACAAGAGGTAACGATTCTATCACTGATCATGCTCATTCGTAAGGATCACTAATGGAGAAAATTTTAAATTCCGCTGCGCCTTGGATGGCAATTCTCCTTCAAAATTGACATTTTCTACACAATCATCACAAACAACAAAGGAATAATCAATAATAACAACATCTTCATTATTGCTACCTTCCTTTTTGTCGTTATTCTAGATCTTCTTATCATTTTCTATTTTCAACTTCCAACAATACCTTTTTATGTGTTTCATTCCCCCATAATAATAACACTCAATATTAGAGCATCTATTAGAGCCTCCTTGTGATTTACCACGTGTTGTCCAACGATTAATTACTTGAACCTCTACTTTGATGTCTCCCCCTCAATTCGGTAACCAACACCTCAAAATATGAAGAAGAACCTTATGACTTATGCCTCAAGTCCTCATTCAACACACTAATTTTAGCCAAGTCCATCAATATGATACCATTCAGACCGGAGTTAGACAAGGATGTCCTAAAAGTCTCCCAAGAATTAGGCAAAGTACCAAGAAGCCACAAACATTGAATTTCATCATTAAAAGTAAGACTCATCTCCAATAATTGATTTATAATCCCTTGGAAAGTGTTCAAGTGATCGGTCATTGGAACCATCATTATATCTCAATGGCATCAATTGCTTGAACAAGAACAACTTATTGTTCCCTGTCTTTCTTGCATATAACTCCTCAAGTTTGGTCCAAATAGAGCGAGCATGAGTCACCGAGCTCACATGATTCAAAATATTATCATCCACCCATTGACAAATGTAACCACAAACTTATCTATGCAACAAATTCCATTAATCAGTCTTTCCATCAGGTTTTTCACTAGAGAAAACCGGCAAGTGAGAGCCTTTAACATAAAGAAAATATTCCATATTCCCTTTCCAAACATTATAGTTGGATCCATTCAAACTCATCATCCTAGATGTGTTCATCTCTGTTGTTACACAAATCAAACCATGACTCTGATACCACTTGTTGGGAGGAACTCCACAATACAATAGAATAATCCAACAACACAATCTCTCCCAAATATCAAATGCAACGATAATCAACAAAACACATTAAACAACACAACACAATTTTAGCGTGGAAAAGTCTCTGTTAACTAGGAGTGAAAAACCATGGGACCCTTAGGCCACTTAAATCACCACTATAATCAAATAATGAATACAATCAAGGTTATCTCTAACACTAGTTAGAGACATACATCAATATACTCAAGACTTACAATCAATCTCGGAATACAACAAGAAATAAGAGATACAATCAACCAAAACAACCACAAAAAACTGCACCTCAGAAAACCACTTGGCAGATGCGTCTATAAAACTCAAAAATCTGATCTCCACTATTCAGAATATACATCTATGAGTGTTGAACATTGTCACCATAAATTAGGACGACCGGGTGTTTGGATTGTGAGAAAACTTCGATCTTGTGGGACTGGTCTATACTGAATTGAGGTTGCAGGAATAATATATTTTCTCTATCTTTTTTTCCTTTTTGTCTCACACACTCAATTGAATGACCTAATTCTCTTTGTTGAAAGACATTATGATTCCCCACATTTACACCCACATGTTCTTGATTTTATTTTTTTTTCCATCAGGGATTGCAAGGCTATCAAAATCTCCCCAACTTTATCTTTCAATCGATAGACGTCTCCTTTTTATTCTAACTCGTCCATTATTTTTTAGAATTGCTTCGAGTTTAGTATGGGTCTTGGGAAATCAACTTACGATTATGAACAAAAGGTGGGATGAGTTTTTTAATGTAAAAAATGCAATGGCATTCCATGTATCGATGCATATGAATAAAATGCGATATGTTGAGAGAGTTTTTATAAATAAAAAATGGATGCAATGCAATGCCATGTGTGGGCTCAAGAAGGTACGAATTTGGGATAATATGAGTAATTATCAACATAAAAATCTATTTTAGGAAGGCTCCTTACAATAGGATAGTTCTAAGTTTTTTCTATCCAAACCCCTTACAAAAGGTTAGCTCTAAGGCATTTGATAAAGGATACCTAGAGTCGCAGACCTTAGCTAGATTTTCGTCATGCAACAAGCTAGCCATTTTATGAAAAAATTCTCGAAAAAGGTCTACTATAGGAGGAATCTTCATGCTAAGCATACAAGGTGTGCACCTCGGGGGCTAACACTACACAACTTCCACACTCAAATTGGTTATAAAAGGTTCCTAGAGTCACATAACTTAGCTGAGTCTTCGTCATGCAACGACCGAGCCATTTTACGACGAGCTTCGCGGAAGAGGTCTTCTCTAGGTGGAGTCTTCATGCTAACCATACAAGGTATGCACCTTGGGGGCTAACACTACACAATATCCGAACTTAAGCTTAAGGTTTTCTCAAAGCTCAGGTATAGAGCTTCACTTAAGCATCATTTTCCGAAACCGCAGATGAATATGTATATATATATATATATATACATATATATATATATATATATATATATATATATATATATATATATATATATATATATATATATATATATATATATAAACAATTAAATTAAGCAAGATAATAGGAAAGCAAAAACCACAAGAAGAAATGCAAACAAATATAACACATCATAAAACCAACTACGCTAGGCTTGACTCTCGAGTTTCCCCAGCAGAGTCGCCAACTGTCACGGTGCAAAAAATTCCCGAGCAAACGAACACTCGAAATCAACAAAGACACCACCGAAATTTTATTTTTAAAAGGGAAACATCCATAAAAATCTTGAAGAACAAAAATGTGGTTAACACAACCAAATTCAGGTTCGGGAGTCGGTTATACACGAGAAAGGTTTTAGCACCCTGCAACATCCATTGTATCCAACGGAAACTGGTTAATTAGTTTTGGAAAAGTGCTAGCTTAAAATGTTTAACTTTAGGGTTGAATATGTTTTTTGTCCTCATAAATATAGTCATTTTCATTTTTACTCCCTCTAAAAATTTCCTTCAAAGAATGGCCCCTCCAAAATTTTCATTCCATACAATTGGTCTCTGATGTTAAATGCCACTAACGGATGCTGATGTGGCAGTACAGGTTAAAAATATTATTTTTTTAACTGATTTATTTTTCTATTTTACTAAGAGTACACATTGTTTTCTATTCTATCAGAAACCCTAAAAATCAAACCAAATAAGATGAAATAAAACAAAGAAAACGATTATTCTTTCCTTGAAAATCACAATATTCTTACAATTTTGTATACAAAGCCATCATAGTTCTCATATTCTTTATTATTCTTCCACTTTTTCCTTCTTAAGCTTCAGATTTCATCAACCATAATCTTCTCACAATAAATTGGGAATTCCTACATCTTCTTTTCGTTGGTATTGCTATCTCTTACGGTTTGTTCAGTCGTAGGAACCAAGAACATGACAAAGAAAACAACAATAATAACTCAAAGAGTTTAAATTATATGTATTGTTTTCCTCCTCCACCACCACCAATGTTTCAGAAACCAATCTTCATGAAATCAAGATATGGTGTGAAAAATGGAAGAAACAAATCAATGGAAAAATCTATAGAAGAAGGAATCAATGGAAAAGAATATGAAGATGAAGATAAAGAACAAAAGAAATATTCTTCATCAATGCAAGAGCAAACATATAAAGAAAAGTTTAGTGAAAAGAGGTAATAATGGAACACAGAGGAAGATGAAACAAAAAGTGAAGAAGATGAAGTACAAGAGTTGTAAGAAATTATTTAAGGTGATCTTCAACTTGAAGATCCTTATGTAGAAATATTATTATGTTTTTTTTAATATTTGAATTGGATGTAATTAAGGTGAATGTTTTATTTTTATGTTATTAAGGTTGTGATTACTAGTTGCATTCTGATGTTATGATTCACTGTCGTAAATTTATAGTATAGACATCAAAGTTTTTAAAAAAGGTCACGATCGTTAAAGGTTTTTGTAATTTCGCTAAGAAAATTGCTCAAAAACTATTTGATAAAATGTCTGAGAGAATTAAGGAATTTAGGGGAGGTTTATAACCCTCACAATTTAACTAATGTAAAAAAAATAATTAATTTAATAAAAAACATACGTGTAAAAAAAACACATTTGGCAATGCCACGTAAGCTTCTGTTAGTGGAAACTAACGAGAGTGACCAATTTTAGAGACGGAAAAGTTTGCGAGGACCATTGTTTGAAGGAAAATTTTAGAGGGACTAAAATTGAATGTTGACATATTTATGAGGATCCCTAACATATTTAACCCTTAAAAGTATTTATAGAAAATAAATAAAATTATTAAAAGTAGATTTTGTTTATTAAAGTTCTTGATGAGACGTTGAATCTCGCTCCTACGTATCCCCAGGTGAAATGGAGAACAAAAAACCACGTAGTTCTAGGTAGAAAAAGTTTGTTTGTTGGTCGATTTTGGCGAGAGATATTGACATCGCATTCGAGTGGAAAACATTGCTTGCTACCCACATAGGAGAGTAGGAGATGTTGTTTGCTTCACGCCAGGATGGATAACATGGTTCATTTATGAAAAAGTTTGCAGTCGTGCTTGGGAGAAAAATATAGTTTGATGATTTGAAGTTGTTTTTATGCAGAAGACGAATGTTCGATTGCAACGAGGTATACGCCTAGGGACCGATTATTTGGAGATCAAAAGAGTGTGCACTCAATTGTCTTTTTAAATCTAATTATTTATTTTAAAAAATCATTTATGGAAGACGAGTGATCGGTTGGAACAAAATGTGTGCCTCGAGTCCGACTACTCGAGGATTAAAAAAGTGTGCATCCAATTTTCCTTTTTTAATTTGATTTATGTTATATGTTTTTTGGCGGAAGAAAAATGCTCGATTGGAATGAGGCGTACACCTCAGGTCCGATTATTTGGGGATCAAAAGAGTGTGCACCTAATTGTCCTATTTTAATTCGATTTATTAAGAGAAAAATTGGTTTTAATTGTGAGAAGTAATTGATTTAATATTGAGAATAAAAGAAGTTAATGACTTTTAATATTTATTAACTAATTAATCAATTAAATAAACTATAATAAAATCAATATTCTATTTCACTTTCAATAACTAGAAATAAATTCTTTTATAATAAAATCATTAATCCGTTTTTTAATTAAATCAAAAACATTTTCACAATTTAATCGGGTGAAAAATGATTAATTGGGCACATGTCTCTTTCTTCCTTGAGTATTTGGATACAAGTCGTATAGATTATCTTTCGAATGCTTGTCACTCTCTCAAAATTTAATCAACTTGGAACTCAACCAAAAATGAATGAAAAAGGATTAATTAGGCGTAGGCCTCTTTTTTTCCCGAGTATTTGGATACAAGTCGTATAACTTGCCTTTTGAATGCTCGTCTTCTGGTCAAAAATACAATAGTTAACATAATTTAGTTCATTCTTTCCAGAAAAAATTGACTAATTGGGCGTAGGCACCTTTTTTCCCCGAGTATTCGGATACAAGCCGTATAACTTACCTTTCAGATGCTTGTCTTTTGTTAAGGAATCATGACTCAGTTCGCCTCACATATTTTATCATGAAATGAGATGAAAAATGATTAATTGGGCATATGCCTCTTTCTTCACCGATTGTTCGGATACAAGTCATATAGCTAGCCTTTCGAATACTCATCTTCCACCTAAAAACAACCCCAACCAATCAAATCTTTTTTCCGCCTCAGTGCGATAATTTTTTTTCATAAACGGACATTGTTTTATCCATTCTAATGCAAAAAAAAAGAAAACACTTCATTCCTCCCATGTGCAACTAATAAGCAACGGTTTATCGCTCAAATGCGACCTAAACATCGTTCACTAAAATCAACCAACAAACAACCATTTGCTATCTAGAACTACATAGCTTTAAGTTCTATATCACACCTGGGAATACGTAGAAGGGAGATTCAATGTCTCGTCAAGCATCCTAATAAAAAACCTAATTTCCCCCCATCTTTCTTTATATAAATATGTTACACTAATTTTTTAAAAACTAACTAAATGGTTCTCGTTGAGTAAAATGGATGTGTGGGGTGCTAATACCTTCCATGCACATAATCGACTCACAGACCTGATTTTAGTTGCATATTTTTGTTTTTTAAGGGTTTTATCCACGTTTCCCTTTCAAAAATAAAATTTGGTGTCGACTCTTGTTGATTTCGAGCGTTCGTACGCTGAGGTATTTTTCACACTGTGACACAAAAGGAATAATGTTATATTGATAATTGGCTTACTCAGTCATGAATACCGTATTCATCCTATCGGGTCTGAACATGGGTATCTGATTATACCTATAATAAGCATTCATGAATGATAGTAACCTATACCTGGCTGAATCATTTACAAGTTTGCTGATATTTAGGAAGGGGTACGAGTCTTTTGGGTATTCTCAATTAAGATCAGTGTAGTCTATGCACATCCTCCACTTTCTTGAAGCTTTTTTCACCAGAATGATGTTGGAAAGCCATTCCATGTATTTTACCTCAGAAATGAATCTTGCGTATGATATTCCTTTTATTATGCTTGTGGTTTCTTCAAATTTCTCGATGGATTGCCTTCTTTTTTGGTGGGTGGCATATAGGGCACCAGGGTCGACGTTTAGTTGGTGGCAGACCACTGTGGGGGTATATATCGAGCATCTATTATGGAGAGATAGAGAAAAGGTATGTGTTCTCCTAGTATCATTTTATTAGTTTGTATTTTACCTTAAAGGGAAGCTTGAATCTTATCTTCATCGATTAGGATGGAGTATCGCCGAGCTGGATAACTTTGAAATCATCGTCTGGGATATGCCTAACATCATCATCATGCGCATCCAAGTAAAAAATATTGACCTTCCTTGAGTCTACCTCTGTCACTACCGATGAAGCAAGGAGGTCCTTAAGAATGACTTCTTTGATCGCTTTGCCTCCTCAAGGTTGGAATTGATCATGGTCGGCTTTCCTTCCTTGTCGTGCTATGTTACTTTCAGGTGGACCTGGGATATCACCACATCTAATTTTTCCAAGAAGTATCTCCCCAGGATACCCCTGAAGGCACTTATACACAAAATTTCAAGGAAGCTAAGGGTTACCTTTCTCTCACTTACTCCTTCTTCCAACGACAACGTCAGATCTGTCAATCTGCAAGGGTGAGTTATCAAATCATTAAAGGCTAGAAAATCTCCAGAGCAATACAAATTCAGATCTAGTTGTTGGAGGCATAATTGTTATAAAGCGTCAGTGTAAAGGATGTTTCAAGAACTTCCATCATCTACAAGGAATCCTATCAGACCATGACCAGTGATTGTGATTACTAAGATAAGCAGAAAATTGGTGTTTGAACCTCCATTTATCTTGTCATAATCAAGGAATCCTATCTCTATCCAATCCTCGCTTTGTGGTTTGGTGCCAGTTGCTGTTTGGAACAGGAACTTTGGTGGAGGACCAACACTGAATGCTGATGCATTGCGGATCTCATCGATAGATGATAAATGAGGCAAGACGGAATAAGAAGATTTGATAGGATTATTTGGTATGGTGAATGAAGTTACTTCCTCCATCTCTGATGCTTCTAGTAGAGATTTGGCTTCAAAGCTAAGATGGTGTATCAATGGGATTTTGCGGGATTTAGGAGTCAATTCCCACAAGTGGAGTCACTGCTCTATCATGGAACCATAATTGGTGTATAATTATGATGAAGAATCTTGAACTGGTGGCATTGAACTTTGATACAGAGACACAAGACTGACCTTCAAAGTTAGAAATCTAACGTCCAAGTCAGTTCAAAATTCACGATGAATGTATTAAAAGTGGAGATCATAAACCTTGAATATCATGTGTGATGACTTTGATACATTGGGTCATTTGGATTAGACTTGCATCGTGTTGGACCTTAACTTTGAGCCTTTGACCGACCCAAAATAATTTCAAATAAGATTTAAATTTCCATGAAATGCATCATCTGTTGGAGTATATTATCCTTTCTTTAACATTATCCTTCCGTGAAGGAAACTTTTACAGCTACAAGACCATCAACATATTCATCTTTTGGATTTTATGGCTAGTGCACCCCCTTTAAAATAAGGTGTTGGAGGTTGGGTTAGAGGATTTTTTTTAATAGAAAAATATTAGTAGTTAACTATTAGTATATATTTATACCTTTTTCCAAGACTTGAACCCTAGACCTCTATTTCCTTTTTAACCCTTAGCTAATTGTTTCAAGCTAATTAAGCTATCCCTCCCTCCCACTTGGGTTAGAGGCATGTTCAAAGTGTTCTTCAAAATTAGTTTTAATGTCTTAAAAAAATGGATTAGAAGTCTTTTATGAAATAGAATTAGGAATATTTTGTTGAATTTGTAAGCCAAAAATTAGAAGAAATTATGAAAATTAAGGGTATTATAAAAATAATAGTAACAAATGGTGGACTAGAAAATACCTAGTAACTAGAGGGGGAAATGGTCTTTCCTATATACCTTATATAAGCCCCTTTTTAGACCAAAACTCATATTTTTCCCATTCAGCATTAGTGTTACACGATTTTTGAGCTAGAAGAGGGCTTTAAGGATTGCATGAAAGTTGAATGGATCCATTCCACCATTCCAAGTCCAGGTTTAGATTCATAACTATTTTCCTTCATTCTAGAGTCACCATAGAGAGATTTGAGGAAAAGTTCATCACCTAACTCATATGAGTTTTTCCTCCCCTCCCTCCGAGGTGATTTTGTATAAGCTTCTAATCTTAGTTAGATACAAACTAGTAATTTCTTCCTATAAAAAAATTAGATAGAATGATTAATTTTATGATCAAGTTAGTATGTTTGAAACCCTAGGTTAGTTGAGAATGTGATGACTAGAAATTAAATGTTTTTTATGATTTCTTAGCTACAAAATAATTATTGGTATAAATATAATCATTTGAAGAGTTTTTGTTGATTTGTGAATGTTCAATATTGAGAAAGGGGGGAAATAAACCATTGAATTTTTGTATACCTACAATCAATAAATTGTTCATAACTTCCTCTACATGCATTGTTTTGAGATGAAACTACAATCATTAGAAGCTAGTCAGAATTTAGCTAGAAATATAATATAATATGGTTTAGTTTGGTTATGGTATGACAGAAAACTGAACAAGTTCTTTAACATGAAATTCAGATATCCTGCTAGTTATTTTACTAATATTTTCACTTCAAATAATTGACAAGAAAACAAGGACATTTACAAGGTGGTTTATAACAAAGTTAATCCCTCAATGTATGAGGAACTCCAAACAAATTTCTCCCCCACTATGGTTAGTCGGGCTATTCACGAACTAAAAGTAATGTGTCCCTAGGTCTGAATGGTATTTCATTCGCTTTCTACCATCACTATTGGGATATTGCCACTAACAACATCACTAACAGTGATATTAGAATCCACAACAATGAAGGTAATGTCAATGTTTATAATCTCAATCAAACTTATATCTACCTTAATCCTGAGACTAATCAGCCTATAAAGGCTACTGATTTTTCAGCCTATACCCTTATGCAACTAACTCTCAAAATTATCATCGGAACTATTTCTAATAGAATCAAACATATGATTAACATTATAATAAACCCTTATCATGGCCTTTACAAGTAACCTCCCAGGAGTTCCTTCTTGAAACTCTTCTATATTTATGCCCGCTCTCCCAATAACCATAATATGCTGACATAGTAGAAAAACATCAATGACATGGTTCACCCTAGCCGACTCCTCTTCCAGTATATCATGATGAGCTGGCATAGATGAACCCCCTCTACATCTAGTGTCACGTAAAGATGTGACACTATAATAAAACCATTGGATGTAGCAATATAAAGTACTCAATGATTGAGGAGCTGACACACTATGTGCATCCTCTAGGACCAGATGATCATGGTACTCCATAAATATCCTATCAACATCTTTACGGAGGACTGCGGGGGGAGAAACAATGGTTGAGGCTCTAGGAATACCATGTTGATAGCAAAACTAACGCATAACTCACTCAGGTAGATGTGGATACATCAGTATTTATCCATAAGCCAACCATTAGGAGTAGAAGGATATTTCATCGAAGGGGTATGTTTCACAGTGAACTCTGTATAATGTGAAGTTTATATCACTTATTGCAATGTGGTCAAGATAAAATCTAAATGACTCAGTCGCCTGATTGCCTCTAAGCAGGTTGAAGGAGCAAGCGGTGGCAAAGCCTCGTTGTAGTCATCCATATATGCCCAGCCAGAGAGACATGAAAAGTGCTTAAGGATCCATGTTAGAAAAAGGTTTATATGAAATATTAGTAATGATGTTGCATAAGTATTATGAAATATTCGTAACACTAAAGGTGCAAATATATTACCATAAATAGCATGTTGTTTGCTGTCATTTGTCTAGTCTTCCATAATAAGCTTCACCTAACTTGGAGTAGAGGTAAACCAAATAAGAGGCCTCTTATTTATACTCATGAATCCTCTCAAAGTCAATAAAGTATCTCATATATACAACATCGACATAAAATGCACTTTGTTCATAAATATGGATGTTCCAACAAAATACATAAGGTATGACCTTAATGCACATACTCAATGATACACAATCCGTGCACCATCACCATCAGCTTTAACTATCATATCCAAGCGGTATCTGTATAACTTTTCCAGAAAGCTAAATTTGGCATGACATCCTCTAGTGCCATTTATCTCCTGTTGGTCATCACTTGGGTGAGCTCCCAAATATTGCACCACCATGTCCAGTGCATCAGGCCTAGTGATTCTAAAGAAGTTTAATAATCTTCCTATGATCGAAATATTTTAGAGGGATAACACATCATCAAATGTGATGGACATCTCACCGATCAGAAGATGAAATGATGACGTCTATGAGTGTTATCTCTTTATGAAAGAAGACAACAAATCATGGTTAATAAAAGTATACCCCGTCATGAATAAATCTTCCAGTCCAGATAGATGCATCCTTAAACCATGGTTCATTAGGATTTTGGAGTTTCACAATCTTCCTACCGTGGTTGATACATTTTAACTACTCAAAATGCTGTAAGAAAATACATCATCGTCATAAATTTCAAATATTATAACACATATGTTTAAAATAATAAATACAAATTTATTTTACCTCTCCATCTCACATGTACATGGCAGTATGTCCTGCATATATATAAAGTAGTGACGTGTCTGAGAGGCCTCCTAGAAAAACATCAGGAACAACAACCCCAAGTTGGAATTTTAGGGTAGCAAGTTATACTTCTAGGGGAACAACAAGGGACACATGCCTCCGAGAAGACGATGTCAGAGACATATAAACTTGAGAAGCTGATGTTTCTACATCAAATGAAGTGGCACCAAGGGCTGGACCCGAGGGTCTAGCATTTTCCTTCGAATGGAAGCATGGTGAGGCACTCTACTATGTCTCAATATTTATTGGTTGTCATACACTTTAACGTTAATTAAACTAGTAAAGTCATATCATAATAAAATCCCAACGACATAACAGGCAAAATTAAACAAGTTATGCATATTAGAAAAATACAAAACTTAACTTCTGTATCCAGGCTAAACCAGAAAAACGCAGAAACGCAACATGCCCTAAGCTCTAAATTTCAAACTTCAAATAATATATATGCATGCCTTACTAAATAACCTATTATGCATTTAACTATAATATAATGTATCATAAACAAACTATTATATGTGTTTAACTTCAAACTAATTCAAAACAAAAAGAAAATGAAAGAAAATGAAAAACTTACCGAACGTGAGAAGTGGATGATTTCACATTGAATGGAGTGGAGTAGAGATTTAGAAATGTACTAGAATTGAGTGCAATGGAGTAAAACATGTGACAAAGCTTGCAAAATTATGAAAATGGAGTTTGCTCACGATATCTGCGTTAGATTATGAGTAAGTTTCTAAAATGAAGAAGGAAGAGGGAGCTCTTAACGCATTTATATAAAATCAAATAGCTTCGAACATTAACCTTATTAAAAAATATGAACATTAACCTCCGAAAAAGATACAGAGATTAACATCCAGATTGTTTCAGCTATGTTTCTTAGCATCAGTCTGAGACTTAACTTGATTGTATTTTAGATGCGTACAAAGTTTAAGTTCTAAATTTTAAAAGCATTATTGATTTTTCACCATGGTGGGTGAAAACCCCTAAAAGTACGATGAGCCACCTTCATTTGTCATTAGAAAAAAAAATAACACTAGAGACCATGTCCTAGTAGTCCACACCATCCAAAGAGAACCAATATTGTATCTGAATTAAAAAGAAACTATTTCAATTTAATTTCTTAAGTAACCATAATTTCAAGTTATTTACCAAAATAACCATGTTTCATGCACATGTTTAAAGCATGCGCCAGTTGGGTTGGCACATGCATTTTGTCATTGAGCAAAGGCGGGAATACCATTGGCGCATGCATGCAGTGAAGTCAATGCAATTGGCGCATGCTTACTATCTATCATGTGCATGCTCCATTGCATGTGGCGCAAGCTTTATGTATTTTTTTTAATTTTTAATTTTATACTTATTAATAAATGAAATAAATAGGTAAATGAAAAATACTTAATAATATTATGATATAAAGTTAAAATACATAATAATTAAAAAGAAAATCAATGATTCGTCCGATTGAAACATCCCCCTGTTTCACATCCTGGTGCGTTTGCCTGTCTTCGAGATCTCCCACGATTTTCCTGAGGTGTTTGGGGTCTTTGAGTGCTAACATGATGCAATGGTGGTTGGTGTGAAGGTCCGGTGGAAGGAACAACGGTATTCGATAAATTTTTCATCATTTCTCCCAAATAGTTAGGGGTGTTATCGCCAACGACGCTGCCGTAATTGAGTTCGGTGCCCATGTTGTCGTAGTTGGGTCGTTGTGGTTGGGTGGTTTGTGGACGGCATGGTTGCCCGAATTAGGACATTGAATCGTTTTGGAAAAGAAGCAATGGTTCATGTGGTGTAATAAAGTCAAACAATGGTTAGGTGTTGTGGCGTTGGGATGTTTGGGTGTTCATAAGTGGAGGGCTATGATGGGATGAGATTAAATCATATGAATCATCCGGACTATAGACAGATGTGGTGGTTATGTATGTTTGTTGGTGGTTAGGATTTGGTTCCTGGTTTTGAGTTTGGGTGTGTGACATGAATTGGTTGCGTGGTTAGGTGTTTGATGGTTGGGTGTATATGGTAGGGTGATGGTGTGAGGTTGGTCATTGGGTTTGGGTGGGTTGACATTGTTCTTGGGCGGGGATTTGTTGTTGGGTGTTTGATGATAAAGCTTGTTGGCATGGATCAATCAAATACCTTGGCTCAGACATAAACTGCGACGTTGTAATCGACCTAAACCATACCATATAATGTTGAGTTGGTCTAACACCATGTATGATTGGTTCGTTTAAGATGTGTTGTCGTCGATTCCTCCAATGATGACACATATCTTTTGCGAAGTCTCTCCAATAAGAATAATCCCATTGGCCATCGACTCTTTGTTGATGCCAATCTCCTAAACACGTCGGAGGTTCTGGAATTTGTTGTTGCATGCCGAACTGCAATTTTACACGGTTACTCTGGTACATCCTCAAAGATACGGTTCTATCAAAGGATCGTGTGGAACATATTCATGTACACGACATCGAAATCTCTTTGGGTCCTAACAAAATATAATTAAGAAATAAGTAAGAATAAGTAATAAATAATAGATACATTTTGTTAGGAAATAAGAATAAGTAATAAACAATATAGAATAAGTAATAACATACAAATGTTGCAATATTATTGATTGTTCCTCGATATTCATCACCCATGGTTAATAGAGACATATTGTCAACATAGGGTATGCATTAACAGAACCTTCTTTCAAAATCTTGTGGAATCAATGAACTCTGTCTTCAAAGGCATCCGAAACCCACATATAACCGTTTTAGTGCAAGCAACCTATTTTAGGCTAGGGGCGTTGTTTAAGATCAAACGTTCCAAATGGAGTTCAGTGTTACAATCTGGACAGTTGTTTAGTGATGCTTCATTGAAATTCATTAAAGAGGAAGTTGCCAAAACTAACACACATGTGGTCACGGTGTTTGACCGTATAAAGGTTGGTACAATGTTGCTGAGTTAATAGATCACAATGAAGGCATGCCGATGGGACACTATCGAGTGGAACTAGATAGAGGTTGGTGTGATTACAGAAAGTTCCAAGCCTTTTGTATGCCCTGCTCCTATGTCATAGCGGCATGTTCAAAGGTTTGACAAGATTCTTCCAACTTACTATCCAATGTTTACAAAGTCATAAACCTTTGAAATGTTTACAAAATTAGCTTTTCGGTGATAGCAAAGAAGGATTATTGGCATGCACATCAAGGAGACACTCTTTGGCACAATGAAATAATACGAAGAAAGAAAAAGGGTCGCCTAAACATCACCCATATTCGAATCGAAATGGATACGACGAACAAAATGGTTAGATTATGTAGTTCATGTCGCCAGCCCGATTATAATCGTACTAACTGTCCCAGTGTTGGAACAAGCACACCAAAATAATTTTAATTGTAACTCTTTTGCTTTATATTAAAAACAACATTCATTTCATATGATAAGCAGAACAAATACAATAATTAAACAACAACACAAGAAACTACAGCAAATAGAATAACATCACAAACAAATACAACATAGAAACAACAAAACTATGCGATTACAACCATTAAAACAATTTTGTGAGAAGTATAAACCACCCTGTGAACGTCTCTGTCAGTTTTAATATTGACCCAAAAACGAACTTCTCCATTTTGGTTGAACATCATATCAAGCCATTGAATTCTTCTGATCATTTCACCATCTACAATGTCTCCATCTAACCAACAATTCAAGGTCTTGTTAAGATGTTCGAACGTATCTACATTCCAAAGTCGGATCTTCATCGGAGGTTGCACTATTGAAAAGATTAAATAGGCATTTCTCTTGTGAATATAAGGACACAAGTATGAATATGCAGACATTTTAAAGAAAATTGAAGGAGATTGAAGAAAAATGAAAAGAGAGGGTAAGAAGTTGTGTGAAAAATTATGGGAGGGTGATGTTGTATTTATAGATGAGTGGCGGAGCAGTAGCCACATGCATTAGCACATACATAGAGTGCACTATGCATGCACCATTGCATGTGATACCTACACATGCATGCGCCATTGCACGTGACGCCTTCACATGCATGCATCATTGCACGTGACGCAAATGAATAAGATTTTCATTGGATGCGCCAATGCAACTAGCGCCCAGGTTAGATATTTTTTTTAAAAGTGGTTATTTTGATAAATATTTTAAAAAAATAGTTATTTTAGAATTTTAATTAAAAAAATGATTATTTAAAAAAAATCATTATATCTTCGTGACTAATGATACGAATATTTAAACAAATCAATTATAAATAACTTTTAATTTTTTAATAAAATTTGTTTTTTTCCATAAAAAAACAAAATTTAAATTTAAACTTAATTTTGGTACAGAATAGCATCGTGTCTAGGTCCAAAACTTTTTGAGTAAACCAAAAGGGTCCAAAGCTTTTGATTGAATTCCTCAACTTTTGAAAATGGTTCAGGAGAAGCAAATGACATAACTCTCTCTTATTAACTCTTCACTATCAAAACCCAAAACCCTTCTAAACTAAAAAAACCAACCATAAACTTTTAATTAAAATGTTATAGTTCCTTTAAATATCTAAAATTTCACCTTTAATCTTTTAAAAAAAAAATTCAAAGAATAATTTTTATCATATTTTCTATCCACACTTTTGTTTCCTCCTACCAACATCCGTTAATAAAAGCTGACATGACATGTAGTAATGTTATCGTGGCAAAGATGCTGACATTTATGCCACATTTATAGAGACGGAAATTTTATCGCTAACATGAACATCATAAAGAAAAACTCAGAAAGCGTAGTTAATATGTAGCTAATCCGTAGCTAATTCCTTGTTAAAACACATCATTTTTTTGACATAGACTTTGTATTTTTTCATGATTTTTTTCAAGGACGTTTATCATATTATAATGATCTCAAAATTCAATCATATGTCAATGTTGCGTTGTTTTTATTTCATGGATAATTGACGCTTAAAATTTGTTTATTTATTTATCTAATGCCAAAAAAAATCTATTTTTTTCAGAAGAGATCCTTATAATATGATACACTAACATGAAAAAAAAAATTAAAGTATGCCGGCCTTTTTATAATCAATAGTGTTAAGTTTCTCATTTTGTCTCTGGAAAAAAATGCATTTGTTGGTGTTTTGATCAAAAAATCAAAATAAATCAACACTTATTCAAAATATCATGAAAATTTACAGATGTTTTTTTTTTTACGTATTATGATATAAGTTCTTGCATAAGATTTGCGGAAAAATCAATCATATACGAACGCTTGCGTTGTTTTTTTCATATAAAATTAATGTTTAAAAAATTATATTTAATTAATTTCAATTAAAAAATAATCAAATTTTTGTGAGAAATCCTTATAATGTGATAAATTTTCTTGTAAAAAAATCATGAAAAAAATAAACAAAAGCTAAGTCATAATATGTGTTTGAATTAGCTTGGGATTAACTACGAATTTCTTATAGTTTATGAGTTTTTTTTATGATGTTTATATTAGCGACGGAATATCTATCACTATAATTTTAATTAATATAAATAATACAAAACAGTGACAAAATATCACATGACATCCATATTAATATCTTTATCACATTAGTCTTATCACTTGTCATGCCATATCGGTTTTTATTAATGGATGTTACGGATAAGAATAAAAAATATGGATGAAAAATTAAAAAAATCATTATTATTATTTTTTTAAAAGATTAAAAATAAAATCTAAAATATTCAAAAATACTAGCAACATATTTAACCTTTTAATTAATATTATTATTGGGTCCTATTATTTTAAAAGTTCGGTGGGTTGTTTAAAATTGTTTTAAAGATTATAAAGTGCATAATTATAAATAATTTAAAATTTTGAGAGTTTGTTTGATTTATTTTTGTTTGAATGTTTAATTACAAATAATTCATAAATTTAAACTCCTTTAAAAATTATTGATCGAGAATTATAAACTTAATATCATACTCAAAAAGATCGAGAATGTTTATAAAAATTTATTAAAAAATATAGAGAATAAAAAATAAAATAAAATAAAAGTGATAAGAAACTACATTGAAGCCCCTAATTTATTGAGTTGAGTTCAACTGCTACAACAGCTTCCACCAAAAACAGAAGGGACCTTATTATCCATAGCTACTGATGGTTTACTTTCACTTCCAATTTGGATTCCACGACTCTCATTCACCACATCAAAATTTCCATTTTCAATCCTTTTATATATTATTCCCGCTGTTTTTATGAACGCATCTTCAACATTTTCTGCACTTTTCGCCGAAACCTCCATGAACATCAAACCATTCTCCTTCGCAAACTTCTCGCCTTCTTCAGTACTTACAGCGCGCTTCTTACTGAGATCGGCCTTGTTTCCGATTAACATAAAGATCATATTTGAATTTGCATGTCGCTTCAAATCTTCTAACCAGCCAGCTATGTGATGAAATGTTTCTCTCCTTGTTATATCGTAAACCAGTAATGCACCTACTGCTCCTCTGTAATATGATGTTGTTATTGATTTGAATTTTTCTTGACCTGCTGTGTCCCATATTTGTAACCTGATTGGTTTGTTATTAATGTTGATCGTCCTCACACCGAATTCCACACCGATTGTTACGTCGTGGAAGGGTTGAAAGCGGTTGTCAGCGAAACGGATTAGAAGGCATGATTTTCCGACTCCTGTGTCTCCGATTATTATGTATTTGAAGATGTGTGAGTAAGACATTTTCTCTGTTAGGATTTTGCGAACGGGGAATAAAGAGGTGACAAAGGAGAAAGAAGAATACAGAGATATAAAAGTGAGGGACTGTGATGATTCAGTAAAGCGATGCACTATTTATAGGGATAAAAATCTAAGGGAAACTAATTAATAACAAACTAGCTATTTATAGGGATAAAAATCTTAGGGAAACTAATTAATAACAAACTAAGCTAATCTTATTCAGAATACTCTCTTATTCAGAATACTCGAGGATAAATCAAGATATTCGGAACTAAACGATAATTCAAAAGTATTTTCAAAAAAGAAATTGATAATTCAAGATATAAGATTAAGTTGGAGACAGGGAAACGATGTAGAGAAAATTATGGAATAAGTATAACTTTTAGGTTAAGCTAATCTTATTCAGAATACTCGGAGGATAAATCAAGATAATCGGAACTAAACGATAATTCAAAAGTATTTTCAAAAAAGAAAGTCATAATTCAAAACATTAATGAGAAATAAGATAAGATTAAGTTGGAGGCTGGGAAATAATGTAGAGAAAATTATGGAATAAGTATAACTTTTAGGTTAAGCTAATCTTATTCAAAATACTCGGAGGATAAATCAAGATAATCGGAACTAAACGATAATTCAAAAGTATTTTCAAAAAAGAAAGTCATAATTCAAAATATTAATGAGAAAAAAGATAAGATTAAGTTGGAGGCTGGGAAACGATATAGAGAAAATTATGAAATAAGTATAACTTTTAGATTAAGCTAATCTTCTTCAAAATACTCGGAGGATAAATCAAAATAATCGGAACTAAACGATAATTCAAAAGTATTTTCAAAAAAGAAAGTGATAATTCAAAATACTATTGAGAAATAAGATAAGATTAAGTTGGAGGCTGGGAAACGATGTAAAGAAAATTATGGAATAAGTATAACTTTTAGGTTTTATATATATATATATATATATATATATATATATATATATATATATATATATATATATATATATATATATATATATATATATATATATATATATATATATATATATATATATATATATATATATATATATATATATAATCGCAAAGCAAGCACATCGGAACTGGTCTGGTAATAAACTTTAACAAGAGAACAAGCCGGCCCTGATCTTATGATCGGTGTCAAGAAACCATATAGGTAGTCACAATGGACGGTTATGAAATGCTTCCCCAACAGAGTCGCCAGCTGAAGCTAGCGGAAATATACCCGAACGCATCGCATGTTCGAACATATAACAGAGTCGCCATCAAACTTTATTTATTCCCGAACGATTGAAAACATCGATAAAACCTGGGGGAAAGAGATAACTGGGTAAGGAAGTCAGATATGCAAGGGGAAGGTATTAGCACCCCTTATATTCGTTGTACTCAGCGAGGATTATGACCTTCATGCCTACGTATCCTTATAGTGTAATAAGGAATTCAGAGTTCCGTAGTTCATAGAACTAATGGTGGGAAATGAAAGAAGAGTGATAAAGGTATGGTCTGAACCAAATGATTATATTGTTTAACTCCAAAAAGGGGTGAGATCTGAACCCAAATGACATTAATCAATATGTAGTATAGCGTGAAGCATTAACCACTATATGGTATGGCCGAAAAACAAAGAGAATTAAGTATTCGGTATCAGGGAAAACATCTCTTGGTTCACAAGCAGATACTAGATGAAGCTCAAAGAAATAATGTGTATTTGGCTCAAAGAGAAAGGTATATCACATGAAGTGAATGAAAGTAGAAGATATTGAATGAATATGTTTGAATGGTGAATCATGGAGATGAATGGAGTGATAGAAAAAGAATAAATAAATATGTTCGTGGAGGATTCGAACCCTCGTGTCTACGTATTCTCATCGTGCAATGAGAAGGTCAGAGCTCTATAGTTCGTGGAACTAATGTGGAACAAGGAAAGATAGATATTGGATTGTTAATAGGCAAAGCAAATTGCTTAAAAAGTAAGTGTATGGCATTAACCAATGATGGTAATCAACCACAATGAATTTGTGAAAGCATGGCCTTAACCAAGCATGCTACCAGAGTTTGAGACTCTATAAGGTAGAAAAAGATATTTGCCAAAGTTTGCAACCCCACAAGGAAGAATGAGATAACTAGAGTTTGTAACTCCATAGGGAAAAATATATGAATGCCATAGTCCGTAACTACAAGGGAAAAAAGCATATTGCCAGAGTCTATAACTCTACAAGGGTAAGGTGTATAGGTGTGCCATAGTCTGTAACTATACAAGGCAGAAGGAATTGAATGCTAGAGTCTGTAATGAAGGTTAGAAAAACAAGAAGGGGGATTTGAATTGTTTTAGAAAATAAAAGCTTTTTCAAAAATAAAAACACACAGAATTTTATACTGGTTCGCTTAGAAAGTAAAGCTACTCCAGTCCACCCGGCCAAGGTGATTTCACCTTCAAAAAGGACTTAATCCACTAATCTTGAAAGATTATACAACCAAACATCTAAGAGAATGATCTCTTAGTCCTCTCAAGTATACAGACTACACAGAGTCACTTGAGGAACAAAAACAATTTTAGCAAAATAGATTTGTAATAGAAGGTGCTTCTAAAGCAAGTATTACAGCGGAATATTTAAGCAATAGTTTTTCACGTATGAGCAGCAGCTCGTGAAAAAAATTGAGAGAGAATATGAATGATTTTTCTGTGCGTTGTTGTTGTATCTCTCAATGAGGTAGGCTGTCCTTTATATAGTAGTGAGAAGGACCGTTGGAGTGATGACAGAATATTGGTCTTTGATGAGCATTCAATATCATTACTTCTGCGTTTCTTGACATAACCATTTTGTCTCCCTGAATAACTTCTTTCTTAAAATACTTCATTTCCATATTGAGAAATTCTTTCCGTTACTCTTTCTGGATTTGGAGAAACTTCATCAGAGTCTTGTTATATCGAGTCATGCGTCAGAAGGAGATTATGTTGAAGTTACATCATAGCTTCTCAGAGTACTAGTCTTCTAGATCATCAGAACTAAGACCAGTGGATGTTAGAGCGTCTGGTTCTTTTACTGTCTTGCTTTGCTCAGATTCAGAACTTCTTGGGCGCACTTCTTCCTCAGATGCGTCTGATCTTCTAGTACTTTGTATCTGATCAATGTTTGTATCTGATAAAATGATCAGAATCCTTCGTTGCTATTCAGAGTCATGCGCACTTAGAAAAAATTCGTTAGGATGCCATTTTTGGTTTCATCCTTTGTTATCATCAAAATCCTGGAATTCTATTGTAGAACTAATTTTATTCTTACAATCTTCCCCTTTTTGATGATGACAAAACAATCTTAATTCAGAGATGAAACAATTTTTTTGATAAGAGTTATAGATCAGATGGAAGTGAGCTCCCCCTGAGATAAGTCTGGGAGTTCAGAAGTTCTTACCGGACCTTCCATGATATGATGTTTCTAGATACTCTCCTGCAAATGTCTAAGTTAAAAGGATTAGAAACAATGTTTGCAGAGTTCTGATAGGAGTTAGATATGTTTTCATCAGAGCTGTTTTTAGTTCTCCCCCTTTTTGTCAGAATTAAAAAGACTTAGTGAAACTGAAAGAGCAAAAGGTTAGATATATATATTCACGTAAAGCAGATACAGATGCCAGAAACGTAAAAGAAACAAGAATGCAGAAAGCAACAAGCAAATCAGAGCAACACAAAAAAAGGTATTTTCAAAAAAGAAAGTGATAATTCAAAATAAGATAAGATTAAGTTGGAGGCTCGGAAACGATGTAGAGAAAATTATGGAATAAGGATATATATATATATATATATATATATATATATATATATATATATATATATATATATATATATATATATATATATATATATATATATATATATATATATATATATATATATATATATATATATATATATATATATATATATATATATATATATATATAATCGCAAAGCAAGCACATCAGAACTGGTCTGGTAATAAACTCTAACAGGAGAACAAGTCGGCCCCGATCTTATGATTGGTGTCAGGAAACCATATAAGCAGTCACAATGGACGGTTATGAAATGCTTCCCCAACAGAGTCGCCAGCTGAAGGTAGCGGAAATATATCTGAATGCATCGCATGTTCGAACATACAACAGAGTCGCCATCAAACTTTATTTATTCCCGAACGAAATGGAAAACATCGATAAAACCCGGGGGAAAAAGATAATTGGGTAAGGAAGTCAGATATGCAAGGGGAAGATATTAGCACCCTTTACATTCGTTGTACTCAGCGAGAACCATTTTGATTGTTCTTGCTCGGATGAGTGTGATATCTAAGGATTACTCGCGAAAAGAATAAAGGGAAAAGAAAGGAATAGATAAAGTGTTCGGTGAGGATTATGGCCTTCATGCCCACGTATCCTTATAGTGTAATAAGGAATTCAGAGTTCCGTAGTTCATAGAACTAATGGTGGGAGATGAAAGAAGAGTGATAAAGGTATGGTCTGTACCAAATGATTATATTGTTTAACTCCAAAAAGGGTGAGATCTGAACCCAAGAGTAAAGGTGACATTAATCAATATGTAGTATAACCTGAAGCATTAACCAATATATGGTATGGCCGAAAAACAAAGAGAATTAAGTATTTGGTACCAGGGAAAACATCTCTTGGTTCACAAGCAGATACTAGATGGAGCTCAAAGAAATAATGTGTATTTGGTTAAAAGAGAAAGGTATATCACATGAAGTGAATGAAGGTAGAAGATATTTAATGAATATGTTTGAATGGTGAATCACGGAGATGAATGGAGTGATAGAAAAAGAATAAATAAATATGTTCATGGAGGATTCGAACCCTCGTGTCTACGTATTCTCATCGTGCAATGAGAAGGTCAGAGCTCTATAGTTCGTGGAACTAATGTGGAACAAGGAAAGATAGAGATTGGATTGTCAAGAGGTAAAGCAAATTGCTTAAAAAGTAAGTGTATGGCATTAACCAATGATGGTAATCAACCACAATGAATTTGTGAAAGCATGGCCTTAACCAAGGATGCTACCAGAGTTTGAGACTCTATAAGGTAGAAAAAGATATTTGCCAAGGTTTGCAACCCCACAAGGAAGAATGAGATAACTAGAGTTTTTATTTCCATAGAGAAAAATATATGAATGCCATAGTCCGTAACTCTACAAGGGAAAAAAGCAGATTGCCAGAGTCTATACCTCTACAAGGGCAAGGTGTATAGGTGTGCCATAGTCTGTAATTATACAAGGCAGAAGGAATTGAATGCTAGAGTCTGTAACTCAATAAGGAAAAAGGAAAATGATGCCAATGTCTGTAACCGTGTATGCAAGATGAAAATAGGTTAAAGTCTAAAACTTACAGGGAAATGCTTGTTTGTCAAAGTCTGTAACTGTGTAGGCTGTAATACCACAAAATTCACCATACCCTTCACAATGTTCATATAGGTCACTAACTCTAACCATTTGTATATCCTTATGGTCATTCATTTCACTTGCATAACCAAGGTCCAATACAAAAGGACAGGTATCATGGATTCCAAGCTTTATGCTTGCACCTAATGAGAACTAGGGTTTCTCTTCAACTTGAGGTGGCTTAACAATCAAACCCTTATTGGAGGTAGTTCTTTATGATTTTGTATGTGCTTATCATTGATGATTCAACTTTGGCTTCTTGATTAAACAAAACCCTAATTTGGGATCTTCACTTGATCATGGTGCCCATAAATCCTAATTATGTCCAACACCCTTGTGTCGACCCATAACCCTAGTTTCATCTGATTCTTCATCATCCATTGTGCTCAATGCATTTGCTTGGTTAAGACTCATCAAATGGTCTCTTGTTCATTGACATTCATGTTGTTGTCTTGGGTATGATTTCATAACCTCACATGTGCATCTTGTGTTTGCTTGGACCATTGATTTAAGTCTAAGTACATGGCCCCGCAACTTTCATCTGCTTCCATTCATCCATGGAATTTCATCTGATCATTTCTTGATACCCAATCCAAGTTCATGTCTTGCTTAGCCTACTTCATATGGTCATTTCAAGTGCCTAGTCCATGTCTTGCTTGGTTTTATATGGTCAATGTTACTCAAGTCCATTTCATGACATTTTCAATGCTTATCATTTGTCCATCAAAGTTTGCTAAAGCCTAGTATGATTCAATCCAAGTTTGGGTCATGTCCATTGGTTCATGATTAATGGTTCATTCAAGTCATAGCCTTGTTCATCAGGCATGTTTAATTCATGTTCAAGTCATGGTCTTAATCTTGTTCATATGACATTCATTCTAGTTCATCAAATCACCCATGTCTATCCAATTAATGTCCATAGTTCATTTATAATCCATGTTCATATTAATTCATTCAAGTTCATAGCAAATTCATTCATTTCAAGCATCAAGTCATACAAGATCATTCAAAGTGTCAATTTCATTCGTATAAATCTAATTCCATTCTGTTGGTTTAAGCCCTAGAGGCCAATACTTTTGGTACTTGTATCGAATTATTTATTAATAATAAAAGGCTTTTTCTTTATTATATTTGTTTAATAAAGTCCCTAGAATAGCTAGTCCGTTTAATGTATCAAGTGTGACTTGATCATGAGATCACATTAAACATAAGGACACTATTCTTAAAGTATTCGTAGTCGAGCTTTATTGTGAAGTGGGATAACATTAAAGCATTAAGACTATTATGTATATAGACTGATGATCACATCTCATGGATCATGGATAAGGAGTTATGATGATTTAAACATAGGTATGAATATTAAGAGTAATATTTATACTGGATTGACCCGCTATGAGAATACTAAATAAAATTTTATGCAAAGTGTCATAAGTTATTCTCATGGTGATAATGGTGTATACCACCCTTCGACCTGAAACCACTATGGACCCTAGATGTAGAGTCGAGTGCTTTATTGCTAATCAAACGTTGTCCGTAACTGGATAACCATAAAGACAGTTGATGGGTACTCCACGAAGCATGCTGAGGGACATGAGTGACCTAGATGGAATTTTTCCATCCTGCATAACAGGATAAATGTCTATGGGCCCGATATTGAACTAGACAAGGATGACACAGTCTATGCCTTATGTTCAATATAGACATAAGGGCAAAAGGGTAATTATGCACATAAGTATTATCACAGAAGGATTTGTCAGATCACATGACATTTTCGTGTCTTGGGTAACAGTGATGTGTTGCTAGATACCGCTCACTGTTTATTATATTAAATACGTGATTTAATATAATTGCCAATGCCGCAAAAACCTACAGGGTCACACACAAAGGACGGATTGATGAGAGATAGAGTAACTAAGGAACACTGTAAGGTACGGTGCACTTAAGTGAATTGTAGAACATCGTAAGGTACAGTGTACTTAAGTAGAATACGAAATATGGTAATGTACCACGCGCTTAAGTGATTTTGGGCATATTATAAGATATGGGCCACATACACTTAAGTGGGCTTTTTAGCTTGAAGCCCACACAAGTGGTTCTATAAATAGAACCCTTGTGTAGAAGCATTCATTGTGGTTGCATTTTAGTTTTCTCTTTCTCTCTCTCTCTCTCACACTCAAAGCCTTCATTCACAGCAGCTAGCATTGAGATTGAAGAAATCCGCTCGTGTGGACTAAGTAGAGGCGTTGTCATCGTTCAACATTCGTGATCACTCCATAGATCTGCGTCAAAGGTTTCAATCGTCACAAGAGGTAACTATTCTATCAATGATCATGCCCATTCGTAAGGATCACTAAAGTAGAAAATTTTAATTTCCGCAGCATTTTGGATCGTTGTTCTCCTTCAGTGGTATCAGAGCCACTTATGAAACCATGCATCGGATAACTGTTTATTTTCTGTATTAATATGATTAAAAGATAGAATGAATCAAAGAATAAACGAGTAATTAAATTTGACATCATGTGTGTACGATTTGGATGATTGATGTTGACTATGCTTCGGAACCGACATTAGTATGGTGAAGCAGCGATACATCGATCGTCCATAGGTTACGCAATTGAGACCGATCAACTTATATATGATATAAGTAATCCTAATGCAAAGTACGGTATATATGATATACTATTTCTATTTCGTTCATTCAAACATACTGTTTTTGTTTCCTTTGAGCGATCAATGGTCATTTGCTTCGGAATCTGACTTTAGTATGGTGAAGCAATGACCTGTTGATCAATCATACTGAATCAACAATCGAGGTGTGTTTGACGGTCTGAAATTGGTGCATTAGGGTTAGTGACGACACAAGGGTTGTGCCGTCAAGGAGTTGTGAATTGAGGGCTTGTAGGAACACGTTTGTTGACTGTTTCAAAGCGCTGGTATTTTGGCCGCGTGACGATCGTCATGGACCTGTGACGATCATAACAAGCTGGACGTGACGGTCGTAACATGCTTTGTGACGGTCGTCACATTCACAGATCAAGAATTCTAGGCAATTCTGTTGGTCTGGCCGCGTGACGTTCATCATGGGCCTATGACGGTCGTAACAAGCTAGACGTGACGGTCGTAACATGCTTGTGACGGTCGTCACATTCACATAGTCAGAATTCTTGGGGTTTCTGTTTTGTGACTGCGCAAGAGTTGTGTTGATGCAAAACGATGTCGATTTCAAATGAATTGTTCATTAAAAATTTCGGACAGGGACGCTTCCCCTACAACCCCGCAAGGGGTGCTGCCCCCTTGACCCCCCGTTCCCGCTGACCGAGCAACGAACCCCCGACTAACTCTGCGTAGTGTAATCGGTCGCCGAAATTTAATTTGGTTTTAATTAATTAAAGGAATTAAAAATAATAAT
Source organism: Lathyrus oleraceus (assembly GCF_024323335.1). Lineage (NCBI taxonomy): Eukaryota > Viridiplantae > Streptophyta > Magnoliopsida > Fabales > Fabaceae > Lathyrus > Lathyrus oleraceus. The sequence goes on along the minus strand of NC_066582.1, from coordinate 435,332,453 downwards.
AATAATAATAATGTGTTTATTATTATTGTCTTGTGGTGATCGGTTATGGCCTTGGTTTTCCTTTATTTTGTTTTGGGATTTTAAAATACGACCTGCGTGTCATGCCTCTCTTTTAATCTCTTAATGTAACTTCTTTTCTCATCTCAATCCCTCGTATGTAAAACGAGTTCCTTATGTAATATAATGTTATGAAGAAAGAGAAGAATTCAATATCAAAGGAGGACAATGTTATGAAGAAAGAGAAGAACTCAATATCAAAGGAGGACAACCTTGAAGATCTTGCTTGAAGATGCTTAGATCGTTATTAAGTTAGCTTAGGTTCTCTCATTGGCTTGGGAGAACAATTGCGCTAGGGGCCATAACTGTTTCATTATGCATGTTGATGCATGTGTATGTATGTTGATGCATGTGAATATATGTTGATGCATGTGAGAGACGGTTTATATGATAAATAAGCCGGTGAGATCAGAACAATTGCAATTCCCTCAAATTAAATATTAAGTTTATGCTTTCCAAGTTTTAGCACTCATCAAGACTAGTATCAGATAATGTAGGTTTCGCCTACGCGAGGTGCATGTTCTATATTAGTAAGGTGCGATGGGATAATTGTAATATCCAACTGCTAAAACAATGGGTCAAACTTAACTAAACAAATTATAATAAGATTATATATGTTTAGAAGCAAGAGTTGGAAATGATCCATATGATGGATTGGAATAAGGAGTTATTCACCCAACTGAAATTTTCGAGAGTTGTATTAGATACAATTGGAAGGAGTTCCTACCTAAATAACCTAGTTTTGTGTAATCCGCCTACGCGGACTTAGAACAAAGTGAAATATGGATCTCGACCCACTAGAAAATCTTCCAACGGGATTTTCTGAATCAAATGATGAGGGTCATTTGTTTTGAGTAAAATAGTGGGAGCATATTTAATTAAAGAACTAATTAAATATGTCATTGATACTTATATTTTCATTAATCTCAACAAACATCTCTAACAAACATTTTGCGATCAATCCTTGACAAAGAAAAATTGTCTGGGACAAATTTTCTGGATTGGCACCGAAATCTGAGGATTGTCCTCAAACATAATAGAAAGCTGTATGTCTTGGAGAAACCTATTCCTAAAGAGGAACCTCCTAGTTCTGCACCTAAGGCAGAAATAGATGCTTATAAGAAGCATGTCGATGATGCCAATGAAACTGCTTGTCTCATGCTGGCTACCATGAACTCCGAGTTGCATGTTCAAAGTGTTCTTCAAAATTAGTTTGAATGTCTTAAAAAAATGGATTAGAAGTCTTTTATGAAATAGAATTAGGAATATTTTGTTTAATTTGTAAGCAAAAAATTAGAAGAAATTATGAAAATTAAGGGTATTATAAAAATAATAGTAACAAATGGTGGACTAGAAAATACCTAGTAACTAGAGGGGAAAATGGTCTTTCCTATATATCTTATATAAGCCCCTTTTTAGACCAAAACTCATATTTTTCCCATTCAGCATTAGTGTTACACGATTTTTGAGCTAGAAGGGGGCTTTAAGGATTGCATGAAAGTTGAATGGATCCATTCCACCATTCCAAGTCCAGGTTTAGATTCATAACTATTTTCCTTCATTCTAGAGTCACCATAGAGAGATTTGAGGAAAATTTCATCACCTAACTCATAGGAGTTTTTCCTTCCCTCCCTCTGAGGTGATTTTGTATAAGCTTCTAATCTTAGTTAGATATAAACTAGTAATTTCTTCCTATAAAAAAATTAGATATAATGATTAATTTTATGATCAAGTTAGTATGTTTGAAACCCTAGGTTAGTTGAGAATGTGATGACTAGAAATTAAATGTTTTTGTATGATTTCTTAGCTACAAAATAATTATTGGTATAAATATAATCATTTGAAGAGTTTTAGTTGATTTGTGAATGTTCAATATTGAGAAAGGGGGGAAATAAACCATTGAACTTTTGTATAACTTCCTCTACATGCATTGTTTTGAGATGAAACTACAATCATTAGAAACTAGTCAGAATTTAGCTAGAAATATAATCAAATATGGTTTAGTTTGGTTATGGTATGATAGAAAACTGAACAAGTTCTTCAACATGAAATTCAGATATCCTGCTAGTTATTTTACTAATATTTTCACTTCAAATAATTGACAAGAAAACAAGGACATTTGCAAGGTGGTTTATAACAAAGTTAATCCCTCAATGTATGAGGAACTCCAAACAAATTTCTCCCCCACTATGGTTAGTCGGGCTATTCACGAACTAAAAGTAATGTGTCCCTAGGTCTAAATGGTATTCCATTTGCTTTCTACCATCACTATTGGGATATTGCCACTAACAACATCACTAACAGTGATATTAGAATCCACAACAATGAAGGTAATGTCAATGTTTATAATCTCAATTAAACTTATATCTACCTTAATCCTGAGACTAATCAGCCTATAAAGGCCACTGATTTTTCAGCTTATACCCTTATGCAACTAACTCTCAAAATTATCATCGGAACTATTTCTAATAGAATCAAACATATGATTAACATTATAATAAACCCTTATCATGGCCTTTACAAGTAACCTCCCACGAGTTCCTTCTTGAAACTCTCCTATATTTATGTCCGCTCTCCCAATAGCCACAATACACTGACATATTAGAAAAACATCAATGACATGGTTCACCCTAGCCGACTCCTCTTCCAGTATATCATGATGAGCTGGCATAGATGCACCCCCCTCTACATCTAGTGTCACATAAAGATGTGACACTATAATAAAACCATTGGATGTAGCAATATAAAGTACTCCATGATTGAGGAGCTGACACACTATGTGCATCCTCTAGGACCAGATGATCATGGTACTCCATAAATATCCTATCAACATCTCTATGGAGGACTGCGGAGGGAGCAACAATGGTTGAGACTCTAGGAATACCATGTTGATAGAAAAACTGACGCATAACTCACTCAGGTAGATGTGGATACATCAGTATTTATCCATAAGCCAACCATTAGGAGTAGAAGGATATTTCATCAAAGGGACATGTTTCACAGTGAACTCTGTACAATGTGAAGTTTATATCACTTGTTGCAATGCGGTCAAGATAAAATCGAAATGACTCAGTCGCCTGATTGCCTCTAAGCAGGTTGAAGGAGCAAGCGGTGGCAAAGCCTCTTTGTAGTCATCCATATATGCCCAGCCAGAGAGACATGAAAAGTGCTTAAGGATCCATGTTAGAAAAAGGTTTATATGAAATATTAGTAACGATGTTGCATAAGTATTATGAAATATTCGTAACACTAAAGGTGCAAATATATTACCATAAATAGCATGTTGTTTGCTGTCATTTTTCTAGTCTTCCATAATAAGCTTCTCCTAACTTGGAGTAGAGGTAAACCAAATAAGAGGCCCCTTATTTATACTCATGAATTCTCTCAAAGTCAATGAAGTATCTCATATAGACAACATCGACATAATATGCACTTTGTCCATAAATATGGATGTGCCAAAAAAATACATAAGGTATGACCTTAATGCACATACTCAATGATACACAATCCATGCATCATCACCATCAGCTTTAACTGTCATATCCAAGCGGTATCTGTATAACTTTTCCAGAAAGCTAAATCTGGCATGACATCCTCTAGTGTCATCTATCTCCTGTTGGTCATCACTTGGGTGAGCTCCCAAATATTTCACCACCATGTCCAGTGCATCAGGCCTAGTGATTCTAAAGAAGTTTAATAATCTTCCTATGATCGAAATATTTTAGAGGGATAACACGTCATCAAATGTGTTGGACATCTCACCGATCAGAAGATGAAATGATGACGTCTATGAGTGTTATCTCTCTATGAAAGAAGACAACAAATCATGGTTAAAACAAGTATACCCCGTCATGAATAAATCTTCCAGTCCAGATAGATGCATCCTTAAACCATGGTTCATTAGGCTTTTGGAGCTTCACAATCTTCCTACCGTGGTTGATACATTTTAACTACTCAAAATGTTGTAAGAAAATACATTATCGTCATAAATTTCAAATATTATAACACATATGTTTAAAAGAAAAAATAGAAATTTATTTTACCTCTCCATCTCACATGTACATGGCAGCATGTCTTGCATATATATAAAGTAGTGACGTGTCTGAGAGGCCTCCTAGAAAAACATCAGGAACAACAACCCCAAGTTGGAATTTTAGGGTAGCAAGTTAGACTTCTAGGGAAACAACAAGGGACACATGCCTCCGGGAAGACGATATCAGAGACATATGAACTTGATAAGATGATGTTTCTACATCAAATGAAGTGGCACCAAGGGCTGGACCCGAGGGTCTAGCATTTTCCTTCGAATGGAAGCATGGCGAGGCACTCTACTATGTCTCAATATTTACTGGTTGTCATACACTTTAACTTTAATTAAACCAGTAAAATCATATCATAATAAAATCCCAGTGACATGACAGGCAAAATTAAACAAGTTATGCATATTAGAAAAATACAAAAGTTAACTTCTGTATCCAGGCTAAACCAGAAAAACGCAGAAACGCAACATGCCCTAAGCTCTAAAATTCAAACTTCAAATAATATAAATGCATGCCTTACTAAATAACCTATTATGCATTTAACTATAATATAATGTATCATAAACAAACTATTATATGTGTTTAACTTCAAACTAATTAAAAACAAAAAGAAAATGAAAAACTTACCGAACGTGAGAAGTGGATGATTTCACATTGAATGGAGTGGAGTAGAGATTTAGAAATGCACTAGAATTGAGTGCAATGGAGTAAAACATGTGACAAGGCTTGAAAAATTATGAAAATGGAGTTTTCTCACGATACCTGTTTTAGATTATGAGTAAGTTTCTAAAATGAAGAAGGAAGAGGGAGCTCTTAACGCATTTATATAAATCAAATAGCTCCGAACATTAACCTTATTTAAAAATATGAACATTAACCTCCAAAAAAGATACAGAGATTAACATCCAGATTGTTTCAGCTATGTTTCTTAGCATCAGTTTGAGACTTAACTTGATTGTATTTTAGATGCGTACAAAGTTTAAGTTCTAAATTTTAAAAGCATTATTGATTTTTCACCATGGTGGGTGAAAACCCCTAAAAGTATGATGAGCCGCCTTCATTTGTCATTAGAAAAAAAAATAACACTAGAGACCATGTCCTAGTAGTCCACACCATCCAAAGAGAACCAATATTGTATCTGAATTAAAAAAAACTATTTCAATTTAATTTCTTAAGTAACCATAATTTCAAGTTATTTACCAAAATAACCATGTTTCATGCACATGTTTAAAGCATGCGCCAGTTGGGTTGGCGCATGCATTTTGTCATTGAGCAAAGGCGGCAATACCATTGACGCATGCATGCAGTGATGTCAATGCAATTGGCGCTTGCTTACTATCTATCGTGTGCATGCTCCATTGCATGTGGCGCAAGCTTTATGTATTTTTTTTTGAATTTTGAATTTTATACTTATAAATAAATGAAATAAATAGGTAAATGAAAAATACTTAATAATATTATGATATAAAGTTAAAATACATAACAATTAACAAGAAAATCAATGATCCGCCCTATTGAAATGTCCCCCTGTTCCACATCCTGGTGGATTTGCCTGTCTTCGAGGTCTCCCACGATTTTCCTGAGGTGTTTGGGGTCTTTGAGTGCTAACATGATGCAATGGTGGTTGGTGTGAAGGTCCGGTGGAAGGAACAACGGTATTCGATAAATTTTGCATTATTTCTCCCAAATAGTTAGGGGTGTTACCGCCAACGACGCTGCCGTAATTGAGTTCGGTGCCCATGTTGTCATAGTTGGGTCGTTGTGGTTGGGTGGTTTGTGGACGACATGGTTGCCCGAATTGGGACATTGAATCGTTTTGGAAAAGAAGCAATGGTTCATGTGGTGTAATAAAGTCAAACAATGGTTGGGTGTTATGGCGTTGGGATGTTTGGGTGTTCATAAGTGGAAGGCTATGATGGGATGAGATTAAATCATATGAATCATCCGGGCAATAGACAGATGTGGTGGTTACGTATGTTTGTTGGTGGTCAGGGTTTGGTTCCTGCTTTTGAGTTTGGGTGTGTGACATGAATTGGTTGCGTGGTTAGGTGTTTGATCGTTGGGTGTATAAGGTAGGGTGATGGTGTGAGGTTGGTCATTGGGTTTGGGTGGGTTGACATTGTTCTTGGGCGGGGATTTGTTATTGGGTGTTTGATGATAAAGCTCGTTGGCATGGATCAATCAAATACCTTGGCTCAGACACAAACTGCGACGTGTTAATCGACCTAAACCATACCATACAATGTTGAGTTGGTCTAGCACCATGTATGATTGGTTCGTTTAAGATGTGTTGTCGTCGATTCCTCCAATGATGGCACATATCTTTTGCAAAGTCTCTCCAATAAGAATAATCCCATTGGCCATCGACTCTTTGTTGATGCCAATCTCCTAAACCCGTCGGAGGTTCTGGAATTTGTTGTTGCATGCCGAACTGCAATTTTACACGGTCACTATGGTACATCCTCGAAGATATGGTTCTATCAAAGGATCGTGTGGAACATATTCATGTACATGACATCGAAATCTCTTTGGGTCCTAACAAAATATAAGTAAGAAATAAGTAAGAATAAGTAATAAATAATAGATACATTTTGTTAGGAAATAAGAATAAGTAATAAACAATATAGAATAAGTAATAACATACAAATGTTGCAATATTATCGATTGTTCCTCGATGTTCATCACCCATGGTCAATAGAGACATATTGTCAACATAGGGTATGCATTAACAGAATATTCTTTCAAAACCTTGTGCAATCAATGAACTCTGTCTTCAAAGGCATCCGAAACCCACATATAACCGTTTTAGTGCAAGCAACCTATTTTAGGCTAGGGGCGTTGTTTGAGATCAAACGTTCCAAATGGAGTTCAGTGTTACAATCTGGGAAGTTGTTTAGTGATGCTTCATTGAAATTCATTAAAGAGGAAGTTGCCAAAACTAACACACGCGTGGTCACGGTGTTTGACCGTATAAAGGTTGGTACAATGTTGCTGAGTCAATAGATCACAATGAAGGAATGCTGATGGGACACTATCGAGTGGAACTAGATAGAGGTTGGTGCGACTACGGAAAGTTCCAAGCCTTTCGTATGCCATGCTCCCATGTCATAGCGGCATGTGCATAGGTTTGACAAGATTCTTCCAACTTACTATCCAATGTTTACAAAGTCATAAACCTTTGCAATGTTTACAAAATTAGCTTTTCGGTGGTAGCAAAGAAGGATTATTGGCCTGCATATCAAGGAGACACTCTCTGGCACAATGAAATAATGCGAAGAAAGAAAAAGGGTCGCCCAAACATCACCCATATTCGAATCGAAATGGATACGACGAACAAAATGGTTAGATTATGTAGTTCATGTCGCCAACCCGGTTATAATCGTACTAACTGTCCCAGTGTTGGAACAAGCACACCAAAATAATTTTAATTGTAACTCTTTTGCTTTATATTAAAAACAACATTCATTTCATATGATAAGCAGAACAAATACAATAATTAAACAACAACACAAGAAACTACAACAAATAAAATAACATCACAAACAAATACAACACAGAAACAACAGAACTATGCGATTACAACCATTAAAATAATTTTGTGAGAAGTATAAACCACCATGTGAACGTCTCTGTTAGTTTTAATATTGACCCAAAAACGAACTTCTCCATTTTGGTTGAACATCATATCAAGCCATTGAATTCTTCTGATCATTTCACCATCTACAATGTCTCCATCTAACCAACGATTCAAGGTCTTGTTAAGATGTTCGAACGTATCTACATTCCAAAGTCGGATCTTCATCGGAGGTTGCACTATTGAAAAGATTAAATAGGCATTTCTCTTGTGAATATAAGGACACAAGTATGAATATGCAGACATTTTAAAGAAAATTGAAGGAGATTGAAGAAAAATGAAAAGAGAGGGTAAGAAGTTGTGTGAAAAATTATGGGAGGGTGATGTTGTATTTATAGATGAGTGGCGGAGCAGTAGCCACATGCATTAGCACATACATAGAGTGCACTATGCATGCACCATTGCATGTGATACCTACACATGCATGCGCCATTGCACGTGACGCCTTCACATGCATGCATCATTGCACGTGACGCAAATGAATAAGATTTTCATTGGATGCGCCAATGCAACTAGCGCCCAGGTTAGATATTTTTTTTAAAAGTGGTTATTTTGATAAATATTTTAAAAAAATAGTTATTTTAGAATTTTAATTAAAAAAATGATTATTTAAAAAAAATCATTATATCTTCGTGACTAATGATACGAATATTTAAACAAATCAATTATAAATAACTTTTAATTTTTTAATAAAATTTGTTTTTTTCCATAAAAAAACAAAATTTAAATTTAAACTTAATTTTGGTACAGAATAGCATCGTGTCTAGGTCCAAAACTTTTTGAGTAAACCAAAAGGGTCCAAAGCTTTTGATTGAATTCCTCAACTTTTGAAAATGGTTCAGGAGAAGCAAATGACATAACTCTCTCTTATTAACTCTTCACTATCAAAACCCAAAACCCTTCTAAACTAAAAAAACCAACCATAAACTTTTAATTAAAATGTTATAGTTCCTTTAAATATCTAAAATTTCACCTTTAATCTTTTAAAAAAAAATTCAAAGAATAATTTTTATCATATTTTTTATCCACACTTTTGTTTCCTCCTACCAACATCCGTTAATAAAAGCTGACATGACATGTGGTAATGTTATCGTGGCAAAGATGCTGACATTTATGCCACATTTATAGAGACGGAAATTTTATCGCTAACATGAACATCATAAAGAAAAACTCAGAAAGCGTAGTTAATATGTAGCTAATCCGTAGCTAATTCCTTGTTAAAACACATCATTTTTTTGACATAGACTTTGTATTTTTTCATGATTTTTTTCAAGGACGTTTATCATATTATAATGATCTCAAAATTCAATCATATGTCAATGTTGCGTTGTTTTTATTTCATGGATAATTGACGCTTAAAATTTGTTTATTTATTTATCTAATGCCAAAAAAAATCTATTTTTTTCAGAAGAGATCCTTATAATATGATACACTAACATGAAAAAAAAAATTAAAGTATGCCGGCCTTTTTATAATCAATAGTGTTAAGTTTCTCATTTTGTCTCTGGAAAAAAAATGCATTTGTTGGTGTTTCGATCAAAAAATCAAAATAAATCAACACTTATTCAAAATATCATGAAAATTTACAGATGTTTTTTTTTTTACGTATTATGATATAAGTTCTTGCATAAGATTTGCGGAAAAATCAATCATATACGAACGCTTGCGTTGTTTTTTTCATATAAAATTAATGTTTAAAAAATTATATTTAATTAATTTCAATTAAAAAATAATCAAATTTTTGTGAGAAATCCTTATAATGTGATAAATTTTCTTGTAAAAAAATCATGAAAAAAATAAACAAAAGCTAAGTCATAATATGTGTTTGAATTAGCTTGGGATTAACTACGAATTTCTTATAGTTTATGAGTTTTTTTTATGATGTTTATATTAGCGACGGAATATCTATCACTATAATTTTAATTAATATAAATAATACAAAACAGTGACAAAATATCACATGACATCCATATTAATATCTTTATCACATTAGTCTTATCACTTGTCATGCCATATCGGTTTTTATTAATGGATGTTACGGATAAGAATAAAAAATATGGATGAAAAATTAAAAAAATCATTATTATTATTTTTTTAAAAGATTAAAAATAAAATCTAAAATATTCAAAAATACTAGCAACATATTTAACCTTTTAATTAATATTATTATTGGGTCCTATTATTTTAAAAGTTCGGTGGGTTGTTTAAAATTGTTTTAAAGATTATAAAGTGCATAATTATAAATAATTTAAAATTTTGAGAGTTTGTTTGATTTATTTTTGTTTGAATGTTTAATTACAAATAATTCATAAATTTAAACTCCTTTAAAAATTATTGATCGAGAATTATAAACTTAATATCATACTCAAAAAGATCGAGAATGTTTATAAAAATTTATTAAAAAATATAGAGAATAAAAAATAAAATAAAATAAAAGTGATAAGAAACTACATTGAAGCCCCTAATTTATTGAGTTGAGTTCAACTGCTACAACAGCTTCCACCAAAAACAGAAGGGACCTTATTATCCATAGCTACTGATGGTTTACTTTCACTTCCAATTTGGATTCCACGACTCTCATTCACCACATCAAAATTTCCATTTTCAATCCTTTTATATATTATTCCCGCTGTTTTTATGAACGCATCTTCAACATTTTCTGCACTTTTCGCCGAAACCTCCATGAACATCAAACCATTCTCCTTCGCAAACTTCTCGCCTTCTTCAGTACTTACAGCGCGCTTCTTACTGAGATCGGCCTTGTTTCCGATTAACATAAAGATCATATTTGAATTTGCATGTCGCTTCAAATCTTCTAACCAGCCAGCTATGTGATGAAATGTTTCTCTCCTTGTTATATCGTAAACCAGTAATGCACCTACTGCTCCTCTGTAATATGATGTTGTTATTGATTTGAATTTTTCTTGACCTGCTGTGTCCCATATTTGTAACCTGATTGGTTTGTTATTAATGTTGATCGTCCTCACACCGAATTCCACACCGATTGTTACGTCGTGGAAGGGTTGAAAGCGGTTGTCAGCGAAACGGATTAGAAGGCATGATTTTCCGACTCCTGTGTCTCCGATTATTATGTATTTGAAGATGTGTGAGTAAGACATTTTCTCTGTTAGGATTTTGCGAACGGGGAATAAAGAGGTGACAAAGGAGAAAGAAGAATACAGAGATATAAAAGTGAGGGACTGTGATGATTCAGTAAAGCGATGCACTATTTATAGGGATAAAAATCTAAGGGAAACTAATTAATAACAAACTAGCTATTTATAGGGATAAAAATCTTAGGGAAACTAATTAATAACAAACTAAGCTAATCTTATTCAGAATACTCTCTTATTCAGAATACTCGAGGATAAATCAAGATATTCGGAACTAAACGATAATTCAAAAGTATTTTCAAAAAAGAAATTGATAATTCAAGATATAAGATTAAGTTGGAGACAGGGAAACGATGTAGAGAAAATTATGGAATAAGTATAACTTTTAGGTTAAGCTAATCTTATTCAGAATACTCGGAGGATAAATCAAGATAATCGGAACTAAACGATAATTCAAAAGTATTTTCAAAAAAGAAAGTCATAATTCAAAACATTAATGAGAAATAAGATAAGATTAAGTTGGAGGCTGGGAATAATGTAGAGAAAATTATGGAATAAGTATAACTTTTAGGTTAAGCTAATCTTATTCAAAATACTCGGAGGATAAATCAAGATAATCGGAACTAAACGATAATTCAAAAGTATTTTCAAAAAAGAAAGTCATAATTCAAAATATTAATGAGAAAAAAGATAAGATTAAGTTGGAGGCTGGGAAACGATATAGAGAAAATTATGAAATAAGTATAACTTTTAGATTAAGCTAATCTTCTTCAAAATACTCGGAGGATAAATCAAAATAATCGGAACTAAACGATAATTCAAAAGTATTTTCAAAAAAGAAAGTGATAATTCAAAATACTATTGAGAAATAAGATAAGATTAAGTTGGAGGCTGGGAAACGATGTAAAGAAAATTATGGAATAAGTATAACTTTAGGTTTTATAATATATATATATTATATATATATATTATATATAATATATATATTATATATATATATATATATATATATATATATATATATATATATATATATATATATATATATATATATATATATATATATATATATATATATATATATATATATATATATATATAATCGCAAAGCAAGCACATCGGAACTGGTCTGGTAATAAACTTTAACAAGAGAACAAGCCGGCCCTGATCTTATGATCGGTGTCAAGAAACCATATAGGTAGTCACAATGGACGGTTATGAAATGCTTCCCCAACAGAGTCGCCAGCTGAAGCTAGCGGAAATATACCCGAACGCATCGCATGTTCGAACATATAACAGAGTCGCCATCAAACTTTATTTATTCCCGAACGATTGAAAACATCGATAAAACCTGGGGGAAAGAGATAACTGGGTAAGGAAGTCAGATATGCAAGGGGAAGGTATTAGCACCCCTTATATTCGTTGTACTCAGCGAGGATTATGACCTTCATGCCTACGTATCCTTATAGTGTAATAAGGAATTCAGAGTTCCGTAGTTCATAGAACTAATGGTGGGAAATGAAAGAAGAGTGATAAAGGTATGGTCTGAACCAAATGATTATATTGTTTAACTCCAAAAAGGGGTGAGATCTGAACCCAAATGACATTAATCAATATGTAGTATAGCGTGAAGCATTAACCACTATATGGTATGGCCGAAAAACAAAAATTAAGATTTTAGCACTCATCAAGACTAGTATCAGATAATGTAGGTTTCGCCTACGCGAGGTGCATGTTCTATATTAGTAAGGTGCGATGGGATAATTGTAATATCCAACTGCTAAAACAATGGGTCAAACTTAACTAAACAAATTATAATAAGATTATATATGTTTAGAAGCAAGAGTTGGAAATGATCCATATGATGGATTGGAATAAGGAGTTATTCACCCAACTGAAATTTTCGAGAGTTGTATTAGATACAATTGGAAGGAGTTCCTACCTAAATAACCTAGTTTTGTGTAATCCGCCTACGCGGACTTAGAACAAAGTGAAATATGGATCTCGACCCACTAGAAAATCTTCCAACGGGATTTTCTGAATCAAATGATGAGGGTCATTTGTTTTGAGTAAAATAGTGGGAGCATATTTAATTAAAGAACTAATTAAATATGTCATTGATACTTATATTTTCATTAATCTCAACAAACATCTCTAACAAACATTTTGCGATCAATCCTTGACAAAGAAAAATTGTCTGGGACAAATTTTCTGGATTGGCACCGAAATCTGAGGATTGTCCTCAAACATAATAGAAAGCTGTATGTCTTGGAGAAACCTATTCCTAAAGAGGAACCTCCTAGTTCTGCACCTAAGGCAGAAATAGATGCTTATAAGAAGCATGTCGATGATGCCAATGAAACTGCTTGTCTCATGCTGGCTACCATGAACTCCGAGTTGCATGTTCAAAGTGTTCTTCAAAATTAGTTTGAATGTCTTAAAAAAATGGATTAGAAGTCTTTTATGAAATAGAATTAGGAATATTTTGTTTAATTTGTAAGCAAAAAATTAGAAGAAATTATGAAAATTAAGGGTATTATAAAAATAATAGTAACAAATGGTGGACTAGAAAATACCTAGTAACTAGAGGGGAAAATGGTCTTTCCTATATATCTTATATAAGCCCCTTTTTAGACCAAAACTCATATTTTTCCCATTCAGCATTAGTGTTACACGATTTTTGAGCTAGAAGGGGGCTTTAAGGATTGCATGAAAGTTGAATGGATCCATTCCACCATTCCAAGTCCAGGTTTAGATTCATAACTATTTTCCTTCATTCTAGAGTCACCATAGAGAGATTTGAGGAAAATTTCATCACCTAACTCATAGGAGTTTTTCCTTCCCTCCCTCTGAGGTGATTTTGTATAAGCTTCTAATCTTAGTTAGATATAAACTAGTAATTTCTTCCTATAAAAAATTAGATATAATGATTAATTTTATGATCAAGTTAGTATGTTTGAAACCCTAGGTTAGTTGAGAATGTGATGACTAGAAATTAAATGTTTTTGTATGATTTCTTAGCTACAAAATAATTATTGGTATAAATATAATCATTTGAAGAGTTTTAGTTGATTTGTGAATGTTCAATATTGAGAAAGGGGGGAAATAAACCATTGAACTTTTGTATAACTTCCTCTACATGCATTGTTTTGAGATGAAACTACAATCATTAGAAACTAGTCAGAATTTAGCTAGAAATATAATCAAATATGGTTTAGTTTGGTTATGGTATGATAGAAAACTGAACAAGTTCTTCAACATGAAATTCAGATATCCTGCTAGTTATTTTACTAATATTTTCACTTCAAATAATTGACAAGAAAACAAGGACATTTGCAAGGTGGTTTATAACAAAGTTAATCCCTCAATGTATGAGGAACTCCAAACAAATTTCTCCCCCACTATGGTTAGTCGGGCTATTCACGAACTAAAAGTAATGTGTCCCTAGGTCTAAATGGTATTCCATTTGCTTTCTACCATCACTATTGGGATATTGCCACTAACAACATCACTAACAGTGATATTAGAATCCACAACAATGAAGGTAATGTCAATGTTTATAATCTCAATTAAACTTATATCTACCTTAATCCTGAGACTAATCAGCCTATAAAGGCCACTGATTTTTCAGCTTATACCCTTATGCAACTAACTCTCAAAATTATCATCGGAACTATTTCTAATAGAATCAAACATATGATTAACATTATAATAAACCCTTATCATGGCCTTTACAAGTAACCTCCCACGAGTTCCTTCTTGAAACTCTCCTATATTTATGTCCGCTCTCCCAATAGCCACAATACACTGACATATTAGAAAAACATCAATGACATGGTTCACCCTAGCCGACTCCTCTTCCAGTATATCATGATGAGCTGGCATAGATGCACCCCCCTCTACATCTAGTGTCACATAAAGATGTGACACTATAATAAAACCATTGGATGTAGCAATATAAAGTACTCCATGATTGAGGAGCTGACACACTATGTGCATCCTCTAGGACCAGATGATCATGGTACTCCATAAATATCCTATCAACATCTCTATGGAGGACTGCGGAGGGAGCAACAATGGTTGAGACTCTAGGAATACCATGTTGATAGAAAAACTGACGCATAACTCACTCAGGTAGATGTGGATACATCAGTATTTATCCATAAGCCAACCATTAGGAGTAGAAGGATATTTCATCAAAGGGACATGTTTCACAGTGAACTCTGTACAATGTGAAGTTTATATCACTTGTTGCAATGCGGTCAAGATAAAATCGAAATGACTCAGTCGCCTGATTGCCTCTAAGCAGGTTGAAGGAGCAAGCGGTGGCAAAGCCTCTTTGTAGTCATCCATATATGCCCAGCCAGAGAGACATGAAAAGTGCTTAAGGATCCATGTTAGAAAAAGGTTTATATGAAATATTAGTAACGATGTTGCATAAGTATTATGAAATATTCGTAACACTAAAGGTGCAAATATATTACCATAAATAGCATGTTGTTTGCTGTCATTTTTCTAGTCTTCCATAATAAGCTTCTCCTAACTTGGAGTAGAGGTAAACCAAATAAGAGGCCCCTTATTTATACTCATGAATTCTCTCAAAGTCAATGAAGTATCTCATATAGACAACATCGACATAATATGCACTTTGTCCATAAATATGGATGTGCCAAAAAAATACATAAGGTATGACCTTAATGCACATACTCAATGATACACAATCCATGCATCATCACCATCAGCTTTAACTGTCATATCCAAGCGGTATCTGTATAACTTTTCCAGAAAGCTAAATCTGGCATGACATCCTCTAGTGTCATCTATCTCCTGTTGGTCATCACTTGGGTGAGCTCCCAAATATTTCACCACCATGTCCAGTGCATCAGGCCTAGTGATTCTAAAGAAGTTTAATAATCTTCCTATGATCGAAATATTTTAGAGGGATAACACGTCATCAAATGTGTTGGACATCTCACCGATCAGAAGATGAAATGATGACGTCTATGAGTGTTATCTCTCTATGAAAGAAGACAACAAATCATGGTTAAAACAAGTATACCCCGTCATGAATAAATCTTCCAGTCCAGATAGATGCATCCTTAAACCATGGTTCATTAGGCTTTTGGAGCTTCACAATCTTCCTACCGTGGTTGATACATTTTAACTACTCAAAATGTTGTAAGAAAATACATTATCGTCATAAATTTCAAATATTATAACACATATGTTTAAAAGAAAAAATAGAAATTTATTTTACCTCTCCATCTCACATGTACATGGCAGCATGTCCTGCATATATATAAAGTAGTGACGTGTCTGAGAGGCCTCCTAGAAAAACATCAGGAACAACAACCCCAAGTTGGAATTTTAGGGTAGCAAGTTAGACTTCTAGGGAAACAACAAGGGACACATGCCTCCGGGAAGACGATATCAGAGACATATGAACTTGATAAGATGATGTTTCTACATCAAATGAAGTGGCACCAAGGGCTGGACCCGAGGGTCTAGCATTTTCCTTCGAATGGAAGCATGGTGAGGCACTCTACTATGTCTCAATATTTATTGGTTGTCATACACTTTAACGTTAATTAAACTAGTAAAGTCATATCATAATAAAATCCCAACGACATAACAGGCAAAATTAAACAAGTTATGCATATTAGAAAAATACAAAAGTTAACTTCTGTATCCAGGCTAAACCAGAAAAACGCAGAAACGCAACATGCCCTAAGCTCTAAAATTCAAACTTCAAATAATATAAATGCATGCCTTACTAAATAACCTATTATGCATTTAACTATAATATAATGTATCATAAACAAACTATTATATGTGTTTAACTTCAAACTAATTAAAAACAAAAAGAAAATGAAAAACTTACCGAACGTGAGAAGTGGATGATTTCACATTGAATGGAGTGGAGTAGAGATTTAGAAATGCACTAGAATTGAGTGCAATGGAGTAAAACATGTGACAAGGCTTGAAAAATTATGAAAATGGAGTTTTCTCACGATACCTGTTTTAGATTATGAGTAAGTTTCTAAAATGAAGAAGGAAGAGGGGGCTCTTAACGCATTTATATAAATCAAATAGCTCCGAACATTAACCTTATTTAAAAATATGAACATTAACCTCCGAAAAAGATACAGAGATTAACATCCAGATTGTTTCAGCTATGTTTCTTAGCATCAGTTTGAGACTTAACTTGATTGTATTTTAGATGCGTACAAAGTTTAAGTTCTAAATTTTAAAAGCATTATTGATTTTTCACCATGGTGGGTGAAAACCCCTAAAAGTATGATGAGCCGCCTTCATTTGTCATTAGAAAAAAAAATAACACTAGAGACCATGTCCTAGTAGTCCACACCATCCAAAGAGAATCAATATTGTATCTGAATTAAAAAAAACTATTTCAATTTAATTTCTTAAGTAACCATAATTTCAAGTTATTTACCAAAATAACCATGTTTCATGCACATGTTTAAAGCATGCGCCAGTTGGGTTGGCGCATGCATTTTGTCATTGAGCAAAGGCGGCAATACCATTGACGCATGCATGCAGTGATGTCAATGCAATTGGCGCTTGCTTACTATCTATCGTGTGCATGCTCCATTGCATGTGGCGCAAGCTTTATGTATTTTTTTTGAATTTTGAATTTTATACTTATAAATAAATGAAATAAATAGGTAAATGAAAAATACTTAATAATATTATGATATAAAGTTAAAATACATAACAATTAACAAGAAAATCAATGATCCGCCCTATTGAAATGTCCCCCTGTTCCACATCCTGGTGGATTTGCCTGTCTTCGAGGTCTCCCACGATTTTCCTGAGGTGTTTGGGGTCTTTGAGTGCTAACATGATGCAATGGTGGTTGGTGTGAAGGTCCGGTGGAAGGAACAACGGTATTCGATAAATTTTGCATTATTTCTCCCAAATAGTTAGGGGTGTTACCGCCAACGACGCTGCCGTAATTGAGTTCGGTGCCCATGTTGTCATAGTTGGGTCGTTGTGGTTGGGTGGTTTGTGGACGACATGGTTGCCCGAATTGGGACATTGAATCGTTTTGGAAAAGAAGCAATGGTTCATGTGGTGTAATAAAGTCAAACAATGGTTGGGTGTTATGGCGTTGGGATGTTTGGGTGTTCATAAGTGGAAGGCTATGATGGGATGAGATTAAATCATATGAATCATCCGGGCAATAGACAGATGTGGTGGTTACGTATGTTTGTTGGTGGTCAGGGTTTGGTTCCTGCTTTTGAGTTTGGGTGTGTGACATGAATTGGTTGCGTGGTTAGGTGTTTGATCGTTGGGTGTATAAGGTAGGGTGATGGTGTGAGGTTGGTCATTGGGTTTGGGTGGGTTGACATTGTTCTTGGGCGGGGATTTGTTATTGGGTGTTTGATGATAAAGCTCGTTGGCATGGATCAATCAAATACCTTGGCTCAGACACAAACTGCGACGTGTTAATCGACCTAAACCATACCATACAATGTTGAGTTGGTCTAGCACCATGTATGATTGGTTCGTTTAAGATGTGTTGTCGTCGATTCCTCCAATGATGGCACATATCTTTTGCAAAGTCTCTCCAATAAGAATAATCCCATTGGCCATCGACTCTTTGTTGATGCCAATCTCCTAAACCCGTCGGAGGTTCTGGAATTTGTTGTTGCATGCCGAACTGCAATTTTACACGGTCACTATGGTACATCCTCGAAGATATGGTTCTATCAAAGGATCGTGTGGAACATATTCATGTACATGACATCGAAATCTCTTTGGGTCCTAACAAAATATAAGTAAGAAATAAGTAAGAATAAGTAATAAATAATAGATACATTTTGTTAGGAAATAAGAATAAGTAATAAACAATATAGAATAAGTAATAACATACAAATGTTGCAATATTATCGATTGTTCCTCGATGTTCATCACCCATGGTCAATAGAGACATATTGTCAACATAGGGTATGCATTAACAGAATATTCTTTCAAAACCTTGTGCAATCAATGAACTCTGTCTTCAAAGGCATCCGAAACCCACATATAACCGTTTTAGTGCAAGCAACCTATTTTAGGCTAGGGGCGTTGTTTGAGATCAAACGTTCCAAATGGAGTTCAGTGTTACAATCTGGGAAGTTGTTTAGTGATGCTTCATTGAAATTCATTAAAGAGGAAGTTGCCAAAACTAACACACGCGTGGTCACGGTGTTTGACCGTATAAAGGTTGGTACAATGTTGCTGAGTCAATAGATCACAATGAAGGAATGCTGATGGGACACTATCGAGTGGAACTAGATAGAGGTTGGTGCGACTACGGAAAGTTCCAAGCCTTTCGTATGCCATGCTCCCATGTCATAGCGGCATGTGCATAGGTTTGACAAGATTCTTCCAACTTACTATCCAATGTTTACAAAGTCATAAACCTTTGCAATGTTTACAAAATTAGCTTTTCGGTGGTAGCAAAGAAGGATTATTGGCCTGCATATCAAGGAGACACTCTCTGGCACAATGAAATAATGCGAAGAAAGAAAAAGGGTCGCCCAAACATCACCCATATTCGAATCGAAATGGATACGACGAACAAAATGGTTAGATTATGTAGTTCATGTCGCCAACCCGGTTATAATCGTACTAACTGTCCCAGTGTTGGAACAAGCACACCAAAATAATTTTAATTGTAACTCTTTTGCTTTATATTAAAAACAACATTCATTTCATATGATAAGCAGAACAAATACAATAATTAAACAACAACACAAGAAACTACAACAAATAAAATAACATCACAAACAAATACAACACAGAAACAACAGAACTATGCGATTACAACCATTAAAATAATTTTGTGAGAAGTATAAACCACCATGTGAACGTCTCTGTTAGTTTTAATATTGACCCAAAAACGAACTTCTCCATTTTGGTTGAACATCATATCAAGCCATTGAATTCTTCTGATCATTTCACCATCTACAATGTCTCCATCTAACCAACGATTCAAGGTCTTGTTAAGATGTTCGAACGTATCTACATTCCAAAGTCGGATCTTCATCGGAGGTTGCACTATTGAAAAGATTAAATAGGCATTTCTCTTGTGAATATAAGGACACAAGTATGAATATGCAGACATTTTAAAGAAAATTGAAGGAGATTGAAGAAAAATGAAAAGAGAGGGTAAGAAGTTGTGTGAAAAATTATGGGAGGGTGATGTTGTATTTATAGATGAGTGGCGGAGCAGTAGCCACATGCATTAGCACATACATAGAGTGCACTATGCATGCACCATTGCATGTGATACCTACACATGCATGCGCCATTGCACGTGACGCCTTCACATGCATGCATCATTGCACGTGACGCAAATGAATAAGATTTTCATTGGATGCGCCAATGCAACTAGCGCCCAGGTTAGATATTTTTTTTAAAAGTGGTTATTTTGATAAATATTTTAAAAAAATAGTTATTTTAGAATTTTAATTAAAAAAATGATTATTTAAAAAAAATCATTATATCTTCGTGACTAATGATACGAATATTTAAACAAATCAATTATAAATAACTTTTAATTTTTTAATAAAATTTGTTTTTTTCCATAAAAAAACAAAATTTAAATTTAAACTTAATTTTGGTACAGAATAGCATCGTGTCTAGGTCCAAAACTTTTTGAGTAAACCAAAAGGGTCCAAAGCTTTTGATTGAATTCCTCAACTTTTGAAAATGGTTCAGGAGAAGCAAATGACATAACTCTCTCTTATTAACTCTTCACTATCAAAACCCAAAACCCTTCTAAACTAAAAAAACCAACCATAAACTTTTAATTAAAATGTTATAGTTCCTTTAAATATCTAAAATTTCACCTTTAATCTTTTAAAAAAAAATTCAAAGAATAATTTTTATCATATTTTTTATCCACACTTTTGTTTCCTCCTACCAACATCCGTTAATAAAAGCTGACATGACATGTGGTAATGTTATCGTGGCAAAGATGCTGACATTTATGCCACATTTATAGAGACGGAAATTTTATCGCTAACATGAACATCATAAAGAAAAACTCAGAAAGCGTAGTTAATATGTAGCTAATCCGTAGCTAATTCCTTGTTAAAACACATCATTTTTTTGACATAGACTTTGTATTTTTCATGATTTTTTTCAAGGACGTTTATCATATTATAATGATCTCAAAATTCAATCATATGTCAATGTTGCGTTGTTTTTATTTCATGGATAATTGACGCTTAAAATTTGTTTATTTATTTATCTAATGCCAAAAAAAATCTATTTTTTTCAGAAGAGATCCTTATAATATGATACACTAACATGAAAAAAAAAATTAAAGTATGCCGGCCTTTTTATAATCAATAGTGTTAAGTTTCTCATTTTGTCTCTGGAAAAAAAATGCATTTGTTGGTGTTTCGATCAAAAAATCAAAATAAATCAACACTTATTCAAAATATCATGAAAATTTACAGATGTTTTTTTTTTTACGTATTATGATATAAGTTCTTGCATAAGATTTGCGGAAAAATCAATCATATACGAACGCTTGCGTTGTTTTTTTCATATAAAATTAATGTTTAAAAATTATATTTAATTAATTTCAATTAAAAAATAATCAAATTTTTGTGAGAAATCCTTATAATGTGATAAATTTTCTTGTAAAAAAATCATGAAAAAAATAAACAAAAGCTAAGTCATAATATGTGTTTGAATTAGCTTGGGATTAACTACGAATTTCTTATAGTTTATGAGTTTTTTTTATGATGTTTATATTAGCGACGGAATATCTATCACTATAATTTTAATTAATATAAATAATACAAAACAGTGACAAAATATCACATGACATCCATATTAATATCTTTATCACATTAGTCTTATCACTTGTCATGCCATATCGGTTTTTATTAATGGATGTTACGGATAAGAATAAAAAATATGGATGAAAAATTAAAAAAATCATTATTATTATTTTTTTAAAAGATTAAAAATAAAATCTAAAATATTCAAAAATACTAGCAACATATTTAACCTTTTAATTAATATTATTATTGGGTCCTATTATTTTAAAAGTTCGGTGGGTTGTTTAAAATTGTTTTAAAGATTATAAAGTGCATAATTATAAATAATTTAAAATTTTGAGAGTTTGTTTGATTTATTTTTGTTTGAATGTTTAATTACAAATAATTCATAAATTTAAACTCCTTTAAAAATTATTGATCGAGAATTATAAACTTAATATCATACTCAAAAAGATCGAGAATGTTTATAAAAATTTATTAAAAAATATAGAGAATAAAAAATAAAATAAAATAAAAGTGATAAGAAACTACATTGAAGCCCCTAATTTATTGAGTTGAGTTCAACTGCTACAACAGCTTCCACCAAAAACAGAAGGGACCTTATTATCCATAGCTACTGATGGTTTACTTTCACTTCCAATTTGGATTCCACGACTCTCATTCACCACATCAAAATTTCCATTTTCAATCCTTTTATATATTATTCCCGCTGTTTTTATGAACGCATCTTCAACATTTTCTGCACTTTTCGCCGAAACCTCCATGAACATCAAACCATTCTCCTTCGCAAACTTCTCGCCTTCTTCAGTACTTACAGCGCGCTTCTTACTGAGATCGGCCTTGTTTCCGATTAACATAAAGATCATATTTGAATTTGCATGTCGCTTCAAATCTTCTAACCAGCCAGCTATGTGATGAAATGTTTCTCTCCTTGTTATATCGTAAACCAGTAATGCACCTACTGCTCCTCTGTAATATGATGTTGTTATTGATTTGAATTTTTCTTGACCTGCTGTGTCCCATATTTGTAACCTGATTGGTTTGTTATTAATGTTGATCGTCCTCACACCGAATTCCACACCGATTGTTACGTCGTGGAAGGGTTGAAAGCGGTTGTCAGCGAAACGGATTAGAAGGCATGATTTTCCGACTCCTGTGTCTCCGATTATTATGTATTTGAAGATGTGTGAGTAAGACATTTTCTCTGTTAGGATTTTGCGAACGGGGAATAAAGAGGTGACAAAGGAGAAAGAAGAATACAGAGATATAAAAGTGAGGGACTGTGATGATTCAGTAAAGCGATGCACTATTTATAGGGATAAAAATCTAAGGGAAACTAATTAATAACAAACTAGCTATTTATAGGGATAAAAATCTTAGGGAAGAGTGCCTTCTCCTTGGGCCTTCTTCAACTGCTTCCCATATACCTTCTCCTTGGGCCTCAAGATGTGCCTTCATTCTTATTTTCCAGAAATCGAAATATTCTCCGGAGAAGAGTGGGGGCTTGTTGCTACTTCCACCATCTTTGAAAACCGGATTTATGCTTGCGGAAGCCATGCTGGATCTCTAGGAACAAGTTACCTATAACTTGCTCTGATGCCAAATGTAAGTTGTAGATGCGCCTAAGAGGGGGGGTGAATTAGGTGGTAAAAAAATTCTTCGATCTAGATTCCGGTTTTTGGTTATTTTTGATTAAGTGCGGAAAATAAAAATGCGGAAAGTAAACGACACCGGAAATTATAGTGGTTCCCTTCACAATCCGAAGGTACATCCACTCCCCTTTCACACGAAAGAGAATTCACTATAGTTAGAAATGGTACAGCCTATTCACACAACCGGTGATGCCTACTATCTAACCTATAGACAAACAAGTGTATGAAGAACAATCCTCTTCAACACCGACCCTTGTGTCCAACAATCCTGGATCACAAGTCAATACAGAAATAATTCTATGAATAATTTTAACAAAGATGTAGTGTTATCAATCTTCTCTTGATTGATCTTCTCCTTAGATAAATAAGCCACTCAAAAGATAATATGCAAGTGTTCAACAAAAGAATGAGATGAAAATTTTATTAAGAACACTTTCAAAAATATTTGTGGAAAAATATGAGAGAGTGATTTATTTGAAGTTTGTATGAAAATTCTTGGAGGTGAAAATTCATTTTGAAAATTCAATAATTTATATTGCCAAAAATACCTTTTCAAAGAGGTATCATTTCCCTCATGAACATTGATGAAAAGATATAATTTTTCAAAGCCATTTTTGCTGTAACGAACAGTGTTAACCGGTTAACCATATGGGTTAACCGGTTAACGCATGCAAACGTTAACAAAGAATTTGAAAATTGGGGCTGTTAACCGGTTAACCCATATGGTTAACCGGTTAACACTGTTGAAATGCAGAAAAATACTTAAAAATAAATGTGTCTTGCATTTCAAGGTGTTAACAAATGGTTATGTTGAAAGATGAAAATGCAGATCATAATTGTTGAACACTTGTATACTAATCTAAGAGTGAGTTAGATATACCTAAGAAGTGAATCAACAATCTTGCCAAATGGTGTCTTGAAAATGAAGCTTGATCAAAAATGCATATGAGGCTTTGGATACTTGATGCTTGAGATAACTTTGTAGCTCTTCTCTTTTTGCATTGATGCAAGTTGTCTTCATCAAAATACTTCTTGGATTGAAGCTTGCTTCTACAATCTCCCCCTTTTTGATGATGACAACCACTTTGAGATAGATGCAGAAAGTGGAGTTTCTCTAAGATGATTTCTCCCCCTGAATTTAAGAACTCCCCCTAAATGAGAGGCATACAACAATTCTGCATAGAAAACCATTAGAGAAACAAGTCTTCTCCCCCTTTGTCATTAGCAAAAAGGAAGAGACTTAAGGAAAAAGCATACAAGTAAACATACATTTTGCGATTATCAGATAAACATTGAATCACAAGGTATGACAGAATAAAAATGGATTTAAAAGTTAAGTGTTTGGTAGACATGACAAGCATAAACATAGTTTAACAATAAAAACACTAGGACATCATATAACAGAAAACATAAACAAAGAAAAAACATAGTGCTTTATTCTTCTTCCGAACCGGCCTCATCCTCCTCGCCATCCGCTTCAATACCGTCATCACCTTCATCATCTTCTACGGGAAGGTTGCGGGAACTCAATACTAGGTTCCGAAGACTCTTGATAGCACGGGTGGTCTCACGGTGGTGGTTCATCATGGTAGTATAGAGAAACTCATTGGTAATGCCACCTTCCGGAATAGGGAAGTTTGAAGAGGAGGAGCCATCATCATATTTGTAGGAGCCGTCGTTGCTTTGAATAATTCCAGTATTTTTCATGATGGTAACGCCGTTGATTTCATTTGCTGTAGTGGTCATAGCCAAAAAAGGTTCTCGCCCGATTTCCATATCTGTGAGTTCCAAAATCCTTGAGATAAGGCGACCGTATGGCAGCCTTGTCTTGAGAGAAAGTTGCTGTCGCAGATGATACAACATGGTGGGCAGCCAATTAACTCGGATCTTGTTCTTCACTGCAAACAGAACTTGCATTTCCAAATCATTGATTTGAGACAGGTTGGAATCCTTGGGCAGCAGGACATGGCAGATAACATAATGCAGCATACGATCGTCAACCGACAGATTCTTAGCATAGCAAAGTATGCGAGAAGTGCGCTGTCCCGACACAACCACCTCCCTGGGAAATCTGCAGATAGAGTAGTAGTATTCCATCTTATCATACTGAGCCCATTTTCCTTCCTCATAATTAACACCTTTTCGTAGGAAAAAACCTGAATATGGAATCTTAAGAGACGCAGCCAACGTCCCAAGGTCGGTAACAATTTCACAGTCTCTAACAGTTGCAGACAACATGTGTTGTTCATCAGTATTTAGATTTAAAGTAAAATGATTCAGAAAGGATTTTACCAAGTCAGTGTAAATTTTCCCATTATCAGTGATGAACTCATGCAATCCTTGAAACTTCAACAACTCAGGAAAAGAGAAAGTAGTGAAGGATTTGAGATTCACATACTTACCCTTAAGCAGATGTCGAACCCTGACCTTGAAGTCCATTCTCCTTTTCTTGGCAGTTTCCATTTTCAACTCTTCCTCTTCACTGCTAGAAGATGAGACAGGAGCCTTTCCCATTCTTGGTGGAGCCATGAAGAAGATGAAGATTCTAGGGTTTAGAGATGGATTTTCGGAAAAGGGGTTTGAGAGTTATGAAAGTTGAATGTAAAGAGATGAAGGGTTTATGGTGAGTAATGAGGGAGGAGAGAGTTATGAGGAGTAGGTGAAGGAACAAAGCACATGCAATGAACATAAACCCAAAAAAATATAAAACATTTAATTAAAACGTTCTGTATTTTAAAACGAAAAACAGAGTTGCTGTTGGGAGGCGTTAACCGGTTAACCTATACCGTTAACCGGTTAACGGACTGAATTTTTCAAAAAATAGAAAAAAAACAGCAGCTCCGTTAGGAAGAATCGGGAAAAAATATTTTCAAAATTTTTGCACAAAGTGTTAGCACTTATCAATACGCAACTTTCGATTTAAAAATATTTTAAAAAGGATAATATTTGGACATGCGAAAGTAAGAAAAACGGAAAACGGCGAAAAAGAAGTGCTAGCATGCATAACATAAAAATTGAAAGTAAGCACATTTTTAGCAACTATACCACATAACAAGTAATTTGAAGACAAGGTTAGATGTCACCTTCATTGAGAATACCGAGTTCTCGCCGAATTTTGAAGAATTGCTCTTTAGCCAATGGTTTTGTGAATATGTCAGCGAGTTGGTTATGTGTATCCACGAACGTAACATCTACATCTCCGTTAAGCACGTGATCTCGGAGGAAATGATGTCGGATATCTATGTGCTTCGTCCTTGAATGCATGACCGGGTTCTTTGTGATGTTGATGGCACTTGTGTTATCGCATCGAAGAGGAATGCAGCCGAGGTCTATACCAAAATCCAGAAGTTGTTGCTTGAGCCATAAAATTTGTGCACAACAACTGCCTGCTGCAATGTACTCTGCTTCGGCCGTGCTAAGTGCGACACATGCTTGCTGTAACACCCCGATAATAATAAAATAATTATTTAAAGTGAGTTAATAATATATTTATTAATTTAATTAAATAATTGGAAATTTTATTATTATTATTATTGAAAAATATATAAGTTGGAATAAGGAAAAAGGGTTTCAGGATTGGTAAAGAGTTTTCACGTGAAACAGAGAAGCGGCTGAAAGGTGAAAGGTGGAGAAAAGGCAAAGAGGAAGAGCTAGAGAGCAAAGGTTGAAGAACGGAAAAGCTTGAAGCTCAAAGAATTGTCGGATTATCTCAGGTAAGGGGGGGTTTATCGTCGTTTAATGGGTATTATAGATTAACATGTAATGGGTAGTGATAAACCGTGGAATTGACCCTAATTGGGATTTAGAATGCTGAGAAAATTGTGATGATTAAGTTGTATGAAAACTGAAATTGAATCGATAATTGTATGTGTCGTGATTTTCCGATAATGTAGCTTTTTACGGAATTGGAATCGGAGGTCCGGAAGTCCTCCAACGGCGGAAAATGCGGAGAATTCTGCATTCTGCCTTGTGTTAGCGCAGGGACTGCTGTTTTGCCTGCGTTAACCGGTTAACCCAGGGTGTTAACCGGTTAACACTGTTATATTTTGTAAAAAATGTGCTGTTTTGCCTGCGTTAACCGGTTAACCCGGGGCGTTAACCGGTTAACACTGTTGCAGAGTGGGAAAATTGATATTTTTAATGTTGTGAACATAATTGGTGAATTGCCTAGGTTGGTATGTGACATAGTAGGGATTGAGTTATGTTATGAAGTAATATTGTAGTAAATTTTGATGAGTGATTCTGTTGGGTTATGTTATGAAGTGTTGATATAAATATGTGGATAAGTTGTGTTAAAGTTGTTGAAAATACTGAGTTGTAGGCTTGATGAGCCAAAGTTGATTATAAGTTGATTATGTTGAAAACTTTGTTGTGTTGCTATTAAGATTATGTTGTCGAAAGTTTAAAGTCGTGTATGCCATGTACATTTCATATGCATTAAGTCGGAGCTTTGCTCACACCACGTTGGCCTGGATTGGCAAAAAGTCGGAGCTTTGCTCACACCACGTTGGCCTGGATTGGCAAAAATCGGAGCTTTGCTCACACCACGTTGGCCTGGATTGGCAAAATTTTAAGTTGAAAGTTGAAGGCTTATGCCTTGATGCCCACTAAAATGGCAATGATTTTAAGTTGGGAGTTTTACTCCGA
Source organism: Lathyrus oleraceus (assembly GCF_024323335.1). Lineage (NCBI taxonomy): Eukaryota > Viridiplantae > Streptophyta > Magnoliopsida > Fabales > Fabaceae > Lathyrus > Lathyrus oleraceus. The sequence continues at coordinate 435,304,505 of NC_066582.1, read as the reverse complement.
ATGGTACCACATGCATGAAGAGTCGAGTCTCATTTGAGTTGCATTTTATGTTGTTATTGAGTTGCATTGTTTGTCGTTATTGAGTTGCATTTTACGTTGTTATTGAGTATGATATTTGAGTTGATGTGCCGTTACTAAATGCATGATATGATTAGGGTGATTAACGTGTAAATTTACTTAACATAACATGATAAATTATAATGTTTGTTATATCGATTGAGGAACTCACCCTTACAACTATTTTTCAGGTAATGAGCAGTGAGTGAGTAGAAGCTAGTGCCTGGAGTCTAGTGTAGTCTACGTAGTGGGTCGTGCTCTGATAGATGTAACATCAGGACGGGATGTTTTAATTGTTTATTGTTGATTGTTGAACCTTTTTACCTGTAAAACGTTATATGTTTAAATGGTTGGTTGATTCTATCCGCTGCGAATTTTGCAAAAATGTTGTTTTGATTAAATAAAGAGCATGACAGTTATTATGGTGCGAAATGTTGTGTGACACCCTTGGTGCATGATTACTCTGATATATATATATTTGTTGTTGTTATTAAATATTTGGGGTATTTTAGAAGGGTGTTACATTAGTGGTATCAGAGCAGGTCGGTCTGTCCGGCCAGTTGTCGTGTCGTACTGTCTAACAATTGTGTAATTGTTACTAGTCTAACTTTTAAGTTGTGTTGTAGTGATAAGTTGAAATGGCTGGAAGGAATGACGCTGCAATGGCTGCCGCAATGCAAGCAATGGCACAAGCTGTGCAGAACTTGCCAAATGCTGGTGGAGATGCTGGATCACGTAGCTTGGCGACTTTTCAGAGAGAGAATCCGCCGGTGTTTAAAGGGAAGCATGGTCCAGATGCAGCCTTGGGATGGTTGAAAGAGATTGAGAGAATCTTCCGTGTTATGGATTGCACTCCAGCTCAGAAGGTTCGGTATGGTACTCACATGCTAGCAGTCGAAGCTGATGACTGGTGGCTAGAGACTCACGAGAGGTTGACCGTGGCAGGTGAAGCCATTACTTGGGATGTATTCCGTAGGGAATTCATGAGAAAGTATTATCCGGAAGATGTCCGTGGTAAGAAGGAAATTGAGTTCCTTGAGCTGAAGCAAGGAAGCATGTCTGTCACTGATTATGCTGCGAAATTTGTGGAGCTGTCCAAATTTTATCCTCATTACACTGGTGCTGATGCTGAATTTTCAAAGTGCATCAAGTTTGAAAACGGACTGCGCTCTGAAATTAAGAAGGCTGTTGGGTATCAGAAGATACGCATTTTTACTGAATTGGTTGATAGCTGCAGGATATTTGAAGAAGACAATAATGCTCATTACAAGATTGTCAGTGACCGCAGAGGCAAGCAACATCAAAATCGTGGCAAGCCGTATGATGCTCCAGCTGGAAAAGGGAAGCAAAGAGCTGCTCCGACTCAGAGGGCTAGTGGGGGAGGTGCTCCTGCTGGTATAGTTTGCTTCAAATGTGGTCAGGCTGGTCATAAGAGTAATGTATGCACTGCTGAAGTAAAGAGGTGTTTTCGCTGTGGTAAGATTGGTCATGCAATAGCTGATTGCAAGCACAAGGAAGTGATTTGTTTTAATTGTGGCGAAGAAGGGCATATTGGAAGTCAGTGTCAGAAGCCAAAGAAATCTCAGACGGGGAGGGTGTTCGCATTGACCGGAACTCAAACCTCCAGTGAGGACAGACTTATCCGAGGTACGTGTTATATTAATGGCTTTCCTCTTGTAGCTATTATTGACACAGGTGCGACTCATTCCTTTATATCTTTGGATTGTGCTGTGAAATTTAAGTTAGAGATATCTGAGATGCTTGGTAGTATGGTAATTGATACTCCTGCGAAGGGTTCAGTGACTACTACTTCGGTTTGTTTAAACTGTCCTTTGAGTATTTTTGGTAGAGACTTTGGGATGGACCTAGTGTGTCTTCCACTAGCGCAGATTGATGTTATTCTGGGTATGAACTGGTTGGTGTTTAACCGAGTTTCTATCAATTGTTTTGATAAGACTGTGGTCTTTCCTGAGAGTGAGGAAGGAAAGAGTTTGTTTCTATCAGCAAGGCAAGTGAATGAAGAAGTAGCTGATGGGGCAGAGTTGTTTATGCTGTTAGCGACTTTGGAGGCTAAAGATAAACTGGTGATTGGCGATCTAGCCGTGGTGTGTGATTTTCCTGATGTGTTTCCGGAAGAGGTGAATGAATTGCCGCCAGAGCGTGAAGTTGAGTTTTCGATTGATTTGGTACCTGGTACTAGACCGATATCGATGGCTCCGTACCGTATGTCTGCTGTTGAGTTAACTGAATTGAAGAGTCAGTTGGAAGATCTGTTGGATAAGAAATTTATTCGTCCGAGTGTGTCACCGTGGGGTGCACCAGTGCTATTGGTTAAGAAGAAAGAAGGTACTATGAGGTTGTGTGTGGACTACAGGCAACTGAATAAAGTGACGATCAAGAATCGGTATCCTCTGCCGAGGATTGATGATTTGATGGATCAGTTGGTTGGTGCAAGTGTGTTCAGCAAAATAGATTTGAGATCTGGGTATCATCAGATCCGTGTGAAAACCGAGGATATTCAGAAGACTGCTTTCAGAACAAGGTATGGACATTATGAGTATTCTGTAATGCCTTTTGGTGTGACTAATGCGCCTGGAGTATTTATGGAGTATATGAATAGGATTTTCCATCCGTACCTAGACAAGTTTGTGGTGGTGTTTATTGATGACATTTTGGTGTATTCGAAATCTGAAGAAGAGCATGCTGAGCAGTTGAGAGTGGTTTTAGAAGTTCTACGAGAAAAGAAGTTATTTGCTAAACTCTCTAAGTGTGAATTTTGGTTAGAGGAGGTTAGTTTTCTTGGTCATGTGATTTCAAAAGGTGGCGTTGCTGTTGATCCTTCTAAGATCGAAGCGGTGTCTAAGTGGGAAGCTCCGAAGTCTGTTGCTGAGATTCGAAGTTTCCTTGGATTGGCTGGTTATTATAGGAAGTTCATTGAGGGATTTTCTAAGTTGGCGTTACCGTTGACGATGTTGACTAGAAAGGGGCAAGCATTTGTTTGGGACTCAAAATGTGAAGAAGGTTTCCAAGAGTTAAAGAGAAGGTTGACTACTGCTCCTATTCTGATATTACCGAGTTCGTCAGAATCATTTGAAGTTTACTGTGATGCTTCATTGTTGGGTTTGGGTGGCGTGTTGATGCAGAATAAGCAGATTATAGCTTATGCTTCAAGACAGCTGAGGGTTCATGAGAGGAACTATCCGACGCATGATTTAGAGTTGGCAGCTGTGGTATTTGTTCTGAAGTTATGGAGGCATTACTTGTATGGGTCAAGATTTGAGGTTTTCAGTGACCATAAAAGTTTAAAGTATTTGTTTGATCAGAAAGAGCTGAATATGAGACAGAGAAGATGGTTAGAGTTTCTGAAGGATTATGACTTTGGTTTGAATTACCATCCGGGTAAAGCAAACGTAGTGGCTGATGCATTGAGTCGGAAATCATTACATGTGTCTATGCTAATGGTTAAGGAATTGGATTTAATTGAGCAGTTTAGAGACTTGAGTTTGGTGTGTGAGAGTACTCACAATAGTGTTAAATTGGGAATGTTGAAGTTGACAAGTGGTATTCTGGATGAGATCAGAGAGGGTCAGAAATCTGATATGCTTTTGGTTGATAAGTTGACTCTGGTGAATCAGGGTCGAAGTGGTGAGTTCAGAGTTGATGAAAATGGTATTTTGAAATTTGGTAGTCGGGTGTGTATTCCGGATGTTGCCGAACTTAAGAAGAGTATTCTTGAAGAAGGACATCGTAGTGGCCTGAGTATTCATCTTGGAGCTACTAAGATGTATCATGATTTGAAGAAGTTATTTTGGTGGCCGGGAATGAAGAGAGAAATTGCGAGTTTTGTTTATTCCTGTTTGACTTGTCAGAAGTCAAAGATTGAGCATCAGAAGCCGTCTGGGCTAATGCAACCGTTGGCTATTCCAGAGTGGAAGTGGGATAGTATCAGTATGGATTTTGTTTCTGGTTTGCCGAGGACAAATAAGAATTTTGAAGCCATTTGGGTGATTGTTGATAGATTGACGAAATCGGCTCATTTCATTCCGATCAGAATGGATTATCCGTTAGAGAGACTAGCCGAGTTGTATATTGAGAAGATTGTAAGTTTGCATGGTATTCCGTCGAGTATTGTTTCAGACAGAGATCCTAGATTTACATCGAAATTCTGGGAAGGTTTGCAGAAAGCTTTGGGAACTAAACTTAGATTGAGCTCTGCATATCACCCGCAGACTGATGGCCAGACTGAGAGGACGATTCAGTCATTGGAGGATCTTTTGAGAGCTTGCGTTTTGGAAAAGGGAGGTGCTTGGGATTGTTATTTACCTTTGATTGAGTTTACCTACAACAATAGTTTTCATTCGAGCATTGGTATGGCACCGTTTGAAGCTTTGTATGGTAGGAGATGTCGGACACCTTTGTGTTGGTATGAGTCCGGTGAGAGTGCTGTGGTTGGACCGGAGATTGTTCAACAGACTACAGAAAAGATTAAGATGATTCAGGAGAAGATGAGAATTGCTCAAAGTCGTCAGAAGAGTTATCATGATAGGAGGAGGAAATCACTTGAGTTCCGAGAGGGAGATCACGTGTTTCTTCGTGTTACTCCGATAACTGGGGTTGGTCGAGCTTTGAAGTCAAAGAAGTTGACACCTCGATTTATTGGTCCTTATCAGATTTTGGAGAGGATAGGAGAGGTAGCCTATCGTATCGCTTTACCGCCGTCACTTGCGAATTTGCATGAGGTTTTTCATGTGTCTCAGTTGAGGAGGTACATTCATGATCCGTCGCATGTGATCCAAGTAGATGATGTACAGGTGAGGGATAACCTGACTGTTGAAATATCGCCTATGAGGATCGAGGATCGAGAGTTGAAGCAGTTGCGGGGTAAAGAGATTGCCTTGGTGAAGGTAGCTTGGGGAGGACCAGCAGGTGGCAATGTGACTTGGGAACTGGAGAGTAAGATGAAGGAGTCTTATCCGGAGTTATTCGCTTGAGGTATGTTTTCGAGGATGAAAACTCTTTTAGTGGGGGAGAGTTGTAACACCCCGATAATAATAAAATAATTATTTAAAGTGAGTTAATAATATATTTATTAATTTAATTAAATAATTGGAAATTTTATTATTATTATTATTGAAAAATATATAAGTTGGAATAAGGAAAAAGGGTTTCAGGATTGGTAAAGAGTTTTCACGTGAAACAGAGAAGCGGCTGAAAGGTGAAAGGTGGAGAAAAGGCAAAGAGGAAGAGCTAGAGAGCAAAGGTTGAAGAACGGAAAAGCTTGAAGCTCAAAGAATTGTCGGATTATCTCAGGTAAGGGGGGGTTTATCGTCGTTTAATGGGTATTATAGATTAACATGTAATGGGTAGTGATAAACCGTGGAATTGACCCTAATTGGGATTTAGAATGCTGAGAAAATTGTGATGATTAAGTTGTATGAAAACTGAAATTGAATCGATAATTGTATGTGTCGTGATTTTCCGATAATGTAGCTTTTTACGGAATTGGAATCGGAGGTCCGGAAGTCCTCCAACGGCGGAAAATGCGGAGAATTCTGCATTCTGCCTTGTGTTAGCGCAGGGACTGCTGTTTTGCCTGCGTTAACCGGTTAACCCAGGGTGTTAACCGGTTAACACTGTTATATTTTGTAAAAAATGTGCTGTTTTGCCTGCGTTAACCGGTTAACCCGGGGCGTTAACCGGTTAACACTGTTGCAGAGTGGGAAAATTGATATTTTTAATGTTGTGAACATAATTGGTGAATTGCCTAGGTTGGTATGTGACATAGTAGGGATTGAGTTATGTTATGAAGTAATATTGTAGTAAATTTTGATGAGTGATTCTGTTGGGTTATGTTATGAAGTGTTGATATAAATATGTGGATAAGTTGTGTTAAAGTTGTTGAAAATACTGAGTTGTAGGCTTGATGAGCCAAAGTTGATTATAAGTTGATTATGTTGAAAACTTTGTTGTGTTGCTATTAAGATTATGTTGTCGAAAGTTTAAAGTCGTGTATGCCATGTACATTTCATATGCATTAAGTCGGAGCTTTGCTCACACCACGTTGGCCTGGATTGGCAAAAAGTCGGAGCTTTGCTCACACCACGTTGGCCTGGATTGGCAAAAATCGGAGCTTTGCTCACACCACGTTGGCCTGGATTGGCAAAATTTTAAGTTGAAAGTTGAAGGCTTATGCCTTGATGCCCACTAAAATGGCAATGATTTTAAGTTGGGAGTTTTACTCCGAATGGTACCACATGCATGAAGAGTCGAGTCTCATTTGAGTTGCATTTTATGTTGTTATTGAGTTGCATTGTTTGTCGTTATTGAGTTGCATTTTACGTTGTTATTGAGTATGATATTTGAGTTGATGTGCCGTTACTAAATGCATGATATGATTAGGGTGATTAACGTGTAAATTTACTTAACATAACATGATAAATTATAATGTTTGTTATATCAATTGAGGAACTCACCCTTACAACTATTTTTCAGGTAATGAGCAGTGAGTGAGTAGAAGCTAGTGCCTGGAGTCTAGTGTAGTCTACGTAGTGGGTCGTGCTCTGATAGATGTAACATCAGGACGGGATGTTTTAATTGTTTATTGTTGATTGTTGAACCTTTTTACCTGTAAAACGTTATATGTTTAAATGGTTGGTTGATTCTATCCGCTGCGAATTTTGCAAAAATGTTGTTTTGATTAAATAAAGAGCATGACAGTTATTATGGTGCGAAATGTTGTGTGACACCCTTGGTGCATGATTACTCTGATATATATATATTTGTTGTTGTTATTAAATATTTGGGGTATTTTAGAAGGGTGTTACACTTGCTTCTTGCATGCCCACGATACTAGTGCATTCCCGAGAATATGACAGGTACCACTTGTGCTTTTTCTATCGGTCTTACAGCCTGCATAGTCAGCATCAGAATAACCAATCAAGGAACATGTACTACCTTTTGGATACCATAGTCCGACGTTCGTTGATCCTTTGAGATATTTCATAATCCTCTTCATGGCGGTGAGATGCGATTCCTTCGGGTTTGCTTGAAAGCGTGCACACAAACATACACTAAACATAATGTCAGGACGGCTTGCCGTCAAATATAGTAATGAACCAATCATACCTCGATATTTTGTAATATCTATTGACATTCCGGATTCATCTTGATCGACGTACGTTCCGGATCCCATAGGAGTGGACATCACTTTGCAACTATCCATATCAAATCTTTTCAATAATTCCTTGCAATACTTGGATTGGTTGATGAAGATGCCATCCTTGGTTTGCTTGATTTGTAGTCCAAGAAAATAGTTCAATTTTCCCATCATGGACATCTCGAATTCTCCTTGCATCATGGTTGAAAATTCTTCGCAAAGATCTTTATTTGTTGAACCGAAGATGATGTCGTCGACATAGACTTGAGCCAATAAGGTGTTACCCTTGATCTTCTTTATGAACAAAGTCTTGTCAACCTTTCCTTTTACAAAACCCTTTTCACATAGAAAGTTGCTGAGGCGGTCATACCACGCTCTCGGTGCTTGCTTTAAACCATATAGTGCTTTCTTCAACTTGTAAACATGTGAGGGGTTCTTGAAGTCTTCAAAACCCGGAGGTTGTTTGACGTAGACTTCTTCATTGATATAGCCATTTAGGAAAGCGCTTTTGACATCCATCTGAAACAATTGAAAGTTCATAGAACAAGCAAAAGCAAGTAATAATCGAATTGCTTCTAACCTTGCTACCGGAGCGAACGTCTCATCAAAATCAATTCCTTCTTGTTGGTTGTATCCTTGTGCGACCAATCTTGCTTTGTTACGAACTATGATCCCATTCTCATCAAGTTTGTTCTTGAAGACCCATCTTGTTCCAATGATGTGCTTGTTGTCCGGTCTTGGTACAAGACTCCAAACTTGATTTCTTTCGAATTGGTTGAGTTCTTCTTGCATTGCCACTATCCATTGATCGTCGCCTAAGGCTTCATCGACTTTGGTTGGTTCTATTTGAGACACAAAAGCCATGTTGAGACAAGCATCTTTGAGATTTAGTCGTGTTGCAACGCCTTGGCTAATATCACCAATAACTTTATCGATTGGGTGATCTCTATGAGTTTTCCATTCTTTCGGTAGATCATGATGTTCTTCAATGATTGGTGAGCCATCTCCTTGTGGAATGGATTGAACATTTGAAAGTTCCTTTTGTGATACATCTGTTATATCATCATCGTCATCAACAACAAGGTTATCCTCTTTCGAGGGGTTAGTTTCATCAAAACATACATGCGTTGATTCTTCAATAGTAAGAGTTCTTTTATTGAAAATTCTAAAAGCCTTACTAGAAAGGGAGTAGCCAAGGAAGATACCTTCGTCGGATTTCTCATCAAACTTACCAAGATTGTCCTTTCCATTGTTGAGGACAAAACATTTGCACCCAAAGATGTGAAAGAAAGATATATTGGGCTTCCTTCCTTTGAAAAGCTCATACGGAGTCTTTTTGAGAATCGGCCGAATGTTGACACGGTTGCTAACAAAGCATGCTGTGCTAACTGCGTCCGCCCAAAAATATTTAGGAAGGTTGGAGTCGCTGAGCATCGTTCTTGCGAGTTCCACCAAGGATCTGTTCTTTCTCTCTACGACACCGTTTTGTTGTGGTGTTCGTGGTGCGGAGAAGTTGTGGGAAATTCCGTGCTTTTCGCAGAATTCTTCAAAAAATGTATTTTGAAATTCTCCCCCGTGGTCACTTCTAATGGAGATTATTGAAAGAGACTTCTCATTCTGAATTTGTTTTGCATATTTTTTGAAAGCCTTGAAAGCATCGCTTTTCTGCACAAGAAACAAAGTCCACGTATATCTAGAGAAATCATCAACAATTACCAACCCGTAAACATTACCTCCGAAACTTTTTGTTCTTGATGGACCGAAGAGATCCATGTGCAAGAGTTGAAGTGGCCTCGACGAAGACACAACATTTTTGGATTTGAAAGTCGTCTTGGTTTGCTTTCCCTTTTGGCATGCGTCACACATCTTATCCTTGATGAACTTAATCTTTGGAAGACCAATGACAAGATCATGCTTTATTAATTTGTTCATGTGCTCCATGTGTATATGAGCGAATCTTTTATGCCATAGCCAAGCCTCGTTGTTGTTTGTCATTAGGCATTTTACCTTTAAGGAAGAATCATCAAAAGAAGTCATAAAAATGTTATTAACCCTTTTACCTTTTAGCAAGATGTCATGGGTGACTTCATGCTCTATCACACATTCATCTTTTGTGAAATTGATTCGGAACCCTTTGTCACACAATTGACTTATACTTAGTAAATTGTGCTTTAGGCCTTCAACATAGAGGACATCTTCGATGATGGTAGCAGGAGGTGCTCCAATGGTTCCTACTCCAAGGATTTTCCCTTTGGTGTCATCACCGTATGTAACATATCCTTTGGCCTTTAAAGATAGATGTGAAAATTTGTCGATGTCGCCCGTCATATGCTTTGAACAACCGCTATCAAGATACCATTGATTAGAGGTTGTCTTCAAGCATACCTACAAAACAAAATCAAGTTTTGTTAGGTACCCAAATTGCTTTGGGTCCTTGGTAGTTAGTACCCTTTTTAACCCACACATAATGCCATGTTGGAACGCTAAAGTTTCGCACATAACACGCATTAGGTGTGTGCCCTTTGATTCCACAATAAAAGCAAGTTGGTTGAAAATTACTTCTATATCTAGGAACATAATTCTTCTTCTTAGTAATCATTTTCTTTTTATGACTTTGATGCATAATTTTATAATTGTTTACTTTCTCTTTTGCAACTTGTTCACTTGCTTTAACAAAAATGGTCTTATTTGTGCTTGGTTTAGAAAACTTAGAATATCCTAATCCACTTTTGTCATTAGAATACCTTTGGTGTTTAAGAATTTCTTCCAACCCAATTTGACCTTTTTCATATCTTTCTAAAACTCTTTTAAGTTGAACAATTTGAAAAGATAAAGATTCACAATTCTTACATGCAAGACTTTGTTTTTCATCCATCAACTTTTGTTTTCCACTTTCAATATATTTTTCCAAAGCAGAATTTTTTTCTTCTAAGGATGAAATTTGTTTCTTTTGGGATGAAATACTTTTATACAATGTCTTGCATTCTTTTAAGAGTTCATTTATAACATCTTGTGCGTCATTGTCATAAACTGAAAAATTGCTACTAACCTCATCGATTTCTTCATCGGAGTGATGTGAAGCCATAAGAGCCATGTTCGCACATTCATCGCTTTCCGATTCCGAAGATGAACTGATCTCATTATCGTCCCAAGCGACGTAAGCCCTTTTGTTTTTGAATTCCTTCTTGCCTTTGAATCCTCCTTTCTTTGCAAGTTTTGGGCAGTCCGGCTTTATGTGACCTTGCTGTCCACATTCATAACATGTAACGTCTTGCATTGATGTGGATGCTTCCTTTTTCCTGAAATGGTTATTCTTTTTAGGATAAGAGGAATTTTTATTTTTATTAAAAAACTTACCAAGCTTCTTTACAAGAAGCATAAAGTTCTCATCTTCGGATGTCTCATCATCTTTGTCCCTTTTTGAATCAACCTTCAGGGCAATTCCCTTGGACTTCTTTTCTTGACTTTCGTGCTTCTCGAGCCTTCCAAGTTCCAATTCGTGTTCTTGAAGTTTTCCAAATAGAGACGCGGATGTCATCGTTGAGAGACTCTTCTTTTCCGAAATAGCGGTCACTTTTGGTTGCCATTCTCTTGTCAAGGATCTTAGGACTTTCAGGTTGAGATCATCATTAGTGAAAGTTTTACCCAGAGCGATCAAGTGATTTGTTAGATGGACGAATCTCTTTTGTAAGGCAACTATAGATTCACCGGGCTGCATGCGGAACATTTCATATTCTTGACTTAGGGTGTTTAGCCTCGATCTCTTCACTTCGGTGGTTCCTTCATGTGTTTCAACCAAGGTGTCCCAAATCTCCTTTGCCGATTTACATTGAGATATACGGAAGAACTCGTCCATACTGAGAGCGCTTTGGAGTATGTTGATTGCCTTCTTCTCATTCAGAATCCTTTTCTTATCATCTTCGTCATAAGTGTTTTTCAACTTTGGGGTACCAACTCCATTCACCACATTCACCGGTTTGTGTGGACCTTCTTCAACTGCTTCCCATATACCTTCTCCTTGGGCCTCAAGATGTGCCTTCATTCTTATTTTCCAGAAATCGAAATATTCTCCGGAGAAGAGTGGGGGCTTGTTGCTACTTCCACCATCTTTGAAAACCGGATTTATGCTTGCGGAAGCCATGCTGGATCTCTAGGAACAAGTTACCTATAACTTGCTCTGATGCCAAATGTAAGTTGTAGATGCGCCTAAGAGGGGGGGTGAATTAGGTGGTAAAAAAATTCTTCGATCTAGATTCCGGTTTTTGGTTATTTTTGATTAAGTGCGGAAAATAAAAATGCGGAAAGTAAACGACACCGGAAATTATAGTGGTTCCCTTCACAATCCGAAGGTACATCCACTCCCCTTTCACACGAAAGAGAATTCACTATAGTTAGAAATGGTACAGCCTATTCACACAACCGGTGATGCCTACTATCTAACCTATAGACAAACAAGTGTATGAAGAACAATCCTCTTCAACACCGACCCTTGTGTCCAACAATCCTGGATCACAAGTCAATACAGAAATAATTCTATGAATAATTTTAACAAAGATGTAGTGTTATCAATCTTCTCTTGATTGATCTTCTCCTTAGATAAATAAGCCACTCAAAAGATAATATGCAAGTGTTCAACAAAAGAATGAGATGAAAATTTTATTAAGAACACTTTCAAAAATATTTGTGGAAAAATATGAGAGAGTGATTTATTTGAAGTTTGTATGAAAATTCTTGGAGGTGAAAATTCATTTTGAAAATTCAATAATTTATATTGCCAAAAATACCTTTTCAAAGAGGTATCATTTCCCTCATGAACATTGATGAAAAGATATAATTTTTCAAAGCCATTTTTGCTGTAACGAACAGTGTTAACCGATTAACCATATGGGTTAACCGGTTAACGCATGCAAACGTTAACAAAGAATTTGAAAATTGGGGCGGTTAACCGGTTAACCCATATGGTTAACCGGTTAACACTGTTGAAATGCAGAAAAATACTTGAAAATAAATGTGTCTTGCATTTCAAGGTGTTAACAAATGGTTATGTTGAAAGATGCAAATGCAGATCATAATTGTTGAACACTTGTATACTAATCTAAGAGTGAGTTAGATATACCTAAGAAGTGAATCAACAATCTTGCCAAATGGTGTCTTGAAAATGAAGCTTGATCAAAAATGCATATGCGGCTTTGGATACTTGATGCTTGAGATAACTTTGTAGCTCTTCTCTTTTTGCATTGATGCAAGTTGTCTTCATCAAAATACTTCTTGGATTGAAGCTTGCTTCTACATAATCAACTTTTTTCACTTATTCATAGTCCTCCATTTTGCAATTGTGAAAGTGGAAAAGAAAAATGCATTAACAAAAAGAAAGAAGGTGTACCACCACCAACAACGATCCTACGAATATTCACGATTTTCATTTTTTTCATTTCATCCGGTTACAGCAACAACCAAAAACACCGCTGAACTTCCAACATCACCGCTCATACATCCAACGGCCAACCTTCGCGATTGAACTGCCTTCACAGAAACTTCTTGAAGGTACGTGAAATTCTAACTTCTACCTATGACTTCTTTGCTTTATGTGTTTCAAAAGCAACACTGGAATTTTCGTTAGGATTCGTTCATATTTGTATAATCAACTTTTTTCACTTATTTATAGTTCTCCATTCTGCAATTGTGAAAGTGGAAAAGAAAAGTGCATTAACAAAAAGAAAGAAGGTTCAAAGTTTATGGTGTGAGATTTGTCATATTAGCACTTTTTCAAAAGTTATGATGTTCATATATTTAGGTACTCATGTTAATTATGATGTTTATAATTATGATGTTTTTAATAGTTCCTAATTTATAAACTCTATATTATATTAATTAAAAAGCATTAAGAAATTAGTACCACTTTGTATGTTCATATATTTAGGTACTCATGTACCAGTTATTTTTAATAACCACGTTTTACTAATTAGTACCTTCGGACAAATTATTTAAAATACCTTTCACATAATTATTTGGACGGGACAAACATATAGAAGTTATTTTAATAATAAATTAATAATTAAGAGAGACAAAATTTCATATGAGTACCTTCGGACAAAAGACCACATATATATTTAGGTAACGACCTAAACAAAATGCAACGGACAGAATCCACAACTGATTTAGCGGGGTGTGATGTTCACAACTTAAATTGATTTAATGGACTGACATACTATAATAATTTAATTATTAATTAATTATTAAAATAATTAGTTGAACGAAATTTTAATTAATAAATTGGTGGAAATTTTGGGTAACATAATATTTTATTGGTTAAAAGAAAACAATATTAACGTATTTTGGGTAACATACAAAGTGTAATGCTTATTTTAATATATTTTCATAATTTGAATAATAAAATCATCTTATTCACTGCAACACTTATTTTAACGTATTTTAGATAAAGTGTAATACAATAATATATTACATAATTATTACATAAGTGATATATTTAATGTATTTTAACTGGGTTAGATTAAGTAGAAATAATTTAATTAAGAAAATGATTTTGAATGCGCAAATTCAATATTATATGATGCAAAAACGGAAATGAAATCTCACTAAAAAATGTATCAACATTTATGTACGTCATGCAACATTTATGTAGGTTATTTGCGGAAATTGTAACACCCATTTTTCTACCCCAAAATATTTAACATATAATCAGAGTAAATAAGCACACATATAAACAAAAGGGCGTCACATCGACGTTTTCAAAAACTAAAAGCTTTCAAAAACCAACAATACACCTGGTCATTTAAAATAACACATCTCAATTATCATGAATATTCAAGCATATGCGTTCGCAGCGGAAAATAAAGAATACTCATGTATTTCATAAAATGATCTATGTCTCATACCATGATCATCTCAAGATAACATAACTCAAGTAATAACATACTGCATCTCCAATGAGATATGAGTTCGATACTACCAATCTACCCAGTGTTACATGACCAGAGCATTGACTCATTACCTAATCGTCAAACTAAAATACGGAAACTCTCCAGCTAATCTTGAGTGAGCTACCATCCTCTTACTTCAGTGATACTACTCTGGAGTATCTGCATGATACTCATGTAAAGGTAACATTCAAACAGAAAGGGTGAGAATTCAAATCATTATGAAATAGCATAATAAGGCACAATGATTAAATCAACAATTAAAGGAATTCATCACACCTTGGATAATCATGTCAATAATATTAACCAACATTTATTTCACACGTTTCAAACATACATTAACACTCAAGAAGTTAATACTAAAATTCAATGCAATATTCTCAAATATACACATAATCACAATTATCACATAATCATATATTTCACCAAGTTAAGTATCCAAACATCACCAAATTCAATTACCATATCTCATACATACATCACAATCACAACCATGCAAACATTCAACTATCACCTGACTCTAATGTGACTCAATGCAAGACATGTGACTCTATGCATGTGGTACCATCTACTACCTCGCCTATTTCCATTAAGGATCAACGAGTGCTCATCTACCTCGCCTATTTCCAATTAAGGATCAACGAGTGCTACATCTACCTCACCTGTTTCCAATTAGGATCAATGAATGCTACATCTACCTCACCTATTTCCAATTAAGGATCAATGAGTGCTCATGTGAACCCACAGTTTCACCACTTCCACAATGAAGTCGACCATGCTATGAATGAATGCACACATACCAACACATATGCAATTAAGACCATCTCTACCATCTTAACATTCCACATATCACCATAACTCAACTCTATGAATTATCCACCAATGGTACATATACACATTCATAACAACATATCATCCACAATTACATATACACATTCATAACAATATATCATTCACAATCCACCAATGGTACATATACACATTCATAACAATATATCATTCACAATCCACCAATGGTACATATACACATTCATAACAATATATCATTCACAATCCACCAATGATACATATACACATTCATAACAACATATCATCCACAAATCCACCAATGACATATATACACATTCATAACAATATATCATTCATAATTATGCATCACACCATTCATCATGCAATAACCAATTCACGTTACCACATGAATAATATCAACAAATAACAACAACTCATCAACATCTTAACATCATCGACATAACAACATAATTATCACGCAATCATATTACAACAATGCAACGATTCATCAACCAAACGTATAACCAAATATATTTATCAATATAGTAGGCATGTGAATATTATTAAAACATATTAACAATCAATACCATGTTTTAGGTATGAGCATTAGCTTTCTAACGCTTCAAACGCCACCAAAATCAGACTTACGAGTTAAAAGTTATGATCAAAACCATGCACGAAGGCATTACTAAAAGTTGTTGTTTATTAAATTTTCCAACATAATTTTCATCTTCTTCAACCCCCAGAACGTCCATGAAATGATCTCCAAAATTATTTTATTCCTGAAACAAAATTATAGGCATCTGTTTCAGCTATCCAACGCTTCGAACGACACTCGATTTGGACTTACGGATCAAAAGTTATGACCAAAACGATTTCGACAATAAAACATAAAAACAGGCCGCGAGTGTGACGGACAGCATGCAGAATTTTCCGCGGTTTTCATCGTTGGAGGACTTTCGGACCTCCGATTTCAATTCCATAAAAAACCAAACGTTCAGAAAATTATAACTCACACAATACTCCAAATATATAACGTTAATTTGCAGTTTTAACACAATCAATCACCACAATCAAGCATAATCATCAAAACCTAACAATCCTAAAATCATGCAAATTAGGGATTTTAACCTAAACATACATCTATCCATTGACCCAATCATACTAACCCATAATAATAAGGATTCCCCCCTTACCTCTTCAATTTGATGGAAACCCTAGCTTCTCTTTACTTTTCCTCTCCTCTTTCTCTATTGCCTTCAATGTTCAAATGAATTCTAATTCTCACTCTCCTCACCTCTTACTATTTATATTAGTATTCTAGTTGGGCTTAAATCATTATATCCATCTAATTTAATTGCTAGGCCCAATAAAACCTAATATTTAAATGTCTCTATTTAATTCAAATAAATTAAACTAACACCATATATCCACTAAGTTAATTAATTCAATTATTCATGATATCTCCTATCAACTAAATAATTAATTAATACACCAATTCAATTAATATAATCAATTATTATACTACCTTACAACCGATTAATTACTTAACACTCCAAATAATTAAATATAATATAATAATAATAATATACGAACTAATTACTAAAATTGGGCTGTTACCGAAATCAACAACATATTTAAATTTATAGTATACTTGAAATTATGTGGTGTTCTTATAAAAACCCTCAAAGTTTAATGCAGAAACATGAAAAAGATGCATGACTTAATTGAAGTTACTGAAATAATTTAAAGTTTCTAGAAAAGTAACCAAAAGAGATAAAAAGAAATTTAAAAATGTAAGGGAATAGAAAGTGTTAGAGAGAAGAAAAGTATCACTCCCGTTTTTTTTTCATTGCATTTTGACTTTGTTCTCTCTTATAGAATACCATTTTTTTTTAATTTTAATTTTGAGATAAATTATTTATCAAGTTAAATTAGTATATAGTATGAAAATATTTCAAGTTAAATTAGTATATAGTATGAAAATATATCAAGTGAATAATATATCAAGTTATTCATGCTTATTTTTTTAATTTTCATATAATTTTTATTAAGCATATAAGCATTTTTTATAAGCATAATATAATGATTATATCAGGTTATTTTCATATAAACATATATTATTCTATATACTATTTTTTACTGTGCCAATAGTATATAGAATACCATATCAAGTTATAAAAATAGTATATAGAATACCATATCAAGTTATGTTTATGTTTATTAATAATTTGATTATATGTTTATATAATTTTTTATAACATAATATAATGATATAACTTAATAAAATAGTATATAGAATAATATAATGATTATATGTTATTCATGCTTTTTTTTTTCATAATTTTTTTTATTTTTATTTTATGTTTTTGTAGAGGATTCGGTATAGTTTCCAGTTGACAATTACATTAATAAAATGGAAAATAATACCCGTCAAATATCAAGTCAACAACAGAGGTCAAGAAGGTCCGAAAATGAAAGGAAGAGGAGACAAAATATAAGCAACGAGCAGAGAGAAAACAATTTGTCGAGACGACGTGAAAATTATAGGCGGCGAAAAGAGCAAGAGAAACAAGCTCAAACATCTCGCCCTATAAACAGTCAGTCGAGAGTTTCATTTCAAAATTTTACAAATATGACTTTTCCAAGATCACACTTTCAAGGAACTCATGACAGTGAAGCCGGTCCGAGTAGAATTACACATGTTAATGATGTTGCACTTGGTTGGTGATTATCAATATATATATTATATATTACATTTCATAATTTTGTTCGCTTTCGTCATATCTTATTTTATGTATTTAAACCCGCAGATCGTAATTGCACATCACCTAATCAACGAAACAACACGAGTCAATCCGATACAGGTATAAGTGATATAGTTCTAAGTATGCGAGTATTAATTTTTACAAATGTATATATATATATATATATATATATATATATTAATTATTATTTTTGTATCAGATGATATGGATGTTGATGAAGCTTCGGAGGATGCAGTAATATCATATGTTAACATGGACGCCAGAGAAAATGGTGCATTATCACGTCTCCCTCAAGGTATGTTCGTAAAAATTTTGCTTCAAATAAATGTAGCATTTGCTCATGTGACATAAAATTTAAAATCATGCAATATTAAAATATAATAATTGAAGCATCTTGCATACATTTTTTATTTGTACTTTAGATTTTAGATAATATTTAGTAATCAATATCAAACTCCTGCCTGTAGAATCAGGACATGCTTTTCGAGCAAAGCACAATATTGCTCGAATTTCATCAATAATATGATTATGGCAAAATTCCGGTTGCCTCATCCATTTACCTGTAGACACTGCAATGCAAGATTGTTTCATCATGAATCACGTGACATGTGTTGTAATGGTGGAAAGGTATCATTCTCACGAGTTGATGCTCCTATAGAATTGCAACAATTATTTTTGGATGGTTCAGCTGAAGGAAAACATTTTAGGCAACATATTAGAAGTTATAACCATGTGCTTTCATTCACTTCAATTGGTGTTCATGTTGATGAGAATATTCTTGCATCTGGTCGTGGTATATACACATTTCGTGCTCAAGGTGCTTTTTACCATAAGATAGGAGGTTTCTATCCAATGAGGGTGTCAGGCCGCGTTTCTTACAACTATACATCTACGACACCGATAATGAGCTACATAATAGAATGCAGGAAAATCCACAGCTGCACCAAAATGTAGTTCACAAATTACAAAAAATGCTCCATCAGTTTAATCCTTTTGTAATTAGGTTCAAGCAACTTTCAATACTTCCAAATATCAGTGAATATAGCCTCATACTTAAGGAGCGTCCAAGTAATCACCATCAATACAATCTTCCAACTGCTGAACAAGTTGCGGCAATTATTGTTGGATGTGATGCATATTCTATGGATTATGGAAGGGATATTAATGTCATTCGTTGTGATGGAAATCTCAAGAAAGTTCAAGAGACAAAGGGATATTATGATCCTTTGCAATACCCTGTATTGTTTCCATTTGGGACGCATGGTTGGGACATCAACACAACAAATTGCAATGGACGAAGAGTGTCATGTCGAGCATATTACAGCTACATGCTTCAGGTAAATTTGGATTATTTTTAGTAGATAATCTACTTAGCTAAGTGTTGTTTAAAAAACTTTACATTCAACACCGACATTTTATTCAATCAACTGTAGATTCGCCCAAATGATCAATCAATGTTGTTAAATGCGGGTCGACTGTTGCAACAATATGTTGTAGACAATTATGTCAAGATTGAATCAGGGAGATTAAGGTGGATTAAAGAGCACCAAAGTGATATACATTCTGAATTGTACCAAGGTTTACATGATGCTTTGCATGTTGGTGAAACTAATGCAGGTACAAATTCATATAGCATAAATATACAGTTTTAGATTAATAATTAGTTGTACTTTTAATGCTAATAATTCATATATTCTAATACTAATGCATTTCATGAATCATCGTAGAGAACATTGGAAAAAGAACAATATTGCCATCATCATTTATTGGCGGTCGTCGAGACATGACACAACGTTATGAAGATGGCATGGCTATTGTTCTTAATGGCGGTAAACCAAATATTTTTCTAACAATGACATGCAATCCTTTTTGGAGTGAGATAACATCAGAACTTTTGCCTTTTCAAACACCACAAGATCGTCCAGATTTGCTAACAAGAATATTTCGTTCGAAATTTGAGAAATTGAAGGATGCTGTTATTAATAAAGGAGTCTTGGGTAAAGTTAAAAGCTACATGTATGTCACTGAATTTCAAAAACGAGGACTGCCGCATGTGCATATGTTGTTGGTCTTAGAAAGTAACGATAAGTTGCGTGACCCAAAAGATTATGATAGTATGGTAAGAGCAGAAATACCTAAATTAGAATGTGAACCACAGTTGCATGAGGCTGTTGTAAGACATATGATCAACGGACCTTGCGGCATACTCAACCGAAAGTCTCCATGTATGAAAGACGGACATTGTAAAAAAAGGTATCCCAAATAATTCTTGGATGAAACACGTCAAGGCACTGACTCATATCCCGAGTATAGGAGAAGGTTTGATGAGTATGTATCGTTAGGTAGAGATAGGTCTGTCGATAATATATGGGTGGTTCCTTATAACCCTTGGTTACTGTTAAAGTATGATTGTCACATCAATGTAGAGATTTGCAGTAGCATTAAAAGTATCAAGTATCTATATAAATATGTGTACAAGGGCCCTGATCGTGTGGCTATGGAGGTTCATAAAGGATCATACATGGATGAAGTTCAGCAATATGTTGATGCAAGATGGATTTGTGCTCCCGAGGCATTATGGAAAATATTTTGATTCACTCTTTACCGATTATATCCTTCGGTTGAAAGATTACATATCCACTTGCCGAATCGCCATCAAGTGCGCTTTTATGATCATCAGCAAATTGCAGATGTGTTAAATAATGAACGCAACTCCAAAATAATGCTCACACAATTCTTTGCATTGAATCGACAAGATCCACAAGCAAGAAACTATCTGTATAGAGAGACTCCAGAGCATTATTGTTGGAACAAGCGGGGTATGGAATGGCATCGTAGGCGATCAACAAGGAAAGTTATCGGGAGAATCTATACGGTATCACCTTCGGAGGGAGATAAGTTTTACTTGCGACTGTTGTTATCGCATGTCACAGGTCCAACCAGTTGGGAATATCTTCTTACAAATAACGGCATAACTTTCAGTACATTCAAAAAATCAGCCGAGGTTAGGGGATTTCTAGAGACTGATCATAGTATTCGTGATTGTTTGGTTGAGGCTACGAGTCTCCGAATGCCATATGCTTTACGAAGATTATTCGTGACGATTTTAATATTTTGTGAACCTACTGATGTTAGAGGCCTTTGGAATGAGTTTTTTACACATATGGTAGAGGATTATCAAACAGCTAACAATGTTGTGGAATCAGACTTAACTAATATGTTGTTGAAGGACTTGAATGAACTCTTAAACCTGCACGGTAAAAAGATTGATGATTATGATCTCCCATCTTTACCCCCTAATACAATAGACAGAGGTGCAATTCCAAGTATCATACAAGAGGAGTTAGCGATCGATATCCCCAATGAAGATATTGAATCTATTGCTAAGTTAAATAATGATCAAATGATTGCATTCAACACCATTATGAATGTAATTATTCAAAAACACAGTGGGGTATTTTTTGTTGATGGTCCAGGAGGAACAGGTAAAACATTCCTTTATAGAACATTAATGGCAAGTTTAAGAAGTAGAGGAGAAATTGTCTTAGCAACTGCATCATCTGGTATAGCTGCAACATTGTTACCCGGTGGTAGGACTGCACAGTCTCGATTTAAGATCCCTATTGATATTCAACCGAGTTCCATTTGTGGTATTGAAAAGCAAAAGGATCTTGCAAATCTCACTAGAGTTTCTGCCGCAATAATTTGGGATGAAGCACCAATGACAAACAAAAATTGTTTGGAAGCCTTAGATCGATCATTACAAGACATTTGTAGCAACAATGCTCCATTTGGTGGAAAAGTTCTGATCATGGGGGGGGGGGGGGGGGTTCGTCAAGTTCTTCCTGTTGTAAGAAAAGGTACTAAGGCACAAATGATTTCAGTGTGTATTGTTCAGTCTCATTTATGGAATCATACCAAGATTTTGCATTTGCGTCAAAATATGCGATCATTGCATGATCAAGAGTTTGCAGAATTTCTTATTCGCATTGGTGATGGTGTTGAACCTACCAAACCGGATGACATGGTGAGGTTACCTTTACATATTGCAATCCCATGGGAAGGTGAACATTCCATACAAGTACTTATCCAACATATTTTTCCTAATTTAGAATTTCATGGTTGGGATGCCCCATATATGGTACAAAGAGCTATTTTGACACCAACAAATGATGATGTCCAGAAATTGAATGATATGATTATCGATCAGTTTCTAGGAGAAGAACATAATTTGTTATCGTTTGACGAGGTTGAAGGAGATAATCATAATTTATACCAGCAAGAATTCTTAAACTCAATTGCATAAGGTAGTTTACCACCACATATTCTAAAGATAAAAAGGGTGCACCATTGATGTTGTTACGAAATCTAGATCCTAGATATGGATTGTGTAATGGGACCCGGTTATTATGTCGTGGTTTATTTATGAATATGTTGGATGTGGAAATCCTGACAGGAAGCAATGCAAGAAAACGTGCTTTTTTGCCTAGAATTAAAATAAAAACATCTGCAAGTCATGGTCTTCCTTTTGTCCTTAGTAGAAAGCAGTTTCATGCGCGGCTAAGTTTTGCAATTACAATAAATAAATCACAAGGACAAACCATTCCAAATGTTGGAATATATCTTCCACGACATGTTTTTAGTCATGGACAATTATATGTGGCTTTATCCAGGGGTGTTTCACAGACTACAACAAGAGTTTTAACCAGGGAAGGAAAATTGAAAGGAGAAGATGGTGACTACACAAAAAATGTAGTCTACAAACAAATTCTTTTATCGCACCCGCATGTATTTATTAAGTACATTAAAAAAATTGCTCACACGTTGATTCCCATTTTGGTTACACGACATACCATGCTTATATTGTATTATTTATATCATAGATAGATAATAACTAAATATAATTTTCTTTTGCTTTAATATACAGCCGAACTAGAACACGATGAAATCTTTCAATTATGTAAGGAGTTGAGACGAAAGAATGTTGAAAGTTGCTTCAACATGAAAGTAAGTTATACTTAATCATTTATTTTATGATTTTATGTTAGATATAAATGGGGTGATAGTTATTCTCACTATTCTTATGCAATAAATTTTAGATAACAGACTTTGAAGATAAATGGAACACATGGAAGGATGAACAAAGTATTTCATCCATCGGCAAACTCGACAATAAGGTGTATTTATCTTTTCTGTAATACGTATAAAAAAATTCTTGCACTTTCATCACTCTTTCAGTAACATTTTTATCATCCTCATTGAAACAGGTCAAACGTTTGAAAATTTACTCCATCGGTTGGAGCTCCACAGTGATAACTGATAAAACACAACTTTGGAAAATGGTGAAAAGAGAAATAATATCTCAAAGGATGGAGAGGTTTTTTATTTAATTCATTTAAGAATATATTTACTCTAGATTATTTTTGAATGCATGAATTTAACTGCTATTTGTGGTTTATGTAAATAAAACCATATATATTTACTAAGTCCATTGTTTTTCTTATTTACCAGAAATCCAGGTAATTCAGAAACAAGTCATAATTGTTGTTCTACCAAATCTAAACTAAAACAAAGTATCTCCATTCTCCAGGTATTATTTGTGTCGCAATAAACCATATTATATTCAAACGAGTCATATGTTCTGAATGTATTTCTTTTATAATATGACATTTCGTCATGTATTTGTAGTTTTTTAAATCTCAAGAGCGCATTGATAAAGGGATGTACGAAGAATTGATTCGAATCTTTATAAGGTAAGCAAAAGCTATATTACACAACTTACTATTAATTTTACTATCTTTTTCTCTAAAAAAATTCTAATTTAAGAGTCTTAAATTTTTTCTTTATTACGGAAAACAATTGCAGGGAAAAAGAAAATACTTCGAATAGAGATTTCATGTTCGGCATTTCTCTTAAAGAACGTCATTGATTACACAGTATCAATAGTATTTTGCATGCTTCGATATAATTTTGAATATCTTTGTTTACCATTTTCAAATTGTAATAATATTATTTTTAATACGACCTACAATAGAAACCTCATAAAAAGAAAAACTGACACTTATTTTTCTCTGCTGTGCGCATTAAAAAAAACGGGCAGACGGGCACGGGAGTGCCCGTCTGAACGCTAGTATATATATGTGTGTGTGTGTGTGTATATATATATATATATATATATATATATATATATATATATATATATATATATATATATATATATATATATATATATATATATATATATATATATATATATATATAAGCAAAAGCTATATTACACAACTTACTATTAATTTTACTATCTTTTTCTCTAAAAAAAATCTAATTTAAGAGTCTTAAATTTTTTCTTTATTACGGAAAACAATTGCAAGGAAAAAGAAAATACTTCGAATAGAGATTTCATGTTCGGCATTTCTCTTAAAGAACGTCATTGATTACACAGTATCAATAGTATTTTGCATGCTTCGATATAATTTTGAATATCTTTGTTTACCATTTTCAAATTGTAATAATATTATTTTTAATACGACCTACAATAGAAACCTCATAAAAAGAAAAACTGACACTTATATTTCTCTGCTAGTATATATATATATATATATATATATATATATATATATATATATATATATATATATATATATATATATATATATATATATATATATATATATATATATATATATATATATATATATATATGTGTGTGTGTGTGTGTGTGTGTGTGTGTGTAAATATGTGAATTCCTGAAGGTCGAGCATTTGCAAATCGAGTATATATATATATATATATATATATATATATATATATATATATATATGTGTGTGTGTGTGTGTGTGTGTGTGTGTGTGTGTGTGTGTGTGTGTGTGTGTGTGTGTGTGTGTGTGTGTGTGTGTGTGTGTGTGTGTGTGTGTGTGTGTGTGAATATGTGAATTCCTGAAGGTCGAGCATTTGCAAATCGAGTATAGGGAAGCGAGTAAGTCGGGCAAACATAAACTTTACACAGGTTGGAATCCGGTCAGGGATTCATATGATCGCAAAGCAAGCACATCGGAACTAGTCTGGTAATAAACTCTGACAGGAGAACAAGTCGGCCCCGATCTTATGATCGGTGTCAGGAAACCATATAAGCAGTCACAATGGATGGTTATGAAATGCTTCCTCAACAGAGTTGCCAGCTGAAGCTAGCGGAAATATACCCGAACGCATCGCATGTTCGAACATACAACAGAGTCGCCATCAAACTTTATTTATTTTCGAACGAAATGAAAAACATCGATAAAATCCGAGGGAAAGAGATAATTGGGTAAGGAAGTCAGATATGTTAGGGGAATGTATTAGCACCCCTTACATTCGTTGTATTCAACGAGAATCGTTTTGATTGTTCTTGCTCGGATGAGTGTGATATCTAAGGATTACTCGCTAAAAGAATAAAGGGAAAAGAAAGGAATAGATAAAGTGCCCAGTGAGGATTATGGCCTTCATGCCTACGTATCCTTATAGTGTAATAAGGAATTCAGAGCTCTGTAGTTCATAAAACTAATGGTGGGAGATGAAAGAAGAGTTATGGTCTGAACCAAATGATTATATTGTTTAACTCCAAAAAGGGGTGAGATCTGAACCCAATAGTAAAGGTGACATTAATCAATATGTAGTATAGCCTGAAGCATTAACCACTATATGGTATGGCCGAAAAACAAAGAGAATTAAGTATTCGGTATCAGGGAAAACATCTCTTGGTTCACAAGCAGATACTAGATTGAGCTCAAAGAAATAATGTGTATTTTGCTCAAAGAGAAAGGTATATCACATGAAGTGAATGAAGGTAGAAGATATTGAATGAATATGTTTGAATGTTGAATCATGGAGATGAATGGAGTGATAGAAAAAGAATAAATAAATATGTTCGCGGAGGATTCGAACCCTCGTGTCTACGTATTCTCATCGTGCAATGAGAAGGTCAGAGCTCTATAGTTCGTGGAACTAATGTGGAACAAGGAAAGATAGAGATTGGATTGTCAAGAGGCAAAGCAAATTGCTTAAAAAGTAAGTGTATGGCATTAACCAATGATCTTAATCAACCACAATGAATTTGTGAAAGCATGGCCTTAACCAAAGATGCTACTAGAGTTTGAGACTCTATAAGGTAGAAAAAGATATTTTCCAAGGTTTGCAACCCCACAAGGAAGAATGAGATAATCAGAGTTTGTAACTCCATAGGGAAAAATATATGAATGCCATAGTCCGTAACTCTACAAGGGAAAAAAGCAGATTGCCAGAGTCTATAACTCTACAAGGGCAAGGTGTATAGGTGTGCCATAGTCTGTAACTATACAAGGTAGAAGGAATTGAATGCTAGAGTCTGTAACTCAATAAGGGAAAAGGAAAATGATGCCAAAGTTTGTAACCGTGTAGGCAAGATGGAAATAGGTCAAAGTCTATAACTTACAGGAAAATGCTTGTTTGTCAAAGTCTGTAACTGTGTAGGCTGTCATACCACAAAATTCACCATATAGGTCACTAACTCTAACCATTTGCATCCTTATGGTCATTCATTTCACTTGCATAACCAAGGTCCAATACAAAAGGACAGGTATCATGGATTCCAAGCTTTATGCTTGCACCTAATGAGAACCAGGGTTTCTCTTCAACTTGAGGTGGCTTAACAATCAAACCCTTATTGGAGGTAGTTCTTTATGGTTTTTTATGTGCTTATCATTGATGATTCAACTTTGGCTTCTTGATGAAACAAAACCCTAATTTGGGATCCTCACTTGATCATGGTGCCCATAAACCCTAATTATGTCCAACGCCCTTGTGTCGACCCATAACCCTAGTTTCATCTGATTCTTCATCATCCATTATGCTCGATGCATTTGCTTGGTTAAGATTCATCACATGGTCTCTTGTTCATTGACATTCATGTTGTTGTCTTGGGTATGATTTCATAACCTCACATGTGCATCTTGTGTTTGCTTGGACCATTGATTTAAGTCTAAGTACATGACTCCACAACTTTCATCTGCTTCCATTCATCCATGGCATTTCATCTGATCATTTCTTGATACCCAGTCCAAGTTCATGTCTTGCTTAGCCTACTTCATATGGTTATTTCAAGTGCCTAGTCCATGTCTTGCTTGGTTTCATATGGTCAATGTTACTCAAGTCCATTTCATGACATTTTCAATGCTTATCATTTGTCCATCAAAGTTTGCTAAAGCCTAGTATGATTCAATCCAAGTTTGGGTCATGTCCATTGGTTCATGATTAGTGGTTCATTCAAGTCATATCCTTGTTCATCAGGCATGTTCAATTCATGTTCAAGTCATGGTGTTAGTCTTGTTCATATGACATTCATTCTAGTTCATCAAATCATCCATGTCTATCCAATTAATGTCCATAGTTCATTTATAATCCATGTTCATATTAATTCATTCAAGTTCATAGCAAATTCATTCATTTCAAGCATCAAGTCATACAAGATCATTCAAAGTGTCAATTTCATTAGTATAAATCTAATTCCATTCATCATAAACCATCAAATTATAAAGAAACGATCATTTTCTACATAAGTTGACTTTTGGACAACTGTTGATTTTTTGGTCAACCAGATGACCAAAGTCAACTCACCCATTTTCACATCCCAAACCCTAATCCCTATTTCCGTTCCTCCATAATCCATCTTTGGTTCATTATGATTCATATTGAAACCATAATTCCATGTTTCTTTTTTCTTTTAACCATGCCCATTTTAACCAACTTTAACCCTGAACCATTCTCCATTTTTTAAACCATTGGCCATTTTTAAACCTTGATTCAACATCCACTTTCCAAATTCATGAACTATTTCTATGAGAAAACTAAATGAATTTACATACACTTTGTAAGCCATGCCATACAATTTTAATTACAATTACACCATTCAAAATCACAATCACTAATTCAATATATCATTCATTCAATTTCCAAATACATTTACATGTCACATATCATTCATTTTCAAATACATCACATTTCAAGTACCATTCTTACTACATTTCACAATATTTTCATAAATAGGCAAATTTTATTCATTCAAAACCATAATTTATTCACATTTCCATCATTCAATTCCAATTACATCCAATTATAACCATAAACCCTACATAGTCTACTTCAAATTACAACATGAGCAATGCATTCCAAAACATGACAAGTCCAAATACATTTTCAATCCTAGTAAGCCATGAGAAATACATTCAGAAAAAAATCCAATAAGTCTATAGCAAACCCAAGTTAGCTCAAAACAGTCCCAAAACAGTCCAAGCTTCATAGCTCCAATTCAATGGTCCATAGCTTCAAAAGCACATCCTAGAAATGGCATTAACCTGCAAAATAGAATGGTTGAGTGTTCTCCAAAGAATGACTTAATCAATTAAAACTCATCACTAACATTTGACTAACCATTGACTAACTTCTTAATTAGTGTTGTTTTATTTTCAAATCATTTACTTTATGCAATTTAAATTTCAGTACCTTTATCATCCATTGTCATTTACATTTCATGCAACTTGTTTATGTTTCAAATCTTTTTCACTTTGCTCATTTGAGTCATATCTTGTGATTGTATATATAGTTAGTTTGTCTTTGTTTTTATTTGTGGTCTTAGGACCTTAAAACACCTAATAACAACAAAAACCCTAAAAAAATATGGTTGGAATGTTGGGACTAAATATGGATTATTGGACTTATAACTAGGCAACATTTCCTGTGCTAAAGGACTTGGACAATACCAACATCTGAGATTGAGTTATCTCTGTTTGTGCCTTCATCTGATGCAAGACCTTGGATCCCTTTGATTCATCTGCTACTATGTCTCTAGGCTTAATCGTTGATGTTAATACTATTTATGTCTAATGATTGTTTTGAGTTGGTCAAGGAATATTTCATCTGCTACATTGGAAGATGTGGAAGTCTGCTAGCTATTGGAATGCTTACTTGGATATTATGGCTATCTTTATTTGACGTCTTGGTATTCATATGATGCTTGGATATTGCTCATTTATTATTGCTTGTTGATTGTCAAAGTCCAAAGTAAAATGAGTTTCTATATGACATTCTTGTCTATTGGATTGCATCCCATTGGTCAGATGTTCTCAACTCTTAACTATTAACTTTTGTCTAAGGTAGTCTCTTCATCTCCTCCCACTTCTTAAATTTCAAAATCTCTCCCTCTTTACAAAAACTTTCTTTTCTTGTGATTTCAAACTTAGCCATGTTTTAATGATTAGAAACTTTGGCCTTATGCCATTGAATTTTTAAAACATTTTCTTAAATCAAACTTGTAAATGAACTTAACCATATTGATTTTAATTTCAAAATGACAAAAAGAACTAACAACCCCATTAAAATATTTGGCCATTTTTGTGCCTTTCTATGTTAACTTTTTGTTAAAATCAATTCACCAACTTCTTTGAAAATTTTACCACGAACTACGGGGTTTTGATCCCTCATTTTTATGTTGGTACTGTCGCTACGCAAAAAATACAGAGTCGCCATCGGTTTTTATTCATTCCAAAGGAAAGGGAAAATATCGAGAAAACCCCAAAGTATGGTCGTCGCAACCACGAACAGGTTCGGAAGTCGGTTATGCAAGGGGAAGGTATTAACACCCCTCACATCCATGGTACTCCATGGGAACCATCTAGGATGTTTGCGCTTACGTGTGTCTTATTTATCGAATGCTTGCTTGTTAAGGTTTGCAGAGTGGAGGTAGATTTTAAATTAGTGTGCTCGCCAAGGATTGGGTCCTCGTGCTTACGTATGCCCACTTGTTGAAGTGAGAAATCAGAACCTTCGTAGTTCGTGGGTTTGAAATTGTTTGGTTTGTTTTGTTGATTTTATTACCTTGAAGAAGGGTTTTCGATTGTGTCGCCCTAAGGCTTCAAACAAAAGGTTTGAATGAGTTGAGTTGTTTTTTAGGTTTTGAAGAAAGTGTTATTGATCTCGAATCGCACTAAAGACTATGGATAAAGGTGAATACCCCAAACGATCAAGCCAAACGTCTTGTGTTCGAAGCATTCAAAATGAGTGTAGGAAAGCTCCAGTCTCATCCCTTCTTTATTGCTTAAGGCTCGTGACATACGATCCTAATCGCCATTTGTTGTGGTTTTGAGTTTGATTTGGAAAAGACTGCTTGGCGTTGGATCAAGGGTTTGTTTATTGTTTTTGATTTGAAAAAGAGACCGCTTGACGTTGGATCAAGGGTTTGATTATCGATTTTGAATGGGTGAACGTTTCTAATGCCTAAGGAGTAGCTAACAAGCAATAAAAGAAAACAAGTAAATGCGTACATCGGAAAGGAGAGGGGGGTACATGTAAAGTACAATGGAGTGCAGGAAATAAAAGGTCACATTGTCAGGTAGCCCAAGAGAAAGCCATGTGTGTGCAATTGTATCCTAAACTAGAAAGCACATAAAAGATTACAATTTGTCTTGAATCTTGAATGCTCCTTCCATGTTCGGGTCATATTTGTCCAATGTCCTTTGCAAAGGTCCTAACAACAATCTCTAAGTCCATTCCCATGTCCATTACATGTTTGAGAATTATCCTTTTTTTTATTTTTAAAGTCTTATCCATTTTTAGTCATTTTTTTTAGATGAGATGAATGAAGAATGTACAATGATGTAGCAAAAATAAAATTGCATAAGGTAAATGGCAAAAATTAAATGTTAGGAGCGGAAATTAAAAGTTAGAAGTTAGAATGCGGAAATTAAAAGTTAGAAGTTAATTGTTAGATGTTAGATCAAAGTAGAAAATATTCAAGAAACCAATTATTAAAATATCAAGTCTCTAAACCAATCAATTCTAAAATCAACATTAAATGAAAATTATAAAATTCAAAACAATTACTAAATGAAATTTTGAAATTAAAATAATTATCAAATTCTAAAATATTAACAAATTATATTCTAAAAAATTCAACAATTAACAAAATTAACATTTTAAAATATTAACAAACAATTCTAAAATCATTCTAACATATTAAAATTCTAACACTAGACAATTATCAAATTAATACATCAATTAAACTATTATACCAAAATTAATCTAATGAATTACTTAAACCTAAGAGTAAACCAAATGACTAATTAAACCTAACTAATTAACTACTTAAAACTTTCCAGATTGGGCCTAAATTGGAATGAGAGGGGAAATTCCAAACAAAAAGGGGGTGCATCCCATAGAGGGAGTGTGAAAATACTGAAGGATCGGGCCTATGGCCCAACCTAACCAAAGCTGCCTCAACGGGATGTATATCCCTTACCTTATATTTCTGTGAACAAAACCTCTTCGATGGAAATGCTAGCGCGTACCTAATGACTTCGTCGCGCCGGAGCTCATCGCCAGCGACGACGGAGCTCTCAATCACCTTGCACTCACCTCGCTATTACCGTCTCAAACTCTCAATTCCCAATTTTATACAAGCTCACACGAATCGAATCAAAACCTCTCACGAATATTAAGGAAAAGATTAGATCTCCATACAGAGGAGGTTACGATATCAGAACCGATATGATAGAAACAAGCTTGATTGAAGGATTCTTACTTACCTTCGAAGGCAACGATGCATAAATGAAGGAGATGATGAGCGTGAACTCGAGCATGAAACTTATTCTGAATCTCTTTGTTCTCCTCTTCCTACTTTTGGCTCTACTGTTATGTTTTCGTTGCTTCCATTGAATTCTCCGTCGGGTTTGCAGGTTAGTTGGAAGCGCTGCACTTCAATACGGACTACAGCGAGAGATTTAGTTATGTCATGATTGTTGCGGAACGATTGGGGCGGTGCGACGATTCGTTCATGGATTGAATCACGGTGGAAACGGTGGTTGGTTGAAGGTCTTGATCGTGGAGGTTTAGCAGGTTGAAGAAGAAGGAGGCGGAAGAGTTCGTTATTGGCGGCAGTTTGGGAGGAGAGTTGTTACGGTTATGGTGGTTCTCGGAGAAGGAGAAGCAGAAGATTCTTGAGAGAAAAAAAACTCCTTTCGATCGATGTGAACCACGTATTTATACTCTTTCTTTTTTTTGTGTTTCCAATTTCTATTTCGTTGCCGTTCAGGATTTTGGTTGCCGTTTATGTTGGTTGCATCTCACTTTCTCTTGTTGTCGTTTGCCTTCAGTTTTCGTTTGGATGGTGTAAAGCTTAAGTTGCAGCTCGCATACAAACAATGCAGTCGTTTTCGTTGGCTCGGCGTAGCAACTCATTGTCGCAACCTGAAAAATGGAATGCGAAAAAAAACAACCGGCGAAGAAAGACAGGAGAGTCGCCACCGTGTGTTATTTATCCCAAAGGAGGGAAAGGAAACGCTCGAAGTAAACCTGGAAAAAGGAAAGGACAAGACAGAGTCTCGCAACCAAATCTTGGGTTCGGGAGTCGATTATGCGAAGGGAAGGTATTAGCACCCCTACGCATCCGTAGTACTCTACAGGATCCACTTTTGTAGTTCTTGTCTAGAGGGTGTGGGTTTATCTAATGTGTTATTTACTAAAAAAAGGGGGTCAAAAGAAAATGACTCGCACGGATGTCGCATCCACTGCATACGTATCTCATTTGAATATGAGAATCAGAGTCTTCGTAGCTCGGCTACCTAGGGGTTAAGGGTAATTGTGCTCGCTAAGACATCGCGTCTTATGCCTACGTATCTCATCTGGAATGAGAATCAGAGCAAGCCGTAGTTCGGCTAACTACGGGGTTATGGATTGGGTTTTGGACGAACGACGTTACTACGCAATCTACCGGATGCTCGACCTTTGGAGCCTTACTCGCCTGTAGTAGAAGGAGTTAACGTGTTCTTAGGAGAAGAAAAATCAATGAGTTGGTAGGGTTAGGGATGCTCATGCAAAAAGGCAGTCCTTGACGAAGGAACCTGTAAAAAAATAAACACACAAAAACATTGCCTCCTATCGAGGTCTTCCAGCTAGAAAAGCAGTAAAATGCGGGAAAAATGTAAAAGTACCACGCGGATAAAGATCCGAAGTAACAACAATTAACGGAACAAGGAAACCCTGAGATCCTCCCAAGCTAACACCATCAAAGAAAGTGAGTCAGTACATGTAATCGGAATGAAACCTCCAGGTGGTATCCCACAAATAAAGTGGAACACCAGGCAAGTTATCCCTGCAAAAGTCATCTAAGCCTTCACAAAAACTCAACAAAAGGGTTAGTGAAACATGATAAGCATTTTTTTCATGGATAACAGTATGGTTTCAGAAACCTCAAACCCTGTGGCATACACTTCATCCATCATACCTCAAACATTCAGAGTATTCAACTTCAAAGCACAAAGGTAATGGGAATAAGGGCAAACTTGATTGGAGAGCTTGATTGAAATTGAGTTGCACCCGTGAGGTTTACAAAACAATCTTTAGGGTTTATGTGAGGCAGAGGTGATTCTGTGCAGTTGAGTTCCCTTCAGGGTTTGGAGGCTGCTCTGAGTTCTCTGTCAGGTTTCTCTCCAGGTTTTGTCCAGGGTTTTGTTCCAAGGAAACCTCAGAGTGTTTTGCTTCTCTTCCTTTTTCTGTCTGTTCTCCCTCTTTTATAACCTGATTTTCATGGCTTTGTGGGCTCAAATGAGAGAGGTCCAAGTCCAAGATTTTTCTATTATATTTTATTTATTTAATTAATTTTATTTTTTTTCGTTTTTTTTCTTCGTTTTTTTTTTTTTTTTTTTTTTATTTTAAAATAAAGTTTCTTGGATCTGATTCTGATTGACATGATGAAATGTAATGTATCTAATGTTAAATGACCTAAAAAAATGAATGCGTGAATAAGGAGGGCAAATTTTGGGGTGTTACACTCATTTGCGTGAGTTTGCCGTTGTGGCTTCGTTTTGGACTGTTGTACTAGCTTACTGCAGTTGCGTTTTCGTGTTTTGGATTGTGTTTGCATCTTTTGGAGCTATGTAGCAGGTTATACCGTTGGTTCACGTTTGTACTCGAGATTAATTCGCGTTTCGCAGGTGATTAGCCGCTTACGGACTTGGCTTCACCTGCCTTGCGCTCATGAGGCTTGTTATAGTGGTTGTGTTGGCTTGTGGCGTGTGGACTCTTGCAGATTGAAAATATCTCGCGTGCTTGGAGGTTTGTTTGGCATGCAACTTGGAGTTTGGCTTAAGTTTTCGTGTTGTAGCTTAAGTAGCGCTTCTGTTTATGCTTATGTAGCTTACACGCGTACGACAACTTGGCTTGTGCCCATAGCAGCTAGGAGTGTTGCCTTTTATTTTGTTGCAATATCTTTCTTATTCTGCAATTTGGACTCACACTGGGCCATGGATATATTCTTTATTAAAATGGATTGGATATTAACAATGGATTTAACTCAAAATGGATAATGACTAGATGGTTAAAATGGATTTTGGATAATTGGATTTTAATTGGTGAATGGATATCGAAAATGGATATTCAAATTGGATTATGGTTTTGGTTAATGAATGGATTGTTATTTTGGATTTGAATTTGGATATTTGGTTAATCGATTTGAACTTGAAAAAAAGATTAATGATTCCTGGAGTTAATCAAAACTCAAGAAAATTAATTCTAACCTCAAGAATCAATTTTGAATTAAAATCAATTTGGAAAAGGGGTACGACACCATGATAAAATGATGAATGTATATGCAACGGCTAGATAAATCCAACTGACGCGGCTTGTAAATCGGGTTGAACCATGGTTGAATGAAATGACTAAACAAAATGCACCAGTGCACCAAGAAACTCATGAATTCAAGTCACATGTCGCCTTGTGTCAAACCATGCTTATTCAGATGAAATGAATGGATGCAAATGTTTATGGTTAGTGACCTATATGATTATGTGAAGGGTAAGGCGAATTTTGGGGTATGACAGATGCCCTTATTTAATCTTCTCGGACCTGAATGTATGGATACCAACGACTTCCAAACAATCAAGGTAGGAGATGATTAAATACTTGAATAATAGGAAATTTTCCCGCCCTGAACAAATGGAAAGCAGTGTGAAGATAGGCCACAAGGAGGTCTTCTTCACTGGGATATATGGGAGAACAAACATGTCTTTGCGTAGGGCAGCTGTTGGGAATAGGAATGTCATTTGGTGAATGGATATGTGAGGGGTTATATATGCATGAAGTATGCAGTATGCTAATGCAATATGATTGATTATTTTTTTATTTTATCTCTACTAACAAGTTTTTTGTTTTGAAGGCACCGAGACATAATTTTCCGTTGGGGGATATCTCCTTGGTAATTGTAACTTTTTTTGGAATGGTTTGCCAGGCGAATCCTAGGATTTGGGTTGGCGGATGACCTTACTGAGACGACAGTAGGTAAATTGGGAAGTAAGTAGTGGGTTGTCAGCTCTGAGGTTGGGGACAGAAGCAAAAGCAACACTGATTGTTGGGGATCGAAACATTCTGATCTCAATACTGCGACTAGGGTAAAGCTGGACCTTCTCAACTCTATGGTTGGAAACCAATTGTGATTAACATCGATTCTGAGACTGGAGAAAGGATAGGCGTCAACCCCGAGGTTGATTATATTGGGATTGACATCGACCCTAAGGTCAGGAATAAAGGTAGTAGGCCTCAACTCGGAGGTTGGGTTTGCAGTTATCAACTCTGAGGTTGGAGAATAAGAAAATGATACAACAACTCGAAAGTTGGGGAAAAGGTGGCCATTCCGCTCTGAGACTGGGGATAAAAGGTAGCCGTCAACTCTAAGGTTGGAAAAAGGCAGTCGCTCAACTCTGAGGCTGAAGAAAGATAACTATTCAGCTATGAGGTCGGGGAATAAAGAGACATACAACTCTGAGGTTGGGGGTAACACGATACATTCACTCTGAAGTGTAAAAAAGGTAGATACTCAACTCTGAGGCCGAAAAAGAATGGTAATCGTCAACTCTAAGGTTAGAAAAAGTGGGGTCTAAGCTCTGAGGCTAGAAAGAGATACACCAACTCCGAAGTTGGAAAGATGTAGTTGCTAAACTCTGAGGCTGGGAGCGAAAAATGGTAAACGTTAATTTCGAGGTTGGAAACAAGTAGATGCTCAACTCCGAGGTTGGGAGAATAACTGGTAAACAAAAAATCTGATAACAACTCTGAGGCTGGAAAAGGAATAACAACTCTGAGGTCAGGATAAGGAAAGGCAACATACAACTTTGAGGTTAGTGTAATACGATAAGCAACGACAACTCTGAGGTTGAAAAGGGGGCTACAACACTGCGGTCGGAAAAGGGGTAGCAACACTACGATTGGAAAAGGGGCTACAACACTGCGGTTGGAAAAAGGTACTGCAACACTGCGGTTGGGAAAAGGGACGACAACACTGTGGTTGGAAAAGGAGACTACAACACTGCGGTTGGAAAAGGGGCGACAACACTGCGGCTGCAAATAAGAAAGGTTACCATCAACTATGGGGCTGGGATAAGGAGAGGTGAATATAAAACTCTGAGGTTCGTTAATGAGAAAAGTAACAACAACTCTGAGGCTGGAAAAGGGATAACAACACTGAGGCTGGAAAAGGGGGACAACACTGAGGTTAGACATGAAAGGGATAGACGATAACTCTGAGGTTGGGAATAAGAGAAATAGACAACAACTCTGAGGCTGGAAAGAAGGAAGAAGCAACAACTCTGAGGTTGGAGTAGGAACTGACATCAACTCTGAGATTGGGTATAAGATAGTCTCTCAACTCTGGGGTTAGAGGTAATAGCATCTAAAACTGAGTAAAGGGTGATTATCTGCAGCTTTGCGGTTGGGGAAGAGGTATCAACACCGACGGGTATCAAAAAAAGTGAGACACTGACGATTACTGCTTGATTGGTCTTTCAAATTTGAGAGATAGGGGTTTTGCCAATGAGAATTGGACTTTGCAAGATGTTTGCCAAACAAGGTCTGGGCTTTGGCATGCTATGTCAATTGGGCACTTTGCTGTAGATACGAAAACCTCAGGGGGTCCCACAGGCACAACGACGGGGATGAAGTTTTTGAAATATGGCTGCCCTTCCAGGGACTCACCAAACCTATATTGGGTATTTTGAAACAAGTCAAAATGCAAAGTCTTGACAGAGATAACCCTTCTCGGGCGAAAGGCGACAAGGGGGAGACGTGATTTCGTGCACCAAGCAACGAAATAAACTCACGAAAGGAGAGTTATCTCAATGAAATCATCTCCATGAAGGAGGCAACAGGCTTACGACAGGTAAGCAAAAAGGGAATGACTTCGAACAATCCTGTCGGGGTTGCCGACTAGGAGGTTTACAAAGGTAAAAAAGGTCATTTATTTGCTATTGTGTAATGCCAACAGGGTGGATTATGGAAAGATGCCAATAAAAATGGGAAGCTGAATAGTGCCAAGAGAGCTTTAGGCTTGATTCTTCCTTGTTAGAGAGATTTGTGATATGCTGGATGATATGTATGAATGAAATGATATGAATTATGCATGACAAATTGATGCAATGATATAAGGATCTACGGATGCCCCAATCTTGGGTAAAATGCAATGAATGTTGCAGAAGTTTTTGCTTGGGTTGCAAGGCTTTTGGTTTATGGAAGGTGGGTTCCGTCTCGCATGACTTCCCGACATCTGACCTCTACTGTTGCTGGAGAATGAATCTAACGTAGACCTGCGGATGCCCCGGGCTGGATCCGGAAATGCCTTCCCAGGTAGGGAGGGAACCTTCATATCTTAGGACCGTCTTGCCCCGATCTGTTGGGTATCTGCAAGGATTGCCCTAATCGCAGGTTAAGAAGCAACTTCGTCGTGGATTATCTCATTCGGGTCTGCCCAAGTGTCTTGGAACTACATTCCTCTGATTAACCATTTCAGGGAGATTGACTTCTTGTGCTTGTCATACGGTGAACTAACTTAGGGTGTTTTGCTTTTTATCGCAATGTCGCGGATAGCAAGAGTCGCCACCGACTTTTCTTTTATCCAATAAGGAAAGGTGGAAAAGAACAGGAAAGACCTCAATAGATTTTGGGTTCGGGAGGTACATTATACAAAGGGAGGGTATTAGCACCCTTTGTATCCATGGTTATCCATGGGCTCTTAATTGCTGGATCACTTATATTTTGTCTGAAAAAGTGTTCGTGAATTGTTAAAAAATGTTTCGAAAAGAGAGTTTAACTTTGTAATGATTCTCGTATGAATGTATACAAAGTATTTATCTCGCTTGATTTTGAAAACGGTTTAGAAAAATGTAACTTGGTAATGATTCTAGTATGAACGTATACCAAGTGGTGATTTTCTAGGATTTGCAAAGTGTGAGGGGTGGAAAATGTTTTAGGTTATGATCCAGCAATTGAGAGTTATACCTTCCTAAGGTCGTTATGAACGTTTCCTATCCTTATGAGGGTAAAACTGTCCTTACTATTGAGAAGTAAGTAATTTTACCCTCTGGATGTTTAAGGGTCATCGTAGGGTCATCGATAGGTCATTGAAGGCAACAGTTGTGAGGATACCGTAGCATTCGGAGGGACGATCATCATTTAACCGTAGGCTACACCGAAGGGTCATCGAGGGACGAAATCATATATTCGAGGGCAACATCCGAGGGACTATGATTTATTTTATGATGATTTAATCGAAGGGCCATTGCTAAGTTTATCCCCACATTCGCGGGACATGACCGGGGTACCGTAATATCGTAAGGCAAAAGAGAGGTCCGAGATCACTTATTTAAAGGCAAAGTTTTACAATTAATTAAATAGCCGTAATCAGTTAGGTAATTAGGTCCACATTAAATCGATGAAAACAATACATTAAAAATCAAGCTTGGTAGCTCAAGATGAATCTCCACATTAAAATTAAGTCATTCAAAAGCCATCTCCGTAAGGGGTATCCCACACCTAAAGCGGCAGGCCTAGCCGGCTGTTTCTTCGGAAGTATGCTAGCCTTTACACCATTCAACACACGGGTTAGAGCATTGAGATAAAGTATGATTTGACACTTGCACCATAAAATAAACATAACTGTCATGAACTCAGGCCAAGTGATGCAGAACTATAATAAATCATGATCAGATAAACATAAAGTAGAACAGCAAAGAGACAAAGCAACCACTGTCCCGTTCGCCTCTGCTTCGCCTAGCGAAGGCTCAGCGAATGCTCGCTACAGGCTCGCTTAGCGATGTGCTAGCGAGCGGCCACGGGTTTGGAGTTTGACAGCAGCATGACTTCCGAAAACCTGGACTTTTATGGCATTTGATTACAGGCATAGCATAGACAATTATACAGGATATTCAGGCATACTTATATGAAATCATATTACACATCCGGAAATTTAATCATGATGCCTTGCATGTGCGAAGATGATCGATTAAAAGCATAAAGCATTAGTGATACGCAAACCTGTTAATAACTGAACTTGGTATCGGATGGAGTTGGGCGGCGATAACTTTGGTGCGGAAGAGCGGCCTTCAGGGTTTCTCTACTCGAAATCCTCTAAGTTGAGCTCCAGGGTTTCTGTGCCAGGCTTTCCGTCTGTCTTCCTCTGTGTGTTCCTCTCTGTTTTTCCTCCCGTTTTTGCCCTCCTTTCGTGACTGAAGGCTTGGCTATTTATAGTGCTCTTGTTGTGACCTAATGGGCTCAAAATGAGGTCCAAAACTTCTGATATTCGCAAGCTTCGCTAGGCGAAGGAATTGCTCGCCTAGCGAGCAAGCTAGTTTGGGCTTTTTCTGGATCTGATGCTTCGCTGGGCGAGTGTCATGATGAAGTGTTCGCTAGGCGAAGGAATTGCTCGCCTAGCGAGCAGACCAATTTGGGCCTTTTCTGGATTGGGCCACTCGTGAGCTGGGCTTTTGTCCCTTTAAGGTTAATGCCTTGAAAAACAAATTGGAGTGCCTTGAAAAGTGCCTTGTAATATCAACGGGCAAATTTTGGGGTATGACAGATGCCCCTGTTCAATATTCTTGAACCGAGAGAGTAGAATGGTATGTGCACCATTCGTGGTCTGGAGGTGGAAGATTATTGAACACTAGAATGCCCCGAAAATTTGCGCTTGTCAATTAGTCTTGATGGAGATGGGCTTAAAGATGCCATCCAGGAAGTTTGATGATGGGAGCTTCAGATTATGTCGTACGTTAGACGATATCTGAAGACATGGATGTCATACCGGGTCATACGCTAGACTATACGGTGAGTTATCCATTAGGCTGTTGACTTCACTGGGGAGTCAGGGTGTGCTATACGCTGCTGGGGATAAGGGATCAGAATGGATCATACACTGGACCGTATCTGATTACCAGAGTGATTCGTTCATTAGGCGGATGACTTCGCTGAGGGTGAAAAATCAGAACGGATCGTACGTTAGATCGTCTCTGAATTGAAGATCCAAATGGGTTTTATGCCAGACTGTATTGGAGTTGTAGGATGAGCCGTCCGTTAGGCTGTGTCTGATGATGAAAGGGGGTAGTCGTACGCTAGACTACACTTCAGAAATGTACCGTACACTAGGTAGCATCTGAGTAACAGAATGAGCCGTCCGTTAGGCTGAATCTGCTGAAAAGGGAGTAGTCGTATACTGGACTACAATTCAGAAATGTACCTGTCACTAGGTAGCATCTGAGTAACAGAATGGGCCGTCCGTTAGGCTGAATCTGCTGAAAAGGGAGTAGTCGTATACTAGACTACAATTCAGAAATGTACCTGTCACTAGGTAGCATCTGAGGAGATGAAGGTCTAACTTGGTCGTACATTAAACCATATCTGAGCAGAATGAGCCGTCCATTAGGCTGAATCTGCTGAAAAGGGAGTAGTCGTATACTAGACTACAATTCAGAAATGTACCTGTCACTAGGTAGCATCTGAGTAGATGAAGGTCTAACTGGGTCGTACATTAGACCGTACTTGAGTTGTTGAAGATCAGAGTGGATCGTATGCTAGATCGTATCTGAGTTGTTGAAGGTCAGAATGAATCGTACGCTAGATCGTATCTGAGTTGTTGAAGGTCAGAATGGATCATACGTTAGATCGTATCTGAGTTGTTGAAGGTCAGAATGGATCATACGTTAGATCGTATCTGAGTGGACGGAGTCATATGTTGGGCTGAATCAGAATGAACCGTACGTTAGGCCGAATCTGATAGTATTTGTGTAGGCTGTATTTGCGATAAATGTATGGGATGAGCTTAGAGATGTTATCGTTAGGAGGATGTCAGAATGAATGTTGATGTGGAGTATATCTGAAAGATGTATCTGAAGAAGAAAGTAGCCGTACGCTAGACTACACCTCGGAATATACCGTACGCTAGGCAGTATCTAAGGAATATAGTTGAATCTTGAATGTAATTGATATAGATGTCCGTCTGAATGGACCTTTGTGTTGATTGTATCAAGAGGATAATTAACCTGAAAAATAAAGTTAGCTTCATGCCATGTCATGATGCATGAGATGCAAATGTTGTATGCATGCGTGTGCTGTGAAGTGATGTGATGAGTGAATTATGCGTCTGGAATAAATGAGAGCATTGTATGCATGTATATGTTATGAAATGATGTAATGTATATGATGCGGAATGAAAATTGTATGTAGGTATGTGATGTGAAATGATGTAATGAATGCACTATGTGTCTGAAACGTTCTTCCAGGGGACTCTATTGGGGAAATGGATCTAGTCTTCTGGTCGGAGATATTTGTATTGATGATCCTTTCTTAGCTGGGGGATACCTGATTTCTGTCTGACGATGAAAACACTCAACAGAGCCTGGCTGGGGATGGAAGAGATGACCTGTTTGTCTGGTGGTGCCGACCTCTTCTGGGGAATAATTGGCGTTACCGGGGAATCGAATTAGCAACGGATTCATTGGGAAGCATGGTTAGACCTTCTCCTTGGTCCTGAAGTCTTGTAGTAATCGCTATTTCTATTTTAGGCATGTATTTTGGTAAACATTGATCATATTCAAATGCATATATCAATTCAAATTAAATCAATGGACGTTTATGCAAACAAAACAGAAAAAGTGAAAACAAAAGCATCTTTTTTGGAGATAAAATTGTATTGATTTTGAAAGAGGGCCTATAAACAGGCAATTTGTGTACAAGGAGACAAAAATCCTAGTAAGAGGAAATTGTCAAGAAAACAAAGAGAAAGCTATGCCGAAAACGTCCTATTGACTTTAATTCCACTACTGCCATTATGTCCTCAAGCCTCTCATCTCCTGCTGTCGGATAGAAGTGATTGGCTTGTTCGGTCCCTTGAAACTTGGGTGAAGCTAACGGAGAACGGGACATAGTTATACGCTTTAATCTCTAATTTTTGCCTGGACCGCCTTTTCAGGTTTTCAGCCCACCAGGATGCCCTTTTTTGCCCAAGCCGCCTTTTCAGGTTTTCGGCTTGCCGGGTGCACATTTTTTATGTTTATCCCTAATTTTTGCCCGAACCTTTTTGGTTCGCCGGGATGCCCTTACTTTTGCCTAGGTACGTCGACCTAGCAGGTCTCTTTTATGCGTAGTATTTTTTGACTATGTTTGTGTTCACGGGATGTGGGAAGTCTTCGCCATCCATCGTAGCGAGTATCATGGCTCCACCAGAGAATACCTTCTTAACCACAAATGGCCCTTCGTATGTGGGAGTCCATTTGCCTCTGGGATCACCTTGTGGTATAATGATACGCTTGATCACCAAGTTGCCAATTGACTCTTTTGTTAAATGCCTGGGTCATGCGTTTCTGATATATCTGCCCATGACAAACAGCCGCAAGTCTCTTCTCATCAATCAAATTTATCTGATCGAGTCGAGTCTGAATCCATTCGTCTTCATCTAAGCCCGCCTCTTTCATGATTCTCAGAGAGGGAATCTGAACTTCCATTGGTAAAACGGCTTCCATTCCATAGACTAAAGAGAAAGGGGTTGCCCCTGTCGAGGTGCGCGCTGAAGTGTGATAACCATGAAGAGCAAACGGTAACATCTCATGTCAGTCTTTGTATGTTATGTCGTTTTTTGTATGATCTTCTTGATATTCTTATTAGCAGTTTCCACGGCGCCGTTCGTCTTTGGCCGGTACGGAGAAGAGTCATGGTGCTTTATTTTGAACTGCGTGTAGAGTTCAGTTTAGTACCATTATCAGTGATAACTCTCTCAGGAGACAGCAGGTTTCTCAAATAGATATTTGATAGAATCCCTCTTAGAAGTCAATAAAGTGGTATGATTCAACATATACTGTCTTAGTCGGCGAGCAACCCAGGCCAAAGCACAGCAAGCTTTCTCGAGCTGTGAGTATCTTGTTTCACAGTCGGTACCTTTTGCTAAGGCAGTATATGGCATGCTCTTTTCGACCAGACTCGCCATGTTGCCCCAGCAAACCCTATTGAATTTTTCTAACACGGTCAAATACATGATTAGAGGTCTTCTTTCAACTGGTAGCATCAGAATTGGAGGTTCTTGGAGATACTTCTTGATTTTGTCGTTCATCATTCCGTACCATCTCTTGATTTTTTCTCAGTAATTTGAAGATGGGCTTGCAGGTAGCAGTCAAGTGTGGAATGAATTGGGCAATGTAATTCAAGTGTCCCAAGAAACATCTGACTTCTTTCTTGTCTATTTCAGTACCCAGATTTGTAATTTCAATTGATTCCTCTTGCGGCTGTATGGTCTTTTCCTTTTGTAGTACCAGTCTGGCAAGTTCACCAGGGACTTCACAATCTTCCTCACTTCCATCCTCGGCTTGGTAGATCGGATTTTCAAAGTCATAATGAACAGTAGCAGAACTATTATCAACAGGATCCAGAGTGGATATGGATCGGAAAACTGTTACGTGCGTGTGTGCAAGAAAACATAGCTTGTTTGAAAAATGACAGGAAAGATAAAGAGCGCAATATTTGAATGCAAAAAGTCCATCGATTTATTGAATGTAAATATGCTTATGAAAATGACAAAACCCTTGAAAAATTAGCTATTGTGCCCCGGGTATAGACACAATGCTTTGAAACACAAAAATAGCAATAATAATTACTCCTGACTAAAGGAAATCGGGATAGTGTCTTCAGCCTTCCAATTATTGAGTCCGTCATCAATTATTGGGAAAATCCAGCTATCCAAGTCATAATCGTTATCAGTATCTTCCACAGCATTGACAGTCTCGTCATGATTAGGCAGAGGGGCAGTGATGCCATTAGGAGTCTCCGGAGGATCAAAGGTAGTCGCCTGTATCTTCCCACTTCGAATGCCACTTTCAACATGTTCACCTGTTAATATAAGTTCAGTGAAACCCAATGAGGAACTCCTCAATAGATGGCTGTAGAATGGGCCAGTCAGTGTGCTCATGAACATGTCCACCAATTCTCGATCGGTCATAGGGGGTTTGACTCTGCCAGCCAAATCTCTCCATTTTTGAGCATATTCTTTGAAACTTTCTTTAGATCCCATAGTCATATTCTGCAACTGTAGCCGAGTAGGCGCTAGTTCAGAATTATACCGGTAGTGCTTGTAGAAAGCTGTCGCTAAATCAGTCCATGTGTGGATGTTAGAGCTCTCGAGCTGATAATACCACTCCAACTGTGTGCCAGACAAACTCTCTTGGAAGAAATGGATCCATAGATTCCTATCAGTGGTGTGCGGCTGAATCTTTCTCACATAAGCTCTCAGATGCATCTGAGGACAAGACGCACCATCGTACTTAGTGAAAATGGGGATTTTGAATTTGCGAGGAATGGTCACATCGGAGACCAGACCCAAACTTTCGAAATCCAGACCAGGCGCCTTCTGACCCTCCATAGCTAGCATGCGTTCTTCCAGCAACTTGTATTTGTCATCTCTGGGAGAGTACTGTTCATTTTCATAATTCTCATCGTCATCCTCAGGGTTGGAGAAATCAGCATTCTCTTCCTCTGAATCATCCTCCGCCCCTTGTTCTGGACCATTCGGGATTCCAAACTTGACTCCTGCGGTCTGTCCTTTACGCCTTCTTCCCGGGTTAATGAAACTCACAGCTTTCTTGTCTTTCTTCTTGTCGACCAAAAGAGCCTTCAGTTCCTCCTGCCCCTTGGATAAGCTTAGCATCATCTCCTTGAATTGAGCATTCTGAGTCTGGAGATCTTTGACAGTTTGTTCGAGATCCATTTTTCTGTTTGGAGGAAAACCGTGAGAACACTGATCCCTTTAGAGTACCTGTTATGCTATGTTATGCTATGTAATGCATGAAATGTTTTCAAGGCCTTTTGGAATTTA
Source organism: Lathyrus oleraceus (assembly GCF_024323335.1). NCBI lineage: Eukaryota > Viridiplantae > Streptophyta > Magnoliopsida > Fabales > Fabaceae > Lathyrus > Lathyrus oleraceus. Next base: position 435,259,619 of record NC_066582.1, on the reverse strand, counting down.
ACTTTGCATAAACTACCAAAAAGGGAAACTTTTTTTTATTTTGTTTTTTTTTGTTTTTTTTTTGTTTTTTTTTGTTTTTTTTTAGTTTTTTTTTTTAGTTTTTTTTTTATACAAAACAGAGCAAAGTTAAATCCCTAAGTCCTTGAAATGGTTAGTACAATGTTATGATGTCATGATGTTATGATGTTAAGATGTTATGAGGTTAAATAAATAACAAGCACAAGCAAGTCACACAACCATCATTCCTAGGTTTTAAGGCTTGCATGAGTTCCATAGGTAAGTACCCTCCCCACTGAAGTTTGGTTGGTTCAACCTGTCCTAGAATAGTAACCGGGCTCTAGAAGGATCTCAAATCATCGATCTTCCCTTAAGTCCACTTCAGTGCAACACCAAGTGGTTGACCAAAGCTTCCCTAAAGTCCAATCTCAAAGAGTGTAGTATCGAGTATCAACCAACCCCAGTCGGAACCAAAGTCAGTTATCTCACTACTTTCTAATGGCTAGGATGAGTCAATTAGGGTTCTAAAGGTCTGGTTAATGCTTTGATGACACCACGCGAATGCCAAATTTTTCCTCAAGTAAACATGAGGAACATCAGGACATCCAAAGTGTCACATTAACCGTAGCCATCATTTTAACCATTCCAGTATACGCCGGATGGTCACGATGATCTATTGCTACTTACCTAAGGTACACTAGATCCGGGTGTAGGATCTTTCACTCAAGAATACTCAAGCAATCCCTTAAAAGTAAATCGGACAATTTTAAATAAGTGATCTTGTTTTTAAGGTAACCTCTCTTTTTAAAGTATCCCCAGCAGAGTCGCCAGTTCTGTCATACGGTGAACTGACTTGGGGTATTTTGCTTTTTATCGCAATGTCGCGGATAGCAAGAGTCGCCACCGACTTTTCTTTTATCCAATAAGGAAAGGTGGAAAAGAACAGGAAAGACCTCAATAGATTTTGGGTTCGGGAGGTACATTATACAAAGGGAAGGTATTAGCACCCTTTGTATCCATGGTTATCCATGGGCTCTTAATTGCTGGATCACTTATATTTTGTCTGAAAAAGTGTTCGTGAATTGTTAAAAAATGTTTCGAAAAGAGAGTTTAACTTTGTAATGATTCTCGTATGAATGTATACAAAGTATTTATCTCGCTTGATTTTGAAAACGGTTTAGAAAAATGTAACCTGGTAATGATTCTAGTATGAACGTATACCAAGTGGTGATTTTCTAGGATTTGCAAAGTGTGAGGGGTGGAAAATGTTTTAGGTTATGATCCAGCAATTGAGAGTTATACCTTCCTAAGGTCGTTATGAACGTTTCCTATCCTTATGAGGGTAAAACTGTCCTTACTATTGAGAAGTAAGTAATTTTACCCTCTGGATGTTTAAGGGTCATCGTAGGGTCATCGATAGGTCATTGAAGGCAACAGTTGTGAGGATACCGTAGCATTCGGAGGGACGACCATCATTTAACCGTAGGCTACACCGAAGGGTCATCGAGGGACGAAATCATATATTCGAGGGCAACATCCGAGGGACTATGATTTATTTTATGATGATTTAATCGAAGGGCCATTGCTAAGTTTATCCCCACATTCGCGGGACATGACCGGGGTACCGTAATATCGTAAGGCAAAAGAGAGGTCCGAGATCACTTATTTAAAGGCAAAGTTTTACAATTAATTAAATAGCCGTAATCAGTTAGGTAATTAGGTCCACATTAAATCGATGAAAACAATACATTAAAAATCAAGCTTGGTAGCTCAAGATGAATCTCCACATTAAAATTAAGTCATTCAAAAGCCATCTCCGTAAGGGGTATCCCACACCTAAAGCGGCAGGCCTAGCCGGCTGTTTCTTCGGAAGTATGCTAGCCTTTACACCATTCAACACACGGGTTAGAGCATTGAGATAAAGTATGATTTGACACTTGCACCATAAAATAAACATAACCGTCATGAACTCAGGCCAAGTGATGCAGAACTATAATAAATCATGATCAGATAAACATAAAGTAGAACAGCAAAGAGACAAAGCAACCACTGTCCCGTTCGCCTCTGCTTCGCCTAGCGAAGGCTCAGCGAATGCTCGCTACAGGCTCGCTTAGCGATGTGCTAGCGAGCGGCCACGGGTTTGGAGTTTGACAGCAGCATGACTTCCGAAAACCTGGACTTTTATGGCATTTGATTACAGGCATAGCATAGACAATTATACAGGATATTCAGGCATACTTATATGAAATCATATTACACATCCGGAAATTTAATCATGATGCCTTGCATGTGCGAAGATGATCGATTAAAAGCATAAAGCATTAGTGATACGCAAACCTGTTAATAACTGAACTTGGTATCGGATGGAGTTGGGCGGCGATAACTTTGGTGCGGAAGAGCGGCCTTCAGGGTTTCTCTACTCGAAATCCTCTAAGTTGAGCTCCAGGGTTTCTGTGCCAGGCTTTCCGTCTGTCTTCCTCTGTGTGTTCCTCTCTGTTTTTCCTCCCGTTTTTGCCCTCCTTTCGTGACTGAAGGCTTGGCTATTTATAGTGCTCTTGTTGTGACCTAATGGGCTCAAAATGAGGTCCAAAACTTCTGATATTCGCAAGCTTCGCTAGGCGAAGGAATTGCTCGCCTAGCGAGCAAGCTAGTTTGGGCTTTTTCTGGATCTGATGCTTCGCTGGGCGAGTGTCATGATGAAGTGTTCGCTAGGCGAAGGAATTGCTCGCCTAGCGAGCAGACCAATTTGGGCCTTTTCTGGATTGGGCCACTCGTGAGCTGGGCTTTTGTCCCTTTAAGGCTAATGCCTTGAAAAACAAATTGGAGTGCCTTGAAAAGTGTCTTGTAATATCAACGGGCAAATTTTGGGGTATGACAGTGCTCTTAGGGTGGCTTACCCCAGTACGAGCCTTGAAGTAACTTTGCCTCTGGCTGGCTGATTTTTGAGGGAATGTCCCTGATTCACTAATCTTCAGAGAGATTGATTGAATCTCGCCTTGACTACTTCAGATTGACTGAATCTTATAGAGATTTCTCGACGTGACTGCCTCTAATCAATGATATCTCGAAGCGGTTTGTCTTTCTGCTCGACAGAGTCTTCAGACCTTCTGATTGATGTGATCAAAAGAGAAGTGGCTTGCCTATGCTCAACGGAGGTCTCAGGCGTTTGAAACCATCAAGTTCTTTCATTGTGGCAGATCTCTTGATGTCAGGTGCTCACTCACGAGTAAGACAAGTTCATTTTTGGAAATGATAATGCAATGTCATTTTTATGCAGTTTTGAAATCCAAACATGCTCACTAAAATTCTAACATTTAATGAATGCATCATTGATAACGAATGTCACATATCAATATCAACACATATGAGTAAATTGATGAGGAGTCAGTTTTAACACGATCGTTCTGACTATAGTACGCCTTCGAAATAAACCTTTGCTTCAATTAGGTCTTTTAAGGGTTGTAACATGGTCTGGTTCCCGGTTTCAGAAAGAAAGGATACAAGGCTCGAACCTATCCTAACCCACCCGTTCTTCGTGATGTTTTCCAGTCCTATGTTCAACTAGTTTGAGACAAGCACTCTTCTTCTAAAATGGATTTTGAAGCGATGGTTAATGAACCCAAGAGGTTTTTGGTGTGGCAGTCATGCACCTTCTATTTGGTTTGGTAGCCACACGATTTTGTTCTTGTTGAGGATTTTCTTTTGATTCCTCGTTTGCAGATTTGTTTTTTTTTTCAATTTCCTTACTTTTGCTGGATTGGTTCAGATTTACAATCCGCAAGGATGCCCTAATTTTTGCCTAAGTCACTTGTTTTCGAGTTTTCGACTTAGCGGGCTTTCTTTCTTTTTTGTTTTTGTTTTCTTTCTTTATTTCTTTTTGCTGAAACAAATCGTGTGACGTTTGTCCATTGATTTGAATGGGTTGTGACCACCTCGTGCCTCTATGGGTAAGGGACAACCATTTGGAATTTGGTGGTTTCCGACCTCTTATAAGGGATAAGATATGGTTGGTCCTCAGATGGGACACTCCTCTTTTGAAGTTTGAATGCTAGGTCAAACTGACTGACGACTACCCTTCCCCGGTTTAAGATTAAGGGTTTTATTTTTAAGAAAGAAACTCCTACTCCTTGGCTCGAAGGGGTTAACTAGGGATTATCTTCCTTATATCTCCGGTGTTTGGGATTTGAAATAATGCCTTACATCATCAGCACAGTTTTATTCCAAAGCGTACGAGCAGTGAATTTGTGTCGTGTTTTTAATTTCATCCTCCTCCTCCAAAAACCAACATTTGAATATTGATAAGATAAAGTATGAGTGGACACGAATGGATTTATTCAAAACATGCATATTCATTTCAATGTCATTATTATTCAAAAACAAACGAGTTTATTACAAATGATGGTTACAAATGACAAACAAGAAAATCACACATGAATGATTGAACCAAAGATTGCTTGAATGAACCGCTTTATCCTCCCACTGCTTGGGGTCTTGGTTCTGGAAAAAGCTGACGAGACAGTTCCACAGATACAAATCTTTTAGATCCACTGCTGTTCTGACTATAGCGCTGCAGATGTACTTTCCTGCACGGGTTTTTTTGGAATAATTGGCTTGAACGATATTGCTTTTAAGTCAATCAAGTCTTGTACTTTATGCTTGAAGACATTGCAATTCTCGATCGAGTGCCCCCGCGTCCCAGAGTGATACTCGCAGCTGACGTTCATGTCATACCCGGGAGGAAAAGGTACAAGAAGAGCCTTAGTTTCTCTCAGCTGGACCTGCGAATCCTTGAGCAAGTGAGCTAGCAGAATCCCATACGGCATGGGAATTGGATCAAACCTTCTGGGAGGCCTCCTTGGTCCTTGTCTACCCTGCTGATAGTAGTTCTGTTGTTGTGGAGAAACATGTTGCTGAGGAGCATAGGGTTGCTGATATTGCACCGCTGGAGGACCAGTTGGAATGACATATGCTGGCTGCGGATACGTGTTAGGTGTTACTGCTGCCACCGGATAGTATGGCATTTGATAACCTCCATCTCCCCCTTGAGCGATAACATTGGTCTCTCCTTCCTTCTTCTTTGAGAATCCGGAATGAGGCTTCTTCGCTCCACTAGCCGCAGTTGTCGTGTCTTGTATCTTGCCGATCTTCAAGCCATTCTCAAATCGCTCACCGACAATGACCAAGTCCGAGAATCCTGAGGTGGTACTCCCAATCATTTTTTCAAAATACGGCCCTTGAAGGGTATCCACGAACATGTTTATCAGCTCTCTTTCGAGAAGAGGGGGCTGAACCCTGGCAGCCAGGTCTCTCCATCATTGAGCGTACTCTTTGAACAACTCATCCGGCTTCTGAGAAAGGCTTTGGAGCCGAGTCTGATTGGGAGCCATATCTAAGTTATACTGATAATGCTTCAAGAAGGCTTCAGCAAGTTCCCTTCAGGTTCGTATATGCGTGCGCTCGAGCTGCATATACCATTCTAGAGAAGCTCCACTAAGACTATCCTGGAAAAAGTGCATTAAGAGTTTCTCGTCATTAGAATGAGCGGCCATCTTTCTGCAGAAAGCTCGGATGTAGGTCTTTGGACAAGTGACCCCTTGATACTTTTCAAAGCTCGGGACTTTGAACTTGGAAGGGATTTTCACGTCTGGCACCAGGCACATGTAGGCAGCATCCAACCCAAAGGTATCAGGACCTTGCATCGCCTTGAATCTCTCCTCCATCATTTGAAATCTCCTTTCGATGTCAGCAGGAGAAGGACCAAAAGCTTCATAAACTGAGTCAACCTTCATAGTGAAGAAAGCGTCATGTTGTTCGTCAATCTCAGGTTGGAATCTCCAATTGGCGGGGATATTGAACGTCTGATTAGCATTTTGATACACCGGACCTCTTTCGGGAGGTGGATGAGCTACATCAGGCGTACCAGCTCCTCCTGGTGGATTCATCGGTATAGTCACAACAACAGGGTTGGCAGTAGAGGCTCTCAGATTAGCCTGACGCATTTCCTCTTGTCCCCTAGCCAGAGCTTGTAGGGCTTCAACAAGTTGACCCATCTGAGCCTTCACAGTGGTCATATCCTCCCTCATAGCAGCTTGGTTCTACTCCAACTGATCCATAAGCAATTTCTAATTATTGCGCATGTAGTATGAATGTCGGGAAGCCAACTTGACTGTGGCTGATTCTGGATAGAAGGGTAGAATGGTAAGTTTTCTGGCTTTTGTTTGATGACATGCAGAATGATGCATGAATATTGTATTTGAATATTTTTTTATGATGCATGAGTGAGTGAATGAATGATATACAAGCATGGTTCCCACAAGTCGAACACACAAGTTGGCATGGTATCACATGTTCGAGATACAGATGGAGGATAACTCTGATTGCTTACTTATAATGGGATCTGACCGTTCATAGTCTAGGGTTAGATAGTGACCCCAGAGTCATCGATTCATTTGGCTGTTTTCCGCTTATGGCAAAAGCTTGTCGGTCGTCAACTCCATCAAATGAGCCTCTTCTGGGTGAGATCTTCGTACCGACCCACACGAGAAAAGCTTCTCGGGGGCCCGCACTATGTGACCATCGACATCGGGTTCTAGACAAGGGTCTCAAAGTCATGAACCTCCTTGACTGTTTGCCGCTTACGGCAAAAGCTTGTCGGTCGTCAACTCCATCAAGAAGATCTACTTTGAGTGAGATCTTCGTACCGATCCACACGAGAAAAGCTTCACGGGGACCCGTACTACGCGACCATCAACCTTAATGGGCCATAGGTTTAATGTTCTACAAAGGTCCTTAGAGTCATGGATCCTAATGAAGACATTGATCGCTTACGCCAAAAGCTTGACGGTCGTCAACGTCTCCAAAAGAATCTACTCTAAGTCAGGTTCTGGTATCGATCCTTACGAGAAAAGCTTCTTGGTGGCCCATACTACTCAACCTCTCCTATCTCAAGTTCGCACTCTAGACTCGGGTAGAGAGTCTTTCCCACAAGGTTACATGCAATCAAAGTAGTATCCATCACTACCATTGAATAGTGGAACCGCATAATAGATTAAAATTTAAAGCAAAGGCAATAAATAAGGCAAACAATCAAAAGGATAAGCATCCACACACGCGAGGAAGCAACCTAGTTTAGGCTTGACTTGCTTAGGGAGAGAGTCGCCAGCTGTCGCTACGCGAAAAATACAGAGTTGCCATCGGTTTTTATTCATTCCAAAGGAAAGGGAAAATATCGAGAAAACCCCAAAGTATGATCGTCGCAACCACGAACAGGTTCGGAAGTCGGTTATGCAAGGGGAATGTATTAGCACCCCTCACATCCATGGTACTCCATGGGAACCATCTAGGATGTTTGCGCTTACGTGTGTCTTGTTTATCGAATGCTTGCTTGCCAAGGTTTGCGGAGTGGAGGTAGATTTTAAATTAGTGTGCTCTCCAAGGATTGGGTCCTCGTGCCTACGTATGCCCACTTGTTGAAGTGAGAAATCAGAGCCTTCGTAGTTCGTGGGTTTGAAATTGTTTGGTTTGTTTTGTTGATTTTATTACCTTGAAGAAGGGTTTTCGATTGTGTCGCCCTAAGGCTTCAAACAAAAGGTTTGAATGAGTTGAGTTGTTTTTTAGGTTTTGAAGAAAGTGTTATTGATCTCGAATCGCACTAAAGACTATGGATAAAGGTGAATACCCCAAACGATAAAGCCAAATGTCTTGTGTTGGAAGCATTCAGAATGAGTGTAGGAAAGCTCCAGTCTCATCCCTTCTTTATCGCTTAAGGCTCGTGACGTACGATCCTAATCGCCATTTGTTGTGGTTTTGAGTTTGATTTGGAAAAGACCGCTTGACGTTGGATCAAGGGTTTGTTTATTGTTTTTGATTTGAAAAAGAGACCACTTGACGTTGGATCAAGGGTTTGATTATATATTTTGAGTGGGTGAATGTTCCTAATGCCTAAGGAGTAACTAACAAGCAATAAAAGAAAACAAGTAAATGCGTACATCGGAAAGGGGAGGGGGTACATGTAAAGTACAAGGAAGTGCAGGAAATAAAAGGTCTCATTGTCAGGTAGCCCAAGAGAAAGCCATGTGTGTGCAATTATGTCATAAACTAGAAAGCACATAAAAGATTACAATTTGTCTTGAATCTTGAATGCTCCTTCCATGTTCGGGTCATATTTGTCCAATGTCCTTTGCAAAGGTCCTAACAACAATCTCTAAGTCCATTCCCATGTCCATTACATGTTTGAGAATTATCCTTTTTTTATTTTTAAAGTCTTATCCATTTTTAGTAATTTTTTTAGATGAGATGAATGAAGAATGTACAATAATGTAGCAAAAATAAAATTGCATAAGGTAAATGGCAAAAATTAAATGTTAGGAGCGAAAATTAAAAGTTAGAAGTTAGAATGCGGAAATTAAAAGTTAGAAGTTAATTGTTAGATGTTAGATCAAAGTAGAAAATATTCAAGAAAGCAATTATTAAAATATCAAGTCTCTAAACCAATCAATTCTAAAATCAACATTAAATGAAAATTCTAAAATTCAAAACAATTACTAAATGAAATTCTGAATATAAAACAATTATCAAATTCTAAAATATTCACAAATTATATTCTAAAAAATTCAACAATTAACAAAATTAACATTTTAAAATATTAACAAACAATTCTAAAATCATTCTAACATATTAAAATTCTAACACTAGACAATTATCAAATTAATACATCAATTAAACCATTATACCAAAATTAATCTAATGAATTACTTAAACCTAAGAGTAAACCAAATGACTAATTAAACCTAACTAATTAACTACTTAAAACTTTTCAGATTGGGCCTAAAATGGAACGAGAGGGAAAAGTCCAAACAAAAAGGGGGTGCATCCCATAGAGGGAGTGTGAAAATACTGAAGGATCGGGCCTAAGGCCCAACCTAACCAAAGCTGCCTCAACGGGATGTATATCCCTTACCTTATATTTCTGTGAACAAAACCTCTTCGATGGAAATGCCAGCGCGTACCTAATGACTCCGTCGCGCCGGAGCTCATCGCCAGCGACGACGGAGCTCTCAATCACCTTGCACTCACCTCGCTATTACCGTCTCAAACTCTCAATTCCCAATTCTATACAAGCTCACACGAATCGAATCAAAACCTCTCACGAATCTTAAGAAAAAGATTAGATCTCTATACGGAGGTTACGATATCAGAACCGATATGATAGAAACAAGCTTGATCGAAGGATTCTTACCTACCTTCTAAGGCAACGATGCATAGATGAAGGAGATGATGAGCGTGAACTCGAGCATGAAGCTTCTTCTGAATCTCTTTGTTCTCCTCTTCCTACTTTTGGCTCTACTGTTATGTTTTCGTTGCTTCCATTGAATTCTCCGTCGGGTTTTCAAGTTAGTTGGAAGCGCTGCACTTCAATGCAGACTACATCGAGAGATTTAGTTATGTCGTGATTGTTGCGGAACGATTGGGGCGGTGCGATGATTCGTTCGTGGATTGAATCACGGTGGAAACGGTGGTTGGTTGAAGGTCTTGATTGTGGAGGTTTAGCAGGTTGAAGAAGAAGGAGGCGGAAGAGTTCGTTATTCGCAGCAGTTTGGGAGGAGAGTTGTTACGGTTGTGGTGGTTCTCAGAGAAGGAGAAGCAGGAGATTCTTGAGAGAAAAAAAACTCCTTTCAATCGATGTGAACCACGTATTTATACTCTCTCTTTCTTTAGCGTTTCCAATTTCTATTTCGTTGCCGTTCAGGATTTTGGTTTCCGTTTATGTTGGTTGCATCTCACTTGCTCTTATTGTCGTTTGCCTTCAGTTTTCGTTTGGATGGTGTAAAGCTTAAGTTGCAGCTCGCATACAAACAATGCGGTCGTTTTCGTTGGCTCGGCGTATCAGCTCGTTTGCGTGAGTTTACCGTTGTGGCTTCATTTTGGATTGTTGTACTAGCTTACTGCAGTTGCGTTTCCATGTTTTGGATTGTGTTTGCGTCTTTTGGAGCTATGTAGCAGGTTATACCGCTGGTTCGCGTTTGTACTCGAGATTAAGCCGCGTTTCGCAGGTGATTAGTGTCGCATCCGCGAAAAACAACCGGCGGGCAAAACAAAACAAACAGAGCCGCCACCGGGCGTTATTTATCCCAAAGAGGGAAAGGAAACGCTCGAAGTAAACCTGGAAAGGAAATGGTCTTACGACCGGAGATTGCAAGGATCGGGAGTCGGTTACGCAAGGGGAAGGTATTAGCACCCCTCACGTCCGTCGTACTCGACGGGATCCACGCTCAGGAAGATAGGATAAGGTTGCTAAATAATTGCTCAAAACATGCACACACACTGGAATAACAAGACAGGAGGAAGAAGACGGAAGAAGAAAACTCGGCAGGATGTCGCATCCTGGTCCTACGTAGTTTGTCAGAAACAAACATCAGAGTGAACGTAGTTCGGGGAAACGGGAAACGTGCTCGCTAGGATATCGCATCCTATGCCTACGTATCTCATCTGGAATGAGAATCAGAGCTACCGTAGTTCGGCTAACGCACGCCGAAACAAAACACACACACAAGAAACCGACTGCCAATCGCTGGGCTTACGTCAGACTCCACACAAACAGGCAAACATGGAAACCGAATGCCAATCGCTGGACTTACATCAGACTCCGAACCAACAAACACACACTGGAAACCAACTGCCAATCGCTGGACTTACGTCAGACTCCACACAAACAAACACTAATAGGATACGGAATACCAATCACTGGTCTTACATCCATCTCCTAACACACACAAGAAGGTTAACAAACAAACAAGTTAGTAGGGAGTCTGATACTCGAGCCTAATAACTGTCAAGCAAACACACTCAAAAAGAAAAAGGGTGCCCGGAGAGATCTCGTACGATCTCCTGCCTACGTACCTCATCTGGTATGAGGATCAGGGCAACGTAGTTCCCCTTAACAGGGGAGAAACTTTCTCCTAACCAGAGACTAGGAAATGACAAACTAAAAGAGAGACTGACTCGAGCCTAATAGTTATCATGCAATCCACAATGGTCCTAGGTTGAGGTTTCTATCTAACTTGCACAGGCAACAAGCTATCCTAAACAGCACAAGCAAATTCATACAAGCTCAAAAAGCAAGCACACACACTATATGCAAACAAATGGGCTCATACAAGGTTAGGCTGTGAAACACAAGCCAACTGGAATCGGGTGTAGTTAGCTCTTAACCCTAACATTGAGAGTTAGGGTGAAGCAGATGAAATGGGAAGTGAGGGTAAGACCTCACAGCTCTTATCCTTGTCCTGGGAGAGTTTCAGACAAATGAAAGTGTGGGAGTTCAGAAAGTTGGAACTCTTCTCCACATATGACTGACACAACAAAGATCTTGGGTTAATATCCAAAATGCATCAACACATGGTGTGAGCAAAGTGGATGACACACTGAATAGCAGGAGATGTATTACACATCTCTTTTATCTGCCAATTGCCTCATTAGAGGACTTTTCCTGCTTGGCACAAAAATAAACAAACACAAGCATTGCCTCTTAAGGAGGGCTTCAGACAGGTGCCTGCCCACATAACAGGACAGGTCTTCCAGACTACATGAAGTCAGAGAGTTATACCTCAGTGGTTAAGCAACCAAGCAAAGCAAAGTTCACAATGAACTTAAAGCAACTAATGTACCTGTGGAAACATCAGACAAATCAGTACAAAGTTCAGACAATCAAACAACAGTCAATCACACAATCAGACAGATAAGGCATTAAGCAACAATGTGCAAGCCACAAGCCAATGGGCACAACACAAATAACTTGGCATCAACCTACAAAACAACTTAATATTAGCCAACATCAACCAACTAATCCACTCAAATGAGTGAGCAACTCCATCATGGTAATGTGCTTAACCTGAAATCCACAATCCAAACAGTGAGTCCAAACCACTAGGTCAAAGCCTAGGGTCAAAAGAGGGTCAAACATTCAAAACATAACATGAAATTTAACATGGATCAACTTCATTCAATCAAGAACACAATCCAAAAGGTCCAATATCCAAATCATTAACCAAAAGCATTTCATGAATCAAACATGGCAAGGTATGCAAATTGTGACCACATTGTGACATCAGAAGAAATAAATGCACATTAAATCAAAAATGATTCAAATAATCTTGGAAAAATTCATGAGTAAACAGGACATACAACATGATCATCACACAAAAAATTAGAGGCATTGGACATCCTTAGGCATGGCAATCACATAGCATAAGTCAAGACAAGCACAACAAGCTCATGTGTGACACAAATTGTCACACCAAGTTAGCATAGGCATAAAACAGAAATGGTAATTGGTAAAAACCTCAAACCAAAGCCAAAATAACACTCAACATGTCTAGAAATAGTGTGCAAAATTTCACATTCATTGGATAAGGAACAAGCATTTCATGATCAAATGAAGTTCAAGACAATCTTAAAACTCAAAAGTGATCAAAAAAATCCAAAAAAATCCAAGAAAATTCATGAGAAATCACAACATTCATATCAAGCATCACACAAAAAATCGAGACATTTGGAGATCATTTGGCATGGCAAACATATCACATAAGTTGAACAGCCAAAGGTGTGACACAAATTGTCACACCAAGTTAGAAAAATCATAAAACAGAAATGACAATTGATAAAAATACCAAATCAACACCAAAATGTCAAGCAATGAGTCTAGTTTCAACATGCAAAACTTCAGAATCATTGGATCAAAAACCAGCATTTCACAAATGTATAAGCATGGCACGGTCAAAGAAGCATACATGTTCAAACATTCTAGCACAAAAAATTATCCAGCCAAGCACAATTTTTAAAATCATGATGATAAAAAAATAGACAAATCAAGGATCACAATGCAAAAAACCTGGTAATTTTTGGATCAATATTCAATTTGTTTTGATTTTTTAAAGATTGAAAATGAAATGAAATAAAATGTGACAAATAAAATGAAAGGAAATGAAATATTAATTAATATATTTGAATAAATTGGCGCCAGCATGAAACGCCGTGTTTCATTTAAACGCTGGCTTTCAACGTGCATGGTCAACAGAAACTGGCCAATGGGAGCGCTGCATGGAGTTTGAAATCAACCAATCATGTTGCAACCCTAAGTAAACACATGAGCAACGCTTTTCTGTGGTAAAAGGAATCCAGAACCGTGGCCTTAGACCTGCATTTCATCTTCTTCATCGTGCAACAGAGGAACAGTGTATTGTTCATACACTCAAGAACAAATTCTCCAGATTTCACAATTAATCACATCAACATGCAGCATATTCATCATAGGTCACAAATCCATGCATGGCTAAGCATAAAACATCATGTACAAGTGGAATCGAGCAAAGCAAATTTCAACCATGGAACTTTAATCTACCATAACTAACTCAATTTTGCATGGAATTTCATGGTTTAAAGCTCAGAGTAACCAGCATCACAAGATCTACAACTATAACACAAGAATTTTAAGAATTAGAGAGATCGAATTGGAACCTCTTTGGAGAGCAGAACTGGATTTTGTGTTGTCCAAGCCTTGCAATGCTCAAAAAACTCCTCTATGATGCTTGTGAAGTTGATTGGATGAAAGCTTGAGGTTCAATTGCTCGTGATTCAACCAGAATTTGGATTCACCATGGATGAGTTCAAGCTTCAATATGCTTCAAACAGGCGCGGATTCTCTTGGTTCCAAGTCCAATATTGCTCAATGATGCTTCAAAATCGTGAATTGATCAAGAGAAGTGGATTGTGTTTGAAGACTTTGAAAGAAAAATTGAGAGAAAAAATTTGATGAATTGAGATCTAGATCTGAAATTATGAGAAGCTAACTGAAAAACAGTTAGAGATTAGGCTTATATATGTTCTACTAATCATGCCTTAATCAAATTTAAGCCAATGCAAATGGAATTAACAAATATGAGGTGTAAATGCAAATTGGGACTTTCACCCTTATGCATGAAAATGCATGTGAACAGTATACGAATTGTGATTCATTTTCACTCAAAAATCTGTTTTGGAGCTAAAGGCAATGGCACAATGTTCAAACAATGCACAAATTTTAAATTCCATATTTTCCCTCCAAAAATCAAGTGAATTTCCAAATATTCATGTGATGATAATGCATGTCATGTAATGCAAGATTTGGAAACTAGAGATCAAAATAAGAACAATACAAAAAGAGCCATCCAATTTGGAGTTTTGGTTAAGAAGTTATGCCCATTTGAAGCTCCATGTACACTTTGTCAAGATTTGATCATATCTCCTTAACCACACATGAGAAATTGATGATCTTGGACTTTTTGGAAATGGGAGAGAAAGATATACAACTTTCATGTTCAACAAAATTTCATTTGAAGCTTTCTTGATGATGTAATCTTGAGTTGAGAACCTTTCCATTTTTGGCAAGTTTGAATTACAGGTCACTTTCTATTTTTGGCAAGTTTTGACCTGGCTTTAAATTCTTCAATGTGAGTGTTTGAAATGTCAAATGAGACTTGTTTGAACATGAATGAAGTATTTCTAATCACTTCCCACCTCCAAATCCAACAGTTGACCTGACAGTTGACTTTTATGGTTGACAGATGACTTGAACATACATAGATGATTTTGAGCCTCAACCACTTGATGAAATAACTCCAACATGAAACCCTAGCTTATACAAGCCCAATAAAATCATATGATGATCTCCACCTCAATAAAGACCCCATCTCCCTGAAAATCCCTGATTGGTATAATGCAACTGATTAGGGTTGACCAGAGGTCAAAACCCTAACCTCAAGGAACCTGATCAGAAATAATGAACCATGATGATGATGTACCATTTCAACCAAGATAATACTCCACCTCCTTGAGGAACCAAGAAACCCTAATTGAAGCACAACCTCAGATGATTAGTGATCAATTCATGAAACCCTCCAGCTTGAATCTTTTAACCTCTCCATCTTTTGAGAAAGACTTAGGAGGATGACTTACTTATTTCACATGATATGCAAAGATGTAATGCCTAATGTCCTAAAAAAATGAGATGCAATATGCTAAGCTAGTCCCAAGAGAGGAGGGCAAATTTTGAGGTGTTACAGCTGCCCCTATTCAATCCACTTTGAACCTGTCGATATGAATAGCCTCGACTTTCAGATGATCAGGGTGAAGAGGGATTGAATACTAAGAACAAACGAATAATTTGCGCTCTGATGGGAAATAATTAACAATGCCTGTCAGAATCGGCAAAGAAGTGATCTCAAAAGAAGAATCTGTCTGGCACAGAAAAAGTCGGCCTGAATACCGAACAGAAATTTGACCTGTATACCAAAATAAATGGTAACACAGGGATAACCATGGCCTGAACGCCGCTCATCAGTCTGAATACTGAGCATCGGAACATGAGAGTATTGATGTCGGTCTGAATACCGGGAGATTGGCCTGAATGCCCAACAACTGGCCTGAATGCCGTATCGGTCTGAATACCGGAAAGCTGGCCTGAGTGCCGCAAGCTGCATCGATCTGAACTTCGGAAGCTTCTTCGATCTGAAAATCGGAAACTGGCCTGAGTGCCACAAGTGCTTCGACCTGAACGTCGGAAACTTCTTCGATCTGAATATCGGAAAAACTGGCCTGAGTGCCACAAGCTACATCGATCTGAACTTCGGAAGCTTCTTCGATCTGAAAATCGGAAACTGGCCTGAGTGCCACAAGTTCTTCGACCTGATCGTCGGAAACTTCTTCGATCTGAAAATCAGAAACTGGCCTGAATACCACAAGTGCTTCGACCTGAACGTCGGAAGCTTCTTCGATCTGAAAATCGGAAACTGGCCTGAGTGCCACAAGTTCTTCGACCTGATCGTCGGAAACTTCTTCGATCTGAAAATCGGAAACTGGCCTGAGTGCCACAAGTTCTTCGACCTGATCGTCGGAAACTTCTTCGATCTGAAAATCGGAAACTGGCCTGAATGCCACAAGTGCTTCCACCTGATCGTCGGAAACTTCTTCGATCTGAAAATCGGAAACTGGCCTGAATACCCGAAAAACTCGTCATGCTTGTCAGCATCGACAGAAATAATGAATAGTGATAAAAGAGGCGGCACGCGTGCCAACGACCCAAGCTGGGGATAACAAGCCATGAGCCTGCGATCCTCTATTCAACCCTAGCCAACAAACACTTTGCGCTTAGCTGGAGATTATCTCTTTCTCTTTACTTTTTCTTTTTGTTATTTTCTTGGACCCCGAAACTTCTTGGATTATCACTTCCATCTCCGCCCGATAGAAATCCTTCCTCCAATATCGCACTACTGGGGAATACTGTTGATTGAAATCACGATGCCAAACTCCTCAGAGCAACATCTTCACCTTCTGGCGAAACCACCTCTCAAACAATAACCACGGCTTGAGACTAGCTTATGCTTGCAATGCTTATGCATGATGATTTTTAGCGTAATGCTCCATAATCATGGAAATGCTACGCAATTAGCTATGCAATATGCTATGCTTATCTACATGATGAATGCATAAAAAGTATCCCCCTCAAGGGACTCTTCTGGGGAGCTCAAGGCACTCTGCTGAGGAACCCGACAACACTCCAACCTCCACCCTGCTGGGGAATAGCACTGCTGCTGGGAAGAGGACCACCCTTATCGGGGATGACCTCCACTGAACCTGATCCACTTCGGGACTTCGCTGGGGAAGAAACCACCAACGCACTCTGTGGGGGAAACAACGGTCTTTGACTTGCTGGGGAAAAAGCCAGCAACGGACGCCTCCGCTAGGGAAATAGCAACCCTCAGGCCTGGCTGCTGAGGAAACACCGATCTCAAACCTGCTGGGGAGATAACCATCCTGACCCTGCTAGGGAAGTCACATACCTTGAATCTGCTGGGGAGGTAACAATCCCAACCCTGCTTGGGGAAACAAGGAAAGTCTGGCGCAGAACACCCGTCGACTCGTCGAACCTTGGTATTCAACATCCAAATCCAGTGTCAGCTTTCCACTTTTGAGAGCTCCCAGACTCGTCTGGACTTTTCTGATTCATCACCTTGTATTCCCGACTTCTCCGTACTCCACGGATTCATACAAACTTCCCAGTCCTCAGACTTTGAAGAGTCTTCTTGATTAATATTCAAGGATCGTCGTACGTCTTCCGCCGTCTTTCTACCATTCTTTAATCTCTTATCCCTGATTGGACTCCACGAGGATCTTTTGTCAAAAGCTCCACATCACAACCTGCAAGTGAGTGAAAATATCTAACAGCACCTGCAACATGCCCCAGGTATGCCAAAATTTCAACACTTGGGTCACTCAACCTTCCGAATAAGATTTCAAGTTTCAATCTTATAAACATGCATTGGAAGGGACCTGTGTGTCTTAAAATGCAAGATTCTTTATCACAAACAATTGGATGTTTTTGCAATCAAAGCGAAAATGAAAACAAAAACAAAATTATTTGACTGAATATGCATTTTATTGATTGAAAAAGGTGTGGCTCATAAATGAGCAATACAAAGGAAGCAATTCCTGAAAAGAGGTAATTGCGCACAAAAGGAAAAATCTATCCTAATGACAATGTGAAACTGTGATCTCATCGAGTTTCAACTCGGTTACACCCCATATGTCCTCAGACTCTCCGTGCTTTCTGCCTCCTGAACAAGACGCTTCCGACCGATCCCTGTCGGGGATTATCCATGTCATATCCAAAGCGCAAACAATCATGCCAGACGCAGCTGTTCGTTTCATCCCTTTTTTGCCTGGACCGCCCTTTCGGATTTTCAGTCCACCGGGATACCCTTTTTGCCCAAGCCGCCTTTTCAGGTTTTCGACTTGCCGGGTGTACAATTTTTCTTTTTATCCCTAATTTTTGCCCGAACCTTTTTTTTTTTTTGGTTCGCCGGGATGCCCATATTTGCCTGGACTATTTTATTCTTTTCGTCCAACGGGTCTCTTATACGAAGTATTTTTTTAACTGCGTCCGCATTCACAGGGGATGGAAAATCCTCGCCATCCATGGTCGTTAACAACAAGGCTCCGCCAGAGAAAACCTTCTTGACCACGAATGGACCTTCATAATTGGGTGTCCACTTGCCCCTACGATCGTTTTGAGGAGGAAGGATCCTTTTCAGCACCATATCACCTACGTGATACACACGAGGTCGCACCTTTCGGTCAAAAGCACGCTTCATCCTTTGCTGGTACAACTGCCCATGACAAATGGCCGCCAACCTCTTTTCCTCAATCAGGCTCAACTCTTCATACCGAGTCCTTACCCATTCAGCCTCTTGCAATTTCATGTCCATCAGGACTCTCAGAGAGGGAATTTGAACCTCAACCGGTAACACGACTTCCATTCCATATACCAAAGAGAAAGGTGATGCCCCAGTAGATGTACGCACCGAAGTTCGATACCCATGCAGTGCAAATGACAACATCTCATGCAAATCTTTATAGGTCACGACCATTTTCTGCACAATCTTCTTTATATTCTTATTGGCTGCCTCAACCGCCCCATTCATCTTCGGACGATAAGGAGAAGAATTGTGATGCTCGATCTTGAATTCCCTACACAGCTCTGCCATCATCTTATTGTTCAAATTAGAACCATTATCAGTAATGATTCTTTCGGGAACCCCATATCGGCAAATGATGTCTCTCTTTAGGAATCTGGCAACGACCTGTTTCGTCACGTTTGCATAAGAGGTTGCTTCCACCCACTTGGTGAAGTAATCAATAGCCACTAATATGAACCGGTGCCCATTCGAAGTCGTAGGCTCAATCTTCCCAATCATATCGATGCCCCACATAGCAAACGGCCACGGAGATGACATCAAACTCAATGAATTCGGAGGCACGTGCACCTTGTCAGCATAAATCTGGCATTTATGACACTTCCGCACGAAATTGAAACATTGGGCCTCCATTGTCATCCAGTAATAACCTTCCCTCAGCAGCTTCTTCACCATTGCATTCCCACTGGCATGGGTACCGAACGACCCTTCATGAACCTCTTTCATCAATTGGCTTGCTTCTTTATCATCAACACATCTGAGCAAAACCCAATCGAAATTTCTTTTGTACAAAACCCCATCCTTATTCAAGTAGAACACCATGGCCAACCTCCGCAGAGTCTTTCGGTCCTTCTTGGATGCTCCCTCAGGATACTCTTGGGTCTCTAGATAGCGCTTGATATCGTAATACCACGGCTTCTCATCGTCAGGCGTTGTGTCAACAGCAAACACATAAGCCGGTCTATCCAGACGTCCCACCTCAACACTGGGGAACTGATTCCACCACTGCACCTTAATCAAGGCAGCCAGAGTAGCCAAAGCATCCGCCAACGGATTCTCTTCTCTAGGCACATGATGCAATACCACCTTGGTGAAAAACGTCAACAATCTCCTCGTATAATCCCGATATGGAACTAAATGAGACTGATGCGTATACCATTTTCCGTTAACCTGGTTCACAACCAAAGCTGAATCTCCATATATGACAAGGTTCTTGATCCTCAAATCAATCGCCTCTTCAATCCCCAGGATACAAGCTTCGTATTCAGCCACGTTGTTGGTGCACTCAAATGTTAGCCGGGCAGCAAAAGGAATATGGGATCCTTTCGGCGTAACCAAAATAGCACCAACTCCGCTACCATTCACGTTAACGGCCCCATCAAACATCAGAATCCATTCGGATTCAGGGTCAGGCCCCTCCTCCGGGATTGGTTCCTCGCAATCTTTCGATTTGAGAAACATGATGTCCTCATCAGGGAACTCAAACTTCATCGGTTGATAATCCTCAATTGGTTGCTGGGCGAGATAATCAGACAATACACTCCCCTTGATTGCTTTCTGAGAGGTATACTGTATATCATATTCGGTCAAAATCATTTGCCATCTCGCAACCCGTCCGGTCAATGCTGGCTTTTCAAAAATGTACTTGATTGGATCCATCTTGGAAATCAATAAAGTGGTATGAACCAGCATATACTGCCTCAGCCGGCGAGCAGCCCAGACCAAAGCACAACAAGTTTTCTCGAGCAGTGAATATCTTGTTTCACAGTCGGTAAACTTTTTGCTAAGGTAGTATATGGCATGCTCTTTTCGACCAGACTCGTCATGCTGCCCCAATACACACCCCATAGACCCCTCGAGGACCGTCAAGTACAGAATTAACGGGTGTCCCTCCACAGGAGGCATCAGAATCGGAGGCTCCTGCAAATACTCTTTTATCTTTTCAAATGCCGCTCGGCAATCATTATTCCACCCGACCGTTTGATCTTTTCTTAACAACTTGAATATAGGTTCACACGTGGCTGTTAAATGAGATATGAACCGCGAAATGTAGTTCAATCTACCTAAGAAACCACGAACCTCCTTCTCTGTTCTCGGTTCAGGCATTTCCCTTATTGCTTTTACTTTAGCAGGATCAACCTCGATTCCTTTTTCACTTACAATGAACCCCAGCAGTTTACCGGACCGCACTCCGAAAGTGCACTTATTCGGATTCAACCTCAGTCTGAACTGTCTCAATCGGTCAAACAACTTGGGCAGATCTACCAAATTCCCCTCTTCTGTTTGGGACTTTGCTATCATGTCATCAACATAACATTCGATTTCATGATGAATCATATCATGAAACAAAGTCACCATAGCCCTCTGATAAGTAGCACCGGCGTTCTTGAGACCAAATGGCATCACCTTATAACAAAAAGTGCCCCATGGTGTGATGAACGTTGTTTTCTCCATATCATCTGGCGACATTTTGATCTGATTATAGCCAGAAAAGCCATCCATGAAGGAAAACACCGAGAACTGAGCTGTATTATCTACCAACACATCAATGTGAGGTAATGAGAAATCATCCTTCGGGCTAGCTCTGTTCAAATCCCGGTAGTCCACAAACATTCTCACCTTCCCATCCTTCTTCGGGACCGGCACAATGTTTGCGACCCAAGGTGGATAATTAGTGACAGCTAGGAAACCAGCATCCCACTGCTTCTGAACCTCCTCTTTAATCTTCATTGCCATCTCAGGTCGAGTTCTGCGCAACTTCTGCTTCACTGGAGGACAATCTGCTCTCAACGGTAACTTGTGCACAACGTTATCGGTATCCAACCCTGGCATATCTTGATAAGACCAGGCGAAGATATCGACATACTCTTTCAACAAGGCTACCATTCTGCTCTTAACATTTTCCTCCAAAGCAGCCCCGATCTTCACTTCCCTTCTGACCTCGTCGGTACCCAGATTCACAACCTCTACCTGCTCCTCGTGCGACTGAATCACCTTCTCCTCTTGTTTCAACAACCTGGCTAATTCCTCCGGCAGTTCACAATCTTCTTCGCCTTCTTCTTCGGCATGATAGATCGGATTGTCGAAGTCATATGAGGGTGTAACAGGATTGTTATCAATGAGATCCGGAGAATGATCGCATCTGCATGAATGTTGATTCATGCATTGCTTTAGAACCGGAGCGAGACAAATTGAAAAAGAAAAATGAAATCATTGCCATTTTTATTGTTTTTATTAAACTGCAAAATAAATGAAAAATAGGGAACACCGCTTTTAATTGAAAAACATCCTTTTATTTATGATGCAAAAAATTGCAAAATGAAACATGAGGTGGCCCTTACAATGAACCTATACGTTTCGGGCAAAACGCATGGCTTTCATGCAGACAAAATTGAAAAACAGGAAATATTACTCTTCACGTAGAGTGATGATCTTTTCAGCCTTCCAGTTCTGGACTTCCATTCTTGGTACGCACGGCTTTATCCATTGATCTATCTCGCAATCACTGTCAACTTCTTCACTCACCATACAGATGTGATCTGGATCCAACATTCCAGCACTGGTGAATGTGAATGACGGACGACGTCCCCTACCTTGTCCAGACGAGCCTCGGCCCGGCTGATAACCCACTCCGAATCTATCCTTCTTGGCGGCGATGTCCATCATCTTTCCCCAACCAGGAGCTTCCCCACTTTTCACCACCTCAGCAGCCTGTTTGTACAAAGAAATGGACGGCTTCTCCTCTTCTTTGGCAAAAAGAGCATTCTCCACCTTAACGGTTTCGAATGCTTGACTTGGCGTTTCCCATATCTCACCGTCCATTTCCACGTACTTGAACGATGATAAGTGGCTGACGAAGATGTCTTCCTCTCCGCAAACTGTGACGACCTGCCCGTCCCAGATGTACTTCAATTTTTGGTGCAAATTCGAAGTCACTGCCCCTGCAGCATGAATCCATGGTCTACCCAACAGGCAACTGTATGCCGGCTGAATATCCATGACATAAAATACCGACTTGAACACCTCAGGCCCGATCTTTACCGGGAGCTCCACTTCCCCAAACACTGCCCTTTTCGAACCGTCGAAAGCTCTCACTATCAGGTCAATGGGCGTCAAAATCAACCCTTCATAGTCCAGCTTTGCCAGGGCCTTCTTTGGCAACACATTTAAAGAGGAGCCGGTATCAACCAACACGTGCGAAAGCACGGCTCCTTTACACTCCATAGCAATGTGTAAAGCCCGATTATGATTCCTCCCATCCACAGTTAGATCCAAATTAGTGAAACCCAACCCATGACTGACATTGACATTTGACACCACCGTCTCTAACTGATTAATTGTTATCTCCTGGGAAACATAGGCTCTCTTCAGAATTTTCAATAAAGCCTCTCTATGCCCCTCGGAGCTCAACAATAAGGACAAGATCGAGATCTTGGATGGAGTCTGCTGCAAATGGTCAACAAGCTTGTACTCTGACTTCTTGATGATTCTCAGAAATTCTTCAGCTTCATCATCAAGTTCTTTCTCCGACCCACCAGGCGTCGGCGTCACCACAGGAGTACCTTCATTTATCACTTGTTTCCCTCTTGCCCTGGCTAAAGCCTCGACCTTTTCTTTCTTTTCTCTCTCTCCTTCTCCACTCCTTAAAGCGTCCGGTGCGAACAACCTTCCACTGCGAGTGAAACCACTGGGTCCAGCATTATCCACCTTTGAAATGGTGGTTTCACCTGCAGTCTGATCCTCCAACTTCTCCCCATTATAATATACTTCTCCGCCATAATGCCACGGCATGGCATCATCTTTGTCATAAGGAATTGGCCCAGGTACCGTGATAGTGACTGGAGCCGCGTCTGCCAGCGTTGACAAATCAACCGGGTCGAAGTAGATGGTTATGGTGGAGACATCTTCTCTCACCAAATCAACTCTCTCAAACCTGAGGCTTCCCCCATCCATCAGCCTCTGGACAGCCTCCCTCAAGAGTACACACCCATCGGGAACATCAATGCACGCAGCACAACAGTCATCACAACCCGGAAAGACCCCATTCTTCAACAGCAACCTCTTGACCTCAGCCAAGGGAGTCTTCAACTGATCCACACTCATCAACCCGATTCTTCTACCATCCTCAGAAATTGCATTCACCACCATTTGACCATGCGCAGGCATGGGATTAGCATTCACATTTGGAGATGGAGCAAAGTTGATTGCCTTGGAATCCACTAAGTCCTGGACCACATGCTTAAAAGCTTTGCAATTTTCTACGTTGTGTCCAGGGGCACCTGAGTGAAATTCACATTTGGCGTTCTCATCAAAACTGGGAGGCCTCTGATCAGGTCTCAACGGAGCCAACGTCCTCAATTGGACCAACCCCAAGTCTTTCAGCTTCTTCAACAAGAATGAATAAGTCACAGGTGGTCTATCGAATTGACGATCATTCATTCGCCCTCGCACCTGATACCCGGCCCTCTGCGGTCTCTGTTGAAATGGCTGTCGTTGTTGTTGCGGTTGTTGATGCTGCTGTGGTGCAGGCTGATTATCAACAGGAATGGTTACCGCAGCAGTGTGGTGGTAGTAACGATCCCTACTCTGTCCTCTTTGGGTATACACGACACTAGTATCACCCTCCTTCTTCCTCTGACCATTTCCAAAGGGCTTCTTCGATCCAGATGACGAAGCATTACCCTGTATCTTCCCCAGCTTCAACCAACTTTCAATTCTTTCTCCAGCCACCACAATATCAGCAAAGTTAGTAACCGGGCATCCAACCATCCTTTCTGCAAATGTCCCCTGAAGGGTACCCATAAACAGATCTGACATTTCCCTGTCTACCAACGGAGGTTGAACTCTGGCAGCCAGCTCCCTCCACCTCTGTGCATATTCTTTAAACCCCTCATTAGGCTTCTGAGACATACCCTGCAGCTGGGTACGGCTAGGAGCCATATCAGCGTTGAACTGGTACTGTTTAAAGAATGCATCTCCGAGATCTTGCCAACTTTTAATGTCAGAAGACTTCAGCTTGGTGTACCATTCCAAGGATCCTCCAGACAGACTGTCCTGGAAAAAGTACATCCACAACTTCTGATCCATTGTATAAGCAGAGATCTTATGGACAAAAGCCTGAAGATGAGTCTCCGGGCAAGAACTCCCATTGTATTTGTCAAATGCAGGCGCTTTGAACTTTTGTGGGATCACAATCCCCTCAACCAGCCCCATATTAGACATATTAACAAACCCTGGAGTAGCATGGCTTTCCAAGGCCCTTATCTTTTCCGCCAGCACCTGAATCTCTTTGTTTGGCGGTTGAACACCATATTGGCCAAATTGTTCATTCAACATGGAGAATTGATCTGCTTCTCTTTCCTCATCTCTATCCTCCTCAGCCCCAAAGAAAGGAGGAAACAGACTGTCCTTCAGATTATTACCCATCGGACCTGGTCTACCGCTTGTGGCAGCACCAAAACCACCCCCATTGTTGATCACCACGCCAGCAGTTGTCTTCTTTCCGAGATCTCCTCCATCCCTGGAACCACCAAGGCCATGGTTAGAGACACCTTCTAAATTGACACCACTGTTAGCAGCTGAAGCCCGCTCGAGCTTCTCCACTTTATCAGCAAGTGCTTTCTGCCCGACGGCAAACCCTTGCATGACGTTAATTAGTTCGTTCATTTTCTCCTTCAGCTCAAGAAAATCTGCGTTGGGTAGATCCATCAGCCTTGGTGTGTTGCGTCTGGTAAAGTATCTGTACGGACGTGTTGTGTGCAAGGGAATGACTCTACGCGCACGAGCAATGATTCCTGAAACAACCAAGCACGTTAGAAACTGACACCTGCAAAATAGAAGACAAGTTATTATGATTCATGCATGAATGCAATGTCTATCCATATGAGGAACACTCTGTCTTTCGATCCTGGTTTCATCGAGACAGATAATAATCCGGCAGCAATATTCTGGCATCCATCATTTGATTTCATCATATAGATCAGAGATATATGATTTAGCAGAGATACCACCCAACCATGTGTGTGCGATGTGAGAGCATACAGGAAAGCAAATAAAGCTTGAAGATTGATCACCAAATGAAAATAACCATTTGTATACCAAAAGTGCACAATAAGAGCAAGAGTCATACATCGGGTCTGATACAAATCAAATACAATTCTCCAGAATCAGAAAGAAACTACAAGCAAGTGAATTCCGTCAACAGGCCTGACGGTAATCCAACACAAATAAGAAAGGTCTACACTGAAGGAGGTCCCACAGACGGCTCTGCATCATCAACCATCTTGGCAAACTTCACCGCGAACCTAAGCTCAGTGTTCTCCTGCTGCAATCTCCCTATCTCCTTCTGGTGAATCTTCATCTGTCTGAAATAGTGATCCCTCTCAGTAAGATAGTGATCTCTCTCGGTAATGATCTTCGCTTTCTCAGCTTCCCATTCTGTAGCAAGGACTTTGGCTCTGGCATCTCTCTGATTCCTCACAAGGATTTGTCTCCTCTTCTCATTTTCAATGACCTGCGAAGCCCTAGCCAACCTCTCCTTGGTGATGTCGTGCTCCTTTGTAGACGACTCCAATGCTTGGCTGACCTTGCGCTAATAGGCAGTGTCTATCTCAAAGCGCTTCACCTCCATGGCATGTCTCTTATCCTGGTCTTCTATTCTCCCTTTGATTTCCTGATTAGCCATCTGAATTCTAGCAACACTCATCTCCAACTCAGTCTTCTCTGCTTGCAGCTGATCTCTGGCTTTCTTCATCTCCAAGAACTCTTCCATGCTGACAGAAGAACGTGGTCCCTCAATCGTAGGACACCAAGGATCACCTCCAGGAAATGGTAGATGTGTGAGCTCAATCCTCTTCCTAAGCCAATCATCAAATGGAGGAAAAGACCTGTTATTAATCTTACCAAAAGGAACCTTGCCCTTTCTCTGAATGTCACGCCACTCATCAGACACTTGCCTCAACTTTGTCTGATTACCCTCAATTGGGAAGTAGAAAGACTCCTGAATCTCTCGCCCGAGAGGAGGACCCTCCACAGCAAATCCCATCTGTCTCCTAAGAAGCACCGGGTTGTAATTAATGCAACCATGAACTCCTATAAGAGGTACATTGGGAAAACTCCCACAACTGTAGATGAAATCTCGTCCAGCCATACCATTGTGAGTCCAAGCTATGTCATTGGCTCGCAAACCCATCAACCTGACTGACCACTTGACAGTAGGGTCAAGAAAAGCAAAGGCACCTCTGGAAGGCAAATACCCCATGAACCACTTGTACAACAGTTGAGCACAACATCTGATCAATCCCCCACGCCGCTTCTCGTTCCGATTATGGACCGAGTAATAAACATCCCCAACCAGAGTAGGAATGGGATTCCTCTGCATAAACAACATGATGGCATTAATGTCCACAAAGTTCTTCTGATTAGGGAACATGATGATCCCATAAATGCTCACAGCAATCAAAGCACAGACGGTCCTCCAATTACCCACAACAGCATGCTCCTTGGCTCTAGCCTCCAAGAAACTCAGATGAAAACCAGGTAACTTTCCCTTCTCTTTCAAACCCCCCTTAGTCATCTCTGGGCTCAAATAAAGAGCACAAGAAATCTCCACAATATCAGGTTCCCCCTTGGTGACATAGAAAGGAATTTGATCTCTGATCTCAATACCCAGGATGCTGGCATAGTCCTCCATCAAGGGTCCTAACAAGTAATCCGGGAAGACAAAACATCTCAAACCAGGGTCATAAAACTGGAGAAGAGTATGAATGGCGCTCCTATCACTGTCTGTGATCCTGAAAACCAACTTCAGGATACCACCATAAGTCTCACGGAACATCCCCACATGGTCAGGTGTAATCAATGCTATCATATCTCTCAACACACCAATCTCTGGATCGAAGAAACTGTAGATGACGTCATCTTTCAAACCGGTCCTCATGTCTGGATCAAAGAAGTCTCTCAACCAGGATCTCAATCAAGAATGTCCCCTGCATATAGATAAACATGTGTTAGATGCAGATAAATGCAAAATGTGAATGATGTTGATGTATGAATGCAATGCACTGTGCCATCCTCCAAGTCATCTGATCATCCACTGCACTGAGTCACGGTGTCTGAACTGATCACAACCATCTGAAGGAATATGTAACCACAAATCCGGCTCAGGGTTCCGAAATAAATGGAACCGAAGGATATATCACCATCATCACTGGGAATCACTGAACCAACCCAGGGAATCCTGAAATAAACGGATCCCCACAGATAAATACCACGGACAGAACTCCGGCGTCTCAGAAATAAATCCATAAATCCGACTTATAAATAGGACTCTGATCAACAGCTGAACCATTAGTCACCATCAAAGTCACCATCAGAATATGCATCTGTAAGAATCAACCCTCCTCTCACAGATGAATTCTAATCAGGTCATCCTAAGGCGGATAATGGTCTCGACAATCGGGCAAAGATACTCAACGGGTTTGCCCTTTCGGGTGTGCCGTTGTAGCTCTCTTAAAATCGTCTAAACCAAAGATCCGGGAAAGATCGGTCACCGAAGTCAATAGCTCAGATGAGGTGAATCAACCAAAGTGGATACTCCACAAAGGAAGAGCACTCTCAAAAGAACCTCGTCCGGCTTGTGGTATGTCACGTCGCCCAAAACATGTTGACCTAACATGAGAGGCAACATGAGACCACACTAATCCTAGGTGTATACCCGGGCCTGGGTTTTAGCCCCACTCAGAACACCCCCCCAACTCAGAGGAACCACCTGTACAGAAGACAGCACAATGATAGTATGATGCATGCAAACATTTATGCAAATATATATACAACATAATAATCATAAATTCAATAAATAGAGCAACACAAGCAACTTAAATTATCCTAGAGAGCGCTAGGAGAGACTCGCTTAGGGAAGATGGACCAGCGAGAGGTCAACTTCTTAGTCCCCAGCAGAGTCGCCAGCTGTCGCATCCGCGAAAAACAATCGGCGGGCAAAACAAAACAAACAGAGCCGCCACCGGGCGTTATTTATCCCAAAGAGAGAAAGGAAACGCTCGAAGTAAACCTGGAAAGGAAATGGTCTTACGACCGGAGATTGCAAGGATCGGGAGTCGGTTACGCAAGGGGAAGGTATTAGCACCCCTCACGTCCGTCGTACTCGACGGGATCCACGCTCAGGAAGATAGGATATGGTTGCTAAATAATTGCTCAAAACATGCACACACACTGGAATAACAAGACAGGCGGAAGAAGACGGAAGAAGAAAACTCGGCAGGATGTCGCATCCTGGTCCTACGTAGTTTGTCAGAAACAAACATCAGAGTCAACGTAGTTCGGGGAAACGGGAAACATGCTCGCTAGGATATCGCATCCTATGCCTACGTATCTCATCTGGAATGAGAATCAGAGCTACCGTAGTTCGGCTAACGCACGCCGAAACAAAACACACACACAAGAAACCGACTGCCAATCGCTGGGCTTACGTCAGACTCCACACAAACAGGAAAACATGGAAACCGAATGCCAATCGCTGGCCTGGGAGAGCTTCAGACAAATGAAAGTGTGGGAGTTCAGAAAGTTGGAACTCTTCTCCACATATGACTGACACAACAAAGATCTTGGGTTAATATCCACAATGCATCAACACATGGTGTGAACAAAGTGGATGACACACTGAATAGCAAGAGATGGATTGCACATCTCTTTTATCTGCCAATTGCCTCATAAGAGGACTTTTCCTGCTTGGCACAAAAATAAACAAACACAAGCATTGCCTCTTAAGGAGGGCTTCGGACAGGTGCCTGCCCACATAACAGGACAAGTCTTCCAGACTACATGAAGTCAGAGAGTTATACCTCAGTGGTTAAGCAACCAAGCAAAGCAAAGTTCACAATGAACTTAAAGCAACTAATGTACCTGTGGAAACATCAGACAAATCAGTACAAAGTTCAGACAATCAAACAACAGTCAATCACACAATCAGACAGATAAGGCATTAAGCAACAATGTGCAAGCCACAAGCCAATGCGCACAACACAAATAACTTGGCATCAACCTACAAAACAACTCAATATTAGCCAACATCAACAAACTAATCCACTCAAATGAGTGAGCAACTCCATCATGGTAATGTGCTTAACCTGAAATCCACAATCCAAATAGTGAGTCCAAACCACTAGGTCAAAGCCTAGGGTCAAAAAAGGGTCAAACATTCAAAACAGAACATGAAATTTAACATGGATCAACTTCATTCAATCAAGAACACAATCCAAAAGGTCCCATATCCAAATCATTAACCAAAAGCATTTCATGAATCAAACATGGCAAGGTATGCAAATTGTGACCACATTGTGACATCAGAAGAAATAAATGCACATTAAATCAAAAATGATTCAAATAATCTTGGCAAAATTCATGAGTAAATAGAACATACAACATGATGATCACACAAAAAATTAGAGGCATTGGACATCCTTAGGCATGGCAATCACATAGCATAAGTCAAGACAAGCACAACAAGCTCATGTGTGACACAAATTGTCACACCAAGTTAGCATAGGCATAAAACAGAAATGGTAATTGGTAAAAACCTCAAACCAAATCCAAAATAACACTCAACATGTCTAGAAATAGTGTGCAAAATTTCACATTCATCGGATAAGGAACAAGCATTTCATGATCAAATGAAGTTCAAGACAATCTTAAAACTCAAAAGTGATCAACCAGAATGAAAAATCTCAATTAAATAAAAAATGATCCAAAAAAATCCAAGAAAGTTCATGAGCAATCACAACATTCATATCAAGCATCACACAAAAAATAGGGACATTTGGAGATCATTTGGCATGGCAAACATATCACATAAGTTGAAAATCCAAAGGTGTGACACAAATTGTCACACCAAGTTAGAAAAATCATAAAACAGAAATGACAATTGATAAAAATACCAAATCAACACCAAAATGTCAAGCAATGAGTCTAGTTTCAACATGCAAAATTTCAGAATCATTGGATCAAAAACCAGCATTTCACAAATGTATAAGCATGGCACGGTCAAAGAAGCATACATGTTCAAACATTCTAGCACAAAAAATTATCCAGCCAAGCACAATTTTTAAAATCATGATGATAAAAAAATAGACAAATCAAGGATCATAATGCAAAAAACCTGGTAATTTTTGGATCAATATTCAATTTGTTTTGATTTTTTAAAGATTGAAAATGAAATGAAATAAAATGTGACAAATAAAATGAAAGGAAATGAAATATTAATTAAT
This sequence comes from Lathyrus oleraceus, assembly GCF_024323335.1. Taxonomy (NCBI): domain Eukaryota; kingdom Viridiplantae; phylum Streptophyta; class Magnoliopsida; order Fabales; family Fabaceae; genus Lathyrus; species Lathyrus oleraceus. Next base: position 435,229,054 of record NC_066582.1, on the reverse strand, counting down.
ATATTTGAATAAATTGGCGCCAGCATGAAACGCCGCGTTTCATTTAAACGCTGGCTCTCAACGTGCATGGTCAACAAAAACTGGCCAATGGGAGCGCTGCATGGAGTTTGAAATCAACCAATCACGTTGCAACCCTAAGTAAACACATGAGCAACGCTTTTCTGTGGTAAAAGGAATCCAGAACCGTGGCCTTAGACCTGCATTTCATCTTCTTCATCGTGCAACAGAGGAACAGTGTATTGTTCATACACTCAAGAACAAATTCTCCAGATTTCACAATTAATCACATCAACATGCAGCATATTCATCATAGGTCACGAATCCATGCATGGCTAAGCACAAAACATCATGTACAAGTGGAATCGAGCAAAGCAAATTTCAACCATGGAACTTTAATCTACCATAACTAACTCAATTTTGCATGGAATTTCATGGTTTAAAGCTCAGAGTAACCAGCATCACAAGATCTACAACTATAACACAAGAATTTTAAGAATTAGAGAGATAGAATTGGAACCTCTTTGGAGAGCAGAACTGGATTTTGTGTTGTCCAAGCCTTGCAATGCTCAAAAAACTCCTCTATGATGCTTGTGAAGTTGATTGGATGAAAGCTTGAGGTTCAATTGCTCGTGATTCAACCAGAATTTGGATTCACCATGGATGAGTTCAAGCTTCAATATGCTTCAAACAGGCGCGGATTCTCTTGGTTCCAAGTTCAATATTGCTCAATGATGCTTCAGAATCGTGAATTGATCAAGAGAAGTGGATTGTGTTTGAAGAATTTGAAAGAAAAATTGAGAGAAAAAATTTGATGAATTGAGATCTAGATCTGAAATTATGAGAAGCTAACTGAAAAACAGTTAGAGATTAGGCTTATATATGTTCTACTAATCATGCCTTAATCAAATTTAAGCCAATGCAAATGGAATTAACAAATATGAGGTGTAAATGCAAATTGGGATTTTCACCCTTATGCATGAAAATGCATGTGAACAGTACACGAATTGTGATTCATTTTCACTCAAAAATCTGTTTTGGAGCTAAAGGCAATGGCACAATGTTCAAACAATGCACAAATTTTAAATTCCATATTTTCCCTCCAAAAATCAAGTGAATTTCCAAATATTCATGTGATGATAATGCATGTCATGTAATGCAAGATTTGGAAACTAGAGATCAAAATAAGAACAATGCAAAAAGAGCCATCCAATTTGGAGTTTTGGTTGAGAAGTTATGCCCATTTGAAGCTCCATGTACACTTTGTCAAGATTTGATCATATCTCCTTAACCACACATGAGAAATTGATGATCTTGGACTTTTTGGAAATGGGAGAGAAAGATCTACAACTTTCATTTTCAACAAAATTTCATTTGAAGCTTTCTTGATGATGTAATCTTGAGTTGAGAACCTTTCCATTTTTGGCAAGTTTGAATTACAGGTCACTTTCTATTTTTGGCAAGTTTTGACCTGGCTTTAAATTCTTCAATGTGAGTGTTTGAAATGTCAAATGAGACTTGTTTGAACATGAATGAAGTATTTCTAATCACTTCCCACCTCCAAATCCAACAGTTGACCTGACAGTTGACTTTTATGGTTGACAGATGACTTGAACATACACAGATAATTTTGAGCCTAAACCACTTGATGAAATAACTCCAACATGAAACCCTAGCTTATACAAGCCCAATCAAATCATATGATGATCTTCACCTCAATAAAGACCTCATCTCCCTGAAAATCCCTGATTGGTATAATGCAACTGATTAGGGTTGACCAGAGGTCAAAACCCTAACCTCAAGGAACCTGATCAGAAATAATGAACCATGATGATGATGATGTACCATTTCAACCAAGATAATACTCCACCTCCTTGAGGAACCAAGAAACCCTAATTGAAGCACAACCTCAGATGATTAGTGATCAATTCATGAAACCTTCCAGCTTGAATCTTTTAACCTCTCCATCTTCTGAGAAAGACTTAGGAGGATGACTTGCTTATTTCACATGATATGAAAAGATGTAATGCCTAATGTCCTAAAAAAATGATATTCAATATGCTAAGCTAGTCCCAAGAGAGGAGGGCAAATTTTGAGGTGTTACAATTAGCCGCTTGCGGACTTGGCTTCAACTGCATTGCGCTCATGAGGCTTGTTACAGTGGTTGTGTTGGCTTGTGGCGTGTGGACTCTTGCAACTTGAAAATATCTCGCGTGCTTGGCGGTTTGTTTGGCACGCCCTTGGAGTTTGGCTTAAGTTTTCACGTTGTAGCTTAAGTAGCGCTTTTGTTTATGCTTATGTAGCTTGCACGCGTATGACAACTTGGCTTGTGCCCATAGCAGCTAAGAGTGTTGCCTTTTATTTTGCTGCAATATCTTTCTTATTCTGCAATTTGGACTCACACTGGGCCATGAATATATTCTTTATTAAAATGGATTGGATATTAACAATGGATTTAACATAAAAATGGATAATGACTAGATGGTTAAAATGGATTTTGGATAATTGGATTTTAATTGGTGAATGGATATCGAAAATGGATATTCAAATTGGATTATGGTTTTGGTTAATGAATGGATTGTTACTTTGGATTTGAATTTGGATATTTTGTTAATGGACTTAGAAAAAATGGGCTTTGGCAAAAAAAAAGGAATTGGCTTTAATAAAAACCAAGAAAAAGGCCCAATGGCGAAAAAAGGAGAAAGAAAATTTCATAAATTAAATTGAATTCTAAAATCAATTTGAACTTGAAAAAAAGATTAATGATTCCTGGAGTTAATCAAAACTCAAGAAAACTAATTCTAACCTCAAGAATCAATTTTGAATTAAAATCAATTTGGAAAAGGGGTACGACACCATGATAAAATGATGAATGTATATGCAACGGCTAGATGAATCCAACTGACGCGGCTTGTAAATCGGGTTGAACCATGGTTGAATGAAATGACTAAACAAAACGCATCCGGGCACCAAGAAACTCATGAATTCAAGTCACATGTCGCCTTGTGTCAAACCATGCTTATTCAGATGAAATGAATGGATGCAAATGTTTATGGTTAGTGACTTATATGATTATGTGAAGGGTAAGGCGAATTTTGGGGCATGACAGGTACGTAGGCATAAGACTGAAGGTCTTGTCAAACACAAAAATATAATTAATGAATTCTTTTCTCATCCCATCACTCTTTATTTTATCAAACATCATTTATACCAAAAACATATGTACACAAAAAAGGGCTCCCTAGGAGTACCTAGAACACTTTGGGTACTAACACCTTCCCTCTGTGTAACCACCCCCCTTACCTGTAATCTCTGGCATTTTATTAGTTTTGATTTGAAAACTTCTTATCTTTGGGTTTTGTTTGTACTTTTCCCTTTTCCTTTGGAAACAATAAAAGCGCGGCGGCGAATCTGGTTTTACTGACGTCAAGTTTATCCATAACTTGATGGTCACGAATTTACCGCTACAGTTAGGATGCCATTGTCCTCTCAATTTCTGAGTATTCTGATTGTCGGTCGTACTTAGCCGGTAGTTAGATTCTTGTCTCCCTCTAAGTACCAATGATTAAATTCGTCAAACAAATTTGATAAACAAAAACTTTCAGGATGAAAAAGAGTGGTTAGTATGTAACTGTTCTCTCAAAGTACTCAGATTGTCGGTCGTACTTAGCTTGTGGTCGGATACTTGCCGCCTACTCTAAAGTCAACCACAACTCATCAAATCCAATTTTCTGCCTTAGGGAATTCAAAACTTATCACAAAAGGACATGTTACTTCCGTTCTACTATGAACGACGCTTAAACCTCCCATGCGCGAGCATACAAGTTACATTTAACTGTTAGAATGCGATCCAAGCACATCACTTCTACCGCAAACAAATAAATGCTTAAGTCTCCCATGCACGAACATACAAGCAACGTTAACTACTAGGACGCGAACGTTAACACCGTTCACTAAAAACAACTAACACACACTCATTTTCTACTCGGAACTATGAAGCCATGATTTTGAAAATTTTTGCCCATATATTTCACGTGCATCTGAGGATCAGTTTGACCAGTCTTTCTGTATATCCGAAAATTTATTCTCGTTGGCATTTTAAGTTTATGTGAGATGAAATTAATGCTATGATATGAAGATGATGCGAACATCATGATGTATGTATTGATTTATTGAATGGGGGGAAAATTGGGGTATGACACCCTCGGTTAAAGTAAAAAACTGACGTATAAACATATCTTATTATCTTGGTTATTGAATAATGTTGCGCGCGCTAGTTAGTTTTGAAAATAAAAATATGTTGTTGCAAAGGATCAAACCATTGACCTTTTGCATTTAAACCTTGACTTTATAAACATAGAGGGGTTAAAATTTCCACTTTCCATGTCACCTTTCGTTACCTTGGAATTATAACCAAGGTGAAATCTATTTCACGTTCAACATGATATGTGTTATTTGTAGTAGTGGATCCTCACGGGAGGATCAACCTAATAAAATGAAAACCTTGTGAACAATAATAAGAGGAACAAACCATACTTCAACACCTATAATACATGGTGGCATTGTAACACCCCAGACTACTTTCAGGATTACCGACTGACCCCACAAACCAACACAGATTTTTTCAGCATGTTTTATCCTCACTCACACGGTTTCCGGAAAACTTCCCAAAAGGTCACACATCCAAATACTACTCCAAGTCAAGTACGCTTAACTATGGAGTTCTTATCTGTTAGGCTACTGAAAAGAAGATGCATCTTGCTGGTATAGGTAGTACAAATTAATCCTTATAAGTCTTTCTTTAACCATGCAGCCCCATACCTGCACAACCTCAGGGTCCCTCTCATTCCAATGCAAATTCTGTTTTTCCCTAGAAGCTACAAGGAGTGTCTCATTGTCATGCCTTATGCACTGGCAACCACTCCCTCACCCTCGGGTGTAACACTTAACCACTCTCTGTCCTCTCTGGCCTCGGGTGTTACAGGCTTGATCACTCAAACTTTTCTTATAGGAACAACAACCCCCAATAAGCCATGGGACCTCAGGGTTTCCAAAAAGCCACACCACCCGAGCCTAAGAAATCTAACCTTGAACTTTTAATGGAAGATTTCGTGTTGATGCAAACCCGTCAAAACGATGAGTTTAGAAATCAAAACCTCTTTACCAATGAAACGCTTAGGAAATTGAACACTAAGGTTGATAATATTGTCACTCATACCAAAAGGTTGGAGACTTAAATCTCCCAAGTAACACAATAACAAGCTGCTTCTTTTGTCCCTCCCGAATCATTTACGGGGCATCCCGAACAACCCAAGGGAAATTTTAATGTCGTGACAACTCGTAGTGGTAAGAAACACCCTATGTTGCTCCACCTCCCTACAAACCTATTGTTCCTTTCCCACAAAGTCTTGTGAAAGCCAAAGTGGAGCCCTAATTCAAAAAGTTCGCGGAACTTCTCAAAAAGATCCACCTCAAACCTTCCATTATATCCTATAACAATCGATTATTTACACTACCTAATTGATTAGCCTAATCAGTTAGGTAATTTATTTGGCCCATGGATTATTTCCATGGTTACACCATATCTTGATCTATAAATAGAAAGCCTCTATATCGTTTCAAATCATCTAGAAAAAGTGAAAAAGCTTTAATTTTGATTTCTCTAATCACCTCTCTAAACCATTCTTATATTTCTCACATATTTTAGTCGTAGTACTTTGACAATGTTCTTGAGTCTTAGTGAGGATATTGTTCTAGGTGAGGGTATACTTATAAATTTATCAAGAGTGGTTTTTTCTCTTGAGTAAATAATCCTTCATTAAGAAGTTATTATTTTGGTTGAGAGCTAAACCATTTAAAAAAGTCTTATTTGTATTTGGGGGATTAGTCTTAGTCTTCTTTTGGTTTGTGAGATCCATCATTGTGAAAGCTCTATTTTGGTTTGTGAAGATCAGCTAGTGAAAATATCCACAACAGCTTTTGAACTCAGCCCGATTAAAAGCTTTATTGGTTCAAGATCATTATAGTGTAAAATCTTGTGGTTTCTGAGTATAACCTAGTGTAAAAACTCAGTAGGTTCGATATCTTCCTGGTATAAATATCGGTTTGATTTGTGGTCCACCTGTATAAAATCCAGGTCCAGTTCAGAGGATAGCTAACTCAAAACTCCATTTTGGTTTTGAGATCAACCTGTGCATAATATCTATTTGGTGTGAACACTAACTGTTTCAAGGCGTGTTCGCTGTTTGGTTTGAAGACTAATTGCTTCAAACCATGTTCGTTGTTTGGTTATAAGTTATCCTCAAAACTCAATTTCCTTGTATAAGGGGGTTTGTGGGCACAACCTTCTAAAAGCTCTCAAGCATAGTGGATACTCTAAAGATTAATTAATGAGGAGATTAATAGGTTACTTCATTAGCTCAAACTTCTAAAATTCTCTAGTGTCATTTCTCTTCCCTTGTCATTTTTATTTTTCACTTAATTTCTTTATTTCGAATTTTCGCTGCATATTTATTCAAACATTTTTATTAAAATATTTTTAAACTTTGGTTTCAAAAAATACTTTATTTTAAATCAATTGTTTTTCAAACCTCAATAATTCACCCCCTCTCTTATGTATGGAGTCACATGTCCAACATAAGTGTCTTGATGGGGCAATGTCAGAGAAGGACTCAGAGTTAAATGCTAGTAATATCTCCCTCACTCTGGGAGATAATGATCTTTTTTGGAAACTTGAGAAGCGTGTCCTCTTGAAATTTCCGCTGTCATGGAAAAGGACGAGATATTGCTAGCATATTAACACATGGATATTGATGTAAAGTATAATGTGAGATTATGTCGATGGTTGAAGAGCTTACTACCAACATGGAAGTTGCACCATAAGTTTTCAACCTAATTTTCAACATGTGGAAATTCTTGGAATGTTATAACTTCAAGTGAAGTATACTTTTCTTTTGGTAGAATATGATATTTTTGAACTATGATTGTCGATGAAGACAATTTGAAAATTCTTGGAGCGTTGTAGCTTCAAGTGACTATACACGTTATGGTGGTATATGGTTGTTGGTAAAAAAAATGAAAATTGATGTATTATTTTCAATTAAGATTGAGATTGTTGGGGGTTAATTGAAGATATACATGTTGAAAAAGTCTCACATCGCTTAGTTTTATAAAGGAAGATGGAGTCTAAGGCTATATAAATGATTCAAATTTTTTATTACAAAATGCATCAGTAAAAAAACACTTTAAACTTTTATTTGACTTTTTACATTTTCTCTTATATTCTTGTGTTAGTGTATTGTGATGAGTAATTAAACATTTGCTTTAGAGAGTGTGGGTGTACTGGGACCTTGGAGTTAATACCACATCGATTAATTTTGTAAAGGAAGATGGAGTACGAGATTATTTTAAACAAAAATAATATAAATAATATAAGATTGCTTTGGCTTGTAAAGGTATTGCTGGTACATGGAACACCATCTTTGACTTGAACTCTTAAACTAATATTAAAGACAATTGATAACCACAAACAAACCCATTTTAACTTATATACTCCCATATTTATTTTGTCCACTCATACTTCCTAACCCTTCACTCCTAACATCTCAATGGCAGAAACAACAAAAAGGTTAAGCTCAATTTTCCTTACCCTTTCTTTCTTCAAGATATACCTTATGAACATGCAATTAACCACTAGCTTCACTGTAGGTATGCAGTTGTTACAGGGGCAAACAAAGGAATAGGATTTGCAGTATGCAAACAATTGGCTTCTAAAGGGATCACTCTTGTGCTCACAGCAAGAGATCAAAACAGAGGTCTCGAAGCTGTTGAGAAGTTGAAACAGATTTCTCTTCCTGGCCTTGTGGTTTTTCATCAACTTGATGTCACAGATCCTGCAAGTATAACATCATTTGCAGATTTTGTCAAGAATCAATTCGGAAAACTTGATATTTTGGTGAGATTATTCAATTTTTTTTTTTTTAATTTTATAACTGAAAATTATAAGCTATTATTATATGGTTCTGTTTATCTGAGATGCTTGAAACATACTTTGTTTAGGTAAACAATGCTGGAATTCCTGGAGTTCACATTGACAGTGAGGCTCTGGCTGCTGCTAACATTGTGGTACGGTATATTTTCCCCTGTCATATGTCTAAACCAGTAGCGGATCGAGTGTTTATCTTGATTAAGACAGTGGTTTGTGGTTTTTGATTCTTATGTTGATGATAGTCATGTCTGTCTTAGTTCTAGCCTGAATCCAGTGGTTTGATGCTTTTATATTCTTTTCGGTATTTGTCTTTTGTGCCTTCTATCATGTAAGTTTTCTTGTTTTTGGTAGGAGGGAAATCGTGGCCAGATTGATTGGAGTAAAATACTAACTGAGAGCTATGAACAAACCGAAGCAGGTATTAAAACAAACTACTACGGAGCAAAGGAATTAACCGAAGCACTTATTCCCCTTCTCCAGCTTTCAAGCTCACCAACAATTGTCAATGTTTCATCATCCATGGGAAGATTAGAGGTACGCGGCAATAATAACTTTTGCTTTTGAAGATGTTCTTGTTTTGATTCGATTTTGTTTGCAGAATATTCCGAACGGATGGCCTAAGGAAGTGCTGAGTGATGTTGAGAATCTTACTGAAGAAAAAATTGATGAAGTATTGAACCAATTTCTAAAGGATTTTAAAGAGGGTTCAATAGTAGAAAACAAAGGTTGGCCTATTAATATGTCTACATATATCATCTCGAAAGCGGCTCTAAGTGCCTACACAAGAGTTCTGGCTAAAAAGTTTCCGTCAATACGCGTCAATGCTGTTTGTCCTGGCTATGTGAAAACAGATATAAACTACAATACAGGTCGTTTAACACCTGATGAAGGCGCCGAGTCGATTGTGAGGTTGGCATTGTTACCTGAGAATACTTCTGGCTTCTTTTTTGTTAGAAATGAAGAGAAACCATTTTGATCTTAGAGAACAAAATGTGATGGATATTTGAAGGGAAGTTATGAGGTGAAGAGAACTACTTTGTGTTGAAAATTTTCTACTTGTGTTGTACTAAAGAGAATATAAGTTCACTTTGTCACCTTAGCGTAATTAATCATTGTGCCTCCTCTACTATATAAACAGCTCGAAGCTTTAGTCTTAACATATCAGAAAATAAACTTTACATTATTGCATCTTAGTTTATTATTTTTTCTTGCAATTTTAGTTTTGTTTATCGCATTAGTTTAAGCTTTATTTTTTGTTGTTGTTGTTATAATCCTTTTGCAACTTTTGGATTTCAATACTTGTCTGATTTATCTAATTTTTTTTACTCTTTATTTTTGTATCCACTTTATTCATGTCTTACAATCTACGCTTTGTGATAACTTACAATCTGCGCTTTGTGATAACTTTTTTATTTACTAGTCAATGAGAGATGTAGAGTCGACGAACATTAAACAATAATTATTGCTATTATAAATTGTTAGCTTCCAATTTCGACATCTAATGTGGATTAGGAAAATTAATTAAGGAAATAAAGTTTTCTGTGAAAAAATTGAATGTTTCGACAAAATTATATATTTTGAAATTCCAGTCAAAGATACATTGATGCAAGAGTAAAGATACTGTGTGGACTTAGAAATATTTCTAGCAGTTTGGAGATGTTTTCGATAGAAGCGTCACTGGTGGTAGTTCGGCAAAGGATTTGAATTCAAATGAGGGAAGGAATTCTTTGTTCTTATCTAACTGCCAAGGATATACGTGGGGCGTAGTGGGCAGTTACATACATGTAGAGCACCACTTGTCTCAATCTGGTGAACAGGCCGTTGGAAGCGATTATTTCGATTGACATAAATATAGGAGGTCTTAGTGTTAGGATTGTGTGTGTGTTCAAGTGTGTACAAATTTATCAACTTGCCCAAAGTATACGTGTGTAGAGAAAGTGTAAATTGAGAAAAATGTACGTTTGATATTGCACCATGTTTTTACTTAAAGCAATTCAATCAATCTTTTCTTTTTAGAAATTTATCTTCATCGCCATTTACTTTCCAGCACTTTCCTTGTCTTCTTTGCGTTATTTTTCCTTTACATTCTTTAACAAGTTATTTTAAGTATGAACATTGTCGAAGTGTTTATCATTCATCAGACTTCACCCTAAAAACAATTAGCACATGTCCTAGGATCAATCTGATCGATCCTGTAAGTAACCAAAATATTTTAATTTGGAAGATTAGCGGTTGTTTACCAATTTTTACGGTAAACAAATTGGCACGCCTAGTGGGACGATGCTAACTGTTTTGAAAAAAAAGTATATTTTCTTCATTTTATTAGTTCTTGTCGTTCAATCATTTTTCTCCTTTTTGAAAAGTTTGTTGTATGTTATTAAGAAGTGGTAAAGTAACCACCACCAACGAAGATAGACAAAGGGGAAGATACACGAGGGGAATAACAAATTCAAACCAGCAAAATAGTGCGAACCCTCAGAATATGTCAACTAATAATGGAGAACCACCCCCAGTTCCTTCGACGGGGGGACCAATGGTTCTAGCAACCATTTCTGAACCTATAGCGTCAATGCCTACGCATTCAATTGCCCACACTGATCCTATCCTGAATTTTACTGGGCCAAGGGGCCCTCCACAAACTCCCCCACCAACAGGGACTTCTGTGTTCAGACCTTTTATGCCTCCTGGGTTTTCGATGTCGTTAAGTGGTCGAGATCAACCCTACGGAATGCCAACTTCGATGATGACAAACTTACAAAGCGCCCCTCCAGTATTTTCAGAACCTGTGATGACTTAGCCGTTACAGGGATCAGGTTCTGGGGTAAACATGGGTCAAAATAGCCCGCCTTTAGGAATGAGATATTCTACCCACATTCCAAACTTGACGAATAATTCTGCTGTAGTCATTAGACAGCAAATGGATGAGAGTAACCATGACATGGTGTAATACCCCAAAATTTACCCTTCATTTTTCCTGGAAGCATGAGATTATGTTTTACACTTTATTAGCATCATATTAGGTCATACTCATTGCATACTGCATTAGTGACATGGAGATCAGGTTTTGATCGATCACTCCTTAACAGAAGGAGCCCACACAAAGCAAGATTGACAATTGGACTTCATTTTCTAAGTATACAAGTCTCAAGGGTCTCAGGGGGGTCCAAGTATCTTATTATGATCCTCAGTTCATCAGTGAAGGATTCAAAGCTATCAGAGTGTTCATCTGGATTTAATCAGAAATTAGGGTTTCATGGCTACCTGCAACAGGCAATGTTTGGTTGGAAGTAGAGGAGCTCATCCATGTCATGATTAGAGAGGCATCTTGGCCTAGGAAGATTCACAATTATCTCAGAAAGATCCATTAGCAATCAGTGCAATCAGTTCTTGATCGTTTTGCCCTAAAACTAGGGTTTGGTATAAAATCAGTTTATTTCTGATTCTTTGGGTGAAACTCTTTTCCATGGACCTCCATATGTCCGCAAGGGTCTACATACAAAAAAATCAGCTCTTTATTTGAGCTAGAAGTGCTTCAATTGATCAATGGAATCGGGAATCAAATAGTTTGGGAAAAGTCAATTGTGGGGCCAGAAAAGTCAACTCCTGACATTTTGAGAGTGGAATCTCAAAATCCATGCCTAGGGGATCCTACATGTGAAATTTGATCAAGGTTGGATCATGGATTCATCATTTAATCAGGAATTGGAAAAGTTACTTAATTTGGAAATGGTTGACTTTCCATTTAGGGCAAGTTTTTATGATCGTTGCACTCACTTTAAGCCCATTTTACATCAAGATAAAAGCTCCATTTGAAAATTTATCCAGCATGAAATTTGTTCCTCTTGTTCCAAGATTTCTAGATATATAAAGTTTGCTCCATTTGGATTAGAATTGAGAAAGTTATGCATAGTCAAAGTGAGACATTTTTTAGGACACTTAGAAAAATTTCTAAGTCCAAAGTCTTCAAAATTTGTCAAGACTTCTTGGCCAGTTTTCTTGCACTTCAAGGAATTATTTGAAAATACTTTCTTCACAACAATTGTACCTTGCCATGTCCTCTTTCACATCCTTTTGGAATCATCTCATTTGGATCCATGGTTTGAGAGATACATTCATTTAAAATGGGCACCATTACTTGATTTTCTAGGCAGATTTTGGGCCTGGCTGGCCCAATCAGATTTTCTAAGCATGCTGCACAAACCAGTCACGTTTTTTTACCTCTTTTGGTCATGCATTGGACATCCATTCACTTAAGTTTGGCCCAAAATAACAACATTTTACACCTCACTTCACACTTTTATTCTTATGGATAAATCACTTATTAAAAAGCCCATGAGAACACCTAATCCACTCTATTTAAGAAGCTGAAACCCTAACCCTAAAGGAGCATTGGAATTTCGTGGCAAGGAGGCAAAACTTCATCACATATCAGATTCCATTTCACTTCTATTTTCTATTAGGTAATCATCTCTTCCATGGCCATGTTTTGATATATCTACGCTTGCTTACCATGTTCATCACCATTAATCCTTCCATTTTCATATTTCTTTTTCTTATTTAAAATATTTTCTTCGTCTATAAAATTACCGAAAAATATTTTTCACTTTTCTTAACGTTTTATTTAATTTTACATAATTTTTATTTTCGTATTTTGTTGATATTAATATTTTATTTTAATTATTTATTCTAAATGGTCCATTTTAACACACTTTTTTTTATCGATTTTATTTTTATGATTTAAAATTATTGTTAGCATTTGATTTTTGGGATGAAGGTTGACCAATGTCTCATGGTCAACCTGACCTTTTCTTGGAATTTTATTTCACATTTTCAATTTATTTTGGATTTATTTTTGACCCAGTTTTGTTGGTTGACTTTTAATTTGACTTCTGTTTTATTTTAATTAATTCACGTACCAATTTTCATTATTTTTAAAATATTTTTGGGGGATGACGATGTCCTGACTCCACCTTATTTAGTTTAATTTTTCATAATTTTCTTGATTAATTTACTATTTATTCTTGATTTATTGACTTTTGGTTTGACCTATGTTTTGTTTTAATTAATTCACGTGCCAATTTTCATTATTTTTAAAATCTTTTTGGGGGATGATGATGTCCTGATTAAATTATTCAGTGGACCCTTCGTGTGCATATTTTCATCTGTTTGATTCATCTGTTTGATTCATCTGTTATCTTTTATACTTGTTTCTCTCATTCATGCTTTCTATTGCTTGATTATTTAACATGTTCATACTCTCATGCATTGTTTAAATGCTCCATTATTTGATTCTTTGGTTTGATTATATATTGTTTATTTATCCGATCTGATTGATAACTGTTGCCTACTTGTATGATGTATGAGGCATATATTCTTATTGTTTGTTTGCCATGAACAATCCCCATTCATAACAAATGTACCCCTCTCCCATAAAGTGTATAATATTTATTTCTTTATTTATTTAGCCACCTGTTAATACAAGAGTTAAAACGAACATCCGATAACCATTTCAAAATAAGATCAAAAGCTCGATCCAACGTCGAGTAATCATTTTCAAAACTTAACAGAACCAGCACGCATTCATCCATCCTCTTGTAAGTTGATTGCCTCAGGCATCGCCATCTACCTGTAAGTCGATTGCCTCTGGCATCGCCATCTACCCTTATCTGTAACTCCTCTCTGCACTCCATCTGTCGACTCTTGTTCCGTTTAGGTAGCACCCATTAGGTAGAACCCTTTGTATGATAACATAGGTAGAATTACCTTATTCTTTGCATGCTAACATTAGGTAGATGTTCCCCTTTGTAAATCCTAACACATAGGTCCATATTGCATGACAACTCTAGAGCAGAGCTTCCCCATTTTTAGGCCTTCCGTGCGTCTCCGATCTTGTGGCATGTCAGTCCGTTCTATTGCAAAGAGGTAACTGCCTAAGACTCGATTCAGCGAGCTGCGACACCTACTGCTAGGACGTTGAACACACTGCCCACCCTCCTTTGACACAGCTGGTGTCCTCTTTTGTAAGTCCATGTTCAGATGGCAATCCTTAACCCCTAGTTAGCCGAACTACGTTTTGCTCTGATTCTCATTCCAGATGAGATACGTAGGCATAAGACGCGACGTCTTACCGAGCACACTTCTCTTTAACCCATAGGTAGCCGAGCTACGAAGACTCTGATTCTCATACTCAGATGAGATACGTAGGCAGTGGATGCGACATCCTTGCGAGTCATTTTCTTTTAACCTTCCTTTTAGTAAATAGTACTTTAGATATACCTACACCCTTTAGACTAGAACAACACTTATGAAAAGGGCTCCCTAGGAGTACCTAGGACGTTTTGGGTGCTTAAAACCTTCCCATTGCATAACCAACCCCCTTACCCAGATCTCTGACATTTTTACTAGTTTTTGATTCGATAAAACTTTTAGGTTTTTGTTCGCTTTCTAACCATTCCTTTGGATAAATAGAAGTGCGGTGGCGACTCGACTTGTATGGTTTACCTTGGATTTAGTCAATATCTCTAATGGTAACGAATACCCCGCTACACATGGTCCAGATGTTGGCCCAAACTACGGGGACAATCGTTAATCCTCTAATCCAAAATACTACCCAGACCAACCAACAAATGGCAGCACAGATGACGCGCCTGACGAACTTCTTTGGTGTGCCTCAACCTCCCCGACATCCACTGAGAGAGTATATGATAGAAAACCAAAGGGTAACCTTCGAGGAGGATCTCACCATTAACCAAGTTTAACAAAACCAAAGAGATACACCCAGGGAGAACGTGGAAAACCTGGGAGGAGCGATCGAACAACTTAGGGTCGAACCCCCTAGAAACCAACCATGAGTCCCAATAGAGGAAGAACCAAGGGTAGTATTGGTAAATAGGAATCAGAATGATGATAACATTGTATAACAAATTCGACACGATGATATGGCAGCAGATAATAATCTGGAAGCCATGATCGAAATAATCATGGCTCAAAACGGAGTAAACTTTGGCCTTCGAAGGATAAACTATACGTCACCACTCTCATAGTATATCCTCCAGTCAGACTTACCCCTAGATGAAAGGTCCCTAAATTCACTAAGTTTTCTGGGGATACTACTGAATCCACTGTCGAACATGTGGCTAGGTATTTAATAGAGGTAGGGGAAATTTCGCACAACGAAAACCTTAGGATAAAGTACTTTCCAAGTTCTCTCACAAAGAACACCTTCACGTCGTTTATAACCTTGCCACAGAATTCAATCCACACTTGGACTCAGTTGGAAAGAATGTTCCATGAGCAGTTTTACATGGGGCAGACGAAGATTAGTCTAAAAGAGTTGGCTAGTATCAAACGAATGTTTACTGAGCCAATTGATGATTATCTGAATATATTCTACTTACTAAAATCCAGATGTTTTACGTAAGTGCCAGAACACGATTTGGTCGAAATGGCCGCCAGGGGCCTTGATTATTCCATTAGGAAGAAATTGGACACCTAATACTTGAGGGATATGGCCCAACTGGATGACAGGGTTCGACAACTAGAGTGTTTGAAGGAAGAAAAATCTAGAGCAAATAGGAAAAAGAGAGTAGCCTACGTCGAATTTAATGAAGATAACGAAGGACCGTATGATGAGCCTCCGAGATTCGACGAAAGCGAGATCGACCTTTCTGAACTAAAACAAGGCTCTCCCTATTCCTGTAATGTCTTAGCTCCTTCGAATGGGAAAAACCCTATCGAACCGGAAAAGAATGATAAATTTCCTAAGAAAACTTACACGTTCGATGTTAGAAAATGTGATGAAATCTTCGATTTGTTAGTTAAGGATAGCCAAATGTTAATGCTTCCTGGTGCTAAAATGCCTCCTTTAGAACAAAGAAAGAAAAAAGGTTTTTGTAAGTACCATAATTTTCTGGGTCATAAAACGTCTCAATGTTTCCTTTTCAGGGATCTTGTCCAGAATGCTATTCAGGAGGGAAGACTCATATTCGGAGAGAAACCCAAGAACCAGATGAAGATTGACTCCGACCCTCTGCAAGTAGTTGACACTCACTACCTAGAGCCAGATGATGTAAATATGGTCGAAGTTACTAATGACTTCAACAACACCATAAACATGGCCGAAGTTACTGAGGACTTAGTTAACAAGGCTGTCATGGTCAGGGTCTCTGAGTACCTCGACCAGGAGTTCCTCAAGAATTTTGCTCAAGAGGCTGCTGAAAGCTTCGCCAACGGAACCATTGACAGTTTCGACCCTAGAGTCACTGGAGATTCCAAATTGATGATGGTGACCAAAGAGTCTGCTGATAGTTTCATACAAATGGATAAGGCTGTTGAGGGCCTTCAGATGAAATTCCATAATCTGGGCATCACTAAAGATGCCAATATGGAGGTCAACATGATCAAAGTCTCGCAAGAAATCCCCATGGAAGTCGACGACGAGCGTCGACACGAAGAATACAACAAATTGGCCTTCCCAAAAGAAGAGGAGACTCTAATGGACTTCCTCCATAGGTGCCAGAGGAAAACATCAGAAGTCATGTTATGCCCTCGATGCAGTGTCATGTTCGACAAAAAAACGATGCACAATCTTGAGGGAGTCAGGAAGGCAAAAGACAAATGAGATCAGAGAGCCCCTCAGGACCAACGGGCTTTTGAGCCTAGAAGAGCTTTCGATCCAAGGAGGTATTTCGACCCAAGAAAAACTCTAGTGAAGCTTGATGGGATAAGATAAAGAGGTCCTGCTGCCAAACCTATCTCCTTCAAACCCACTGCAGAGGCTTCCAATAGAAAATGGGTGAAGTCAGCCGATGACAGAAAGCATAGCCAAGGAAAATGGAAGAACTTCGAAGTAGGCAAAGGTTCATTGTTGGCCTACTGTAAAGAATTTCAGGATTCCAGAAAAGCATCCTACATCTATGAGAATTACAAGGGGAAGAATCCCATGACAAGGTCCCAATGAATAAGGGAACAGAAAAGGAGGAAGACGCAGAGGGAGGCTAGGGCAAAAGAAAACGTTGAATCCAACACCAACGTACCTGCCAGAAAGAAGGAGAAAGAGGATTTAAGACTTATCAAGAGGAAGCCTGCCACTCAAGCAGAAGAAGCCAAAGAAAAATATGATCGAGCGGTAGCGGAAGACGAAATGCTCACAGATGATTTCGACTCTGGGTCAGAGCCTTTGTTGGATATCATAGCTAATATGGTATCAGTGTTGCCCAGAGAATTCGACCAGATAACTGAGGTCGAGGATACTGACAACATCACAGAAATGGAAATGGCCGCTCATAAACTAGTGTGTTATTACGTAATGAGCAATCGTTGCATGGAGGAACAAAATTATTTCTTCGAGTGACCAGATGAGGCTATGAAGAGTCATCTCAAGCCTCTCTTTTTTATTGGAAAGGTCGAAGACTTCCTAATTAATAAGATTTTGGTAGATTGCGACGCAACGGTGAACCTGATGTCGCATCACATTTTGAGGATAATAGGTAAATATGACACAGATACCAAGCCCCATAACATGGTACTTTCCAACTATGAAGGAAATTTGGATACCACCCTCGGGGTAATCCAGGTCGAGCTAACAGTGGGAACTGTCACCAGATCAACAATGTTCATGATTGTGGAGACAAAGGCCAACTATAACTTGCTACTTGGACGCGAATGGATACATGGAGTAGGAGTTGTACTATCCTCCATGCACCAAAAAATCACCATCTAGCGGCCAGGCGGTATTATGGAGAACGTAGAAGTAGACCAGGGCTACTTCAAGACTCCAATCAATCATGTCGATAGACGCCCGTTTGACAAACACTTGGCCAATATTGCTCCAGTGGTTTTCAATGGGATCGTGAGGTGGTGGATGAAGATGATTTTGGGTACATAAGAACGTCAGGAGTCGACCCAACAGGTTGGGGAAGCGAATCCGGCGATGATGACTGAGTTTGAAGCACTAAAAAGAATTTCGGCTTACATAGCCCGGAACAAACAGCAATCGGCCTTGGAGGCTGAAGACAAACACATGGTTGTCGAAGCCAACAAGGAACTTCACCAAAGAGGTCCTGGTAAGGACTTTGATCCAGAACCACCTGATAAGGTTCAGGGTCAAGGAACTTCACCAAAGAGGTTCTGGTAAGGACTTTTGTTTCTCTGCCGGCATTTAGCCCGGTCATGTCAGTGCCTCCTCCTATCGCTCATACTCTGCCTTGTGTTGAGGTGACTATTTACCACTCCGAGCCTTCTAAAGGTCCAGACGTGTATGAGAAGATGGATGAAATGAAGGATCAATTTCTTGAGTTGCGCAATGAATTGAAGACTCTTAGAGGAAAGGATTTATTTGGCAAGAGTGTTGTTGAACTCTATTTGGTTCCCAACGTCAAAATTCCGGTGAAGTTCAAGGTCCCAGACTTTGAAAAATACAAAGGGAATACCTGTCCGTTGAGCCACCTTGTTATGTATGCCAGGAAAATGTCTACTCAAACTGATAATGATCAGCTCCTGATTCATTATTTCCAGGATAGTTTGACTGGAGCTGCCCTGAGATGGTACATGAGCCTAGACAGTGCTAGCATTCGTACTTTTAATGACTTGGGTGAGGCCTTTGTCAAGAAGTATAAGTACAACATTGATATGGCGCCAGATAGAGATCAATTGAGGTCGATGTCTCAGAAGGATAAGGAGACATTTAATGAATATGCTTAGAGATGGAGAGAGTTTGCTGCTCAGATCGGTCCATCTTTGGAAGAAAAGGAGATGACCAAGATTTTCCTGAAGATGCTGAGTTCATTTTACTATGAACGAATGATTGCTAATTCCCCCAATGATTTTACCGAGATGGTAAACATGAGGATGAGATTGGAAGAGGGAGTCTGTGAAGGGCGTCTGTCCAAAGATGAAGCGTCAACCAACAAGAGGTATGATGGGAGTTTTTCTAATAAGAAGGAAGGAGAGACTAATGCAGTGTCAGCAGGGAGCCATAGGAGGCCTCATGTGAGGAAAAGTTCCCAATCCCATCAACATCAACATCAAGTTTCTTCAGTGATTCCAGTTTTTTCCAACAATTCAACAAATTAATCAGTTCTAATTCAGCAACAACAAAATCAACAACAACCGCAACATTGTACCAACAACAACAACAACAACAACAATTATCATGAAAATTTTAAGAGGAAGAAGGTCTCTTTTGACCCTATTCCTATGACCTATGTTGAATTATATCCGTCCTTGGTACTCAAGAATCTTATCCAGCCAAGAAACCCTCTGCAAATTCCTGAGCCACTACCATGGTGGTTCAAGCCTGATCTTCATTGTGCTTTTCACCAGGGAGCCCCTGGTCATGATATAGAGAACTGTTACCCTTTGAAATATGAAGTTCAAAAGCTTGTGAAGAGTGGTACAGTGTCCTTTGAGGAGAGAGCGCCAAATGTGAAAGTCAATATGTTGTCTGCTCATAGTAACGCTTTTGTCAACTTGGTGGCCAGTTGTCCAGGGAATTTCAGAGTTTTTGATGTACGTCGTATTCGTAGGTCTTTGGTGGAGATGCATAAAACTCTGTGTTTGATTAGTGATTGTGAACATGACCATGATGGTTGTTTCATTTGCAGTGTGAACCCTCGTAGGTGTATAATTGTCAAAAGGGACATTCAAAAGTTGATGGATGAGAATGTTATTCAGATTCAACAGTCAAGGGATATATGAGATGATGTGAATGTCATTGTGCCGGTGTTCAAGACCCCTGAGCGGGTAGTCATTCAGTTTGATAGTAGCAACGACAGTAATGTCAACAGATCGATATCACCGTTGGTAATACGGTTAGCGAGCCCTGTCCCCTATGCATCTGATAAAGTTGTGTCATACCAGTATAATGCCACTATGATTCAAAAGTGTCAAGAGGTTCCTCTTCCAGTCGCAGATTCAGTGGTAAACATTACGGATATAGTGAAGGTAACCCATAATGGTCGTGTGTTCAGTCCGGTTTTTCCTAAAGTTGTGGAAGATGTGTCAGTGGGTAACAAGGCAGAGGTTCATGTGGTTAATCCAGTTAGTGCTCCAACGTGTCAGTCTGGTGAGTCCAGCAAGTTGAAGACTAAGGATGATGATGAGGTATTACGTCTGATTAAGAGAAGTGAATTCAACATTGTGGAGCAATTGCTTCAAACGCCGTCAAAGATTTTCGTGCTATCATTATTGATGAATTCATAAGCACACAGAGAAACCTTATAGAGAGTGTTGGAATAAGCTTATGTAGAGCATGATGTGACTGTGGATCAATTTGACCACATTGTTGCCAACATTACTTCCTGTAACAATCTAAGCTTTTGTGATGAAGAGCTAAATAAGGAAGGTAGAAATCACAATTTGGCGCTTCACATTTCAATGAACTATAAGGAGGATGTTTTGTCCAATGTGTTGGTTGATACTGGGTCATCATAGAATGTGTTGCCAAAGTCAACCCTAGCAAGACTCTCTTATCAAGGCGCCCCAATGAGATTCAACGACGTAGTTGTTAAAGCATTTGATGGTTCTTAGAAAACCGTCATTGGAGAAGTGGACCTTCTAGTTAAGATAGGTCCGAGTGATTTCCAAATTACTTTTCAAGTGATGGATATCCACCTGACCTATAACTGCTTGTTGGGAAGACCATGGATTCATGAAGCTGGAGCTGTGACATCTACTCTACACCAAAAGCTGAAATTTATGAAGAACGACAAGCTTGTCGTCGTGGGTGGAGAGAAGGCGTTGTTGGTGAGCCATTTGTCATCTTTCACTTATGATGGTATTGAGGAGGAAGTTGGAACGCCGTTCCAAGCTTTGTCCATTGCTGATGAAATGAAGAAAACTGGGGCACCCATGTCTTCTTTAAAAGATGCGCAAGAGGCTATTCAGGCTGGCAGTATTGATAAGCGGGGCCGTATTGTGGAAGTCGTCGAGAACAAGAATAGAGCAGGGCTAGGATTTCAACCAGGGCCATTCAATGCTAATGTCAAGGTTGTGCAACCGATTTTCTGCATTGGAGGGTTCATTCATGGGAATGATCAACACTCAGCTGCCATTTTAGAAGACGGTGATGAAGACGAAGTTTGCGCCAACTTTGTGATGCATGGCAAGACTTGCAACAATTGGCTTGTTGTTGATGTTCCTACTGTTATTCACCTTTCTAAGTAATTCGTTTTCATTTATTTTAAGAAAAATCCATCTCCTATGCCTAAGGGAGAAGTGAACATTGTAAGACATTTTCTTATTATCATCAATAAAGTAAAATTTTATTCATCCACATCTATGATGTTTTATTTTTACTTTTTTGCTTTTTCTGAAAATGGTAATCACAAAAAACATAAATAAATAATAATCTTTCCATCTGCATAATATTTATTTGCATTCCACTTCTCTAAAATCAAAATACCAAATCATTATGCAGGTTGGTTCTCAAACCCATTGAATATAACGATCCTACTCCCCTTCAGAACTTTGATTTCCATGTGTTTGAAGCTGAGGAAGAGATTGATGATGAAGAAGTATCTGATGAGTTATCTCGTTTGCTTGAGTATGAGGAAAAAGCCATTCAACCATTTGAAGAGCAGATTAAATTAATCAACTTGGGTTACGATGATGATGTGAAAGAAGTCAAAATTGGGTCTCTACTGTGTCCGGAAGCTAAAAAGGGGTTGGTTGATCTTCTTCGAGAATATTCTGATGTGTTTGCTTGGTCCTATCAAGATATGCCAGGTTTAGATTCTGAGATGTGGAGCATAGATTTCCTTTGAAGCCAAATTCTCGCTGGTCAAGCAGAAATTGAGAAGGACTCACCCTGAGATGGCAGTGAAAATCAAAGAGGAAGTGCAGAAACAAATTGATGTTGTGTTTCTTGTTGCCTCCGAGTATCCACAATGGGTGGCCAATATTATGCATGTTCCGAAGAAAGATGGAAAAGTCCGTATGTGTGTTGATTACAGAGATTTGAATAAAGCCAGTTCAAAAGATGATTTTCCTCTGCCACACATTGATATGTTGGTAGACAATATAGCTAAATTCAAAGTCTTTTCATTTATGGATGGATTTTCCGGTTATAATCAGATAAAGATGGCACGTGAAGATATGGAGAAGACCACATTCATTATGCCATGGGGAACATTCTGTTATCGAGTGATGCCCTTCGGTTTAAAGAATGCTGATGCAACGTACCAGAGAGCTATGACCACTCTTTTTTATGACATGATGCATAAAGAGATTGAAGTTTATGTTGATGACATGATTGCTAAATCAAGTGATGAAGAAGAACATGTTGAGCATTTATTGAAGTTGTTCCAGCGTTTGAGGAAATATAAACTCCGCTTGAATCCCAATAAGTGTACTTTTGGTGTTCGTTCTGGTAAGTTGTTGGGCTTTATTGTCAGTGAGAAAGATATTGAAGTTGATCCTGCCAAGGTCAAAGCAATACAAGAGATGCCTGCGCCCAAAACTGAGAAGTAAGTCAGACGTTTTCTCGGATGCTTGAACTATATCTCAAGATTTATATCGCATATGACTGCCACATGTGTGCCTATATTCAAGCTCCTTCAGAAAGATCAGTCTTGTGATTAGACCGAGGATTTCCAGAAAGCATTTGATAGTATCAAAGAATATCTGCTTGAGCCTCCAATTCTGTCTCTGCTTGTTGAAGGAAGATCGTTGATCATATATTTGCCTGTGCTTGAAGAGAGTATGAGTTGTGTTCTTGGTCAGCAAGATGAATCTGGAAAGCAGGAATATGCAATTTACTACCTCAGTAAAAAGTTCACCGACTGTGAGACTCGGTATTATATACTTGAAAAGACATGTTGTGCATTGGCTTGGGCTGCTAAGCATCTGCGCCAGTATATGTTGAATCATACTACTTGGTTGATATCCAGAATGGATCCAATCAAGTACATTTTTGAGAAGCCTGCTTTAACTGGGAGGATTGCCCGTTGGCATATGTTGTTATCCGAGTATGATATTGAATACCGATATCAAAAAGCCATTAAAGGTAGTGTCTTGGCTAACCATTTGGCTCACCAACCCATTGAAGATTATCAGTCAGTGCAGTATGATTTTCCTGACGAAGAGATTTTGTACTTGAAGATCAAATATTGTGATGAGCCATTGCTTGAAGAAGGGCCAGAACCTGGTTCTTGTTGGGACATGGTATTTGATGGAGCTGTTAATTCATATGGTAATGGCATTATGGCAGTGATCATTACTCCTCAAGGCACTCATTTTCCATTTACAGCTAAATTGACCTTTAAGTGTACAAACAATATGGTTGAGTATGAAGCTTGCATTATGGGGATTGAAGAAGCCATTGATCTCAAAATCAAATATCTTGATGTCTATGGAGATTTATCCTTGGTTGTGAATCAGATCAAAGGTGAGTGGGAGACGAATCAACTCGGTTTGATACCATATAAGGATTATGCGAGGAGGATATCAACTTTATTTACAAAGGTTGAGTTTCATCATATCCCTCGAGATGAAAACCGGATGTCAGATGCTCTTGCAACATTGGCTTCAATGATTGTGGTGAATTTTTGGAATGAGGTTCCTAATTTGACTGTGATGCGTCTTGATAGGCCAGCTCATGTATTTGTTGTCGAAGAAGTCAGAGATGAAAAGTCGTGGTATTTTGATATCAAATGTTTCCTCCAAAGTCAGATTTACCCATCTGGGGCATCTTTGAAAGATAAGAAGACTTTGAGAAGATTAGCTGACAACTTCTATCTGAATGGTGACGTGCTTTACAAGAGAAATTTCGATATGGTTTTACCCAGATGCATGGATAGACACGAAGCAGACCTATTGATGACTGAAGTCCATGAAGGCTCCTCTGGTACTTATTCCAACGGACATGCTATGGCAAAGAAAATGTTGAGAGCAGGTTACTACTGGCTGACAATGGAATCTGACTGTTGCAAGTTTGTGAAGAAATGCCACAAGTTTCAAATTTATGCGGATAAGATTCACGTTCCTCCGACATTGTTAAACATCATTTCTTCCCCATGGCCCTTCTCCATGTGGGGAATTGACATAATTGGCATGATTGAGCCCAAAGCTTCAAACGGACATCGTTTCATTCTGGTGGCTATTGATTACTTCACAAAGTGGGTTGAAGCGGCATCGTATGCAAATGTGACCAAGCTGATGGAGGTCCAATTTATCAAGAATCAGATTATATGCGGATAAGGTGTGCCAAGCAAGATCATTACTGATAATGGAGTGAACTTGAATAATAATATGGTGGAAGCTCTTTGCAAAGACTTCAAGATTGCACATCATAATTCTTCTCCCTACAGACCCAAGATGAATGGGGCTTTTGAAGCTACGAAAAAGAACATTAAGAAGATTATTCAGAAGATGGTTGTAACATATAGAGATTGGCATGAGATGCTCCCATTTGCTTTGCATGGGTACCGTACATCCATCCGCACTTCAACAGGGGAAA
Source organism: Lathyrus oleraceus (assembly GCF_024323335.1). Taxonomy (NCBI): domain Eukaryota; kingdom Viridiplantae; phylum Streptophyta; class Magnoliopsida; order Fabales; family Fabaceae; genus Lathyrus; species Lathyrus oleraceus. The sequence goes on along the minus strand of NC_066582.1, from coordinate 435,204,614 downwards.
CCCCCTTCTCTCTTGTTTATGGAATGGAAGTTGTGCTCCCTGTGGAGGTTGAGATCCCATCATTGCGTGTTTTGATGGAAGCCAAGTTGATAGAAGCTGAATGGTGTCAGACTAGATATGACCAGTTGAATTTGATTGAAGAAAAGAGATTGACTTCCATGTGTCATGGTCAGTTATATTAGCAAAGAATGAAGAAAGCTTTTTATAAGAAGGTCAAGCCTCGTGTGTTCATAGAAGGTGACCTCGTGCTCAATAAGATCTTATCTTTCAAACCTGATGCTAGGGGGAAAAGGACTCCTAATTATGAAGGCCCATATGTTGTTAAGAGAGCCTTTTCAGGCAGTGATTTGATTCTTACAACTATGGATGGTGAAGAGTTCACTCGTCCTGCGAATGCCGATGCAGTCAAGAAATACTTCGCCTAAAAAAGAAAAGAACAACTCACTAAGTTGAAAACCCGAAAGGGCGGCTTAGGAAAAAATGGACGTCTCGGTGGATTGAAAACTCGAAAGAGCGATCCAGGCAAAAGTTAGAGACATAAAACAGAAAAATTATCCTGGTAGATTGGGTACCCCATCTTAGGGCAATCTAGGCAAAAAAATAGGGATTATGGCAAGTAACTACATTCGGTTGGTCCTAATCATGGAAGTAGTTTTGAGCAGTTGTTTGGTTTTGATACATCATTCTCAACCGAAGACAAGCATATTGGATTTTGAAGTTGGTAGGGAGAGTAGTGATCATTGTATTCAATGTGGCCTTTTTCCATGTAAATTACAATTTTCAAACTTTGTAAAGATCCACGGAGTCTCGTCATTTGCGGACTACCGTTCTATTAAATAAAATTGAGCTTTTATCCAATCATTTCTATTCTTATTTGTTTCTATTTTAAAATTGAATTTTATGATGATAATTTTGAAATAAATCAATGAATAATTATTTTTCTTAAAATAATAAAAAGATGCACTTTAAGAATAACTGATTTCAACATGGAATATCAATAGCAATCTAAGAACAGGAAGGTCTTGAAGTGTGAAGCATTGTTGTATTCCCCAAGCGGTTGGTTTGGTAACTTTTTACTCCCCAACAGTTCGTCGTTCCTTCCCAACATACTTAAGAAGTTGCTCCCCAAGCGACCTATTATCCCCCTTTAAGTTGATGATTGGTCCCTGTTGCAGTTCATCTTCCCCAGCTGAGGTGTTCACATTTTGCGTTCCCTAGTTGTGATTTGATTGAACCTTGGTTATCTCGGAACCTTTATTTGGTCTCTAGATCCCCATTTTCATTTGTGCTGCATAACCGCTGCAATCTCTCCCCTATGCGAGTCAGATCTGGTTATCTCTACCTTGGAATTGGTTTATTTCATGATTTCCAAGAAGAATATGATGATTATTAAGGAATTTGATGGTCTTTGATTTGTTCCATCATCCCCAACAGTTTTCCTGGTTCCTCATTCAGAGTTGTACCAATTGTATTCCCGGTGGAGTTCGTCTTCTGATGGAAGTTTCTCCATTACCGATAGTGCATAGTTCTGAGAAGTATTAATTATGTCCCCTACAAGGTCGTCTCCCATTTTGATATGGCGTTGACTTAAAATCCCCCGCATCGCTGATCTATTTGGATCCTCAGCAGATCCTTCTGTATCCTTAGCATGTTGGTTGGAAACATGTTACCCGTGTCTATTCCTAACAAAAGTTTATCTATTCGGAGCTAGATAATTTATTTTCACCCCTAGCAGGCTCTCCAGTTGGTGTTTCCATTTTGTTGAAATTAGCCGAGTGTTTTGTAGTGATGATTCAAATCCTTGCTATTTGTATCCTTTGTGCTTGATTGTCAGCATAATCATATACGTAATCATGCATATGCATGCATAAACCACAACATCAGATATTTCATTGTGCATTTTTTATCGCATTGATTTTTATTTTGATCCCCTGCTTTGGTGATATTGTCTCCCCATGCAGATTTGGTGTGTTCGTCCTCCTTCAATTGTAGAGTGTCAGCCCCCTAAGCAGAAAAAGTTTATCTTCTCTCCTTTCCCCACTAAGTTATTTCCTCGTGGATGATTATTTTTTCAGTTTCCTTCCCAGTTTGCTATCTAGATGGAGCCACCCCCTTGAGTTATATCCTCATTGGATTGAGTCTTATTTGACTGTTTCTTTCTAGTTCTTACCTAAATAGATCTTTTGGCCCCCTGAGAGTTTATTACCCAGTAACTGGTAATATTCTTCTTGGTGTTGAGTACTTTACCTGTGTTAATTTACCCATGATGGGAAAATAGCAAGTGCACTATTTTTCTCACTGTAGTAATAAAAGGGAAATTCCCCGTTTGTCGATCTCAAGGACTACTTGACGACACAGAGTTTATAGATTGTTTCAATTAGACAAAAGCCTTTGGTTTTTTGTGTTGTGATTAATTATACTACCAATTGCAGATAAATAAAACAAGTAAAAAGGTTGAGCGAGATACAAATGAGAGAAGATTGCTAGGGTTCGGTGAATGAAACTTCTTGTAGCAGATATAATTTATGAAGGTTTAGACAATATTCCTGTCCAATTAATTCCGATCCTCAAGGTTATCTATTCCTAATTCCTTAGTGAAAAGACCTTTGATTATGTAACCTAATTACTATGTCCATAAATAATTAAGTTCATACTCAAGCATTCAAATATCAAGAATTACCGGTCAGATAGAAAATCCCTAGTCCTAGGTTATTTTTACTATCCAAAGTTCTTATCCAGATCAATGAATAATCGCTGTCCAGCTTAAACTATTCATATTAATCATCATTCGTTGGTCCGACGAATAAAGCATAAAGAACAGTAATAAGAACAAATCAATGGAAAAGAAGAAATAATCAATGCATTCATAAACATCAAATCTGTCACATTCAGAATCAGAGTCACCCCCCTAGCAATGGGGGTTTAGCTACTCATAATCGAAATAAAAACAAAGATTAACATTGTTGTCATTACAGAATTTCGTGAGGAATCAATCTTCAATCGTCGGAAAACTCTTGAACATATGAATCCTTTGATAATCGTAGAGTCTCCAGCTCTCAAAACGCGTCTTTTTTCTCTCCAAATCGTCCAACCCCCGGAAAATCGTGTTCTGCCCTCTTAATAGCTATTCAGTTGGACTTTTCCTGATTTTGTGCTCCATACGCGTACTGAGTTGTCCCATACGCGTACTGCACGTAAGACAGCCTCTGATACGCGTATTGCCCAGGCTGGTATGCGTATTGCCCAGGCTGGTACGCGTACTGCCCAGTCCCATACGCGTATCACCAGAGGCTTGCTATTTTGCTTGATTTTCCGTCCCTCTGGTCATATGCGTATGCTACGCGTACTGGGCAGGTCCATACGCGTATCATGTAAGGCCATACGCGTATGGACAGCAGGTTCTCCAAAAAATGATTTTTTCTTCCGTTTTCTTGCTCGGGCTCAATTTCGCATCTGACGTTTGATTCCCTGAGCTTCCAAACTAGTTTTTTACCTGCTAACATACCAAAAAGTGTAAAATATCCTCAACAAAACTCATAAGTAACAATACACTTAATATTATAGAATTGAGCTTATATCTAACTAAAAATGCTTCAGTTTACACAGTTTACCTGACTTATTTACGGTTAAATAGTGGAATGTCTAGCATAAATGGTGACTGATCACAACCCCAAACTTAGCTTGTTGCTTGTCCTCAAGTAACATTTTATTACCATCAAAGATCATGTCACCCCAAACTTACTGTAAAACAGTTCTTACCACAATACTGCTGAAATCTTTCGCACTGGACCTCTTGATGTTTTTCAGGTTTTCTGATTCTTCCACATAGCCAACGAGCTAGAAACTCTTTCCCTCAGAGATATGACTTTACCTGTCAACTTATATCACACTCTCACCAAGTCTCTCTGGGTTAAAGTGTTATCACTCTCAAATCACAATATGCAATATCAAATCAGAAGTTTGAATAAATTCTCTCATCCTATCAACATGTACAATCACACACACTATTTGAGGTCTTTTAGGGTTGTAACGGGGCTTTGGTTTAGGTAGGGTATGAAATTGGAACAAGGTTTTTTTTTTCTTTTTTTTGGGTTGTAACGGGGTTTTGGTTTAGGTAGGCTATGAAATTTGAACAAAGGTTTTTGGTTCAGAGTACATGAAATCATTCTCTCACTACGTTTCTTTTCTATTATTCCTGTAGGGTTATGCAATCCTCTTTTCCTTTTATCTATAGTGAATGTAGCATCTTTCAAAAGCTGTTCTTTTATTGTTTTTTGCTTTTCTCTTTCTTTCTTTTCATGTTGTTGTTGTTTTTTCTTTTTTTTCTTTTTTTCTCTTTTCTTTTTTTCTCTTTTTTTTTCTTTTATACGACATTCACTTACTATTCATGTACTGCAAAGCTACCCCAAACTTAAAGGTTGCTATTCCAACAACAACCCCAAACTTAGATAGAAACGTAGAGATGAAATCAATTCTCACATACTCTGAACAGGGTAGGATAGGTACAAGGTCATGGCTTTAGAAAAAAAAAACGGGTATATCAAAAATAAATGATTAACAGGCTCAACAGGGTAAAACAATGGATAATAATAATAATGGGATGGCTAGAAAGGCTCTAGGTGATAAACAAAAAAAACATGCCTCAGTGTGTGTATTCGTACAGCTAATAATAACAAAAGAACATACGCAAACCAAGATTGATAAAGACATACCTGATATCTCTCATATGATGATAAGTGTTTGGCTTTTTAGGATCTCACCAGGACGGGTTAAGCTGACTTGTTCGATCATACCTCTGAGTTCAAAGCTCATGCTCGTGGTTCTGATGTTAATCTTAACCAGTGCGTCCAATCATAAACAACAGTATCTACAGTCAGGGGACTGAAAGAGAGGACGCCCAAGTAGTTGGTGTAAGTGATCAAGAAAACCAATAGCCAGACATAGTCACGTATCTAACGAAATAAACAGGAAAATGGAGGTAAACCAAATCAAATTCATTCGATTAAGCCAACCCATAATAGGTGGTTACATCAAAGCAACAAAAATTTAAAACTGAAAAAATAAAAGACAAAAATTACACAAAGAAAACCAAAAGTACAAAAAAACATAATCAAAGTCAATCACTCCGTCCGCCGTCCTGCATATGGGTATCAAAGTTAATCATATCTGTCGGATCCAACATAGTGTGCCCTCGTGCGAAGGCAGAGATAGGCGTCAATGTCTCTGTGTTGCCCGACGGAGTATGCTGCTGCTGAGGTGGTGTCTGGTGCGGTGGCTGCTGCGGAATCTCTCCCCCTATCTGAACTGGCTGGTTCCACCAAGGAAAGGTGAACTGGCCAAAGTGAGGTGTTGGAGGCGGTCCGGAAAATCTATCTCTAAAGCGTTGTGCCTCCTCCCAAAGATCTGTCTGATGAGTAAGAACTCTCCCTGACAGTCCATACTGAAAGTAGAAGTCCTGCATAACACAAAACTGTGACATCTGCATCCGGTACTCTCTAGAGTTCTCATCGATCGGAGGAGGTTGAGGGGGTTGTGTCTCTGTAGCAGTCGGCTGAGCCTCCTGGCGCGGAGCACTAGTGCTGCCCTCCCTGTCATGTGGTCGCCTCAGAGGTCGGGGCGGATCATCTGTGACCGTTCTCTCCTTCATCCAATGGGCGTTCAGCGGTGCCGCCGGTCGCAACATAAGTGAATCAGGGAAATCCGGAACACCGGCTTTCTTGCACAGCAGGTAAATCACAGTCGCATGGCCTAATGATTTCTTTGGCGACTGAGCGATGTCATCCATATCAGCAGCGATGATTTGTCCAATATTCACTTGTTTCTGGTGCAGGATCTGATGAAGAAGTAGGGCACGCTCTGATATCAATTCCGACCCGCTCCGATTAGTGCTCAAATTATGATGAATGAAATATGCCAATGCCTTAGGAATCAGAGCTAGATCAACTACCATAATCTTCGTCGGAGAGATTTTTGAAGTGGGTGCCCAATCGTGACCTGGCCTAATCAGTGAGTTTTTCATATCAGTGTATGGCCAGTAGTTCTTGTCAGACCGTTTCATTTCGGTAAACGGGCAAACGGAATCATAGAATTTGCATTTCAGCACACTATTAATCGTCTTCCCATCATATTTGATCACTTTGCCCCTTACCCATGAAACGAACGCTGCATTCCCTGTGGGGTCTTCTTCATCAGATGTTACCCGTAGTGCATTAGCGTAGAATTCCCAGATCAGATCCAGTGAAATCGGTTGGATCTTGTCATTGAAGTAGATTAACTTCTGCTTTTTGAGAATATTAGTGACCTCTGGAAACGTATCATTCTGATACATCCAGTGTTTTTCTTCGACCATGCTTTGACTCTTGATTTGCTCATATCTATCTTCATGGTATGTGGTACGGAATGTGTTGACCTCGTTTGGTGATTGAGACATGATATGGATCTGTAGACTGAATGAAAGAGAAGAAAACAGAGAAAAATCAAAGCAATACGCACAAAACACGTAACGAAAACAGTGAGAAAATGAAGTCCGTACGGACAAAAACTATATAAGCATGCCCACAAAATGATACGCGTATGATACGCAGCCAATACGCGTATCTGGCTCCCATACGCGTACCATACGCGTATTGATCTGCCATACGCGTATCATACGTTGCTTAAACCAGTGCAAAACGTGATCTGCGTAACAGATCACGTATCAGAATGTGATACGCGTACGGCCTGGTCCATTACGCGTATCATACGCGTATTCTTCCCTTGTACGCGTATCATACGCGTTTCACCAGAGGAGCGCAATTTTGGTGGTCCAATACGCGTATCATGAGATCCATACGCGTATTGGCAGTTTCTCATGTTCATTTTCATTTTTTTTTCTATTTTAATAAAAAAATTCTTTTCTTAAAAAAAACTGACTCTTCAAAAATAAACTAACAAAACCAATCAAACCTCCCTTGGGTTGCCTCCCAAGCAGCGCTTCGTTTAACGTCGCATGGCTCGACGGGACACTTCATACTCAGATGAGTTTAACAGTTTCAATTGGTCCCCCTTCACCGGGATTGTATGGTTTCAACCTCTGACCATTAACTTTGAAGGTGTCGCCATTCTTCTCATTTTTAAGCTCTATTGCTCCATAAGGAAGTACTTTGTTAATGACGAACGGTCCAGACCATCTTGACCTCAATTTCCCTTGGAACAGCTTCAACCTGGAATTAAACAACAGTACAAGTTTTCCCTCCCAAAATTCCCTCTTCTGGATCTTTTGATCATGCCAATTTTTTGTTTGTTCTTTGTAAAGTTTGGCATTTTCATAAGCTTGATTCCTGAATTCTTCCAACTCATGAAGTTGAAGGATTCGGGACTCACCAGCTTTGAAAAGATCACAGTTAAGGAATTTGGAGACCCAGAAGGCTCTGTGCTCGAGTTCGAGTGGTAAATGACAAGCCTTACCGTAAACTAGTTGATATGGGGACATACCTATTGGTGTTTTAAATGCAGTCCTGTATGCCCACAATGCATCATCCAGCTTTACTGACCAATCTTTCCGAGAAGCACTTACCGTCTTTTCTAAGATCTGCTTTATTTGACGGTTGGATACTTCCACTTGCCCACTCGTCTGGGGGTGATATAGTGTGGCTATCTTATGTTTGACATTATACTTCTTCAACAGATTCTCCAAGAGTTTATTTATAAAATGCGTACCTTGGTCACTAATTAAAGCCCGTGGTACCCCAAACCTAGAGAAGATGTTATGCCTCAAGAACTTCACCACCACTTTAGCATCATTTGTTGGTAATGCCACAGCCTCTACCCACTTTGACACATAATCGACCGCAACCAATATGTAATTCTTACCAGATGATGGCGGAAAGGGTCCCATAAAATCAATGCCCCAAACATCAAACAGCTCCACTTCTAGCATGGAGTTTTGCGGCATCTGATTCCGTTTTGTAATGTTACCTATTCGTTGGCACCTATCACATTCTCGGACTATAGAATTTGCATCCTTGAATAGCGACGGCCAATACAAACCCGATTGGAGGACTTTTGCTGCAGTTCTATCTCCACTGAAATGTCCACCATACTCCGAATTATGACAAGCTTTCAGAATGTCGGCTTGCTCTCTTTCTGGAACACATCTTCTGATCAAACCATCCACTCCCTTTTTATAGAGAAATGGATCATCCCATAGGTATAACCTGCAATCATAAAGAAACTTTTTCTTTTGGTGAGAATTAAAGTCATCAGGTATAACCCCACCTACCACATAGTTCGCATAGTCAGCAAACCATGGTATCTCCTGAACAGCAAGTATTTTCTCATCAACGAATGTGTCCTGAATAGGATGTTCCTCCTCAGTCTCTTTGATTGGGGACATGCGAGATAAGTGGTCCGCGACCGTGTTCTCGCACCCCTTTTTGTCTTTGATTTCCAAATCAAACACCTGAAGGAGGAGGATCCATCTCAAAAGTCTCGGCTTTGATTCCTGCTTAGCAAACAAATACTTTAAAGCAGCATGATCAGTATACACAATGACTTTTGAACCAAGCAAATATGATCTAAATTTGTCAAAAGCATAAACCACGGCCAACAACTCCTTCTCGGTAGTTGCATAATTCATTTGGGTCGGGTTAAGGACATGACTAGCATAATAAATCACATGCAATAATTTGTCCTTTCTCTGTCCTAGGACAGCCCCCACAGCAAGGTCACTTGCATCACACATTATTTCGAAAGGCAAGGACCAATCGGGGGCGATTACAACAGGTGCACTGATCAACTTACTCTTTAAAGTTTCGAAAGCTACCATGCAGTTTTTGTCAAAATTAAATTGCTTGTCCTTGACTAGCAAATCAGTCAATGGTTTGGCAACTTTTGAGAAGTCTTTGATAAACCTGCGATAAAAACCTGCATGACCCAAAAAACTCCTTATCCCTTTTTCATTCACCGGAGGTGGGAGGTTAGCTATAACCTCCACTTTGGCTTTGTCCACTTCAATTCCTTTGTGGGAAATTTTGTGTCCTAGCACAATTCCTTCCTGCACCATGAAATGACATTTCTCCCAATTGAGAATAAGGTTAGTTTCCTGACATCTTTGCAAAACAAGAGACAAGTTAGCTAAACAATTATCAAAAGAAGAACCAAACACAGAGAAATCATCCATAAACACCTCCATATACTTTTCAAGCATATCGGAGAATATAGATGTCATACACCTCTGAAAAGTAGCTGGGGCATTGCATAGCCCAAATGGCATCCGTCTATAAGCGAAAATACCATAAGGACATGTAAATGTAGTTTTTTCCTGATCTTCCGGGGCTACAGCAATTTGATTGTATCCCGAATATCCATCCAGAAAGCAATAATACTCATGACCTGCAAGTCTTTCTAACATTTGATCAATAAAAGGGAGAGGAAAATGATCCTTTCTTGTTGCTGTGTTCAGTCTTCTGTAATCGATGCATACTCGCCACCCTGTCACTGTGCGAGTTGGGATCAGTTCATTCTTCTCATTTAAAATTACTGTGGTTCCTCCTTTCTTTGGTACCACGTGCACTGGACTTACCCACAAGCTGTCAGAAATGGGGTAAATCATTCCCGAATCTAACAACTTTACAACCTCTTTCCTTACCACTTCTTTCATTGCTGGGTTTAACCTCCTTTGTGGTTGTACTACTGGTTTCTGATTATCCTCCATCAGTATCTTATGCATGCATACTGTGGGGCTAATACCTTTTAAATCCTCAATAGTCCACCCAATAGCACTTTTATGTTTCTTTAGTACCTGTATCAACTTTTCCTCATCTATTGCATTTAGCTCAGAACTGATAATAGCAGGATAATTTGTTCCAGATCCTAGAAAGACATATTTAAGATTTACAGGTAATTGTTTTAATTCAAAATTTATACCTGGTTTACTTACCTTTTCATTTTCTGATTCTGGTGAAGATCTCAGATCCTCCCACCGGCGTGGTCTGGATTTCATCCAAAGAGGTTGTGTATCCAGCATGGCAAGCACTTCTTTTTCTTTTTCATCATCATTCTCTTCAATCTCTCTGACCGACAGACTAAGAACTCTTTCCAATGGTAATTCAGGAAACTTTCTTTGCATTGTGCTAGTTACCATTTGATCAATTACTTCCACAGAGTGGTTTGTACACATATCCTCTTTATGTTTCATAGTATCTCGGACATCAATTCTGAGCTCTTCATCACATACCTTTAGGTTCAAGGTACCTCCCTCAATGTCTATCATGCATCTACCTGTTTCTAAGAAAGGTCTGCCCAGAATCAGAGGTATCTCTTCATCTTCTGGCATTTCCAAAATTACAAAATCAACAGGAAAAATAAATTTATCAACTTTGACCAGAACATCCTCAACTACCCCAAAAGGTCTCTTCACTGAGTGGTCAGCAAATTGAAGTGTCATTCTGGTATCTTGAACATTTCCAATTCCTAGCTTCCTGTAAATAGACAAAGGCATAAGGCTAACACTAGCCCCCAAATCAATCAGTGCCCTTTTAAAAGACCTGTCTCCAATGGTACACGGGATGGTCACAGAACCTCTATCTGGCTTCTTTACTGGAATCTTCATACCCTGCAAAATAGCACTACAAGTTTCAGTTAGTATAACAGGGTCAGTGTCAGTGGTGCGCTTCTTGGAGATGATGTCTTTCATGAATTTCGCATAGATAGGCATCTGCTCGAGTGCCTCAGAGAATGGAATATTGATTTCTAATTTCCTGAACAACTCCATGAATTTCTGAAAAATTTTCTCATCTTACTTCTTCTTTTTGTTTCTTTGTGGGAATGGAAGCTTAATGATGGGTTTTGGTTCAGGTAGCTTTTCTTGCACCACCGGCAGTGTCACACTTTCTTCCTCAGGTGGTGTCTTGTTTTCTAAGATTTCCAGGTCCACTTCACACAATTTATCTTCTTCTTCATCCTTCTTCTTAAGATCTTCAACAGATTTTCCGCTTCTTGTTGTTACCGCACTCACATTATTGTGCTCCCTCGGATTTGTCACTGTTGCACTAGGTAATGCGCCTGGTATTTGGGAATTTGTTATCTGTTGTGCTATCTGACCCAATTGAATCTCCAGATTTTTAATTGATGCATTGGTGCTCTTCTGATTATTCCTGGTTTCTTCCTGAAATTGCATACTCTGAGTTGCTATCTTCTCTATAGCAATCTCCCAATCCGCTTTCTTAGGTACTTGTTGCTGATACGGTTGTTGTTGCGGCTGATATTGTGGTTGGTAAGGTGGTTGTTGTTGTGGAGGTCCTTGATTCTGAATATTACCTTGCTGATCTTTCCAAGAGAAATTAGGATGATTTTTCCACCCCGGATTGTACGTATTTGAGTAGGGATTATTCTGCCTCAGGTAATTTATAGCTTGCACCTGTTCTGCGGTTGCAACACAATGCATGGTAAAGTGTGGTCCACTACAAATCTCACAAATCATAGGCTGAACCGGTTGAACTTGAGCAACAGTCTGGGTATCTAAATTCATCGCTTTCATTCTTCTTTCAACCTCAGTTGCAATCTGGTCTTCCATTTTCACTACCTGATTTGCTAGTTTCAAGTCAATTTTACCCTCTGGCTGACTCACAGTACGGTCATATAATTCCAAATGCTCATTCGCTGCAATAGCTTCGATGATCTTTTTGATACCGGTTGCTGTTGAAAAATTAGATGAGCCACCAGCAGCTGTGTCAATGAGTTGCTTCGTTTTTATCTTCAGCCCGTTTACAAAATTCTGCATTTGTTCAGTTGCATCCAGATTATGTGTAGGACATGCAACTAAACATCTCTTGAATCTTTTGTATGCATCTCCAAGTGTCTCTCCGTCTTTCTGTTTAAAATTCACAATGTCATACCTCTTACGGATGTACACAAAAGCAGGAAAATACTCGTTCAAAAATGCTGTTTCCATTTGTTGCCAAGTAGTAATGCTTCCTGCGGGTAGGGAATAAAACCATTCCTCAGCGTCCTCAGATAATGTGAATGGGAACATGACCAATCTCTTTGCCTCTTCAGAATGCCCATCAATTTTTAATGATGTAGTCATAGTCAGAAACCTCTGCAGATGCTTGTTTGCATCCTCATTGATTTTTCCTGAAAAAGGCTTGCTTTCTAACTGACGGATAGTTGAGGGATGTAGCTGGAAGTGAGCAACATTAACAGGTTGGTTAACAATGGTCAACCGCACTGTTGGGTTGTTCTCTCTGCCATAGTCACCTAAAAGTCTTTCCGCTGGAGGTGGGTCTGCAGCCATGTAACAGTGTCTGGATGTGAATCTGTGTCTGACTCAGATTTTTCGGAGTGACAAGAGACTGGTGTGCTAGGTGTGGCCTGTTCTTCGGTTCAGAATGTGCCAATTTCTTTCTTCTAGCTTCTCTGAGCTTTGCGCGCAATGTTCTCTCTGGTTCTGCGTCAAAATGAAAATCAGCTGAGGCCTTACCTCGCATACACAGATTAGACAGAAGTTAGTTATAATAATAATGAAAATAAAATTAACAGTAAATATAATTTTGGATGCAGAGCAACAAAATTCTAATTGAAAATAAATTAATAAACTCTATTATCTTTGGCAATCCCCGGCAACGGCGCCAAAAACTTGATGGGAAAATAGCAAGTGTACTATTTTTCTCACTGTAGTAATAAAAGGGAAATTCCCCGTTTGTCGATCTCAAGGACTGCTTGACGACACAGAGTTTATAGATTGTTTCAATTAGACAAAAGCCTTTGGTTTTTTGTGTTGTGATTAGTTATACTACCAATTGCAGATAAATAAAACAAGTAAAAAGGTTGAGCGAGATACAAATGAGAGAAGATTGCTAGGGTTCGATGAATGAAACTTCTTGTAGCAGATATAATTTATGAAGGTTTAGACAATATTCCTGTCCAATTAATTCCGGTCCTCAAGGTTATCTATTCCTAATTCCTTAGTGAAAAGACCTTTGATTATGTAACCTAATTACTATGTCCATAAATAATTAAGTTCATACTCAAGCATTCAAATATCAAGAATTACCGGTCAGATAGAAAATCCCTAGTCCTAGGTTATTTTTACTATCCAAAGTTCTTATCCAGATCAATGAATAATCGCTGTCCAGCTTAAACTATTCATATTAATCATCATTCGTTGGTCCGACGAATAAAGCATAAAGAACAGTAATAAGAACAAATCAATGGAAAAGAAGAAATAATCAATGCATTCATAAACATCAAATCTGTCACATTCAGAATCAGAGTCACTCCCCTAGCAATGGGGGTTTAGCTACTCATAATCGAAATAAAAACAAAGATTAACATTGTTGTCATTACAGAATTTCGTGAGGAATCAATCTTCAATCGTCGGAAAACTCTTGAACATATGAATCCTTTGATAATCGTAGAGTCTCCAGCTCTCAAAACGCGTCTTTTTTCTCTCCAAATCGTCCAACCCCCAGAAAATCGTGTTCTGCCCTCTTAATAGCTATTCAGTTGGACTTTTCCTGATTTTGTGCTCCATACGCGTACTGAGCTGTCCCATACGTGTACTGCACGTAAGACAGCCTCTGATACGCGTATTGCCCAGGCTGGTACGCGTATTGCCCAGTCCCATACGCGTATCACCAGAGGCTTGCTATTTTGCTTGATTTTCCATCCCTCTGGTCATATGCGTATGCTACGCGTACTGGGCAGGTCCACACGCGTATCATGTAAGGCCATACGCGTATGGACAGCAGGTTCTCCAAAAAATGATTTTTTCTTCCGTTTTCTTGCTCAGGCTCAATTTCGCATCTGACGTTTGATTCCCTGAGCTTCCAAACTAGTTTTTTACCTGCTAACATACCAAAAAGTGTAAAATATCCTCAAGAAACTCATAAGTAACAACACACTTAATATTATAGAATTGAGCTTATATCTAACTAAAAATGCTTTAGTTTACACAGTTTACCTGACTTATTTACGGTTAAATAGTGGAATGTCTAGCATAAATGGTGACTGATCAACCCAGTAACTAGTAAAAGGTAATTTACTCTTTTGTTCTTCTCCAGCGGATTCGTTTTTCATTTCCCCAGCAAGTCTATCCTTGATATGTTCATCTTAACTGATGACGGATATTCTTCCTCTTTAGTTTTCTACCCAGTAAAAAGGTAGTTGTGATTCCTATTTTCCCCAGAAGAGTTCATCCTTGATATGTTCACTTGAATTTGTGACAAATTGTCTCTTTCTTCGGTCTTCCACCCAGTAACCGGTAGTTGTAATTGTTATTTGCGATATTCTGCCCAGTAAATGGTAGATATAAATCCTATTCTCCCCTCAGAGTTTATCCTTGATATGTTCACTTTAAACAGTGAAGGATTTTCTCTTTGTTTGGTCTTCTATCCCCACAGATAGTTATAAACCCTATTTTCCCCCGGCAGTCCATCCTTGATATGTTCATCTTAACCGGTGATGGATGTTCTTCCTTTTGAGTTTATCCTTGATATGTTCATATTAATCAGGTGACATATACTCTTTCTTTGGTCTTCTGCCCAGTAACAGGTAGTTGTAAATCCTATTTGACATCTTTTTCCAGTAGGTCATTCTTACCCAGTAACCGGTAATGAATATACCTCGTTTTCCTTAGCGAGTCATCCTTGATATGTTTACCCTAACCGGTAACGGATGTCCCTCTTCCCGAGTGTATTAATCTTCTTACCCAGTAACCGGTAGTAGATGATACATCACTTTTACTCCGGTGTTGAAGTTTATTCTTCCCCCAATTGAGTTTGAGTGCGTATTTCCCCAGTGAAGTCGCCAATCCCCTGTTGTGTTTGGGTTCAACTTTTCTCTGATTTACGCATTTCCCCAGTAGGTGTTTCTTGCTGTATTAGTGTTATCCCAATGCATTCAGATTTCCCTTCTCCCCAACCAAGTCTTTCCATTGATTTATTTTCATGGAAAATTCCCTCGTGTCTCCAGCAGTTTTCAAGTCGTAGTCTGGCCTACGCATAGTTTTTATCCCCAGAGTCTCTGTCCTCCTAGTGAATTTTCCTTATGGAATGGATTATGCTCCTGCGAACCTTCGGTTTCTCCGGATTCTCTTACTTTGTGACAATACACTCCCCACAAAGATTATTTTAACATTCATATCATATACATCATGAGGTCTCTTGGGAAAATTTGTTTCTAGGTGTTGTTATTTAAGTTCATTCTACTGAGTTGATACGAAGATTTTAGCCTTCACATCTTCAGTTAGAATGTCATTAAATAGGGGCAGCTGTAAGACCCCATTTTTGACCCTAAGATCCCCCATGCTATCTCATCAGTTGCATTGGCTTTAGGATCACACCTTGGCATCCTCCTTACCCCTCATTCATTGGGTTTGCATTGGGAGAGATAACCAAGAACATTTTATTGTATCATACCTTATTTTCTTTTGTTTACTAACCAAAATACCAAAAAAATGTCTTGTGTATCTGTCTTTCTTTTGTAGGTAGTGTGTGCATCCATCTGTGCCTCACCAAGTTCACAACTAGGGTTGAGACCCTCAATGCAAAGATACCAATCAAGGAATGGTTCACAATGTTTCTAAGCATCATATATGTATCCCCATGATCTTTATTTATAATTTTGATCAAGAATTTATCAAGAGTTTGAAGCTTGTTTGCCTTGGAAGCCCTAATTTATCTAGGTATCTTGTGTGACTTCCTCAGCAAGTTTCTTCAACAATTGGTCAAATATATCAAGGGATACTTCATTATACATCATCTTATGAATATATGATCCTCCATGAGTCCCAAAGATCAAGAGAACTTTAAGTTTGCAAGTTGGTTCAAAGAGGTTGACCAGAGAAAGTCAACTGGTCAAAACAGGGGTTCCCTAGACCCTATCTCCTATAATGTTTGTCATATGAAAATGATTCAAAGATAAACGTTACTTTTTATGACATTACAAACAACTTTAATGTTGACATCAAGAGCTAGTTTTTCTTGGAAATTCATTTTTTATGATGAAAGATTATAGGTCATTTTGTGTGTGCCTAGTTAGGAGTTCAACTTCCAAGGACCATAACTTGATCAATATTTATGAGATGAAGTCCATCCAAGTTTCATGATCAAATTAAATATGTTATCTCCAACTTTTATTCTTGGATAAATGTCAAATTCTACTTGCAAGGGCATATTCCAAGAGGAAACATTATAGGTCATTTTGGGCCATTACCATTGAACAAGCAATTTTCCTCAACTTCTAAAATGCATAACTCCCTCATGCCAAATCCAAATGGAGTCAAATTTGTGACCAAATTTAAGAGGATTTAAATAGATATAACTTTGATGAAGGAACCATTTTTATTTGAATCTCATAGAAAAAGTTATTCAAGGTGCAAGAAGTGGTCATTTGACTTGGGACTTAGAGAATTTTCAACTATGTTTGATTTCTCAAACTTCCACCTCAAAATTCATCATGATACAAGCTCCAAATGGAAAAGTGTTCAACATAAAAGTTTCTCCCCTTGATGTCACCTTTCCAAAATGTCCAAGATCACTTCATTTGGACAAGATTTGAGGGACTTGTGGATGATTCCTTTCATAGGTTTGTTTTGGCAAGTTTTGAATTCAAACAATCATTTCCTATTACATGCTTACATGTTATTGCTTCAGTACTCATTGTGCACGAATTGGAGTTGAATTTCATCTTGAATTGGGCCCAAATCATTTCCCATGCATCCATACACCAATGTTACTAATTTTGGCAAAATTTCAAAGGGTGCAAAAATGAATCCCAATGCCTATATAAACAAGTGCATTGCCTCAAGATCAATACACACACATTGCCCAAGCTTTGCCAAGAGATCCTATAACCCTACACCATATAATACCTTGAGGATTTCTTTGAAATCGAGTTTGAATTTCACCTTATGTTTTGAGGTTCAAATCCAAGGATTCATTGCCCTTTTCATCTCAATTGGTCACTGCAAACAAGAGGGGGAAGAACCAAGTGGATTCAGATCAAGATCATGCGAATTTGAAGCAACCCGAAGGTGAATTTTCTCAAACTTCTCTTCTTCGATTCTCCCTCATTTCTCAACTATTTTGCTTGATTATGGTTGTCTGAAGTCCTACCAATGTAGGCAACAAGATTGAGTTGCTTTGAGGTCAAATAGAAGTAACTCAGTTCATGATCCTCAAAATTCAAATCCATGTATCTTTCAATATACTTGGAATTGGAAGAAATTGAGGCCAGATTCGAGCTCCTGAGCATTTTTCCTTTAAAATGATGTCCTTACTTTTTATTTTGGTGATGGTTTATGGTGGACCAGTCCGGTGAGGTCCACCGGAGAAGATGACCGGAGCTAGAGCTCCGGTGATGTGTTGGCGTGCATCCTGGCCATCTGATCCATTTGAAATATTTTAATCCGACCCTCCTTCCTGATTACCACGCGTGTACACGCGTTGACTGCAGAACATGATGGAAGCGCGCGCTTGGCCATCAGATCTGCCACCTCAATTAATGATGGAGATCTGATGGCCCTCTTTTTTTCTATTTTCTTTTTATTTTCTGAATTTTCATTTCATCTACTTATTTTGTTTAATTCATAATAATTTCAATTTTAATCCAAAAAATATGGGACTTTCACCAAAAATCTTTACATATTTTCCTCTTCCATATTTTGAATTAAAATTATTTTTTAGATAATTTTGATATTTTCATGAATTAAATGATTTTGGGCATATTTTTAATTGTTTAAAAATACTTCTGACTTTCTAAAAATCATGAAATTTTTTGTCTAAGGTCCTTTGACCTTGTTTGACCTAGGATAAATCCCTTGGACATTTATTTGGTGTTTTGAAGGGATTTGAGGTTTTAACCAAATTAAAATGCATTTAAATTGATTTTTAAATTGATTTTTTAATTGAATAATTGCTTAAAAATTATGTTGAGCCATTTTTATGGTCTTGTGATGTTTTACTTTCTTTTTGGGTCTTGGTCATGGTTGATTTGAATTTTGTTAAATCAAAACCATTGGATTTAGGGGATTGATGAAATGTACATTTCATCTCCCAAAATGAATGGATGATATTGATCAGATGAAATTCCTCTCATGATCAATGTGTGTTTCTTATTCCCCTTCCCCATTCATGTTCATTCTTATTCTTCCCCAATCTATCATTGACCAATGAAATCTCTTCATGTCTAATGCTAGTTGATTCATCAATGACCATGTGTCAGATGAATCAACATGAGCCAGACTGAGATAGGTTCTTCCCCCATTTCTTTTAGTGTGTGGTATGTTTTAGGAGTTTGGTTCTTTGTATCAAATCTCTAACATGCATTAACACATATATTTTATTTCCCAACCTCGGATAGTTGTGACTTCTACATAAGTCCAATTACGATTACTTAACATAGAGCTAAATTTGACCCTCAAAGCATATCATTCTAGTAAGTGAGATTGCAAGTCTCCCATTCTTCATGGCATTACGTGGAAACTTGACCTTTTTTCCTTTCATGAGAGCTAGTGGCATACTTGTTGAATTATCCAAGTTGGATCCCTTCTCATGGAAGATGTCTTGGTTTAAGGATTCATACTTGTGAATGAATGGTTGAGTGTTCTCCAAAAAATGACTTAATCAATTAAAACTCAACACTAACATTTAACTAACCATGGACTAACTCTTACTCATTATGCTTTCAAGTCATTTACTTTATACAATTTAAATTTCAGTCATTTATCATTCCTTTCCATTTACATTTCATGCAACTTGTTTATGTTCTAAGTCATTTTCACTTTGCTCACTTGAGCCATATCTTGTGATTGTACATTTTTGTTTGTGTGTTTTGATTTTGTTAGTGGTCTTAGGAACCTAAAACACCTAATAACTACAAAAACCCTAAAAACATTTGGTGGACTATTGGGACTTGACCTGAACTTTTGGACTTAGAACTAGGCAGCATTCCCCATACTAAATGACTTGACCAATGCTAACATCTGAGGCTGAGCTATCTTTGACTGTGCCTTCATCTGATGCAAGACCTTGGATCTCTTTGATTCATCTGCTACTCTGTGCTTAATTGTTATTTTGTTATTATTGTCTATGTATGATGTTTTGTTCTGAGTTGATCAAGGAATATTTCATCTGATACATTGGAAGACACTGAAGACTGCTAGCTATTGAAGTGCTTGCTTGAATATGGCTATCTTTATTTGATGCCTTGATCTCTATGATGTCTGGATATTGCTCATTTCTTATTATTTATTGCTTGTCAAAGCCCAAAGGAAAATGGGTTTCTATATGACATTCTTGTCTGTTGGATTGCATCCCATTGGTAAGATCTCTTCAACTCTTAACCTTTAAATTTTTGCTTAGGGTAGTCTCTTCATCTCCTCCCACTTCTTTAATTTCAAAAATCTCTCCCTCTATTCAAAAATATTATTTGCTTGTGATTTCAAACTTAGACATATTTTAATGATTAGAAACGTTGGCCTTATGCCATTGCATTTTCAAACTTTTTCTTAAATCAAACTTATAAATATACTTAACCATATTGACTTAAATTTCAAAAGACAAAAAGAACTAACAACCCCATTTAAATCTTTGGCTTTTATGCCCTTTTGCTTATTTATTTTTTGTAAAAATCAATTCACCAAATTTCTTTGAAATTTTTACCACGAACTACGGTGTTTTGATCCCTCATTTTATGTTGGTATGTAGGCATAAGACCGAAGGTCTTGTCAAACACAAAAAGTATAATCAATTAATTCTTTTCTCATCCCCACACTCTATACTTTATCAAACATCATTTATACCCAAAAACATATGCACACAAAAAAGGGCTCCCTAGGAGTACATAAGACGCTTTGGGTGCTAACACCTTCCCTCTGTGTAACCAACCCCCTTACCTGTAATATCTGACATTTTATTAATTTTGATTTAAAAACTTCTTATCCTTGGGTTTTGCTCGTATTTTTCCCTTTTCTTTTGGAAATAATAAAAGCATGGTGGCGACTCTAGTTTTATTGACGTCAAGTTTATCCATGGCTTGATGGTCATGAATTTACCGCTACATTATGTGCCAGTGGTCTTTGTGATAATGGACATCAATAAAGACTGTCAAATCCCTATAATTTTAGGAAGGTCTTTCTTAGCTACGACAGGGGCCATCGTAAATGTTAAGAGAAGGAAGTTGACCTTTGAAGTAAGTGATGAGAAAATTGAATTCATTTTAGCAAAACTGTTGAAGAACCCTTATTTAAGGTACTCTTGTTATTTGGTTGATATTTTAGGCGGTTGTGTTTAAGAGAACATGCCGTAATCTCCTCCGACCACTAAGTTGGAAGAGAATTTACTTGATGATGCTAAGGTTGAGAATGTTGATGCCCAAGATAAGGGTTGTGAAGAAGCCTTGGGGGAAAATTCCATCCCCAGTAACCAAGGCCTCAATATGGCTAATAAGAAATGTGGTAAGTCCGAAAACAATGATGCCCGTCTAGGGAAAAATAAGAATGCGTAAGGATAAGAAGAAAGTGAAAGAGAAAGTTCGTGAGAAACCGGACCAAAGGTATGAGCCTCATGACTGGAGGAAGAAAAAAGAAGATGGTTGTATGCCTTGGATGTCTAGTGTAGATTAGGTCCCCTCAATAGTTAAGGGACGTGCTAAGGATTCCAATTTGAAGGAGGTACCCTCTTGAGTTAAGGGTGTAAATGGTCAAGCTAAACGACCTTAAACAAAGTGCTTCGTGGGAGGCAACCCACACTTTTTTGTACTAATTTGTTTCTTTTTGTTTATTTCTTTTTAAGTTAATAAAGAGCTCGCAGGAACAATTCTAGATAAATTCCAAATTGTTGGAGAAACCTGAGAAAAACTAATTATGGAATCATGCCCAAAAGAAAACACAAAAACACAAGAAATCAATAATCCCCATAGAAAAATCAGTGACCTACTTTGCGCACCCATAACCCTTGTTAAGGGCCGTAACATGCTCACCCCAAAACCCTAATTCCAACCAACCAAAATCACGGGGAACCAGTTTCCTGCTACGGCCGACGGTAGCAGGGAATACGGAGGGAGATTTCAAAAATTCAAATCTTTTTCAAATTCAAATATCCTTGAGACCCCACACACCTCCAATTACACAAATAATCACACATTAATTCCCTTTATATACACCAAATTTGATTTTTAACCATCATTACCATCAACTATTCTCTTTCCAAATCTCTCATCTTCTTCACATTCTCTTAACCTTTTTCTCCAAACCTCCACAAAATCCCCATTGTCCTCCACCATAAAGCTTCCAATTTTAACCTCTTCCTACCCCTAAACACAAAACCATCTTCACAAAAACATCACCGTCCACCATCCCAAGTTTACTTCTGGGCATAAGTTCTCAAAATTCTTCACTTCAAATTTCCGAAAAAAGCTTCATTCATCAATGGCACTAAAGAGACCCGACAAGGGAAAGCAAATGAAGGAGTCCTCAAGACCTTGCAAAAGGGGAAACTCATATTCATAAAATCCTCATAACATCTTCTTTGAAGATGACACACAAGAAAAATGTTATTCAATGCTCGTCAAGCGGAGGATCATCCCATTGAGGTATGTTTGTGAAAACAACCTTGCTACACTTGGCTTAAAAATGAAAATAGATAGGGTGTTTCATTTGACTAGTTTGCTAGACTTCATGCAAAAGGAAACACCTACCTTTGAGCGTATTACTCTTGATTTTCTTATCACCTTATATGCTAAGTTGCAAAAGAAGTATATCAATGAAATGAGGTACTATTATAATACTCTCAAATTCTGATTGTTTAATCAAGACCATGAGCTAAGTGTAGAGGAATTGAGGCATATCTTCCAATTTCCCATCTATGTGCCGAGTGACATTCCTAAGGAGTTTGATGCTACAAGTTTTTGGTTTTCTATTTCCGATGATCCCTACTATACCGCTGCGGGGGCCAAGGTCTCCCTTATTCAAAACTGATGCTTTCGGTATGCGCAAAAGGCGCTTGCCTACACCTTGTTAAGACGAGGTGATAATACCATAGTGGATATCCAAAGAGAGCTATTTTTCTTGCATCGCATGGCCAATAATGGAATTGTTAATGCCACCACCTTTGCGACTAATTATTTGGGCAATGTTTCTCAAGCAGCTACCAGAGACATTTCTATAGGGGGTATGATTATCCAAATCATCGAATTCCTCGTGCCATACCCTAAAATGTACCCTCCCCCTTGTCCATCTTAGTTTGTGACCCATGTGCATACATGAGATCATATCATTCATCATACAATGTCATTAGCATGACCATTTCATTTGGTCATGGATTCACAAGCATGACCATATTTTTTGTTTAATCTTAACATTAGGGTTTTTACTTTGATTCACTTATCAGCTAACCAAAGCATCATAAGAGGTGGTACTTGTTTGTTCCTTTGTTCATGTAGGTAATCATGCCTCAATTCAAGGAAATATAAGGGTTCATTTTGGTCAAGAAAAATGCAAGTTTGGTTAATTGATTCAAGAGTGTTTCATGTGTTTATTTCCATGTCATTTCATTCAATCTTCAAGATCATTCAAGCCTTAATCAAGTTATCTTTAAGGGATGCTCATTTCATCATCATTTTGACTTGGGATGCAAGAAAACTTCAAGTATGCACGAGTTGGCACAAGTTTGGTTGACCTAATTTGCAAGTATGGCTTACTTTTGGTACAAACCTCATAACTCCTTCCATTTTCAACTAATTGACAACTCCTTTGAGTCAAATGTTCTTAATGAATTCCTCTACAACTTTTCTTCAAGGCTCAAGCATCAGTTCAAACCTTAAGGATCTCAATTTTGGAAAGGTCTAAGTGGTCAAATTGGGCTAAAACCTTGTCATGACCCCCACTTGGCAACCATGCCATTTTCAGCTCAAGCACCCTTGTGGTCTCATTCCTTTTGCACTTTGTCAAGCTCATAACAAATTTCATTTGGCCCAAGTTTGACTAAAAATGCATGAGAGAATCAAAAGTTATGATGACATGAACTTGAAGTCTCAAGATGCCCGAAATGTGCCAAGACTGCTTGACCAAATGTCTGACCTAGAAGGCATGTCATGACTAGATCCAAGCTTTTCAACTACTATATGCAAAACTCTGGAGATGGATTTAGGTCTAGTATTTGCATGAACCATTGAAATGTAATGTTATTGTATTGGTTAATAGGCTGAGAAGTCGTCTATTAGGTAATATGATGATTACACGTTGACTCATACATGAGTTACGGTTCAGAGCGATAGGTAATAATATTAATAGATGATTAGAATGACATATTACCGATCACATTCATAAATCATGAGGACATGTTGATGAAATCTAATCCGAATAAATTTTCTCAATTGTTAACACCAAAGTTCAATTTACTTTTTATTCTTTTCAATTTTACAGACAAACAAACTCTGACCAACCACCGTTAAAATCATAAACTATTGAACAGTCTTTGAAACCCAACTAGTCTATGGAGACAATAAACTAAATATATACTCATCTTATGCTTCCAACAATATCATCAAAGTCAGATTCCCCCTCCTTGATACCATTTAGTTCTTATAATAATATTTAAGACGTGATAGAAGAATATTTCAAAAACTTAAGGTTTGTTTGATTTGAATTCGTAAAATTGTTTTTTAACTTTAAAAATTTTAAAATAATAAAATTTATTCGGTAGCTTGATTTTATAAAACTATTTTTGAAAATTATTTTCAATTTAAGAGTTTAAAGTTTAAGATTTAGGATAAAAACTAAAAAAACTAAGGTATTTCCTCAATCACCTCCAAGGTGAAGTAAATGATCATGGCCTCTCTCAATCACCTTCCCTAGCCTTCCCTAGCCTAAGGTATTTCCGTAAGGACTTTATAGCAAGTGTTAATGGTTTGACATAGGAAGCTTGTCCTCCTTGCAACCTTCTAGTATTGAAGAGTAATGGGACTCTCTTGGAAACTTGTGTGGATAATTGGCTCCGGACCAACAAAGCAGCTGGAATAGTTTTTTACTAGCCACACTTAGCACTTTAGCTATTAGGAACTCTTAATGTTTACTCTTCTGTTTGAGCACTTTGTTTACTCTTAATGCATATTTTTTCTCTTAAATCTTTTTGTTCATGAAAAAAAGGGAGAAACTTTTTGTTCTTATTTATTTGCACAAAGATAAATGATGAGAAAATCAATTATTATTTTCTGCTAATTTCATTACTAGAAAATGTTTTTTCAGGTTTGTATATTTGCTGATATGTCACGAAAGTACTCAACAAAGATTGTCATGTGCTACGAGATAATTTAATTTGTTTGTTTTTAATTTGACTTAGATTCAAGGAAACCTTACAAACCTTATCCTTTGATTCTTTTTGGAAAAATTATTCAAAATATTATTTATTTTTGTCATCATCAAAAATAGAAAGATATTTGAAAAAAAAAATGATTTGAACAACAATAATCTCTCATTTTGGAGTTTTAATGAGAACAATTTAATTAAACACATTTTATAACTAATATGTTTGTTTTTATGTGTAGGACAATTTTTTGCCATCTACATAAAAAAAATTATGATCATTTTCACCCAAATAGAGGATGATAATGTGTTCTGAAGTCAAATAGATTGAGACCTCTAGACCTCAAGTCAATTATGATCATTTATACTAAGACAAACATGTGTCGAGATGAAGAATGATTTGTTTTGTTGATTCATCATTCATTCATTTCATAGAGAATGTTCTCAAGGGTCACATTATGATCATAATAGTCATGTTTGCACAAGAAAAATATAGTATAATCCCAACAACTCTTTTTCCAAAGATCAAATTAATTATTAGAAAAATCAAATATTAGAGAAACCTAAAAAAAGGAAGCAATTCAAATTTTGATAAGACTTTGCAAAATATTTTTGCGCTCTTATTCTTACAAAATTATGAATCATTCATCTACTTGGAATTCAATTGTCATATTAGCAAAAACCACAAATATACAAGTGTTATTACCACTAGTCTTTCTAAAAAGTCATTCACTTGTGTCCGAGTTTAATTGAGTTTATCTCTTTAGTTAAATTGTTAAATTGTTGTAAGCAAACATATTTTTATTCTTCAAAGTTCTCTAGTATGAGAAAATAAAGCTCTTAAAGATTTAAGACAAAGAAATCTATGACTATAGAGTCTCAGATGTTGTCGTTATACAAATTAATTATTATAAAAACCCTTCATGTGTGAAGGGACTAGATTAGATGCTGTGGAATCTTATTTTGCATGTTATTTCTAGGTGACATGCTTTAATAAGGAAAACAACTTTTGATGATGACAATTAGTCCAAAATCATGTTCTCTCTCTCTAAAATTTTCTCTTGTTTATTTTTTCTCACTAAAGAAGTTAGCCAAAGTGGTTTTCGATAAAGCATTTTCACAAGTGAGAAAGTTGTAATTCTTGAAGGGTAGATTTGTAAGTTCACCAAGGAACTTTTGTTTATACATTGGTTGAATACTTTATCCATTTATGATTGTTTATTTGGGTTAGAAGTTAAACTCTTAAAAAGCTTAGGTATGAGGATTGTGTGATAAAGCTCCTGTTTAGGTTTGAAAGTTCAGCCCGTGATAAAAGTTTTCGTAGGTTCTTGGTCAACCTGTGGTAAAACCAAGTTTAGGTTAAAACTTAGCCCGTGATAAAATCTTGTTTTGGTTTGAGATCAATCCAGTGGTAAAATCTTACAGGTTATTGGTTAGCCCGGTATAAAACAAGGTTTAGGTTCGAAATCTCATCTCGATAAGCTCTCAAAGTTTGTTTAGAAACTTGAAGACTAACCGCTCCAAGATTCTTGTAGAAAGAAGACTAACCACTTCAATCTGCGGTTGGAAGGAAAACTCATCGCTTCACTCTGTAGTTTTATGTTTAGTTGGAAGTTAGCTATAAACTTTATTTTTCCTTATATAAGGGGGTTTGTGAGTATAACCTACTAAAATATATCAAGTTTATTGGATACTTTCAGGATCAGTTCTTGGAGAGAGAAGTAGGTTTTTTTCTTTGTTTGACGAACCTCTATATCTTCTAGTATTTTCTCTCTTCCCTTAAACTTTTTAATTTTCGCACTTTACATTCTGCATTTTATTTTTCGCTGTTTAATCGTAAAACAATTTTCAAAATATTTTCTAAATCTGATTTTAAATCCAAAAGTTTTCAAAACCAAGTTTTTCTGGAAGGCCTTTCTTAGCTACATCAGGGGCCATCATAAATGTAAAGAGAAGGAAGTTGACCTTTGAAGTAGGTGATGAGTAAATTGAATTCATTTTAGTAAAACTGTTGAAGAACCCTTCTTTAAGGGACTCTTGTTTTTTGGTTGATTTTTTAGGCGGTTGTGTTTAAGAGAACACACCGAAATCTCCTCCGACCACTAAATTGGAAGAGAATTTACTTGATGATAATAAGGTTGAGAATGTTGATGCCCAAGATAAGGGTTGTGAAGAAGCGTCGGGGGAAAATTCCATTCCGGGTAACCAAGGCCTCAATGTGTCTAACAAAAAAGGTGGTAAGTCCAAGAACAATGATGCCCGTCTAGGAAAAAATATGAATGAGTTTAAGGATAAGAAGAAAGTGAAAGAGAAAGTTCGTGAAAAACCAGACCAAAAGTATGAGCCTCATCACTGGAGGAAGAGAAAACAAGAAGGTTGTATGACTTTGATGTCTATAGTGAATTGGGTCCCCTCAATAGATAAGGGACGTGCTAAGGATTCCAATTTGAAGGAGGCACCCTCTTGAGTTAAGGGTGTAAATGGTCAAGCTAAACGACCTTAAACAAAATTCTTCGTAGGAGGCAACCCACGCTTTTTTGTACTAATTTGTTTCTTTTTGTTTATTTCTTTTTAAGTTAATAAAGAGCTCGCAAGAACAATGTCGGATAAGTGCCAAAATGTTGAAAAATCTGAGAAAAACTAATTGTGGAATCATGCCCAAAAAAAAGATAAAAACCACAAGAAATCAATAATCCACATAGAAAAATCAGTGACCTACTACGCGCATCCATAACCCTTACTAAGGGACGTAACAGGCCCACTCAAAAACCATAATTCCAACCAACCAAAAGCATGGGGAACCAGCGCCCTGCTACGGTCGACCGTAGCAGGGCATACAGAGGGAGATTTCAAAAATTAAAATCTTTTTCAAATTCAAATCTCCATGGGACCCCACACACCTCCAATTACACCAATAATCATCCATTAATTCCCTTTATATACACCAAATTTGATTTTTAACCATCATTACCATCAACTATTCTCTTTCCAAATCTCTCATCTTCTTCACATTCTCTTAACCTTTTTCTCCAAACCTCCACAAAATCCCCATTGTCCTCCGCCACAAAACTTCCAATTTTAACCTCTTCCACAAAACCATCTTCACAAAAACTTCACCATCCACCATCCCAAGTCTACTTCTGGGCATAAATTCTCAAAATTCTTCACTTCAAATTTCCTAAAAAAAGCTCCATTGATCAATGGCACTAAAAAGACCTGACAAGGGAAAGCAAATGACGGAGGATCACCCTGTCGAGGTATGTTTGTGAAAAGAACCTTACTACACTTGGCTTAAAAATGAAAATAGATAGGATGTTCCATTCGACTAGTTTTCTAGACTTCATGCAAAAGGAAACGCCTACCTTTGAGCGCATTACTCTTGAGTTTCTTATCACCTTGTATGTTAAGTTGCAAAAGAAGTATATTAATGGAACGAGGTATTATTACAGTACTCTCAAATTCTGATTGTTTAATCAAGAGCACGAGCTAAGTGTAGAGGAATTGAGGCATATCCTCCAATTGCCCATCTATGGGCCGAGTGGCATTCCCAAGGAGTTTGATGCCACAAGTTTTTGGTGTTCTATTTCCGATGATCCCTACTATACCGCCGCGGGGGCCAAGGTCTCCCTTATTCAAAACCCATGCTTTCGGTATGCGCAAAAGGCGCTTACCTACACCTTGTTAGGACGAGGTGATAGTACCAGAGTGGCTATCCAAAGGGAGCTATTTTTCTTGCATTTCATGGCCAATAATGGAATTGTTAATATCGTCGCCTTTACGACTAATTATTTGGGCAAAGTTTCTCGAGAGGCTACCGGAGACATTTCCGTAGGGGGTATGATTATACAAATCATCAAATTCCTTATATCATACCCCAAAATTTACCCCCTTATCCATCTTGGTTTGTGACCCATGTGCATACCAGAGATCATATCATTCATCATACAATGTCATTAGCATGACCATTTCATTTGATCATGGATTCACAAGCATGGCCACATTCTTTGTTTAATCTTAACATTAGGGTTTTTACATTATTCACTTATCAGCTAACCAAAGCATCATAAGATGTGGTACTTGTTTGTTCCTTTGTTCATGTAGGTAATTATACCTCAATTCAAGGCAAGACAAGGGTTCATTTTTGTCAAGAAATATGCAAGTGTGGTTCATCGATTCAAGAGTGGTTCATGTATTTATCTCCATGTCATTTTATTCAATCTTCAAGCCCTCCTCAAGATCATTCAAGTCTTAATCAAGTTATCTTCAAGGGATGCTCATTCCATCACCATTTTGGCTTTGGATGCAAGAAAACCTCGAGTTGGCACAAGTTTGGTTGACCTAATTTGCAAGTATGGCTTACTTTTGGTCCAAACCCCATAACTCTTTCCATTTTCAACTAATTGACAGCTTCTTTGAGCCAAATGTTCCTAATGAGTTCCTCTACAAATTTTCTTCAAGGCTCAAGCACCAATTCAACCCTTAAGGACCTCAATTTTGGAAAGGGATAAGTGGTCAAATTGGGCCAAAACCTTGTCATGACCCCTACTTGGCAGCCATGTCATTTTCAGCTCAAGCACCCTTGTGGTCTCATTCCTTTTGCACTTTGTCAAGCTCATAACAAATTTCATTTAACCCAAGTTTGACTCAAAATGCACGAGAGAATCAAAAGTTACGATGACATGAACTTGAAGTCTCAAGATGCCCGAAATGTGTCAAGACTGCTTGGCCAAATGTCTGACCTAGAAGGCATGTGATGACAAGATCCAAGCTTTTCAACTACTATATGCTAAACTCTGGAGATGGATTTAGGTCTAGTACTTGCATGAACTATTGAAATGTAATGTTATTGTATTGATTAATAGGCTGAGAAGTCGTCTATTAGGTAATATGATGATTACACGTTGACTCATACATGAGTTACGGTGCAAAGCGATAGGTGATAACATTAATAAATGATTAGAATAGCATATTACCGATCACATTCATAAATCATGAGGATATGTTGATGAAATCTAATCCCAATAAATTTTCTCAATTGTTAACACCAAAGTTCAATTTACTTTTTATTCTTTTCAATTTTACAGACAAACAAACTTTGATCAACCACCGTTAAAATCATAAACTATTGAACGGTCTTTGAAACCCAACTAGTCTCTGGAGACAATAAACTAAATATATACTCATCTTATGCTTCCAACAATATCATCAAAGTCAGATCCCCCCTCCTTCATACCATTAAGGTTTGTTTGATTTGAATTTGCAAAACTGTTTTTTAATTTTTAAAATTTAAAAATAATAAAATTTATTTGGTAGCCTGATCTTATAAAACTATTTTTGAAAATTATTTTCAATTTAAGAGTTTAAAGTTTAAGATTTAGGATAAAAATTAAAAAAAAAAACTAAGGTATTTCCTCAATCACCTCCAAAGTGAAGTAAATGATCATGGCCTCTCTCAATCACCTTCCATAGCCTTCCTTAGCCTAAGGTATTTCCGTAGGGACTTTATAGCAAGTGTTAATGGTTTGACGTAGGAAGCTTGTCCTCCTTGCAACCTTCTAGTATTGAAGAGTAATGGGACTCAGCTGGGATAGTTTTTTATGTAGAAAATGTTAGAGAAACGTTTCAATCACTCTTCATATAACTTATCTCCTTTGCATAGGAAGTACAAGATGCTCAGGACATAAGATCGACTGCTAGAACAAATGGAACTCTTCCGAATGCAACAAAATTATTTATCTTACAAACTTTACCCTTTGATTCTTTTTGAAAAAATTATTCAAAATATTATTTATCTTTGACATCATCAAAAATAGAAAGATATTTGAAAAAAAATGATTTGAACAATAATAATCTCTCATTTTGGAGTTTTAATGAGAATAATTTAATTAAACACATTTTATAACTAATATGTTTGTTTTTATGTGTAGGACAATTTTTTGTCATCTATATAAAAAAAACCTATGATCATCTACACCCAAATAGAGGATGATAATGTGTTCGGAAGTCAAATAGATTGAACACCTCTAGACCTCAAATCAATTATGATCATTTATACTAAGACAAACATATGTCGAGGTGAAGAATGATTTGTTTTGTTGATTCATCATTCATTCATTTCATAGAGAATGTTCTCAAGGGTCACATCATGATCATAATAGTCATGTCTGCACAAGAAAAATTTAGTATAATCCCAACAACTCTTTTTCCAAAGATCAAATTAATTATTAGAAAAATCAAATATTAGAGAAACCTAAAAAAAAGGAAGCAACTCAAATTTTGATAAGACTTTGCAAAATATTTTTGGGCTCTTATTCTTACAAAATTATGAATCATTCATCTACTTGGAATTCAATTGTCATATTAGCAAAAACCACAAATATACAAGTGTTATTACCACTAGTCTTTCTAAAAAGTCATTCACTTGTATTCGAGTTTAATTGAGTTTATCTCTTTAATTAAATTGTTAAATTGTTGTATGCAAACATATTTTTATTTTTCAAAGTTCTCTAGAATGAGAAAATGAAGCTCTTAAAGGTTTAAGACAAAGAAGTCTATGACTATAGAGTCTCAGATGTTGTTGTTATACAAATTAATTATTATAAAAACCCTTCATGTGTGAAGGGACTAGATTAGATGTTGTGGATTCTTATTTTGCATCTTACTTCTAGGTGACATTCTTTAATAAGGAAGGCAACTTTTGATGATGACAACTAGTCCAAAATCATGTTCTTTCTCTCTCTCTCTCTCTAAAATTTTCTCTTGTTTACTTTTTCTCACTAAAGAAGTTAGCCAAAGTGGTTTTCGATAAAGCATTTTCACAAGTGAGAAAGTTGTAATTCTTGAAGGGTAGATTTGTAAGTTCACCAAGGAACTTTTGTTTATACATTGGTTGAATACTTTAGCCATTTATGGTTGTTTATTTGGGTTAGAAGTTAAACTCGTAAAAAGCTTAGGTGTGAGGATTGTGTGATAAAACTCTTGTTTAGGTTTGAAAGTTCAGCCCATGATAAAAGTTTTCGTAGGTTCTTGGTCAACTTGTGGTAAAACCAAGTTTAGGTTAAAGCTTAGCCCGTGATAAAATCTTGTTTTGGTTTGAGATCAATCCAGTGGTAAAATCTTACAGGTTATTGGTTAGCCCGGTATAAAATAAGGTTTAGGTTCAAAATCTCATCTCGATAAGCTCTCAAAGTTTGTTTAGAAGCTTGAAGACTAACCGCTCCAAGATTCTTGTAGAAAGAAGACTAACCACTTCAATCTGCGGTTGGAAGGAAAACTCATCGTTTGACTCTGTAGTTTTATGTTTAGTTGGAAGTTAGCTATAAACTTTATTTTTCCTTGTATAAGGGGGTTTGTGAGTATAACCTACTAAAATATATCAAGTTTATTGGATAGTTTCAAGACCAGTTCTTGGAGAGAGAAGTAGGTTTTTTTCTTTGTTTGACTGAACCTCTATATCTTCTGGTATTTTCTCTCTTCCCTTAAACTTTTTAATTTTCGCACTTTACATTCTGCATTTTATTTTTCGCTGTTTAATCGTAAAACAATTTTCAAAATGTTTTCTAAATCTGATTTTAAACCCAAAAGTTTTCAAAACCAAGTTTTTCTGGAACACATTATTCAACCCTCTTATGTGTGAAGTCACATGTCCAACATATTCAAATTTTGAAATAAACCAGGATCATTTACATATGTGAATCTTCTTCCCTACTCTCTTTATTTTCAACATTTAACTTCTTTGTTAGTGTTATATTAAATATTTTTAAAATTAAACACAACTCAACCCCCCTCCATTTGTTGTACTTTTTTTCCCACCAAACATATATGCCCCAAGGGTTAGGACAATTGCAAGCTATTGACCTATTTTTTAAAGAATCTAAAAGACAAAGTAGGAAGAGATGTCTAGTTCAAAAGAGGTGAAAATCTAACTATGAAATCGTGTTACTTAGAGAAGCAAGACAAGTGTAGTTGTTTGGTTAAACGGTGAATACAAATTTAGAAACATAACACTAGAAATTTGTGAGTTATTATGGATGAAATAGTGTTAGAAGATTTGAAGATACATTGTAAAGACCCTTTAGGTTGTTTTATGACAACACATAATTAATATTTCATCAAAAAAGAAATTTAATAGCGCAACGAAAACTAACTTACTTCCTAACTTAGAATAGTTGATCTTTTAAGTCTTGTAAATAATAATTTTTGTTACTTTTATTTTATCTTTATTTAATTTTATCTTATTGTATCAACCCAATAAGTACATCCAATTAAATCAATATCTTTTTCTATCTAAATAAAGTAACTATTATAATGTAACATTATTTTGAAATAATATACACTATAATACTACTTATATTATACAAACCCAAAGTTAATACATACAAAAGACCAAAAGAAGTCTTATTAACTGAAAGGAAATTGTCAATATTTTCTCCCAATAGTATTTTCTTTTAAATTTAATTCATAACCCATCCATTCCAATCAGAATAGTTAATTTGTATACTTAATCAAAATTGGAGAGAAAATAACAATTTAGAAACTAAATTGATGGTTTATTGAAAAGAAATGACTTCACCCCTTAGGAAAAATAGACCAGATGGACCATCATCTTGCAACAAAGCTAGCTTCACAGGATATTCTGCACCTTCATCAATGCTTAAAAATCCAGTATTGTCATTAATATCAGTCTTATCAAAGTCAGGGCATAAACAATTTATGCGGAAATTAGGAAACTTCATTGCTAGCAACCTTGTGTATGAATTCAAAGCTGTTTTTGCCATTGTGTAACCAGAAAGAAATGTTGGCCACTTTTTGTCTTCCAATGCTCCTTCTTTGTAATCTTTCAGAAACATTCTGAGCACTTCATCAAGTTTTTCATTTGTGAGGCTTTGTATGTCATCAAACACTCCTCTTGCCCAGTCATTTGGCACACACTTGAAGGACAAAAGAAAAATATAATAAAACCTTATGTTCATATCTTTCTTGTGGCAAATATAAACTTTATTTAAATATTTTTAAAGTAAGACAAAAGATAAAAATGGTAAACTCTCTTATTGTTTAATTAGTTCAACATCACATATAAATAAATAAAAATGTAAAAAGGACTAAGTAAAGTAAATAAAAAAAATTGAAAATTGGTTGAACCAACCATGTTTTCTTAATGACAATATATATATATATATATATATATATATATATATATATATATATATATATATATATATATATATATATATATATATATATATATAAGAAAAAAGATCAAAGTCAACAATAAATAAAAGATCAAAGTCAAATGGCATAAGAAATGTCAAAGAAACTAAAGAAAAACAGACAGTACAAAACACAAAAGAAAATCTACTAAGAAAAAAAACAACCCGGGAACAACCGAAAGGAAAATAGACTCCAGAAAAAGCACATGCTCAACAAAGTTCCACCCAATAGTAAATTTGACTGGATCTTAGACCTCCAAACCCAACATTAATTCGACTAGATCTTAGACCTCCGAACCCAGCATTAACAGAGCAAAGAAACTACAAGACAAACCAAAACCTCTGAACACCTCTAAAGCAAATAAGAACTCTTTAACGACTATTGGTATAGACACGAGATAAGATTTTGAAGTTAATCAAAGAATAATGATGAGTTTAATTTTGGCTAGTTGAGAAACCAGGTCCAAGCAAAAAAAAACACTCTTATCATCCACACATTTCATGTTTGTTTCGCACAAACTAAATTATCCATACCACATCATGTCAAATAACAATGAAATCTCCCCTTATCTTAGCCTTAACACCTAAAGATAGAAAAACTCAAACAAAATTCTTAACTCCCTAAAAATA
Source organism: Lathyrus oleraceus (assembly GCF_024323335.1). Lineage (NCBI taxonomy): Eukaryota > Viridiplantae > Streptophyta > Magnoliopsida > Fabales > Fabaceae > Lathyrus > Lathyrus oleraceus. Next base: position 435,170,492 of record NC_066582.1, on the reverse strand, counting down.
ATCATTTGCAACCTCAATAACTTAAAGATCATATACCATACACCAGACATTAAGTTACAGGTAATAAATAAATAGGAGGTAGATTCTAACAAATCCCCAAACAAGATACAAGAGATACCCTCCAAGTCGACAAAGATCTTTCGCTTGAATAGATTATCTTTAGAAGATGACTTATCCTACAAAAGTTGTCAAGAAAAGACCACCACCTTACAGGGAGTCTATCTATCCCAAATAAGAGGGAGAATTGGATTCCCCCTCGCTAAATGAGCATCAAAATGATAAGTGAGATCTTCTTGGACTTGATAAGTAGAAGCCACTGGAAAATATCATTTCTAGTATGCCTCCAAACTCATTTATCACTTTCCTCATTAAATTGAACCTCTTGGAGTACAAAAAAGAACTCTGAGACTAAAGGTTCTTCATGGACGAAGAGCGATCCAAAGAAATTCCCTTTTTTCCACCTATCTATCTCACCCACGGTTCCATCTTAAAATTAAGAGATGGTGAATAGTCTCTGAAACCTAATCCTAAGAGGTATATTTCCTATCCAATGGTCCTCTCAAAAGAAAGTTTCAGGACCTAACTCAACCTTCTTAATAAGCTCATAATCAAACCAACTTTAAGGATCATATTTTCTGGACTAGAGAAGGGACACTCCTTTATACCAAGAGGAAAAAGAGCATAAACCAATAGACTTTCCATTGAACAAGGAAGAGATGATAGTTAGATCATATCGGGCAGAAAGAATATCGCACTAAAGATCGTATACACCCGAAATTAGTCTCAATCTCTATTCGACTAAAAGGAATAAATTAACCAACTAGAGATCTCTAACACTTAAGTCTCCATTTTTCTTAGATTTTCACACATTATACCATTTCACCCAGGAGAACTTGGAAATACCTTTCACACCTTCCTAAAAACCTCATCTGAATTCTAACTAACTTTTTCCACACTTTCACAAGCATTTTTAGAAAGGATAGGAAGTAAATAGGAATAACATTAATAACATCATTAAGAGTAACAACTTTCCCCACTCCTTTCCCGCCGGCTAACATACCTATGACTCTAAGAATTAAGTCTCTTAAACACTAGGTTAACTAGAGTTTTCCAAGTAGCTTCTAACTGAGGGTTAGCTCCACCGACAACCCAAATATCTATACGGGAGAGATTCAATTTTGCAATGAAGAAAATCCTCAACTAACTCTAAAAAATTTAGGGTCAACATTAATCTCAATCAAGCCACTCTTATGAAAATTAACCCAAAGACTTAAAGCTAGCTTAAACTCTCCTCAGAATAACTTTTATGACCCACAAATTCTCAATCGAAATTTCAACCAAGATTAAGGTATCATCAGCATACTAAAGGTAGAAAACCTTCAAATTAGAGGAATCTACTCTAAACTCATAAAACATACTCAACTCAATAGCTCTCCTAATCAACCCATTAAGACCTTCTACTGCTAAGAGGAAGAGGAAAGGAGTTAGATGGTATCCTTACTTCAACCCTCTTTGGATTTTAATTTCTTGAGTTGATGAGCCATTAACCAACATGGTCAGATTACTAGAAAACACACGGACTATAATCTATGACCCCCACTTATCATTAAAGCCAAATATGATAAACATATAATCTAGAAAACTCAAGCTAACTGAATCATACTCTTTCTCAAAATAAACTTTAAAAATGTGACAGATCTTTCTAGAGTGTTTAGCCAAATCAATGACGTCATTAACATTCACCACTCTATCAACTAGCATCCTTTCTTTTAATAAAGTCTGACTAGTTTTGGGAGATGATCTTGTTCGCCATAAAACTCAATCTCTTAGTTAGAACTTTGGCTACCAACTTATAAAGATAATCAATTACGGAAATAGACCGAAAATCTCCCAACATAAAGGGGTTCTTAACAAAGTATGAGACAACGATGCAAAACGATGGAATTCAATAAACATGACCCCTACATCTTCCCTCGACAAGTTCTAGAACCTTTTGAAAAATGAGAAATTAAATCCATTAGGATCCAAATTTTTAGTCGCATTACCCTGAGACACAACCTCATCAAACTCCTTAAGCAAATGAACTGTCAAGGCCAAAATGTCCTCCATAGAAAGGAAATGGAAGGACACCCTAACAAGCATGGCCTAGTGAGCATCTTCCTTGAATAACCACCATTTAATTAGTCCAATCTAATTCAATCTATTGCAAGTCGTTTATATTGTTATCAGGATTTAACCGGTCGGCAAATTGACTAATTTTTTGTTCAATCAGTTGAACCTTTCTATTTGGTTAGTTTTATAAATGGTCACTTTATTCATTCACAAGAAAAATATATAAAGAAAAGCATAAAATTGTCTACTAGTTAAAATTATGGAAATAGTTTAACCTTCAATTGTCCAGATCTAGATGAGACATTGACAATCCTTGGAGAAGTAGATAGTTGGAGCAAGGGAAGAAGAGCTTCAGTTACTCTTTCAGCACCAAAGAAGTTTGTTTCAACACATTCTTTGGTTAGTTCATAATTTTGACAAACTACTATATTCCAATCAGATATTTCACCTCTCATCTACAAAAACAAATCAACTCCATTTAATCACTTAACAAAAAAATCTACTCACAAATGTATAAATAAAAATAAAAATAAGAATCTTACCTTTCTAACAACATTCTCACCATTCACTATTCCCCCAACAACACCAGCATTATTCACCTACACCAATGTTTTCAAATATGCAAATTCACACCCCGATTTTGACCTTGAATTCTGATTTAATATATTCATCATAGTTGTTGCACCTCTACATAGCATACCATGCATTCCGTACCGCATAGTGCCTAGAATATCAATCGAAATAATTTTTTTGGATCTACATGCAAACCGGCTGAATTAATCGACGGATGCGCGTCAAATCAGTGGACGAAATTTTTTAAAATCAAGCTTCCAAACACCAGCTTTATTAATCTAGGTTTCACGTAATTTAATCTGGTATGCTCGATTTATTTTTCAGCTAATTTTTCGGCCACTTTTTGATCAGCTAAAGCGTGTTTAACCGGTCAAAATTTATTTCAAAATTAAAAGAAACGCTGTATTTTTCCAATAAGTTTATTTCGCACTGATCATTTTGGTGCATTCATTTTAATTTTTCGAGTATTTTTGTGCCCGACTTTTATGCATTTTGAGTCCGTTTATTTTTCTTTTTTTGCCAAAATATTCTAAATAAATAAATAGAATTTTCTATATTTTTGTTTCGAATTTATTTTGATTATTTAAATTAATATTTTATTTTTAATTTGATTTGTTTCTAATTCATTTTTACTCTAATAATACTCATTAATGTCTTTTTGGTCATTGTAAAACTCACACAACCCTAACTAATCCCTACTATATATTATGCGTGGCTGATGAGAAAAAAAGGACGACCAGAAAAAAGCACCAAACGGCGCCCCACTTGTGGATGTTCTACATTCTCAAATTCAAAAAACTCATAGAAAGAAAAAGAAATAAAATGTATTTCTTTCTCTTCGTTTGAGGTTACTGAAAGTATTACTCTCTCATAGTATCATCACTACATACTTCATAAACACAATATACTCCCTCTCACACATATTCAACAAAAAGAATTCACACCAAACACATACTCTTAACTTTTTCTCTACCTCACAAATCAAAACCACTACTTTTTATTTTCTTCACTCCTCTCATATACCATATTTCCATCATAAAAAATAAAATAAAATATAGAAGTACCTCTTGATATCTCATCACATTTCTACTCAAAAACTCATACTTCTTTCTCCCTTCACACAAGCCTACACACTAACCATATTCTCTTTTTCTACACAAACATATACTCCATACATTATCATTTCTTTCATATAAATCAAGCATCAACCATCATATTACAAAACTCATCACTCTCCATAAAATAAAAATTAAAGAGATTTATTTTTCTATAGAGAGAACATAGCCCCACATTCCTAGCTGGACCACCCTTTTTCGGTCACTCCCACTAATTCCGACGAGCCAAACTTTTCGGCGAGCTACCACAAAACCATTCTCTAAACTTTCACCTTAAATCCGTCAGAAACCACACTAAGTAAATATATTTTTTTCTTCCTGATTTACTTTTCTTTCAATTTTCCTTTTGTTTGTTTAAATGTTATTATTATTATTATTATATAATATTTCTTTGTTTATTTAGTTAAATATTACTTTATGTAGGTAGTATAACATGTATTTGTTTTATTATTTTTTTATTTTTTTTAAAAAAAAAATCATGCCACATATCAGCATTTTATTGATTGTTTTTTTATGTAAAAAAAATATGACTTGATAGAAAGAAAAAAAAAATATATGACTTGATAGAAAGAGGAGAGATACTGTAACGTCACTCTCTCTCTCTTTTTAATTTATTTAATATTGTTTTTAAATTTATTTTTTATCATTATTATTTTATTTGTTTTTTTTTTAATTAGTTAAATTTTTCTTTCTTTAATTAAAATATATTTATTTTGATTGAGATATTTGGGTTGGACCAAATCTATTTTTAGTGTTTACACCCCCTATCCATATTTGCACCCATCTCATGTTTGATTCTTCATTTTTATTCTTTTTGATTTTATTATTTTTATTTGTTTAGCATTTAATCAGTTATTTTTCTTATTTGTTTAGTTTAGATGTTAATTGTTTGTTTCAATTGATAAGTTGATTATTTGATTGATTTTATTGCGTTGCGATCTCGGAGTTAAAATTCAATTTAACTTTCGAAAATCATTTGGACGCATAGATTTTGTTGCTCGGCTTCTTATAGAGTAATTCTTACATGAATTCACTCTAGGTTAGCTACGAGCTAAATTCAGTCGCTTTCAATTTCAGTTGTTTTTTTTCAGTCCCGTGGCTTACTCTTGGACCTTCTTACAATGAGTTCTTAAACAATATCAACTTAATTTTCAATAATTTCAAACATTTGTACATTAATCATTTTTAATTTAATTTCAAACCATTTTCTCAAATAAAATCTGAAGAAAAAGATTACCCTCGATGAAATATCCAGTCGTAATCATGAATATTAGACCCAAGTTGTAAGAGCTTGCAAACCATAAGTGTTCGTCTTCTCTTCAAAACACTTGTAAATATTCAAATCATTTTCATAATTAAAATCGGAAGAAAAAGATTACTTTGATGAAATATCCAGTCGTAATCCCGAATATTAGGTTCAAGTTGTAAGAGCTTGTAAGCCCTATGTATTCGTCTTCTCTTCAAAATATTTGTAAATATTCAAACGTATTTTTCTCAATAAAATCTGAAGAAAAAGATTACTCTAAATGGAATATCCAGTCGTAATCCCGAATATTAGGCCCAAGTTGTAAGAGCTTGTAAGCCCTATGTATTCGTCTTCTCTTTAAAATATTTGTAAATATTCAAACGTCTTTTCTCAATAAAATTGAAAGAAAAAGATTACCTGGGTGAAAGGTCCAGATGTAGTCCAGAGTATTAGACACAAGTTGTAAGAGCTTGCAAGTCATAAATACTCGTCTTTCAAGCCCAAAAATACATCCAACCAATCAAACTCTTTTCTTCGCCGTCGTGCGATTGATCAGAAAAATCTTTTCAAAACGAAAGACATATTGTTTTAAGGTGATGCAAAACAATGCTTCGGCCACAATTGTTGAGTTGAGATAAGTGACATTTTTCCGAATGTTGATTTGTAAATCCATTCGATGTGTGGTATACGTCCGCTCCTCATCTGTTTTGGGTAAAACAATGTTTTCGTCGATTAATACAATATAGCTTTTGCTAAAATCGACCAACAAACATTTTCTACCCAGAACTACGTAAGTCTTGAGTTATCTATTGCACCCGGAGATACGTAGGAGCAGGATTTATAAATCTTGTCAGGCTCATTAATAAAAACTTAGGTTTAGTCCCTTTCGTTGCAAAAAATCCAAAAAAAACATCTCCTCCTTTCTTTTGATCATATTATTCTTTCCCTCATAATAACTTAAGAAGCCTAACATTTATAAGCTAACACTAACGCACACAACTAACCTAATGGTTCCCGTTGAGTACAACGGCTGTGAGGGGTGCTAATACCTTCCCCTTGCGTAATCGACTCCCGAACCCTGATATTGGTTGCGACGACCATAATCATTGTCGTTCTTTCTTAGGTTTTATCGATATTTTCCCTTTCCTTTTTAGGAATAAATAAAGTTCGGTGGCGACTCTGTTCAGTCCATCACGCGAGCGTGCGATTGCGCTTCGCTAAGTCGTGTTCTCATTATTCGAGGTACGACAAGTATATTCATCCAAGTTTCACATCGGATAGTAGAAAGAAAATAAAATTCAAGTATTAATATAAATAGAGATAGTTAGTTTTAGTTTTCTACATAACAATCAAATGTAGTCTTTTGGGTGTATTGGAGTTTTGGGTAGTTGTGTATTTAAATAAGGTTTTCTATTTATCCGTTCAAAAATAATTTGTTGAGAGGGTTTCCTATTTTTCCGTTCAAAAATAGTTTGTAGAGAGGGTTTGAAATTTTTCCTTCCAAAAATTGTAATTAAGAGATGATTTATAATTTTTCCGTTCAAAAATTGTAATTGAGAGAGGGTTTGCAATTTTTTCGTTCAAAAATTGTAATTGAGAGAGGGTTTGCAAATTTTCCGTTCAAAAATTACAGTTTAGAGGGTTTGCAATTTTCTCCTTAAAATTTGAAATTTAATGAGGGTTTGTAATTTTATTTTTATAAAGATTAGAAGTTGAATAATGAATTTGTGAGTTTTGTTTTTGAATTTGTTTTCTCTTTTTCTTTTAGTTAGTATGGTTCAGCGTGCGTAGAAGTTTTTTTTTTGTTATTTTTCCGACATAAGATATGGCTTCTTTAGGTTTTTCGATGTGATAGATGCGAGAGTTCTTGCTACCAAAGTGCTAACATTTTCTTGTGTATGCAGAAGATCTTCGTCAAAAACCCTAGGTTTCAAAGAAGACGGGCTAGAAACATTCATGGATCGAATAATCAAGGAATTATAGAGTATGTAGATCCTTATTTGCATTATAAGCTAGATAGGAACTTAAAGAAGGAGGAGAACCATTCCAACAATGCATGGACTTCGAAAGCTAGGGTTTTCAGAGACTCTAGATATTATGCTAATACCACTACAAACCGGCATGAGCTTCCTAAAGATGGTCTTTTCAATGCTAATAAAAGAAAGTTTGAGAGGTTATCTAATCGCACTTGTGTGCATCTGGAATTCAAATGCAAGGACGATGTCATTTGGAATATATCAAGAAAGCATATGTAGGGGTTGTGGAAAGGTCATATATCATCTTCAACTGGCCCATGTTATCTGCAAAATGGAATAACAAATGTTAAAAAATAATCTATAGGACTTCGACCTTACCAAAAATTTGTTTCCTTTTTGCACGACTGGTCGCGCTCACGATCACGTGAGTATCAATTTATTTCTTCCTCGGCTTAGAAGAAGGCACTTTGTTAGAGTCAAACCCTTTATCATAGTCGAGGCCTTGAAACCAGGAATGTAGGTCCTCCTTCGTCGTTACCTCGTCGAGGGTGAGAGGACCTAACTTGATACGGTTGTAATTAGTAGTACAATTGAAGTGAAATTAAGACCAATACTTCAAGAATCTTCTCTTACAGAAAAGAGAAGAGTCAGTCAGAAACTAATAGAAGGCGAGATAGGCCTTTGGAGTGAGGGGTTTCACCAACAGGAAACGCCTCAGCGAATTACCCCAATCACAAGCAAATGGTCGAACCAAGGATCACGTATGTGAAAGCTAATGAGCCTTTGGTCATGGGCGTCGTCCTGCGAGGTGAACACCCTACATAATAAGTTGAAAAGTAGACCAAGAGAAGACTTCCAAGACTATGCTCGACAAAAAACTAGAATGCCTTCATGTAAGCCCATGCCCCGAGATGAAGTTGGGAAGGGGCAACCTTCAAATGCTTCAGGACGACCACCTAAAAGTCAAAGAAAAGTACGTAATCATATCCTAGTGAACATGCATTCTTAAAACGGGACCAAGCAATCGTTGAAAGAGCTACATATTCTCTTCTCCAAACCCACATGAAGAAATGACCAATCGTTGAAAGACTAAATCGACATTTCGCTTGTGAATGTATTCAGACATGGTTAAAACTCAAAAACTTGAAGGAGATTGAAGTTGAATGAAAGAAAATTTGTTTGTAGGATAAAAGTTGTGTGAAAAATATGGGTGAAGGGCGAATTATTTATAGAAGAAGTATCAAAATGCATGCGCCAAAGGGTTAGGCGTCACACATGTCATCGCATGCATCCACCAGAAGCATGGGCGCAAACACATGCATACGCCAGCACCCTTGTCGCCTCCATGCATTACTTTTAAAGCATGTGTCAATGATGTTGGCGCCTCCTCTTGATTTTAAATGGATGCGCCAGTTAGTCTGACGTATCTGTTTTGAAAGGTGGTTATTCCGGTAATTTTTTTAAAATATTGATTATTTTAGAAATTATTTTAAAAAATATGATTTTAAAACACACTCCTTTTTTTTATAGCGCTTTTGTAAAAAAAAGAAAATACTGATTTTGCTCCACGTGCTTTTTAAAATCATGTGTCGGAAAAGGTGCGTTTTTTTTAATAAAAAGTGTGCTAAATCTTATAAATATTTAAAGAAAAATTAGTTCAAAATAATATTAACAATGCTTCTAATAAAAAGCGTTATATTCCTTCATTTTTTTAAGAATACTTTATTTAAAAGCACTATTAAAGCTTTAATTGGTGTAGTGAGTACAACGAGGCTACATTATGTAGATCTCAATGCTTGATCACTAGGATTAATTTGTTTATAAATATCATAATTTACATTTCACTTGACACACGATCAATAAAACAAGTCTACTTTTAGAACTTCATCCATTATTTTTCTAATTTAATTTCTATTTATGCAATTCTTAGTTCATAAGTTAATAAAAAATATTACTTTTATTTATAAATAATTGAAAAAATTATGAAACTCATAGTTTGAAGATATAGTTCATTCCTCCTATAATCGTTTAAAGAGTAAAAGGAATCATAATCGATAGTTATTAGATTATGACTCGTCTAACTTTCAACCTTAACAACAAACCTGACACACCTAGGAGGATATTACATATGATATATGCTATTTCATTTAGATAAAAATCTCTCGGAAATATGGACTAACCACCACCTTCAACATCAAAGAGCTCAAACCCTCGAAACTCTAGGAAGGCCAATGTTTATGGCTCCTCCAATGATTTATAAAAATACTTTAATATATCTGTCTCATTAATTATTTGATATTATTATTTATGAAATACAGACTTCGACACGGACATCGCGGCACGATACAGATACTTCGATAATGATAATATAAAAATATAGGACATCGACACCGTTATCTATATGATAATATTTGAGTTTCATTTATCCTTCTATCATTATAAGAATTAAAAATATTCTAATCAAAATTAATATCTTTAATTCTTCATTGATATCATTGCTTCAAAACATGTTTAATTCATTTAAAAGTGTATGAGATTTGTTAACAAAAAAAATCATAAGATATGATGAAACAAAAACAAAAACAAATTCTTTTATGAAAAACTTATTTGAATTGTGTGACACGTGTTATATGAATGTCATACGTGTGTCGGACACCAATTTAACAAGTGTTGAAACATATAAAAAATCATTTTTTTTTGCAACACTTGTTTGATTTTTTTGACACATATCATACAAGTGTCGGATACAGATACGATAGTTACATATGATTAGGGGGCAACTAGAAGGAGTGAGACAAATTTGTATGATGCAAGTTTCTCCTTACGGAAAATATCTGCTGACAAACACTATCTTACGTTGTAGACAAGCCTTTGGCCTAGTAGCAAAAAAAAAACATAGATCAACTGTTGTTTATTCGACTTAGAAGGAATTTCTCTATCACCCACCTAAATCAACTAACCTTACAACACACCTTCAATGACTTGATGTGTAAGTTCCATCCTTGATGTGTTTAACTTTTCGAAGACTCATTGGTGTTTATGCTAGTGAACAGACATAGATTACAAATATAAATTTCCAATGAATCAAAATTTACAGCAAAAGAATGCTCTATCTTAGACCGAACATAAAAAAGTTTTTGAAATCATTAAGAAAATATATGACACCAACAAGTTGTAGACGATGTTTGAGCTCTTGGATAGAAACTATTAGATCTCAACCTCGTATCTTATACTTTTAATAGGTATTTTTAGATAAATTTGAAATCCATGTATATTTCACAACCTTATAGTTGATAGCATGGGTGTTAAGTAAGTGACATGCATCCTAAGTTTGAAGTATAATTAGTGATAGTAATGAACAATAGTTATGAACGAAATAAACAAAGTTAAATAAAGATTTCTTGATGTGTAATTATGCATATAATTAAGTAGAACAATAACTAAAGATGATGATGATTAGTAGTTTCCTAATTGTAATTATGAAATTAGATAGTGCATGAATAGAATGATAAAACTATGCAATGGTGGGCAGCTAAGGCAACCTCAAAAACCATCACCACCACATTGTTATACCTTACACCCTAATATTTTAACTGAATTGTCCAATGTGTCATTCTAACCTTTAAGTAAAATGGGTAAAAGAAATTTTTATTATTGGTGTTATAAGATCATATATTGAGAGACATTGAGATATATCGTATAGGCTCTGATTTTGACAGAGCTTTGAATGATCTTGGTGGTACAATTCTAGATTTTAACCTTAACAGTTTTAATAGAAAAGACATCGTCCCCTCTAAACCCCAACATATTTTAATGAGTGTGTCATTTTTATTAAGTTTTATTATACCACAAGATAGAAAGTAGTTTTTGAGTGTTTGCAAGCAACATATGTTCAAGATTTTTTCTAACTATTCTTATTGATAGACTAGGCCAACATAGTCACATATAGAGATTAGATACCTCATTATGATTTTCTTAGTTCCCATTGATGAGATTTTTCCTATTTATTGCAAGGCGTGCTTGAACAATTTTTGGAAAACACACAGTTCATTGTAAGGAGTTCCAAAGTTTAAATACTGCCATAACTTTATTACGGATGTCTTTTTTATATACTTTGGCAGACAGAAGTATCTGTAGAAAAAAAAAGTGTATGTGAACATCTCGACCAACCCACAAGAGAGAAGATTGACACTTAGGTTAACTGATGGTTTGATGTACCAATGAATAGAAAGGAAATATGCATGTGTGGATTTGACTGAGGTTTCCCCACATGTGGGACTTAAGACTAGAGATTTTATTATGGAACAAGAATTTCTCAAATTCGTTTCAAATAATGTGATCAAACATGAGAAAGTGTATTATGACAATCAACGTGTTTTTATAGCATTTGTGTTTGACACTTTTGATTTCCTAGCACTAGTGACATTGAATATTTTACAAAGAGTTCAAATACTCATGCATATCAATCTTATGTCACCTAGAGTTATGAACGTAGTTTTTAAAAAGATCGAATTTTTCATCCAAAAGAGAATAGCGGTGCAGTTTATTCTCTGCTCCCATTTACGTTGTGAGAATTTATGAAAAGAAATTTTATTCATCTTCCATCCAACAGAGCATAAAAATACAAACAAAAGTACGAAAAAAGGTCTATCAATATGAATCACATATCTATTTTGTATACCTTTTAAATATTTGTTTTATATCATGCATATTTTGGTTTTTGCAAAGAAAAAACGGTAATTTTTTAAGTAAATAAAAAAGAGTAAATATGGGAATATTTAAAAAAATAATGCAATCTTTTTTATAATTTTTTATGGGAGGATGAGATATAGAAGTGGAAGTATCACAATTAATTGCACTTCAAATGATGACTAATGTTATTATCGGCCAGTGGGTCTTGGTGTTAGATCCTTACCACAACATTTTCAATTGCAAAAGAATAATAATAAAAGGAGATTGTTTTTCCTACCCTATATGTTGCTCACACTTCACAGTGAAAATTCAATAATGTTTCTGCAATCTGAATTTTATTCTTCAGATAAACTAAAAATGTTAAATTCTTTCATATTTTTGTCAAATCAAAGTAAAAAAAAAATTGAATTTTAAAATCTGGATTCACCCAAACTAAACTCATTCTTAAACTCAATTTCATAATGCTTAAGGATTAGTCTAGATATTACAATTTAGAATGTTCTCTATTATGACTAACTAAAAGACAAACGAAAAGAGAAATAATGTTCAAGGGGTAATCTTTATATTAAATCTTGAATCTTCCTTGTTACCATAAATCAGAAGTAATTGTAGAAATGGAAAGAACAACATAAAACTTTTATTTGACATACATAAAATACATAACATTACATAGATTTTCATTAACCTAAACCTAACTTTACATATCACCATCAAGAGATAGTTAAGGATGTTTCAAAAACTTTAGAATATCGTCGCTCAATCTTGCAGTCTTCACAATCCTTAATCTTGTAGTTCTTCTCGATCGGACCCTTTGTTTCGTAACGATGACATGTACTCCACATAATCGTTAAATCGACATTCGTCTTCAGCTCAAACTTTTTGAATTGTATATCCCTTTCATTGTCAATCAACGGTGAACGGTAATAGAGTTTTACAATCCTTTGATTGTCTGGGTATCCTAAGAGATTATCTAATATGGATTTCATATCGACAAGACAAGTTGTATATGTGAACCTAAATTCAAGAAGGGGACTCTCTCCATTGAATACAAATGCAAGATACCAATATTGAGACATTGTGTGGTGTTTTAGTTAACAACACAGGGAGGCACCTGTATTTATACAAATTTTATATCAATATGGACCTTAAAAACTCAATCTTGTCTTAGGGGATATTCTGGACATTGAAAATCTAGAATCAACCTTTTAACGCATATAAAATGGGCTACGTATGAAGTTTAAAATATGCATTCACTCCCCACAAACAAAAAGTTATTCGGCCGAGTTTTAACTTGTAACACAAGTCATGCTTATATATACCACAAACCACATTAAATGTCTATGTATCATTTGCCTTAAGTTACCCCACAACTTAAAAGGAAACTCACATTTTCTCTTTCTGGTGTCATTCTGTTTCAACTTCAGGATAGGTTTTTGATACTTAGCGCTTCTTTCGCATGTCATAGTCACAAATACCATTCTTCTATCATAACTAGAGTTCGGCCTCCCGATTACAATGTTGAACCCCAATTTGATAGCCTCTGTATGGATTCATTGGATCATATGGTCACGAACAACAAACTCATATTTAGTGGTAAGTTGATTTCCAACACCTACATGGACAACACTCGGTACTTGGACATCCCTCGGTTAACCTTCACACAGTAACTTTGGGTACAATGTCAGGGTGCACGATTGCTACAACTTATCATAATGAAAGCAATCCAAATTTTAGTTTCTAGATTAATATGCAACATTATCCATTTTTAAAATCCGGACACAATATTAGTTTTTAAACAAAAAAAAAATTATCAGCAATGACAAAGAAAACACGCGTACATTATCTTAAATTCAAACTTCTTTTATTCCTTTAGATATGATAAAAACAGAAGAATGTGGTTTTAAAGTACAATATTTGATTGAGAATGAAAGTAGATTTTTGTAGGATTTTGCAATTATAGTGCTATGATCATGAAATGAAAAATACATCAAAGGTGGTGTTATATTCAATATTTCATTTAGTGTTTTCAAATATTGATATCCGAACTATATTCGAAGATTGAACTCCATATTATTTTTGGACAAATAGTGGTAATTCCTCACCTGATGTAGAACCAGGATGTGTACATGGCAACCTACTATTCTATCACTAGACCAGTTATGCAAGATGAATGTTGCTTTCTGAAACATGGTATTTTTTTTTGTTTTTCTTCTTCTATTTCTTTGTGATTAAATTGTTTATTTTAATTCATCAAGTTATTGCAAATTTGCAACCAAGACAACAATGAACAAATGAGCAAAGAATTCATCCAAAACACATCCTATCATGCAAGACTGTAATACATTGAAAATATTCAAAAACTAGACAAATCTTGGCTAGCAAAAAAGTGACCAGAACTTGAACCACTAGAAACTAATGCTAATCTCACAACACTAGCAGCACCATTTTCAACAGTTAATACACCTGTGTTTCTATTCATATCTGTTTTAACAAAACCAGGACAAACACAATTAATACACATCTTTGGATGTCTATAAGCTAGAAGTCTTGTGTAGGAATTCACAGCTGCTTTCGAGAGTTTGTAGGCCGAAAGATACGTCGGCCAACCGTTGTTTTCGAGTGAATCTTGTTTGAAGTCTTTCAGAAACTCTTTTAGTACTTCGTCTATTAGCTTTTCGTTGAGATTTTCGGTGTCGTCTAACACATTCTTCGCCCATTCATTTGATATGTACTGAAAAAAAACACGCCATAACACAAATTTATGTTGAGAAGCATGTCGAAATAAGTCAATTCAAACACGTCTTAAAAGAATTTCAAAATAACAAAAAACTACTTTATCATTTCGCTACCTTTAATAGGCCTGCCGAAGAGGAAACATTAACGATCACCGGTGAATCGGATAACTTTAGAAGAGGAAGAAAAGCCTTGGTAGTTTCTTTAGCGCCGTAGTAATTTGTTATTATGCATTTTTCAGCCATCTCGTAAGTTTGACTCAATTCCCTCCAATTAATAATCGGTTCAATCTGCAAATTCATGTACAGAAAAACCTAAGCTTATTGAGAACCGATATTACACCAAACAGTATAAAAAATAAAAATAAAATGTTCACCTACCATCTCATCTGCATTGAAACCATTGATTCCTGCATTATTCACCTGTACATGATTTAAAATGTTCCTGTCGTTAATCTCAATGTGATTTCATATCAAGAAAAGTCGGACACACAGTGGACTCAATCCACAAAAAAGTATTGAAAGTCAAGCTAAGCTGACATCCTAAAAATAAATCACCAAAACAAAATGCAACTCGCTGATGCGAAAACACTAACATAGATAGACATCAGACACGAGACTAATCCATTGACTTGAGTTATAATCAGATAAAATAGAAGTCATTGAATATAATTACACGACTCGGCCTCAGTCGTGTCTGTGTCAGACATCAGAGTCAGACATCAGACACACCTGCTATCTGCTATCTGAAATCTAAGTCCTATGGTCTACAAAAGTATTATAAACTATGTAGAATCAGAAAACCAATCCAAGATAACTAAAAAGATATATTGTGACAATAATTACAGAAAATTCTTAAAACTTTCACCAGATTCACCAAACCAATGTAAATTCAGAATCATAGTATGAAATTGAACAAACTTAGTATAACATAACAAGTTTATAAGATTGACATGCATTGTCTTAGAAAGAGGAAAACAAAAAACCAACAAAAGAGAATGAAAGAGATTCTTCTCACCAAGATATCAAGTCTTCCAAACTGAGTCTTAACAAACTCAACCAGTGATGAAATACTAAAAGGGTCAGTAACATCAAGTTGATGAAAAACAACAAGATTACAACAAAACCCAAAATCTTTCTTCAATTTCTCAAAAGCTTGAATACCCCTTTTCTGATTTCTAGCTGTAAGAACAACTTTGACTCCATTTGAAGCTAATCTCTTAACAGTTTCCAATCCTATCCCTTTATTTGAGCCTGTAACAACCGCATATCTGAAAAAGAACAAACAAAAAGTTGATCACTTTGAGCTTTGAAAAAGGAAAAGAAAACAAAGGGTTCTTTTAACATTTGTGTTCCCAACAAAAAAGTACCTTTCTTTTGTGTTTGCCATAGATGCTGAATCTGTTTGAATCATGATGAATGGATGTGCACAAAGGAGTAATATATAGTTCACTTTTCTTTTAAGATGATAAAACGAGTTGTTGTTTATTTTATTATTATTCTAAGAAAATGATTTATTGTATATTTTATTTAGTCAAATAGGTTAGGACAAATTCAAGTATATGAGTTGGATTTAATTTCACATTTTTTAATCATCGTGTCACTTATGTTAACATGGTTTATTTTATGTATTTAGTTTGTGATTTTATTTATTAAAATGAATGACAAAAAATGTATTTGAGTTTGTATCATATGATTTTTTTTAAAGTTGAAATTGGAAAATTGAAACTTAATTTTTAAAATAAATAGACCAAAAATTCTTATTTTTTAAAATGAATGACAAAAAAGGTATTTGAGTTTGTATGATATGATTTGATATAGGAACAATTCTATCTTCTAGATAACTTTTTCATTTTTTTTGGTAAATATGTTCTAGATAACTTAGCTATCATAGAGTGGAGACAATCGCACGAGAACAACTACCGAACAAATTGGCTGGAGAGGATTATTAGCTAACCTAATCATTTACAAATTTCTCATTCTACTTTTACTAGCACACCTTATAGGACTTTGTGTGACATAATATTAGTAATACATAATGAACAAAAATACTTATGTCATTCTTTCATGTTCTCTTGCACTATTTTTTATGATGATATTTGACTTTATTACTTTAAATATCACCATAAGATTTGATGCTTTGGATCGACTATGAGGCTTCTTGAAATTAGAAATTAGGAGAGGCTAACTCACATGGTTATGTAATTAGATGATTAGAAAATTGCAATCATGATTCTTTAATTATATGAGTAACAAATAAGCAAATTTATTTTACGTAGTTAGTTTGTAATCTTAGTTTCCTAACACCTTTGCTATTGTTATTAGATTATCAAGATTCAATCAAAATGATAAGACGAAAATCTTTTAAAGTAGTAGGTGACTCTATTTTAGGAATGAGAGTGACAAAATAAGAAGAGAAGTTAGAAAGGATATAGGTCTTGCAGTGAAAATGCTCAAACATAAAAGGAAGATTGTTCCTTGGCGGATGTCTAAATTGCTTAAAGAAGGAAATTTTTAAGAAATCAGAGTGAGGACTCTTATTCCCATCACATTGAGACATTGCCAAGTCAATCTCAACAGAAAGGAATTGGGAAGAAAGAACATGATTACCATCCGGTGAAGAGATGAAAAATCTACCTAATCTAACTGAGGATGGTCTGCCAGAAGTTCTAAAAATTGTTGGGTAAAAAATCTAGACACTTCCTGCCTAATCTCTGCCACTCCTTCAAGCTAAGATTCCTCACCCTAGATAGCCAAGATAGAATTTCTCCCACTCATACTCTTAACATATGTCTGAAAGCAACATGTGTTAGCATCCCCTTCTTTTAACCAATTAACCTTATATCTTTGAAAAATAATGGACTCTCTTATCCTTAACAAGGACCAGAGATCCATTATGGCCATCGACCTCTCAACTAGCTCAAACAGTTGAATGACACTTTGATCCACGTTAAGATCCATAATCTTAATATCTTTTATTAACAAATTAATATGATGGAACAAAAACACTTCCTTATTCCAAACTTTTAGATTACCTTTCAAACATTTGAGTCTCTCTTTAAGAACAAAGATCTTCCATCCCACTGTTGTTTCAAATACAAAAATGAGTATATTTTATCGTCTCCACAAGGACTGAAGTGTTTTCAAAAATCGTAGTTTCTATGATTTTAAGGATGGTTTGTAAAAGTTTGTTTGTTTATTAAATTGGAACAAAAGAACATAAATTAAAATTTGATGTTAATAGTTGAGAAAATTTGTTGGGTTTAGATTTCATTGACATGTCCTCATGTATGATTATGATCAGTGATACACGATTTTAATCTGCTATTAATATTATCAATCATTGTTTTACATCGTAGCTTATGTCTAAGCCAACATCTTGAAATTAATTGTACTACCTAATAGACAATTTCTAAGCCTATTAACCAATATGATAACATTAAATTTTGATAGTTACTACAGATGATAAACCTAAATCTATCTCTAGAATGTAGCATCTAGCAGATGAAAATCTTGGATCTTATAATGAAAATTATCTCTCGATATTGAATCAAAACCATGCAAACATGTTTTAGGTAGCTAATTCAAAACAAGCATTAATCATGAAAAAATCATTAACATTAAAGCATGAGAAAAATTACATTTAACGCCATGATCACAATCAGTACATGAGCAATTGAACGACTACATCTAACCCCAACAAAAGAGAAATTAAATATGTTTACTCATGGTAGCTTTACAATTATGATATAAAAGAAATAAGTTGAAGAGCATATATGTTGATACTTCGAGCAGCGCTTCCACTTTCAATCTTTCTTTCTTTTCCTCTCCTATTGTGTTTTTTATATGACTTGTGGTCTAATAACTCTGACAAAGTTTCTATCAAGAAACCACCAAAAGTTACTGAACTGGTTGACTTGGAATCCTATTTATAGAGTTCTAATATGGCCTCCTCGCTTATCCAGAGTTGTACCTAGCCTAGAAAACTTTCGTTTCTTACCCTCCTAAGTCATTCCAACTCAACTTCACGTGGGATTTGCCATTAAACCTCACTTGGCGAGCCCCCCATTATCGCTTAGCGAGCAAACCCTTCATTTACTCTGAAGTAACTTACCCAAGAAGCATACAACAATCATTCCTCGCTTAGTGAGGTTGCTACTTTTCTTAGAGAGTTTCTTGCTTAACCTTAAAATAACTTGGCTCTAAAGACATCAAGTGCCTCCATTGCTCGCCTAGCGAGACTTTGTCTTCGCTTAGCAAAAATAACTTCTGAAAGGTGCTTTATTCTTTCCCTGTTTCATTTGGTGAGCCATTAATTTTATTAGCAAGATATTGATTGTTGTTTGTGTATTATCTTGGTTCCTTTTACCTATACCTTTGTGAATACACAATTAAAAAGTTCATGCAGGTGTTTTATCTTGTTTTAATTATAAATGGAGGCTTTTAACATTGGTTACTTGCTAATTAAGTTAATAAGTTTTTATGTATTTAAGTAATTTTTTAACTTATCACCCACTGATAAGTGAAAAAATTAAATTAAATACTTATACACTTATTAACTTATTTTATAAGTAATAAATGAAAAAAACCTAATTAATTAATAAAAAATGTAAATGTCTGTTTGGATATTTTAACTGCATATTGACTAAAAACACGTAAAAATGAACTAAGAAAACACCAAAGCAACACAAATACCATGCCAAAGAACTTTCCCAACACAAAAACTTAGGCGCCCTTAGTGAGCAAAGGTGACAAAATAAGACTTAATGGCCAAGTAACTTTAAGGTTAACAATTAACCTCGCTAAGCCAAGAACAGATGTGTGCTTAGTGAGCGAAAATTCGCGAATTTATGACTAAGTTACTTCAAGGTGAAGGAAGGGTTTGTGCGCTAATCAGGCATAGGAAGAGCGTTTAGCAAGCTAATGAGGCAAAGAAATTTGCATGTGAGTTGGCATTGCTTAGAAAGAAAGAAAGTAGGCGTGCAAAGCGAGTATGCGCAGTCCACTTAGCGAGCCTACAATTTAAAATCCTATAAATAGAGGCTCCATGTGGTGCAAATGGATATATATTGGTGGATTTGAGGTAGCTCTAAGAGAAATTAGGTTATCACCACAAACCATAATATGAGAGGAAGATTGAGGGAAAAAGTGCTTCTCGAGGAATCGTCATAGATGGTGTTCAACTTCTTTCTTCTATGGCTTAATTGTAATGATATAATAGTAAGCATTAATAATTGTCTCTTTTTGGGGGGTTATATGTAATCATCGTATTGCCCATATTTTGATCCCGACCATATCGTTATATGTAATTCTTCTTAAGTTTTAATATTAATGGATTCTTCGTTCTTAATGCTTATTTTTGGATTACCTACATAAAACATATTTTCATGGTATCACTTGATATTTGAAAGGTACTGGTTATTACTGGATCCAAGTCTTTCATCTATTAGATATATTAAAGTCTAGACATAGACTTATGTTCATTATTCGTTTTAACTATTAAAACTTAATGTTGACATATTTGTTAATAGTTTGAGAGACCTCTATTAGGTAATATGTTTGATCTCACGTCGTTGAATCGGACATGAGATGTGATGAAAGCTTCAAGCAGTAATATTAATAACTGATTAGAATTGCATGTTACTAGTTAAGGATGCTACATGATAATATATCAATAAAATCTAACCCAACAAGTTTTCTCATTGTTAACATTGCAAGTTCAATCTATTTTCTATTACTCCAATTTCAATACGAAACAACTTTAATCAACACATTCTTAGAATTATAGAAACTATTGAACAGTCTTTAAAACAAAATCAGTCCATGTGGAAACGATAATTTACACTTACTTTTATGTTACAATAAAATGGCGCCATTGTGGTGGACTGTCGTTAGTTTTTTAAGACATTGTGATAGTTTTATCATTTTAAGTATTATGATTGTATATATTTATATTATTACTTGTTTATATGATGTAAGGTTCTAATACAGCAGCTTATGTACAATCTAAAATTGAACGAACTGCATGCAGAAACAATAGTAAAAATAGAAAGAAAAAGTTACAAGCCAAGAAACAAGATCTAGAAAAGTCTTATGTTATAAATCAATAAACCATGGATAAAACAGACAATGACGATGACGATAACAACAACAACAACAACAATGACAACAATGAAAATAATGTTGGTGGCATGTCATACCACAACAGTTCAAGACGTCTAACACACGTAGCTAGACCACAAATGAATGCTCGTCAAACATAAATGAAAACGAGATTGTTACAATTTTTTATGATATTCTTTTTGTATGATTAGACCACGAGGACCCGTATACACACCTCACAGTGTTCTTTGAGATTTATGGTACGCTAAGATCTCGAGAAAATGAGGATGAAGTGGTATTCCTGATATTGTTTCCACATTCATTGATTGGAAAAGAGAAATAATGGTATATATACCAATCAAAATCAAAAATGACGAACTCGAATGCAGAAAAGTTCTTGAACATATTCTTTCCTCCCAACAAATTCATAGAAGCAAAGACACCATTGTGGTTTTTGCCCAAGGCACAATTAAAACTTTGTGAAACATGGGACGTGTATAAATACATAATGAGGAGATGTCCAAATCACAGTTTTATCTTACACAGATTCTTGTTAGGGGAGTTTTTCACTAGGGAGCATTGAACATTGTGGGACTTCTTCTTTTGGAGCAACACCTTTGTGAGAGACACACCACATATTCACCTAAAACCTTAAGGTGATAGTGAGTGAGTTCTCTCACTTATAAATGCTCAAATCTCCATATTACCAATCAATGTGAGACTATTATCCACACTATTCACACTTGATACATTCTCAACACTCCCCCTCAAGTGTGAGTCCACAATGCTCCCTCTCAAGTGAAAGTTCTTCTTACTTCCATAAATCTTGTACCGCACAGAACGTTTCTTATTCACCACACTGACACCGTTGATACTCTTCAACGAAATGTTTCTTATTCACCACACTGGCGCCGTTAACTTACGATACAAGTAAGTCGGTCCCTTTCTGAAACCAAAGGCTTATGATACCATTTATTGGGGGAGTTTTTCACTAGGGAGCATTGAACATTGTGGGACTTCTTCTTTTGGAGCAACACCTTTGTGAGATACATACCATATATTCACCCAAAACCTTAAGGTGATAGGTGAGTGGATTCTCTCACTTATAAATACTCAAGTCTCCATATTACCAACCAATGTGGGACTATTATCCACACTACTCACACTTGATACATTCTCAACAATTCTCTCATGTCAAAGAGTGTAGAAGATGAAATCATAATCATTGAAAGAATGACGTTTAATGATCATCGAAGACAACATAACAAAAACACTTCTCAAAGAAATAATGGTATCATGGTTTGAATTCAATTGATTCTAATCTCGTAAGAATAAGTTATTGACACAAATAATGGATAAGCTGACAAAGTAGTTATCTAAATTGCCACAACAATTAAAGGAAATGCATGAAATGCCACAACAATTAAAGGAAATGCATGAAATACCACAACAAATGTAGATTGCATGTTATGAATTATATAGGGGTGATCATCCAATTGATTTTCCCTCCAAATGATGAAGTCAATCACATTGGCAATCAACAAAGGCATAAGCAATATTGAAAAAACAGCTTCCCAAGGAACAACAACTTCAATCAAGGATGGAGATTTGAAGTTGGTCTACCAAATAGACAACTCTATCAGCATTACACACAAATATGTCCACAACAAGACAAAACAACAAAGTTGGAGGACACGCTTTATCATTTTATGTATATGTCTATTATCTGCCAAAAGAATATTGAAACCTCCATCAGAAACCTTCATACACAAGTCAACCAATTAACAAAACAATTGGCAGACCAACAAAAAAAAACACAATCAATGTCAACACCCTAATTGATACTAATTGATACAAAAGAGCATTGTAATATTATTGTTATCGATGAAATCATTATTGTTAAGGCCACAAATATCCTCATTTGTTAACTTCTCATCTCCTATAAATTCCAAGATGCTAATCAATTAAAAAATATTATATTTGAATAAAAACAATTAATATTATTTAAAATAAAATTATTTTAAAAAAGTATTTTTTTTATAAATATGAAAATAAATCATATAAATGGATTGTGAATTCTACAATCTACAAGTATTAAGTTCTCGAAGACATTTTGGTGGTGACACCGTCATTGAGAAGAAACAGTTTCAAGTTGACTAAAAATGGCCGGTGGATACCCTAATAAATTTGAACCCCAAAGCCAAGTCTATGCCGTTTTGTCCAACCTTCGAGAACACCATTTTCTATCATCATATTTTGTTCTTAACAAATTTCAATACTCAGTCAAGAAGAAATACAACATTCAATACAAACTTGAAAAACAAATTTACTGACATAGTAATCATAATCAATCAACATTGTATTTCTGTCAAATTATAAAGATATTTTTAAATTATTTGTATAATTTAGTATAGGATTTAATGGTATAAAAAAAATAGAATACATATTTATTATTTGTTGATAGTATGAAATTAATTTACACTATCAATATACTATATTTCTTTTAATATAATGTTTATCAGCCGGACATTTTATGTTTGTTATACTCTACAAATTTTTAAGTCTTCTAGAATATATCTTCATGAAAATCTCACTTTAGCATATATATATATATATATATATATATATATATATATATATATATATAACGTTCTATTTTTATTTTAATGAGGTTCAGATATTTGATTAATTAACACAAATTAAAGTAAAAATATATTATAAATATAAAATTGTAGTGTTGATATATTTATTAATAGGGAAGACAAAGAGACATATCCGTCTCATTTAAACATGCAAAAATCCAGAAAAAAATAGGATGAGAAAGATATAATTAAAGATGGGTGTATAAAATTATAGTATATTCGCAAAAAAAAAAAAGTGAAAATGCATATGAATTTACGAACCCTACATCTTTTATATTAAAAAATTATAAAAAATACACATATCATCAAAAA
The DNA here is from genome assembly GCF_024323335.1 of Lathyrus oleraceus. Classification (NCBI taxonomy): domain Eukaryota; kingdom Viridiplantae; phylum Streptophyta; class Magnoliopsida; order Fabales; family Fabaceae; genus Lathyrus; species Lathyrus oleraceus. The sequence goes on along the minus strand of NC_066582.1, from coordinate 435,146,990 downwards.
TCCGAGAAAAAAATAGAGTGGGTAGGATAAATATATTAGATGATATATATCTAAAATTTTGATGGGTCCCACAGAAAGGGGTTGACAAGACGGACAAGTCCGATAAGTCGAGATCAGTTTATCACCCTTATTTATTATTATCATAAATTTAAATTGATAATTTCAAAGTGATGAAAATAGTATTAATTAGATATATAATTTATAAAATTATTTTTTATTAAACTAAATTTAATGTGACACTTTAAAAAAAGTATTATGTTAACTAAAATTTAAAATTGTATTATTAAGTTGTGAATATATATGATAATGGATAAGATTTGGATATGATATTATAGTATTTGTTTTCTTATTCGAAGTTTGAAATGTATATGAGTCCATACTTGTGTAGATACCAACCTTTTTACATAGTATTTTAATTAAGAAAAATAAATCTTAATTAAAAAATATTATATTAATTTAAATTTTAAACAAAATTCATAAAAATATTCAAAGATTTTATTGTTAAATACGAAATAAATAATACTTATATTAAAAGGAGTAATATTTTAAATTTGATGTATTTCTTTTAAAGAGATAGAAATGTATTTATATATATATATATATATATATATATATATATATATATATATATATATATATATATATATATATATATATATATATATATATATATATATATATATATATATATATATATATATATGGGTAGTAACTTACATGTACTTGCACTTGTACTCATTTATTTTAATGGATAATCATCCGTATTTGTAATTGTCATACCCCAAAATTCACCCTACCCCGATACAATTTTCATCTGATCCATGACCCTACTGCACATGCGTACATTCATTATTTAAAAAAATAAAATAAATAAAAAATTAAAAAATTGGGTAACCGGTTACCCTAATCAGGGTAACCGATTAACCAGACCAAAAATTGATTTTTTGGCCATTTTGGGACTGTGTAACCGATTACCCTAATCAGGGTAACCGATTACACATGCGCAGACAGCAGGAAAAGCTCTGTTTTTTACCCAGGGGGCCTTTTCTTTCACCCACTTCAACCCCTTTGCTTCCCCTATAAATAGAACATTATCCCCACTCATTTTTCAAGCTTGAAAGCCACAAAACTTCTGTCCAGATCACATTCAAGCTCCCTCTTTTCAACCTAAACCCTAACTCACCCAAACTCTCTTTTCTCTTTTGAACCACCTAACCACCATGTAAAAAATCCACCATCTCCACACAACAAAAAACAGTAGCAAACTTGTAACCTTCACTTACATAATCATTCACCACCACCACATAAACATACAACTTTCTTCCCTTCCATTTTTCTACCACAACAACCATAACCACCCTCTTCCAAGCTTTTTACTTCATTCTTAAACCCAAACACAACAACAACAACCTAGTTTTGACACCACAATCTTGGTAATATTTTGGACTCAAACTCCTTGATATTTTTGGTTTTGTTTTGTGTTTGAAAATGAATTTTTACTCTTGGGTTGTATTTTGAGAGATATTTGAGTCAATTTTGAGATAAGTGGTTTTTGTTGGGTTTACACCTTTTTGGGGATTTTTTTGCTCTTACTACTTTGTATCCACCATTTTCAATCAAACTTTGTTTCTTGTTATCATTTACATTTATTTGGTTGATGAGATCTATTAGATCATGACTATGGTTGTCTAGAGTTGATAAAACCTTCAATGTTTCAAACCTATTAATGATTGATCAATAGATCCTTCATGATACTTTGAGGCATTGATAGGTTGCCTCTATTTCAACCATGTTTGGGTCATTTGATACATAGATGAAACCATTTCCTTTACATTGTTTCTTGTTATCATTTAATATTTATTGTTGACTTGTTGTTACATTTATTTGGTTGATGAGTTCTATTAGATCATGACCATGGTTGTTTAGAGTTGATTAAATCTTCAATGCTTCAAACCTATTAATGGTTGATCAATAGATCATTCATGATACTTTGAGGCATTGATAGATTTCCTCTATTTCAACCATATTTGGGTCATTTGATACATAGATGAAATCATTCTCTTTACATTAACTTGTTATTCTATTTGCTTATTGTTATTCTACTAACCACTAACCATTAACCATTAACTTCTAACATTTATATTATTTCACTTTACTTCCTTGCAATTTATTTTATTGTTCATTTAAATTCAAGTCCTCGTTATCATCATCATTGTACAAACTCATCATGCATGTTTATTTACTTGTTATTTATTTTATTGTCATCATACATTAAAAATAACAGAAACATGATAAAATTATAAGACCAAAAATATCCACTCCACTCTTAATCAACTTGGACTTAGAGGATTTCATCTTAGGACCTTTGCTTGGAGGCCTTCTTTCACTCTTTGTGATACTTTGTAAACATTTGGATTTTCATTCGTAACTTACATGCATGTTGTAAGAATGACATCATGGCACCACCTTAGAGGGACATGTTTGTAAGACCATTATCCTTTGTTTAGCTTAGGTCACTTTTGCACACAAAAGGTTTTCTCTTGGGCTACCTTACAATGAGACTCTTTAATTTCTTGTTGGTTACTTTGCATTCATGTTGCATAAGCCAAATTTCATAATCAAAATAAAACAAACCCTTGATTCAACGTCAAGTGGCTTTTTCATAATCAAATTCAAAACACTTAATAATTACGATTGTTATTGTGCGCCACGAGCCTTAAGTGGTGGAGAATGAGTGAGAATGGAGCATTCCTACCCTTACTCTGATTATTTTGGACGCAAGACGCTTGGATTGTTGTCTAGAATAATCACCTCCACCCATAGACTTTAGTACAATATAATCACAAACATTCTTTCATAAAACCCTTATTCAAGGTAAAAACAATACAACTCATCAAACTCATTTTTGTGCCTTAGGGCATCATCCCGAAAACCTTTTTTCAAAGGTAAAATCAACCAACACACAAATATTTTCTACTCTGAACTACGGAGCTCTGATTCCTCATCCCCGAATGAGTGATACGTAGGCACAAGGGCCCAAATCCTTGGCGAGCACTGTAATAACAAAAACACCCCCTTCTTTTCACACATTCTTTTGAAAATAAAACAATAATAGATAAATCCCATGTATGTAAAACAACCCAAATGGTTCCCATGGAGTACCATGGACGTAAGGGATGCTAATACCTTCCCCTTACGTAACCGACTTCCGAACTCAAATCACGGTCGCGAGACCGATTCCTTTTTCTCTTTTAGCGCTTCCCGTGCGCGTCTCTTTTCTGAGGGTTTTATCGACTATTTCCCCTCTCCTCTCTGATAGAGGTAAACTAAATAAAATTCGGTGGTGACTCTTCTGACTTTGCCTCTCTTTGCCATCCCTTTAGTCCCGGTTTCGTTATCGTGAAATCCCGGTAGCGGCAGCTGGCGACTTCACTGGGGACACGATTTTCCCTAAGCAAGTCTATCCTAGTTTGGGTTGTTCCTCTTTTACGTACGTGGAGATTTATCTGTTATCTATTTTTTTTGTATATGTTGCTTTCTTTGCTAACTTGTACCTATTTTCTCTGTTTACCTATTGGTCTGAAACTTTGGTTCTGTGACGAAGAATTTTTGGAAGCAATAATGATTGCAAAGAAAAAAAACCTTGTGTGAAAGAATCCCCACCCGAGTCTGAGAGTTTGCTTGAGATAGGAGATGTTGAGTAGTATTGATCCGCGAGGTGCCTTCCTCGTTACGGTCGTACGAGAACCTCACTTAGTGGTAGATTCTCTTAAGGGGATTGATGACCGCCGTGTTTTTGGCGTAAGCATCCTTTCTTTTACTAGAGTCAATGACCCTAAGACCCCCTTTAGAACCTTTAAAACTATGGCTAGCCTAGACCGATGGTCGCGTAGTATAGGCCACCGAGGTGCCTTCCTCGTAAGGGTCGAAACAAAGATCTCACTTAGAGTAGATGACTTTGATGGAGCAGTCGCCTGGCAAGTAAATTGACATAAGTGGCTGACAGTCAAGGAAGTCCATGACTCTAGGGCCAGTGTCTTACACCCAGTTTTCCAAAAGCCTTAGATCACACAAAGCGAGAACCTTGGTTTACTAAGCAGTCATTATTAACTCCATGCTTCATCACGATGGTCCAAAACCATGAACCCATGCCTAAAAAACCTGTGGAAATCTTCTCACCCATTCATTCATAAATAAACATCGCATTCATGCATAATTTGCATCTCATAAGCAAAACCTTATACCACCTTCTTTTTGCCTCTCTTTGGCATCTCTTTAGTCCCGGTTTCGTTATCGTGTAGTAATTGTACATATTTTTTGAATTTTTATCCTCTACTGGATATGAGTACAATTGTCATCTATTATAAAAGAAGAGCCTAATTTTTTCCCTAAACAAATTTGAGATAATTTATTTTAATGTAACATTGGATCAAGAGTATAACAAGGACACCCTTTCTTTTTAAAATAAATATTTTTAAATAAAAGTTATTAAAACAAATGTATATTTATTTTGTTAGTGTCACATTAATTTTTTTATTTTTTATTTTCTCTCAATCTAGTAGTATTTAGTGTATATTTAAAACTTATTTTCAAGAAAAAAAATTATTTTTTAATTCATTGATTCTTCAATAAATCTAAAAAATAATTTTCTTTTATATTAATGACTAGATGTAGTTTTATATACTTTTATATATTTATTTTGAGTTGTCTGACCTATGAAAAAGGTCCAATAATAACCGTTGAAGGAGAAGTTACAACGAATAAGTGGACTTTTATATCTGTCAAGGACACACTATCACACTCTACAACATATCTCTCACTGTTGATATCTAATCGAACGATCATTCACTCAAGACGTCAAATTACATGTGCAGTTTTAACTGCTCATGCTATATAAAGACCAAATCGTGTCATTTCAAGTGCCCTTTTGAAACTAACTTAGGTGTTCAAGTGCTAACCTTGCAGACTCACTCCCTCTCCGTCGTACTGAAAGCTCATTTCATTGTGCCGAGACCTCGTTTCACAATTTCACTACATATTTTTGGTTCTTGAATGGAACAGTGACACCGTCTATGAGAGTCTAATCTTGATTCTCATCGTTTTCGTAGGAAACCACCATCTCTCCAGACGCGGATTATCAATATTCTTTTGTTGGGTCATCGATCATTAATATTGTTACTTTGGATCATTGATCACATAGAAAATAGAAAAAATATTTAATATTGCATTAGTAATGTAAAATGACTTAAAATTTATGATAATTTGTTTTAGAAAGTAACTTATTGAGATGAAGAAAGTAATAAATAATAAATACTTTTTTATTTATTATTATAAACATAAATTTATTAAATAATTAATATATATTCAATCTATATAAAGATCAAATAAATTTGTGTACTTTCTAAAAGGATAAATGTGTGATAACTTCTAGTGATTAAGAGATGTTAGAGGCTTTAAGATTGTTGTGAGATTGAGAGGTAACTCACATGGGTGAGAACCTTTATATGTCTGTATTTGTGTAGTGGAATTAGTATTTCCCTGTCATAGTATTGAGATATTTATAGCCACACTGGACTTGGATCTAAGACTTCTTTGAAAATAACAACCACTTAATAAGGGGATAGTTTATCTCTTGATATTCAGAGGAGTGTAACCCACTTTTCCCATGACTTATTCCATGTTGTTATCGGATGAAGGCACGTCACTCTATAATCCCCGTGTCAGGTCACTTATCCTTGAGAAAGACGAGATATCCCATAAATAGGAGACACATTTAATAAATAGGTGATTGATCTGATGTAGATGCGACTAAGAACCCCTATGTTACATCCTATGACCTTCACTAAATCATACTGATACATAGTCCCTTAAGCACAAGGGCTTAGGAAATGGTGAATTGATTTAGTTTACTCTTGCCATCTAGACATTCTAGGAGAGTCATAGGCGATGCAAACTTAAGTTGAATTATTTATACAAAGTGATAGGTGAAATCCTTCAGACGAGACACTAGTTGAGTCCCTCCATCGAGACATAGGCGATGCAAACTTAAGTTGAACTATTTATACAAAGTTCTAGTGAAATCCATCATATGAGACACTAGTTGACTCCCTCCGGCGATACACTAGTGTAACACCTCAAAATTTGCCCTCCTCTCTTGGGACTAGCATTAACATATTTGCATTTCATTTTAGGACATTAGGCATTTCATGTTGCATATCATGTGGTTACATTATGCAAGCCATCTTCCCAAGTCTTGATCAGAAGAGGAGGAAGTCAAGTGCAAGCTAGGGTTTTACTGGTTGATCATTGGCCATCTGAGGATTGGGCTGTGAATTAGGGTTGCATGATTCCCAAGGGTATTGGTCCTCATGTTGATTGAAGTGGTACATCATCATCATCAGGGTTGGATGTCATCAAGTGGTTGAAGAAGATTCCTTGAGATTAGGGTTTTGACCACTGGTCAACCCTAATCAGCTGCATTGGGCCAATCAGGGCTGGATCAGGAGATGAGGTTTCTGATGGTTATGAGGTTCATTTTGTGATTATATGATGATTATTGAGGCTAGGGTGTCACCCTTGAGCCATTTCAGTTGAAGATTGGGGCTCAGATTGATCTGTGCATTGCCAGATTCATCTGTCAGATGAAAAAGTCAACTGTGGTCAACTGTACATGATCTGATGGATTTGGAGGTGGAAATGAGTTGGATACATTTCATTCATGTTGGAACAAGTGTTGAATGACATCTCAAAGCTTAAAACTGAAGAAAATCAAGTCAGGACAAAAACTGCCAAAAATAGCAAGTGACTTGTAATTGAAGTTTCCAAAAATGGAAAGTTTTGGACTTCAAAGCCACGTGTCCAAGGAAGCTTCAAATGAAAATTTGTCCAACATGAAAGTTGTAGATCTTGCTCTCACCTTTCCAAAAAGTCCAAGAACATGAATTTCTCATTTGTGGTTGGCAAGTTATGGATTGATCTAAGCACAAAAAAGTTGAATTTCAAAGTGGCATAACTCTTGATTCACAAGGCCAATTCATGTGGTTCTTTTTTTGAGCAAACTCCATTTGACATGTACTATCATAATCCATCATCACATTTCATGAAAACTCATCACATAAAAAGTCCATTTTTCAAGTGATTTAATTTTAAAAAGTGGAGGGAAAAAGTGATTTTGAGAAATATTCATGGTTTACACATAATTTCACTTGCATTGGCTTACAAACATCATTTGAAACTTGCCCCAAAACATATTTTTTTGAGTAAATTTGAAGGAAAATTCATGCACTATTCACCATGCATTTTCATGCATAGGGTGAAAACTCAATTTGCCAAAACACTCCCTAATTCATTCATTTCATTAACATTTGGCTTAAGTGTGATTAGAGAGTGATTAGTAGAGCATATATATACTCTAATCATAACAGAATTGGGGAGGTTAATCATTTTTTCACCATTTTTGGATCTTGAAACTTTTTCCCTCCAAATTTTCTCTCAATCAAAACTTGAAAATTCTCCACATAGCATAGCATTTTTCTTCCATATTCTGGTTTATTGAGTGTAGTGGATGCAGAATCAAGCATTGGATCATCAAATTCGAGCAAAATTTGTGTACATTTCAAGCAAACTCATGAAGATGGAAGTGGAAAATTAATCAAGATCTAGTTCGTTTCAAGCTTCAATTCACACATAAAGCTTCAAGTTATCATCTCAGGAGTTGATTTGGATCATTCAAAGCCTTGGATCGTGCACATTTAGGGACTGCTCTTCAAGAGGTTCAGTTTTCGAATCTCTCAATTCTTAATTCCATTAACATGTTTAGATAGAGTTTTTCATGCTGATTAATCTGATATAAAATTCGTGTGAAATGGATAAAAAATGAATGAGTTATGCTTGCTTAAAGTTTGACATGTCAAAATGTTTTTGCTCGGATCTCTTAATCCATGGATTGTTAGGTTTAGATATTGATTGATCTGTAATCTACATTGAAAGAGCTTTCTGTTGATGTATGCATCTCAAAATTCTGGAAAATTTTCTGAACACAGCTCCGCCGTCTTCGCGAAGAAGATGGTGGAAACCACCGCTGGCCATACGCGTATCACTATGCGCCATACGCGTATCACTGTGTGTCATACGCGTATCACTATGCGCCATACGCGTATCACTGAGCCACCACTGGCCATACGCGTATCACTGTGCGCCATACGCGTATCACCTGCAGCATGTTTTCAAACTTAAAATCCATTTTATTTTTCCCTACAATTTCCATATGCATTGTTTTCCAAACTTCAAAAATTCATAAGTTCTTCATTTTTTGTCCAAATTTGATGAGACTTTTTGCATTATTCTCCTTGTGATGTGTAGTTTTTTATGGTGATTTTTAATATTTTTTTTCACGTGTAGAAAAATAAATTGCCTAGGGTTTTCTCATGTATGTCCATTTTTGATACATTTTGGTAATTGATCCATGAAATGCTCATATCATAAAATAAATTTGTGCCAATTTTTTGTGATGATTCCTGACTGGTTGATGGTCATTTATATGTAAATTTCATGAATTTTTGATACCTGGTTAGAGAGCAGCAAATTCTGGAACTTAGGTGTGACAATTTGTGTCACACCTCTTGATGTCAACTTGTTGAATTTAATTGGATGACCTATGCATGTTAGAATTGAATGAAATTTGGCATGGTGAATTGTTGATATGTTAGGATGTTGTATGAATTTTTGTAGGATTTTTCACTGTATTTTCAATTTAATCTTGATTTTTCATTTCTGGTTGTTGAAATTGCAAGCTCATGTGATACATGTTGGTAGATTGATTGGGAAATCCTCATATTGTATTGTATGGCCATGAAATTTGATATGCATGAACTAGACACATGTTAGGACCTCCCTGTTTTGGTCTCATCCATTTCTTTTTTGTTTTCAATGAGATAGGAATTTTTGAAGTGGATGTATGCATTGATGGTGTGAATTGGAGCATGAAATTGTGTCTGTTTTTGTTGATTTTCATTGACATGGTTCCATTTGCCCAATTAAGCTCAAATTTGACATGGTAGACCTTGATTGACCCCTGTTTAGGTGTATTAATTTGAGAATTTTTGGATGTGTTTTGGTATGGATTTGAATGCAATACTTCTGTTTGTGTGTTTGATGCTTCATTTGACCTCATATGGATTGTTTTGTGCATGAATTGAACTTGATGGATGATATAAACATGAGACCAATGATGTTTGCTTGTGTTTGATGATAATTTGATGTTGGATGGTGGATACCTTGCTGTTTTAAGTTTTTTCTTGCTTTTGGACCCTAGGCTTGGCCTAGTGGTCTAGTTGCTAATATTTGCTTGATTTTTCAGGATCAAAAAAGCAATGTACATGGAGAATGATACAAGTTGATTTTAATTGATGTTGTGGATGTTTGTACACTAACATAACATTGTTTTGTAGGTATTGGAGTTTGGGTTTAAGCCTTGAGCTGGCCTTGTGTTGTGTATAGTTTGACTGTTTAACTGTTTGCTGTACAATTTGTCTGATTGAATACTGACTGAGTTTGATTGTTTCCAGGTACTTTAGTTGCTCAGTTCCTTGTGAACCATTGCTTTGCTTTGCTTAAGCAACTTGCATTTGAGGTATAACCTTCTTACTTCATGTAGTCTGGAGACCCGGCTGTTACCGGGCCGGGCAAATTGTCTGAAGTCCTCCTTAAGAGGCAATGCTTGTGTATGTTTATTTTTAAGCCCAAGCAGGAAAAGTCCTTCAAGTAAGGCAATTGGTGGAAGGTAGGGGCAAGCAACCTGTCCCCCACTATTCAGTTGAGTCTTCTCCTTGCTCCCATTACATGGTTGTAGCATTGAGATCAAAAGCCCAAGATCTGTTGTGTCAGAGTCATCGAGTATAGAAGGGTTCCCCTATTCTGGACCCATGCTCATTTGTCAGCTCTCCCTGGTTAGGGATATGAGCTGTGAGGTCTGATCCTCACTTCATCCTTTCATCTGCTTCACCTTAGCCTCGTAATGGCAAGGTTAAGAGCAAACACAGCCTGTACAGACGATTGCTTAGGCAGTCAAACCTGATTGATTGAGCCCCCTTGTTTGGCTATAGTGCGTGTTATGTGGATATCTGATTGACATGCTTGTTTGAGATACCTGTTCTCATTTGATGATATATGATTGTATGCTTGTGTGCTAGCTTCTTTCCTGGTTAGGTTAGTTTGCTTATGCAAGTAGGATAGAAAACCGAACTTAGGGTTAACTTTGCATGACAACATTAGGCTCGAGTCTCAGCTCCCTAGTGTCGTGTTTTTCCCTCTGTTTCTGGTTAGGAGAGAGTTTCTCCCCTTTCAGGGGAACTACATCGCCCTGATCCTCGTGCCAGACGAGGTATGTAGGCAGGTGGTCGTGCGAGACCACTCCGGGCAACCTTTTTTTCTTTTGTGTGTGTTTACTTGTTATCTGACTGTGTGTTTGGGTTCAGATGCCGACGTAAGCCCAGTGATTGGCAGTCGGGCTCCACGTTTGCCCTTTTGAGTGTGTTCTGGTTCGGATGCCGACGTAATTCCATCCAGTGGTTGTCGGGCTCCATGTTTGCCACCCTTGCATGTTTGTGTTGTTTTGTGTTGTTTGGCGTGCGTAAGCCGAACTACAGTGGCTCTGATTCTTGTTCCAGACAAGATATGTAGGCATAAGGTGCGACGCCTTATCGAGCCCGTTTCTCTTAACCCCACCTGCGTTCCCTGTGTGTGTGTGTGATGTTTAGCAACCTTTTCTTTATTCTAGGACGTGGATCCCGTCGAGTACGACGGACGTGAGGGGTGCTAATACCTTCCCCTTGCGTAACCGACTCCCGAACCTTTTCTCTCTGGTCGCGAGACCATGTCTTTCCAGGTTTCTCTGAGCGTTTCCTTTCCCTATCTTGGGATAAATAACGTTTAGTGGCGGCTCTGTGTGTTTTTATTTTTAGGCTCGCCGGTTGATTTTTCGCAGGATGCGACAGCTGGCGACTCTGCTGGGGACGTTCTGATGTAGACCTATGCTGGTCCATCGTCCCTAAGCGAGTCTCTCCTAGCGTTTTAGGATTGGTTTGGGTTGCTTATTTTGTATTATTTATTGCATTTATTATTCTAACCAGTGTGTATATATTTGCATTAAATGTTTGCATGCATCATACTATCATGTTGTTGCTGTCCTCTGCAGGTGGTTCTGTTGTGTGGGGTGGGTGTTCTGAGTGGGGCTAAAACCCAGGCCCGAGTATACACCTAGGACTAGTGTGGTCTCACGTTGCCTCTTTCATGTTAAGTCAACATGTGCCTGGCGGCGTGATGTGCCACAAGCCGGACGAGGCTCACTTGATAGTGCTCATCTCTGTGGATATTCCGCTTTGTTTGAGTCACTCCATTTGAGTTGTTGACTCTGGTGACCGATCTTTTCCCGGATTTTTTGGTTTAGACGATCTTAAGGGAGCTACAATGGCACACCCGAAAGGGCCCGATTGTCGAGACCATTATCCGCCTTAGGATGACTTGATTAGAACTTACCTGTGAGGGGAGGGTTGTTCTGTCAGATGTTTGTTCAGATAGCCTTCAGATGGTGACTTTTGATCTGTGATTCAGAGACATGATTATAAGTCGGATTTATGGTCATGTATTGCCGTGACGCCGGAGTGCTGTCCGTGACTTATCAGTGGGGATCCGTTTATTTCGGATTCCCCGGGCCGAGATATTTTATCAGTGGGGATCCGTTTATTTCGGGTTCCCCGGGCCGATTCAGATAAGGGTGATGTGTCTACTCGGATATGGTTTGGTGATGATGGTGATGATGATGTATCTGTCTTCCGTTTATTTCGGAACCCGTGGGTCAGAATTGGGATTGTACATTCCTCAGATGGTTATGATCAGTTCAGAGCCCAGATTCAGTGCAAATGATCAGATGGCTTGGAGGATGGCAACGCATTGCATTCATTCATCAGCATCATTACATTTTGCATTAATTGCATCTAACCCATGTTTACCCATATGCAGGGACACTTTTGATCGAGATTCTGGTTGAGAGATTTCTGTTCAAATATGAGGACCGGTTTGAAGACAATGTTGCTTACAGTTTCTTTGATCCAGAGATTGGTGTGCTCAAGGATATGATAGCATTGATTACTCCTGACCATGTGGGAATGTTTAGAGAGTCATACGGCGGTATTCTGAAGATGGTTTTCAGACTCACTGACTGCGACAGGAGCGCCATCCACACTCTTCTTCAGTTCTATGACCCTGGGTTGAGGTGTTTCGTTTTTCCAGACTATCTGTTGGGACCTCTGATGGAGGATTATGTCAGCATCCTGGGTATTCAGATCCGTGATCAGATTCCTTTTCATGTCACCAGAGCAGAGCCAGAGGTCCTTGGAATTTCACGGGCTCTTTATTTGAGTCCGGAAATGGTCAAGGAAGGTTTGAAGGAAAAAGGAAAGCTACCCGGGTTTCATTTGAGTTTCTTGGAGGCCAATGCCAAGGAACATGCTGCTGTGGGTAACTGGAAGACGGTCTGTGCTCTGATTGCTGTGAGCATTTATGGGATTGTGTTGTTTCATAACCAGAAGAATTTTGTGGACCATAATGCTATCAGATTGTTTATGCAGAGAAACCCTATTCCTACCATGATTGGAGATGTTTACTATTCAGTGCATAACAGGAATGAGAAGAGGCGTGGGGGTCTGGTCAGATGCTGCTCTCAGTTGCTCTTTAGATGGTTCATGGGATATCTGCCTTCCCGAGGTGCCTTTGCTCAGATTGATCCTAGTGTAAAGTGGTCCTTTCGATTGATGGGTCTGCGGGCTGATGACATTGCTTGGACTCATAATGGTCTGGCTGGTCGAGACTTCATATGCAGTTGTGGGAGTTTACCTAATGTGCCTTTGGTGGGAGTTCAGGGTTGCATTAATTACAACCCGATGCTTCTCCGGAGACAGATGGGGTTTGCTATAGAGGGTCCTCCTCTCGAGCGAGAGATTCAGGAGTCCTTCTATTTCCCGATTGATGGTAACCAGACCAAGTTGAGGCAGGTATTGGACGAATGGCGAGATATCCAGAGGAGGGGTAAGGTTCCTTATGGCAAAGTCAACTGCCGGTATTTTCCACTATTTGAGGATTGGTTGCGGAAGAGGATTGAGTCTACATTTCTACCGTTCCCTGGAGGTGACTCAGTGTGTCCTAGGATTGAGGGTCCAAGTTCTTCTGTCAGCATGGAGGAGTTCCTTGAGATGAAGAGGGCCAGAGATCAGTTACTTGCAGAGAAAGCGGAGTTGGAGAGAAGTGTTGCTCATTTTCAGGCAGCTAATCAGGAAATCAAAGTGAAGATGGAAGATCAAGACAAGCGACATGCTCTGGAGACCAAACGCTTTGAGACGGATACAGCTTATTATGGGAAGATCAACCAAGCCTTGGCATCGTCCAACAGGGAGCACGATATCACCAAGGAGAAGCTGTTCAGAGCATCGAAGGTGATTGAAGATGAAAAGAGGAGGCAGATCATTGTCCGGGATCAGAGAGATGACAGAGTCAGGGGTCTCATTGCTGAGTGGGAGGCAAAGCTGCAAGTCAAGGAGTCAGAGAAGCTAAAGATCATTGCAGAGAGAGACCACTATATGGCAGAGAGAGACCACTACTTCAGGCAGATGAAGATTCATCAGAAGGAAGTTGGGAGACTACAACAGGAGAACACCGAGCTCAGGTTCGCCGCAGAGTTCGCGAGGATGGAAGATGAGATAGGGCCATCTGTGGGACCCTCATCCAGTTAGATCTTTCATTTGTGTTGGATTACCGTCAGGCTTGTTGACGGAATTCACTTGTCTGTATTTCTTTCCTATTCTGGAGGATTGTATTTGATTTTATCTGGTTGATGTATGACTATGGCACTGTTTGTGCACTCTTTGGTTATGTGATGGTTATTTTCAGTCAGTGATTAATCTTCAAGCTTTATTTGCTTTGCCGTATGCACTCACACAGGCACACACATGGTTGGGGGTATCATGCTAAATCACATATCTCCGATCTGCACGATAAAATCAGACGCTGAATATCAGAATATTGATGCCGGATTATTATTTGTCTCAGTGATGCCAGGATCGAGAGACAAAGTGTCCTTCATATGAATAGACACTGCATCCATGCATTGATCATAATGACTGTGCTTTATTTTGCAGGTGTTTGTTATTAACGTGCTTGCTTGTGACAGGAATCATTGCTCGCGCTCGAAGGACAGTACCTTTGCGCTCAACACGCCCTCACAGATATTATACCAGAAGGAATACTCCCAGACTCATGGAGCTTCCCAGTGCTGATATGCTTGAATTGAAGGAAAAGATGACCGAGCTGATCAATATAATGCAAGGCTTTGCAATTGGTCAGAAAGCGCTGGCGGATAAAGTTGAGAAACTCGAGCGGGTTTCTGCTCAGAACAGTGGGGTCAACCTGGATGGAGTCTCCAACCAGGGGCAGGGATCCAGAGACGGCGGGAAGAGGACAACAGTTGGTCTGGTGAATAATGCTGGTGCTGCTGGTCAACCTGGGCCTAGTCAGAATACGAAAGACAACTTTGTGCCTCCGTTTTATGGTTTTGACGAAGATCAGGAGGAAGATAGAGAGGCTGACCAGTTCTCTATGCGAAATGAGCCTTTTGTGCCTTATGACATTCCTCCTCAGAACAAGGAAATTCAGCTGCTGGCTGAGAAGATAAAAGTGCTTGAGAGCTATGCCACGCCTGGGGTGGTAAACATGTCCAACATGGGATTGGTGGAGGGAATTGTGATTCCTCAGAAGTTCAAGGCGCCTGCGTTCGATAAATACAACGGTAGTTCCTGCCCGGAAACTCATCTCCAGGCATTTGTCCGCAAAATCTCAGCATACACCGCGGATCAAAAACTGTGGATGTACTTTTTCCAGGACAGCCTGTCTGGAGGCTCCTTGGAATGGTACACCAAGTTGAGATCGTCCGATATCAAAAGCTGGCAAGATTTGGGAGATGCTTTCTTTAAGCAATACCAATTTAATGCTGATATGGCTCCGAGTCGTACCCAGCTGCAGGGTATGTCTCAAAAGCATAACGAAGGATTCAAGGAGTATGCTCAGCGATGGAGAGAACTGGCTGCGAGGGTGCAACCTCCTCTGGTGGACAGGGAGATGTCGGATTTGTTTATGGGGACCCTGCAGGGGCCGTTTGCAGAACGAATGGTGGGGTGTCCTGTTACCAACTTCTCTGATATCGTGGTAGCTGGAGAAAGAATAGAGAGTTGGTTAAAGCTGGGCAAAATTCAGGGTGCGTCCTCTTCTTCTTCAGGGTCGAAAAAGCCGTTTGGTAACAATGGTGGACAGAGGAAGAAAGAGGGAGATACCAGTGCAGTGTACGCTCAACGCGGACCCAGTAGGGACCGTTACTTCCAGCACAATGCTGCAGTAACAATTCCTGCTGAGTCTCATTCAGCACAACCGCAACAACAACAACAGCAGCAACAGCAACAAAGACAACAACCCTTTCAGCAGAGACAACAAAGGGCTGGTTATCAGATCCGAGGCAGAGCGCAGGATCGTCAATTTGATAGGCCTCCAGTGAGTTATGCTTTCTTGTTTAAGAAGCTGCAGGATTTGGGCCTTGTGCAGACCAGAACTCTGGCACCTTTGAGACCTGATCAAAGGCCAGCCAGTTATGATGAGAATGCTAAATGTGAATTCCACTCGGGTGCGCCCGGGCACAACATTGAGAACTGTAAAGCTTTTAAGCACACAGTTCAAGACCTGGTGGATTCCAAAGCCATTAATTTTGCGCCATCTCCCAATGTCAACGCAAATCCCATGCCTGCGCATGGTCAGAGGGGGGTGAATGCAATTTCTGAGGAAAGTCGAGTTGGGCTATTTGATGTTGATCAGCTGAAGACGCCTTTGGCCGAGGTCAAGAGGCAGTTGTTAAGAAATGGGGTTTACCCGGGCTGCGGGTTTGAGTGTGCTGAGTGCACTATTTCTGCAAATGGTTGTGAGCTTCTGAGGAAGCATGTCCAGGGGCTGATGGACGATGGGGAGATTGTGATCGAGAAGTCTGAAGGGAAGAAGGAGGAGGTCTCCACCATAACCATTTTCTATGACCCGGTTGATTTGTCTAACCTGGTGGAGGAGGCTCCAGTTACCATCACGGTACCTGGGCCGATTCCATACGACAAAGAGGATGCCGTGCCATGGCATTATGGGGGAGAGGTATATTGTAATGGTGAGAGGTTGGAAGAACAATCTGCTAGTGAAACCACCGTGCTAAAGGTGGATAATGCCGGTCCCAGCGGTTTCACTCGCAGTGGAAGGTTATTTGCTCCCGATGCTTTGAGGAGGGGGGAGGAAGAAAAAGATAAAAAGGAAAAGGCCGAGGCTTTAGCCAGGGCAAAGGGGAAGGCTGTGGCAGATAGCGGTAATACTCCTGTGATGACACCGGCGCCTGCGGGGTCGGATAACAAATTTGATGATGAGGCTGAAGAGTTTCTGAGAATCATCAAAAAGTCGGAGTATAAATTGGTGGATCACTTGCAGCAAACACCTTCTAAGATCTCGATTCTTTCACTGCTGTTGAGTTCTGAGGGTCATAGGGAGGCTTTATTGAAAATTCTGAAGAAAGCCTATGTGCCTCAGGAAATCACAATCAACCAATTGGAGACGGTCGTATCCAACGTGCATGCTAGCCATGGGTTGGGCTTTACTGATATGGATTTGACCGTAGATGGAAGGAACCATAATCGGGCGCTACACATTGCGATGGAATGCAAGGGAGCCGTGCTTTCGCATGTGCTGGTTGATACCGGTTCCTCTTTGAATGTGTTGCCTAAGAAGGCCCTGGCAAAGCTTAATTGTGATGGGCTGATTTTGACCCCGACTGATTTAATTGTGCGGGCTTTTGATGGGTCAAAGCGAGCCGTATTCGGGGAGGTGGAGTTACCAGTAAAGATTGGCCCGGAGGTGTTTAAGTCAACCTTCTATGTTATGGACATCCAACCAGCTTACAGTTGCTTGTTGGGTCGCCCATGGATTCATGCTGCGGGAGCAGTTACGTCGACTTTGCACCAAAAGCTGAAATATGTTTGGGGAGGCCAGGTCGTTACTGTTTGCGGAGAGGAGGACATCTTTGTCAGCCACCTGTCTTCTTTCAAATATGTTGAGATGGACGGCGAAATATGGGAGACGCCTAGCCAGTCATTTGAAACTGTTAAGGTGGAGAATGCCTTGTTCGCCAAGCAAGAGGAAGAGAAACCATCCATCGCTTCATACAAGCAGGCTGCTGAGGTGGTCAAGAGCGGTGAGGCTCCTGGTTGGGGCAAAATGATGGAGGTCCCTGAGAAGAAGGACCGTTTTGGGGTTGGATATCAACCAAGCCGAGGCTTGGGACGAGGAAGAGGGGGTCGTACGTCTGTAACTTTCACGAGTGCCGGAATGCTGGATCCGGACCACATCTGCATGATGGGTGAAGATATTGACAGCGACTGTGACATGGACCGATGGATAACGTCGTGCGAACCAGGGATGGAAATCCACAACTGGAAGGCCGAAGAAATCATCCGGGTCACTCTCCTCGAAGAGTAATATTTTTCTTGTTTCTTTCTTATTTGCATGCAAACCTTACGTGTTGCCCGACACGTAATGGTTCATTGTAAGGGCCACCTCATGTCATAATTTGCAAAATTCTGCATCATTAATAAAAGGATGTTTTTCAGTCAAAAGCGGTGTTCCCTGTTTTTCATTTATTTTTGCAGTTTAAAAAATAAAAACAAATAAAAATGGCAATGTTTTCATTTTTCCTTTTTTTAAATTTCTCACACCGGTTCTAAAGCAATGCATGAATCAACATTCATGCAGATGCGATTCTTCTCCGGATCTCATTGATAACAATCCTGTTACACCCTTGTATGACTTCGACAATCCGATCTATCTTGCTGAAGAAGAAGACGAAGAAGATTGTGAACTGCCAGGGGAATTAGCCAGGTTGTTAAAACAAGAGGAGAAGGTGATTCAGCCGCATGAAGAGCCGATCGAGGTTGTGAACTTGGGTACCGACGAGGTCAAAAGAGAGGTGAAAATCGGGGCTGCTTTGGAGGAAAGTGTTAAGAGCAGAATGGTTGCGTTGTTGAAAGAGTATGTCGACATCTTCGCCTGGTCTTATCAAGATATGCCAGGGTTGGATACCGATATTGTTGTGCACAAGCTACCGTTGAGAACAGATTGTCCTCCAGTGAAGCAGAAGTTGCGCAGAAC
Source organism: Lathyrus oleraceus (assembly GCF_024323335.1). Classification (NCBI taxonomy): domain Eukaryota; kingdom Viridiplantae; phylum Streptophyta; class Magnoliopsida; order Fabales; family Fabaceae; genus Lathyrus; species Lathyrus oleraceus. The sequence goes on along the minus strand of NC_066582.1, from coordinate 435,128,723 downwards.
TCGACCTGATATGGCGATGAAGATTAAGGAAGAAGTGCAGAAGCAGTGGGATGCTGGTTTCCTTGCTGTCACTAACTATCCGCCATGGGTCGCGAACATTGTGCCAGTCCCGAAGAAGGATGGGAAGGTGAGAATGTGTGTGGACTACCGGGATCTGAATAGAGCTAGTCCGAAAGATGATTTTCCACTACCTCACATTGACGTGTTGGTAGATAATACAGCTCAATTCTCGGTGTTTTCCTTCATGGATGGCTTTTCTGGCTATAATCAAATCAAAATGTCGCCAGATGATATGGAGAAAACAACGTTCATTACACCGTGGGGTACCTTTTGTTACAAGGTGATGCCATTCGGTCTCAAAAACGCCGGTGCTACTTATCAGAGAGCTATGGTGACTTTGTTTCATGATATGATTCATCATGAAATTGAATGCTATGTTGATGACATGATAGCAAAGTCCCAAACAGAAGAGGGGCATTTGGTTGATTTGGCTAAGTTGTTTGACCGGCTGAGACAATTCAGACTGAGGTTGAATCCGAATAAGTGCACGTTCGGAGTGCGGTCCGGTAAATTGCTGGGGTTCATTGTAAGTGAGAAAGGAATTGAGGTTGATCCTGCAAAAGTAAAAGCAATAAAAGAAATGCCTGAACCGAGAACAGAGAAGGAGGTTCGTGGTTTCTTAGGTAGATTGAACTACATTTCACGGTTCATATCTCACTTAACAGCCACGTGCGAACCGATATTCAAATTGTTGAGAAAAGATCAAACGGTTAGGTGGAATGATGATTGCCAAGCGGCGTTTGAAAAAATAAAAGAGTATTTGCAGGAGCCTCCGATTCTGATGCCTCCTGTGGAGGGAAGACCGTTAATTCTGTACCTGACAGTCCTCGAGGGGTCTATGGGGTGTGTATTGGGGCAGCATGACGAGTCTGGTCGAAAAGAGCATGCCATATACTACCTTAGCAAAAAGTTTACCGACTGTGAAACAAGATATTCACTGCTCGAGAAAACTTGCTGTGCTTTGGTCTGGGCTGCTCGCCGACTAAGGCAGTACATGTTGGTTCATACCACTTTATTGATTTCCAAGATGGATCCGATCAAGTACATTTTTGAGAAGCCAGCATTGACCGGGCGGGTTGCGAGGTGGCAAATGATTTTGACAGAATATGATATACAGTATACCTCTCAGAAAGCGATCAAGGGGAGTGTATTGTCTGATTACCTCGCCCAGCAACCCATTGATGATTATCAACCGATGAAGTTTGAATTCCCTGATGAGGACATCATGTTTCTCAAATCGAAAGATTGCGAGGAACCAATCCCGGAGGAGGGGCCTGACCCTGAATCCGAATGGATTCTGATGTTTGATGGGGCCGTTAACGTGAATGGAAGCGGTGTTGGTGCTGTTTTGGTTACGCCGAAAGGATCTCACATTCCTTTTGCTGCCCGGCTAACATTCGAATGTACCAACAACGTAGCTGAATATGAAGCTTGTATCTTGGGTATTGAAGAGGCGATTGATTTGAGGATCAAGAACCTTGTTATATATGGAGATTCAGCTCTAGTTGTGAATCAGGTTAACGGAAAATGGTATACGCATCAATCTCATTTGGTTCCGTATCGAGATTATACGAGGAGATTGTTGACGTTTTTCACCAAGGTGAAGATGCATCATGTGCCCAGAGAGGAGAATCCTTTGGCAGATGCTTTGGCTACTCTGGCTGCCTTGATTAAGGTGCAGAGGTGGAATCAGATCCCCAGTGTGGAGGTTGGACGTCTGGATAGACCGGCTTATGTGTTTGCTGTTGATGCAGCGCCTGATGATGAGAAGCCGTGGTATTATGATATCAAACGCTATCTTGAGACCCAAGAATATCCTGAGGGAGCATCAGAGAAAGATCGAAAGACTCTGCGGAGGTTGGCCATGGTATTCTACCTGAATAAGGATGGGGTTTTGTATAAGAGGAATTTCGATTGGGTCTTGCTCAGATGTGTGGATGATGCAGAAGCAAGCCAATTGATGAAAGAGGTTCATGAGGGATCGTTCGGTACCCATGCCAGTGGGAATGCGATGGTGAAGAAGCTGCTGAGAGCAGGTTATTACTGGATGACAATGGAGGCCCAATGTTTTAATTTCGTGCGGAAGTGCCATAAATGCCAGATTTATGCTGATAAGGTGCACGTGCCTCCAAATCCGTTGAGCTTGATGTCGTCTCCGTGGCCGTTTGCTATGTGGGGCATTGATATGATCGGGAAGATTGAGCCTACAGCTTCGAATGGGCACAGGTTCATATTAGTGGCTATTGATTACTTCACCAAGTGGGTAGAAGCAGCTTCTTATACGAATGTGACGAAGCAGGTTGTAGCCAGATTTCTTAAGAGAGACATCATTTGCCGATACGGGGTTCCCGAGAGAATCATTACTGATAATGGTTCTAATTTGAATAATAAGATGATGGCAGAGTTGTGCCGGGAATTCAAAATTGAGCATCACAATTCTTCTCCCTATCGTCCGAAGATGAATGGGGCGGTTGAGGCAGCCAACAAGAATATTAAGAAGATTGTGCAGAAAATGGTGGTAACCTACAAAGATTGGCATGAGATGTTGCCGTTTGCGTTGCATGGGTATCGAACGTCGGTACGTACATCTACTGGGGCAACTCCTTTCTCGTTGGTATATGGGATGGAGGCTGTGTTACCTGTTGAGGTTCAGATTCCCTCTTTAAGAGTCCTGATGGACGTGAAACTGCAAGAGGCTGAATGGGTAAGGACCCGATATGAAGAGTTGAGCCTGATAGAGGAAAAGAGGCTAGCAGCCATCTGTCACGGGCAGTTGTATCAGCAACGAATGAAGCGTGCTTTTGACAAGAAGGTGCGACCTCGGGTATATCACGTAGGTGATATGGTGCTGAAAAGGATCCTTCCTCCTCAAAACGATCGAAGGGGCAAGTGGACGCCGAATTATGAGGGTCCATTCGTGGTCAAGAAGGTTTTCTCTGGTGGAGCCTTGTTGTTGACGACCATGGATGGTGAGGATTTTCCATCCCCTGTGAATGCGGACGCAGTTAAAAAATACTTCGTATAAATTGACCCGCTGGACGAAAAGAACAAAATAGTCCAGGCAAAAATGGGCATCCCGGCGAACCAAAAACAGAAGAAAGGTTCGGGCAAAAATTAGGAATATAAAATGAAAAAATTGTACACCCGGCAAGTCGAAAACCTGAAAAGGCGACTTGGGCAAAAATGGGTATCCCGGTGGACTGAAAACCCGAAAGGGCGGTTCAGGCAAAAGAGGGATTGAAACGAACAACTGCGTCTAGCATGATCGTTTGCGCTTTGGGTTAAAGCATCATGGATAATACCCGGTAGGGATCAATCGGAATCGTTTTGTTCAGAAGGCAGAAAGCATGGAGAGTCTGAGGACATATGGGGTGTAACTGAGTTGGAACTCGATGAGATCACGGGTTTCACATTGCCATTAGGATAGATTTTTCCTTTTGTGCGCAATTACCTCTTTTCAGGAATTGCTTCCTTTGTATTGCTCAATTTGAGCCACACACTTTGCCGATCAATAAAATGCATATTCAGTCAAATAATTTTGTTTTTGTTTTTCATTACCGCTTTGATTGCAAAAACATCCAGATATTTTTGATAAAGAATCTTGCATTTTAAGACATACAGGTTCCTTCCAATGCATGTTTATAAGATTGAAAGCTTGAAATCTTATTTGGAAGGTTGAGTGACCCAAGTGTTGAAATCTTGACACGCCTGGGGCACGGTTTTATCTGACGATCTGTTTTGCAGGAACTGTTAGATATTTTCATTCACTTGCAGGTTGTGATGTGGAAGCATTGTAATAAATCCCCAGAGAGTTCGCTCAGGAACGAATGAATGAAAGAACGACGAAGTGACGTTGAGACGTACGACGATCCTTGATGATAATCAAGAAGACTCTTCAAAGTCGGAAGATTGGAAAGTATGTAATTCCCCGCAGAGCCCGATCAGGGGCAAAGCAAGTTAGAGAACGGTAGAGGACGACGAGAGACGTCCGATGACCCTTGAAATTAACCAAGAAGACTCTTCAAAGTCGGAAAATTGAAAAGAATGTATAACTCCCAGGAATACGCTTTCTCGTCGAGCGCGGCGCGACCTTGGGATACAAGATGATGGAGCAGAAAAGGTCCAGACGAGTCTGGAAATTCCCCAAAAGTGGAAAGCTGATGCGAGGCTGGAAGGTAGATACCGTGGTTCGACGAGTCGACGGGTGTTCTGTACCAACTTTTCTCATTTCCCGGCTAGGTCCCCAAGCAGAGTCATAGGACTAGCTTCCCAGCGGATTCCAATGTCTGTGGACTTCTCCAGCCGAGTCAGGATGGTTATTCCTGGCGGGTTTACGACGATGTTTCCTCAGCAGCCAGGCCAGAAGGTTGTTATCCCCGAGTGGAGCGGGTCTTTTTCAAAGAAATATATCTCCAGCAGTTCCCCGAGTGGAGCGGGTCTTTTTCAAAGAAATATATCTCCAGCAGTTCCCCGAGTGGAGCGGGTCTTTTTCAATGAAATATATCTCCAACAGTGTTCATCCTACCAGTAGATTGAACAAGTTCCCGTAGCAGACGGATTTCTGCATCCCCAGCTGAGTTGATTCTACCTATGGATTGCATGGGTTGTCCCCAGCGGAGTGGTATGCGGTTCCCTAGCAGGATCAGGATGGTTATCCCCAGCAGGTGATATATTGATGTTTCCCCAGTTGAGCCTGGAGGTTGCTATTCCCCTAGCAGGGCCTATGCGAGTATTTCCCCAGTGAAGTCGGCAAGTATCTGGGAGGGTTTCCCGAAGCGGAGTCAGGATTGATATCCCCAGCAGGTCAAAGACTGTTGTATCCCCACAGAGTGTTGGTGGTGCTTATCCCCAGCAGTTTCTCGAGTGGATTGGGTGCAAAGGAGGTTCTTCCCCAGCAAGGGTTGCCTTATTCCCCGCAGCAGCGTTATTCCCCAGCAGGGTGGAAATCCGAGTGGTGGCGAGTTCTCAGCAGAGTGTCTCGTATTCCCCAGAAGGGTCCCTTGAGGGGGATGTTTTGTTTTTTTATGCATTCATCATGAAAAAATAACATGGCATATTGCATAGAGAAATGAATAATCGCGTGGCATTTCCATGTTTATGGAGCATTACGCAGAAAAAATCAATCATGCATCATTGCAAGCATAAGCTAGTCTCAAGCCGTGGTTACCGTTTGAGAAGTGGTTCTTGCCAGACAGTGAAGGTGTTGCTCCGAGGAGTTTAGCCTCATGGTTTGACCAAAGGTATTTTCCCAGTAGTACGATACTGGGGGAGGTTTCTGTCGTGCGAGACAGATGGTGAAGGTGTTACTCTGAGGAGTCTAGCATCAGAACGGCAGAGCAGCAAGGTTCCCCAATAGTGCGATATTGGAGGAAATGTTTCCGTCGAGCAGAGATGGAGATGAAATCAAAGGACGTTTTGCGATCAGCGCAATTTTCGGGGTTCAAATGGAGAAAAGGAAATGTTGAGGCATTTTCTGGGGTTCAAATGGAGATGGAGTTGAAGATTTTATCCGGGATGAGGTCCTTAGGATTATCTTCTGGTCATATGTTGCCTTAGACTTTGGCTGAGGCCGATGGAGGTCGTTATAGGTGTCTTCTGAGGAAGAGGTACACATGCTACCTTCCTTTTGTGAAGGTTTACCCTCTGACATGTCGCCCTCAGAGTGGTTTGGTGTTATTTCCGACGTTGCCAGCGGAATTATCACGAGAATGGAGAAAAGGGGATGCTGAGGCATTTTCTGGGGTTCAAATGGAGAAAAGAAATGCTGAGGCATTTTCTGGGGTTCAAATGGAGAAATGAAATGCTGAGGCATGTTCTGGGGTTCAAATGGAGAAATGAAATGCTGAGGCATGTTCCGGGGTTTAAACGGAGAAAGGGAGATGTTGCGACATTTTCTGGAGAACGGGGTTCATTCTGGCGATCGAGAGTTATCGTCAGGCGACTGGGGTTCAAATTGGAGATCGGGGTTCATTATGTTGGCAAAAAGGAGTGCTGAGGCATTTTCCGGGGTTCAAATGCAGAGATCTGAGGATCGTTTGCGCAGAGAAAATTTTCGGGGTTCAAGAAAAGCAAAAGAAAAAGAAGAGTTGAGAATCCCGCGTGGATGTGTGGTGTTCAGGCCATGGTTATCCCTGTGTTACCATTTATTTCGGTATCCGGGTCGACGTTTTTCGAGATTGTTTCTTCGCCGATGCTGACAGGCGTTGTTAATTATCATCCCATCAGAGTGCAAATTGTTCGTCTGTTCTTGGTATTCAATCACTTTTCATCCTGATCATCCGAAAGCCGAGGCTATTTCGTATCGACAGGTTCACAGTGGATTGAATAGGGGCAGCTGTAACACCTCAAAATTTGCCCTCCTCTCTTGGGACTAGCATTAACATATTTGCATTTCATTTTAGGACATTAGGCATTTCATGTTGCATATCATGTGGTTACATTATGCAAGCCATCTTCCCAAGTCTTGATCAGAAGAGGAGGAAGTCAAGTGCAAGCTAGGGTTTTACTGATTGATCATTGGCCATCTGAGGATTGGGCTGTGAATTAGGGTTGCATGATTCCCAAGGGTATTGGTCCTCATGTTGATTGAAGTGGTACATCATCATCATCAGGGTTGGATGTCATCAAGTGGTTGAAGAAGATTCCTTGAGATTAGGGTTTTGACCACTGGTCAACCCTAATCAGCTGCATTGGGCCAATCAGGGCTGGATCAGGAGATGAGGTTTCTGATGGTTATGAGGTTCATTTTGTGATTATATGATGATTATTGAGGCTAGGGTGTCACCCTTGAGCCATTTCAGTTGAAGATTGGGGCTCAGATTGATCTGTGCATTGCCAGATTCATCTGTCAGATGAAAAAGTCAACTGTGGTCAACTGTACATGATCTGATGGATTTGGAGGTGGAAATGAGTTGGATACATTTCATTCATGTTGGAACAAGTGTTGAATGACATCTCAAAGCTTAAAACTGAAGAAAATCAAGTCAGGACAAAAACTGCCAAAAATAGCAAGTGACTTGTAATTGAAGTTTCCAAAAATGGAAAGTTTTGGACTTCAAAGCCACGTGTCCAAGGAAGCTTCAAATGAAAATTTGTCCAACATGAAAGTTGTAGATCTTGCTCTCACCTTTCCAAAAAGTCCAAGAACATGAATTTCTCATTTGTGGTTGGCAAGTTATGGATTGATCTAAGCACAAAAAAGTTGAATTTCAAAGTGGCATAACTCTTGATTCACAAGGCCAATTCATGTGGTTCTTTTTTTGAGCAAACTCCATTTGACATGTACTATCATAATCCATCATCACATTTCATGAAAACTCATCACATAAAAAGTCCATTTTTCAAGTGATTTAATTTTAAAAAGTGGAGGGAAAAAGTGATTTTGAGAAATATTCATGGTTTACACATAATTTCACTTGCATTGGCTTACAAACATCATTTGAAACTTGCCCCAAAACATATTTTTTGAGTAAATTTGAAGGAAAATTCATGCACTATTCACCATGCATTTTCATGCATAGGGTGAAAACTCAATTTGCCAAAACACTCCCTAATTCATTCATTTCATTAACATTTGGCTTAAGTGTGATTAGAGAGTGATTAGTAGAGCATATATATACTCTAATCATAACAGAATTGGGGAGGTTAATCATTTTTTCACCATTTTTGGATCTTGAAACTTTTTCCCTCCAAATTTTCTCTCAATCAAAACTTGAAAATTCTCCACATAGCATAGCATTTTTCTTCCATATTCTGGTTTATTGAGTGTAGTGGATGCAGAATCAAGCATTGGATCATCAAATTCGAGCAAAATTTGTGTACATTTCAAGCAAACTCATGAAGATGGAAGTGGAAAATTAATCAAGATCTAGTTCGTTTCAAGCTTCAATTCACACATAAAGCTTCAAGTTATCATCTCAGGAGTTGATTTGGATCATTCAAAGCCTTGGATCGTGCACATTTAGGGACTGCTCTTCAAGAGGTTCAGTTTTCGAATCTCTCAATTCTTAATTCCATTAACATGTTTAGATAGAGTTTTTCATGCTGATTAATCTGATATAAAATTCGTGTGAAATGGATAAAAAATGAATGAGTTATGCTTGCTTAAAGTTTGACATGTCAAAATGTTTTTGCTCGGATCTCTTAATCCATGGATTGTTAGGTTTAGATATTGATTGATCTGTAATCTACATTGAAAGAGCTTTCTGTTGATGTATGCATCTCAAAATTCTGGAAAATTTTCTGAACACAGCTCCGCCGTCTTCGCGAAGAAGATGGTGGAAACCACCGCTGGCCATACGCGTATCACTATGCGCCATACGCGTATCACTGTGCGTCATACGCGTATCACTATGCGCCATACGCGTATCACTGAGCCACCACTGGCCATACGCGTATCACTGTGCGCCATACGCGTATCACCTGCAGCATGTTTTCAAACTTAAAATCCATTTTATTTTTCCCTACAATTTCCATATGCATTGTTTTCCAAACTTCAAAAATTCATAAGTTCTTCATTTTTTGTCCAAATTTGATGAGACTTTTTGCATTATTCTCCTTGTGATGTGTAGTTTTTTATGGTGATTTTTAATATTTTTTTTCACGTGTAGAAAAATAAATTGCCTAGGGTTTTCTCATGTATGTCCATTTTTGATACATTTTGGTAATTGATCCATGAAATGCTCATATCATAAAATAAATTTGTGCCAATTTTTTGTGATGATTCCTGACTGGTTGATGGTCATTTATATGTAAATTTCATGAATTTTTGATACCTGGTTAGAGAGCAGCAAATTCTGGAACTTAGGTGTGACAATTTGTGTCACACCTCTTGATGTCAACTTGTTGAATTTAATTGGATGACCTATGCATGTTAGAATTGAATGAAATTTGGCATGGTGAATTGTTGATATGTTAGGATGTTGTATGAATTTTTGTAGGATTTTTCACTGTATTTTCAATTTAATCTTGATTTTTCATTTCTGGTTGTTGAAATTGCAAGCTCATGTGATACATGTTGGTAGATTGATTGGGAAATCCTCATATTGTATTGTATGGCCATGAAATTTGATATGCATGAACTAGACACATGTTAGGACCTCCCTGTTTTGGTCTCATCCATTTCTTTTTTGTTTTCAATGAGATAGGAATTTTTGAAGTGGATGTATGCATTGATGGTGTGAATTGGAGCATGAAATTGTGTCTGTTTTTGTTGATTTTCATTGACATGGTTCCATTTGCCCAATTAAGCTCAAATTTGACATGGTAGACCTTGATTGACCCCTGTTTAGGTGTAATTAATTTGAGAATTTTTGGATGTGTTTTGGTATGGATTTGAATGCAATACTTCTGTTTGTGTGTTTGATGCTTCATTTGACCTCATATGGATTGTTTTGTGCATGAATTGAACTTGATGGATGATATAAACATGAGACCAATGATGTTTGCTTGTGTTTGATGATAATTTGATGTTGGATGGTGGATACCTTGCTGTTTTAAGTTTTTTCTTGCTTTTGGACCCTAGGCTTGGCCTAGTGGTCTAGTTGCTAATATTTGCTTGATTTTTCAGGATCAAAAAAGCAATGTACATGGAGAATGATACAAGTTGATTTTAATTGATGTTGTGGATGTTTGTACACTAACATAACATTGTTTTGTAGGTATTGGAGTTTGGGTTTAAGCCTTGAGCTGGCCTTGTGTTGTGTATAGTTTGACTGTTTAACTGTTTGCTGTACAATTTGTCTGATTGAATACTGACTGAGTTTGATTGTTTCCAGGTACTTTAGTTGCTCAGTTCCTTGTGAACCATTGCTTTGCTTTGCTTAAGCAACTTGCATTTGAGGTATAACCTTCTTACTTCATGTAGTCTGGAGACCCGGCTGTTACCGGGCCGGGCAAATTGTCTGAAGTCCTCCTTAAGAGGCAATGCTTGTGTATGTTTATTTTTAAGCCCAAGCAGGAAAAGTCCTTCAAGTAAGGCAATTGGTGGAAGGTAGGGGCAAGCAACCTGTCCCCCACTATTCAGTTGAGTCTTCTCCTTGCTCCCATTACATGGTTGTAGCATTGAGATCAAAAGCCCAAGATCTGTTGTGTCAGAGTCATCGAGTATAGAAGGGTTCCCCTATTCTGGACCCATGCTCATTTGTCAGCTCTCCCTGGTTAGGGATATGAGCTGTGAGGTCTGATCCTCACTTCATCCTTTCATCTGCTTCACCTTAGCCTCGTAATGGCAAGGTTAAGAGCAAACACAGCCTGTACAGACGATTGCTTAGGCAGTCAAACCTGATTGATTGAGCCCCCTTGTTTGGCTATAGTGCGTGTTATGTGGATATCTGATTGACATGCTTGTTTGAGATACCTGTTCTCATTTGATGATATATGATTGTATGCTTGTGTGCTAGCTTCTTTCCTGGTTAGGTTAGTTTGCTTATGCAAGTAGGATAGAAAACCGAACTTAGGGTTAACTTTGCATGACAACATTAGGCTCGAGTCTCAGCTCCCTAGTGTCGTGTTTTTCCCTCTGTTTCTGGTTAGGAGAGAGTTTCTCCCCTTTCAGGGGAACTACATCGCCCTGATCCTCGTGCCAGACGAGGTATGTAGGCAGGTGGTCGTGCGAGACCACTCCGGGCAACCTTTTTTTCTTTTGTGTGTGTTTACTTGTTATCTGACTGTGTGTTTGGGTTCAGATGCCGACGTAAGCCCAGTGATTGGCAGTCGGGCTCCACGTTTGCCCTTTTGAGTGTGTTCTGGTTCGGATGCCGACGTAATTCCATCCAGTGGTTGTCGGGCTCCATGTTTGCCACCCTTGCATGTTTGTGTTGTTTTGTGTTGTTTGGCGTGCGTAAGCCGAACTACAGTGGCTCTGATTCTTGTTCCAGACAAGATATGTAGGCATAAGGTGCGACGCCTTATCGAGCCCGTTTCTCTTAACCCCACCTGCGTTCCCTGTGTGTGTGTGTGATGTTTAGCAACCTTTTCTTTATTCTAGGACGTGGATCCCGTCGAGTACGACGGACGTGAGGGGTGCTAATACCTTCCCCTTGCGTAACCGACTCCCGAACCTTTTCTCTCTGGTCGCGAGACCATGTCTTTCCAGGTTTCTCTGAGCGTTTCCTTTCCCTATCTTGGGATAAATAACGTTTAGTGGCGGCTCTGTGTGTGTCATACCCCAAAAATTACCCATCATTTTTCCTAAAAAAAAAAAAAAAAAAAAAAAAAAAGAAAGAGAATTTTTTTTTTAATTAATTAATTAATTAATTAATTAATTAATTAATTAATTAAAATAAATAAATAAATAAAATATAACAAATTATTTTGGACTTGGGTCTCCCTCAGTCCAAGCCCATTACCCACGAAATTAGTCTATAAATACTGAAGTTTCAGTAGGGGGAGTAAGACTTGGAGTTTACATTGGGAGATTCACTGGAGAAAGAAGGAAGAGAAGCAAAACACTCTGAGGTTTCCTTGGAACAAAACCTTGAGGAAAAAGAAAGAGAGAGAACAGAGAAGGACGGATAGAAACTTTGGCATAGGAACCCTGCCTACCCGGAGAATTCAGAGTAAAGAAACCCTGAAGGCAGCCCATCTGCACCGAAGCCATCGCCGTCCAATTCCCGCTGCCTAACTTATTCCGATACTACAAGTGGTCAATCCCTTCAACCTTGAATTGGCAAACAGGTTTGCGTATCTCTATTGTTTATACTTTCAATTGGCCATATCTACATATATAATGTATCATGATTAAATGTTGATATATAATTTGCTTTCGTATGGGAATCTAAATACGCCTGAATACCCTGAATGTTTGACCATGTTATTCCTGTGATAAAATGCCATAAAATTCAAAGTTCCTAACATGGGGTTGTTTTCAAATTCAAAATCCGTGGCCTTCGCTAGGCGAGGCAGAGGCGAACGAGACAGTACCTGATTCTTCTAGTCTGTTTTTTTTATGTTTTTATCATAGCCATGCATTATTCATCCTATCCTATTTATTGTTGTGATATTTCTCCGGTGTAATCTTCGATTGCACCCTGATTTGGTGTTCTGACATGTTTCTTTTTTTGAGTTTCGTAAAGGTTCACATATCCCAGGAAAAGGTTATTGGCTAGGTATTCCACTTTATTTGTGGGATACCCTTGTGGAGTTTCACCCTAAATTAATTTTTAATGTATTAATTTCTAATGTATTAATTTTTTAATATATTATTTTTAATAATTTTAATGTGGAGTTTCATCCTAATTATATAATTAATTGTAAAACTTTGCCTTTGAATAAGTGATCTTGGACCTCTCTTTGTTGCCTTACGATTACGATATTACGGTCATGTCCCGCGAACGTGGGGATACCCTTAGCAAAGACCCTTCGGTTAAATCATCATAAAATAAATTATAGTCCCTCGGATGTTGCCTTCGAATATACAACTTTGTCCCTCGATGACCCTCCGATGTTGCCTACGGTTAAAAGATGATAGTCCCTTCGAATGCTAAGATATCCTCGTAACTGTTGCCTTCAATGACCTATCGATGACCCTACGATGACCCTTAAACATCCAAAGGATAAAACTACTTATTTCTCAATAATAAGGACAGTTTTACCCTCATAAGGATAGGAAATGCTCATAAAGACCTTGGGTCGGTATAACTCTTAATTGTTGGCTCACAATCTAAAAACAATTTTCACACCTCACACCTTTCAAAATATCTTTAGAAAATCACCACTTGGTATACATTCATACTAGAATCATTACCGAGTTATATTTTTCTAAACAATTTCCAAAACTAAACGAGATAACTACTTTGTATATATTCATACAAGAATCATTACAAAGTTAAATTCTCTTTTCAAAACAATTTTTCTAAACAATTCACAAACACTTTTTTTTAGACAAAAATAATATAAGTGATCGAGCAATTAAGAGCCCATGGATAACCATGGATACAAAGGGTGCTAACACCTTCCCTTTGTATAATGTACCTCCCGAACCCAAAATCTAAATTAAGGTTTTTCCTGTTCTTTTCCACCTTTCCTTATTGGATAAAAGAAAAGTCGGTGGCGACTCTTGCTAACCGCGACATTGCGATTAAAACCACAAAAAAGTCCAGTTCACCGTATGACAGAACTGGCGACTCTGCTGGGGACCTTAAAAAGAGAGGTTACCTTAAAAACAAGATCACTTATTCAATTTGTCTGATTTATTTTTAAGGGATTGCTTGGGTATGTTATGCTTGAGTGAAAGATCCTACACCCGGATCTAGTGTACCTTAGGTAAGTAGCAAGAGATCATCGCGACTGTCCGGCGTATACTGGAATGGTCAAAATGATGGCTACGGTTAATGTGGCACTTTGGATGTCCTGATGTTCCTCATGTTAGTTGAGGAAATATTTGGCATTCGCGTGGTGTCATAAAAGCATTAACCAGACCTTTAGAACCCTAATTGACTCATCCTGGCCATTAGAAAGTAGTGAGATAACTGGCTTCGGTTCCGACTGGAGTTGGTTGAGACTCGATACTACACTCTTTGAGATTGGACTTTAGGGAAGCTTCGGTCAACCACTTGGTGTTGCACTGAAGTGGACTTAAGGAAAGGTCAATGATTTGAGATCCTTCTAGAACCCGGTTACTATTCTAAGACAGGTTGAACCAACCAAACTTCAGTGGGGAAGGTATTTACCTATGGAACTCACGCAAGCCTTAAAACCTAGGAATGATTGTTGTGTGACTTGCTTGTGCTTGTTATTTATCTAACAACATGACATCATAACAACATAACATCATAACATCATGGCATTGTACTAACCATTTCAAGGATTTAGGGATTTAACTCTGCTAAAAAAAAACAGAAAAAACAAAAACAAAAGCAAAAACAAAAGAGAAAAGAAAAAAAGCTCTTTTTGTTAGTTTATGCAAAGTTAAATCCCGAAAGTCCTTGAAAACATTTCATACATTGCATTGCATCGCATAACAGGTATTCTAAAGGATCAGTGTTCTCACGATTTTCCTATCAAACAGATTCCAGCAGATTCAAACAGATTGAACAATGGCTCTCGAACAAACTGTCAAAGATCTCCAGGCCCAGAATGCTCAATTCCAGGAAATGATGCTGAGCTTATCTAAGGGGCAGGAAGAACTGAAAGCTCTTTTGATGGAGAAGAAGAAGGACCAGAAACCTGTGGGTTACATCAACCCGGGGAGAAGGCTTAAGGGACAGGTTACAGGAGTCAAGATTAGAATTCCGAAGGATTCAGAAGAAGAGACCGAGAATGATTCGGAAGATGAGAATCCTAATCTCGTCAATTCTGAGGACGACGATGAAGATTATGAACATGAACAGTACTCTCCGAAGGATGATAAGTACAAGTTGCTGGAAGAACGTATGCTAGCTATGGAGGGGCAGAAAGTGCCCGGTCTGGATTTCGAAAACTTGGGTCTGGTCTCTGATGTGGTCATTCCCCGCAAATTCAAGGTTCCCATTTTCACTAAGTATGATGGTGCCTCTTGTCCTCAGATGCATCTAAGGGCTTATGTGAGAAAGATTCAGCCGCACACTACTGATAAGAAACTGTGGATCCATTTCTTCCAAGAGAGTCTGTCTGGCACACAGTTAGAGTGGTATTATCAGCTTGAGAGCTCTAACATCCGCACATGGACTGATTTAGCAACAGCTTTCTACAAGCACTACCAGTATAATTCTGAGTTAGCGCCTACTCGGCTACAGCTACAAAATATGACTATGGGCTCTAAAGAAAGTTTCAAAGAATATGCTCAAAAGTGGAGAGATTTGGCTGGCAGAGTTAAACCCCCTATGACTGATCGAGAGTTAGTGGACATGTTCATGGGTACACTGACTGGCCCATTCTACAGCCATCTACTGGGAAGTTCCTCGTCAGGTTTCACTGAACTTATCTTGACAGGTGAACGGGTTGAAAGCGGCATTCGAAGTGGAAAGATACAGGCAGCTACTTCTGCAAGCACCAAAAAGTCCTATCAGGGAAAGAATGAATCAAATGCTGTGTACAGTGAGAGGAAGCATAACAAGAAGAATCGTGACCATACTATTGGGGCAGTTACAATTGCCGCACCGCCATCTCAGAACTTCCAACACAGACAAGACAGGTCGAGAAGACAGTTTACCAAGATCAATATGACTTTAACCCAAGCACTGCAGAGTATGTTAAAGGCCAATTTGATTACCCTCAGAGGCCCTCCTGCAAATCCCAACACTACTTCTCCTCGTTATAATCCCAACGCCAGGTGTGCCTATCACTCCGATAGCCCCGGGCATGATACGAATGATTGCTGGTTGTTGAAGAACAAGATTCAGGATATGATCGACGCTGGAGAAATTGAATTTGATCCTCCGGCGACCCCCAATGTCATCACAGCACCTATGCCTAATCATGACCAGAATGTTAATGTTGTGGACGACAATTCTCACGTTATTGACGTTGCTGATTTAGCATCTCCTCTCCTGATCGTTAAGAAGAATTTATTGCAAGCTGGTTTATTTCCAGGTTGTGCTGAAGATTGCGATCTCTGTGTAATCCGACCCAATGATTGTTTGAAGTTGAAGAACGGCATTCAACGGCTGATGGATGATCGTACAATTCTATTTGAAAGAGTTCCTAAAGTGGACAACTCTATTGAAGAGGTATCTGTGATTGCTAGGTCCAAAGCTCCAGTGAAGATTACCGCTACTAGAGTGCCTGTGAAGATTACCGCTGAGCCCAAAGTGGCTCCCCTGATTATTACCGCACCTGGCCCCGTGCCATACTCCTCCAGCAAAGCTATTCCGTGGAACTATGGAGGCGACGTTTACATCCATGGCATAAAGCAAGTTGGTAGTTCTGCTAATCCTAATGATGTTGTGGGGACTAGTAAAGTTACTCGAAGTGGAAGGATCTACTCCCCAGAAATCTCACCTCCCGCTCCCGAAATTCGAGGAAAAAGACCAGTCAATCCTCCTCAGTCAGAGACATCGGTCGAAGTTACTTCTGAAGATGTTGCCAAACAGGAAATGGAAGAGATGCTGAAAATCATCCGTAAGAGCGATTTTGATGTAGTGGAACAATTGGGGCATACTCCGTCTAAAATCTCAATGTTGTCCTTGTTATTATCCTCTGAATCCCATGCCAATGCATTGATGAAATTCTTGAAGACCGCTCATGTGCCTCAAGAAACATCCGTCGATCAATTCGAACATTATGTTGCTAATTTGACTGTTGACAATGGCCTAGGCTTTTCCGATGCTGACCTGACGCCAGCAGGAAAGAATCACAATAAAGCTCTGCATATCTCCATCGAGTGTGAGGGGATCACCCTGGCTCACGTGTTGATCGACAACGGCTCTTCCTTGAATGTGCTCCCGAAAGCTGTACTCGATAAATTTGACTACAAAGGCATTGAACTGAAACCTAGTGATGTTGTGGTGCGTGCTTACGATGGTGCGAAGAGTGTTGTCTATGGTGAAGTGGTTCTCCCTATCAAGATAGGACCTCAAGTCTTCAACACTACCTTTCACGTGATGGACATTCGTCCCGCCTACTCCTGCTTGTTGGGGCGCCCTTGGATCCATGGGGCAGGTGCGGTAGCTTCGTCGCTTCATCAAAAGCTGAAGTATCCAATAGCAGGCATGGTTGTCACTGTATGTGGAGAAGAAGAGTATATTGTCAGTAGTGTGCAAGCCTTCAAATACGTCGAGATGGATGGTGAATTCTTTGAGACTCCTTCTCAGTCATTTGAAGTGGTTCCTCCACCCAGTCCTGTCCTTAAGCCAACTCCCCTTGTGCCCAAGGTTGTTCATCCTCCCCCTGTCATGATCTCTCTGAAAGATGCTCAAGCCGCGATTGAAAATGGTGATCGTGCTGGTTGGGGTCAACTGATCAATGTACCGTACAAGTCTGATAAAGCTGGCCTGGGGTTTAACTCTGGAAAGATAGTCAAAAATCAGATTAATGCTATGGAAGATGCTGATAGTGATTGCGACTTAGATAGCTGGATTTTCCCAACAATTGGTGACGGACTCAACAATTGGAAGACTGAAGACATTATCCCGATTTCCTTTAGTCAGGAGTAATTGTTATTGTTTATTCTAGAATTGCAAATTTTAATTTTCTTTTACAATCAAACTTCTTAAAGCATTGTGTCTATGCCCGAGGCACAATGGCTAATTTGTTAGGGGTTTGTCATTTTCATAAGCATATTCATATTCAATAGATCAATGGATTTTTTGCATTCAAATATTGCGCTCTTTATCTTTCCTGTCATTTTTCAAACAAGCTATGTTTCTTGCACACACTCACGTAACAATTTGCCGATCCATATCCACTCTGGATCCTGTTGGTAATGACTCTGCTACTGTTCATTATGACTTTGAAAATCCGATCTACCAAGCCGAGGATGGAAGCGAGGAAGATTGTGAAGTCCCTGGAGAACTTGCCCGACTACTGCGAGAAGAAAAGACTATACAGCCGCATGAGGAATCAATTGAAATTGTAAATCTGGGTACTGAAATAAACAAGAAAGAAGTCAGAGGTTTCTTAGGGCACTCGAATTACATTGCCCGATTCATTCCACACTTGACTGCTACCTGCAAACCCATCTTCAAATTACTGAGACAAAATCAAGAGATGGTATGGAATGATGAATGCCAAGAAGCTTATGACAAAATCAGGAAATATCGCCAAGAACCTCCAGTTCCGATGCCACCAGTTGAAGGAAGACCTTTAATTACGTATTTGACCGTGTTAGAAAATTCAATGAGGTGTGTTGGGGCAACATGACGAGTCTGGTCGAAAAGAGCATGCCATATACTGCCTTAGCAAAAGGTACCGACTGTGAAACAAGATACTCACAGCCCGAGAAAGCTTGCTGTGCTTTGGCCTGGGCTGCTCGCCGACTAAGACAGTATATGTTGAATCATACCACCTTATTGACTTCTAAGATGGATTCTATCAAATACCTATTTGAGAAACCTGCTGTCTCCTGAAAGAGTTATCACTGACAATGGTACTAATTTGAACAACAAGATGATTACTGAACTCTGCACGCAGTTCAAAATAAAACACCATAACTCTTC
This sequence comes from Lathyrus oleraceus, assembly GCF_024323335.1. Lineage (NCBI taxonomy): Eukaryota > Viridiplantae > Streptophyta > Magnoliopsida > Fabales > Fabaceae > Lathyrus > Lathyrus oleraceus. The sequence goes on along the minus strand of NC_066582.1, from coordinate 435,110,589 downwards.
TCCGTACCGGCCAAAAATGAACGGCGCCGTGGGGACTGCTAACAATATCAAGAAGGTCATGCAAGAAATGACAGTAACATACAAAGACTGGCATGAGATGTTACCCTTTACTCTTTACGGTTATCGCACTTCAGTGCGCACTACGACAGGGGCAACTCCGTTCTCTTTAGTCTATGGAATGGAAGCCATCTTACTAGTGGAAGTTCAGATTCCCTCTCTAAGAATCATGAAAGAGGCGGGCTTAGATGAAGATGAATGGATTCAGACTCGACTCGATCAGATAAATCTGATTGATGAGAAGAGACTTGCGGCTGTTTGTCATGGGCAGATATATCAGAAATGCATGACCCAGGCATTTAACAAAAGAGTTAAGAGACAGGTGTACCAACTTGGCGACTTGGTGATCAAGCGTATCATTCTACCACAAGGTGATCCCAGAGGCAAATGGACTCCCACATACGAAGGGCCATTTGTGGTTAAGAAGGTATTCTCTGGTGAAGCCATGATACTCGCTACTATGGATGGTGAAGACTTCCCACATCCCGTGAACGCGGACATAGTTAATACTACGCATAAAAGAGACCCGCTAGATCGACGTATCTAGGCAAAAGTAAGGGCATCCCGGCGAACCAAAAGGGTTCGGGCAAAAATTAGGGATATATAAAAAAAAATGTACACCCGGCAAGTCGAAAACCTGAAAAGGCGGCTTGGGCAAAAAAGGGTATCCTGGTGGACTGAAAACCTGAAAAGGCGGTCCAGGCAAAAATTAGGGATTAAAGCGTATGACTATGTCCCGTTCTCAGTCAACTTTCATCCAAGTTCGAGGGACTGACCAAGCCAATCACTTCTATCCGACAGCAAGGGATGAGATGCTCGAAGACATAATGACAGTAGTAGGCTTAAAATCAATAGGACTTCTTCCACATAGCTTTCTCTTTGTTTTCGACAATTTCCTCTTACTAGGATTTCTGTCTCCTTGTACACAAATTGCCTGTTTATAGGCCTCCTTTCAAAATCAATACAACCCTCTTTCAAAAAAAAGATGCTTTTGTTTTTACTTTTCTGTTTTGGTTGCGTAAATGTCCATTGATTTAATTTGAATTAATATGTGCATTTGAATATGATAAATGTTTACCAAAATATATGCGTAGAATAGCAATAGCAATTACTACCCGACTTCAGGATCGAGGAGAAGGTCTAACCATGCTTCCAATGAATCCGCTACCAATTCTATTCCCCCAGCAAGTCTGTTATTCCTCAGAAGAAATTAGCAGTATTCCCCGGCACAGCCAGTTACTCCCCAACAGAGGTTGGCGTCACCAGACAGATTGATCATCTCATCCATCCCCAGCCAGGCTCTGTTGAATATTTCCACCATCAGACAGAAATCAAGCATCCCCAACCGAGAAAGGGTCATCGACACAAATGTCTCAAATCAGTAGATGGGGATTTATTTTCCCCAGTAGAGTCCCCAAGCAGAACTTCTCATACGCATAACTCATTCATTACATCCTTTCACAGCATACGCATGCATACAACATTCACATTTATTTTAGCATAACACGAAACATCTCATGCATCATGACATAGCATGAAGCTAACTTTTTCTTTGCAGGTTAATTATCCTCCTGATATAGTCAAAGTAGAAGGTTCATTCAGACAGACACCTTTATCAATCACATTCAAGATTCAGATACATATTTCAAATACAGTTCATGGGAACATTCATTCTGACAACACTTCGATATCCTCCTAACGATGGCATCTCTAAGCCCATCCCAGACATTTATTGCAAGTACAACATATACAGGTTATCAGATACAGCCTAACGTACGGTTCATTCTGATCCAGCCCAACATATGACTTCTTCAGCAACTCCAATGCGGTCTAACGTACGACCCATTTGGACCTTCAAATCCTCAGATGCTGCCTAGCGTACGGTACATTCAGGGGTGTAGTCTAGCGTACGACTACTTTCTTTTTCAGATGCAGCCTAACGGACGGCTCATTCTACAACTCGGATACGATCTAACGTACGATCCATTCTGAGCTTCAACAACCCCAACGCGGTCTAACGTACGACCCGTTTGGATCTTACAACCCTCAGATGCTACCTAACGTACGGTACATTTCTGAAGTGTAGTCTGGCGTACGACTACCGCTTTCATCATCAGATGCGGCCTAACAGACGACTCATTCTGCGACGGTCTAACGTACGACCCGTTCAGATGTCCATCCCCTCAGATGCTACCTAACATACGGTACATTTCTGAAGTGTAGTCTAACGTACGACTACCCCTTTCATCATCAGATCCTACCTAACATACGGTACATTTCTGAAGTGTAGTCTAACGTACGACTACCCCTTTCGTCATCAGATTCAGCCTAACGTACGACTCATTCTGCAACTCAGATACGATCTAGCGTATGGTCCATTCTGATCCTTTATCCCCAACAGCATATGACACACTCCGACTCCCCAGCGAAGTCGGCAGCCTAATGGATGACTCATTATACGGTCTAACGTACGACCCAGTGTGGCACCCATGTCTTCAAATTGGCCTAATATACGGCGCGATCTGAAGCTTTCGTCATCAAACCTCCCGGATGGCATCTTTAAGCCCATCTCCATCAAGACCAACTGTCGATTCTCAAGTGCAAATTTTTGGGGCATTCTAGTGTTCAATAATCTTCCACCTCCAGACCACGAATGGCATACACGCCATCCTAACTCTCTCGGTTCAAGAATATTGAACAGGGGCAGCTGTCATACCCCAAAAATTACCCATCATTTTTCCTAAAAAAAAAAAAAAAAAAAAAAAAAAGAAAGAGAATTTTTTTTTTAATTAATTAATTAATTAATTAATTAATTAATTAATTAATTAAAATAAATAAATAAATAAAATATAACAAATTATTTTGGACTTGGGTCTCCCTCAGTCCAAGCCCATTACCCACGAAATTAGTCTATAAATACTGAAGTTTCAGTAGGGGGAGTAAGACTTGGAGTTTACATTGGGAGATTCACTGGAGAAAGAAGGAAGAGAAGCAAAACACTCTGAGGTTTCCTTGGAACAAAACCTTGAGGAAAAAGAAAGAGAGAGAACAGAGAAGGACGGATAGAAACTTTGGCATAGGAACCCTGCCTACCCGGAGAATTCAGAGTAAAGAAACCCTGAAGGCAGCCCATCTGCACCGAAGCCATCGCCGTCCAATTCCCGCTGCCTAACTTATTCCGATACTACAAGTGGTCAATCCCTTCAACCTTGAATTGGCAAACAGGTTTGCGTATCTCTATTGTTTATACTTTCAATTGGCCATATCTACATATATAATGTATCATGATTAAATGTTGATATATAATTTGCTTTCGTATGGGAATCTAAATACGCCTGAATACCCTGAATGTTTGACCATGTTATTCCTGTGATAAAATGCCATAAAATTCAAAGTTCCTAACATGGGGTTGTTTTCAAATTCAAAATCCGTGGCCTTCGCTAGGCGAGGCAGAGGCGAACGAGACAGTACCTGATTCTTCTAGTCTGTTTTTTTTATGTTTTTATCATAGCCATGCATTATTCATCCTATCCTATTTATTGTTGTGATATTTCTCCGGTGTAATCTTCGATTGCACCCTGATTTGGTGTTCTGACATGTTTCTTTTTTTGAGTTTCGTAAAGGTTCACATATCCCAGGAAAAGGTTATTGGCTAGGTATTCCACTTTATTTGTGGGATACCCTTGTGGAGTTTCACCCTAAATTAATTTTTAATGTATTAATTTCTAATGTATTAATTTTTTAATATATTATTTTTAATAATTTTAATGTGGAGTTTCATCCTAATTATATAATTAATTGTAAAACTTTGCCTTTGAATAAGTGATCTTGGACCTCTCTTTGTTGCCTTACGATTACGATATTACGGTCATGTCCCGCGAACGTGGGGATACCCTTAGCAAAGACCCTTCGGTTAAATCATCATAAAATAAATTATAGTCCCTCGGATGTTGCCTTCGAATATACAACTTTGTCCCTCGATGACCCTCCGATGTTGCCTACGGTTAAAAGATGATAGTCCCTTCGAATGCTAAGATATCCTCGTAACTGTTGCCTTCAATGACCTATCGATGACCCTACGATGACCCTTAAACATCCAAAGGATAAAACTACTTATTTCTCAATAATAAGGACAGTTTTACCCTCATAAGGATAGGAAATGCTCATAAAGACCTTGGGTCGGTATAACTCTTAATTGTTGGCTCACAATCTAAAAACAATTTTCACACCTCACACCTTTCAAAATATCTTTAGAAAATCACCACTTGGTATACATTCATACTAGAATCATTACCGAGTTATATTTTTCTAAACAATTTCCAAAACTAAACGAGATAACTACTTTGTATATATTCATACAAGAATCATTACAAAGTTAAATTCTCTTTTCAAAACAATTTTTCTAAACAATTCACAAACACTTTTTTTTAGACAAAAATAATATAAGTGATCGAGCAATTAAGAGCCCATGGATAACCATGGATACAAAGGGTGTTAACACCTTCCCTTTGTATAATGTACCTCCCGAACCCAAAATCTAAATTAAGGTTTTTCCTGTTCTTTTCCACCTTTCCTTATTGGATAAAAGAAAAGTCGGTGGCGACTCTTGCTAACCGCGACATTGCGATTAAAACCACAAAAAAGTCCAGTTCACCGTATGACAGTGTGTTTTTATTTTTAGGCTCGCCGGTTGATTTTTCGCAGGATGCGACAACTAGTTGATTCCCTTAAGCGAGACACTAGTTAAGTCCCTCAAGCAAGAGGTGGGCCTCACATGTGCGGGCGAGTCTTGACACGTTTACAAGTGTCCAAACCGTGAATCATACGTCAGTTGAGAAATCCCAAAACGTTTATTGGAAGAAGAAGCATGTGAGGAATTTAATGCCATAAATGATGATTTAACCTTGGGAGACCTGTCGCTACGCGAAAAATACAGAGTCAAGATCAGATTTTATTTATTTCAAAGGAAAGGTAAAATATCGAGAAAACCCCAAAAGAATGGTCTTCGCAACATGAGTGGATTCAAAAGTCGGTTATGCAAGGGGAAGATACTAACACCCCTCACATGCATCGTACTCGATGGGAAGCATCTAGATTTTCTTTCGCTTGAATGTGTGTCATTATCTAAAAGTTTATTTTCTAAAGGTTTATGGAGTAGAAGTGAGTTTTTTATTAGTGTGTTCGCCTGATTCGGGCCCTCGTGCCTACGTATGCTCACTTGTTAAAGTGAGAAATCATACCCCGTAGTTCGTGGTAAAAAATGCTTGTTTGTTGGTTGTTTTTACCTTGAAAAAAGGATTTCTAAATGATGCCCTAAGGTGCAAAATATAGCTTGATGAATTAATGTTGTTTTTAGCTTTTTTGTGAAAAGGTGGTTGATTTGGATTGTATGACTACACGGAGTGCACAATCCTAATCATATTTTATTACTTTTTGAATTTTATTTGAGAAAAGGATGCTTGATGTTGGATCAAGGGTTTGTTTTATTGTTTTGAAATGATGACGATCCTAACTCCTAAGGTTGGTTAACAAGCAACAACAAACAAACGAAAGCGAGGAAAAAAGTACACCAAAGTGGGGAGAGGGATACATGAAAAATACAAGGGAATAATACAAGAAATAAAGGGTCTTGTTGTAAGGTAGCCCAAGAGAAAGCCTTATGTGTGCCTTGTGTCCTAAGCTAACAAATGAATAATATAATCAACATGTCTCCCTAGGGTAGTGCCATGAGTGAAATTCATTCTTGCAATAAAAGATTACAAGTCCAAAGAAACTTCAAATTATGTGTAGGTCAATCATAGTAGTCCAAGTCCATACAAGGGTTCTAACAAGTCCTCTAAGTCCATTGTTAAATCCCAAAGATTATTCTTTTTGGTCTTTTCCATTTTTATCATGTTTTTGTTCTTTTTCTTATTAGATAACAAGATGAAGTAATACCAAGGATGTGTAAAGATAAGGTAAAGTGATAATGATGGTGAATGATAGGTTGCAAGAATTTAAATGACATGGAATTAACTTACAATAAAATAGAAGTTAGAAGTTAGCATTGCATAATGTAAAGGTTAGAAGTTAGGTTAAAATAACAATCACTTGAGGATTATCTATCAACAAATCAAAGGATCCGAACGTATGTTTCTCCAAGGGATAACCTATCATCAACTCAAAGTGCCAAGAATGATCAATTGATCACTTATCAATAAGTTTGAATTGAAGAAGATTGAATCAACCGAAGGATATTCATCTATGGATGATTTGAGATGATGATGTTCATATTCTTTGGAATAAAAAGAATTATAGAGTTAGTAGTTATAGGTTAATTTGTATTGGAGAAATTAAGGTGCAAACAATATTCAAGTTATAATACTAACAAGGTAAAATTAAAATAAAATCAACATGAAAATAAATACCAAAATTTAAATTAATGCTAAAAAGATAAATAGAAAAAATAAAAGGTGAAAATAAAGTCAAGACAAAATGAAATAAATGGATTAAAATCAAATTATAATGGCAAAAATAAAATGGCAAAAATAATAAAAATGAAAATAATAAGATGAAAATAAAATCAAGTAGTATAAAATAAAATCAGACGTGTGTGGTGATTGAATTAAAAAAGAAATTAAAATAAAACAATTAAAATAAACAAGAAAAAATGATAAAAAATAATAAGAGGATGAGGTGCGAACTGAAATTTGGGGGTCCAAATAGCATTGCAAGCCCATGGCTAAGGCCCATTACCAAAGTCAATGTTTGACTAAAAACAAGGAAGAATTCGCATCTCATCAGATCCATTGGATATGATCCAAAGGTTCACACGTGTTGCATAATGGACTCATCATAACCACTAGATCTGATTACTAAAATAAGTAATTTATATGGATGGACCAAATATAGAGAGAACACGTGGTGCAAGTCAAACATGACCTCATTAAGTCCAATCATCCAAGTCACACTAAATAGCCAATTAGAGTATGACAGATGGAAATTAAATGTTGGTTAATTTGAATAAAAACGAAAAAAAAAGGAGGAGAAACTCGTGAAGAGCTTCATAATCAACCTCCAGATTTCAAAAATCTACATCCTGCAACTCATGATTTCAGGTGAAATTGAACATGAATTCCACTTTGTCTTCACTCATCTTTGCAGGCTTCATGTTCAAAATCCATTGATTGGCTCTGAACATGGAGAATTTGAGCTCATAACAGATGAACACCCAACCCTAATTTAAAAATTAAATCACGATGAAGCAGTAATATATGATCAAAGGTTAAGGGAAACATTTAGCATACAACCATGAGTAGACTGGTAACCAATTTGAATTGAATTGAGCATGTTTTCTACCTTGCCAGAAAATTGTTCAAATGCAGATTTCGGTGAATGCACAGGGCTCTGATATAGCTGTGTTAGTTATGGATTTTGATCCCTTTAGATTTAGTGATGCTCAAGGAAGGTGTCTGGATGCATGGAGTGAGCTGCAAGTGGATGAATCAAGTTGACCGTATGCTCTGTTTTGGTGAAGGTAAGTTGTGATTTCTGCAGCATTTTGAGGGCTCTCAAGCTTGGAAAAATGGTGCAACTCGATCCTCTATTTATAGGGGAGGTGATGGGAATGATTTTTGATGAATTAAGGTGGAATCCGGGTGATCCAAATCTGAGCACGTGCTTGAAATGTGAAGGATTGATGAGCTGAAAAATGATCAAATGCATTCCAAAATGCATGCAAATCATTCAGCAATGATGTGGCAATCATTTGGTTTCTAGAAGCCTTCTTAATTTTGTCTTTTTGTGGCATTTTTTATTGGTCTGTATCCATGTATTTTTGTATTTCATTGGCATTTGCTCGGGTTTTGTTGCACATGGCCACACACTATGCACCTGATTTTCAACTGGACTGGGCATGCTATTCGTTGCTCTTTGCACAGTTGTTGATCTTGATCAACCACACTTGCATTTGATGGCTTGGCATGGTACTTCAATGGCTTTCCCGAGCTTGTATCTTCATGGACATATTGATGATGTTGCTACTATTTAGATGCTTGGAAGCTCAATTCCAGCGATGCCTCTCATGGATGATAATGACATTACAACTATTATGATATTTGGGCATCAATGAACCCGAGCTACACACCTTTGAATTCCACCATGCTTTGCTTGATGACTTTTCTTGGTGACTGTAGCACCTCAAATTTGCACCCCCCATTCATTCATTCATTTCATTCTTAGGTCATTGACATTACATTACCATTGCATATTGCATTGCATCTTATCAGTCAACTAGATTGGCATCAAGAGGATTCATCTGTGCAAGAGACCAAGCATTTCATTGAGTGGAAGGCCACATGAGTGTTCTAGAGAGCTTGTGTGAACCCAAGGATCATTTTGAAGCAACTTGACCAAGTGTTAGAGGCTCAAAGTCATCAGTACATGTCCAAGTCATCAGAGGCCCATGAAAGTCAACAGAAAGTCAACTGAGGGCTAGGAGGTGGAGAAATGGTTTGAGATACTTCAATCATGTCCAAAAGAGGTTTATTCTTTATGTCAAACACTTATCTTGAAAGATTTGAAGTCAGATCAAAAGTTTCCAAAAATGGAAAATGACCTGTAATTTCAAGTTTCCAAAAATGGCAAGTTTTTGGACCAACTTCAACTTAACTTTCCAACATCAAATAAGCTTCAAATGAAATTTTGTCCAACATGAAAGTTGAAGATCTTTCTCTCCCATTTCCAAAACATCCAAGATCATGAATTTATGATGAATGGTTAAGGAGTTATGATCAAATCATTGAAAAGGGTGCATGAAAATTCAAATGGCCATATCTTTTGAACCAAGACTCCAATTTGAGTGGCTCTTCTTGCGTTGTTCTCCTCATGACTCATACTTTCCAAATACATCATGACATTGCATGAAATTTACTCATACAACCATGTGCTCATGCATGCTATTTTTGAAGGAAAATTGCTAAAATCAAAATTGGTTGATCATGTGAATATATTTCCAATTCCAATGTGTGCATGGGTTGATTGTGAGTGAATTTGGGCCTTTATTATGTACTGTTCACGTAGCCATTCCATGCATGGGGTGAAAATGATAATTTGTGCATACACCTTGTATTTTCATAATCTCATTTAGCTTTGGCCTAATCATGATTTCAGATTAATTAGCAGGGCATATATAAACTTAATTGTAACTGCATTGGTCATTACAACAAGTTTCAGATCTAGAAATCCATCTTCACTCTCAAAATTTCTCTTCATTGATTTTCAAAAATTCCACGCATAAACCCTCATTTTCTTGCATAATCATGAACATGGAGTGGTGTTGAGGAAGATTCAACATGTGTTTGGTGAATTTCTGCTCAAATTCGTGCATACCACAAGCTTGAAGGTGATAATGGAAATTCAAAATTGAGCTGGATTCAAGGGGAATCAAGCATCCATACATACACAAAGCTTCATATTAGAGTTGATAGAGTGGATCTGGGCGTGACTGAGGACCTGAACCTGCTGTTTTAGCCAACTGTTCTTCAAGAAGGTGAAATTTCGAATCTCACTATTCTCTATTTCATTGCCATAGTTGTGTAGGTCTTCTCTCCCTGATCACGCTGATATAAATTTCATTAAATTTGGATGCATATTGAGTGAGTTATGAGTGATGGAAGTTTACATGTCAAAAATGTTTGTGATCGATTTGCACAATATAGGATGTTTTAGAACAAATTGATGATGGATCTATGATGTACATTGCATGAGGATTCAAATGATGTATTCATTTTAAGTTTCTGGAAAAAAATTTGTTGGAGGTGTACTGTTCATCATCATCTTCGTGAGGAAGATGAAGATCTTCATCTTAGCGACGGCTTAGTGACGGCTTAGCGTCCAACCTGGTTCGCTAGGGTTTTCCAGGTAAAACATCGTCGTTTTACTCAGCGAAGTTGCCTTCGCTTCGATCCCGCCCGGCCACGCTTTTCAAATTAATTCCAACTTTAGTTTTTCCCTCCATTATTTTGTACATGATCATTTTTTTATTCATTTTTTTAGCCAACTTTAAAAAATCATATCTCATTGAATATTAATCCAAATAATCCCCAATTTTTTGCCAAATGATCCTTGTGATGTCTAGTTTTTTTTGATGCAAAATTCTGAAATTGTGCATGGCTGAATTTTTAAATTGTGCTAGGATGATTGAACATGTGTACATTTGTGACCTTGCCTTTCTCTTTCTATTGTGAAATGCTTGATATTGATCCAAATGCCATGAAATTTTGCATGGTTGTTACCAACATGTTAATGGATGTTTGAGGCTTGATTGTGCATTTTTCTCATTTACCATTTCTGTTTTATGCATGTGTTTGTATGGTGTGACAATTTGTGTCACACAATTGGATGATCAACTTGTGAAATTTTATTTCCATATCAAATGAACTTTGTTGATTATGATTTTTGGTATGTTGATTCTATTGGACATGTTGTATGCACATGATTTTTTCCAGAATCATTTGAATCATTTATGTTTTGATTTGGAATTTTCATTCTCAATGTCCAAATGTATGCTTTGAGATTGCCTTTGTCTTCTCTTGCACATGAAATGAACATGCTTGATGATTTTGGCTTGGTCCTTTTTAGGACATGTTAATATGTGTTTGAAGTGGCATGGTGTTGAATATTAGCTCCTGTTTTGAATTTTATCTTCACCTTTGACCTTAGGCTTTGACCTAATGGTTTGGACTTACATTTTGAGTTGTGCATTTCAGGTGCAAGCAATAAGTCTTGATGGTTGATGTTGATCTCATAAATTGAGATGCAAAATGATGTGCTTCACTAACATTTGTTACGTTGTAGGTGCCTTAGAGAGGAATTCACTTGATTGTTTGCCACTTGTTGGCTTGACTTGTTGTGTATAATAGTTGTCTGACTGTTGTTGTCTGTTGACTATTTGTCTGAGTACCATACTGATTGGTTGGCTGTTTTCACAGGTACTTTAGTAGCTTTAACTCATTGCTTGAGTTGCTTAGCTTTGCTTGTGGTTGGCATACCACTTAGGTAAATTCCTACTCTTCATGTAGTCTGGAAGACCTGTCATGTTATGTGGGCAGACACCTGTCTGAAGCCCTCCTTAAGAGGCAATGTTTGTGCTTGTTTATCTTTGTGCCTTGTGTCATACCCCAATTTTGTCCGGGCATATTTAAATTTTTGTAAACCTGACTTTATTTTTTAATTTGCATCATATACATACCATGACATACATTGCATCACGAATAACACCTGAAATGTCAGTCAGAATGAATTTATTTGAGAATACAGAAAAATCGGTTGAATTGTCAAAATTTGAGGAAATACTGTATTTTTAATAAGTATGTTTTGTCTTGACAATTTTAGTGTGACCAGTTCCTTTTTTTACTCGATTTCTATTTTTTAATTGGTCAAATATTTAAATTTTAGTTAGTTTTAAATATTAGCTATTTTAATTAAATGTTAGTTGATTTTTTTAGTTACTTAATTAAGTTAGTTAGTTCTTTTAAAATATTAATTAGTTTTTAGTTAGTTTTTACTTTATTGTATTATTTAAATTAAAATAATTAGTTAGTTTTTTTAAAAAAAAATATATTAGTTAGCTTTTTTAATATTAATTTCTAAATAGTAATTAGTTTTTTATTAGTTAATTTCTAAATAGTAGTTAGTTTAAAAGTTATTAGTTAGTTTTTAAAAAAAAAATGATATTTAGAGTCTTAAGATATTAATTAGTTTTTTAGGATTTGTAATAATAATTGTGTATATATTATACATTGGATTCCCTGTACAGAAAAAACAAAAAAAATAAATAATAAAATAAATTCAAATTCCCCACTTATCACTCTCTGAATCCACTCACATTCCACTAACTCCCCCACTACTAACAAACTCCAACGTCTCTCTCCCTCTTCATAAAAAACGACAAAAAAAGAAAAAAGATAAAAGACCCTTCTCTCTCAGAATTGACGATTCACTGGGCCTCTCTCACGATTACCTCTCTCATTCTCACAAATCTCTCCACACTCTCAAAAACCCTAAAACTATTCATCATCTCCCAAATCCAGCCGCCGCCTACCAAACCCTCATTCCGAATCCCTCTTCATCGCTCACCCTCGGCGCTCCACCAACAACCAAACCTCGCCGCCGCCTAATATACGAGACCCATTCCTCCTTCAAAATCCATACGCAACCTTCCATCTCACCCGCGAAACCCTCTTACCTTCGTCTTCCTCCATCCACCCAAAACCGCTTCGAATCACCACCACCATCGAACCTTTACAAAACCCCCAAACCCATTTCGCACTACCATTCCTGTCAAAAAAATTTATTCTTGTTTAAACTGATATGTTGGGAATATGTTGCTGTTGTAATTTGTTGTTTTTCAGGGAAAAGTTTGAAGATTTAGAGCCATGGGTATGTTAGATAGAGGATCGATTTCAAAGTGATTGCTGTTGTTACCCTGTGATTCTGCTACGAACCACTCACTTCTCCGTCGCCGCTTCAATCGCTCTCAACATCGTCATCAAAACCGCATCTGCCGTCCTCCAACAACAACAGCATGACGACGGTAACACTTCGAAATGTCTTTTCCTCTCTTGTACACCACTGTGTTGCTTTGGTGAAACGAATACTATGGGGAATTCGCTCGGGTTCATTAAAAAGAATAGGGGATTGCTATTATATTTTTAATGATGCTGTTTTTTTAATTTCTCATCTCTTGAAAGATTGGATTTTGAAATTGAGTTGCTCAATGCCTGGTTTGCTGTTATATGATTCTGCTGCAGGTTGAAAATTTGTTTGTTTAGCTTTACTTTTTTTTGATATTGTAGAAATAATTGCTGGCTGTTGTTGACTTGTAGTTTGAAGCTTTATTTTTGACAGGCTTATTCTAATTTTTGGTTTGATTAATTTCTGTACAAATTGAGTAAGAAAAAACAGGAAACATTAATCCCAACTTTACAACTATGTTATGGTTGTTGTAGTTAAGCTATCATCCAATGGTTCACGATTTTTATGTTTATGATTATTGAATTTATTGTTCAAATTTGGGTTGAAATTGTGTTGTTGTGGTTGGTTATGCTGTGATTAAGTTCTGTAAGGAAAAATGGTTTGCTAGCTAATTCTTTCTTTAATTTCATGGCCTTTAAGTTCGGCCAAGTTATGATGATTAATATTTCGGTTGTTTAGATGTATGCTTTTTTGCTTTACTATGAACATTTCATCATGATTCTCACTTCAGCAACATTAAGCGGTCGTAAGATTTGTAAAGTATGTAAATAATCTGTTTGGTTCTCAATTGGATTTCATTTAGTTAACTTAATTATTTAAATTACTTAAATAATTTCAATAATTAATTTTAATTAATTTAATTAATCAATTTAATCAAATCTTAATAAGTTTATTTTGCCAAAAAAGTTGGATTAATTTCTTCCACTTTCACAAACTTCATATTCAAAAAACTATTTCATTTAATCGCCATTTCACAATCATTATCACTTCCAATTTCATTTCATCATCCAACACAAGCCAACCTTCTTTTTTCAAAATAAACACAAACTCAAATCATTTTCTCCAAACCATTCAATTTCAAAATCATTTTCTATTAAACAAAAAAACTTGGGATGAAAAGGAAATAGGAAGCGTACGCTTCACTATTTCTCAAGAACTCGAATAATTGGCGTACGCCATATTGCGCGAGTTTTTGTCATCCGATTAAAAATAATTCCACCTTTTCAAATCATTTCTAAAAAACTTCAACCTTCACTTCAAATTATACCACTCAAACCACTTTCTCTAAATTAAATCTAATTTTCAAATTCAAATCATTTTCTAAAGAATTTTCCAAACATAAACTTAGAATGAAAAGGAGATAGGAGGCGTACGCCTTACTATTTCTCAATTACTCGAATAATTGGCGTACGCCATATTGCGCGAGTTCTTGTCATCCGATTAAATCTTAAATCACACAATTTCAAATAAAATCATAATATTTCAAATCATTTCTATAAATTCCCAAATCTCTTTAATTCCAATCTTTGAATGAAAAGGAGAATAGTAAGCTTCCGCTTTATTATCTCTCGATTATTCGAATAATTGGCGTACGCCATATTGCTCGGATCTTCGTCATTCAATTTAAACTGTAAAAATTCTATGAGATTAAAATCACTCCTCCAAATTATTTATTGATTTTAAAAGCCATTTTTTTAATAATTAATCTTTGAATGAAAAGGAGAATAGTGAGCATCCGCTTCATTATCTCTCGATTATTCGAATAATTGGCGTACGCCACATTGCTCGAATCTTCGTCATCGAATCAAAACCAATCGATAAATTCAAAACACCTTCACAAATCAAACTAATGTCTCGCCCCCGTGCGACCTACAACCTAAAATTTCTTTTCAAAAGAACACTGTTAATCCTTTCTAATGCGCACAACAAACCAGTGCTTAAGCCTCCGCCGAGAGTAGACAAGCCAGCGTTTAGCCGTTAGAACGCCGACCTACACAGTCGTTCATCAAACAAAACACACCAAAACCGTAGTTCCCCGAACTACGAATGCTCTGATTTCCTTATTATACCATAAGGATACGTAGGCAGGAGATTGCTGTATCTTCGCGAGCACACTAATAAAAAAACCTCCCCTTTTCCCTCCTGAGGTCTTCATCCATATTTATTATCAATTTTAAATTACTCGAAGAAAGCGGATAACAATCAACTAACATTCAAATAGCAAATTAGACTAAAAGGTTCCCGTTGAGTACAACGGACGTGAGGGGTGCTAATACCTTCCCCTTACGTAATCGACTCCCGAACCCGAATATGGTTGCGACGACCATTATTCTCATTTTTTAAAAGGTTTTATCGATATTTTCCTATTCCTTCATTGGGATAAATAAAGTTCGGTGGCGACTCTGTTCGAACTAAATTTTTCCGCGACCATCGCGAGGAATCGCATTTTTCGAGGTGCGACAGATGGCGACTCTGCTGGGGACATTAGCTCCAAGCTAGAGAGAGTCAAGCCTAATTTAGTTCAAATTGCTATGAATGTTAAAATATTATTTTCTTCCTTATTGCTTCTTTATATCTTGCTGTATTATTTAGGCTATATGATTTATCCTACTATTATATTGGGTGATCTATGGTGCTTGATACATGTTGTGAGATAAGCTCCCTACCCGAGCTTTGAGAAGAACTTAGAACCCGGAGTTGTGTAGTGTTGAACCGAGGGGTGTACACCTCATTGGGACAATACGAAAACTCCACCTAGAGTAGATCTGTTCAGGGTTTCCATCATAATATGGCTAGCCCATCATTGCGAGGAAACGTTGAACATGGTCCATGACTCTGGGAACCTCATCTTAAACTGAAGTCCGTCTTCATGATTGGCGATCGTGTAGTATTGAACCGAAGGGTGTACACCCTGTTCGTACAATACGAGGATCCCACTTAGAATAGACCGATTCAGAACTTCCATTTCAATGTGGCTAGCCCATTATTGCGATGGAAGACTGAACTTGGTCCATGACTCTAAGTTCTTATCATGAAAATGGATAACCTTAGGAGCCATCCTTTGTGTGTGGGGTACAGAACATAGAACCTCTTTATAGGGTGTACCATATGATACTCGTAATATCCTGGATCCTAATTATACCTGCATTACATTTTCTTTGCATACAAATATAAAATTTCATGCATTCGCATTTCATCAACATGGATTGCATATCATTTTCCAATACAAAAAAACTCATCCCGTCCTTTTGCCAATTACCAGCAGGCTGATTTCCTGACACTCGTACTGAACCTTTGACAGCTATTAAAAGACAAGGGAGCACTGAGAACATAATCAAGTTGAGTTGAAAATGGATATGAACAACATGAAAGGAAAGATAGACCAGATGTTGGAGGCTAGGCTAGCCCAATCAAAGAACAATTTTCAACATGGTGTCACAGAGAATGTTGGTTCCTCATCAGGCTTTACTGTAATCACCAACCCAATGTATGACCCTCTGTATGACTATAATCCTCCACAAGTGAACATTCCTACTCAATCCCAGTTGTTGCCATTGACCAATCCTGATGTTGAAAGGCTTCATGCTCTTGAGGAGAGAGTCCGAGCAATGGATGTGAATGACAATTTTAGGCTTGATATGTGCTTAGTACCAGGCCTAATAATCCCCCCGAAATTCAAATTACCCAACTTCGAGAAGTATAAAGGGGATAGTTGTCCAAGGCACCATTTGGTGATGTTTTTCCGAAAAATGGCATCACATACTCACAATGACAAACTGATGATTCACTGTTTTCAAGACAGTTTGATTGGAGCATCATTGAGCTGGTATATGAAATTGAAAAGAAGCCATATTCAGTCATGGGAAGACTTAGCCAATGCTTTTTTGAAGCAGTACAACTACAACTTGGACATGGCTCCAGACCGAAGGCAGCTACAAAGCTTATCCCAAAAGAGCGACGAATCTTTCAAAGGATATGCACAACGATGGAGAGAATTGGCAGTCCAGGTGCAACCACCACTCTTGGATAAGGAATTGGTTGACTTGTTTATGGATACCTTGCAGAGTCCTTACTTTGAAAGGATGGTAGGCAATGCATTATCAGACTTCGCCCACTTAGTGACAATTGGAGAACGCATCGAGAGTGCCCTCAAAAGCGGAAGAATCCAAGGCACCTCGAGTAGCCAAGCTAGTGAGACAGAATCCCTCAGCAATTCCCAAAAGGAAGAAGAGGATGAAACCAATGCAGTCATAATAGATGTCAGGCAACCAGCAACGCCGAGAGTACCATACCAGCAACCATGGTCTGCTCCTAACGCAAATCAACGATCTCGTGGTCGAGGATATCAAAATCAGCCTTCAAACCAATCTAGGCCTCGAAACAATCTGGAAAGAAGGAATGCTCCTCTCGATCCAATTCATATGTCATACAGTCAACTTCTGCCATATCTGATTCAAAGTTCATTGGTGGATCCCAAGTCTCTTAGGCCATTGCCAGAACCATACCCACCTGGATATGACCCTGATGTGCAATGTGGATATCATGCCGGGTCAATAGGGCACTCGACTGAAGACTGCAACGCTTTCAAAGCCAAGGTTCAACAGTTGATTGACAAAAAGTACATATCCTTTCCAGACGGAAATCTGTTGGTGCACGTCAACCTCTCGTCTGAATGAGTCCGAAGACTTCATGAAGTTCCTTCTAAGTGCCAATGGCTCATGCAAAAAGACATCCCCAACATTGGCAATCTTTGGCCATTTTTTATCATTGCATTTGTGATTTCTTTGATTAAATGCTACCTGTTTTTTAAAAAAATTTGTTGTCTTTAATGGTAATATTAATGAGGTAACGACGCGTGTTTTGAACAAATTATCTCGCATTCGCTCATTTTTCTTCTCTTATAAACAAAAAACATCCATGCTCTTTACCTCACCTTCTTTATCAAACTGTTGTTTTAGCAATATTGGAGGGAGGATGACGAAAATAAAATACCCATAATTGCTGACTGTATGCTTTCAGATGAGATCCTGCTGATGATGTACAGGCATTGTTTCAAATCCCCAAACACTGGAGAGATAAGGAGTTAATCCATAGTCAACCACTTCGAGCCTAGAAGTAGGAGTTTCTTTCGGATCTACAAACCCTTATGTTTAACCTGGGGAAGGGTAGTGTTCAGTTAATCTGACTATGCATTCAAATTAAAAGATGAAATATCCCGTTTGTGGATCAACTACAGGACACTCTTCGCACACATTCTAAAGTGTCGAAGGGACCTTGAAAAATCCAAAAAGTTGTGGTGGTTGTTCTTCAATGACCATTGACTTGGCAGTCACAACCTATCAAAAATAAAATCAAAGAAAAGCCCGCTAAGTCGAACACCCAAGAGGCGACTTAGGCAAAAATCAGGGCAATCCTGGTGGACTAAAGCTTCAAAAAGCGGCCCACGCAAAAGTTAGGGATCAAGAAATCAAAAGAGGTCACGAAAACCCTTAACAAAACAAAACAAGATTCAGTGACCACCATACCGAAATCAAAGGGTCACTGACATTCAAAAAAACGAAATAAGGTGGCTGCCATTTCAAGAGACCTTGAACCACTATCTTTATCCTTACACCTTCAAAAAAGATGAATGTGTATGTTGAATTAACTGAGCGTAGGATTGGAGTTTATCAAGAAGAAGGGTGGGTACAAAAATAATTTTGAGCCTCATATCCTTTGTTTCGATAACCATGAACCAGACCACGTTACAACCCATAAAAGACCTAATTGAAGCAGGGTTTATTCTGAAAGCATACTACATCAAAGTTGTGTAAACTGACTCCTAAAGTTTTGCTAACCATCTACTTTGATATAATCTTCTTGCTGTATCTTTCATATTGTTAAACCAACATTGCGCTTGGACTCATGGTCCATTCGCCACACACTATCACATCGTTCAAATAAATGATTTTTCAAAACTTGCATAAGTATCGCATTAAAATTACCATTTCTGAACAAACAATTTTAATTGCAAGTCAGTACTTGACGTCAGGGAAATCCCAACAATAAGGAACAATCAGAGGAGCTTGAACATTCGTTGGTGCTGACCCGAATCAAGACTACCTCATAACCCATGAATCAGGGGCATGCCACCCAAAAACAGCAGTTGATCGGAGAAAGATTACTCCAAGAATCAGTAAGCCTGAAACAGCCTCCAAACATCTGTTAATCAGGGGCAAGTCATTTTGAGAATTAGTTGATCCAGAGCAAATCATCTCAGGACTCTATTAACTAGGGGCAGATCACCTAGAGGTTCTGTTGGCTAAGGGGAAAATCTCTCCAATATTCAGTCAGGGTGAGTTAAGTCGCTTCAACGCTCATACCAGGGCAAGCTACCTCAAGAGCACAGAAAATTCAACCACTCCAAGAGTCGGTTAACCAAAGATAAATCCTTTCATGGATCAAAATTCTGGGGCAATCCATCTCCAAATTATGGTACAATTGCTTTCAAAATCCTTTCGAGGTAAACATTTTGCATAGACCCATCACATTGGGGCAAGTTGAGCCATACAGGAGCAAGTCATCTCCCTGACTTCAAACTGTTCAAGCGCAAGCTTTTTCACACGTCATCAACTGCAGAGTTCAAGATGAGTGTCGGGAATCATGCCATCACCCCCATCCAATAACCTCTTGGCAGACAGAAGCCTTTCTGCAAAGAACCTTCTCTTCCAATACCCACGCAGGGGCATTTTGAAAACCTGCAAATCATTGCATAAATCATCCTCATGCATTAGTCATGTCGCTCTGCTCTAACATAAAGCCATGCATATCATATCATTTATCGGGCCTAACCCCATAACATTGAACCTGACATCAAAAAGCCTTGAAACACATAATCTGACACCAAAGCCCAACATCACTTGGCAATTCAAAGTCCAGTTCCCGTCTGGCAAACCTTTTCAAAGTCTAATTCTCGTTTAGCATTCAATTCAAAGTCCAGTTCCCGTCTGGCAAACCTTTTCAAAGTCTAATTCTCGTTTAGCATTCATTTCAAAGTCCAGTTCCCATCTGGCAAACCTTATTCCAAAGTCCAGTTCCCGTCTGGCAATTTATTTCAAAGTCCAGTTCTCGTCTGGCAACTTATTCCAAAGTCCAGTTCCCGTCTGGCGAACTATATCAAAAATCATTTGCCAAATACCAGTTCTCGTCTGGTAAATTATCTCTTAATACCAGTTCTCGTCTGGTAGTTCGCTTATTTCAATACCAGTTCTCGTCTGGTAGTCTATTTTTCGTAACCAGTTCTCGTCTGGTAGCCCACTTTAAAAGTCAGTTCCCGTCTGACAAACAAAAAACAAAGTCAGTCTCGTCTGACATTTCATCTTCTTCACCAGTTCTCATCTGGCAATTCCCATTTAAAAGTCCAACCTCATTGGCAATCCAGAATAAAACCCTACAAAAACATCCAATTACCCAATTGCATTCCCACATGCATCACATGCATCATTTCATACATAATTTTCCTGCCAAACATGAAGATTCATCAAACACAATCCTATCAATCATCAGCATACCCATGCATAAGCACGCATGTCAAAACAAAAATTTCATAAAAAATGAACAAAATTACTCGCATTCATACATACGTATCCTAAATATCCCCAGCAACTGCATCCCTTCATGCATCTAACGCATCATCTCATGCATGGCATTGTCACCCAAAGTGGAACATCATACAAACAATAAATATCAAGGTCCAGGGTCGTCCATATGTATCCCGGACTTTCCTCATTTAATTCAATAGAGTTATTATCTTGCATGTGCTCGTGGAATTATTTCCCAGCCAGTCATTCTTCAACTTTGTGATTGATAATGATATTCCCTAACATCTTTGCTATCATTGCTCCCCAAGCAGAGGTTACCCTAAAAAGTCTCTTATGAGCTTTTCCACTGCAGAGCATTTATAGTAAATCTCCTCCAAAAGGAATCTTTTCTAAAAATATCCCCCAACAGACATTCATTCTTTAAAATATTACTTCATTTATATGGAGAATCTCGTTTTCGTTACTGTTTGAGATGCTGTCTCATCAATATGAGGAGTCTCATTCTAGTCTTTCTTTTGAGATACTGCTCTAGTATCCTCGGAGAGTCTCAGATTCAATTAAGGTATCATTCCCTTGTTCGGAATATCTTAATTCTATCATATGAGATGCTGCTTCGACTCGATACAGAGAATCTCATCTTTTGCTGTCTGAGATGCTGTTTCATCAATATGAGGAGTCTCATTCTAGTTTTTTTTTTCTTTTGAGATACTGCTCTAGTATCCTCGAAGAGTCTCAGATTCAATTAAGGTATCATTCCATTGTTCGGAATATCTTGATTCGATCATATGAGATGCTGCTTCGACTCGATACAGAGAATCTCATCTTTTGATGTCTGAGATGCTGTCTCATCAATATGAGGAGTCTCATTCTAGTTTTTTCTTTTGAGATACTGCTCTAGTATCCTCGAAGAGTCTCAGATTCAATTAAGGTATCATTCCATTGTTCGGAATATCTTAATTCTATCATATGAGATGCTGCTTCGACTCGATACAGAGAATCTCATCTTTCGCTGTTTGAGATGCTGTCTCATCAATATGAGGAGTCTCATTCTAGTTTTTCTTTTGAGATACTGCTCTAGGTATCCTTGGAGAATCTTAGATACGGTTGAGGTATCATTCCCTTGTCGGAATATCTCAATTATATCATATAAGGTACTGCTTCGTTGATCCTCAGAGAATCTCGTGTGTTCAAATCAAGACACCGTTCTGCTAATTATCAGAAAGTCTTAGATACAGTTGAGGTATCATTCCATTATTGGAATATCTCGATTATGACATCCAAGATACTGTTCTGACGATTTCCAGAGAGTCTTGACTGTTTCATTTTACCTTCTAATAACTTTTCTTACTGTATTTCTCACTGCATTTTCTTTTTTGCATTTTCTCCATTGCATTCCAAAGGACAAAATTTGGGTCTTTTTTGTATTTAATTATCTTCCACCATGAATGTACGAAGACTGCTGTCTTTCATACTTTCTGGTTCAAGGTAATTAAATAGGGGCAACTGTCATACCCCAATTTTGTCCGGGCATATTTAAATTTTTGTAAACCTGACTTTATTTTTTAATTTGCATCATATACATACCATGACATACATTGCATCACGAATAACACCTGAAATGTCAGTCAGAATGAATTTATTTGAGAATACAGAAAAATCGGTTGAATTGTCAAAATTTGAGGAAATACTGTATTTTTAATAAGTATGTTTTGTCTTGACAATTTTAGTGTGACCAGTTCCTTTTTTTACTCGATTTCTATTTTTTAATTGGTCAAATATTTAAATTTTAGTTAGTTTTAAATATTAGCTATTTTAATTAAATGTTAGTTGATTTTTTTAGTTACTTAATTAAGTTAGTTAGTTCTTTTAAAATATTAATTAGTTTTTAGTTAGTTTTTACTTTATTGTATTATTTAAATTAAAATAATTAGTTAGTTTTTTAAAAAAAAATATATTAGTTAGCTTTTTTAATATTAATTTCTAAATAGTAATTAGTTTTTTATTAGTTAATTTCTAAATAGTAGTTAGTTTAAAAGTTATTAGTTAGTTTTTAAAAAAAAAATGATATTTAGAGTCTTAAGATATTAATTAGTTTTTTAGGATTTGTAATAATAATTGTGTATATATTATACATTGGATTCCCTGTACAGAAAAAACAAAAAAAATAAATAATAAAATAAATTCAAATTCCCCACTTATCACTCTCTGAATCCACTCACATTCCACTAACTCCCCCACTACTAACAAACTCCAACGTCTCTCTCCCTCTTCATAAAAAACGACAAAAAAAGAAAAAAGATAAAAGACCCTTCTCTCTCAGAATTGACGATTCACTGGGCCTCTCTCACGATTACCTCTCTCATTCTCACAAATCTCTCCACACTCTCAAAAACCCTAAAACTATTCATCATCTCCCAAATCCAGCCGCCGCCTACCAAACCCTCATTCCGAATCCCTCTTCATCGCTCACCCTCGGCGCTCCACCAACAACCAAACCTCGCCGCCGCCTAATATACGAGACCCATTCCTCCTTCAAAATCCATACGCAACCTTCCATCTCACCCGCGAAACCCTCTTACCTTCGTCTTCCTCCATCCACCCAAAACCGCTTCGAATCACCACCACCATCGAACCTTTACAAAACCCCCAAACCCATTTCGCACTACCATTCCTGTCAAAAAAATTTATTCTTGTTTAAACTGATATGTTGGGAATATGTTGCTGTTGTAATTTGTTGTTTTTCAGGGAAAAGTTTGAAGATTTAGAGCCATGGGTATGTTAGATAGAGGATCGATTTCAAAGTGATTGCTGTTGTTACCCTGTGATTCTGCTACGAACCACTCACTTCTCCGTCGCCGCTTCAATCGCTCTCAACATCGTCATCAAAACCGCATCTGCCGTCCTCCAACAACAACAGCATGACGACGGTAACACTTCGAAATGTCTTTTCCTCTCTTGTACACCACTGTGTTGCTTTGGTGAAACGAATACTATGGGGAATTCGCTCGGGTTCATTAAAAAGAATAGGGGATTGCTATTATATTTTTAATGATGCTGTTTTTTTAATTTCTCATCTCTTGAAAGATTGGATTTTGAAATTGAGTTGCTCAATGCCTGGTTTGCTGTTATATGATTCTGCTGCAGGTTGAAAATTTGTTTGTTTAGCTTTACTTTTTTTTGATATTGTAGAAATAATTGCTGGCTGTTGTTGACTTGTAGTTTGAAGCTTTATTTTTGACAGGCTTATTCTAATTTTTGGTTTGATTAATTTCTGTACAAATTGAGTAAGAAAAAACAGGAAACATTAATCCCAACTTTACAACTATGTTATGGTTGTTGTAGTTAAGCTATCATCCAATGGTTCACGATTTTTATGTTTATGATTATTGAATTTATTGTTCAAATTTGGGTTGAAATTGTGTTGTTGTGGTTGGTTATGCTGTGATTAAGTTCTGTAAGGAAAAATGGTTTGCTAGCTAATTCTTTCTTTAATTTCATGGCCTTTAAGTTCGGCCAAGTTATGATGATTAATATTTCGGTTGTTTAGATGTATGCTTTTTTGCTTTACTATGAACATTTCATCATGATTCTCACTTCAGCAACATTAAGCGGTCGTAAGATTTGTAAAGTATGTAAATAATCTGTTTGGTTCTCAATTGGATTTCATTTAGTTAACTTAATTATTTAAATTACTTAAATAATTTCAATAATTAATTTTAATTAATTTAATTAATCAATTTAATCAAATCTTAATAAGTTTATTTTGCCAAAAAAGTTGGATTAATTTCTTCCACTTTCACAAACTTCATATTCAAAAAACTATTTCATTTAATCGCCATTTCACAATCATTATCACTTCCAATTTCATTTCATCATCCAACACAAGCCAACCTTCTTTTTTCAAAATAAACACAAACTCAAATCATTTTCTCCAAACCATTCAATTTCAAAATCATTTTCTATTAAACAAAAAAACTTGGGATGAAAAGGAAATAGGAAGCGTACGCTTCACTATTTCTCAAGAACTCGAATAATTGGCGTACGCCATATTGCGCGAGTTTTTGTCATCCGATTAAAAATAATTCCACCTTTTCAAATCATTTCTAAAAAACTTCAACCTTCACTTCAAATTATACCACTCAAACCACTTTCTCTAAATTAAATCTAATTTTCAAATTCAAATCATTTTCTAAAGAATTTTCCAAACATAAACTTAGAATGAAAAGGAGATAGGAGGCGTACGCCTTACTATTTCTCAATTACTCGAATAATTGGCGTACGCCATATTGCGCGAGTTCTTGTCATCCGATTAAATCTTAAATCACACAATTTCAAATAAAATCATAATATTTCAAATCATTTCTATAAATTCCCAAATCTCTTTAATTCCAATCTTTGAATGAAAAGGAGAATAGTAAGCTTCCGCTTTATTATCTCTCGATTATTCGAATAATTGGCGTACGCCATATTGCTCGGATCTTCGTCATTCAATTTAAACTGTAAAAATTCTATGAGATTAAAATCACTCCTCCAAATTATTTATTGATTTTAAAAGCCATTTTTTTAATAATTAATCTTTGAATGAAAAGGAGAATAGTGAGCATCCGCTTCATTATCTCTCGATTATTCGAATAATTGGCGTACGCCACATTGCTCGAATCTTCGTCATCGAATCAAAACCAATCGATAAATTCAAAACACCTTCACAAATCAAACTAATGTCTCGCCCCCGTGCGACCTACAACCTAAAATTTCTTTTCAAAAGAACACTGTTAATCCTTTCTAATGCGCACAACAAACCAGTGCTTAAGCCTCCGCCGAGAGTAGACAAGCCAGCGTTTAGCCGTTAGAACGCCGACCTACACAGTCGTTCATCAAACAAAACACACCAAAACCGTAGTTCCCCGAACTACGAATGCTCTGATTTCCTTATTATACCATAAGGATACGTAGGCAGGAGATTGCTGTATCTTCGCGAGCACACTAATAAAAAAACCTCCCCTTTTCCCTCCTGAGGTCTTCATCCATATTTATTATCAATTTTAAATTACTCGAAGAAAGCGGATAACAATCAACTAACATTCAAATAGCAAATTAGACTAAAAGGTTCCCGTTGAGTACAACGGACGTGAGGGGTGCTAATACCTTCCCCTTACGTAATCGACTCCCGAACCCGAATATGGTTGCGACGACCATTATTCTCATTTTTTAAAAGGTTTTATCGATATTTTCCTATTCCTTCATTGGGATAAATAAAGTTCGGTGGCGACTCTGTTCGAACTAAATTTTTCCGCGACCATCGCGAGGAATCGCATTTTTCGAGGTGCGACACCTTGTACATTCAAAGACCTCCTAAGTGAAGAGGCATTGGCAGATACAAGGGATGTGCAATCCATCCTCTACTATTCAGTTGTGTCTTTCATCTTGCTCACACCATGTGTTGATGCACTTTGAATAAAAACCCAAAATCCTGTTGTGTCAGTCATGTGGAGTAGAGTCCCACATTCTGGACTCCCACACTTTCATTGTTTCAAGCTCTCCCAGGCCAGGGATAAGAGCTATGAGGTCTTACCCTCACTTCCCATTTCATCTGCTTCACCCTAACTCTCAATGTTAGGGTTAAGAGCTAACAACACCCTTTTCCAGTTGGCTTGTTTGGCGAGGTTGATATGACCCCTTGACTAAAGCCCACCCTTGTGTGTTTAAGACCCCTTGTTAGTTTGTTTACTTAATGCTGTATGTGTTTGTGTGGTGTGATTGTATCCCCTAGGTTTGCTAGACTCCGCGTAGTCTCGTTTGCATGTCAATTAAGGTAGCACGGTTCCTTCGTCTAGGACTTCCTTTCTTGCGTAAGCATCCTAAAACACAAACAAACATTATCCCCTCTTAAGGACACGTTAACTCCTTCTATTACAGGTGAGTAAGTCTCCAAAGGTCGAGCATCCAGTAGATTGCGTAGTGACATTGTCCACTTAAAAAACACAAACCAACAGAAATAGTTTAGCCGAACTACGGCAACTCTGATTCTCATGTCCAGATGAGATACGTAGGCACGAGATGCGATGTCTTGTCGAGTTTGACTAACAACTAACACTAATCCTTTTCTCTCGCCCTCGTTGCGATTGAGACCATCTTTTCTCTCGCCCTCGTTGCGATTGAGACCTTCCCTTTCTCTTGCCCTAGTTGCAATCGAGACCCTCCTTCTTCTTGTGTGTGTGCTTGGAGTCTGACGTAAGTCCAGCGATTGGCAGTCGGTTTCCCGTGTGTGTTTGTTTGTTTGGAGTCAGATGTAAGTCCAGCGATTGGCATTCGGATTCCTGTTTGCGTTTCTTTTGTGGAGTTGGATGTAAGCCCAGCGATTGGCATTCCGTTTCCATTTTGTGTTTGTGTGTTTGCTTTGACATCTCAGCGTCTCCGTTCAGTGTTTTGTTTGGCGTGCGTCATCCGAGCTACGAGTGCTCTGATTCTTCTCTGATTAGGGAAGATACGTATGCATAGGATGCGATATCCTAGCGAGCACGTTTCCCCTATCACCGAACTACGTCGACTCTGATGTTTGTGTCCGACAAACTACGTAGGCCCAGGATGCGACATCCTGCCGAGTCCTTCTCCCGTCTTTCATCTGTGTTTTGTGTCAGTCTTGTGCAGTGTTTGAGCAGTTTCTTTAGCAACCCTATTCTATTCTTTCTGAGCGTGGATCCCGTCGAGTACGATGGATGCGTAGGGGTGCTAATACCTTCCCTTCGCATAACCGACTCCCGATCCTTCAATCTCTGGTCGTAAGACCATTCCTTTCCTTTCCAGGTTTACTTCGACCGTTTCCTTTCCCTCCTTTGGGATAAATAACGCACGGTGGCGGCTCTGTGTCTTTTCCCGCCGGTTTTTCGCATAATGCGACAACTGACGACTCTGCTGGGGACTATCCCAAGAAGTTGACCTATTGCTGGTCCATCTTCCCTAAGCGAGTCAATCTTAGCGCTCTTTAGGATAGGGTTTGGTTGCTTTTACTGTTTTATTTATTGCATTTATGATTATGCTGTGATTGTATATGTTTGCATTTATGTTTGCATGCATCATACTTTCATTGTGTTGGTTGTGTGTCTGTCTCTCTGTGGGGTGGGAGTTACAAGAGGTAAAAGGCCCAATACCCAGGCCATGAGTGAACTTTAGGACACCTAGGAATAGAGTGATTCATGGGAAGCGGGTGATATTGCGCCACTTAGCGGAACATGATATCACGAGCAGTTCAGACTCTGATGGGGTATTATTGTTACATACATCTGGTGTGTATATGATGATATCCTTGAAAGGGTTATTTATCCTGTGTTTCTCTTGACCTTACCCTGGCCTAGATGACACCCGTGAGTGGGGAGGGAATGAATCATTACAGGTACCGTTGGTGACTTGATCTGTTGGTGACCGTATCATGTTGGTGACTCTTGGTTCTTGTTGATGACTTGGTTTTGCAATATGGGTTCCAGATGACCGTGGGTTTCAGATGACTTGGGTTTGTGGTTTCCGGTTCCGATGCCAAAGTTCTGATCCTGTGCTCCGTGATACACAGCCAACCAGTCATAATTGCATCATTTGCATCATAGCATGTTTATTTTCAAAAAAAATAATGCAAAAAAAAAATGATAAAAACAAAAAGAGAAAAACTAACTTATACATGCATATCATTCCTCAGGTTCATTCAGGAGTCTGTTCACAGTGAGAGACGGCAACCATTCCAGAGTTGAAGAGGAAGACTTGCACCTACAGTTTCTACCGTGAGCCGTTGACATCTGTAGTAAAGTTGAGTAATCTGGTGACCGGTTGTAATCAGAAGGCGTTTGATGATCAGTATGGGGATGTTCTGATGCTGTTGAAGATGGTGGTGGACCCAGTACCGTTGCAGACTCTCTTACAGTTCTATGATCCAGAGCTCCGTTGCTTCACTTTTCAGGATTATCAGTTAGCGCCCACTCTTGAAGAGTATTCCATCCTGATGAATATCCCGATCAAGTACCAGGTGCCCTTCCTGGATGTGCCAAAGGAGGTTGATTTCAGGGTTGTTGCTAAGGCTCTTTATTTGAGTATCAAGGAAGTGAGTGATAATTGGAAACCAAGTGGTGATGTTATGGGTTTGTCTTTGAAGTACTTGGTGAGCATGGCTAAGGAAGAAGCGAAGAAAGGGAATTGGGAAGCTTTCAATGCTCAGTTAGCTGTCATGATCTATGGAGTTGTCTTGTTCCCGAGTATGCCTAATTTTGTGGATCTTGCTGCTATCACTATTTTCATTGGAGGAAACCCGGTTCCTACCTTGTTAGCTGACACTTACTATGCTATCCACAGCAGGCATGGTAAGGGTGGAGCTATCAGGTGTTGTCTCCCTTTGCTACTCAGATGGTTCTTGTCCTTTCTACCAACCAGTGGACCTTTTGTGGATACTCAGAACACCCATAAGTGGACTCAGAGGATTATGTCTCTTACATCCTATGATATCAGGTGGCAAGCTTACAGGTTGAATGTGCGCAATGTCATTATGAGTTGTGGAGGGTTTCGTAATGTTCCACTCATAGGAACTAAGGGTTGCATCAATTACAACCTGGTTCTTTCTCTCCGTCAGTTGGGGTTTGTCATGAATGGAAGACCGCTAGATGCCGAGATAGCTGAGAGTGTGTACTTTGAGAAGCGGAGTGACCCAGCTAGAGTGGAGCAAGTGGGAAGAGCTTGGGAGCATATTGGTGTCAAGGATGGATCTGTTTTAGGGAAGAAGTTTGCCATTGTTATGCCTGCCTACATTTAGGGGGTCAAGGATAGAGTTGGAACCTTGTTGTTACCCTATGATAGGATGGAACCGTTGCAGGAGCAACCACCTTTGATCCTTTCTGAGAATGTGTCTGCTGAGTATTATAAACAAGCCTTAATGGAGAATCGTCGGTTGAAAGAGAAGGAACAAGATACCCAGATGGAGCTTTACAAAGCCAAAGCTGATAAGTTGAGTTTGGCCCATAAACTCAAAGGAGTGCAAGGTGAAAGTGCTAGTAGATTGGGAAGCAAAAAGAGGTCCTATGAGGAGATAGAAGCGATGTTGGATGGAGAACACCGTGAGCGTTTGAGGTTGCAAAGAGCGGAAACTAGTTACCAGAAGAAGATACGAGACTTAGAAAGGCAGCTTAAAGACAAGGATATTCAGTTGAAGAAGGAGGTAGACCTGAGGCTTGCATCAGAGAGTCAGCTAAGAGGAGAGGTAGTGGAACTCAGGGAGCAACTGAAGGAGAAGCTCACTCCTTTACCGGATTGTTCAGAGTGCGACCTGTTGATAGACCAGTGCCAGTACCTGAAGACTCTTATTCCTGGAGGACGACCTTCTTAGTTTGTCTTGTTGTTTATTTTGAGAATCACCTCCAGGATTGTTGGATGGGATTCCTTGTTATACTTTGATGTTTGAACCTTTGATTGAACTATGTTTGTATGGTCTTTATTTGCTCATGTCTATAGATGAGATTGTTGATGTTTCACCTTTTGCTCATTATCCTGTGTAGGTTGCTTCTTTGATGTTTATGTTGCAGATTGCCATCTTTCAAAGTGAATAAGGCTCTCGAATGCTTGAGGAGTGATAAAACATATCATATGAATCATACGCATCATGTGCATCATACACATATCATTCTTGCATTACAGGTATCTTTGAAGAAGACTTCTCATTCTGGTTCTTGTTTCAGGCAGGATTGTTGATCGTCGTCCGCACTGCTACGCTACAAGGTTGAATCAACAGAGAAGCATGGACCAAGTTCAAGCTGAGTTGGCAGAGATGAGGGCTAACATGGCCCAATTCATGACCATGATGCAAGGGGTTGCGCAAGGTCAAGAGGAACTTCGAGCCCTGGTCCAGAGACAGGAAGCTGCAATTCCACCTGTCAACCATACTTTGCCAGAGGGAAGCCCAATCAGTGACAATGTTACTGCTGCTATTCCCATCAACAACTATGCCGTGGGTGATGAGTTGAGGGGTATCAAAATCAACGGTCAACCTATTTCCCCAGAGACTGCTAATGCCAGAGCGACCCGTGCTCCAGTTCGTAATCCTGCTCCGTTGGTCGACAGGCAAGAGGATATGTTCACTCTCCTGAGTGATGATGATGAAGTTGGAAGAACTGACGAAAGGGATAGAAAGGTTGATGCCCTAGCTGAGAAGATCCGTGCCATGGAGTGTCAGAACTCTTTGGGATTCGATGTGACCAACATGGGATTGGTTGATGGGCTGAGGATCCCTTACAAATTCAAGGTTCCATCTTTTGACAAATATAATGGCACTTCTTGTCCTCGCACTCATGTGCAGGCTTATTTCAGAAAGATCTCCGCGTATACAGATGATGAGAAAATGTGGATGTACTTTTTCCAGGACAGCTTGTCTGGAGCTTCCTTGGACTGGTACATGGAGTTGAAGAGAGAATCTGTTAGAAGTTGGAGGGACTTGGGGGAAGCCTTCTTGAGACAATATAAGCATAATATGGATATGGCTCCGAGCATAACCCAACTGCAGAGTCTGTTCCAAAAATCTGGTGAAAGTTTCAAGGAGTACGCCCAGAGATGGCGTGAGCTAGCTGCAAGGGTGCAACCTCCGATGCTGGAGAGGGAGTTGACGGATATGTTTATTGGAACACTACAAGGGGTGTTCATGGACCGGATGGGAAGTTGCCCATACGGTAGCTTTTCTGATGTGGTTATCTGTGGAGAGAGGACTGAAAGTCTTATCAAAGCAGGGAAGATTCAAGATTCTAGTTCTTCATCTTCGAGTTCAAAGAAGCCATTTTCTGGGGCACCCAGAAGAAGAGAGGGAGAAACTAATGCCGTGCATCATAGAAGAAGTGTAAACAGAGGACAGTATCGTCAGGTTGCCGCTGTAATTATCCCAACACCTCAACCACGGCAACAGCAACAACAAAGAGGACCACCACCACCACAACAACAACAACAACAACGCCAGTTTCAGCCGAGACAGAGAATGCCGGATCGTCGTTTCGACCCGTTGCCGATTATCGCACCTCGAAAAATGCGATCCCTCGCGATAGGACGCGGAAAAAAATGTTGTTCGAAACAGAGTCGCCACCGAACTTTATTTATTCCAATGAAGGAATAGGAAAATATCGAGAAAACCTTTAGAAATAAGAATAATGGTCATCGCAACCATATTCGGGTTCGGGAGTCGATTACGTAAGGGGAAGGTATTAGCACCCCTCACGTCCGTTGTACTCAACAGGAACCTTTTAGTCTGATTTTGCTATTTGACTGTTAATTGACTGTTATTTGCTTGCTTTGAGTAACTTGAATTGATGATAGATATGGGTGAAGACCTCAGGGGGGAAATGGGAGGTTTTTTATTAGTGTGCTCGCGAAGATACATCAATCTCCTGCCTACGTATCCTTATATTGCAATAAGGAAATCAGAGCATTCGTAGTTCGGGCTACTACGAATATTGGTGGGTTTTGTTTTGATGAACGACTGTGTAGGTCGGCGTTCTAACGACTAAACGCTGGCTTGTCTACTCTCGGGGGAGGCTCTAGCACTGGTTTGTTGTGCGCATTAGAAAGGATTGACAGTGTTCTTTTGAAGAGGTTTTGGTCACGCGGGGGTGACAAGTTGAATTGATATGTTTGATGTTTGATTGGTTTCGATCGCACGGGGGCGAGAAGTTAGGTTTGATTTGTTTGAGATGTTTTTTGGAGAACGACGAAAGGTTGAGCAATGTGGTGTTCACCAATTATCCAATTCTTTCGAGGAATAATAAGGCATCCGCCTTCTATTCCTTTTTCATTCGGATTATTTTGAAAGTTTGTTTGTGGATGTTGAATGTGCACGGTAGTGAGGCGTACGCCCCATACTTGCTTATTCAAGGAATAATGAGGCGTGCGCCACCTATTCCTTTATCCAAGTTTATTTAGCTTGTTTTAGTCGGAAGTCAATAATTTGTGCAATATGGCGTTCGCCAATTATTCAAAAAATCGAAAGATGGCGAGGCGTACGCCTCTCATCTTTTGTCATCCGAAGTTTAAATTGTAAAAGATATGTTTGGATGTTGCATTTGATTTGCGAAACTAGCTTGCATTTGAATTGGTAGGTTTTGATCGAAAGATGATTTGAGTTTATTCGATTGTGGTCTTGAATTGATGACGAAGATTCGAGCAATATGGCGTACGCCAATTATTCGAATAGTCGAGAGATAGTGAAGCGGAAGCTTACTATTCTCCTTTTCATCCCAATGTTTATGTTTAAAAGAGAAAATTCTTTTGAAATTGAATGGTTTGGAAAAAGGTTTGAACTCATGTTTATAAATGAAATGAACTTTTTTAGTGTATTATTTCATCTACTCGATTAATCAATAATCATATAGGTTTCATTGTAAGGAAGCCCAAGAGTAAGCTATGTGAGGTTGATGGCGATGCGAAGAGCAATCGACTTACAAGGGTGTTTGAAAGTGGGCTCGATATTTAAATCGAGAATTGTATGATTTGTGCTTTTTTTAAAAATTAGTTTGTGTTGGATGATGAATTGAAATTGAAATAAAATTGGAAATAATTTATGAAATGATGATGACATGAAATAGTTTTTTTTGTTTGAAATAATATGAAGTTGTGAGAGTGGGAGAAATTAATCCAATTCTTTTAAAGCAAAATTAATTTATTAAACTTGATTAAATCGGTTAATTGAATTAATTAAAATTAATTATCAAAATTATTTAATTAATCAAATAATTAAGTTAATTAAAATTGATTAATAGAAATTAAACTGATTAAAGATTTTAATCAATTAATTAAGCCAAAAGAGAAAGCAAATGGGAATTAACATTGATTTAATCTTTATGTGACGATGAATATGTGCTCGGAACCGATTTGAACGTAAGGACAATATGATCGATGTCGTACGCAAATTCAAAACTCGGTGAAAGTGTACATTTGATATATTGAAATTTAGGTGGTGTAGCAACATGAAATCGTTGAACCAAGGATTTAATCCAATTCAAAATGTAATGAAGTATGATAATAGCATCCAATTTATTTACAGTATTGCTCTCAACATATTCCAAATCTCATCCAAGGATAATGTACATAAACCATTAGTAATTGAAAAGCTAACAGAACTATTCGTGGTTTCTATTGATCACGTTTAGCCATAGGAATTACATATGTTTCAAAATTACGCTGCCCTTCAAGCCATTACTACACTGTAACCAACAAAAATACTATATAACCTGTAACAATTTCTATAGTACTATGTGACCTGTAACCATTTCTATGGTAGCCAAGAAAACCTCATATGATGCGTTTGGTTTGGGGTAGAAAATAATCCGCGTGATTTAAATTGCAACGTTCATCACAGTCCAAAACCAAATAAAAGTATGATCAAAGAATAGCAGTAGTCACACACAAATATTTTCAAATGCAGAACAACACAAGGTTTATATGCCAAATAAAAATCGCAATGTAACAGAGAAGGAAACAATCAACAACACCGTAACAGAGAAGGAAACAATCAACAACACCGCCTGATCTGAACAAAATCATACGAACTTATACACTAAAACAATCATCAACAATAAGAAAATAACTATTGCAATGTCGCTGTATTTTTTAATGCTCATGACAGGTTTGATACTATGCTCGTTTGATATACCTGTGTATAAGAAATCACAGATGCAGCAACAACACGGCGTAACTGACTCGGCGTTCCCGTCTTGAAACTCAAACTCGATTTGAACTTAGCAGCAACTTGACTTGTTCGCTAGTGTCAAGAGTTTCGACAAGTTTATGATGCATTCTCGAACCGATGTCGTCGGCAACCGTAACAATCTTGCAACTCAATGGATGACGGATCCAACACCATAACAAACAGAACCACCTGTGAAAACAGCATCTATAAATAGAATCAGATGGATTTTTAGAAATGTTGGATCGAACGTTTGCAGAGCAAATGTCGGTTGGTGGTTTTGAGTGAGAGTAGATGAAGCGGGTGACGGAGAAAGCGGTGGTGCGGTTATTAGGTTTCGTTGTGGCTTTGCACGGCGATTTGGGGTTGATGAAGATCGCTACTGTTGAGGAGTTACGGTGAAGGCGATTCGAAGGTGGTGAGGGATTTTCGTATGGGGTGTGGTGGTCACCGGTTTCGATGGTGAATGTCGTGGTGAATACGGTTGTTGAGTGAGGGTTTTAAGGGTTTTTTTGGGAAGATGATGTGGTTTGTGAGCGGACGGTGGAATCGAAGCTTGGAGAAGTCTATGGGTTTTTATGGTGAAGGTGAACAAACAGTGAGGTTTTCGGTGGTGGTTATGTTGCGATGAAGATGATGGCGAAGCGGATGGTGCAGAAAAGCTAGACAGCTTTTCTTCCTTTTTCACGATGAGAGAGAAGAGGGTCTAGGTGTGAGCGCTGGGTTTGTGTGTAGTGGATTGAAGGAGGGAGATGAAGGTGAATCATTGGATGGTTGTTGATGGAGGTCGCGTGGTGGGTTTGAGGTGAGGAAGATGAGGAACAGTGTGATGGAAGCGTTTAGGTTTTCGCTGTGAGGGGAAGATGAAGAGGAGAAATTTCTTCCTTTTTTCTTTCTGTTTTCAGAGTGAAATCAGGGTAATAGTGAGAGAAGAGAGGGAGTGTGAGTGAGAGAGTGGGAAATACGTGTGTGTGTGTGTGTGAGAACGAAAGTAAGGGGAATGAAATGAGGGAGTGAGCGAGAGGTGTGGCTAATGGAATCAGTGGATCCTTACTTCCTTTTATTTCTTTTTTTATATTTTCTTTGTAACCGTTTGAGAGATTTTGTACAGAATGGAGAGAGATTTTGGTGATCTTTTTTTGTTTTTTTCCTTTTTAGAATCCAATGTAAGAATATATATATATATATATATATATATATATATATATATATATATATATATATATATATATATATATATATTTTACACTTATTTATTTATTTTAAAAAAAAATAAACTCATAAAATTTCTAACTAATATTTAATTTGAATAAATTTTAATTATTTTAAATAAATAACTAAACCCAAAAAATATGAATCGATTAGAAATGGAAATCGAGTACAAATTTGCTTGGGAAATTAAATCGACCATACTAAAATTGTCAGGACAAAATGTACTTATTAAAAAAATACAGTCTTTCCTCAAATTTTGACGATTCAACCGATTTGTCTGTATTCTCAAATAAATTCATTCTGACTGACATTTTAGGTGTTTATTCATGATGCAATGTATGTAATGCTATGCATATGATGCAAAAATAAAATGAAATCAGTTCTGTGAAAATTTAAATATGCCCGGACAAAATTGGGGTATGACAGCTGCCCCTATTTAATTAACTTGAACTAGAAGGTAAGAATGACGACAATCTTCATACATTCGCGGTAGAAGGTAATTAAATATAAAAAGATCCAAAATTTGTCCTTTGAAATGCAATGTAATGATGCAGATGAAAATGCAATGGATACCAAGGTAATAGGGGTAGAATGCCAAATCAATGCCAACCCTCGAGTCGACACTCGATCTTTCAAAGGTCGTTTCTGATGTGAGACACATGAACATGCTTTCTGGCACCAAAAGGATGACAGTAGGGCTTGGTATCACCAAAAGGATGATATTGATTTACCATGATTATCAGGATTGTCATCACCAAAAGGATGATGGATAAACCGAGCTTTCAAAAGTAGTCATCACCAAAAGGATAATGGTTACAGTGGCTACAACAAAGATCGCCATCACCAAAAGGATGATGGTAAGATCAATAACAAGTCTCGCTATCACCAAAAGGATGAAAGTCAGACACAATTCAAGATTTCCGTCACCAAAAGGATGATGTCTGTCACCAAACGGATGATAGTCATTCTGATAAAGTTTTAATTACCGAGAGTATAATATCAAGGCTATCACCAAAAGGATGACAGTTCACTCGTCAACTTCAAAGATCACCGTCACCAAAAAGATGAAGGTAAGATCTAACAACAAAGCTTGTTATCACCAAAAGGATGATAATAGGTCAAATAACTTCAATGATCACCATCACCAAAAGGATGAAGGTCAGTTACAAGACAAAACTTGTTATCACCAAAAGGATGATAATAAGTCAAAACTCAATGATCACCATCACCACAAGGATGAAGGTATAATTAAAAACAAAACTTGTTACCACCAAAAGGATGATAATAAGTCACATAACTCAAAGGATCCCCATCACCAAAAGGATGATAGTAAGATCAAAACAAAACCTTGTTATCACCAAAAGGATGATAATAAGTCAAACGTCATCATCACCAAAAGGATGAAGGTATAATTAAAAGACGAAACTTGTTATCGCCAAAAGGACGATAATAAGTCGACAATCACCATCACCAAAAGGATGAAGGTATTATCAAACAACAAGACTTGTTACCACCAAAAGGATGATAATAAGCACACAACTCAATTGATCTCCATCACCAAAAGGATGAAGGTAAGATCAAGACAAAAACTTGTTATCACCAAAAGGATGATAATAAGTCAACAATCACCATCACCAAAAGGGTGAAGGTATTGTCAAACGACAAAACTTGTTACCACCAAAAGGATGATAATAAGCACACACGCAATTGATCACCATCACCAAAAGGATGAAGGTAAGATCTAGACAAAAACTTGTTATCACCAAAAGGATGATAATAAGTCAACAACCTTAAATATCACTGACACCAAAAGGATGACAGTAAGATCAAACACACCGAACTTGTTATCACCAAAAGGATGATAATAAGGACAGAACTTCAAAACTTGTTATCACCAAAAGGATGATAATAAGCTGAAACAGACTCAATGATCGCCATCACCAAAAGAATGAGGGTAAGATCAAAACAAAACTCGTTATCACCAAAAGGATGATAATGAGCCCATAACTCAAATGGTCACCGTCACCAAAAGGATGAAGGTAGGATTAAACAACAAAACTCGTTATCACCAAAAGGATGATAATAAGTCGATAACTTTTACTGATCACCGTCACCAAAAGGATGAAGGTACTACAAACAACAGAACTCGTTATCACCAAAAGGATGATAATGAATCAGCAAACACCATCACCAAAAGGATGAAGGTGAGATCATAACTTCGAAAATTGTTATCACCAAAAGGATGATAATAAGTTATAATAACTTCAAATATTGCTGACACCAAAAGGATGACAGTGGGATTGGACTAAATGTCACCATCACCAAAAGGATGATAGCTTAAACCAAACTCTGTAATCTCTATCACCAAAAGGATGATATTTAGATTGAACTGGACGTCATCAACAAAAGGATGACGATTGAACCAAAATGACAAGGATCCTTATCACCACAAGGATCGTCGACACCAAAAGGATGACGGTAGGTTGTAATTATTGCAGAGGTCACCATTCACCAAAAGGATGAAGGTTGGACCAAAACTCCAAGGATCTTCGACACCAAAAGGATGACATTAAGATCACTAATGTCA
Source organism: Lathyrus oleraceus (assembly GCF_024323335.1). Lineage (NCBI taxonomy): Eukaryota > Viridiplantae > Streptophyta > Magnoliopsida > Fabales > Fabaceae > Lathyrus > Lathyrus oleraceus. The sequence goes on along the minus strand of NC_066582.1, from coordinate 435,072,947 downwards.
AAGATTTACCATTACCAAAGGATAACGGTTATCGTAAACAGGATGATGATCAATATTATTCCTCAATGGACTTTCACCAAAAGGATAATAGTGAGAAAAATATTGGAAAAATAAGGCTACTGTCAAAGTTCAGTAAACTTGATTTGCTGGGTGGTGTTGGAACATTATTGGGTAAGATTTGCTTGGGGTATCAACAACAAAAGGTTGCAAAACCAATATTCTCTGGGGAGATGTAGTTTCTGTCAACAAAAGGTTACAGGAAACGACTCATTGAGGGACGCTCAACGCGAAACAAGGTAAGTGTTTAAAGAAACAATGTTTTGACTTAGCTGAGGATAACACCTTATCAACAAAAGGTTGAAGGATGTAACTCGATGGGGAACGCCCGATAGTAAGGTAGGAGCTTACTCAGAAAAACAATGACTCAACTGAGGGTTGGCCTGGATGCCTACAACTAAACCTTGGATTTTGACTTGTGTTATATGCATAAATGTCATGTATGCGTTATATATGAGGTGATGCATGTGATGCATGAGATGCATGTTTGAATGCAAAGAATGATTGGTTTGATAGGGATTGGCCCCCCTTTCAAAGGCAATGTATTTTCTGAAAGCCAGTGTTGGTTGTATTTGTTTTTGTGAAGGTGCCACCAAGGTGGGCTTTGTTTTTTTGGCAATTGTCAATGTAGATTGAGCTATTGATTGGTGAATGGATCTGACTTCCCGACACTCGGTAGTTGATGACGTGATGAGCACGCAATAGATGTGGATACTCTTGGTGCCCCAAGTTTGATCTCTTGCTGATATATTGTGTATTTGTCTTTGAGAAGATCTCAGCTCTTCTTCTGAGATTTCTGGCCAGCCTATAACTGAGCATAGCGACGTGATTAACGCATGATGATTATGCTTTTGACGTTGCCCCAAGGGTTCTTGTCAAGATATGATGTCGTCTTGGTATGAACTTTCGACACTTTGCTTGTGGATTCAAGCAATCACTAGTGTCTGACGTAATCTGCTTGATCGTCTTGAAGATATGAAGGGAATCTGCCCCTTGCAACTTGTATTGCCCCTGATTAGCATTTGAGGGACTTGTCTCTGACGGACTGAGTATTGAAGTGTTTTTCCTCCCTGATCAACCGATGCTTGGAGATTTGTCTTATATTGACTTCTTCTTAAGTCACTATGATCAAAAAGATGTCATGCCCCTGATTTATGAGACGGTCTTGATTAGTGTTGGTACTGACGATTAAATGCCCATTGAATTTCCCCTTGTTGGAATTTTCTTGATGTCAAGCACTGACTGACAATTAAGAATTGTTATTCAGGAAATGGTGATTTTAATGCAACAGTTATGCAACTTTTGAAAAAACAATCATTCACTTGGGAGTGTTGTGGTAGTGTGTGGCGAGTGGATCATGAGTCCAAACGCGGTGCTGATTTAGCTAGTGTGTGAGTGATATAGTGAGAAGAGAATATTAGCAAATCTTTGGGAGTCAGTTTACTCAACCTTGCTATAGTATGCTTTCAGAACAAACCTTACTTCAATTAGGTCTTTTGAAGGTTGTAACGTGGCTTGGTTCATGGTTATTGAAACAAAAGGATATAAGGCTTAAAGTTTATTTTAACCCACCCCTTCTTCATGATGATCTCCCATCCTACGTTCAGTTAATTCACACACATTCATCTTTTGCAGGTGTAAGGATAAAGATGGTGATTCAAGATCTCTTGGAATGGCAGCCACCTCATTTCATTTTTGGATGTCGGTGACCCTTTGATTTTGGTATGGTGGTCACTGAATCTTGTTTTGCTTTGTTGGAGACTTGCATTATTTCTTTTAATTTTTGTTTTGATCCCTAACTTTTGCGTGGACCGCTTTGTTTGAAGCTTTAATCCATCGGGATTGCCCCTGTTTTTGCCTAAGTCTCCTTTTAGGGTGTTGGACTTAGCGGGCTTTTTCTTTGTTTTTTTTTTGGAAAATTGTGTCTGCCAAGTCATTGAAGAACAACCGACATAAAATTTGGATTTGTATGGTTCCTTCGACACTTCAGGATGTGTGCGAAGAATATCATATGGTTGATCCTTGTATGGGATATTTCATCTTGTAATTCGAAAGTGTAGTTAGATTAACTTAACACTACCCTGCCCCAGGTTAAGCGTAAGGGTTTGTAGATCCGAAAGAAACTCCTACTTCTAGGCTCGAAGTGGTTGACTAGGGATTAACTCCTTATCTCTCCAGTGTTTGGGAATTTGAAACAATACCTGTACATCATCAGCAAGGTTTTATCCGAAAGCATTCAATAAGCAATTATGAGTATTTTGTTTTCGTCATCCTCCTTTCAACATTTACTGACAATAGTGTAATAAAGGAGGTGAAGTGGAAAAGTATGTGTTTGTGATTTGAAAATGTGATAGATGAGTGAATATGAAAGATTGATTCAAAGCATGCATAATCATCCCATTAATAAGACCAAACACAAATAACAATCTTTAAAGCATACAATACTTAAACAAATAAGAACAAATTACAAGAATGCAAAATGGTAAGAATAGCATAATGATTGCCTTCATTCAAAGCAATGGGACTTCATTTCTTGACTCTTTGTTGGGAGTTGTTCTGCTTGTTCAGGCCGGTGGGAAGCTTTACCTTCGAGCTTCACTCGACTCTGCATGCCCTGGCATGGGATTTGTTGCAACGTTTGGCCTAACTGGCGTGAACGTAACTGCCTTACTGTCAATCAGGTCCTGGACCTTATGCTTGAAAGCCTTACAGTTCTCTATTGTGTGCCCTGGGGCACCCATGTGATACTCGCAGTGAGCATTGGTGTCGTAGCCTGGAGGATATGGTGGAGTTACAGGTGTTAGCTCCTTCAGAACAACTGATCCATCCTTTAGTAGGTATGGGAGGATCTTGCTATATGATACTGGCAAAGGATCAAAATGTCTTTCTGGCCTCCTTGCCCTCTGCTGGTTAGGTGGACGTGGTTGTGGAGCACGTTGTTGTTGATTTTGATGCGGCTGCTGGTAAGCCGGCTGTTGATATGGCTGTTGATATTATTGTTGATATGGTGTCGGAATGACAGCGGCAAACTGATGATAAGGTGTAGGAGCATATGGACGTGCCTTATATCCTCCTCCTCCCATTATTGCATTGGTCTGACCTTCTGGCTTCTTTGGGGGATTGGGATAAGGTTTCTTTATCCCACTTGAAGTGTTGGCAGCACAAGGTAGCTTTCCCTTCTTGATCTGGCTCTCGATTCGTTCTCCCACGGAGACAACCTCAGCAAAAGTTAGGAAGCTGGATCCTACCATCTTCTCCATGTATTGGGTATGCAGAGTTCCCATAAACATATCAATTAGCTCTTTGTCAAGGAGAGGAGGTTGGACACGAGTTGCGAGCTCTCTCCAACACTGTGCGTATTCCTTGAATGACTCATTGTTGCGTTGAGTCATGTCTTGCAATTGTGTGCGGTTGGGTGCTAGATCAGTATTGTACTGATAATTCTTGAGGAAGGCTTCAGCAAGGTCTCTCCAAGATTGGACCTGGCCTCTCTCTAATTGCATGTACCACTCCAAGGATGCCCCACTGAGGCTATCTTGGAAGTAATGAATCAAGAGTTGATCATTACTGATGTGGGCGGCCATCTTGCGGCAATAAGCTTTGAGGTGAGTTCTCGGGCAACTGATCCCTTTGTACTTGTCAAAGTCTGGGACTTTGAACTTTTACGGAATCACAAGACCTGGTACCAGGCACATATCAACCGCGTCCAATCCAGAAGTATTGTGAACCTCCAAGGACTTAAACTTTTCCTCCAAAGCATGGAGTCTATCAACAGCTGGGTCTGGGAGACCTCCAACAACAGGTTTGGTGGGTGGTGGCATGAAGAAGGCATCATATGGATCTTCATCACCCATCATGGATCCATGGCGAGCAGATGTAACAGAATGCTCATGGGGGTTCATGTTGACCATTGGGATCGGAATAGGGATCGATCCTCCTCCAGGATGGGCAGGATTACCATCAAGGTCAGTTACTCCAGGGATGCTAAGTGATGGTGATCCAAACTGAGCAGCAACCCTTCTGGCTTCGGCGTTAGTCTCAGCATCTTTTTCCTTCTGGGCTAGGAGCAACATGGTTTCCAGCAAGCGATCCATCTTTGCCTGCATGGAGTCAATGTCAGTCCTCATCGAAACCTGGTTTGCTTCAAGCTGTTCAAGTGTCATCTTGTAATTGCGGCGTGTCTCGTACCGGTGTCGAGTAGTCAAGGTTACTGGACAAAGGGTAGAATATGGTGTAAGTTTTTGATTCTGGAAGATGATATGCAATGCATGTTGATGATATGCAAATGCATGAAATTTTTGCCATAAAGGAATACAAATACTCAAAGTCGTTCATACGTCGAGTGCATCAGTATAACTGGAAGAAGCAAAGGTTTTTCTGATTACTAGAAATCCCCAAAGGTAGGTTCTAAAGTCATGTTTTCAAGGAAGGAACTTAGACTCACTGATCAAGTTCAAAACTTCCTCGCAATGGTGGGCTAGCCACATTGTGATGGGAGTTCTGAAATGATCTAATCTAAGTGGGATTCTCGTATTGTACGAACAGGGTGTAGACCCTTCGGTTCAATACTACGCAATCGCCAGTTTTTGAAAACAAAACTTGGGTTTAAGGCGAGGTCCCTAGAGTCACGGATCGTGTTTAGAACCTCCCCCACAATGATGGGCTAGCCATATTGTGATGGAAACTCCAAACAGATCTACTCTAGGTGGAGTCTTCGTATTGTCCCAATGAGGTGTACACCTCCCGGCTCAATACTACACAACTCCGGGTTCTAAGTTTTTTCTCGAAGCTCGGGTATGAAGCTTATCTCACAACATACATCAAGCCCCATATCAAAATATCAAGGAAAACTATATACAACACAATCAATCAGAATAAAATACAGAGAGATAAACATGGAAGAATAGAATATCTTCCAACAGTCATAGCAAAATCAGACTAAGTTAGGCTAGACTCTCTCTTGCTTGGAGCGTGATTCCCCAGCAGAGTCGCCAGTCTGTCGCACCTCGAAAAATGCGATCCCTCGCGATAGGACGCGGAAAAAAATGTTGTTCGAAACAGAGTCGCCACCGAACTTTATTTATTCCAATGAAGGAATAGGAAAATATCGAGAAAACCTTTAGAAATAAGAATAATGGTCATTGTAGCGGTGTATTCGTCGCTATATGATTTATTGATTAAATCAAAAGCAAAGCATACAATGAATCGAGTCGCCACTGCACTTTTATTTATCCAAAGGACTGGCTAAAAAGCGAACAAAAGCCTAAGAAGTTTTACACATAGAAAACTAATGAAAAAGATCAGAGAATCTGGGTAAGGGGTAAATTACGCAATGGGAAGGTGTTAGGCACCCATCACGTCCTAGGTACTCCTAGGGAGCCCTTTTCACACTTGTTGTATAAAAATGTTTATTTGTTTTGACATATTGTGCAAACATGAATGGGATGATGAGAAAAGAATGTACAAGTTAGTTATTTTTGTGTTCGAACGGATGAACCCGTTGCTGAAGGAGAATAGCCATCCAAGGCGCAGCGGAATATAAAAAATTTCTCCTTTAATGATCCTTACGAATGAGCATGATCAGTGATAGAATCGTTACCTCTTGTGGAGATTCGAACCTTTGGTGCAGATCTTTGACAATGATCAACCTTTGATACAGATCCACGGGGCGATCACGAACGTTGAACAATGACAACGTCTCTACTCAGTCCACACGAACGGATTCCTTCAATCGCAGTGCTAGCTGTTTGTGAGTGAAGGCTTTGAGTGAGAGAGAGAGAGATACGAAATTCCAACTCTTCAGTTGTGTTGTCTGGAGTGTGAATGCTTCTACCCAAGGGGTTCTATTTATAGAACCACTTGTGTGGGCTTCAAGCCAAAATGCCCACTTAAGTGCATTTTGGCCCATATCTCAGAATATGCCAAAATCACTTAAGTATTTGGTACTTTACCATATTTCGTATTCTTCTTAAGTACACCGTACCTTACGATGTTCCTTAATTATTCTATCTCTCATCAATCCGTCCTTTGTGTGTGACCCTATAGGTTTTCGCGGCGTTGGCAATTATATTAAATCATGCATTTAACATAATAAACAGTGAGCGGTATCTAGCAACACATCACTGCTACCCAAGTCACGAAAATGTCATGTGATCTGACAAAACCTCCTGTGATAATAATTATGTGTATAATTACCCCTTTGCCCTTATGTCTATATTGAACACAAGGTATAGACCATGTCACCCTTGTCCAGTTCAATATTGGGCCCATAGACATTTATCCTGTTAAGCAGGATTGGCAAATTCCATCTAGGACACTCATGTCCCTCAGCATGCTTCGTGGAGTACCTATCAACTGCCTTTATGGTTATCCAGTTACGGACAACGTTGGATCAGCAATAAAGCACTCGACTCTACATCTAGGATCCATAGTGGTTTCAGGTCGAAGAGTGGTATACACTATTATCACCATGAGAATAACTTATGACACTTTGCATAACTTTCTATATAGTATTCTCATAGCGGGTCAATCCAGTATGAATATTACTCTTAATATTCATACCTATGTTTAAGACTTGATAACTCTTTATCCATGATCCATGAGACGTGATCATCAGTCTACAAACATAATAGTCTCCATGCTTTAATGTTATCCCATTTCATAATAAAGCTTGACTACGGACATTTTAAGAATAGTGTCCTTATGTTTAATGTGATCTCATGATTAAGTCATACTTGATACATTAAATGGACTATCTATTCCAGGGACTTTATTAAACAAACATAATAAAGAAAAATGCCTTTTTATTATTAATAAATAATTCGATACAAGTACCAAAAGTATTGGCCTCTAGGGCTTACACCAACAGTTGCCTACGTACCTTCCATCAAAGGTAAGGATCAAAACGCCGTAGTTCGGCTAAAAGATTTCCAAATTATCAGTGGGTTCAATTTTAAAACACAAGCATTAAGGTTCTTCATTACCAATGGGAGAAAACTCAACCAACATCAACAATCCACCATGCGAGGACGACTTCAACATACTAGTGAGGGGTTAACCCTATAATAAGTATGGAAGACTTACAATACACTCACTAAGGATAAGGTAAGATTTACATCAACCACTATGGTAATTAAAACCTAAGGCTAATGCATGAAAACATATTAACAATGGACAAAGCCAAAACAATTGAATGGGTGAAGTTAATTGATTATGATTATTCACAAAATATGGTCAAGGTATGATTAGGATTGATTCAAAGAAGTGTTATGAAATGGAGTTTGAAACGTCAAGGACTTAAGGTCCAGGTTTCTAATTTGAAGAGGCATGAAGATGTTTGCACAACAAGTCAAAGTTTTTGAAAGCAAAGTGTGAAAAGATTTAGGACAAAGAGGGTATGGATGATGAAATGTAAAACTTCTCAGAAAGGTTCACCTCTTGAAATCATATAGAAGATGATTCAAGTGTGTCCTTAGGAATGAGGCAACAAAGTAATAACAAATAAAAGCAAGGTGATACCGGATGCCATCAATGGTCTTATACCAATCTCACAAACAAAAGTGGATATCGGATACCAATAAATGGGTTTACACCAATCTCCTAAAACCACACAATGATACTGGATGCCATCAATGGTCTTACACCAATCTCACGAAGCAAAAGCGAATATCGGATACCAATGAATGGGTTTACACCAATCTCCTAAGGTAAAACAAAATTTGGATGTCGGATGCCAATCTATCTGGACTTATACCAACCTCCAAAGGATGATCATGGGAGTACAAATGCCAACAACATGGTCTTACAATTGCATCCTCACATACAACAAACAACAATTCATTAAGCAATGGACATGAGTGACCAAGTGAAATGGTCTTACACTCTATCCCTTCCAAATCATAGGAACAATGGCCAAAGAACATGGTCTTACAATTGTCCTCAATGGGTAAACACAAACAAACCACAAAGGTATGCAATGATGATCATGCAATAATGAACAAATTAATGATGATAAGTGCACAAAGGCAAGCATGCAAACATGTACAAATGCAACAAGCAATCAATCAGACAAAGTCATTTAGCACCCACTATAACCAAACAATTAGGCTCAATCAAAGGGGTTAGACTTAAAAGTCCACTGGAGTAGGGTCAATGGTGCTCTTAACCTTGACATTGAGAGCCAAGGTGAAGCAGATGAAAGGATATGAGGGGTGTGCCTCATCACTCTTATCCCTAGTCAGGGAGAGCATTGAATATAAGAAGGTGGGGGAGTTCAGAAAGATGGAACTCTCTCCCCAAAGTATAGACTCAATAGATCGTGGGTTTTACTCAACATGCATCAAACACAAGTAGTGTGAGCAATGTGAGTGACTCACAGAATAGTAGGAGATAGGCTACATATCTCTTTTGTCTACCAATTGCCTCACATGAGGTCTTTACCTGCTTGGGGACAAAGTTAAACAATCACAAACATCGCCTCTTAAGGAGGACTTCAGACAGTTGCCTGGCTAAATAACAAGCCAGGTCTTCCAGACTACATGGAGACAAGAGAGTCTACCTCAATGCTTAAGCAAAGCAATAGCTAGTTCTCAAGGAACTAAAGCGACTATGGTACCTGAAATCAATCAAATATAATCAGTATTCAAGTCACAAAGTCAAAATCAACAAGGTAACAAACCAACAAATAATGTACAATCAAACAATGCAATGTGCAAAGCACAAAGCTCAAGTGAACCAAGCACCCTACAACATAAACCAAGTTAGTCTATAAGATCAAATGAAACAACTCAAACAACTTGCATTAATCTCCTTAAAGCATTTTGCTTCATAACCTGAAAATCACATTCAAACATGAGATACAAGACCACTAGGACAAGCCTAGGGTCAAAAGGAGATGAAAAATTTAAAACAGCAAGTGAAAAATTGATCACAACCAAGATTAATCAATTAAGAGTAAATTCCAGTTGGTCCCATATCCAAAACATTCACCAATTGCATTTTATACACATAACATGTCAAACTATGCATTTTGGAATCACAATGGAGCAAACAGAATGATCACACTCAAACCAATATCAAAACAGCTCAATAAATTCCACAAAAATTCCAGCTCAAACAGGACATATCCAATGAGCTACATATCAAATTTCATAGCTTTTGGAGAAGTGGAAGTAGAGGAATTAAATCAGGAAGTCATGGTATGCAAAAATCAACCCAAACTAGGTCACAAAGTGTACACCAACTTCAAGCAAATGTAAAACAGTGAACAACACATGATAAATGAATGGGACCAAAGCCAATATGAAGTCAAACATGTTAAGAAACACTCCATCAAATTTCATCTTCATATGATAAGGAATGAGAATTTTACAAGTCATGTAGGTTGATCATTCAAGAAAAGTTCACAAAATGGTAAACAGCAAACAAAAATACCAATCAAATAGGAAATGTATCAACAAATCCTACAAAAAATCATGGTTAAACTAGACATACAGATGTAATCACATGCAAAAGTCCAGGGCAAAAGACATAGCATAGGTATGGAAACAAAATTCATGAACATGGCATAACATAGTGTGACACACATTGTCACACTCAAAAAGGTCACAACATATCTTTCTAACCAGGAACTCAAAATTAGCAAACTATACATCAAAATCACCAGGAAAGAGTCAAGAACATGCCTATAAAATTTCATTCATTTTGGATAATGCATCAAGATTTCATGATCAATAAGGCAAAACATATGTACATAGCATACACGATCAAGATCACTAGGCAAAACCAAAAAATCTACCAGGCACAACTTTCATTATCATGCCTAAAAAAAACTAGAGGAAATTTGGAACTCATCACAAAAATCCCCATGCAATTTGGATAAAAAATGAATTAATTATGGATTTTAGAAGTTAGGTTAAAATATGAAATAATTATTTAAGTTTTAAAATGAATTAAATGAATTAAATAAATTAAATAAATCAGCGAATGGCAATTTCGTAATTCACTGGACCAGGGGGCAAAACGCCCCGTTTCATTTAATGAAATGGCGTCTCGTGATTCGCTGGTTCACGCGGGAAACAGGTTTTCAAAACGAGGCCAAGCGAAAATGGATCAAAACGCGGAAACTGGACGGAAATTTGAAGTGTTGGACGCGTTCTTCATCGTCGCGCACTGTTCATCATCAACATCACTCTTTTGCCACGAAAACCAGCAAATGATATATCGTTGCAATCGTCTCATCATGCACATCACTAATATCAACATGATTTAATCTAGAACTCAACATAGTAAAAGATTCGATCAAGAAAAGTTTTGATGCTCAAACTTTAGATCCAGATTTCTCCATGAATATTGGATGAAATCGCACGATTCAAATGTCAGAATACTCTATGTTCGATGCTCTACCTAAACCACATGTTGATTTTAAGAATCGAAGGAATCGAGATCTTACCTTCTTGATGATGCAGCTGTGGAATCGAGCTCTTTAAGTCCCAATTGTGCAAAACAGATCGTGTTTGATGTTGTAGAAGGTGTATGGAGGTGATTGTTTAGCTCAGAAACGCACGAACATGATGAATTTGCCAGCTGCCATTGATGAGCTCAAGGTTGCAACAGTTGGTTTCAGCACGACTCCCTCTCCAATTGCCACAAACAGAAGTCCAAAATCACCTGTGGATGATGATCAAAGCAAAAAGAAGCAAAGGAAATCACGAATTCTTGATGAACAATGAAAAAAAGTGTGTGTGTGAATTGTGAGATCTTGAGAGAATTTTGAGATTTTGTGAATTTTGATCTGAAATGTGATTGTTGATTCTGAGCATTCTGTTAGGATTAGGCTTTTATAGTATCACTTAATCCATGCCTTAATCATGCTTAACCAAATTGGAGTGATTAGTGAATTGAGCTTGTTATGGAAATTGGCCAATTTGCCCTTTTGAACTTGAACCAATGGAACAATGATTTTTCTTTTGCAGCACACCACAAATCATGTTTAGAAGCAATCCCAATTGGCTTGGTGTAAAAATCCCATGTATTTTTGAAAATGACTATTTTTCCCACCTAAAATTAATTAGTTCACTTGAAAAATGACCTTTTTATGTGAAGGTTTTTGATGAAATGTAATGATGGATTTGGATAGCACACATCAAATGTGGTTTGCTCAAAAAAGAATCAACCAATTTGGCCTAATGGTTTGAAAGATATGCCACTTTGAAACTCCAAAATTCTTGAAAATGATTTGATCATAACTTGCCAACCATAAATGAGAAATGAGTGTTCTTGGACTTTTTGGAAAGGCAAGAGCAAGATCTTCAACTTTCATGTTGGACAAATTTTGATTTGAAGCTTGCTTGGACATGTAAATTTGAGGAGAATGACTTTCCATTTTGGGCAGGTGAGAATTACAGGTCATTACTATTTTGGGAAACTTTTTGTCTGACCTCAAATCCTTCACTGTGGATGTTTGAAATGTTAATTGAAGCTTATATGGACATGAATGAGACCTTTCCAACCATCTCACACCTTCCAATTCCTGATTAAATGCACAGTTGACCACAGTTGACTTTGCTAGGGTTTTGGTTGACTGAGCCAAGTTCTGATGAATTTCAAGCCTTTTTCTCTTGAGATCTTGATTCTAAATGATGTCACAACTCATATGAATCCTTGATGAATGATCATGGTGCCCAAATTCTTCAAGAATGGTCACCACCCATTGCTCAATGAATGATTTGACTGTTTGACTGATGATTGCTTCAGCTGCAAGTAACATGGTTAGATGACAATATTTTTGTACTTTTGGTTAGTAAACAAATGAAAAGCAATGATATACAAATGCTAAACATGCTTGGTGATCAAGAACCACACTCACAAGATGACCCACCCACTAGGAGGGAAACAAAGGTGCACAAATGATCCTTGAGGCAATGATATGACATGATATGATGCCTTGAGGCCATGAGGGATCTTAGGGCAAAAATTGGGGTCTTACAGATGCCCCTATTTAAGGTCATTCTAGCCGGAGAAGTGGAGTTTAGAAATCTTCATATCGACACGGTAGAATGGGCTTAAATAACAGTAATGAGACAAATTTTGGTCCTTAAGAGACCTCATGATGCAAATGTATGCATGTAAAAGACACAAACTCTGTGGGGATAATGATTTACACAGAAGAACAGACGATCCATCGGAGTAATTCACTCACCAGGAACGGAGACTCTAACAGGACTCTTATGGGGATAATAAAAGAAAAAGAATGCGTGAGCAGGACACGACTTCGAGTTGGGGAAAACAAAACTGACACTGCGTGTGCAAGACACGACTCTGATTAGGGGATAACAGAAATCAGACTGGAGACCTCACTGGGGAAGCAAAGGACTCACATTGGGGAGGGAAAGAAATTCCAAAGGAGAACACTTCCTTTGGAATGACTCAAGCTGACCCACAAGATGCACATACTGGGGATAACACCAATACAGCAACACAAATAGCAATACAAATCCGCTTGGGAAATCTAGAAAAAAGACTCTCCAGGGGAAGCCAAAGATGAGATGTTACCGGTATAAGGGCAACAAACTCAGGAAGAATGAATATCTAAGACCGGTATAAGGGTGAGAGATATCAATCAATCCAAACATCTGAGAAAGACCTGAAAAAGGTACATAAACTCAGGGAAATCTGACTCCACAGGGGACCAAGGTCATAATAGGGAGCAGAAGGGAGGGAACACCAGGGATACCGAGGTATATAATAGGTGACCGACCAAAGCGTGAATTGGTATATATGCCAAAACACTCATCATCCGAAACACAAACTGGTTAAAGGATGGATATTCGATTCTACAAAGAATACGAATCTTACTCAGCTGGGGAAGGTCAACAAAGGATTCCAACCAAAGAGCGCAAGAGACATATTATTCATTACCGGCAGACCGTGAATAATATACTCAAAAGGAAAAGACACCAAAGATACCGAAGTATATAATAGGTGACTAACCAAAAAGAGAGACAATCGATACCAAGCATCCGGGTAAACGAAAGACAACTCAAAGAGGATAAATTGCAAGCAACCGGCAATTATCCAACAAATATTCGACTCCGCAAAGGGAAATAACGAATCTTACTCGACTAGGGAAACACGAAAGGCTTCGACTGAAGAGTGCATGAGATATATTATCCATTACCGTCAGAACGTGGATAACACACTCGCATGGAAGATTATCCACAACCGGTATAAGGGTTAACAAAGGATAAATCGACCGAAAAGAAAGGCATCGGGATACCAAAACTAGGTATATAATGATGACCAATCAAAGAGAGCAACAATCATTACCAAGCAAACGGGTAAGTGAAAGACGATCCCCTGGGAATGAATTGCAAGCATCCGGCAATTATCCACAGGGACTAGCTGGGGATACATTGATAAACAATCAATGATCCGGGGAACAAATCACTAGAAAACGGTGAAAAGACCCACTGGCAACTTCAAAAGGGATACCATTGCGAGCATACGGCAATGATCCAGAAGACAACTTGCTGGGGATAAATTGCTAGCATACGGCAATTATCCATAAGCAAAGGGGTAATATCAACATCAAATATTGAATGAAGATAACCACAAAGAGTAACCATCATCGGTTAGGATGAACAACAAAGTTAACTCTGCAAAGGGAGAGATTAGGGTTTATAACTACCGAATACGGGGTAGAATACCAAAATTCTGGCTGAGGAAACAAGAGGTTAACACTACCGACTACTGGGTAGAAACCCACAACTCAGCTGGGATAAAATTGCAAGCATCCGACAATTATCCACTCGTACCATAAGGCACAAACTCCGATGGGGAGAACAATCACAACATGGTATTTACAACTACCGAATACGGGGTAGAAGACCACAAACTCCACTGGGGATAGGATGAATGAAGGCCAAATACTGAGCACTTATTCAACCTATTCCACCGGGCAACGCAAACTTTGTTGGGGATAAAAATCACAACAACAGAAAATCCGTCATCAACCAGAACGAACCACAAAGGTTACCTCTGTTAGGGGGAAAAAGAAGACAGGACTTACAACTACCGAATACGGGGTAGTAGCCATACTCTGGTGGGAATAACCACAAATTAGGGTTTACATCTACCGAATACTGGGTAGAAAACCAACAACTCTTGCTTGAGGAATGAAAGGTATACAACCACAAATTCCGCCAAGAAGAGGGAACATAAGACTTACAACTACCGGTTACTGGGTAGAGGCCCCACAATTCTTGCTTGGGGAATAAAAGGTATATAACCACAAATTCCGCCAAAGAAGCAAGAACATAGGACTTACAACTACCGGTTACTGGGTAGAGGCCCGAAAAAACTCCACTGGGGATAGATGAATTGATGCCGGTTACTGGGCAAACCATTCATTTCTTCCACAGGGAAGCACAAGAAACAGCTGACACAACGCCGATTCGGGATTGATCCGAAAAGACAGACTGAATCAAAACTCGTCCTATGAGGATATAGCTCAATAGGAAAATTCATCCCAATATATATGTTGGGAGGAAACGGAAGAAACCGTCATCCACGAGGACAATCTCAGTGGGGAACTGCAGAAGGAAAAGACAGACACTTTCTGCTTATGGGGCTGACTCTATATGGAGAGATTTAACCACCCGACCTCTGCTTGGGAAGATCTACAAAGAGATCTATGACCCAAAGCAGGAGATAACAAACAAAAGATATATGGCAAAAATGCAGCATGAATATCTGAATGTTTATGAATATGCATGAATATGCGTGATTTATGTTCGATGGATGCTGACAAAACAGACATATCTAACACAACAGGTCCAGGAATCAAACGCCCGGTACTATACTTCCAGGGGAAAAACCAACTGGAAAGCCAATCTGCTAGAGATCCACATGCTGTAAAGCAAAGATCTGCGGGTACTGCAGGGGGAACAAAGAGATCAGGATACACTAAATCTCTGAGCAATGGATCAATAGACAACCCAAGCAGGGTACAGAAAGTCACAACAGGCAAAACTGCCACCAAGACCAATCTGTAGGGATCAGGAGAATCCTGAGGATATCTGCAGGGGATCAGCATCAACTGAGAAACAAGAGTTCATGGCTCAACCAAGAACTGCTGCAAAAGCAACTCCAAACAACTCTGGGGAACAACCCACTGCCGGAGAATCATCCGAGTAGAATCTAACTGCACAAGCAACTCTACTGGGGAAAGCTATTAGCTATCCTTTCAGAGCACAAACCACTGAAGGAGAAAGCACCACGCAAGTAGATTCAGCAACAAGCCACTCTACTCGGGGAGAACATACATCTGACGGATCACACAAGTAGATTCTGCAAATAGCCACTCTACTGAGGATCAAAAGTAATCAGGAAATCATTCCAACCCTTGGGATGCTAGAGCCACCAACCGACCTTACTGGGGATTGAGATAGCTTTCAACAGGCAGAAACTGCCACAACAACCATTCTGCAGACTAAGCTGGGAAAAATAGAAAGCAACCATGCTGAGGAGAGCAACAACAACTCCGCTGGCGACTGCACTGGGAAGAGACTACTGCTGGAGAAGAAAACGAAGTCTTCAACAACATCTCTGCTTGCGACTATACTGGGGAACAACCCCATCAACAGCTCTACTTGCGACAATGCTGAGGAAAGCGGTAAGGTACCGGGATATCAATCCACCAACCAATGAATCTACCCCAATGAGAACAACCATGCTGGGGAGATTACTACTGGAGAAGAAACTGAGTCTTCAACAACATCTCTGCTTGGGGAACAACCCCAACAGCAAAGCGGGAGAAAGAGGATACAATCAAATGCCAGGAATACGAACCAAGGTCTTACCTGTTGGGAATCATACCACCCTTGGGAGAGCACTGAGACATTCCTGAGTATCCTTTCATCATTGTGAATATTCACTTTGTTTAAAACAACAATTTGAAAAAATTTACTTGTTTAAAACAATGACATTTTATCAATTAAAACATGCAAAACATTTGTTGAATTGAAACAAATAAGAGTGCAAATAATTGGATAAAAGCTCAAATTTATTTGATGGAATGGTAGCCTGCAAATGGCAAGACTCCATAGATCTATACAAATTTGAAATCAGTGATATATATTGGAAGAGGGCTACATTGAACATAATGATCCTTTCTCTACCAATTTGAATCTCGATGTATGCGAAGCTTCAGTTGACGATGAATCGAGAATCTCTGACGAACAGACAGCTGGTGACCAGAAAGTCTTGTCAGGATGCAGTTACTTTGCCAAATCCCTAATTTTTGCCTAGATTGCCCCAGGGTGAGGTACTCAATCTAGCGGGATACAAATATATTCTTTTTTCAAGTCTCTAACTTTTGCCTGGATTACCCTTGCGGGTTCTCCACCGAGACGCTCATTTTTGCCTAAGCCGCCCTTTCGGGTTTTCAACTTAGCAAGCTATTCTGTTTTTCATTTGCATATACTCCTTTTTTTTCTAGGCAAAGTATTTCTTGATTGCATCTGAATTCACAGGACGAGTGAAATCCTCCCCATCCATTGTTGTAAGCATCAAAGCACCGCCTGAAAAGGCTCTCTTAACAACATATGGACCCTCATAGTTTGGAGTCCACTTGCCCCTGGAATCGGGCACGAAAGACAAGACTTTCTTGAGCACGAGGTCACCTTCTCGGAACACACGACGTTTGACCTTCTTATCGAATGCTTTCTTCATTCTCTACTGATATAACTGACCATGGCACATGGCAGTCAATCGCTTCTCTTCAATCAGATTCAGTTGGTCATAACGACTCTGAATCCATTCAGCATCAGTCAACTTGGCTTCCATCAAGACCCTCATTGATGGGATCTCCACCTCTACTGGGAGAACAGCTTCCATGCCGTAAACAAGAGAGAAAGGGGTTGCCCCTGTTGAAGTGCGGACAGATGTACGATATCCATACAAAGCAAATGGCAGCATCTCGTGCCAATCTTTGTACGTAACAGTCATCTTCTGGATAATCTTCTTGATATTCTTATTAGCAGCTTCAACAGCCCCATTCATCTTAGGTCTGTAGGGAGAGGAATTATGGTGTGCAATCTTGAATTCAGCGCATAACTCGTCCATAATCTTATTATTCAGATTAGATCCATTATCAGTAATGATCTTACCTGGCACACCATAACGGCAAATCAGCTGGTTCTTGATAAACTTCACAACCACCTGTCTAGTCACATTCGCATACGAAGCGGCCTCAACCCATTTGGTGAAGTAGTCAATTGCTACGAGAATAAACATGTGTCCGTTGGACGCCTTCGGTTCAATCATGCCGATCATGTCGATTCCCCACATAGAGAAAGGCCATGGTGATGAAATCACATTCAGAAGTGTCGGAGGAATATGAATCTTGTCCGCATAAATCTGACACTTGTGGCATTTCTTCACATATTTGCAGCAGTCAGACTCCATTGTCAGCCAATAGTAGCCTGCTCTCATCATCTTTCTAGCCATGGCATGTCCATTGGAATGAGTACCGAATGAACCCTCATGGACCTCAGTCATCAACAGGTTTGCTTCGTGTCTATCCATGCATCTGAGCAAAACCATGTCAAAATTTCTCTTATACAGCACTTCACCACTGAGGTAGAAACTGCCTGACAACCTTCTCAAAGTTTTCCTATCTTTCACAGATGCCCCAGGTGGGTAGACCTGGTTCTGGAGGAAATTCTTGATATCAGAATACCAAGGCTTGTCATCATTGACTTCTTCGACTGCAAATACGTGAGCTGGTCTATCCAAGCGCATCACGGAAATATTGGGGACTTCATTCCAATATTTCACTACAATCATTGAGGCAAGCGTAGCAAGAGCATCTGTCATCCGATTATCCTCTCGAGGAATATGATGAAAGTCAACTTCTGTAAAGAACGTTGAAATCCTTCTTGGGTAATCTCTGTATGGAATGAGACTTGGCTGATTCGTCTCCCATTCACCCTTGATCTGATTGACAACTAGGGCCGAATCACCATATACATCAAGATGTTTGATTTTCAAATCAATACATTCTTCAAGTCCCATAATACAGGCCTCATACTCAGCCATATTATTCGTGCATTTGAAAGTTAGCCTTGCTGTAAGCGGAATATGTGTGCCATGAGGAGTAATGATTACTGCCCCAATTCCATTTCCGTACTGATTCACAGCGCCATCAAACACCATCGTCCATCTGGAACCAGGTTCCGGACCTTCATCAAGTGTAGGCTCATCGCAATCTTTCATTTTCAAATACAGAATCTCCTCATCCGGGAAGTCATACTGAACAGACTGATGATCTTCAATTGGCTGGTGCGCTAGATGGTCAGCCAAGATACTACCTTTGATAGCTTTCTGAGCTCGATACTCGATATCATACTCAGACAACAGCATCTGCCAACGGGCAATCCTCCCAGTTAAAGCAGGCTTCTCGAAGATATACTTGATTGGATCCATTCTGGATATCAACCA
Source organism: Lathyrus oleraceus (assembly GCF_024323335.1). Classification (NCBI taxonomy): domain Eukaryota; kingdom Viridiplantae; phylum Streptophyta; class Magnoliopsida; order Fabales; family Fabaceae; genus Lathyrus; species Lathyrus oleraceus. The sequence goes on along the minus strand of NC_066582.1, from coordinate 435,054,389 downwards.
AGTTGTATGATTTATCATGTACTGGCGCAAACGCTTAGCAGCCCAAGCTAAAGCACAGCACGTCTTCTCAAGCATAGAGTACCGAGACTCACAATCAGTAAACTTCTTACTGAGGTAGTATATAGCAGATTCTTTCTTCCCTGATTCATCTTGCTGACCGAGGACACAACCCATCGAGTCTTCAAGCACAGTCAAATACATGATCAGGGGTCTTCCTTCTACAGGTGGAGACAAGATCGGAGGTTCAGACAGATAATCTTTGATACTGTCGAAAGCTTTCTGGCAATCCTCGGTCCAATCATGAGACTGATCTTTCCGAAGGAGCTTGAATATCGGCGCACATGTGGCAGTCATGTGGGATATAAATCTGGAAATGTAATTCAAGCGGCCAAGAAAACCTCGGACTTGCCTTTCAGTTTTGGGTGCAGGCATCTCTTGGATTGCTTTGACCTTTGCAGGATCAACTTTAATACCTCTCTCGCTGACTATAAAACCCAACAACTTGCCGGAACGGACTCCAAATGTACACTTGTTCGGATTCAAACGAAGTCTGAACTTCCTCAGACGCTGAAAAAGCTTCAACAGATGTTCAACATGTTCAACTTCCGTTCGGGACTTAGCAATCATATCATCAACGTAGACCTCTATCTCCTTGTGCATCATATCATGGAACAAGGTAGTCATAGCTCGTTGATACGTGGCTCCGGCGTTCTTCAAATCGAAGGGCATCACTCGATAACAGAATGTTCCCCAAGGTGTGATGAATGTTGTCTTCTCCATATATTCGGGTGCCATTTTGATTTGATTATATCCGGAAAATCCGTCCATAAAGGAAAAGACTTTGAATTTAGCTGTATTATCTACCAACATATCAATGTGTGGTAGAGGGAAATCATCTTTTGGAGTAGCTTTATTCAAATCTCTGTAATCAACGCACATACGGACTTTTCCGTCCTTCTTAGGAACAGGCACAATATTGGCCACCCATTGAGGATATGTAGAAGTCACCAGAAACCCCGCATCAATTTGCTTCTAAACTTCCTCTTTGATCTTCACTGCCATATCTGGATGAGTTCTTCTGAGCTTCTGCTTCACTGGCACGCACTCAGGCTTCAAAGGCAGGAAATGTTGCACAATATCTGTGTCTAGACCCGGCATGTCTTCATACGACCAAGCGAAGATATCTGAATATTCTCGTAGCAAGCTAATCAAATCCTTCTTGACAGACTCTTCAAGAAGTGCCCCAATTTTCACCATACGAACACAATCCTCAGACCCCAAGTTGACTGTTTCCAGATCTTCAAGGTGCGGCTGAATGATCTTCTCTTCGAGCTCAAGGAGACGGGAAATCTCATCAGGAATCCCTTCAACATCATCTTCCTCTGCCTCGAATACAGGGGATTCAAAATTGGGAGATGGCGTTGGATCATTATGTTCAATGGGTTTTAGAATCAACCTGCATAATGATTTTGGTTAATGAAAAACTTTAGAATTTAAACAAGCAAATCATTATGCAGATGAAAAATGTTTGCTTTTATTCTTGTTTTTTTTTTGGGTTTTTTGTGATCACTGATTTCATGCAAAAAGCAAAAGTGAAAACAAATGGAAAAACAAATGTTTAACAATGCATTAATTGAATGAAAACATCATTGTATATATGCTGCCAACAATGTCATCACTTCTCCTTTTGGCATGGGAGAAGGGTTTTAAACAAAGTGAACAATTACTCTGATCTATGGATGACTGTAGGAACATCTACAGCGACCCAATTGTGGCAGACACCACCAGGAATAACGAAGTTGTTCACGTCTTCTGCACCCTCTTCCAAGATAGCAGCAGCTTCCTCTTCCTCAGGTTGATCATCATGGATGAATCCTCCACTTGTGAACAAACCTTGCTCATTACATGCCCCAGAACAGTAGCCAATGCCAGCCCGGGATCTATTGTCTTCAAGCTCAATCACCTTCCCTAAACCAGCAACTGCACCACACTCAATGACCCGTTTTGCATCACGGTAGGAAGCAAATGATGGAGACTTCTTCTCAATTGGTTCATCAATAGATAAAGCTTGGAACGGCGTTCCAACTTCATCCTCAGCGTCAATGTACGAGAAAGAAGACAAGTGGCTAACCAGGAGAGCCTTTTCTCCCCCTACCACAACCAGTTTCTTGTTCTCGACAAACTTCAGCTTCTGGTGTAGGGTGGATGTCACGGCGCCAGCCTCGTGAATCCATGGCCTGCCTAAGAGACAGCTATAAGATGGGTGGATGTCCATTACCTGGAAAGTAACCTGGAAGTCACTAGGTCCAATTTTGATTGGGAGATCAACTTCCCCAATCACAGTCTTGCGCGACCCATCGAATGCTTTCACCACGACCCCACTCTGCCTCATAGGAGGACCTTGATATGACAATCTGGAGAGTGTGGATTTAGGCAATACATTTAATGATGATCCAGTGTCCACCAGCACGTTGGACATGGCATCAGATTTGCAATTTAGAGATATGTGTAAAGCCATGTTATGGTCTCTTCCCTCCTCCGGGAGATCAGCGTCGCTAAAACTCAAAGTGTTGCAAGCAGTGATGTTTGCAACTATACTGTCAAATTGCTCAATGGTGACGTCATGATCGACATATGCCAAATCCAATACTTTCTGCAGAGCCTCCCTATGGGGTTCTGAATGCAACAACAAGGATAGTATGGAGATTTTGGATGGCGTTTGTAGAAGCTGGTCTACAATGTTATACTCGCTCTTCTTGATGAGCCTCAACATCTCATCAGATTCTTCATTCATAATGCCATTCGGGCCAACTGAAGAAGTGGGAGTCTTTTGTATGGAGGAGGGTCTGGCAACATCAAGTGCCGGATTCTGAATATTAACAGCAGTCCCCACCGGACGCTCAGCAGATTCAGAAGCAACAGGGGTTTTGGCAGGTGCAGAGAAAACACGACCACTCCGGGTCAGCCCGCTTACATCAGCGATGTTGGTTACAGCAGTTGAGGGCAAAGGCACTTCGACCCCATCTTGCACAGCAACAGGGTTATATCTGAACGGCACAGCTCGGTCAGAAGAATAAGGCACGGGGCCTGCAGGTTTAATCACCAAGGAGGGAGAAGCTTTCGGCTTGCTGCTATCATAGCGAATAACAACAGGCTCGGGTAACTTGAACACGGGGGATATAACATTAACCTCCGGTTCGTCCTCATCGACATTGCGATTCTGCAGAATCTCAATGGTTCCTTCGTCTAATAACTCTTGCAATTCTCTACGGACCTGGCTGCAACCCAAGCGGTTCACCGAACAGATGCGGCATTTGTCGTGGTCATGCTCCATGTGGCTGTACTGGCACAGCAAACGATGTAATTCCACCAACGACTGTCGAATATGACTTACATATTTGACCTTGTATTTCCCAGGGCATCCCTGGACCATGTTCACAGATTTCCCATGCGAAGGCAATGGGTTCTTGGTGACATTTGGGCCTGAATCTTCAAAGCTCAAAATTCCACATCTCATCAGGTCTTGAACCTTAGTCTTGAGTGGATAACAGTTTTCAATATTATGGCCCGGAGCTCCGGAGTGATACACACAATGCTGATCTGGTTTATACCACCATTGTGGGTTTGCAGGAATAGCAGGAGGATCCCTGGGAGAAACCAATTTCCTTTCTAATAAGGAAGGATAAAGCTCTGCGTATGACATCGGAATCGGATCGAAGCTGATCTTCTTCCTATCATAATTCAGGTTGGCCTGATTGGTTGTGCTTCCACGAGGCTGGTAAGCCTGTTGCTGTGGGCGTTGCTGTTGCTGATATCGAGGCTGTTGATTATCTCTGAATACAGGCGCTATATGAGCCACCTGGTGCTGATGACCGGCACGGCGTGCGGGTTTCCTTTGAACAGGAGGTTTCCTTGATTTGCCATGGGATTGCACAGCATGTGCTTCCCCATCCTTCTTCTTAGCAAATGCTCCATACCGCTTGCTAGAAGAGCCTTCATCTTTCGCCAAACGTCCTTCACGGGCACCTTCTTCCAACCTCATCCCCATATTCACCATCTCGGTGAAATCAGAGGGAGCACTAGCGACCATCCGCTCATAATAAAAAGAACTAAGAGTCTTCAAGAAGATCTTAGTCATCTCTTTCTCTTCCAGCGGAGGAGTAATTTGAGCAGCCAGCTCTCGCCACCTCTAGGCGTACTCCTTGAAGGTTTCCTTATCTTTCTGCGACATGGACCTAAGCTGATCTTGGTCAGGCGCCATATCGACGTTATATTTGTACTGCTTGACGAAGGCTTCGCCAAGGTCGTTGAAGGATCTGATATTAGCACTATCCAAGCTCATATACCATCTGAGCGCAGCACCCGATAAACTGTCTTGAAAATAATGAATCAACAACTGATCATTATCGGTCTGGGTTGACATCTTCCTGGCGTACATGACCAGGTGAGCAAGTGGACAGGTGTTCCCTTTGTACTTCTCAAAGTCAGGTACTTTGAATTTTATCGGTATTTTCACACCGGGAACAAGGCACAACTCGGCAGCAGACTTGCCGAACAGGTCTTTACCTCTGAGGGTCTTCAATTCCTTCCTCAGCTCAAGGAATTGGTCATTCATGGCGTCCATCTTTTCATTAACGTCCGGGCCCTCAGATGGCTCAGAATGATAGATGGTATCTTCTACCCTCGGCATGGTATGCACGACAGGAGGAGCAGCAACAGGGGCCGGGCTAGATGCTGGCATGCGAGCAAAAGTTGGAGCAGGGATGTCAGGCATGAAACCTGGAGGCATACCCCAAGGGAACCCGGCTGGCATGACGTGAGACCCAAAATGAGCACTGGCTGGCACAGACGGAGCTACAATTTCAGAGACGACAGTCCTCTGAACAGGAGTTGCAGGCGGTTGAGCAGGTTGATTCTGAGCAGCAAGAAGTTGCTCCATCAAAGCGCCAAGTCTGGCGACCTCTTCCTTCAGTTCTCTGTTCTCTTGCTCTAGCTGATCCATAACTCTGGCAGAATTTGCTCTGGTATAGTACCGGTGAGTCAGCTTGTCTTCAAAATAAATGAAGAACATAGAGTCATCACAAGAAGACCAGAAATAAGGTACCTGCTTACGCAAAATGATGCATGAAATGCTAATGCATATGCTTTATTTTATTTTCAAGGAACCCTTAGGGTATTATTTGCAATTTTTGAATATTTAAGCAATTTAAATTCATTATGGAAAACATCTCATTCAATATATCGAGACAAAGAAGTACAGCATTTTTGATTCAATTACAAGGAGAAAAGGAAAATAACATCCTATGGATCCCTAGTAGCTCGGGATGCTGGAAGACGAGAAACACACAGCTTCTTGATCTCTCTCTCTCATAGGCAGCTTCCATATCTGCTTTCTCCTTAGCCAGCCTATCATACTTCCTCTTCCAGAATTTGGAAGACTGAGGAAGCAAGGAGGTCCAAGTGTCGTTGGGATCGTCGATCACTCGATGCTCGAGAAACTCAATCAGAGCGTCCTTCTCCTTGAGCTGCTGAAGCAATTCTTCTCTTTCACAGATCCAAGCACGTGAAAGGTCTTCCTCTCTCAAATCCTCTACACGTTGGGTAGGGAGGGTTGAAGGCCCAGCCACATCCAACGGTGTAGGTCTCAGATGGTCGTATGGCATCAAGTAAGTGGCAGCTCTCTGTCTGACCCAGGAAGTATAAGGCTCCAAAGCAATGCAATTCTTCGGACCTAGCTCATTCCTACTCTTCTTGCAGATCTTGCGCCAAGCGCGGACAAATCTGGCTTTCAGGCCTTGGGGATCTTTACCCTCCTGAAAGAATACACCTTCTAACAGAATGTTATGAGGTTTATCCTTTAGGGGGAACCCAAGCTGACGTCGTGCGAGAATGGGATTGTAGCTGATCCCACCACATGTACCAAGAAGAGGCACATTAGGGAATTCACCACAATAGTCAATGATCTGAACGGTATCATACACGCGATCATACCAAGAGATATCATCATTAGTGAGAGACATGAGTCTCTGAGACCACCGTAGACATCCCTTGTTCTCCTTGAAGGCAAGAGTCTGTGGCAAGTGCGAAATAAACCACTTGTACAGCAGAGGCAGACAGCAGACAATAACTCCTCAACCCTTTGCATTCCTCAGATGCAAAGAGACATAGGCATCACCCAACAAAGTCGGAACGGGATTAAGAACCGAGAAGATCCTAATAGCATTCATGTCCACGAACTTGTCGAAGTTGGGAAATAAGACCAATCCATAGATGAGCAATACAAATAAAGCCTCAAAGGCATCCTCACTCATGGCCTTCCCATAGATGGTAGCTTGAGCGACGAGGAACTCGGAAGGAAAACCCTGAATTCCACCTTTGGTAGTTAGATTAGCTTTAATCAAAGCTTCATCTATGTGCAACAAATCAGCAATCTCTCGAGCGGTCAGAATACTCTCTAGGCCACTGAACGGCACCTGATCCAGAATAGGAATCCCAATAATGTGAGAATACTCCTCCAAAGTAGGCAGCAACTGGAAGTCCAAAAATGAGAAGCAATGATACAACGGATCATAGAACTGAGCTAGAGTACTCATCAACCCTTCGTCAACCTGAGTAGTCAACAGAGGCAGAAGCTTCCCATAGCGAGCCTTGAAACCCAAGGGATCTAATACGTAAGATGTCAGATTCCTTAACTCTTTCACATCGGGTTGTTTAAAGCTGTACTTCTTTGTATGCCTTTTTGGTCTTTCCATGTCTGAAATTTTTGCAGATAAACCCTTTAAGTTCCTTGAAAATTTTCTCTTTTTCTGATGACAGGAGATGCAGATGAATGCATGAATGCAACAATCACACTCAAGGATCAAGCAAAGCACACCAAACAAAGGTCGTGGGGAAGCTCATTGTATCCCCTAATATCAATCATCCATTTTGGTGGATTTAGGTTTTCACCTTATCGACACCCAAGTTCCATTGATATTAACGGCACATGAACCGGCTCTAACATCCTTAATATCAATCATCCATTTTGGTAGATTTAGGTTTTACACCTTATCAATACCCAAGTTCCATTGATATTAACGATGTTTGAACGACTCAACCACGAATCACGGGTTTGCTGAGAGTCACGAGCATGGAGTCTTGGTTAAGAACCACCCAAAGGGAGTGTACTAGGGTTTAAACCTGCCAGACATGTTCTACCAGAGGTTCCCATAATCATCGTCCCATCTCTCGGATATTATCGGAGGAACGAATACTCGTATTCCAAAAATATTCTCAAGAGAGACTCTTATGAGTGTAGTATCGCGTAACAATCGCATCAGATCTTACATCTGAACGACCTCCGCACTACGTCCTAAAATATAGGCCAAGATGGGTTTGGTAAACTACGGTCCTTGGCTTCTGCGGCACATGATTGAAAGAATAATGCCTAACCACAAATAACTTGTGTGACATTATTAATCCAACATGACCTCCACCGAGTGAATGGACTCGCAAGTCAACTGGCTAAGGAATACTCCACACCAGTCAACAAGACTATGCCATTCTCCTATCCTAGAGTGCACTCGAGTTCGGGTATAGAACTCATCTCACAGAGATCACCAAAGCAAACAGCAATTGTATATCAAGCAATTCAAACATTACAATCAATACAGTTATCCCAAATTGTACAAAAATATGTCAAATAACACATAAACAAATATCATACAACAAGGGTGAAAAGTAGGCAATACCACCAGGGAAGGTCTAATAAGAATCTCCCCAGCAGAGTCGCCACTTTTCTGTAGCGGTGTATTCGTCGCTATATGATTTATTGATTAAATCAAAAGCAAAGCATACAATGAATCGAGTCGCCACTGCACTTTTATTTATCCAAAGGACTGGCTAAAAAGCGAACAAAAGCCTAAGAAGTTTTACACATAGAAAACTAATGAAAAAGATCAGAGAATCTGGGTAAGGGGTAAATTACGCAATGGGAAGGTGTTAGGCACCCATCACGTCCTAGGTACTCCTAGGGAGCCCTTTTCACACTTGTTGTATAAAAATGTTTATTTGTTTTGACATATTGTGCAAACATGAATGGGATGATGAGAAAAGAATGTACAAGTTAGTTATTTTTGTGTTCGAACGGATGAACCCGTTGCCTACGTACCTTCCATCAAAGGTAAGGATCAAAACGCCGTAGTTCGGCTAAAAGATTTCCAAATTATCAGTGGGTTCAATTTTAAAACACAAGCATTAAGGTTCTTCATTACCAATGGGAGAAAACTCAACCAACATCAACAATCCACCATGCGAGGACGACTTCAACATACTAGTGAGGGGTTAACCCTATAATAAGTATGGAAGACTTACAATACACTCACTAAGGATAAGGTAAGATTTACATCAACCACTATGGTAATTAAAACCTAAGGCTAATGCATGAAAACATATTAACAATGGACAAAGCCAAAACAATTGAATGGGTGAAGTTAATTGATTATGATTATTCACAAAATATGGTCAAGGTATGATTAGGATTGATTCAAAGAAGTGTTATGAAATGGAGTTTGAAACGTCAAGGACTTAAGGTCCAGGTTTCTAATTTGAAGAGGCATGAAGATGTTTGCACAACAAGTCAAAGTTTTTGAAAGCAAAGTGTGAAAAGATTTAGGACAAAGAGGGTATGGATGATGAAATGTAAAACTTCTCAGAAAGGTTCACCTCTTGAAATCATATAGAAGATGATTCAAGTGTGTCCTTAGGAATGAGGCAACAAAGTAATAACAAATAAAAGCAAGGTGATACCGGATGCCATCAATGGTCTTATACCAATCTCACAAACAAAAGTGGATATCGGATACCAATAAATGGGTTTACACCAATCTCCTAAAACCACACAATGATACTGGATGCCATCAATGGTCTTACACCAATCTCACGAAGCAAAAGCGAATATCGGATACCAATGAATGGGTTTACACCAATCTCCTAAGGTAAAACAAAATTTGGATGTCGGATGCCAATCTATCTGGACTTATACCAACCTCCAAAGGATGATCATGGGAGTACAAATGCCAACAACATGGTCTTACAATTGCATCCTCACATACAACAAACAACAATTCATTAAGCAATGGACATGAGTGACCAAGTGAAATGGTCTTACACTCTATCCCTTCCAAATCATAGGAACAATGGCCAAAGAACATGGTCTTACAATTGTCCTCAATGGGTAAACACAAACAAACCACAAAGGTATGCAATGATGATCATGCAATAATGAACAAATTAATGATGATAAGTGCACAAAGGCAAGCATGCAAACATGTACAAATGCAACAAGCAATCAATCAGACAAAGTCATTTAGCACCCACTATAACCAAACAATTAGGCTCAATCAAAGGGGTTAGACTTAAAAGTCCACTGGAGTAGGGTCAATGGTGCTCTTAACCTTGACATTGAGAGCCAAGGTGAAGCAGATGAAAGGATATGAGGGGTGTGCCTCATCACTCTTATCTCTAGTCAGGGAGAGCATTGAATATAAGAAGGTGGGGGAGTTCAGAAAGATGGAACTCTCTCCCCAAAGTATAGACTCAATAGATCGTGGGTTTTACTCAACATGCATCAAACACAAGTAGTGTGAGCAATGTGAGTGACTCACAGAATAGTAGGAGATAGGCTACATATCTCTTTTGTCTACCAATTGCCTCACATGAGGTCTTTACCTGCTTGGGGACAAAGTTAAACAATCACAAACATCGCCTCTTAAGGAGGACTTCAGACAGTTGCCTGGCTAAATAACAAGCCAGGTCTTCTAGACTACATGGAGACAAGAGAGTCTACCTCAATGCTTAAGCAAAGCAATAGCTAGTTCTCAAGGAACTAAAGCGACTATGGTACCTGAAATCAATCAAATATAATCAGTATTCAAGTCACAAAGTCAAAATCAACAAGGTAACAAACCAACAGATAATGTACAATCAAACAATGCAATGTGCAAAGCACAAAGCTCAAGTGAACCAAGCACCCTACAACATAAACCAAGTTAGTCTATAAGATCAAATGAAACAACTCAAACAACTTTCATTAATCTCCTTAAAGCATTTTGCTTCATAACCTGAAAATCACATTCAAACATGAGATACAAGACCACTAGGACAAGCCTAGGGTCAAAAGGAGATGAAAAATTTAAAACAGCAAGTGAAAAATTGATCACAACCAAGATTAATCAATTAAGAGTAAATTCCAGTTGGTCCCATATCCAAAACATTCACCAATTGCATTTTATACACATAACATGTCAAACTATGCATTTTGGAATCACAATGGAGCAAGCAGAATGATCACACTCAAACCAATATCAAAACAGCTCAATAAATTCCACAAAAATTCCAGCTCAAACAGGACATATTCGATGAGCTACATATCAAATTTCATAGCTTTTGGACAAGTGGAAGTAGAGGAATTAAATCAGGAAGTCATGGTATGCAAAAATCAACCCAAACTAGGTCACAAAGTGTACACCAACTTCAAGCAAATGTAAAACAGTGAACAACACATGATAAATGAATGGGACCAAAGCCAATATGAATTCAAACATGTTAAGAAACACTCCATCAAATTTCATCTTCATATGATAAGGAATGAGAATTTTACAAGTCATGTAGGTTGATCATTCAAGAAAAGTTCACAAAATGGTAAACAGCAAACAAAAATACCAATCAAATAGGAAATGTATCAACAAATCCTACAAAAAATCATGGTTAAACTAGACATACAGATGTAATCACATGCAAAAATCCAGGGCAAAAGACATAGCATAGGTATGGAAACAAAATTGATGAACATGGCATAACATAGTGTGACACACATTGTCACACTCAAAAAGATCACATCATATCTTTCTAACCAGGAACTCAAAATTAGCAAACTATACATCAAAATCACCAGGAAAGAGTCAAGAACATGCCTATAAAATTTCATTCATTTTGGATAATGCATCAAGATTTCATGATCAATAAGGCAAAACATATGTACATAGCATACACGATCAAGATCACTAGGCAAAACCAAAAAATCTACCAGGCACAACTTTCATTATCATGCCTAAAAAAAACTAGAGGAAATTTGGAACTCATCACAAAAATCCCCATGCAATTTGGATAAAAAATGAATTAATTATGGATTTTAGAAGTTAGGTTAAAATATGAAATAATTATTTAAGTTTTAAAATGAATTAAATGAATTAAATAAATCAGCGAATGGCAATTTCGTAATTCACTGGACCAGGGGGCAAAACGCCCCGTTTCATTTAATGAAATGGCGTCTCGTGATTCGCTGGTTCACGCGGGAAACAGGTTTTCAAAACGAGGCCAAGCGAAAATGGATCAAAACGCGGAAACTGGACGGAAATTTGAAGTGTTGGACGCGTTCTTCATCGTCGCGCACTGTTCATCATCAACATCACTCTTTTGCCACGAAAACCAGCAAATGATATATCGTTGCAATCGTCTCATCATGCACATCACTAATATCAACATGATTTAATCTAGAACTCAACATAGTAAAAGATTCGATCAAGAAAAGTTTTGATGCTCAAACTTTAGATCCAGATTTCTCCATGAATATTGGATGAAATCGCACGATTCAAATGTCAGAATACTCTATGTTCGATGCTCTACCTAAACCACATGTTGATTTTAAGAATCGAAGGAATCGAGATCTTACCTTCTTGATGATGCAGCTGTGGAATCGAGCTCTTTAAGTCCCAATTGTGCAAAACAGATCGTGTTTGATGTTGTAGAAGGTGTATGGAGGTGATTGTTTAGCTCAGAAACGCACGAACATGATGAATTTGCCAGCTGCCATTGATGAGCTCAAGGTTGCAACAGTTGGTTTCAGCACGACTCCCTCTCCAATTGCCACAAACAGAAGTCCAAAATCACCTGTGGATGATGATCAAAGCAAAAAGAAGCAAAGGAAATCACGAATTCTTGATGAACAATGAAAAAAAGTGTGTGTGTGAATTGTGAGATCTTGAGAGAATTTTGAGATTTTGTGAATTTTGATCTGAAATGTGATTGTTGATTCTGAGCATTCTGTTAGGATTAGGCTTTTATAGTATCACTTAATCCATGCCTTAATCATGCTTAACCAAATTGGAGTGATTAGTGAATTGAGCTTGTTATGGAAATTGGCCAATTTGCCCTTTTGAACTTGAACCAATGGAACAATGATTTTTCTTTTGCAGCACACCACAAATCATGTTTAGAAGCAATCCCAATTGGCTTGGTGTAAAAATCCCATGTATTTTTGAAAATGACTATTTTTCCCACCTAAAATTAATTAGTTCACTTGAAAAATGACCTTTTTATGTGAAGGTTTTTGATGAAATGTAATGATGGATTTGGATAGCACACATCAAATATGGTTTTCTCAAAAAAGAATCAACCAATTTGGCCTAATGGTTTGAAAGATATGCCACTTTGAAACTCCAAAATTCTTGAAAATGATTTGATCATAACTTGCCAACCATAAATGAGAAATGAGTGTTCTTGGACTTTTTGGAAAGGCAAGAGCAAGATCTTCAACTTTCATGTTGGACAAATTTTGATTTGAAGCTTGATTGGACATGTAAATTTGAGGAGAATGACTTTCCATTTTGGGCAGGTGAGAATTACAGGTCATTACTATTTTGGGAAACTTTTTGTCTGACCTCAAATCCTTCACTGTGGATGTTTGAAATGTTAATTGAAGCTTATATGGACATGAATGAGACCTTTCCAACCATCTCACACCTTCCAATTCCTGATTAAATGCACAGTTGACCACAGTTGACTTTGCTAGGGTTTTGGTTGACTGAGCCAAGTTCTGATGAATTTCAAGCCTTTTTCTCTTGAGATCTTGATTCTAAATGATGTCACAACTCATATGAATCCTTGATGAATGATCATGGTGCCCAAATTCTTCAAGAATGGTCACCATCCATTGCTCAATGAATGATTTGACTGTTTGATTGATGATTGCTTCAGCTGCAAGTAACATGGTTAGATGACAATATTTTTGTACTTTTGGTTAGTAAACAAATGAAAAGCAATGATATACAAATGCTAAACATGCTTGGTGATCAAGAACCACACTCACAAGATGACCCACCCACTAGGAGGGAAACAAAGGTGCACAAATGATCCTTGAGGCAATGATATGACATGATATGATGCCTTGAGGCCATGAGGGATCTTAGGGCAAAAATTGGGGTCTTACAGTCATCGCAACCATATTCGGGTTCGGGAGTCGATTACGTAAGGGGAAGTTATTAGCACCCCTCACGTCAGTTGTACTCAACGGGAACCTTTTAGTCTGATTTTGCTATTTGACTGTTAATTGACTGTTATTTGCTTGCTTTGAGTAACTTGAATTGATGATAGATATGGGTGAAGACCTCAGGGGGGGAATGGGAGGTTTTTTATTAGTGTGCTCGCGAAGATACAGCAATCTCCTGCCTACGTATCCTTATAGTGCAATAAGGAAATCAGAGCATTCGTAGTTCAGGCTACTACGAATATTGGTGGGTTTTATTTTGATGAACGACTGTGTAGGTCGGCGTTCTAACGGCTAAACGCTGACTTGTCTACTCTCGGGGGAGGCTCTAGCACTGGTTTGTTGTGCGCATTAGAAAGGATTGACAGTGTTCTTTTGAAGAGGTTTTGGTCACGCGGGGGTGACGAGTTGAATTGATATGTTTGATGTTTGATTGGTTTCGATCGCACGGGGGCGAGAAGTTAGGTTTGATTTGATTTGTTTGAGATGTTTTTTGGAGAACGACGAAAGGTTGAGCAATGTGGTGTTCACCAATTGTCCAATTCTTTCGAGGAATAATAAGGCGTCCGCCTTCTATTCCTTTTTCATTCGAATTATTTTGAAAGTTTGTTTGTGGATGTTGAATGTGCACGGTAGTGAGGCGTACGCCCCCTACTTGCTTATTCAAGGAATAATGAGGCGTGCGCCACCTGTTCCTTTATCCAAGTTTATTTAGCATGTTTTAGTCGGAAGTCGATAATTTGTGCAATATGGCGTTCGCCAATTATTCAAATAATCGAAAGATGGCGAGGCGTACGCCTCTCATCTTTTGTCATCCGAAGTTTAAACTGTAAAAGATATGTTTGGATGTTGCATTTGATTTGCGAAACTAGCTTGCATTTGAATTGGTAGGTTTTGATCGAAAGATGATTTGAGTTTATTCGATTGTGGTCTTGAATTGATGACGAAGATTCGAGCAATATGGCGTACGCCAATTATTCGAATAGTCGAGAGATAGTGAAGCGGAAGCTTACTATTCTCCTTTTCATCCCAATGTTTATGTTTAAAAGAGAAAATTCTTTTGAAATTGAATGGTTTGGAAAAAGGTTTGAACTCATGTTTATAAATGAAATGAACTTTTTTAGTGTATTATTTCATCTACTCGATTAATCAATAATCAAATAGGTTTCATTGTAAGGAAGCCCAAGAGTAAGCTATGTGAGGTTGATGGCGATGCGAAGAGCAATCGACTTACAAGGGTGTTTGAAAGTGGGCTCGATATTTAAATCGAGAATTGTATGATTTGTGCTTTTTTTGAAAGTTGGTTTGTGTTGGATGATGAATTGAAATTGAAATAAAATTGGAAATAATTTATGAAATGATGATGACATGAAATAGTTTTTTTTGTTTGAAATAATATGAAGTTGTGAGAGTGGGAGAAATTAATCCAATTCTTTTAAAGCAAAATTAATTTATTAAACTTGGTTAAATAGGTTAATTGAATTAATTAAAATTAATTATCAAAATTATTTAATTAATCAAATAATTAAGTTAATTAAAATTGATTAATAGAAATTAAACTGATTAAAGATTTTAATCAATTAATTAAGCCAAAAGAGAAAGCAAATGGGAATTAACATTGATTTAATCTTTATGTGACGATGAATATGTGCTCGGAACCGGTTTGAACGTAAGGACAATATGATCGATGTCGTACGCAAATTCAAAACTCGATGAAAGTGTACATTTGATATATTGAAATTTAGGTGGTGTAGCAACATGAAATCGTTGAACCCAAGGATTTAATCCAATTCAAAATGTAATGAAGTATGATAATAGCATCCAATTTATTTACAGTATTGCTCTCAACATATTCCAAATCTCATCCAAGGATAATGTACATAAACCATTAGTAATTGAAAAGCTAACAGAACTATTCGTGGTTTCTATTGATCACGTTTAGCCATAGGAATTACATATGTTTCAAAATTACGCTGCCCTTCAAGCCATTACTACACTGTAACCTACAAAATACTATATAACCTGTAACAATTTCTATAGTACTATGTGACCTGTAACCATTTCTATGGTAGCCAAGAAAACCTCATATGATGCGTTTGGTTTGGGGTAGAAAATAATCCGCGTGATTTAAATTGCAACGTTCATCACAGTCCAAAACCAAATAAAAGTATGATCAAAGAATAGCAGTAGTCACACACAAATATTTTCAAATGCAGAACAACACAGGGTTTATATGCCAAATAAAAATTGCAATGTAACAGAGAAGGAAACAATCAACAACACCGTAACAGAGAAGGAAACAATCAACAACACCGCCTGATCTGAACAAAATCATACGAACTTATACACTAAAACAATCATCAACAATAAGAAAATAGCTATTGTAATGTCGCTGTATTTTTTAATGCTCATGACAGGTTTGATACTATGCTCGTTTGATATACCTGTGTATAAGAAATCACAGATGCAGCAACAATACGGCGTAACTGACTTGGTGTTCCCGTCTTGAAACTCAAACTCGATTTGAACTTAGCAGCAACTTGACTTGTTCGCTAGTGTCAAGAGTTTCGACAAGTTTATGATGCATTCTCGAACCGATGTCGTCGGCAACCGTAACAATCTTGCAACTCAATGGATGACGGATCCAACACCATAACAAACAGAACCACCTGCAAAAACAACATCTATAAATAGAATCAGATGGATTTTTAGAAATATTGGATCAAACGTTTGCAGAGCAAATGTCGGTTGGTGGTTTTGAGTGAGAGTAGATGAAGCGGGTGACGGAGAAAGCGGTGGTGCGGTTATTAGGTTTCGTTGTGGCTTTGCACGGCGATTTGGGGTTGATGAAGATCGCTACTGTTGAGGAGTTACGGTGAAGGCGATTCGAAGGTGGTGAGGGATTTTCGTATGGGGTTTCATGGTGTGCGATGGTGAGTGGTGATGGAAGACGATGGGTGTGGTGGTCGCCGGTTTCGATGGTGAATGTCGTGGTGAATACGGTTGTTGAGTGAGGGTTTTAAGGTTTTTTTTGGGAAGATGATGTGGTTTGTGAGCGGACGGTGGAATCGAAGCTTGGAGAAGTCTATGGGTTTTTATGGTGAAGGTGAACAAACAGTGAGGTTTTCGGTGGTGGTTATGTTGCGATGAAGATGATGGCGAAGCAGATGGTGCAGAAAAGCTAGACAGCTTTTCTTCCTTTTTCACGATGAGAGAGAAGAGGGTCTAGGTGTGAGCGCTGGGTTTGTGTGTAGTGGATTGAAGGAGGGAGATGAAGGTGAATCGTTGGATGGTTGTTGATGGAGGTCGCGTGGTGGGTTTGAGGTGAGGAAGATGAGGAACGGTGTGATGGAAGCGTTTAGGTTTTCGCTGTGAGGGGAAGATGAAGAGGAGAAATTTCTTCCTTTTTTCTTTCTGTTTTCAGAGTGAAATCAGGGTAATAGTGAGAGAAGAGAGGGAATTTCGTGAGGGAGTGTGAGTGAGAGAGTGGGAAATACGTGTGTGTGTGTGTGAGAACGAAAGTGAGGGGAATGAAATGAGAGAGTGAGCGAGAGGTGTGGCTAATGGAATCAGTGGATCCTTACCTCCTTTTATTTATTTTTTTATATTTTCTTTGTAACTGTTTGAGAGATTTTGTACAGAATGGAGAGAGATTTTGGTGATCTTTTTTTGTTTTTTTCCTTTTTAGAATCCAATGTAAGAATATATATATATATATATATATATATATATATAATATATATATATATATATATATATATATATATATATATATATATATATTACACTTATTTATTTATTTTAAAAAAAAAAATAAACTCATAAAATTTCTAACTAATATTTAATTTGAATAAATTTTAATTATTTTAAATAAACAACTAAACCCAAAAAATATGAACTGATTAGAAATGGAAATCGAGTACAAATTTGCTTGGGAAATTAAATCGACCATACTAAAATTGTCAGGACAAAATGTACTTATTAAAAAAATACAGTCTTTCCTCAAATTTTGACGATTCAACCGATTTGTCTGTATTCTCAAATAAATTCATTCTGACTGACATTTTAGGTGTTTATTCATGATGCAATGTATGTAATGCTATGCATATGATGCAAAAATAAAATGAAATCAGTTCTGTGAAAATTTAAATATGCCCGGACAAAATTGGGGTATGACACCGATGACATATGCTGAATTGCTTCCTGAATTGCTCAGATTGGGGTTTGTTGAATTACGCACTATGGCTCCGTTGACGAAGATACCTGGTGGGTATGATGCCAATGTCCATTGTGACTTCCATTCCGGTGCACCTGGGCACCATATTGAGAATAGTAGGGCTTTTCATCATAAGGTTCAGGATCTGATTGATGCCAAGACAATCAACTTTGCTCCTGTTCCGAATGTTGTGAACAATCCTATGCCTCAGCATGGTGGGCATAGGGTGAACAATATGGAAGATGAGGAGGCTTTGGATTTGATTGTCAGTGTTGATGAGGTTCAAACCTCGTTGTTGGTGGTGAAAGACCGTCTGATGAAAGGGGGAGTGTTCCCGGGTTGTGAAGAGAGTTGTCCAGACTGTGATGAGCGTGGGAATGGTTGTGACAAGCTAATGAGAGGTGTCCAGGGTTTGATTGATGATGGTTGCCTGCAGTTTGCTCGGGCTGTAAAAGATCGTGGAGTGGTATCAACTGTCACCATTTATTTCAAACCGTCTGAGGGTCCCGGACGTGCTCCGAGAATTGTTAGTGCACCCGCAACTGTTGGTACTCCGGTGACCATATCTGCGCCAGTAACTGTTGGTGCTCCTACTACCATTGTTGCTTCTGATAGAAGACCTGTTGAGAATAGTAGGACCGTTCCTTGGAAATATGATAATGCTTTTCGCAATAACAGAAGGTCAGAGAATCAGATCAGACCAGTGAATCAGGCTCCAGTGACCATTGGTGTGCCAGTTAAAGCTCCAGTGACTGTTGGTCCGATTGTGGACAATGTGGGAGGACCTGGAGGGTTCACAAGGAGTGGTCGTCTGTTTGCACCACAGACTTTGAGAGACAATGACGCTGAGGCTCTTGCCAAAGCAAATGGGAAACAAGCTGCGGTAGAAAAAGGACCTGTACAGAAAGAGGTGCCTGAGGGGTCTTTTGAGAAAGATGTGGAGGAGTTCATGAAGATCATTAAGAAAAGTGATTATAAGATTGTAGATCAACTGAACCAAACTCCGTCCAAAATCTCTATCCTTTCTCTGTTGTTGTGCTCTGAGGCACACCGTAACGCCTTGCTGAAAATGTTAAATTTGGCTTACGTGCCTCAAGAGATTTCGGTTAACCAGTTGGAGGGTGTTATTGCGAATGTGAGCACGAGACATGGTTTGGGGTTCATAGACCTGGATTTGACACCTGAAGGTCGTAATCATAACAAAGCCCTGCATATCACTATGGAATGCAAAGGCGCAATATTGTCGCATGTGTTGGTTGATACTAGCTCTTCCTTGAACGTGTTGCCCAAGAAGATTTTGAGCAAGATTGATGTTGAAGGGGTTGTTCTCACGCCGAGTGATCTCATTGTTCGTGCATTTGATGGATCCAAACGGTCTGTTTTTGGTGAAGTCACATTGCCAGTGAAAATTGGCCCAGAAGTATTTGATATTGTCTTCTATGTGATGGATATTCAGCCAGCATATAGTTGCTTATTGGGGCGTCCCTGGATACATGGGGCTGGAGCAGTGTCGTCAACTCTCCATCAGAAGCTGAAGTATGTATGGAATGGTCAGATTCTAACTGTGTGCGGCAAGGAGGACATTCTGGTGAGTCATTTATCCTCTTTCAAGTATGTGGAGGTGGATGGCGAGATCCATGAAACTCTATGCCAAGCGTTCGAGACCGTTGCTATTGAGAAGGTGGCTTTTGTTGAGCAGAAGAAGTCAGGTGCTTCAATTGCGTCTTACAAGCAAGCTGTGGAGGTTGTCAAGTCTGGTAATGCAGAGGGCTGGGGCAAGATGGTTGACTTGCCCGTGAAAGAAGACAAATTCGGTATTGGCTACCAGCCGCTTCAGGCAGAGCAAGGTGTTCAGAAAGGGCCGAGTACCTTCACCAGCGTCGGGTTGATGAATCATGGAGACGTCTTTGCAACCGGTAGTGAAGACGGTGACAGTGATTATGATGTGGACAACTGGGTGCGTCCGTGTGCTCCAGGGGAGATGGTGAATAATTGGACAGCCGAAGAAATAGTCCAAGTTACTCTTCAGACAGAGTAATTTTCCTTTGTTTTTCATTTTGCATGAAAACCCTACGCTCTGCCCGGGGTGTAGTGGTTCATTGTAGGGCCACATCATGTTTTCAATGATTATCATTAATAAAGGACATTTTGCAATCAAATTTGTGCTCACTGTCTTTCTGTTTTTATTTTCATTTTTCAAAACGATAAAAATGGCAATGTTTTTTGTTTTTGTGACTTTCTTGAACTCTTTTCTAAAATAAAGCATTAAACATGCAGAATTGATCTTGCGGACTCCATTAAAAACGATTTTGTTATGGCTCAGTATGATTTTGATAATCCCATTTACCAAGCTGAAGAGGAGAGTGAAGAAGATTGTGAACTCCCCAAAGAATTGGTCAGATTATTGAAATAGGAGGAGAGGGTCATCCAACCGCATCATGAAGAGTTGGAGATTATTAACCTTGGTACTGAGGACGCCAAGAAAGAGATCAAGATCGGGGCTGCTTTAGAGGAATCTGTCAAGAGAAGGCTGATTGAGATGCTGAGAGAATATGTGGAGATATTCGCATGGTCGTATCAAGATATGCCTGGATTGGATACAGATATTGTGATGCACAGGCTACCTCTCAGAGAAGATTGTCCTTCAGTAAAGCAGAAGCTTCGCAGAACTAGTCCTGATATGGCTGTCAAGATCAAAGAAGAGGTTCAGAAGCAGTGGGATGCAGGTTTTCTGGTAGTTACCAGTTATCCCCCTTGGGTGGCCAACATCGTTCCCGTGCCGAAGAAGGATGGCAAAGTCAGAATGTTTGTCGATTACCGGGATTTAAACCGAGCCAGTCCGAAAGATGACTTCCCATTACCTCACATCGATGTATTGGTTGATAACATTGCTCAATCTTCGGTTTTCTCTTTCATGGATGGATTTTCTGGCTATAATCAGATCAAGATGGCGCCAGAAGACATGGAAAAGACGACATTCATTACTCCTTGGGGCACGTTCTGCTATAAGGTGATGCCATTTGGGCTGAAGAATGCCGGTGCTACCTATCAGAGGGCTATGACGACTCTCTTTCATGACATGATGCATAAAGAGATTGAAGTGTACGTGGATGATATGATTGCGAAGTCTCAGACAGAAGAGGAGCACTTGGTAAATTTGCAGAAGTTGTTTGAAAGGCTGAGAAAGTTCAAACTGAGGCTGAATCCAAACAAGTGTACGTTTAGGGTGAGATCTGGGAAGTTGTTAGGCTTCATTGTCAGTGAGAAAGGGATTGAGGTTGATCAAGCGAAAGTAAAAGCTATTCAAGAAATGCCTGAACCAAAAACGGAAAAGCAGGTCCGTGGGTTTTTAGGGAGACTGAACTACATTGCACGGTTCATATCTCACTTAACCGCCACGTGCGAACCGATATTCAAATTGCTGAGAAAAGATCAAGCAATCAGGTGGAATGATGACTGTCAAAAAGATTTTGATAAGATAAAGGAATATTTGCAGAAACCTCCAATCCTCATACCTCTAGTCCCTGGGAGGCCTCTGATAATGTACCTTTCAGTAACTGAGAATTCGATGGGGTGTGTATTGGGACAGCATGACGAGTCTGGTCGAAAAGAGCATGCAATATACTACCTTAGCAAAAAGTTTACCGACTGTGAAACAAGATATCCACTGCTCGAGAAAACTTGTTGTGCTTTGGCATGGGCTGCTCGCCGACTGAGACAGTATATGCTGAACCATACTACTTTGTTGATTTCTAAGATGGATCCAGTGAAGTACATCTTTGAGAAGCCGGCTCTCACCGGGCGTGTGGCTCGTTGGCAGATGATTTTAACTGAGTATGATATCCAGTATACGTCGCAGAAGGCCATCAAAGGTAGTGTGCTGTCTGACTACCTTGCCGAGCAACCGATTGATGATTATCAGCCGATGATGTTTGAATTCCCTGATGAAGACATCATGTATCTAAAGATGAAAGATTGTGAAGAGCCTCTTGTCGAGGAAGGACCGGATCCTGATGACAAGTGGACACTGATGTTTGATGGGGCTGTGAATATGAATGGCAACGGTGTTGGGGCAGTACTTATCAATCCTAAAGGTGCACATATACCTTTTTCTGCCAGACTGACTTTTGAAGTGACCAACAATGAAGCTGAGTATGAGGCTTGTATCATGGGAATTGAAGAAGCCATCGATCTAAGGATTAAGACTCTGGACATTTATGGAGATTCCGCTCTAGTGATTAACCAAGTCAATGGAGATTGGAATACTCACCAGCCGTATTTGATTCCTTATCGAGATTACACCAGAAGGATCTTGACTTTCTTCAAGACAGTGAAGTTATATCATGTCCCCCGAGACGAAAATCAGATGGCTGATGCCTTGGCTACTTTGTCTTCTATAATCAAAGTCCATTGGCATAATCATGTGCCACACGTTGCTGTGAATCGACTCGAGAGGCCTGCGTATGTGTTTGCAGCCGAGTCTGTTGTGGATGAGAAGCCGTGGTACTTTGATATTAAGAATTTCCTCAAGAGTCAGGAGTATCCTGAAGGAGCATCAAAGAATGACAAGAAAACCCTGAGAAGGCTAGCCGGAAGCTTTTATCTGAATCAGGATGATGTGTTGTACAAGAGAAACTTCGACATGGTGCTGCTCAGATGCGTGGATAGACACGAAGCAGACATGTTGATGCAGGAAGTACACGAGGGATCTTTTGGTACCCATGCTGGTGGTCATGTGATGGCCAAGAAGTTGTTGAGAGCCGGTTATTACTGGATGACTATGGAATCCGACTGTTTCAAATACGCTCGGAAGTGCCATAAATGTCAGATCTACGCAGATAGAGTGCATGTGCCACCAAGCCCTCTGAATGTCATGAATTCTCCTTGGCCATTCGCGATGTGGGGCATCGATATGATTGGGAAGATTGAACCCACTGCTTCTAATGGACATCGCTTCATCTTGGTCGCGATTGATTATTTCACCAAGTGGGTGGAAGCAGCTTCCTATGCTAATGTTACCAAGCAAGTGGTTGCCCGGTTTATTAAGAAGGAGATCATCTGTCGTTATGGGGTTCCTGAGAGAATCATCACTGATAATGGTTCGAATCTCAATAACAAGATGATGAAGGAGCTTTGTAGAGATTTTAAGATCGAGCATCACAATTCTTCTCCTTACAGACCAAAGATGAATAGTGCTGTAGAGGCGGCAAACAAGAATATTAAGAAGATTGTGCAGAAGATGGCCGTGACGTACAAGGATTGGCATGAGATGTTGTCTTTCGCTTTGCATGGGTACCGTACCTCAGTACGTACGTCGACCGGGGCAACCCCTTACTCCCTTGTGTATGGTATGGAAGCAGTCCTACCTGTTGAAGTGGAGATTCCTTCTCTGAGAGTCCTGCTGGACGTCAAGCTAGACGAAGCAGAGTGGGTCAGGACGAGGTTTAATGAGTTGAGCCTTATTGAAGAGAGGCGATTGGCAGCCGTGTGCCATGGGCAATTGTATCAGAGAAGGATGAAGAAAGCCTTTGATCAGAAAGTGCATCCTCGAAGCTATCAGATAGGTGATTTGGTTTTGAAGAGGATCCTCCCTCCCGGTACAGATAACAGGGGCAAGTGGACTCCGAATTATGAAGGTCCATATGTTGTTAAGAAGGTCTTCTCTGGTGGAGCCTTGATGCTGACAACTATGGATGGTGAAGATTTTCCGTCTCCTGTGAACTCAGATGTAGTCAAAAAATACTTCGCATAAATTGACCCGCTGGACGAAAAGAATAAAATAGTCCAGGCAAAAAGGGCATCCCGGCGAACCAAAGAAAAAGAAAAAGGTTCGGGCAAAAGTTAGGGATAAAAAATAAAAAGAATATGTACACCCGGTAATTCGAAAACCTGCAAAGGCGGCTTAGGCAAAAATGGGTATCCCGGTGGATTGAAAACCTGAAAAGGCGATCCAGGCAAAAAAGGGATTAAAGCGAAGACTACAGTCTGAGTTATCTGTACTTCATCGCGCTTCATCGTCTACCATCTCGAAGGAGGCGATCGGTCCAATCATTCTTCTCAGAAAGCAAGGAATTTGGGGGAAATTGAAGATATAGGAGTCATAACAGAATTGGAAAATAGTGGATGCCGTGTTCACATTGCCAATAGGATAGTTTATTTCCTGTTTTGGCGCAATTA
The DNA here is from genome assembly GCF_024323335.1 of Lathyrus oleraceus. Lineage (NCBI taxonomy): Eukaryota > Viridiplantae > Streptophyta > Magnoliopsida > Fabales > Fabaceae > Lathyrus > Lathyrus oleraceus. The sequence continues at coordinate 435,030,693 of NC_066582.1, read as the reverse complement.
CCTCTTTCTAGGAATTGCTTCCTGATGTATTTGCCTTTATAGGCCCATTTTCAATCAATAAAAGTCGTTATTCAGTTAATTTGCTCTCTCGTTTTTATTTTACTGTTTTGTTTGCAAAAACGTCCGAATTTTTGATAAACATTGCATATAAAAACATGAAGGCTAGACAATCACGTGCAGAAAGATAAACATTTGAAAATCATTTTGAATGTGGAGTACACTTGGGTGTATTTTGTCTGTACAATCCCCTGGGGCATGTATGTCTTGCTGTTTTGCAGATCACTATCTTTTGACTACTGGTTAAAGCAGGTGAGCCACAGTTTGGTCAAAAGGAATGTCAACACTGTCCAGTAGTGTAGAAGGCTGGGTTATCCAAAGCAAGTTTAGGGTTTGTCTCCTCAGCGAGGCCAAGATCAGTGATTGCCTCAGCAGTCAGACCTGAAGTTGATTGCAATCCTCAGCGGGGTTGAAGATGTTTTTTCCCGGTCAGATGTGAAGGTTGCTCTTTCCCCAGCAAGTTTGAGGACTGTTAGTTCCCAAGCGGGCCAGAAGATTGTTGTTTCCCCGACGGAGGTGTCTGTGGGTTTGTTCCTCAGCAGCCAGGTCTGAAGTGCTATAATCCCCAGCGGAAGTTTGCAGTGTTATTTCCCCAGCGGAGGTAGGAATTGTTTGTTTATTTCCCCAGCGGTATCCCCAAACGGATCGGGTTCAGTAGAGATCATCCCCAGTGAGGATCATCTATTCCCCAACAGCAGTGCTATTCCCCAGTATAATTGAGAGGGTGATGTTTTCCCAACAGTTGACTCCCCAGTTGAGTTGGTTTCTCTGTCGTTCCCAGAGTGTCTGATCAGCAAGTACCCGCAGCAGGATTGTTATGTTGTCCCCACAGGGTTGGAAGATCAAATCAGATTTGTTCGCTCGGAAGCGGGCGTGTGCTTTCCCAGAAAGAGTTTTCCTCCATTTGCATCTTGCATGTAGTAATCATCATTTGCATTTGCATCCTCAAATCGCGTAGCATTTCCATTCAATATGGAGCATTACGCCATGAAAGAACTCAAACATATGCATACATGTGTTACACCAGATTGGATCATATCCCCAGCAAAGGCGGATCATATTTCAACATCTGTATAGAACATTTGCAACAGTTGTTCTTGGCAGCATTCAGGACTGATAATCTCCAGAGAGGTTTATTTCCTCACCCGTCAGTGAAAGGAAAGCGTGACTCCCCAGCGTAGTCCCCGACAAGCGTCTGGCTTTGTCTTGATGAATGTAGATGTCATCCTTGTGATACTGGTAAATGTCATGTCAACACCTGTGTGTGTTCTTTCTTTGGTGTCGGTAAACATCATCGTTCGATGTCGGTAAACATTGAGTCTCATCCCAATCATCGGTAAATGTCTGGTCTTGTTTCATTTCTGAACATCATCTTTCGATGTCGGTAAGCATCAAGTTTTTCCCCAGTCATCGGAAAATGTCTGGGTGTATATCTTTTTCCCAGTCATCGGTAAATGTCTGGTCGTCTTTTTTTTCGATGTCGGTAAACATCATCTTTCGGTGTCGGTAAACATCGAGTTTTTCCCAGTCATCGGTAAATGCCTGGTTGTGAAGTGTTTTCTTTATCAAATCCCCAGTAGATTCGTCACTAAACGTCTTGTCTGGTTTCAGTTGTAAATATCTTTTTCCTCCCCAGTTGGAGTTGCCATCGGTAAATGGCCCCGCTTTCCTTGATGTCAGTATATATCAAGTCGACTATTCCCAAGCCGCCATCGGTAAATGGCCTCGCTTTCTTCGATATCGGTAAATATCGAATGCCCAACTTAGCCGCCATCGGTAAATGGCCTCGCTTTATGTGACATCTGTTTCCCAGCAGCCATCGGTAAATGGTCTCGCTGATGTTGATATTGGTAAATATCAAAAGTTGTTTTTGAAGCCACCATCGGTAAATGGTCCCGCTTCCTTTGGATGTTGTTTCCCAGCCGCCATCGGTAAATGGCCTCGCTGACGTTGATATCGGTAAATAGCAAGTTTCCAGTAAAGCCGCCATCGGTAAATGGTTTCGCTTTCCTGAAGTTTTTATTGTGCAGCCGCCATCGGTAAATGGCCTTGCTTTTCTTCGATTTATCCCCCGCAGAGTGCAAATTTTACGGTTCTTTGGTATTCAATCCTTGTTTACCTTGAAAGTCTGACAGCCGTTGCTCTCATCCGTTCAGGTTCCCAGTTGATTGAAGAGGGGCAGCTGTAGCACCTCAAATTTGCACCCCCCATTCATTCATTCATTTCATTCTTAGGTCATTGACATTACATTACCATTGCATATTGCATTGCATCTTATCAGTCAACTAGACTGGCATCAAGAGGATTCGTCTGTGCAAGAGACCAAGCATTTCATTGAGTGGAAGGCCACATGAGTGTTCTAGAGAGCTTGCGTGAACCCAATGATCATTTTGAAGCAACTTGACCAAGTGTTAGAGGCTCAAAGTCATCAGTACATGTCCAAGTCATCAGAGGCCCATGAAAGTCAACAGAAAGTCAACTGAGGGCTAGGAGGTGGAGAAATGGTTTGAGATACTTCAATCATGTCCAAAAGAGGTTTATTCTTCATGTCAAACACTTATCTTGAAAGATTTGAAGCCAGATCAAAAGTTTCCAAAAATGGAAAATGACCTGTAATTTCAAGTTTCCAAACATGGCAAGTTTTTGGACCAACTTCAACTCAACTTTCCAACATCAAAGAAGCTTCAAATGAAATTTTTTCCAACATGAAAGTTGAAGATCTTTCTCTCCCATTTCCAAAAAGTCCAAGATCATGAATTTATGATGAACGGTTAAGGAGTTATGATCAAATCATTGAAAAGGGTGCATGAAAATTCAAATGGCCATATCTTTTGAACCAAGACTCCAATTTGAGTGGATCTTCTTGTATTGTTCTCCTCATGACTCATACTTTCCAAATACATCATGACATTGCATGAAATTCACTCATACAACCATGTGCTCATGCATGCTATTTTTGAAGGAAAATTGCTAAAATCAAAATTGGTTGATCATGTGAATATATTTCCAATTCCAATGTGTGCATGGGTTGATTGTGAGTGAATTTGGGCCTTTATTGTGTACTGTTCACGTAGCCATTCCATGCATGGGGTGAAAATGATAATTTGTGCATACACCTTGTATTTTCATAATCTCATTTAGCTTTGGCCTAATCATGATTTCAGATTAATTAGCAGGGCATATATAAGCTTAATTGTAACTGCATTGGTCATTACAACAAGTTTCAGATCTAGAAATCCATCTTCACTCTCAAAATTTCTCTTCATTGATTTTCAAAAATTCCACGCATAAACCCTCATTTTCTTGCATAATCATGAACATGGAGTGGTGTTGAGGAAGATTCAACGTGTGTTTGGTGAATTTCTGCTCAAATTCGTGCATACCACAAGCTTGAAGGTGATAATGGAAATTCAAATTTGAGCTGGATTCAAGGGGAATCAAGCATCCATACATACACAAAGCTTCATATTAGAGTTGATAGAGTGGATCTGGGCGTGACTGAGGACCTGAACCTGCTGTTTTAGCCAACTGTTCTTCAAGAAGGTGAAATTTTGAATCTCACTATTCTCTATTTCATTGCCATAGTTGTGTAGGTCTTCTCTCCCTGATCACGCTGATATAAATTTCATTAAATTTGGATGCATATTGAGTGAGTTATGAGTGATGGAAGTTTACATGTCAAAAATGTTTGTGATCGATTTGCACAATATAGGATGTTTTAGATGAAATTGATGATGGATCTATGATGTACATTACATGAGGATTCAAATGATGTATTCATTTTAAGTTTCTGGATTTTTTTTTGTTGGAGGTGTACTGTTCATCATCATCTTCGTGAGGAAGATGAAGATCTTCATCTTAGCGACGGCTTAGTGACGGCTTAGCGTCCAACCTGGTTCGCTAGGGTTTTCCAGGTAAAACGTCGTCGTTTTACTCAGCGAAGTTGCCTTCGCTTCGATCCCGCCCGGCCACGCTTTTCAAATTAATTCCAACTTTAGTTTTTCCCTCCATTATTTTGTACATGATCATTTTTTATTCATTTTTTTAGCCAACTTTAAAAAATCATATCTCATTGAATATTAATCCAAATGATCCCCAATTTTTTGCTAAATGATCCTTGTGATGTCTAGTTTTGTTTTGTGCAAAATTCTGAAATTTTGCATGGCTGGATTTTTAAATTGTGCTAGGATGATTGAACATCTGTACATTTGTGACCTTGCCTTGCTCTTTCTATTGTGAAATGCTTGATATTGATCCAAATGCCATGAAATTTTGCATGGTTGTTCCCAACATGTTAATGGATGTTTGAGGCTTGATTGTGAATTTTCTCATTTACCATTTCTGTTTTATGCATATGTTTGTATGGTGTGACAATTTGTGTCACACAATAGGATGATCAACTTGTGCAATTTTATTTCCATATCAAATGAACTCTGTTGATTATGATTTTTGGTATGTTGATTCTATTGGACATGTTGTATGCACATGATTTCTTCCAGAATTATTTGAATCATTTCTGTTTTAATTTGGAATTTTCATTCTCAATGTCCAAATGTATGCTTTGAGATTGCCTTTGTCTTCTCTTGCACATGAAATGAACATGCTTGATGATTTGGCTTGGTCCTTTTTAGGACATGTTAATATGTGTTTGAAGTGGCATGGTGTTGAATATTAGCTCCTGTTTTGAATTTTATCTTCACCTTTGACCCTAGGCTTTGACCTAGTGGTTTGGACTTACATTTTGAGTTGTGCATTTCAGGTGCAAGCAATAAGTCTTGATGGTTGATGTTGATCTCATAAATTGAGATGAAAAATGATGTGCTTCACTAACATTTGTTGTGTTGTAGGTGCCTTGGAGAGGAATTCACTTGATTGTTTGCCACTTGTTGGCTTGACTTGTTGTGTATAATAGTTGTCTGACTGTTGTTGTCTGTTGACTATTTGTCTGAGTACCATATTGATTGGTTGGCTGTTTTCACAAGTACTTTAGTAGCTTTAACTCATTGCTTGAGTTGCTTAGCTTTGCTTGTGGTTGGCATACCACTGAGGTAAATTCCTACTCTTCATGTAGTTTGGAAGACCTGTCATGTTATGTGGGCAGGCACCTGTCTGAAGCCCTCCTTAAGAGGCAATGTTTGTGCTTGTTTATCTTTGTGCCTTGTACATTCAAAGACCTCCTAAGTGAAGAGGCATTGGTAGATACAAGGGATGTGCAATCCATCCCCTGCTATTCAGTTGTGTCTTTCATCTTGCTCACACCATGTGTTGATGCACTTTGAATAAAAACCCAAAATCCTATTGTGTCAGTCATGTGGAGTAGAGTCCCACATTCTGGACTCCCACACTTTCATTGTTTCAAGCTCTCCCAGGCCAGGGATAAGAGCTGTGAGGTCTTACCCTCACTTCCCATTTCATCTGCTTCACCCTAACTCTCAATGTTAGGGTTAAAAGCTAACAACACCCTTTTCCAGTTGGCTTGTTTGGCGAGGTTGATATGACACCTTGACTAAAGCCCACCCTTGTGTGTTTAAGACCCCTTGTTGGTTTGTTTACTTAATGTTGTATGTGTTTGTGTGGTGTGATTGTATCCCCTAGGTTTGCTAGACTCCGCGTAGTCTCGTTTGCATGTCAATTAAGGTAGCACGGTTCCTTCGTCTAGGACTTCCTTTCTTGCGTAAGCATCCTAAAACACAAACAAACATTATCCCCTCTTAAGGACACGTTAACTCCTTCTACTACAGGTGAGTAAGTCTCCAAAGGTCGAGCATCCGGTAGGTTGCGTAGTGACGTTGTCCACTTAAAAAACACAAACCAACAGAAATAGTTTAGGCGAACTACGGCAACTCTGATTCTCATGTCCAGATGAGATACGTAGGCACGAGATGCGATGTCTTGTCGAGTTTGACTAACAACTAACACTAATCCTTTTCTCTCGCCCTCGTTGCGATTGAGACTATCCTTTTCTCTCGCCCTCGTTGCGATTGAGACCTTCCCTTTCTCTTGCCCTAGTTGCAATCGAGACCCTCCTTCTTCTTGTTTGTGTGCTTGGAGTCTGACGTAAGTCCAGCGATTGGTAGTCGGTTTCCCGTGTGTGTTTGTTTGTTTGGAGTCAGATGTAAGTCCAACGATTGGCATTCGGATTCCTGTTTGCGTTTTTTTTATGGAGTTGGATGTAAGCCCAACGATTGGCATTCCGTTTCCATTTTGTGTTTGTGTGTTTGCTTTGACGTCTCAGCGTCTCTGTTCAGTGTTTTGTTTGGCGTGCGTCAGCCGAGCTACGAGTGCTCTGATTCTTCTCTGATTAGAGAAGATACTTATGCATAGGATGCGATATCCTAGCGAGCACGTTTCCTCTATCGCCGAACTACGTCGACTCTGATGTTTGTGTCCGACAAACTACGTAGGCCCAGGATGCGACATCCTGCCGAGTCCTTCTCCCGTCTTTCATCTGTGTTTTGTGTCAGTCTTGTGCAGTGTTTGAGCAGTTTCTTTAGCAACCCTATTCTATTCTTTCTGAGCGTGGATCCTGTCGAGTACGATGGATGCGTAGGGGTGCTAATACCTTCCCTTCGCATAACCGACTCCCGATCCTTCAATCTCTGGTCGTAAGACCATTCCTTTCCTTTCTAGGTTTACTTCGAGCGTTTCCTTTCCCTCCTTTGGGATAAATAACGCACGGTGGCGGCTCTGTGTCTTTTCCCGCCGGTTTTTCGCGTAATGCGACAATGACGTTTCTTGGTGCAATCATATCCATGTCCTTTCTTGCTCATGCTTCCTTTTACTCCATGAAACTTGGTTTGTAAACTTGCATTGGAATAAGGTTCATTTGATGGCCATGATGTTCATATTCTTTGGAATGGTGCTAACATGCTTGACATAAGCTTGTACCATGATTAACCTTTTCCCACATTTGAATCATAATTCTAGATTGAACCTTAAACCATGCATGTATTTGAAATAAATAGTATGGTAGCCTAACTTGAACTTAAATCATGCCATCTTAAACCATGAAAACTTAGGATTCGTCTTATGTTGATGATGAAATGTGAATGGCCTCGTTTGAAATTACCAAAAGAGCCCACTTGAATGAGAATGATGCATACTTGTTCCATATTCATTACTTGAAAATGAATGATGTGATACTTGGCTTTAGACTTAATCCAAGAATCATGCTTGAAATGGCCTTTTACAACAATCTTGAATCCTTAATAAGACCAAGTTGAAAATGCATGAATCAATCTTGAAGTGAATATTTGACCATGGAGGTATGCCTTGCCTATTCTTGCCACTTAAGAAATGATGAACATATTGAATTTACTTTGACTTTTCTTTGGGTCAAAGGCAATCTCTCATTCCATAATGAAAATGCCTTGATCATGAATCCGCATTTAAGCACCATAGCCCTTGAATTCTCATTTTTGCTTGATGGAAGCTTTTGCTCCTTTTTCACCTGTCTTTACACTAAGTCATATTTTTTCACACTTGGCTATTTTTTCCTCATTCTTTGGTCTTTCTTCTTTATTTTTGCTCCTCTTTAACTTGTGTTGATCCGTTTCTTCGACCAAATTAATACACTGATGGACTGTCATCAACATACTGCAATAATAACATTTAAACCAAGACACACAACATGACACACTTGTCATAAGATATTTTTACAGAACATTGAAGAATACCAAAAACAAGACATTTAAACAAACAGGTAATAAAACTAGTTTGAAAAAAGAAATAAAAGTTGTAAAACCACACACAATGTGACAAAGGGAGGTAAGTGAAGATATTTTCTCTTGAACCAAGAAATATTATTCCAATGGGTCACATCAAACGGTCAGATGAATTTAACTTAGGATTTTTTTTATACTTTAAAGCCATGCAAGAAACTTGATTTACCACCATTAATATAAAGAACTCAGGGTCCATAAGACAGAAGATCCCATAAAGGGTTTTGACTTTGGATCTTCTGACCAGAAGAGCATCCTAACTTCATATGGATAACTAGTTCAAAGACAATATATTTCAGAGCCATATTTTGACTCTCCAGAGTCTACACATATTGAAAAGATTTTTTTTTATTCAGGACAAAGTTCCATTTTCAAAAAATACATATATATTTCCAGCAAGGGGTTTTGTAAAGATTTCAACCCATTGATGGTATGTATCTATAAATTTTAATTTAATAACACCCTTATGAACATAAACTCTTATATATTTATGTTTGATTTCAATGTGTTTAGCTATGGAGTGCAAAATAGGATTCTTTGATATAAAAAATTGCAGAAGTTTTAGCACAAAGAATAGGAATGTTACTCTCATATAGTTGATAATCTTCTAGCTGACTTTTCATCCAGAGAAATCGAGTGTTGTAACCAGATGCTGCAATGCATTCAACCTCTATTGTTGATAATGTTATTGTTGACTATCTCTTGTTGGACCAAGAAATAAGATTTTCACCTAAAAATTGACAGCTTCTACTGGTTATCTTCCTTTCTAGTCTATCTCCAGCATTGTTAGCATCACAATAACCTACTAACTATTAATCTTTGGATTTTCTATAAAACAACTCATGGTTAGTAGTACCTTTCAAATATCTAAAGATCCTCTTAACAACTGTTAAGTGGGATTCTATAAGATCTTATTGGAATCTAGCACAAAGACATACACTAAATAAAATATCATGTCTAGAAGTAGTTAAGTATAAGACAAATCCAATCATACCTCTATATACCTTTTGTTCTACTTGTTTGCTTTCATCTTTTTCTAGAATGGATGTTGGATGCATTTGAGTCTTGGCTGGTTTACACCCTTACAAGTCAAACTTCTTCAGAATTTCCCTTGTATATTTGCTTTGATGGATATATGTTCCTTATGAATTTTGGTTGATTTGAATCCCCAAAAAGAACTTTAATTATCCCATCAGACTCATCTCAAATTCTTCCTGCATAGACTTAGAAAAATATTTGCAAAAAGTAGCATTAGCAGAACTAAAAATAATATCATCAACATAAACTCATGAGCCATACGATGATTTTATGATCTTAAATCAATGAGATGCGATCCTTTGAGGCAACCTATGAATGGAGTAAGTGGCATCATGGACTATGATGATATACACCACGATTAATGGATGACCAACAACCAATAAAATCCTTGTAACAACTAGTTTAGTTTTAAACAAGTACACACCAATTTAGTGACCCACATGATCACGAGGGATATGTAGAATGCGCTTCTTATTTATCAAAGAATCTTGATGCATTAGGGATTCCCAGATGCAATATGGCCCAAATCCACAATGCAACGAGATATGGGAATTAGGGTTTGACGCTTGGTAAAACCCTAATGTTAAAGTGATGAACAAAAAAATCTAATCTCCTCCTCTAGTGAGATCCCCAATCCCTAAGTTTGTGCATCATACCTTCGGGATAAAAAATGCTAATGAAAGTTTTGAACTGCTCGGACAAATTTGGGGTATGACACCTTGTGTATGTTCTGGAGACTCTAAAACTTTTCAAGAATTTCAGTGAGATATGATTCAACTTTAGAGTGAGTAAGGCTAGATAATATCTCATTGGGGTCTAAATCTTATTATGATCCAGATTCAGATGCTTATGAGTTATCCATGTGCGTCTTCTCTTCTTCAGAATGATCCTCTAAAGCTTCTGAGTCATCTCAGGAAGCCATAAGAACCTTCTTCTTCTCTTTGAAGAATTTCTTTTTAGGCATGAGTTTAGGACAATCAGTTTTGTAATGTTGAAGTTGCTTGCACTCAAAGCAGGTGACTTTTTTGCCAGCTCCAAACTTCTTTTGCCCAGAGGTTGACTCAGCTTATCCACATGTTTTTCTGTGGCCTCTGAACTTCGTATGTCTTTTGTTCCATAGTTGGTTGAAACTTATGGAGAGTAGAGACATCTCATATTCTTCTTCTAAACTTCCTTTAGACTCATCTTCTTCAGCTTGAAGAGATTTGGCCTTCTCAGATTTACTTTTGGATTTTAGAGGCACATACTTAATCTTTTTCTGAGGCTCATCTTCCTCAAGTTCAATCTAATGAATCCTCAGAGAACTTATAAGTTCCTCTGGAGTTGTTTCGTTTAGATCTTTTGACACCTTTAGTGTTGTAACCATTGGTTTCCTTTTCTTAGGAAGACTTATGATGATTTTCTTTACATGATCTAAAGTGGTATAACCATTGTTCAGGACTTTCAATCCAGCTACAAGAGTTTGAAATCTTGAGAATATTTCCTTAATCATTTCATCCTATTCCATTTTGAAAGATTCATATTTCTGGATTAAAGTCGAGGATTTAGTCTCTTTAACTTGCTCATTCCCCTCATTGATCATTTTTAAAGAATCAAATATAGACTTAGCAAAGTCTCTATATATTATCTTTTCATACTCAGAGTAGGAAGTAACATTCAATAATATAGTTCTGGATCTAGGATGATTATTGTGATCCTTCTTTTGTTGTTTATTCATTTTGCTTCTTTCAAGCTTAATATCGTTTGTATCTATAGGATGTGTATAACCATCTAACACCATATCCCATAGATCAACATCACAACCTATGAAGAAATTTTTGATTATATCTTTCCAATAGTCGAACTTTTCTCCATCAAAGATTGCAGGTTTTATAGAATAATGATCTTTATCATTGTTTGCATGTGCCATACCATGTTTCAAAAAGGTGGGTCTTTATTTGACACGGTTAAGTGTTTGACACAAAGAGTCAAAAACCAGAATCGAAGCTCTGATGCTAATTGAAGATGTAAGAAACACAAGAAATGGGGGGGTTGAATTGGATTTCTAGCTTTAAAAAACTTTTGCAAACCAATATATCAAACAACAAAGATAAAGATAAAGATAAAAACACTAGTATTTTTATCTTAGTTCGCTGTTAACGAAGTTATGTTCAATTCACCTGCCTGTGTGATTTCGCATTCTCAATAAGGACTTAATCTAATAATCCATCTAATTACAACAAAACTCAAACACACACAGTCTAAGACCTCTTGAGAAATTCTGACAATATCTTAATCTCTCAAGGAAAACAACTCAAAGACTAAATGTCAATGACTTCTTGAGAATTATGACTACACTTAGTCTTTCTGAATTTGTTTTCTATTTTTTGTACACTTAGCAAAATAGTCAGAGTACAAAAGTGTTCTCTACACTTTGCTATCATCAAAACTTAAGGATAGTCGTAGAACCAAACTTGTTCCAAAATTTAGTTCCTCAAAAACATATGTATAGTTTAAAATTATAGATTACTTGCAGCTACCATTCCTTAAACAACACATAAAATCATCGCCATTAGGGTGCACAACAATAGCAACAAGATCACATTCCTATATTTCAAACACTAAATTGGCCTAAAAGATCAATCAAATAATAATGTCATTAGAACAAAAAAAAACATGCTTCCAAAAGCTTAACATTGAAATCACTATTCAATAGCAAAATTAGTGTATAATAATAACAAAATTAATATATAATAATAACAAAATTAATGTATAATAAGTAACAAATTCTCATATAAAACCATAAGATAATGCCAAAAAAAGAGTCATATCTTCATATGTGTCACTTTACATTAGAATCGAAATTGTATTGATGTATTTGAACTTATCTATAGAAATAAGCACTTGTAAGCTATTTGAGAGAATTTATATATTTTTAGTTTATACATACACACATATATGAAAGTAGTTACATAGTATACAAATGCATACATACACAAATTCAACACGTGTAGAAAACAACGATCAGATGATTCATACCCATGCACAAAACACATTAATATTTCAAATGGATTACTCTACTGACTCAACACACACATAATTATACACATACATATAGATTAAGAATTTAAGATTAATACTAGATTAGAAGTAGACATATAAACAATTTTAGGTTAAAGGAGAAAATCTTAAGCAAAGAAGGGCAAGAATACCCCAATTTACTTTCTTTGTCGAAAAAATCATCTTTCAAACCTCTTTCTTTCTTAATCTTAGTCTAATTGTCACACAACAAACACTTATCATCCTATCTTCATGTTTTAATTTTATTATTTGTACTCATTGTAATAAAAATTATCTTTTACTTCTCTCACACTACAACTCTATTACACAAGCTAATACCTTAATCATTTTACCATTACCAGATTTATGCAAGGGCCAAAAAGATGGATAAAATTATCATGCATTTCAAACTTATCAATAAAATACTCGCGCAAAATAAATCAATATATCAATATTAGGAATATGAAAAAACAACAAAAAATGGCTGTAAAAAGACTTAATAATCATAACTGAAATTCTGGTATCAGATATGAGATGTTGAAGGTAATGTCACGACACTAATATCTGAACAACAACTAAAATATAAACAGGATAAAAGAAAAAGAAACAATAGAACAAGTGGCACAAGCAATTGTTAACCCACATCGGTGCAAACTCACCTACGTCTGGGGGCTACCAAGCTAGGAAGGAAATCCACTAAACATAATTAGTTCAAAAACTCTCAGTAAACAACTTCAAGTTACAGTCTTTTCACCTAATCTCTACTCGTGTGACTTCTATATAAGAACTCTTAGATATGAGACCCCACTCACTCCCCCTCAATCACAGTAGTGATATAAAAACAAATATTACAAATAAAGAAGATATTCTTCAAGAACACATACTTGATCTTGCTTAAAAGTTTCAACCAAGTAAACACACACTCATGCTTCAAAGCTTAGAGTGGACAAATTACAACACAAAAGTCAGTCCAATTCAATCATCAATAGGATGAATGAATGGCTCACAATACACAAGCTCACACAAGACTAAAACCTTGTAACTCTCTCATTATTTTGTTCGTTTTTCTTGTGTTTTAAAACCAGGTTTTACATGGCCTTTAAATAGAAGCTTTTGAATGGGTTTGGGCAACATAAAATCCTAAATCTATTTTCCTTGCGTATCTTCTTATTCATGACAGCTAATCATTCCTTATTGGAAAATAAATCAATCTGGTTTTAAATCAAATTACTCCTTGAATAGCGTATTCAATCTCCACATAATCACACACAGATTTGCATGAAAAACACAATCTTAAGATACAAAACATTCAGAATGAATGTTCTGTATACACATGTCTTAACATCGGGTCTGACATCTTAGCTAAATCCTGCACAACCATATTTAAACATCATGCAGGAAACTGATATCACATGTCAAGACAACACACGTGATAACTTGTGATAACTCTAGGTTTTACCAAAATTGATGCCAACACATAGAACCAACAATAACTCAGGTTGTCAATACTAACTATATATTCAAAAATTGGAATCCATCAGGCTACAGTTTTGAGGAAATTTTATCATGTACCATACAAAAAATAATAATAGCAAATAAATTTGAAATATATTGGAAAAGAAATCATTCGTCCTTTTAGCTGTGCAGCCTGGCCAATTTATTTGTGACAACAACATCTAATTGTGTTGTGCATTCAATAATATCCTTTCTTTTCCTGGTTGATACATTGTGTGCTATCTCAGCACAATATGTTATGATGTTTTCATGCAAGTAAACAAATTCATAATGTACTAAAGGGCGATAGAAATTTGATAATCCAAATGCTAACATGGATAATGGAATTGGATACTAAAATTTGTTACTTAGTATGCATCATCAGAAGTTCTAGATTCTTGACATTGTGGACAACCAACTTTTTGAAACCGTTAGGAAGATAGTGGCGGGTCTTCTTGTCATAACCATAAACAATGTTTAGCATCAAAATGACTTATTTGAACTTTCTCATAACACGTAAGTCAGCCCTTTGGCATGCACCAACTTTCCTACAAATCAAAATGAAAATAAGAAACAAATGTCATAACCAAAATGGAAATAAGATACATGTCATAACCCCATGGAATCAATTTGATTAGAAGATTCAAATAACATATACATAATAACAACGCAAAAAAATTCATAAATAATAGATGACGAGAATAGTGTAGAAATGATAGACAACATGATTTGTATCCCAAATTGCATTGGCTTCGTCAACAGATTTAATTTATGTTGATGCAGGCCCATTTTGCTTCTTCAAGTATTCAACGACACCATCAAATTCACGAGACCTTTGTATTCTTGAATGTTGGCAATCCCTTAACTTCATATTTAGATGCAAGGTCCTTGTTCTCCTCCTCATTGACATCAACTTTAGCCAAAACAATTGGAGTTTCTAGACTACTCAAGATAGAATATAATCAGTATTGCTTCAAAAATCCTAATCATACATAAAAAGATATAAAAGGTGGCAAGAACACTCAATTGTATGAATTATGTGACTGATAAAGAAATTGTACTATCCAGTCAATATTTTCCCATAATACTTCCCATAACAGAGAAGAAAGACACAACCATAAATAAAGCTTACCTTTTAAAGATTCTTTTGGTTGCTCAACCAGACTTTGTTTAATATCCCCATAGAGATTTCCCCCATCTCCTTTTTTCATTTGATAGAAAGGATTCTACATTATCATCTAAGGTACCAACATCTCCAAATCTTTCTATATCATCCTAGTTTATGAAATTATTGCGTCAGAAACACGATAATTTCTTTAACTTATAACTCAACATCACAACAACCACATATACTTAAATGTTTACATACCATTTGAAGTAACACATTGATTCCATTTTCAACTTCAATTTCATAAACAATAACAAAATCAGTAAAAACCCTAACAATTGAGTTAACTCAACAACTAACCAATTATGGCAAAACCACATCTACAACTTCCGATCCATCAACCCCGCCTTCTCAAACAACTCAATCCTCACAGGCTCTTGTTGGTGTAAGCCCTAGAGGCCAATACTTTTGGTACTTGTATCGAATTATTTATTAATAATAAAAGGCTTTTTCTTTATTATGTTTGTTTAATAAAGTCCCTAGAATAGTTAGTCCGTTTAATGTATCAAGTATGACTTAATCATGTGATCACATTAAACATAAGGACACTATTCTTAAAGTATCCATAGTCGAGCTTTATTGTAAAGTGGGATAACATTAAAGCATGAAGACTATTATGTTTATAGACTGGTGATCACATCTCATGGATCATGGATAAGGAGTTATCAAGTCTTAAACATAGGTATGAATATTAAGAGTAATATTTATACTGGATTGACCCGCTATGAGAATACTATATAGAATGTTATGCAAAGTGTCATAAGTTATTCTCATGGTGATAATGGTGTATACCACCCTTCGACCTGAAACCACTATGGACCCTAGATGTAGAGTCGAGTGCCTTATTGCTGATCAAACATTGTCCGTAACTGGATGACCATAAAGACAGTTGATGGATACTTCACGAAGCATGCTAAGGGACATGAGTGACGTAGATGGAATT
Organism: Lathyrus oleraceus; assembly: GCF_024323335.1. Lineage (NCBI taxonomy): Eukaryota > Viridiplantae > Streptophyta > Magnoliopsida > Fabales > Fabaceae > Lathyrus > Lathyrus oleraceus. Next base: position 435,015,233 of record NC_066582.1, on the reverse strand, counting down.
TGCCCATCTTGCGTAATAGGATAAATGTCTATGGGCCAAATATTGAACTGGACAAGGATGACACGGTCTATGCCTTGTGTTCAATATATACATAAGTGCAAAAGAGTAATTATACATATAAGTATTATCATATAAGGATTTTTCAGATCACATGACATTTTTGTGTCTTGGGTAGCAGTGATGTGTTGCTAGATACCGCTCACTGTTTATTATGTTAAATGCGTGATTTAATATAATTGTCAATGCCGCAAAAACCTACAGGGTCACACACAAAGGACGGATTGATGAGAGATAGAGTAACTAAGGAACATCGTAAGGTACGGTGCACTTAAGTGAATTGTAGAACATCGTAAGGTACGGTGTACTTAAGTAGAATACGAAATATGGTAAGGTACCACGCGCTTAAGTGATATTGGCATATTATAAGATATGGGCCACATACACTTGAGTGGGCTTTTTAGCTTACAGCCCACGCAAGTGGTTATATAAATAGAACCCTTGTGCAGAAGCATTTGTGCAGTTGCAATTTCGTTTCTTTCTCTCTCTCTCACTCAAAGCCTTCATTCGTAGCAGCTAACACTGAGATTGAAGGAATTCGTTCGTGTGGACTGAGTAGAGGCGTTGTCATCGTTCAACATTCGTGATCGCTCCGTAGATCTCACCAAAGGTTACAATCGCCACAAGAGGTAACGATTCTATCACTGATCATGACCATTCGTAAGGATCGTTAAAGGAGAAATTTTAAATTCCGCCGCGTTTTGGATCGCCCTTCTCCTTCAGCTCTGAAGGGTAATTATCAACTAATCAAACAAAAAACATCATAAAATCAACCAAAACAAAATATCAGAATATTAAAAATTCAAGAATTAAAGCACATAAAATCAAAACCTAAATTACAAAACAAAACACCATCAATGATAAACATTACAAAGAAGAATATAAAACACACAACAAAGAGACATTAATGATAAACCAAAAAATTATAAACGACATAGATATAGCATAATACTGTCCTAAAGTAACAACAAACAACAAAAACGTATAAAGTTGTGATCTTGAAACAAAATCAAGTATAAAACAGAAAGTAAGAATATCAAACAATAATGTAAAATGGTTTGGAACTACTAAATACTAAAAGAACTACATGTTTATCCTCTAACGCGCACCAAGCTTTCGCATTCTTAGGACTCCAAGTCACCGACTCAATCAAATCCACAAGCCCCGAGTCAAGTCGTTCGCGTTCACTCGTCGTGAATTTCAACTCAACTCTCTTAAACAACGCATGACCACATTCTCCCTCAGTAAGAGAACCAACAGCGAGAAATCCCCAACTCTGCATCAAGCGATTCAAGAGAGAAGGTTCTAAAACCTTCAAAAATTAGAACCATAGCTTTGAGAATATACAAAGCGACATCTGTAGGATGACTTCGATTTCTTTTTCGGCTTCGGCTAGGGTTTCATAAGCGATATTGTTGATAACTTATATGGATTTGGTTTTAGAAGATCCTTGCAAGTATCATTATGATTTGTAAATCGATGTCATAGATCAACGTTTGTTTCTATTTTATTTCAATAAAAAAAAGAAGAAGAAGGAAAAAGAAGAGGAATAAAGAAGCAGTGAGAGAGAAAGAAAGAGAGAAGGAACGATACCATTATGAAGAAGAGTCAGAAGAAGAGTTGAAATATTGGGAAAATAGAAAAACAATAGAAAGATTTAGTTAGAATTTAACAAATTGGAGGGAAACCATTTTAAAAAGGTGTGTAAAGAGAAACAAAATAGTAACATTACCATTCAAATTGGCTAACTATGTTAGCTTGGTTGAAAAAAGTAATTTGACCAAAATTACCCTAATTTTGGTGAGGTGACCGAATTAGAGGAAAGAGCAAAAATATATTTTTCACAACATCTAATTTTATTATATTATAGATTATTAGTCTCAAAATATTTGTTATAATTTAATTTTTTATATTTCAATTGTACTATTTAGAAATTTTTATCTAAATAACCAAAATTTTCAAATAAATACTCAACATAACCCATATTCCCACGTATTTCTCGAACTAATCAACTTTCAAAAAAAAAAGTTTCAATACAAAGATAGCGTCAATTCAATTGGCGACAATGTACAACAATTAAGAGAAGTCGTCAATCCAATTGGTATTAATGTACAAACACATATGAGAGAGAATACACTTCCTTTCCCCGCTTGTACAATATCGCCAATTGGAATAATGACTCCTCTTAATTGTTTTACACTATCGTCAATTGAATTGACGTCATCTTTGTTTGAATTATTTTTAAAAATAGGTTAGTTTGGGAAATACGTGAGAATGTGAATTTGTTTGAGTATTTATTTGAAAAAATTGATTATTTGAGTTACTTTATCTACTTTTTAATTAACATTTTTTATTTTTTATTTTTTACTTTGCATTCAAATATACTTATAATAATATAAGAATAATTTGATAAATTCATCATTTATCTCTCTTTTATTTATTACGTTTTCTTAATTCGTATGAAAATATCTTACACTTATTTTAAAATAGAAAGAGCATACTTCAGTATAATTCTGACATCTCTATATATTTTTCTTAGTTGATTGAATTAATTGACTTAATAAATTATTTGTTTTGTAATGGAAAATAAATAAATAAATAGAAGTGTAAAGTCCCCATCTTTTCAAAGTGTAACAATCAATAAAGATAAAAGTGAGTTCTAGAAGTGTAAAGTCTTCCCTCCTTTCAAAGATACATTTTGGTTACCCTAATAAATCATGACCCCACAATGGCCGGTGGATACCCTAATAAATCATGATCCTGAAAGGCTGAAACCAAGTCTCTGCCGTTTCATTCAACCTTCTATTTCATCATCAAAATTCATGCATGCTTTTGCTCTTAACAAATTTCAATACTTGGTCAAAAAGAAATACAACAATCAATACAAAATTTTGGTTCTTCTAGAATTCTTGAAAATCTCAATTTGATTTATAGTAGTAAGTACTCTTTCAATCTAAATTTTTGTACAAATATTTAAAATATGAATATAGTGATAATATTATCAAGATTTTATGTTATTTTTATATAATTATTTTATAAATGATTATATATAGGAGAGAGAAATTAAATTTATGCTTTTTAAATATAAATTTAACAGAAATGTTATTGAAAAAAATCAATAATTCATGTAAAATTTTGGAAGACTCTTAATAAAATGGACTACTGAATTTTATAATTAGGAAGTATTATTTTTAATTATGATATTTTATTAATTCACAAAAACTTAAAATAAAAGAAAAATAACAATTTTTTTATCAAATTAATATTTTTAAGTGTTAATATATTTCTCATAGATATTATAAATTTAAAGCGGGTGATTTATGAGTGACCAATATGGCAAAATGCGCCGTGATCCGTTAAACTGACCCGCACACCCGCCATAAATGAATAATTTAGATTGAGATTTTGTATCCGCCTACCCGTCAACGTTAAATCCGTTCCGCCTTAAACCCGTCAAAAAAAGATCGGGTTGGCCCATCAGCCGTCAACCTAGATATGAACATTCAGAATATTTATTTTGCTTGATTGAAAGTTAATACTTGAATTATAATTTTGGAATACTGGTTGATGATTCTATTTTATATATTTATTTATTAATATATGCCATATTTTTTAAAGTAAAATTTATTAAAGAGATGTTTTATAAAAAAATTATTTTAAAAAATAAGTGGAAAAAAATAAATCTATTAATTTATTAAAAAATAAAAATAAAAAATAAATAAGTAGACAGACAAATCCGCTGTCTCTTACCCACCACCTTGGTAGGGCGGATCAAATTTTTAAATTCAATTTCATTTGACGGATTTGCCTATCCCTTATTGGTGTAAGTCCTAGAGGCCAATACTTTTGGTATTTGTATCGAATTATTTATTAATAATAAAAGTTTTTTTCTTTATTATGTTTGTTTAATAAAATCCGTAGAATAGGTAGTCCGTTTAATGTATCAAGTGTGACTTAATCATGAGATCCCATTAAACATAATGACACTATTCTTAAAGTATCCGTAGTCGAGCTTTGTTGTGAAGTGGGATAACATTAAAGCATTAAGACTATTATGTATATAGACTGATGATCACATCTCATGGATCATGGATAAGGAGTTATCAAGTCTTAAACATAAGTATGAATATTGAGAGTAATATTTATATTGGATTGACCCGCTATGAGAATACTATATAGAATGTTATGCTAAGTGTCATAAGTTATTCTCATGGTGATAATGGTGTATACCATCCTTTAACCTGAAACCACTATGTACCCTAGATGTAGAGTCGAGTGCCTTATTGATGATCAAACATTGTCCGTAACTAGATAGCCATAAAGACAGTTGATGGATACTCCACGAACCATGTTGAGGGACATGAGTGACCTAGATAGAATTTGTCCATCCTGCGTAACTGGATAAATGTCTACAGGCCCAATATTGAATTGGACAAGGATGACATGGTTGCCTTGTGTTCAATATAGACATAAGGGTAAAAGGATAATTATACACATAAGTATTATCACAAAAGGATTTGTTAGATCACATGATATTTTCGTGTCTTGGGTAGTAGTGATGTGTTGCTAGATACCGCTCATTGTTTATTATGTTAAATACGTGATTTAATATAATTGCTAATATCGCGAAAACCTACAGGGTCACACACAAAAAGACGGATTGATGAGAGATAGAGTAACTAAGGAACACCGTAAGATACAGTGCACTTAAGTGAATTGTAGAACATCGTAAGGTACAATGTACTTAAGTAGAATACGAAATATTATAAGGTATCACATGCTTAAGTGATTTTGGCATATCATAAGATATGAGCCACATACACTTAAGTGAGCTTTTTAGTTTACATCCCACACAAGTGGTTCTATAAATAAAACTTTTGTGCAGAAGCATTTGTGCAGCTGTAATTTCGTTTCTCTCTCACTCAAAGCCTTCATTCGTAGCAGCTAACACTGAAATTGAAGGAATCCGTTCGTGTGGACTGAGTAGAGGCATTGTCACCTTTCAACGTTCGTGATCGCTCCGTAAATCTGCATCAAAGGTTTCAATCGTCATAAGAGGTAACAATTCTATCACTGATCATGCTCATTCGTAAGGATCACTAAAGGAGAAATTTTTAAATTCCGTTGCGTTTTGGATCGCTCTTCTCCTTCAACCCATCTCTTCTTTAGTGGGTTTAAGGTAGAGTGGAGCGGACAATCCATTTTATCACTCCTAAATATGATATAGTTAATGAACACTTAAAAAATAATAATTAATATTATATTAAAAATTGAATATGCATTTATTTTAAAACATTTTTTTAAAAATACTTATGGATTAATTTGGCCAAAATGCGGAAATTGCTAAGAATTTGAATCTTCAATTTTATCTAGAAAAATAGATAAATAGATATCTCTAATTTTTGTTGTTCGAATCTAGTCTATTATGCTAGACAAATCCAAAACAATTTATTTTATTGTAACATTTCCTTACACAATTTTAATGCAGCACTTAACGGAAGGTTATACAAAAAATTTCATATTATTACAAAATTGTGATATATCTTTTTTTTTTTCTAAAATAAATAGAGATTAATTACTATACACTGTCAGTGTAAAAAGTTTTACACCGTCAGTTCATCACCATCACCCGTTTGTATTACTTTATAGATTTTTAAAATAAAAGTCAAACTTCTTTTAATATTCAACGTCTATAATTAAGTGAGGTTGTAAAACCCTTTTACACTGACAGTGTATTTCAATTAATCTCATATAAATATTGTTTTGGATCGTATGGCTCAAGATTAAAAGGCTTTAATAATAAAGCACGTGAAATTAGACATGGGAACGTAAATGACATCTACTCGAAACATCACAAATTTTAAATTGTTTTTTAATTGTAAAATATGTGGATCGATGGTATAATGGGGACATAATGTTTTAATATTTTTATTATCATAAATAATATATTACATGATTAAACTTTTATCTCATCCAATAAAAAGTTGAGGTAAAATGTCAATGCGAATCATATTTTATTTATTTTTAAATAAATATCACATTATTCCATCGATTTATAAATATAACAAATGGAAAAATAATTCAGGACATAGTTTCAAATTTCAACAATAGCAATTTATGTTTTTATTATTTTAAAAGTGGTGTATTTCTTTTTATTTTATTTTAAATTTTTTAATTAATGATCTATACCTTCAGTTATACTACTTGTAAGAGACAAATTGTCCGTTCCTATTTGTAAGAGACAAATTGTAACTTTCTTTTGGTCCTTTTTATAAGAGACACATTATAAAATTAAATTTTATTAATTGAGAAATCTCATTTATACCCTTAGTAAACAAAATGCAATATTTATTATTCATTGGGCATTAATGTTTTGAAAAGAACGTGCTATGTATATTCCCCATACACATAATAGGTATCTAAAGCCAAACCTATTCAGTTTCCATTGATATTAATGATTTGGAGGTATCTAAAGTCAAACCTATTCAGTTTCCATATGCGATAAATAACACTTCTATGAACATTGTATGAGGCCGCTACCCGTTCTACTACTCCAGTTCCAATTAGATTTCCATTAGCATCACTAGAGCAAAGCAATATTTGACATATAGCCTTTCTATCTTCGTTATTCAGGAAACCCCGTTTTTTAGAACTTTCACTTATCACCGACTCTGCAATAAATCATCAAAACGTATAATCAAAACACACAGTGGACTTTCATATATGTGTTGCTCAATCAAATTAATAAAAAACTAAAAGAAAAATGGTAGTGTATAAATATATTAATGGATATCATCATGTATATTACCATGCATATAACTATATATGTTAGCCAAGTATATTAACGTGTCACACAGTAATCAATATATAAAGAGATTGCTCACCATTTTCATCTGCCATGGACTTAATTCTAGTAGATGAAAACTAAATTTCTAGTATGATTGAAATGAAACACCAACTCTCTTTATATAAAAAAGACAAATATACTACCAAAATTGGTGGGAAGATTATTTTGGTTTTTAAAATTTGGTGGGAAGATGTATAAAAAAAATAGAGGGAAATTTAATTTGCATCTAATTTTTCACGATGAGAATGTGGAAAGCCAATTTTTTTGTTGTAATTATTTTTGGATAGAATAAATGCTGACCAATTTTTATTATATCAACATTTGGCTTAATTATAACATTAATACTACTAAATGTTTAACTTAGGGGTATTTTTGGAAGTACAAGTTTATTTTTCAGAAAAATTAATTAAAAAAAATATTCCTTGGTTTGTGTGATTTCTTATGTTTGTCTCTTACAAATAGGAACGGAGGTAGTATTTAATAACTGAGAGATTAGATTATCACATTTTATTAGGAAATCACTTGTTAATCAGATTTTACCTTAAACCAAACTTATATGTAGCCGTTCCATAGTCTTACACAACATTCTTTTAGATGAATTTCAAGACAGGAAAAATCTTTAACATTCTTCAGTCTTGAACAAAACTTTATTTTGCAACTGCAATCTATCTCACATAATAATGTTGATGTTATTGTTGTATTTTTTCGATTGACAACATTGAGAAATTTATTTCTAAACACAATCATGCATTTCTCTTTCATGTGAAAACATTTGCTCAAGATAATGAAATTTATTGCAAGTACAAAATTTGTTTTTCTCTTAGTTAGAACAAATAACTTATCAGAAATTTGAATAGATATGTTATCGTCTAAGAATCCATTGTAAATATGTTATTCTGTCTAAACAATGTAAATATATAAAAAAAAAACTTTTTTTCCTCGATTTTAACAAAAATCGAGAGGTATGTTGCGTTTGGGATGTAACATATTTTATTATATTTTTATCTAAAAACAAGTCTATTTTACCTCGGTTGAGTAATAACCGAGGTGAAATATAAACGTGTTTATTCAATTTCTTCACCGTCCTTAAGCAAATATTTGTCGTCCATTTAATGATTATCAACACTCAAGACACTGCCATTAGTGATCCTCGTGTAACCTAAAATCCTAATTTTAAAAGCATTCTGAATATTAAAAATTGATAATGAAACATTTGACATAAAAAAATTTGAAACTTAAAAAAGACGTTTATTTTGTTTGAGAAAAGTTCTCAAGGATGAATTGCAAGAGTAAAAAATTATTTGTGTTCAAGGTTTGTGTTCTTAAATAATCATATAACTGGATATTTATTTTATTTATTTGATTTTTTTATATCAAACATCTGATCTTCCTCAAGATCAATGAAACGAGGATCCCCAACATTTGCTCTTCTCCAAGATATCCAACATTTGTTCTTCACCGATAATGATAACGACGAATCAGATTCAACATTTTATTCGCCAACATTTGTCTTAGTATTCTACGTAAACAATATAACATTCTGTGTAAATAATGTAGTTTGTAAAAAAATTAATTTATTAATATTCTTTGTAAATAATATAATGAGTATTTTAAAAAAAATATATATCTTTTCCCTCGGTTTTTGTAAGATATTGAATCGAACTCTAGTATGATCGAAATGTAGCTTCTTGGTTCGATAATTCGACTGGACCTTAGCATGTCTTCGAAGTCTGTTCACATGTTGTAGTCGAAATATGCTAGGATTGTTAGCATGTCAAATTGGGTCTGTTTGTTATGCCTAATTATTTAAGTTAACTTGTTCTCTAAGTTAGCTTGTGTAATGGATATGTGTGTAAAAGCTCATTAGGTTAGTGTGCTAGTTTTCTTATAAATAACATACTAGTCTTTCAAAGAGAAAGTAAAGACAATTTATAATCAATTTCATTATGCTCTTACTATTTTCTTCTTTTCTACCCTTGTGGGTTTCTTACCGATCAAGAAACCAATTCTAATTTGTAATTTTAGAATCATTTTCATAACAAATTGATGCGGTGAGCATGGAGAAGATGTCGTCAACAAAGTATGAATTGAAAAGTTCATCGGAGTGAAAGATTTCAGTATGTGGCGCTTGAAGATGAAAGCCCTACTGGTTTAGCATGGTTATTTAGAAGCGTTGAAGGGAGCCGCGACCATGGATGTTGCGTTAAAGAATAAAGAAAAATTGGCTATGGTAGAGAAATCTCACAACACCATCTTATTGAATCTTGGTGATAAGGTTTTTCGGCAGGTTTTGAAGGAGACGACGACGTCGGGTCTTTGGGAGAAACTCAAAAGTTTGTACATGACCAAATCATTGGTCAATCGCCTCTACCTGAAACAAGCTATGTATTCATTCACGATGAGTGAAGACAAAGTTCTGGATGGGCAGTTGGATATGTTCAACAAGCTGTTTCTTGATCTTGAAAATATCGATGTAAAAATCGAGGATGAAGATTTAACGCTGTTACTGTTGTGTATTTTGCCCAGAACACATGCTCACTTCAAAGAAACTTTTTTGTATGGAAGAGAGTCTCTGACCTTTGAAGAAGTTCAATCAACCCTGTACTATAAGGATTTGAACGAACGGAAGGAGCACATGCCATCTTCGACTGGTGAAGGTCTATCGGTTAAGGCGAAATTCACAAAGAGACATGGCAAATTTGACAAGAAGAAAAGTAAAAGCCAACAGAAGTCTTATAGTGGTGATGCATATGGAATTTGATGTTATCACTGTAATAAGGAGGGTCATACAAGAAAAGTATGCGTTAAACGCTTGAAGGATCATGAAGGTAAGGATAATGGTAATGCAACCATTGTTCAAGATGATTTCGACTCATCTGATGTTCTTGTGGTTTCAAACGGCGACTCAAGTAAATAGTGGATTATAGATTTAGGTTTCACTTGGCACATGACTCCAAACAAATACTTGTTCGAGGAACTATGTGATCAAGATGGTGGATCTGTATTGCTTGGAAACAATAAAGCTTGCAAGATTGCAGGTGTTAGATATGTGAGATTCACGCTCCATGATGAGTCAATAAGGTTGTTGATCGAAGTCAGGTATGCACGTGATTTGAAGAGAATTTTGATTTCTCTTGGTGAATTCGACAAGAAAGGATATGTTTTCTAAGGAGAGAAAAATATCCTAAAAGCCATGAAGAGGCCGAAGGAAGTCTTAAAAGGCGTGAAGAAATAAGACTTGTATACCATTGAGGCTGAAATTGTCATTGGTTATGCAGATGTTGCATCCACGAAACTTTTGTCAAAGATAGATATCGGGAAGCGCGAACAACACCACAAATGGTTGAGATCTTACTTCACATTATTCAAAATAATCAAATACTCTAGTACAATAAGGCATCATTGTTTCCTGGCATAAGGTGATGTGTCGAGGTTTCCCTGCTAAATGTTGTTAATCATGAGGAAGATATTTAATGTGACCATTCCATTGAAGTCACACCGAAGCTCTAACACTTCCTTATGCCTGAAGTCGGACTAAAGACATGCATGTCAAACTCTCATTCTATAAGCATGGACAAGGGTTTGTGGGCAACTGCTCTGAGCCGCTCACAAGGGCGGCGATGAAAGGCTCAATAGTGAAGGACACATGATTCCAGTCTTCAACACACTTTCCACCGTTGAATCGAATCAGACGACCACCTGCATGAAGCACCGAATCTCATAGAGATGACATAACACACACCATTCCAAATATTCATTCAATTATACACTCAAACTACTTTTCACTCATTTTCTAACTTTGACATTTGAGTACTAATCTTGTAGATCCACCACCGTATCAAAATCTCACTTCATTGCATCAAAACTTAAATTCATTCGATCTTTACCTATTTCTGATTCATAGACATAACAAATATTCTTTTAACAAAAAAATAATTAAAATAAGTTTAAATTTATTTATAATATAATATTAATTAATTTATTTCAATTCTCGATCAATTTATTATTTTTGTGTATCAGATTTAACTAATCATATTTTATAATATATTTATGAAAATTCTTACAAAATGTTGGTGAAAAATTTAAATACTCAAATTTCGATTTTTTTAAATTAACTCTACTCAATTCAAGAAATATATTTTTTATTTTTTATTTTTATTTAATTCATCTTAAATATTGAACTAATTTTGAATATTGAATTTGAATATTGAAATGCTAATTATACATATCTATCTTGCAACTTTATAAAAATGAGTATCATCGATTTAAGACATTAAATTCATCGACTACATTCATTTCTAATTACTAAATAGAACACCAGTAATTAAAAAAAAATCGTACTCGAGAAAAAGTAATCTCAATTTGATTCATAGAATCGTCAATTTAAAAGATAATTTAACCCCTTATTCAAAAACTAGAGATATTCAACTGCAGATTTAATAATTAGTATGATATAGCATGTAAAAAAAACATAAACCGTAGAGATGCCATGGAGCATCTAGAGGGTCAAAGAACCTAAATAGTGAATTAGCAATAACTCTTTTTTTATAATATCGTCACAATTACTTATTACTATTATTTTTCATAATCTATTTAAAAAAGTTAAACTACATTTTCTTAGAACATAGGAGTATTTCTCTAGAAAGAAAAATGTCAACGATATAGTTCTTCAATTTCTTCAACAAATAGAATGTTCTTTTTAGAATGACCCTGTCTGTCGAGGCTTATGTGGTTCAAATTTTCTGACTTTTATATACTATAAAACTAATATATATATTGAACAAAGAGAAAAGAACTAAGCCTTTTTCTAATATAATTTTGATAATTCTTTTATAAACAACGTTCTATATCTTCATTGATAAGTACTCATTCTTGACATCGATGATTAATTATAACAGTTTATTCAAATTATTATATTTGTTGCTTTACTATTCTAGAACTTCGATGATTGACTCTTGAATATTATTGATGAAATATAAAATCTTTTAACAAAAAATAGAGAAAAAGTAAAACAGAAAACATAACTAATTAATATATTCATAATTGCCACGTACTAAACTTGGATTAATCAAGTTTATTTTACAATTTGCGGCTAAAACTTATGAATGAATGGAAAGAACTCCAAGTTTGAAAAGTAATAATTATATTACAAATAATATATTTTATAATAAATTTTTCACATTAATCTACCAATAATTAAGATATATGTTTGGAAAGTGCTATAATTTATTTATTTTTCAAAAATATATATAATTTACACCTTAATTATTACCAAAATCTAAAAGATATAAATACGGAAGTTCGCTTCGAATTACCAGTATTGCATTTTACATTTTATTTTTATTTTTAATTGATTAGGATCATATTACATGTTTCCTTTTTCTCTTTTGTCCTTATTTATTTATTTTTAATTTGGATTCCTCTCGATTATATTTATCAAATAAACGGTAATATCTTTTTAATTAACATTTTTAATTTTTTTTAATCTATTATCTAGGTTTTGTCTAAAACTGCCATGATAGTTATTTTAAATAAATTTTTAGTATGGTGTTATGGAGCTTTTCTATTTTTTTTTTAAGTTTTAATTAATATATTCTCTCGATTTAGCCTAAAAGTCGTCGTGTTTGTTATATTGAATGAATACTTCAGAGAACTAGACTCTAACTTTACATTTACCTAGAAAAAAATACTCTAACTTCATTGTCATTCTCTTCACAAAAACCCTAAGCGATTTTCATCAAAACTCTTCCAACATCAACTCAAACATCATCTCTTCTCAACGTCAACTCTTTCAACATCAACTCGAATATCATCTCTTTCTAAAACTCGTTGAAGCTGCGTCATCACGTTTGAGGTATGTAACCCACCACTGAAATGTTCATAAAAATGATGGCAGTCATAACAATGTTGTTACGCACTATGGTGTTAGTTTTAGAAATGTTCATAAAAATGTACACTACTCTTACATATATGTTGTTTTTCTTGAACTATTTCATCATAACTTATTACTTAAGTGTATGCTTCTATTTAGTATTTTTTATGTTATGAATCATTTAGGATGAAGTGTAGTGTGGTGTGGATTTGAAATTCATGTTGGTGGCTTAGTTATATGTTGTTATTTTTCTTAATTTACACAGACATGAGTGATTCGACAAGTACCTCTCGTACAACATTTGCTGCAACCTTTGTTAATACAAAAAGTAAAAGAAAAAACTAGAGGTGCCACGATGTTGATCAAGGTTAAAAAGCCCACAAAAGCGGTGTTTGCACTCCGGTTAATTTTGATCTAAGAACCAGTAAGACTTATGGTGAAAATGTTGATGATTTTAAGGATTACGAGGCATTACAAGATAGAAGCAAAATGAGCATTTTGATAGATAATTGACACGAGGTTGACTGAGATTTGAAAGATAGCATATGGACCGATATTACGATATTTATTATGAATTTTATGATTTATTTTACGAGTATATATGACCACTTATTTTCTTGGTTTAATACTAATATCAACTATATTATGTAATTGTAGGATGTGTTTCCTATTCCAGATGATAATATGCTGAAAAAATGGTTTGCATATGTTGTCGAAAGTTGGAAGGGCTTTAAGACACAATCCATAAATGATTATATTAATCATACAAAAGATAACGAAGTTCCTCTTTACGTGAAGTATTCATATATTGATAAGAAAGTTTGGAAGAATTTTGTAAAGTCTCGCACCACTCCTGAACTTTTGGCTAAAAGCCAAAAAGGAAAGGAGAATAGAGTTAGAAATATTTATCCACGTAGACTGTCTTGTGGAGGATATGATAAACTTGAATAGAAAGTGATTAATAAAAAAGAAAACAAAGGAAACTAGAGTTGGAAATGTTAAATATGTTTGGATCTCAACCCCAAAAACTAGCTCAAAGGGTGAGGTTGCCCTCACATATTCGTACATCCAATAACCTGAGAATCTATGTAATGTGAGACTTCAAACAAACCCCAACAAGACAATTACAACTTCAACACCCACCCCCACGTCTAACATGGCCTTGAGTCAAACGCTCACATTGCAGTCCTTAACCTGACACTGATACCATGTTAAATATGCTTGGATTATTAAGACTACGGGTGCACATGGGTCGATTTGGGTTGAATTTAGCCAAAATCATGACACAACCCTTTTAGGGTACACCGGTTTGGGTGAGGTAAAATAATCACCCACGACATTATTGGATCTGTTTGTAAAACCACAAATTTGTGGGTTGGATGGTGGGTTACCTTTTTTTTTTCTTCTTTATATAATTATAAATGATGTGTCACATTTTTTTCTTGATAAATAGTTTAATCTATTACATATATTTTTTAAAACATCAAATTTCTAAATGCACAATAAAATTTATCATAAACATATTTGCAAAACTCAAAGTTACATTACTGTAATACCTATAATTATATAAAATACTTACAAATTACAAGAATTAGCATCAAAGTAATCAATATGTGGCATCATAAATAAATTAAAATCATTATTTATAAATACAATATTTTCAAAAGATTGTAATTGAAGCAACCAAGATTAAAGGCATCAAAGTCATCACTCATCAAATTACAAAAAATAGCTAAAAAATAGTCACTAAATAACCCATGAATTTTGTGGGTTGGATGTGGGTTTACCCATAAACCAATTATTTTGAATAGTTTTTCATTTTTTAAAACCGTGTTCATCCAATGACCTGATGTTAGATTAATATATATATTGATCCTATGTTTCTGATAACAAAAGAACAACAAGATCAATAAAACAAAATATGGAAATAGAATTAGAGGTTTTACCTCCAGCCATTGTTGCAGTGTTGTGAGTGCATTGCCTTTGATTCTTCCAAGCTCTTGCTCTCTCAATATAGATGGTGTATTTCTTTTGTGATGAGATAAAGCTTTGGGGACCAAAGACTATTTATAGGCTTGATTCTACCATTAAGAATTTAAAGCCATTAAAACTCATTACCACCCAATTAAATGGTCATATCAATTTACATTAAAACCAAAATAAACCATACCCTTTTCAGAACCAAAATCCCAAAGCTATGGACCACATTAAATTCGTTTTTTATTATTAATACTTATTATAATAAAAATAAGAACCGTTACATTCTCCCACTTGGTCCATAGAACTGATTATTGACATAAATGAGTCATGGAAAACTTACTCAAGAAATAAATATGTGAATCATAGAGATAATCCCTCTTAAAGCGAGTAGTCTCATCTATGTATTACAACATGTCTATTTTCAAGTATATATCTGTAATGTGGTAACTAACTTGATGAATAAACCAATGTTTACTCTTGGTCCAGGTGTAACATATTTTCTCAAACTGATGTGCGCATGAAAATGAGAAAACATCACAATATAAGAGTTTTATTAATAAACTGTATGTATATAATCATAAGGAGGACCCAAGTCCCATGTTCTTTACATGATCCTTAAATTTTATTGGTGGCATGCCCTTAGTTAAAGGATCAGCGATCATTAAATCAGTACTAATGTGATTAATAACTACTATTTTATCTTTAACTCTTTCTCTAATGGCTAAATACTTTATGTCGATGTGCTTGCTTCGACTTCCACTTTTATTGTTCTTAGCCATAAAGACAGTTGCTGCATTATCGCAAAAAATCTTCAGAGGTTTAGAAACAGAACCCGTGATTCTAAGCCCAGAAATAAAACTCTTAAGCCATACACCATGAGAAGTAGCCTCAAAACAGGAGACAAACTCAGCTTCCATAGTAGAAGTAGCAACCAAGGTTTTCTTAGTACTTCTTCATGAAATAGCTCCATCAACCATCATAAAAATATATCCTGATGTTGATTTGCGAGAATCAACATAACCAACAAAGTCGGAGTCTGAATAGACGATCAAATCAAGATTTTTCGTCTGCCTATACATTAGCATGTAATCTTTTGTTCCTTTAAGATATCTCAACACCTTCTTTGCAGCTTTCCAGTGATCCATACCTGAATTACTCTGATATCTTCCTAAGATTCCAACAACAAATGCAATGTCGGGCCTTGTGCATACTTGAGCATACATAAGATTTCCAACAACAGAAGCATATGGAATGTTCTTCATTTGTTCCCGCTCAAAATCATTCTTAGGGCATTGATTCAAATTAAATCTATCGCCTTTGACAATGGGTGCAACACTTGGTGAACAATCTTTCATTCTAAATCTCTCTAAAATTTTATTGATGTAGGTTTCTTGTGATAGACCCAAAATTCCTTGAAGTCTATCTCTGTGGATCTTAATGCCAATGACATAAGATGCCTCACCCATATCCTTCATATCAAAGTTTTTAGAGAGGAATTGTTTCACCTCATCTAGAAAACCTTTATCATTGGTTGCAAGTAGTATGTCATCCACATACAAAATGAGAAAACAAATTTTACTCCCACTGACCTTCTCGTATATACATTGATCCATGGGGTTTTCAATAAACCCAAATGAAGATATCGTTTCATGGAATTTAAGATACCATTGACGAGAGGCTTGTTTTAAACCATATATGGATCACTTAAGCTTGCAAACCAAATGCTCACCACTATTAGAAGAGAAACCTTCAGGTTGTTTCATATAAACCTCCTCCTCGAAATAACCATTAAGAAAGGCTGTTTTCACATCCATTTGATGCAACTCAAGGTCAAAATGTGCAACTAATGCCAAGATGACATGAAGAGAATCTTTCTTAGATACAGGAGAAAAACTATCAGTGTAATCAATTCCCTCCTTTTGAGTAAAACCCTTAGCAACGAGTATGGCCTTGTATCTCTCAATGTTGCCTAATGAATCTTTCTTGGTTTTAAAGACCCATTTACAACCAATGGCCTTTGCCCCATTAGGTAACTCTACAAGATCCCATACGTCGTTGTTTTTCATGGAATTCATTTCATCATTCATGGCATCATACCACAAATTTGACTCTTTGCAACTCATGGCTTGTCTAAAGCTCTCAGGGTCATTCTCAGCTCCAACATTATAGTTAGATTATTGTAGATACACAATGTAATCATTAGGAATAACTGATTTTCTTGTCTTAGTAGATCTTCTTAATGTTTGATCAACATTTTCTTGTGGATCTTATTGTTCAACTAATTGTTCATCATCTTGATGACCAACTTGATTTACTGGATCATCAGTAGCTTATGGAGTCTCGACGATTGGTTGATCAACATCCATTTGAACTTGAGGGATGTTGTAAATAGTAACCAATCTATTACTTGAAGTGGAAGGTTCGTACTCTATATGATCATGCACAGAAATTGAATTTTTGATTTGATCGCTCCCACTAGTCAAATGATTTTCAAGAAATTTTGCATTTCTTGACTCCACAATCCTAGTTGTATGAGATGGACAATAAAATCTATAACCTTTAGACCTTTCGGCATATCCAATGAAATACCCAATAATGGTCCTCGGATCTAGTTTCTTTTCTTGTGGGTTATAAATCCTCACCTTAGACGGACAACCCCAAACGCGCATATGCCGTAAACTCGGCTTCCATCCTTTAAATAAATCAAATGGTGTCTTTGGGACAGCCTTGGATGGAACCCGATTTAGAATATACACAACCGTCTTTAGTGCTTCATTCCACAATGATTTAGGAAGATTAGAGTTGCTAAGCATACTCCACACGATGTTCAATAATGTTCGATTTCTTCTTTCTGCAACACCATTTTGGTTCGGAGAACCGGGCATGATGTATTGGGAAACAATCCCATGTTCTTGAAGAAACTTAGCAAATGGACCAGGTGATTGTCCACTCTCAGTGTATCTACCATATTATTTACCACCCCGATCTGATCTCATTATCTTTATTTGTTTTCCACACTGGTTCTCAACTTCAGCCTTAAAGACTTTGAAGGCATCTAATGTTTCATATTTATTGTTAAGCAAATAAATATTCATATATCGTGAGTAATCATCTATGAAAGTGATGAAATATTTCTGACCATGTGCATCCATATCAGGACATCATATGTCTGTATGAATTATTTCTAATATACTTGAACTTCTATTGGCACCTTTCTTAGACATGTTGGTCTGCTTTCCCTTAATGCAGTCAACACAAGTTTCAAAGTCAGGAAAATCTAAAGTATTAAGTACCCCATCTTTTACTAACCTTTTAATTCTCTCTATGGAGATATGTCCTAATCTCCGATGTCATAACATAGAAGAATTCTCATTAATATTACACCGCTTAGTGCCAGTTTGAACATGCATTGAACTACAAATGGATTCGATTTGTAAATTAATACGATAAAGACCATCAAATAATATACCATTCCCAACACATTCCAAATTATAAAATAATTCAAACAAGGTGTCTTTAAAATTAAAGGAATATCCAAAAGGTACAAGTTTAGAAACTGAAATTAAGTTTCGTGAGAAACTTGGTACATAAAAGGGCCTTTCTAATTTCAAAACAAAACCATTATTCAAAATTAAATTGCAAGTTCCAATAGCTTCCACATGTGAGGCCATCCTGCTTCCTGATAGGACAATCCGCTCACTTCCCACTGGCTTCCTTAGGTTTTGCATACCCTGTAAGGAATTTGTTATATAGATTGTTGATCCAGAATCAATCCACCAGGTGTTAATATTAACGTCGGTCATATTAGATTCATAACAAATAAATGAGAATAAATTATCTTTCTTCTCAAGTCATTCTTTAAATCCAGGGCATTCCTTCTTCATGTGTCCTCCCTTTTTACAGAAGTAACACTTTGCTTCTTTCTTGATATCACCTTGTGGTGGTATTTTGAATTTCCCTTTCTGATTGGCTTGTGACTTGTCAATTTTGAAAGCTTTGTTCTTCCCGCGAGTGCTTGTCAACAATGCACTCTCACTCTGTTCCATTACAAGCCTTTCTTCTTCCTGAACACACATGGTCATTAATTCAATGATTGACCATTTGTCTTTATGTGTATTGTAGGAGATCTTGAAAGGCCCATACTCAGACGGAAGAGAGTTCAGAATATAGTGCACCAGGAAGGAGTCAGACATATCAACCTCAAGTTTCTTAAGTTGAGCTGAAATGTCACGCATTTTCATTATGTGCTCATGCATACCTTTCACACTGGTGAGTCGGTAGGAGGAAAATTTCATAATTAATGTGCTTGCCAAAGCCTTTTCAGAAGTGATGAACTGATTGTCAATGGCTTTCAGCAAATCACAGACATTCTCATGCTGATCGACAGAACCACGTATTCCACCTGTGACCTTAGTCTTAATGAACATCACACTGAGCCGGTTGGATCTCTCCCACCGCTCATATAGTGCGATTGCAGCTGGAGTACTTTCATCTGTAATTGCAGGTGGTTCGTCTTTCCTAATAGCATAATCTATCTCCATCCATCCTAGATGGAGAAGAATTCTTTCCTTCCACACCTTATAGTTATCTCGTCCGAGCTCGGGAATATCACATCGAATATCAGAAAAATTAGCAGGTTGAGAAGCTAAAAAGATAAAAAAAATTGATGTCAAAATTTGAGGCATAAATATTATCCAAATTGTATGTATTATCTATTTAAACATACCATAAAATAAATCTTGCAACATAAAAATTACCTGTGGGCTAAATTATAATGTAATAAGATTTTAAAAATATTGCGATAGATTTTTCAAACCTCACACTTTACGTGCATGATATGATTTTGTTTTTCTATCCAAAATTAATACTTTATGATAAAACTATCAAATTATGTACCAATTCATAATTCCTATGGGCAAGTAATGAAAATATTTTGACATTTTATCCCAATTAATCATACAAATATAATAAAAATTCCTGTAGGATAAAATTCATTATACCACGTATAATTAATTACAATTTTATGTCTAATAATTTATGTGATCTCAAAACTTTAAAAAAATAATCTCAATTAATTTAAGGATGTTGTGGCTAATCCAAATTAATCAAAATTATAACGATCACTAGACACAGACACTCTTCAATGAGACACCCATCAAATATAATTTTTACGATGATTTTAATTTATATTCATTGGTCTCATACATAAACCTAAAGTTTTAACTTTTGCATTAACTTTTAATTAGGGTCATGCATGAGATGTATGTTGAAAGGAAATTGAAAAAATATTGTTTCTTAGATCCATTAAACATTCAATTTCAAGGTAATGCAACAGACACTATCAAGACATACATACAAAATAAGTTGGTTAGTGAGAATAAAGAATGCTACATAGGACCACTTATCCATAAGTAAGTATGTGCTTTAATTTGTGTTTTCATTTATAATAACTTTTATACACATCATTAATTATTCTGAATGTTTAGGTAGAAACTATTAACAACTAATTATTATGCTCGTTACAATATAAACTTAAAGAAGATTTGTAAAACATTTTGAGTGGGTCAGTGCTATTATTTGTATCTAGAATATAACACGCGCGTTGCACGGTTTTTCTATAATATATTAATGTTATTGTATATGAAATTTTAAACTTCATCAAAATTTTAGATTTTTTTTATTGAGTAATTTTTAAATAATTATATTTGAATAATTATTATATGTAGTTTCATTAATATATATTTGGAAAAAAGTTGAATTTTAAGAGTAATAGAGAAAATCAATTGATTATTTTGATAGAATTTTTTTTAGTGAATTTATTTGAATAATTATTATATGAGTTTATTAGGACATTTGAGAATAACTTAAATTTTAAGGAGTAATAAAAAAGACCGATGTAATTGTAAATAATATAAGAATTATACTGAATTTAATCAATTAGTTTGTATGTTAAAAATTTAATGATTTTAGTGATTGAATAATAGATAATAGAACAGTTTCATGGTTAAATTTATAATTTAGTTTAATTTATTTTTATTCAAAGAGAATAATTGATTGATTGACAATTATAAAGCAATAATAATTGTATTAAAATATAATGAAAAAAACACTTTCAAATTTTTTAATATTACATTAATTGTTGAGTTAGAAATTGAAATTGTAGATAATTATTATCAATAATAAGTAAGAAATATAATTTCACAATTTCTAATAGTCCTTACTTATAGGTTGAGGAGTAAATAGTGAGAAGTTGAGATTCAATTTGGTTTTTTTAAAATATGATACTAACTACAAAATTAAAATTTTGATTGGTAGATAATGTCACTAATATTGTAAAATAGTATTGATAGAAATATTTGGTCTTAAGGAATAAAATATTTTTTATAAAGAATAAAAACATCAACTATTCCCTATAGTTAAACCACAAAAACGTTTTAAAATCAAGGGAAGAAAATTAAACCAAAGAATAACTTCGTAACAATTAAATGAAAATTAAATATTATTGGGATGGTTATATTCGAAAGAGATCTTAAGAGAAAGAAGGAAAAATAAATAAAAAATAGCAATCCAATTGGTATGGTTATATCGGGACGAAAACATGTGTATTATAGTTCAAAAAATTTGATGATCTAAATGATTATTATTCATAGAGACGATAAACTTTCAAATGAAGACCCCTAAATTTATGCGCATCTTTATTACAAAGACAGGAAACAACATATATCAAAATAATTCTGAGTATACAATATAATTAAGATAATATTAGAATTTATACTAAAGAAATAAATAAGAATTTATATCCGAAAGAAAGCATAAATTCTACCATTCTAGAATTATGAAGAAAGAGGAAGGAAATTAAACCAAAAAAACAAAATAAAAATCAATACACAAAATAAAAATATCTGAACGAACGCATATGTATTGTATTTTCTAGAATTGTGATGCTTCAAATGATTGTAAGAGACGTGTATTTCGATATTCGTCCTAAGATTGTTGTCTGTAGGAGTTGGAGCCGATTGAACTCTCACTCAAATTGCAAAATCTGCAAAATAATAATTAAAAATTATGCTAGACTATAAATATGAGTATGAAATGAATTTAAACATGATAAAAATAATATTTATGAAAAGAATTTGAATATGACCAAAACAAAATAAAATAAAATTTATACGAAAAAATATGGGAAAAAAATTGATTTGAATAGATGTAAAACAAAAAGATGAAACCTTTCAAGAGCTTTTGGATTAGATAAAGATAGAAAAATTAATTATTTTTTTGAAGCGCTGTTGAATAGTTCACCTATTCATCTCATTTTTTGTCTAATTATGCATCAAATTCTAAAAGATACGTGTGAGAAAGAAAGTGATAGGAATTTATCTATTTACCTTCCAAGAGCTTTTGGATTAGATAAAGATAGAGAAATTAATTTTTTTTAATCGGTGTTGAATAGTTCACCAATTCATCTCATTTTTTGTCTAGATATGCATCAAGTTCTAAAAGATACGTGTAAAGGAAAAAGTGAAAGAAATTTATCTATTTAAAGAAAAAAAGTGAAATAAATTAACTGTTTAAGAATAATAAAATAATATTATTCGAGAAAATCAAACATCACATATATATTGATTGAGTTTATAACTGAAACAAAATCTATTAAATTTAATTTGTATCCATGTGACTGAATTTATAATTTAAAATTTCATTACATTCACCGTTTCATAAAACTCTTCCTTTTCTAAACATTAATATTTATAATAATTAAAAGAGTATAATTAAAAATTTGTAAATAATATTTATACCAAAAATAAATTGTAACTAATATATAATAATGATAATATTAAAAACTAAAAACAAAAAATTAAATATGTTAGTAATTACTACTAAAATACAATTTTCAAAAAAATAAATAGAATAAGAATAAAATTATCCGTTACTTTATATAAAATTTGAATACTTCGTTCTTTTTTAAAAGTATTAGTAAAATAGTTATTAGAAACTTTCCTGATAGTAACCAAAAATTAGAATATTGTTTGAAGATTTTAAGAATAAAATAATATAATAACATTGAAAATAATTAATTAATTAATTAGATCAAAATCTCTCTTTTATTTTATAAATAATATTATTTTTAATAGTGATATCTAGATATTGTATACTATTATTATTATTATTATTATTATTATTATTACTAATCAAATATTATATTATTATTTATTATTTATATTAATATTATAGTTAATAATGGTGACTATTTTGGTACTTTAAGAATCAAAATATTGATGTTCATAAATAATGATGTTTTGATTGATGGCTTAATAGAAGATGTACATATAAGCTAAAAAGATGATATGAATTGTTTTTGAAGAAGACTATGTTAAGTGTCGCAATATAATTTGAAGTATTGGATTTAATATATATAAATAGATATGAGGTCAAATTGCCATTTTATCTAATTTTGTCGTTGATATTATATAGATGCTTCAAATTTAATATATTATATAGATTTTGTCAAACTTTAGTTATATAATGAATAAAAGGTTGAATATGCTAGTAGCTATATTAATTTAATTATTTTTAAATAATTATTTTAATTTTATTAATGGGATTATAAAAATTTATCTGATTTTGTCGTTAATATTAATTTAAATATTAGTGTTCTTTTTGTCGTTGATATTATATAGATGCTTCAAATTTAATATATTATAAAGATTTTGTCAAATTTTAGTTATATAATGAATAAAGGGTTGAATATGCTAGTAGCTATATTAATTTATTGTTTTTTAAATGATTATTTTAATTTTATTAATGGAATTATAAAAATTTATCTGATTTTGTCGTTAATATCAATTCAAATATGAGTGTTCTTTTTTTAGACATTATTCTCAATATTTTTATTATACTCTATAAGGTCAAAGTGCTATTTTAAAGTTGAAATTTAGAAGAATGTATATAATTGGAATAGTGATTTTCTTATTAGATCATTTTTGGTAAAAATGACAACTTTCTTTGTGTTTTCCAAAGTTCGAACTTGTGACCTCCAATGGAGATTAAATATTATATTTGTATAATTGAAAAATGAAAATAAGATTTTGGAGGTGCCAAATAAGAATCTAGGATGATGTGGCACGAATGTAATAGACTTGTTAACATGTGTCATAACATAATGCGATGCTTCAGATTTAATATATTATATATATTTTGTCAAACTTTAGTTATCTAATGAATAAAGGGTTGAATATGCTAGTTGCTATATTAATTTAATTGTTTTTTAAATAATTATTTTAAATTTATTTGATTTTGTCGTTAATATCAATTCAAATATGAGTGTTCTTTTTTTAGACATTATTCTTAATATTTTTATTACACTCTATAAGGTCAAATTTCTATTTTAAAGTTGAAATTTAGAAGAATATATATAGTTGGAATAATGATTTTCTTATTACATCATTTTTGTTAAAAATGAGAACTTTCTTTGTGTTTTTCAAGGTTCGAACCTGTGACCTCCAATAGAGATTAAATATTGTATTTGTATAATTGAAAAGTGAAAATAAGATTTTGGAGGTACCACATAGGACTCTAGAATGAATGATGTGGCACGAATGTAATAGACTTGTTAACATATGTCATAAGATAATGCGATGCTTCAGATTTAATATACTATATAGATTTTGTCAAACTTTAGTTATCTAATGAATAAAGGGTTGAATATGTTAGTTGCTATATTAATTTAATTGTATTTTAAATAATTATTTTAATTTTATTAATGGCATTATAAAAATTAAAATTAATTTGACTTTGTCGTTAATATCAATTCAAATATGAGTGTTCTTTTTTTAGACATTATTCTCAATATTTTTTATTATACTTTGTAAGGTCAAATTACTATTTTAAAATTGAAATTTAGAAGAATATATATAGTTGGAATAATGATTTTGTTATTAGATTATTTTGTTAAAAATGATTTTTTTTTTGTGTTTTCCAAGGTTCGAACCCGTGACCTCCAATGGAGATTAAATATTGTATTTGTATGATTGAAAAGTGAAAGTAAGATTTTGGAGGTGCCATATAGGACTCTAGGATGATGTAGCACGAATATAATAAACTTGTTAATATTTATCAAATTTTGTCGTTAGTATCAATTCAAATATGAAGTCAAATTGCTATTTTATCTGATTTTGTCGTTGATATTATATAGATGCTTCAAATTTAATATATTATATTGATTTTGTCAAACTTTAGTTATATAATGAATAAAAGGTTGAATATGCTAATAACTATATCAATTTAGTTGTTTTTTAAATAATTATTTTAATTTTATTAATGAGATTATAAAGATTTATCTGATTTTATCGTTAATATCTATTCAAACATGAGTGTTCTTTTTTAGACAGTATTCTCAATATTTTTATTATAATCTATAAGGTCAAATTGCTATTTTAAAGTTGAAATTTAGAAGAATATATATAGTTGGAATAGTGATGTTTTTATTAGATCATTTTTGTTAAAAACGAGAACTTTCTTTGTGTTTTCCAAGGTTCAAACATGTGACCTCCAATGGAGATTAGATATTGTATTTGTATAATTGAAAAGTGAAAATAAGATTTTGGAGATGCCACATAGGGCTCTAGGATGATGTGGCACAATGTAATAGACTTGTTAACATGTGTCATAACATAATGCGATGCTTGAGATTTAATATATTACATAGACATAGATATTTGAAAAGTGAAAATAAGAGTTTTTAGGTGCCACATAGGATTCTATAAGATCAAATTTCTATTTTAAAGTTGAAATTTAGAAGATTATATATTGTTGGAATAATAATTTTCTTATTAGATCATTTTTGTTAAAAATGAGAACTTTACTTGTGTTATCCAAGGTTCGAACCGTGATCTCCAAAGGAGATTAAATATTATATTTTTTATTTGAAAAGTGAAAATAAGATTTTTAAGGTCTCACATAGGACTCTAGGATGATGTGACCCGAATGTAATAGACTTGTTAATATGTGTCATAATATAATGCAGATTTAATATATTATACTCTAAGGTCTAATGTCTAGCTAAATTTAAATAACTATAAAATAATTTTTGTTTTATTTTGATTCTCATGTTTTTTTAGTAGTTATCTTTAATTTGTATATTTAATTTTAAATTTTTAATGGTGTGTATTCTCACTCTTAAACAAAATTAAAAGTTTATTTGCAAATATTATTGAATAAAATTTTATTAGCTTTAAATTTTATATTTATTTTTGTCTAACTTTAGTTATCTAACGAATAAAGGGTTGAATATGCTAGTTGCTATATTAATTTAATTGTTTCTTAAATAATTATTTTAATTTTATTAATGGGATTATAAAAATCTATCTGATTTTGTCGTTAATATCAATTCAAATATTAGTGTTCTTTTTTTTGACATTATTCTCAATATTTTCGTTATAGTGATTTTCTTATTAGATCATTTTTGTGAAAAATGAGAACTTTCTTTGTGTTTTCCAAGGTTCGAACCCGTGACCTCAAATGAAGATTAAATATTGTATTTGTTTAATTGAAAAGTGAAAATAAGATTTTGGAGGTGTCACGTAGAACTCTAGGATGATGTGGCACGAATGTAAGAGACTTGTTAATATTTATCAAATTTTTTCAATGATATCAATTCAAAAATGAGGTCAAATTGCTATTTTATTTGATTTTATCGTTGATATTATATAGATGTTTCAGATTTAATATATTATATAGATTTTATCAAACTTTAGTTATCTAATGAATAAAGGGTTGAATATGCTAGTAGCTATATTAATTTAATCATTTTTTAAATAATTATTTTAATTTTATTAATGGGATTATAAAAATTCATTTGATTTTGTGGTTAATATCAATTCAAATATGAGTGTTCTTTTTTTAGACATTATTCTCAATATTTTTATTATAATCTATAATGTCAAATTGCTATTTTAAAGTTGAAATTTAGAAGAATATATATAGTTGAAATATTGATTTTCTTATTAGATCATTTTTGTTAAAAATGAGAACTTTCTTTGTGTTTTCCAAGGTTCAAACCCGTGACCTCCAATGGAGATTAAATATTGTATATGTATATTTGAAAAGTGAAAATAAGATTTTGGAGGTGCCACATAGGATTCTAGGATGATGTTATCCGTATGTAATAGACTTGTTAACATGTGTCATAATATAATGCGATGCTTCAGATTTAATATGTGACCTCCAATGGAGAAGATTTTTTTTAAATATCCAATTTTTTTAAAAAAATCTAAAAATACACATATTTTCAAAAAAATTACATTTATGAGCAATTTTTGCTCTAAAATGGCCTTGGGCGCCACCCTAGATGGCGCCTACCCTTAAATTTAGGGCAAGTCGCCACTAGGAGTGGCGCCTACTCCTAATTTCTTTTTTTTTTTTGTTTTTTTTTGTTTTTTTTATAATTTTTTTAATATGTTTTTAATTATTTTTTTAATTTTTTAAAATCATTTTTAACTTATTTTAAATTTATATTAATTTAAATTCAACTATATAAATACATATATATAATTTATATTAACTTATTTTAAATTTATATTAATTTAAATTTATAAATTCAACTATATAAATTCAACTATATTTTAAATTCAAATATATTAATTTATATTAACTTATTTTAAATTTATTAAATTATATTTATTATAATTTATATTAATTTATATTAATACATATATATAAATAATATTATTTACAAGATATATATATATATATATATATATATATATATATATATATATATATATATATATATATATATATATATATATATATATATATATTAATTTATATATATTAGTTTAATTTATAACAAAATAATATTATTTATAAATTTTTGGGAGAATTGGGGTTAATCATGTTAGGGTTAATTAATCAATTATAATTAGGGTTTATTGATCGGTTATAATTAGAGTTTGGTAGTTATGACCTAATTCAAACCCTAATTCTCCCTAAGACTAATTAAACAAGTGCGACACTAATTAGGGTTAAGTACATTGATGTACAGCCTAGATTTTTTCCTATAAATAAAGTGTTATTTCCTTCCATTTTCTTCACCACTATTTCCTATCACTTTCTCTATCAAGTTGAGTTCATGGCATCCCCCAGACCGTTATCATGGCAGCGAACATCATCAAGGCGGCTGGATCCTGAACTAGTAATCTTAAAAAGGGATGGACATGTTATTTTCTCGCCTGTGAAACTCCCAATGAAGATGAAATTTTGGAACATCCGTTCATTGGACCAACTAAAAAGGTCCTTGATGTCTTGGTTAGAGGGAGATTACCAACCTGGTGAAGTCGTCAGAAGGATTCAGAGGCTTAGAAGAAGGTTCTCATATGAAACTGGAGAAACGGAATGTTGGTGGGTTGAAGTTGAAAGCGACATTGATTGCATCAAAATGATGCATGGATCAGATGACATAGTGTTAACTGTTGTAATTTCCTTTTTAATGGTTGTTTGTGTTGTTGTTCTTGTATTTGTTATTGTTCTATTGCTTGTTCTTGTTTTAGGACTTGTTCTTGTTCCAGTATTTGTTTTTGTTTTAGTAATTGTTGTTGTAATGTTAGATGTCTGTGTTTGTTGTTCCAGTGCCATCTTCTATTTGGAATAAAAAGTAAACTTTATTGATAAATAGCATTGGTACACAGAGTTATGAATATGAAAACTATGTTGTGGAACTAGATCCACGATATGGACATTTGTTCTTATTATGCCCCAGTTGTCGACATATGCTACACTTCCTCTGCATTTCCTATGCGACGTCCATTTCAGTTCTAATGCGCCTGCTGTTTGGTCGACCACTTTTATTCCGCCGCATCGATTCGTTGTGCCAAACAATTTCCCCGTCATACTCTGGCCAATATGCCTCCAATGCTACCACCGGAAAGGGATTGTCGTATACATTTAGCAATGTTGCAACTTTGTAGATGGGAGACACTAGCGACAATGCATCGAAGTGGCTGTGTGAACACGCTGCAATGACATGGGAATAAGGCATACGATAGGCCTGAAATTGACCACAGTCACACTAACAGTCTGGTATTAGGACCCTATACTCTTGTCTGGGCAGCCCCTGGTTGTGGTCAATTGTTTCCTTGACACTAAAAGTGTGGCCATGGCGGTCGAATTCCGTAACCCGATGGCTGCTGGCTTTGGCAGATTCCTGCCTCATAAACTTCATGCAGGCATCACTATATACTTGACTCGTCTGCAACACTTCATGTCAGCGCTTGCCTCTTGTTACGAACAACGTTGCCATCCGAAAATAGGTCGCACTCACCAAAGCGGTTACCGGGAGGTTACGTATGCCCTTAAAGATGTCGTTCATTGATTCCACAAGATTTGTTGTCATGTGGCCCCACCTCACCCCATCGTCGTATGACCTAGTCCACTTTGCTCTGTCAATATTATCGATCCACCTCCCTGCATCAGAATTTGCCAACACTATTTCCCGGCGGTAGTATTGGAATCCAGGTTGGTTTAATGCATACCCCGCGTTTATTAAATTTTGCTTCAAGAAATTATCTTTAGCCAACCCGATTCTACCCTCAACTACCAAAGGCCACATTTCGAGGGCGCACCCAACAGGAGTCAGTTTGTCCCACCGAGACAAAGCTTTGAGGGCGCAGAAGGCACCCGTCTTTCCTACAGCATTGAAGGGACTTCGATCCAACCACAACGACAAACGACAAGGGGACGCGTTAGGATTAGGGGTGAGAATAGGGAAGCACCACCACCACGTGAGCCGTCTAGACGAGTAGTTAGACCTCCCCCGTGTGGATCGTACCAGGGACCGCATAATATGTGATAAATCCCAAATTAATAATGCATTTTAATTATACTTTATAATATTTATCTTGTGTATTATTTTAATATAAATATATTGTGTTTATTTATATATATATATATATATATATATATATATATATATATAATATATATATATATATATATATATATATATATATATATATATATATATATATATATATTAATATATATTCATATATATATCTTGTGTATTTTACAAATATATACATAATATTATTTATTTATATGTATATAAATTAATATATTTTAATAATTTATAAATAATATTATTTAGTTATAAATTAAATTAATATATATAATATATATATATATATATATATATATATATATATATATATATATATATATATCTTGTAATAAATATTATTTATATATATGTATTAATATAAATTATAATAAATATAAATTAATAAATTTAAAATAAGTTAAAAAAGATTTAAAAAAATAATTAAAAACATATTAAAAAAAATTAAAAACAAAAAAACAAAAAACAAATTAAAAAAAAAAGAAATTAGGAGTAGGCGCCACTCCTAGTGGCGACTTGCCCTAAATTTAAGGGTAGGCGCCATCTAGGGTGGCGCCCATGGCCATTTTAGGACAAAAATTGCCCATTAATGTAATTTTTTTGATAATATGTGTATTTTTGAATTTTTTTTTTAAAAATTGAATATTTTAAAAAAATCTTCATTAAATATTGTATTTGTATAATAGAAAAGTGAAAATAAGATTTTGTAGGTGCCACATAGGATTTTAGGATGATGTGGCACGAATGTAATAGACTTGTTAACATGTGTCATAATAATATGATTCTTCGGATATAATATATTATATAGATGTTTTTTAAATAATTATTTTAATTTTATTAATGGGATTATAAAAACTTATCAAATTTTGTCGTTGATATCGATTCAAATATGAGGTCAAATTGCTATAATATGATGCTTCAGATTTAATATATTATATATATTTTGTCATACTTTAGTTATCTAATGAATAAAGGGTTGAATATGCTAGTTGCTATATTAGTTTAATTGTTTTTTAAATAATTACTTTAATTTTATTAATGAGATTATAAAAATCTATCTGATTTTGTCGTTAATATCAATTCAAATATGAATATTCTTTTTTTAGACATTATTCTCAATATTTTTATTATAGTGATTTTCTTATTAGATCATTTTTTGTGAAAAATGAGAACTTTCTTTGTGTTTTTCAAGGTTTGAACCCGTGACCTCCAATGAAGATTAAATATTGTATTTGTTTAATTGAAAAGTGAAATAAGATTTTGGAGGTGTCACATAGGACTCTAGGATGATGTGACACGAATGTAATAGACTTGTTAATATTTATCAAATTTTATCGTTGATATCAATTCAAATATGAGTTCAAATTGCTATTTTATCTGATTTTGTCGTTGATAATATATAGATGCTTCAGATTTAATATATTATATAGATTTTATCAAACTTTAGTTATCTAATGAATAAAAGGTTGAATATGCTAGTAGCTATATTAATTTAATTATTTTTTAAATAATTATTTTAAATTTATTAACGGGATTATAAAAATTTATCTGATTTTGTCGTCAATACCAATTCAAATATGAGTGTTCTTTTTTTAGACATTATTCTCAAAAAATTTATTATACTCTATAAGGTTAAATTGCTCTTTTAAAATTGAAATTTAGAAGAATATATATAACTAGAATAGTGATTTTCTTATTACATCATTTTTGTTAAAATGAGAGCTTTCTTTGTGTTTTCCAAGGTTCGAACATGTGATCTCCAATGGAGATTAAATTTTGTATTTGTTTAATTGAAAAGTGAAAATAAGATTTTGGAGGTGCCTCGTAGGACTCTAGGATGGTGTGACACGAATGTAATAGACTTGTTAACATGTGTCATAACATAATGTGATGCTTCAGATTTAATATATTATATAGATACTCAAATTTTATATTTAGTTTTGAATAGTTTTTATTCATGTTTAATCACTACTAGAAAAAATACTTTCGGTGACTCAATATTACAACAATCATTTTTCCACCGTCGTCATATCACATTTTTTAAGCGCATTTTTTTTAAAATTTTATTAAGAAACTTTTCATCACGATACCCTAAAACATCCATGGTCATAGAGTTTGGATGACAAACTTCGAGTCCCAACATAAATATTTTTCCCTTTTATCAATAAAATAAGCGCGTGTAGAAAGCCAGAGTTCATATAATCACATATAAGTATTACTTATGCTTTTTGACATTCTTTTATTTTTGCTAATGTATTACTTGTGCTTTGTGTGTATTAATTAGTAACTATATAAAAATAATTTGTAGTCGCGAAAACTTTAATACCCTAACCCCAAAACTTATATAGCAAACATTATACACTGATTAAAGTGTTACCCACTTCAAAGCATCTCAACTTTATTTAAATAGCAACAAAAAATCAAATTAAAATACTCGAAAAAAATCATGTTTGTTCTCAACTTCAAAATAACGTCATAAAAACTCTTCAAAATATTAATTCGAATTCAACAATTAAAAAAACCGTCCTAGCCCCGATATTACATGATCAGAGAATAATCACTAAATAAACAACGAAACTAAATGGAAATAACTTCAAAAGTTATCTTCCACTCACAATAGCAACTTCTAATCCTGTTTATCTGCAAGATGTTCATGGTGGAAAACATCAAAGCAAAAGGGGTGAGAATTCATATCAATAAATTAACGATATAAACTACAAGGTAGATTTCAAACATCTACACATTCAACAACAATCAAACAACATCATTCTCACACAAGTCTATCAACATACATAACAATCATATATTCATAGTTTAATTATGCAATGAGACTCTCAACTTCAACTAGACTCATAAGCATGTGATACCATATCATCATCAATTGGTTCACACAGGAACCAGGTTCACCATGCTTGAACCCTAAATCCATCTTGCTCAGATTAAAATTTTTCTATTTCATCAACAACAATGACATAATGAATGCATGTTACAACACATCAATGCAATAATAGCATAATGTT
This sequence comes from Lathyrus oleraceus, assembly GCF_024323335.1. NCBI lineage: Eukaryota > Viridiplantae > Streptophyta > Magnoliopsida > Fabales > Fabaceae > Lathyrus > Lathyrus oleraceus. Next base: position 434,982,564 of record NC_066582.1, on the reverse strand, counting down.
TAAAGTTTTCTCTTGATAATAAACAAAACATACATTGATCCAACGATAGTAGTTCCCCTTCCAAACTATCATCCCACAATAACATCAACGTAAATCATCATCACTCATCATACTTATACAACACCATATCGACATCACAACTCACAACATCATCATCACTTTCACATAGTTTTATCATTTGTCAGCAATTTCATAAAATTGATTAAATTTACATTTAATCATCAACTTCCATTAAACACATGTCAAAAAGTAGCTAACAAGACATCATCAACCAACAAAAGTCAAAAATCGAATTCGGCAACTTATTACAAACAGACCAATTGTGCAACTCCCAGGCTCATGACGCCCTGAACGTCACAATTGTGAGACCCATTATCAACATCCAAAGCCAACATGTCACCACAATGAAGTTCTTCATCAACACACGCGACCGGGAGCCATGACAGGCTACGCGTCAGCGCTTCAAAGGGCATGACGCCTTGGGCGTCACCAAGCCGACGTCCGTCAGCGACCTGCTGCAATATAAGAAACGAGATTTTGAAAGTGGAGACTTACGGGGTCTCCAAAAATCACTTCCAACCTCTCAATTTTGATCCAAAATATACCATACATGTTATAACACATTCATAACAGATTAATTCAACAATTTTAACACATTTAATCACTTTATCCCATATTAGCATGTTGATCCTAAATTCTTCAAACCCCAACAATGGTGAACATATCACAACAAGATCAAAACATAATTTATCTTCAATTTATTGCACACTTTTTCACATCCAAAACATCATATAACATCAAAACATCACCTAACTCAGAATTAAATCAAAATCCCAATTGCCCTATTAGAGGTTAAGGACTCATCAATTCTATCCCTCATGTATATACCAATTATTGAATCAATTCTCTCCCTTACTTGGTTTTCCTAGCAGCAATAGAAAAATTATGGTCTTTGATTGTTCTTCTACTCTCTCCGAAGCTCTAACCTTCTATCTCCGTTGTGTCTCTAATTCTCTTTTCACATACTGATAGAAAATCCCCTAAACCTAGGTTATCTCTTAATTTGTATAGTTAGGCTAATCTAATTAAAATTATAATTCTCTCCCTTACTAATAATTATTCTTACTCGTTCCTCCATTCCATTTATCTTAATTTACAAATTGAACTCAAACTCTCTAAATTCTTATTTTTATTTAAATAAATTCACTAAAATAGTATTATTTTAATTATTAAAATAAATTTCATTTATTCTAAATAAACTCTATTAACCTCTATTTACTCTCTACACTCTCACCTCAAGGTCACACAACCCATGCCCCAAATCAATTCAATTATCGCACATAATAAATTTAATTAAAATACAATTAAATAATTTAAAATAATAACTTGAAAATTAGGGTGTTGCAACTCTTCCCCACTTAAAGAATTTTCTCCCTAAAAAATTACCTTAAGTAAACAGATTCGGATACGACTCCCTCATCTAACTCTCAAGTCACGTTTCTTGATAAAGGACTTGAAGACAAGGGAACCTCTTATAAAAGGGAAGAATATATATTATCAAAGGACTCTACCACATGCTACATCCATCATCTCTACCACAGACATTCGTCATAACTACACACATTCCTCCACCATGGCATCAAATATCGGGGCATCCATCCGATCGCATACTTAGACATCTCCTACCATCCTATAAAATAAATAGCCAACAACTACTTTGTCTATCATGCAATAGTGTTAAGAGTCACAAGTTACCTTTTTCCATTTTCAGTATCAAAACACAAAAACCATTAGAGCTTATGTATACTGATGTATGGGGTCCAACCCACATCAAGTCTTTAGATGGTTTATCCTATTATTTACTCTTTGTTGATCACTTTACCAAATATGTATGGCTCTATCCATTAGGAAATAAATCACATGTCTTTATTTTGTTTCCCACATTCAAAAATCTTGTTGAAAACTACTTCAAAGCAAAAATTGTTTCATTGCACTTAGATAATGGAAGAGAATTCATCAAACTAAAATCATTTCTTCACACACATGGCATATCTCATCTCACCACACCACAACATACACCTGAAGTTATTACATATGTCAAAATTACCACCTGAGTACTGGTTCTTTGCATTCAAGACAATAATGTATTTAATCAATAGGTTACCAAACCCATCCTTAACATGCAATCACCATATCAAGTCTTACACAAGAAAAACCCAACACCTTCACATCTTCATTCCTTTGGATGCCTCTGCTTTCCTTAGTTGCTACCTGATGTCTCAAATAAACTTCAATCCCGGTCTCAACCATGTGTATTCCTAGGATATGAAGAATCCCAATACAATTATATATGCCTTGACCCAACAAATCACAAAATATACACGTCTCGGCATGTCAAACCTACACCACCATAATCTCTAACCATACCCAACATACCACAACCTCTTCATACTATCATACTTATCCTTTAACAATCACTAATTGAGTCACATGCTATTCCCCATGAAGAGGAGGATCTTTTGCCTTCAAATACTTAGTCAGGTAATGATACTCATACACCTAGTATTGTTCCTACACCTATTGTCACTCATAATACATCTGCAGCCCCCTACTAATGAAATAAAAAAAAATCATCACAAGGTCCAAAAATAATATATTCAAGATAAAAAGGATGTACATTGCATCACACCATTCTCTACCTGAGAATTTGGAACCTTTAAACTTTCGTGAGGTAATGAAACACACCATTGACGTAAGGCAATTGTCGATGAATTTGAAGCATTCATAAGAAATGACACATTCTGTCTTGTACCACCTAGGAAATGGCAAAATATCACTACGCCAAAAACTGGAATAGACAGCGCCCCTTAGAGGGCGCTTTATTACAAAAGCGCACTCTAAAGTGAAGAGAAAAAATAAGGAGCGAACAACTGGAATAGACAGCGCACTTTAGAGGGCGCTTTTGTAATAAAGCGCCCTCTAAGGTGAAGCGAAAAAATAAGGAGGAGATAGAGGGACAACAATACAGGGCGCTTTTTAGAAAGCGCCCTCTAAGGTGTCCCTTAGAGGGCGCTTTTAAAAAAGCGCTCTATAAGTCCATGTGCATTTCCAGTTTATAAAGCGCTTTTGGAAAGCCTTAGAGAGCGCTTTTAAAAGCGCCCTCTTAGGCCCCCTTTAGAGGGCGCTTTGGTAACAAAGCGCCCTCTAAAGTGAAGCCAAAAAAAAATGGAGGGACAACAATAGAGGGCGCTTTTGTGAAAGCGCCCTCTAAGGTTACCCTTAGAGGGCGCTTTTGAAAAAGCGCTCTCTAAGTCCATGTACATTTCCAGTTTATAAAGCGCTTCTGGAAAGCCTTAGAGAGCGCTTTCATAAGCGCCCTCTTAGGCCCCCTTTAGAGGGCGCTTTTTTTCCACAAGCGCCCTCTAATGTCCCCTTTAGTAAACATTAAAATTATAACATACTGCGCGTTTTGTTATTTCACTATCTGTTATTAGCGTTCTTTTTCACGTTAGGGTTCTGAGGCGTTTTCCTTCCACCTCTGTTAGATCTACATGCGCGTTTCCTCCTTCTACCAATCAAAGGTACACGCTTTTCCCAATTACTGTTTTATGTTATTGCTTTGTTTTAGCTTTGCCCAATTTCTGTTTTACCTTATTACTGCGCGTTTCCTCCTTCTACGTTTGTTTCGACCATGATAGCGGATGCACTAGGAAATTGACGGTTGGTTTTTAGTGACCATGATTGCGGATGCAATGGGTTATACGACCTATGAACATCTGATTTTGTGTCAACACCAGTATCATTAGAAACCTAGGTCCGAATGTGTTTGAACTCTTCTGAAATTGTTTTTTATTTATTCTAATTAGTAATGGATAATACATGGATGTCTTCCAATCGATTGTCGAGAGAGTACGAGAATGGGGTATCAGAATTCGTTAAGTTTGCTGTTGCGCACGCCGAAGACCCCAGTAGAATGATATGTCCTTGCTTGGGTTGTTGTTATGGGAAACGGGTTGACGCAGTTCAGTTGACATCGCATCTAATGAGGCATGGAATTGATCGAAGTTATACATGTTGGAATTTGCATGGTGAGAAAAGTAACGAGAATGTTGAACCGGGGGATAGTACGACCTATGCCTCAAACTATAGTGACGCAGATACATACGATTGTGATCGAGTTGAAGAGATTGCAGAAGCACTTGAAGGAGATCTTAAGGATTGTCCCGAAATGTTTGAGAGGTTGGTAAGTGATGCAGAGAAACCTTTGTATGATGGTTGCACTAAATTCACAAGATTGTCTGCGGTATTAAAGTTGTACAACTTAAAGGCGGGCAATGGGTGGTCGGATAAAAGTTTCACAGAGTTATTAGCCCTTTTGAAAGATATGCTTCCTGAGGATAATGTTCTTCCCAATCGAACATATGAGACCAAAAAGATGTTGTGCTCTATTGGCATGAGCTATGATAAGATACATGCATGTCCAAACGATTGCGTTTTGTTTCGAAATGAGTATGCATCGTTAAATGAGTGTCCTAAATGCGGTGTCTCGCGATATAAGAACAAGTTGTCTCCAGCAAAGGTCTTGTGGTATTTTCCTGTTATTCCGAGATTTAGACGCATGTTTCATAGTGAAACCGATTCAAGACACTTGACCTGGCATGCAGATGAAAGAATTATAGATGGAAAGTATCGACATCCGGCAGATTCACCACAGTGGTTGAAAATTGATAATGATTATCCTGAATTTGGAGAAGAATCAAGAAACCTTCGCTTGGCATTATCTACTGATGGAATGAACCCACACGGTATCCAGAGTATCTCACACAGTACATGGCCTGTGATTATTATGATTTATAACCTACCTCCATGGCTATGTATGAAGCGTAAGTACATGATGTTGTCTATGTTGATTTCTGGACCTAAACAACCAGGGAATGCCATAGACGTGTACTTGAAGCCCTTAATCGAAGATTTAAAGATTTTGTGGGAGACCGGTGTGGAGGTTTATGATGGATATAGGAAAGAAAGTTTCAACTTGAGGGCGATGTTGTTTGGCACAATTAATGATTTTCCAGCATACGGAAATCTATCAGGGTATAGCATAAAAGGTCAATGTGCGTGTCCTGTTTGTGAAGATAAAACAGATTGGAAGCGCTTGGAGTTTGGTCAGAAGAATGTCTTTCTCGGTCATCGGAGATTCTTAAATTCAAATCATCACTACCGTGGATGGAGAAAGGCGTTCAATGGAGAGACAGAACAAGGCAGAGCTCCACCTATATTGACGGGTGATCAAATTTTTGAAAAGGTGAAAGATTTGGATACTCAGTTTGGCAAGCCTTTTGCCCACACACTTGTCAAAAGTGGGTGGAAGAAGAGGTCAGTTTTTTTTGAATTGCCGTATTGGAAGTCCTTGTATGTGAGACATTTTCTTGATGTTATGCATATTGAAAAAAATGTATTTGAAAGTGTTATTGGCACGTTACTCAATATACAAGGAAAGTCTAAGGATGGCCTTAAGGCAAGAAAGGACTTGATAGCGATGGGAATAAGAACTGAATTAGGACCCTTGAAGAAAGGAAAACGAACATATCTACCGCCTGCTGCTTATACTCTATCTAGAAAGGAGAAAAAAACATTGTGTAAGTTTCTAAGTGAAGTTAAAGTTCCAGAAGGGTACTCTTCAGATATTAGAAGACTTGTGTCTATGAAAGACCTCAAGTTAAAGAGTTTAAAGACCCATGATTGCCATGTTATAATGGAACATTTTCTCCCAATAGGTATACGTTCTATTCTTCCAGAAAAAGTAAGAAGCTCTATAACTAAGTTGTGTTCTTTCTTCAAGTCAATTTGCAGTAAGGTGATCAATCCTGCGATCTTACCAATGTTGCAAAAAGAAATCGTTATTACTTTGTGTGAGCTTGAAATGTTTTTTCCTCCATCATTTTTTGACATAATGGTACATCTAGTTGTTCATCTTGTAAAAGAGACACAATTGTGTGGACCAGCTTATATGAGATGGATGTACCCTGTTGAACGTTATATGAAAATATTAAAAGGGTACGTGAAGAACCGAAGTCGACCAGAAGGTTGTATGGTTGAAAGATACATTGTTGAAGAAGCGATTGAGTTTTGTACTGAATATTTGTCTAATGTTCAGTCAATCGGACTTCCCAAGTCTCAGCTTGTCGAAAAGAAAGAAGGAAAAAATCTAATTGGAAATAAAATCGTGGCAGTATCAAGGGTCGAACGGGATCAAGTGCATTTGTATGTTCTGCACAATGAGAATGAGGTTGAGTCGTATGTTGAAATTCACAAGGATGTTCTCCGAGGTTTAAATCCCAATAGAAATGAAAATTGGATAGTACGAGAGCACAATCGATGTTTTATACCTTGGTTTAAGGATCATATTTATTCAAAGTATTATTCAGATCCCGCTTCAATAACAGAAAGGTTGAGATGCTTAGCATATGGTCCAAGTTTCCATGTTTTTTCTTATAGCGCATACGCGATTAATGGATACACATTTTATACCAAAGAACAAGATGATAAAAGTACTATGCAGAATAGTGGTGTCACCGTGGTAGCTGAAGCAATGCACATATCAAGTGTGAAGGACTTAAACCCCAAATTTGCAAATCTGTCGTATTTTGGTGTTATCGAGCGCATTTGGGTGTTTGATTATGAGAAGTTTCAGATTCCTATATTTGGTTGCAAGTGGGTTGAAAATAATAACGGCATTCGAATGGATAAGTCAGGATTTTTGCAAGTGGATCTTAATAGGGTGGGATACAAAGATGAGTCTTTTATTCTAGCCTCTCAAGCTAGACAAGTGTTCTATGTCAATGATCCGAAAAGTACGAAATGGTCTATAGTTCTTTTTTCCAACAAAGTAATTGATGAAAACACTGGAGATCAAGGTGATATTTGTAACACCCCGATAATAATAAAATAATTATTTAAATTGAGTTAATAATATATTTATTAATTTAATTAAATAATTGGAAATTTTATTATTATTATTGGATTATTATTATTATTATTATTATTATTGGGATAATAATTATTGGAAAATATATAAGTTGGAATTTAGAAAATCCCATTTTTTGGTAAAAAGTTATTTTCACGTGAAAAGGGAAAAGAGGCAGAAAAGGAAAAAGGGCAAAGAGCCAGAGAACGAAGGTTGAAGGAAGGAAAAAGCTAGGAACTCCGAGATTCGCCGGATTAACTCAGGTAAGGGGGGTTTATCATCGATTAATGGGTATTATGGGATAATATGTGATGGGTAGTGAGAAACCATTGATTTGCCTTTGATTGAATGATGTATGATGAATTTGTGAACTTTTGGGGATGAACGAAATTGGGATTAAAATTGAAGAAATTCGTAGGAATTAGAGGTAGAAAGGTTAGCAATTTGTGAAATCGAAAGTGTATGATTCGTGTTAGATGAGATGAATGAATTGTGTGTAAAATTTGGACTGTAGAAGGTTGAATTGGATAGATCTCGTAGCAGGAAAAGCCATTGCAGATCTGGAAATTCTGGTTTCTGGTCATACGCGTATGGCACTAGGCAATACGCGTATGATATGGCTGGTACGCGTATGGATGAGGCCTTACGCGTATGAGTGAGAAAGATGATGTTTTGAACGTGAAATTGTCTCTGTTGGTACGCGTAGGAGAATGTGGTACGCGTAGCATACGCGTATGGGCTTGGGCAATACGCGTATGGACTTGGTCAGGAATGGGCAATACGCGTATGGGCATAGGCGATACGCGTATGGGCAGACTTGTGGTTTCCGGAACTGTTGTTGTGCAGTTTTTGGTTGTTTAGGCTGAGTGATGTAACTTAGCTGATGTATGACGTAGTAGGGATCATTTCCCGTTGTTTTGAGCAGTATAGGTATTAGTAGAGTGTGCTAATACTGTGTTTAATTAATTGACATGATATGATATGCTGATACATGTGTTGATGATGTGTGATGAAATGCATAATGCTGTGAATGTATATATTATGCATGTATTTGTGAATGGACTGTTGTATGGCTTAGAGTGTGAGCATGTGTCCATTGTGGATTGTTGTTGATGTTGCATTGCTAGATGATTAGCGTGCATAGCATAGCCTGTGGGGCTGTAGCTAATTCCCATGGTGAGGAATTAGTGAGTGAATCACTGTGGATTTGTTGTTGATGTCTGCATGCTAGATGATTAGTGTGCATAGCATAGCCTTCGGGGCTGTAGCTAATTCCCATGGTGAGGAATTAGTGAGTGAGTCATTAGATCTCAAATGAGTGGGACTAGTGAGCTTAGTAGCCGTATCTGGATTGATCGGTGAGCTTGAACTATATGTTCAAGAATAGTCGGTACCGCATGTGTGGAGTCTCATTGCATAATGTATGTATGGCGTATAATATGAATGGATGTATTCCAAGATTATACGTGTGTTTGTGTTGTTGTAGAGTATGATTTGAAGTTATACTTGTGTGTTATGGAATGTTGAGTATGATGTGAGCTGATGTGCTGTTACTGATTGTATGTTGTGATTAGGGTGATTAATGTGTTAAATTACTTAACATTGCATGATATTCTATAATGCTTATTATATTGATTGAGGAACTCACCCTTACAACTATTTTTCAGGTAACGAGAAATGAGTTGAGTAGAAGCGAATGCTTGGAGTCTAGTGTAGTCTCCTTAGTGGGTCATGCTCTGATAGATGTAACATCGGGAGGGAACCTTTTTAATTATATTGTTAAAGATTGTTGAACCAATTTACATGTAGTATGTTACATGTTTTGATTAATTTGAATTATATCCGCTGCGATTTATGCAAATGTTTAATTGATTAAATAAAGAGCATGACAGTTATTTTGGAACATGGTGTGAATGATTGTGTGACACCCTTAACTGCATAATTACTCTGATATATGTTGTTATATTTTCATTAAATATTTGGGGTATTTTAGAAGGGTGTTACATTAGTGGTATCAGAGCATAGTCGGTCGAGTCGAGTCGTAATTATTCTGTTTCCCCTGTACGGTATAGGTGTTGTGTAACCCTATCAGTACTCATTGTTTTAGTTTGTTTGGGTTTTCAGAATAGAGATGGCTGGAAGAGGTAGAGATGATGCTGCGATTGCTGAGGCTCTGGGTATGCTAGCTGGAGTACTTGGAGGAAACCCGAATGTTGTGGGAATGGGAGCTGCTCGTCAACTGAGTGAGTTCCAGAAGAACAATCCTCCAATGTTCAAGGGAGCATACGATCCAGATGGTGCTCAGAAGTGGTTGAAGGAGATTGAGAGGATCTTCCGAGTAACTGAGTGTGCCGATAACCAGAAGGTCAGGTTCGGTACGCATATGCTGTCAGAGGAAGCAGATGATTGGTGGGTTGCTACCCGCACTGAGTTGGAATCTGCTGGGAATGCTGAGATCACTTGGGCGGTGTTCAGAGAGAGATTTCTAAGGAAGTACTTTCCAGAGGATGTTAGAGGAAAGAAAGAGATAGAGTTCTTGGAATTGAAGCAGGGCAATCGGTCTGTTACTGAGTATGCTGCTAAGTTCACAGAGCTGTCAAAGTATTATACTCCTTATAATGAGGCTGCTGGAGAATTTTCGAAATGTGTGAAGTTTGAGAACGGGTTGCGTCCCGAGATCAAGCAGGCTATTGGATATCAACGGATCAGAGTGTTTTCTGACTTGGTTGACTGTTGCAGGATTTTTGAACAGGATTCCAAAGCTAGAGCAGAGAGCTATCAACAGAGGGTTGATAGGAAAAGCAAGAATCAGAATGATCGTGGGAAACCGTATGCAGCTGGCAAAGGTTTCCAGAGTCAGAGTGGGATGAAGAGGCCCAGTGGGGGAGACTCTAGTGCTCCTGTTAAGTGTTATAGATGTGGTCGGGCTGGACATCGTGTCCATGAGTGTACCAGTGCTGAGATGAAGTGTTTCAAGTGTGGAAAAGGTGGTCATTTGGCTGCAGAGTGTCGGTTGAAGACTGTAACTTGTTTCAACTGTGGAGAGTTGGGTCATATCAGTCCACAGTGTCCTAAGCCGAAGAAAGAGAATCAGTCAGGAGGCAAAGTCTTTGCTTTATCGGGTTCTGAGACTTCTGCAGATGATCGTTTGATCCGAGGTACGTGTTATATTAATGGCTTTCCTCTTGTAGCTATTATTGACACCGGTGCTACTCATTCCTTTATATCTTTGGATTGTGCTGTGAAACTTAAGTTAGAGATATCTGAGATGCTTGGTAGTATGGTGATTGATACTCCTGCAAAGGGTTCAGTGACTACTACTTCAGTTTGTTTGAATTGTCCTTTGAGTATTTTTGGTAGAGACTTTGGGATAGACCTTGTGTGTCTTCCATTAGTACAGATTGATGTTATCTTGGGAATGAACTGGTTGGTGTTTAACCGAGTTTCTATTAACTGTTTTGATAAGACTGTGATATTTCCTGAGATTGAAGAAGGAAAGAGTTTGTTTCTATCAGCCAGGCAGGTGAATGAGGAAGTAGCAGATGGGGCGGAGTTGTTTATGCTGTTAGCGACTCTGGAGGCTAAAGATAAACTGGTGATTGGCGATCTAGCAGTGGTGTGTGATTTTCCTGACGTGTTTCCTGAAGAAGTGAATGAATTGTCGCCAGAGCGTGAAGTTGAGTTCTCGATTGATTTGATACCTGGTACTAGACCGATATCGATGGCTCCGTATCGTATGTCTGCTGTTGAGTTAGCTGAATTGAAGAGTCAGCTGGAAGATCTGTTGGATAAGAAATTTATTCGTCCGAGTGTGTCACCGTGGGGTGCACCAGTGTTGTTGGTTAAGAAGAAAGAAGGTACTATGAGGTTGTGTGTGGACTACAGGTGTAGCACCTCAAATTTGCACCTAGCATTGTACATACATTTTCATATTAGGTCATAGCATATCATGGTCCATTGCATAGCATTGCATTGCCTTCTTTGCCTCAAGTGCAAGCCAATCAAGAATTAGGTCAAACTGATCAGGAGATCAGTCAACCAATCAAGCAAGTGTGTTTTTCATTGAGCCAAGACCTTAGGGTTTGTCCAACAAGTTCACATGACTTGGAGGTCTATTTGGAGTGTTCATGTCAAGGGTTGAAGGCTTGGAGATCATCAGTTCATACACAGACAGTCAAAAGTCAAAGAAAGTCAACAGTCAGTCAAAGCAGTGGATGGTGGCCATTCTTGTGGAATTTGGGCACCATGATCAATAATCAAGAGTTCATACAACTTGGGACATCATTTGAAGTCAAGTTCTCAAGGAATTAGGGTTTGGAGTTCCTCAGTCAATGCACAGTCAGCCAAAAATCCTAAAAGTCAACTGTTGGTCAACTGTCCATTTAATCAGTGATTTGATGATTGGAATTGGTTTGTGAGAGTTCATTCATGTTCAAATAGTCATCATATATCATGCCAAACACCATCATGGAAGAATTTGAAGCCAGATCATGAATTTCCCAAAATGGAAACTGGGCCTGTAACTGAAACCTGCCATAAATGGAAAGTCTTGATCCTCAAACTTACATCATGATACAAGCCTCAAATGAATTTTTGCCCAACATGAAAGTTGAAGATCTTGTTCTCCCATTTCCAAAAAGTCCAAGAACTCTCAATTCCCATGTGTGGTTGGCAAGTTATGATCGAATCGATTTCAGAAAATCTTGAACTTCAAAGGGCCATATCTCTCAAACCGTTTGGCCAATTTTGGTGGGGTTTTTTCCTACAAGTCACATTTGATCCCCTCTTTCCAAAAATATAAATTTCATGAGCCAAAACTTCACCAATCAAAATGGCATATTTTGACTTTTCTCATTTAAATGCAAGTTTGACCAAGAGTTGACTTTTTGATATAAACACTTTTTTAACATTTGGCCAATTGGAACAGCTCAAAAATGTCATTTAAAATGTGTTTGCAAGCTCAATTATGCAGTACATGAAGCCATTCTTCAACTTGTTTGAAATTTGGATAAAAGTACAATTTCACCATGCCATCCATACTTGCATTTGAGCCATGCCTTGTACTCATCAAAACAGAGTTCTTAGAGGCCTTTTTCTGTCATTTGAGACCTCATCTTGCAGCCTAAACCAACAACAATAGAAGGCCATGCTTAGTTGCTAAAAATTAGGCAAAAGGACAAATGCTACCATACTTCCAACAATAATTTGTACTGTCCACAGCAGATTTTTCATCCACCATTTCTGCTGTCAAGGACAAGAGCATTAGCAGCAGCATGGCATACAACTCACTCTCCAAGAAAGACTCACTCACTTTGATATATTGAAATTGATTCAGGCTGGCATCCGACAGAAAGAGGGCCCTGCTATTTTGCATTCCAATGGTTCTGTCAAAAAACTCCCAGTAATTCAACTTTGCTTTGCAACACAAACCAACAAAAGACCATGGTTCTTTCACTCTCTAAAACCTCATCTTTTAACACTGTCAAGAACTAGCAAAAAGACCTTGCATTCATTCCAAACAGCAACCATACACAGCAACAAGGCCTTGGCTCATTCACTCACTCTCCAAAAGACTGCATCTTTGCATCTACCAAATGATTCCAAAATTCACAAAATGAACTAACCCTGGCCCTGCTTCAAAGAAGAACATCAAAAAAAACTGCATTGAGAATTTTCTGTCAAAAACACCAACATAACAAAACCAGCAAAAAAGCCAAAAGCCTTACTCATCCTAACTGCACTCACCCTTTGTTTTGCATTCCAGATTTTCTGTCCAAACCTCAAAGAAACTGCTAACAGCAAATTTGGATGCCTCCTTTTTCTGTCATTTTTGAACACAAAGACAGCAACCACAAAACAACACCAAGAAAACATAGCATAAAAACCAACCAATTTCACTGAGGCAAAGGACTGACTTTCTTGGCATTTTCACAAGATTAAAAATGCTGTCCAGAAAACTTCAAAGGACAAGAACCTTGCTTTGATTGATGCCCTATTTCCTCACCTTCTTCTGTCAAAACAAAACACTAGCAGCAGCCAGCATAACCTAACCAACTCACTCATTCAAACTCTCCCACTTGGCATGTACCTCCAGAAAAACTGCAAGATCCTGCTTACAACAGAAGCAACAGCAAACAGCATAGGAGAGCTTGATTTCCTGCTACTAGCATAACCAACAAACCACAAACCATTTGGCCAAACAGTAAAAAGGAGCCACACTGTCAAATCCTGCAGCATCAAAAGGTCAACACCCTGCAGCAAGAAATGCCCAGGACCAAAACCAACCAATCTTTCATTGACCTTGCTATTGGCAGATGTGAAAAAGCTGTCAAAACTCAATAACCCCAAAAAGACCAACATAACTCTGCAGCAGAAAATCTTGATTCACCTTGGCCATTTTGCATTCTTCTGTCCAAACACAATAACTTGGCCTGGCTTGTGACAAGCATCAAATGCATTTCCTGTCATAGACAAACACACTAACATCATCCAACCAACATTGCATTGATTCACTCATTCCAAGATTACACCTTGCTTTTGCACTTCCCAATTTCCTGACCAAAAGTCTCTATGAACCTGGCCTGGCTGGCGACAATGACCAAACACATTTTCTGTCCAACTGCAGCAACTGCAATAGAACCAAACCTGAGACCTGCTAGTAACCAACATAACACAACCTAGCCACACCATAACAAAAGTCTTGGCCATCATTCACTCAAAACCTCACTTTGCTTGCCTCTTCAAACAATCAGTCAAGCTTCCAAAACTTAGACCTGGCCATTTTCACCACCATTTCACACTTTGGAACCATGATAGCATCATCCAACATAACCTAAAAAACATTGTGCTCTCAAAACCACACCTTGACACTTTTTTCATTTGTCAGTCCACAAACTCCAAACACCTTGACCTTGTTTTTGTTGGTTCATCATCAAGGCAACATTGTGAACCATTGCAATCACATTTTTCACACTTGGAAGCATTGGTTCTTGCATTGTTTTAAAGAAGTGACTTCCATGGCAATCCAAGTTTGAGACCGTTTCAATCTACACAAGTCAAACAACTTTCATCATTCATCATCTAGGACCCTAAGGAGCAACTGTTGCACTTCAATAATATCAAACAACATCAAGAACACAAACTGCCCTTCAAAAAAGGTATGGATTCGACCCTCCCATTTTCTCAAATTGACATATACTTTGGAAAGGTCTTTCAATGCTGAGTGTCATGATGCTTTCCTTTTTGAAAATAGCTGTGTATTCATGAAGATATGATGAGATGAAGTTTGGTGCTTGAAAATGTTTCCTTTGATTTCTTGTTGTGTAGTTCAAATTAATGAAAATAGGGTTTGGATTGTTGTTGTATGTTGTTTGCTGGTCATTTGGGTATAATCAATTTTGATTTTAGGGAAAAGTTTGTAAAACTCAAATTTGGGGATGGTGATGAACATAAACCCTAGTTTCCCAATTTGTATTTTCCCAGATTTTCTGCCCCCTTTCACGTGCATGACTTCTTTCCCAACAACCAATAGAAACATTTCAATCCTTGCCCAAAACGACTGTGTTTTGATTAGTGGATTCCGATATTACCAAAATGCCATTTTCTCAAATATTAATTCAATTAATTTCACATTCAAATCACCAATCTTGCAAAAATCATAAAAGCTTCAATTTTAATCCAAATTCAATGGGATTTTTTGTGTTGTGTTCATCATGATCTCTACTTTTTTATCATTATTTTTCCAGAATTTTTGGATGAGTGGTTTTTAAATGGTGCTAGGGTTTATGGCATGTGACCAAATTTTGTACACTTTGCCAAATCATTTGTGAAATGATGAGAATGTATCCAATGGCTCCCAAATTTTTTGTGCTTAAAATAGACACATTCATGGTGATTTTGGTATAAAGTTTGTGGATTTATCATTTGTGGTTTGTGAGATATGATTTTTTGAATTAGGGTGTGACAATTTGTGTCACACCATTGATGACCAACTTCATGATTTTCATTGCCATGCTTCTTGACCTCCAAATGACTTGGTTTTTTTTCCATGAGCTTACTCTTGTATGTCTAGTTTACTTGTGAATTTTCTTGGATTTAATTGAACTATTTTCCATTTGTTTGAGATTTTTCTTCCCTACCTAGTCAAATGTTGACTTTGTGTGACACATGTCCCCATTTCATTTGTGAAATTCTCATACTTTATTGGATGGACATGAAATTTTGCATGAGATAACTAGACATCCTCATCTTTGCCATGGTTTTGATCCCACTCATTTATCATACACCATTCTTGACTTATGATTTTTCTAAGTTGATGCATGTTTGGTTGACTTCCTTAAGCATGTTCAAAATTGCTTTGACTTTCTGATTTTCATTGACTGCCTTCCACTTGTCCAAATGAGATGAAATTTGACATGCTCACCATGCTATGTGTTAGGATTGATCATGATTTATTTGGTGATTTTTGGAAATGTTTAGGATTGCTTTTGAGTTAAGTCTTGCTGTTGACTTCTATGAGCTTCTAAATGCCATGTCTTGACTTCTTTTGTTCATGAAATGATGATGATGATTGATATGAATGTGAACCCGATTGGTTTTGTTTCTTGAATGTTTAAACTTGACTTTGATTGGATATCCCTTGCTGTCTTGACTTTCTCATTCACTTTTGACCCTAGGCTTGCCCTAGTGGTCCTGCTACTCACCTTTGAGTTTGTGTTTTCAGGTTGACCATCAAATGGCCATTGAGACCAATTCTTTTGATTGAGCTTGCTTAGATACCATTGTCTAACTTGTTTGTTTTGTAGGTGGCTTGGCTCACATGCCATAAGCCTTGTGCGTTGCACATCCATGTGCCTCCAATTAACTGTTGGTGTCTGTTTCTGTTTGTTTTGTTTGAAGTTGCATACTAACATCTGCTTGACTGTTTCAGGTGCTTTAGTTGCTTAGTTCCTTGTGAACTTTTTGCTTTGCTTTGCTTGTATAAGCAATTTGCATTGAGGTATGTCTCTTTTACTCCATGTAGTCTGGAAGACCTGGCCTGTTACTTGGCCAGGCAACTGTCTGAAGTCCTCCTTAAGAGGCAATGTTTGTGGATGTTTAACTTTGTCCTTGCATAGAGTCAAAGTCCTCCTAAGTGAAGAGGCAATTGGTGGAAGGTAGGGATATGCAATCTATCCCCCACTATTCAGTGTGTCATCTGCTTTGCTCACGCCACTGTGTTGATGCATTACAGATACAAACCCAAGATCTTGTGCAACTGTACAGTTGAGTCAGTTTTAAATGTGTAGAAGGGTTCCCACTTTCTGAACCCACACATTCTTGTCTTGAGCTCTCCCAGGCCAGGGATAAGAGCTGTGAGGTCTCATCCTCACTTCATCCTTTCATCTGCTTCACCTTAGCCCCTCAATGGCAAGGTTAAGAGCACATTCACCCAGTTCCAGAGGTTTGTTTGTCGAGGTTGATATGACCCCTTGACTAAAACCTAACCCTTGTTTGAGCCACTTGTTTGTGTATAGCGTGTGCTATCTGTGCTTGTAGGATTGTTTGACTTGCTTCCTGTGCAAGATAGGATTGTTTGACTCGCTTCCTGTGCAAGATAGGATTGTTTGACTTGCTTCCTGTGCAAGTTAGGATTAGTTTAGACTTGCTTCCTGTGCAAGTTAGGTTTTACTTGGCTTGCTTCCTGTGCAAGTTAAGTGTGTGTGGCTTGCTTCCTGTGTGAGCCATGCTTAGGATAGGTCGGCCCTTGTGCCATTTAGCTAGAAACCATAACTTAGGGTTGATTTGCATGATAACATCTAGGCTCGAGTCGTAGTCTCCCTAGTTGTGTCTCCCTCTGTTATCTGGTTAGGCTAGAACCTTTATCCCTGCGTAGGGGAACTACATCGCCCTGATCTTCACACCAGATGAAGTATGTAGGCAGGAGATTGAGCTGATCTCTCCGGGCGCCTTTTCTTTTCTTTGTGTTTGTTTGACAGTTATAGGCTCGAGTCCCCGACTCCCTATTAACTTGTTGTGTTGTTGTGTGCTTGGAAGCTGATGTAAGTCCATCGAGTGGCAGTTAGGTTCCAGTGTGCGCGTGTTTGGTTCGGATGCTGATGTAAGCCCAGCTATTGGCATTCAGGCTCCACGTTTGCCTCTTTGTGTGTGTTTTTGGTTCGGATGCTGATGTAAGCCCAGCTATTGGCATTCAGGCTCCACGTTTGCCTCTTTGTGTGTGTTTTGGTTCGGATGCTGATATAAGTCCAGTGATTGGCATTCAGGCTCCACGTTTGCCTTTGCCAGTGTTTGTTTGTGTGCGTGTCAGCCGAGCTACGAATGCTCTGATTCTTCTCTCGTCCGAGAAGATACGTATGCATAGGATGCGATATCCTAGCGAGCATGTGTCGTTTCCCCAGTCCGAACTACTTCGACTCTGATGTCTATGCCTGACAGACTAAGTAGGCCCAGGATACGATATCCTGCCGAGTCAGTTTCAGTCAGTTTCTTGTGTCTCTTTCAGCCAGTGTGTGTGTGTATTTGAGCAGTGTTTAGCAACCAATATTCCTTCCTTTTGTGCGTGGATCCCGTAGAGTACTACGGATGCGTAGGGGTGCTAATACCTTCCCTTCGCATAACCGACTCCCGAACCCATTCTCTTTGGTCGCGAGACCATGTTCTTTCCTAGGTTTACTCTGAGCGTTTCCTTTCCCTCTTTTGGGATAAATAACGCACGGTGGCGGCTCTGTTGTTTCTTTCTTTTCCCGCCGGTTTTTCGCGCGATGCGACAGCTGGCGACTCTGCTGGGGATATAGAGAAGTTGACCTATGCTGGTCCATCTTCCCTGAGCGAGTCTCTCCTAGCGCTCTCTAGGATTAGGGTTTTGGTTGCTTTGTGCTGTTATTTATTGCATTCATTGTATATATGTGCATTTACTGTTTGCATTTATTGTTTGCATTAATGTTTGCATTCATTCATATTCATCTGTTGGCTGTGCTGTGTTTCCTTGTTTGGGGTGGGAGTTACTCGAGGTAAAAGGCCCAATACCCAGGCTATGAGTGAAATCTAGGAAACCTAGGAATAGAGTGATTCATGGGAAGCGGGTGGTGTACGCCACTTAGCGGAACATCGATATCACGAGCAGTTCAGACCCCGGTGGGATATTATCGGTGCATACATCGGGTGTGCACAGGATGATATTCTGCGAAAGGTTATTTATGCTGCGTTTCTCTCGACCTTACCCTGGCCTAGACGACACCCGTGAGTGGGGAAGGGTTTGATCATTTTAACAGGTACAGTTGCTGATTGATTGGTGATTTGTTGGTGACTCTTGGTACTGATGGTGACTGTGAATTATGGGGCATTTATTTCTGGGACGCCAGAGTTCTTGTCCATGGTTTATCAGCGGGTTCCGTTTATTTCGGATCCCCGGGCTGAGTTGAGTGTACTTGTTCAGAGGATCTGTTTGTCATCCGTTCAGTGATTGTTCCTGTGAAGATGGTGATGTAATCTCCGGTTCCGTTTATTTCGGAACCCCCCAAGTTGGATTTATGGTGACTTGATCCCACAGATATGACTGGTTCAGAAAAGCAGAGGGCCTACAGTTGACTTGGTGGCACAAAGGCCTGCATTCATGCATTTGCATCATATCATCTCGCACTCATCTGCATTCAACTCATGTCTGTCCGTACTCAGGGTCCATTATTTTTAAATTAAAAAACCCGGTTGAGAGACATCCAGATGTCAAAATGTTGTTGATGAAATTTTATTTGTCTCGATGAAACCAAAAAAAGAGGACTGAATATCCCTAGTACGGACAGACATTGCATGTGTGAGTCATACTAACCCATTTGCTGTTTTGTAGGTTTCAGTATTCAACCGGTACGCATAGTTCGTCTGTTCAGACAACCTGCTGGGGGTCAACAAATCCAAGCTGATGGATCTTCCCAACGCCAATATCCTTGAGCTGAAAGAGATGATGAGGGAGTTGTTCAGTGTTGTGCAAGGACTTGCCTTGGGGCAGAAGGCCATGTCTGAAAGATTGGAAAGGATCGAGAAATGGCTGATAGTGGAGAAAGCTCCGTTCTCCGAAGTGAACAAACCTTCCGGTACTATAGCAGAGAAACCCTCCGACAGTGGTCCATTCAAGAAGAAGGTTGAGCCAGTTGGTGTGCCCGCAAAGAAAGAACGTAACAAAGATCGTTATCATCCTTATGCTGCCACTATAACCACTCCTGTCAGTAATCCACCTGCTCAACAGCAACAACAGCCACCTCAACAGAAGACACCGAGAGCTAAGAGCCAGAAGAAGAAGAAGAAAGAGGATCGTCAGTTTGAGGAACCACCCGTGACTTATGCCCTTCTGTTCCAAAGGTTGATGGATCTTGCTTTAGTACGGCCAAGGATATTGATTCCCACAGAACAGCAGAAGAGGCCACCGAACTATGATGAGAATGCCAAGTGCGAGTTTCACTCTGGGGCACCCGGACACAACATTGAGGGCTGTAGAGCTTTTAAGCATGTCGTCCAGGACATGGTGGACTCCGAGACCATTAACTTGGCCCAGATTATGAAGGGGGATGTCAACCCTGTGCCCAGAAAGGGTCCTGTAAAAGTCAAGATGGTGAAGAAGGTCAAGAAAGGAATAGAAGTGATTGAAGAGGGTCAGCTAAAAGGTCCTATGGCTGTGGTTCCAAAACTTCTGCTACGGGATGGAGCCTTCCCTGCTGTTGATAATGCTTGTGTGACCGTCACTACAGAAGAGTGTGTATTGATGAAAGACACAACCCAGAAGATGAAGGAAGTAGAAATGGACGATGTAAGGTGTGGAGCACCCCGTCTGGCAGTTGAAACCGTCCAGGTAGAGAATGCCCTTGCTGCTGAGAAAAAGAAGAAGTTGTCCATTTCTTCTTATAAACAAGCTCTGGAGGTGGTGAAGAACCAAGAGACCCAAGGCTGGGGAAGGATCATTGACATCGTGGCAAAAGCAGACATGTTTGGGGTCGGTTATCAACCGGGTCAAGAGTCGTCTAGACCAAATAGAGGATGTCGTCCACTGTACGCCTTCGTCAGTGCAGGAATGTTGGATCCCGGTCATGCCCGTTCAGTGGGTGAAGATGTTGACAGCAACCGCGAGCTTGAGGCGTGGATAAAGTCGTGCGTACCAAGCAATTGGAGGGCCTCCGAAAGCATCACTGTCACTCATTCAGAAGAGTAGTATTTCTGTTTTTCAATTTTTGTTTGCATGAAAGCCATACGTTTTGCCCAAAACGTAATGGTCCATTGTAAGGGCCATCTCATGTGTTTCATTATGCAACATTTTGCATCAGTAATGAATGGATGTTTTTGTAGTTAAAAGCGGTGTTCCCTGTTCTTCATTTAATTTTGCAATTTAAAAAAGGAAAAAACAAATAAAAATGGCAACGTTTTTTCATTCTCTATCCTTTTGATTTTGTCTCGTTCCAAAGTGATTACTCTCCTGATCTCACCGATAACGATTTGGTTACACCTCTGTATGACTTCGACAATTCGACCTATCATGCCAGAGGAAAAAGGCGAAGAAGATTGTGATTTGCTGGAATTAGCCAGGTCATTGAAACAAGAGGAGAAGGTGATTCAACCGCCCAAGGAGCGATTCAAGATTGTTACTCCAAGGTCCGCCGAGGTTAAAAAGCAAAAGCTGAGGCCGACAAAGGATGAGAAAGAGAGAAGGTGTGAATAGACTATCAAGATGCGAGCAGAGCTAATCAGAAAGATGGATTCCCGGTACATCACAATGAGGTACTGGTTGATTATATGGCTCAGGTCCCAGTGTTTATCTTCATGGATGGCTTCTTGGCCAAGACCAGATTAAATTGTTGCCAGAAGATATGAAGTAAACCAGGTCCATCACACAAGGGGCACCTTCTTGTTCTAAGTTAATGTCGTTCCGTCACATGAGGCCGATGCCACGCATCAGAGGTCTACGGTGACTTTGTTTCATGAGATGATTCATCGTGAAAGCAAAATCCATGTTGATGACATGATGGCAAAGTCCCAAGCAGAACAGGGGCATCCGGTAGACTCGGGGCAAGTTGTTTGACCGTTTTAGATAACTCATACTGTTGAGTCTGAAGCAGTGCACTTATGGAGTTTTGTCCATCAAGCTACCGAGGCTTGTTGTGAGCGGATCAGAGGAATCGAGGTCAATCCTGCTAAAAAAAAAAAAAAAAAAAAAAAAAAAAAAAAAAAAAAGTGCAGGAACTTCTGATTCCAACACTTCCTATGGGGATGATTGTTAATATGGCACTTGATAGCCTTCGAGGGGTCTACGAGGTGCGTATTGAGTCAGCATGACTAGTCTTGTCGAAAAGAGTATGCAATTTACCTAAGCAAAAAGTTTATCGACTGTGAAACAATACACTCACTGTTCGAAAAAACTTGATGTACTTTGGCATAGGCTGCTCGCCGACTGAGACAGTATATGCTGATTCATACCACTTTGTGAATGTCCATAATGGATCTGATCAGATATGTGTTTGAGAAGCTAGTAACAATCCATGGAAAGGTTGTCAACCAAGGAAGTTTGAGGTCCCTGATGAGGACATCTCGAGGTACTCAAATCGAAAGATTGAGAGTGACTGATCCCGGAGGAGGGGTCTGACCCCGAATCCGAACGGATTCCGATGTCTGAGGGGGAAGGAGATGAAGTGAATAAGTTAGTGCTTCCCGGATCACAGTTGGTTGCACCAACGATGGTGATCGAACATAAAGTCTGTATCTTGGGTGTCGAACCTTGGGAGGTGCATCTACCTGGGGCAGTGTCTTCCACACAGATGTATGAGAAATCAGAGAAGACTGACTAGATAAGGACTCGGAATGACATGTCAAGTCCAATTGAGGAAAAAGCGTTGACAGTTACCTGGCATGGGGGAGTTGTACCCAGTAAACGAAGCATGTTGTTAACCAAGAAGTGTGACCTCGAGCGTACCACGTGGAAGAGTTGGTTGAAAAGGATCCTTCCTCCTCAAGACGATTGTGGGGCAAATGGACGAACAGTTATGAATATCCATTCGTGGTCAAGAGGGTCCCATCTGACAGAATCTTGTTGTTTACGACCACAAATGACGACGATTTTTCCATTCCCTGTGAATGCGGACGCAGTTAGAAAATACTTCGTGAAAGAAACCCGCTGGACAAAAAAAAAAAAGAATAAAGAGTCCAGGCAAAAAATGGGCATCCCGGCGAACCAAGAAAAAGAGAAAGGTTCGGGCAAAAATTAGGGATATAAAAGAAAAGAACTGTACACCCGGCAAGTTGAAAACCCGCAAGGGCGACTTGGGCAAAAAAGGGTATCCCGGTGGACTGAAACCCGAAAGGGCGGTCCAGGCAGAAGAGGGAATAAAACGAACAACTGCGTCTAGCATAATCATTTGTGCTCATGACGACTTGGATAATCTCCGACAGAGACCGATCGGAAGCGTCTTGTTCAGAAGACAGAAGGTGCGGAAAGTCCTGAGGACATATGAGGTGTAACTGAGTTGGAACCCGATGAGATCACGGTTTCACGTTGCCATTAGGATAGATTTTTCCTTTTGTGTGCAATCACCTCTTTCCAGGGGTTGCTTCCTGTGTGTTGCTCAATTATGAGCCATCTTTTATTCCAGTCAAATAAAGCGTGTGTTCGATCAAATAAATTTTGTTTTTGTGTCATTACTGTTTTGATTACGAAAACATCTATTCATTTTGATAAGAATATTTGCATTTTGAAACATAGAGGTCCCTTCTGATGCATGCTTGTGAGATTGAAATCTGGAAATCTTACTTGGAAGTCTGAGTGACCTAAGTGTTGAAATAACAGAACACCTGGGGCATACCTGGGGCACGCTTTTATCTGACGATCTCTTGTGCAAGTACTGTTAGACATCTTCATTCACTTGCCAGTTGTAATATGAACCTTTTTGACAAGAGATCCCCTCAGGGTCCAACCAGGGGCAAGGGATAGATGAACCGTGAAAAGACGGTGAAGGATTACAACGACGATCCTGGAAAGTTAATCAAGAAGACTCTTCAAAGTCTGATAACTGGAAAGTATGTATGAATCCCAAGAGTTCAACCTCCGTGAAGTACGAACGAGTTGGGAATACAAGATGATGGAGCAGAAAAGTCCAGAAGAGTCTGGGAGTTCTTAAAAGTGGAAAGTCAGCACTATGGGTGGATGATGGATACTAGTGTTCGACGAGTCGACCGACATCCCTGTCAAACAAGCTGTATCTCCCCAGAGGATTGAGAGTGTGATCTCCCTGGCAGATTCGAGATCGTTGTCTCCTCAGCAAGCCTGAAGGTTATCACGTCCCCAGCCCAAGCCAGTATTGAAGCTATCAGAGTTATTTCCCCTGCAGAGATACCTGTGGACAGTACCTCCTTTCCCCAACAGATCTAAGGATTGCTTCTCCCCAGCAGTCCTGTGATTGCAGATTTCCCCAGTTGAGAATCCCCGCTGAGCGCCTGGCAGTTATTTTCCCCGGGAGCACCCCAGTGGAGTTTATCAGTAGACTGTTGGTGTGTTCCCCAACAATTGGTTTTGTGATGCTATCATCTCCAGTGTGGCCGTGAGTGCTTATCCCAAGCAGGTTTGTGGGAATTCATCTCCAGTATGATATGACGTGCTATCATCCTCGACAGAGTTGTTACTCTCGCCACTATGGTTGTTCTCTCCACTAGGATTGTTCTCCTCAGCAGAATGGTGTGGTTTTCCTCAGCAAGTTCCCCGAGTGGAGCAGGTCTCATGAAATACATCTCCAGCAGTGATTCTCCTACATATGGATTGGTTGGGTCGTCCCTAATGGAGTAGCATTTATTTCTCCAGCAGAGTTCATCCTACCAGTGGATTGGACGGGTTTCTGTAATAGACTGATATCTGTATCCCCAGCGGAGTTGTGACTGTTTTCCAAGTCCGGAGCTGTCCTCCCAGCAGAGGTTGTGTTGATGGTTTTTCCCCAGCAAGGTTTGTCTTTCCCCAGCAGAATGGAAGTTGACTTGGTTATAGGATCCCCAGCACAGTTCCTGGAGTTCCCCGGTGTTGTCTCTGAAGGAGACGTGTGTTTATGCATTCATCATTTAGATAAGCATAGCATATCGCATCATTAGTGCATAGCATTTCCATAATCATGGGGCATTGTGTAAAGCAAGAAAAAACTCATGCATCAACATTACAAGCATATCCATTAGCCCTAGGCCGTGGCGACCAGCCGAGCTCGGGTTGTTGGAAAAAGTTTAGCATCGCGCCATTGGATCGGCTTCAGGATTGGTTTCATCAGCATAATTGAGAGGTTGGTGTTTCCCCAACAAGTGATTCCTCAGTCGAGTGGGTATCCCCAACAGTATTACTCCCCGAAGTTGGCAGCATCTTGCAAGCTTGGGTCCATTCCCTTAGCAGAAGTGGGTGTGTCTGATCTCTCCATGTAGAGTCTACCCCTTAAGCAGAAAGTGTCTACCATTTCCTTCTGCGTTCCCCACTGAGATACATCCTCGTGGATGACGGTTGCTTCCGTTCCCTCCCTAACAGGATGGGTTTTCCCTATTGAGCTCTTTCCTCATTAGGATGAGTCTTGATTCAGTCTGCCTTTTTGGATCGATCCTAAATTGGCTTCTTGTTGACTATCTCTTGTGCTGCCCTGGGGCATAAATGAATAGTCGCTCACTAACCGGCACTCATTCATTTCATCCTCAGCGGATCTTATTGGCCTCTACCTACCCGGTAGTTGTAAGTCCTATCTTTGTGGTTTTCTACCTACAAGCTGGTAGTTGTAAAATCCCACTTTCACCCCCTTGGTGGAGTTAACCCTGTGTGTTCATCCTATGCATGACTGGTTACTTTTCCGTGGTTTTCTGCCTACAAACCGGTAGATGTAACTCCCTCTGTGCAGTTATCAGTATCCGGTTTGTGATATTGATATTCTTTCCCCTCTGGATACTCGCCTTGATCAAGCGGTATTGTCCCCATTGGGTCTTCCCCTTCCTTTTGGATACTTGCTCCGAGTTAGCAGCTTTATCCCCTGTTGATTGGTCATCTTTTGCATACCTAGTCTGGTACCCAGATGCCTTTCTTTTTGGTCGATTATTCATTTAACAACCTACAACCCGGTTATGGATAATCTTCCATGCGAGTGTATTATCTACGTTTTGACGGCTATAGATAATATGTACTTATGATTTTCCGGTATTCAGACCGAAGGAGTTTCCGACGATCAGGTCGATGTACTCATGGCACAAGGCCAATTTTCCGGTATTCAGACCGAAGGAGTTTCCGACGATCAGGTCGATGTACTCATGGCACAAGGCCAATTTTCCGGTATTCAGACCGAAGGAGTTTCCGACGATCAGGTCGATGTACTCATGGCACAAGGCCAATTTTCCGGTATTCAGACCGAAGGAGTTTCCGACGATCAGGTCGATGTACTCATGGCACAAGGCCAATTTTCCGGTATTCAGACCGAAGGAGTTTCCGACGATCAGGTCGATGTACTCATGGCACAAGGCCAATTTTCCGGTATTCAGACCGAAGGAGTTTCCGACGATCAGGTCGATGTACTCATGGCACAAGGCCAATTTTCCGGTATTCAGACCGAAGAAGTATTCTCCTCTCCGTTGGTGTCGATAAACGTCGAGTTTTTCCCGATCATCCGTTGATGATTTGGTTGTGTCCTCCTTCCCAAGTGAAGTATTCTCCTCTCCGTTGGTGTCGATAAACGTCGAGTTTTTCCCGATCATCCGTTGATGATTTGGTTGTGTCCTCCTTCCCAAGTGAAGTATTCTCCTCTCCGTTGGTGTCGATAAACGATGAGTTTTTCCCATTTCGTCCGTTGACGTATGGTTGTATCCCTCCCAGTCATTCATTAATGTCTGGTTACCTCTCCGTTGGTCTTGGTAAACGTTGAGTTTTTCCCATTTCGTCCGTTGACGTATGGTTGTATCCCTTCCATTCATTCATTAATGTCTGGTTACCTCTCCGTTGGTGTCGATAAACGTCGAGTTTTTCCTAGTCATCCGATGATGTTTAGTTGTACCTGTCCCCATGTGGATTTACCTCTCCGTTGGTCTTGGTAAACGATGAGTTTTTCCCATTTCGTCCGTTGACGTATGGTTGTATCCCTCCCAGTCATTCATTAATGTCTGGTTACCTCTCCGTTGGTCTTGGTAAACGTTGAGTTTTTCCCATTTCGTCCGTTGACGTATGGTTGTATCCCTCCCAGTCATTCATTAATGTCTGGTTACCTCTCCGTTGGTCTTGGTAAACGTTGAGTTTTTCCCATTTCGTCCGTTGACGTATGGTTATATCTTTTCCAGTCATTCATTAATGTCTGGTTACCTCTCCGTTGGTCTTGGTAAACGTTGAGTTTTTCCCATTTCGTCCTTTGATGTATGGTTGTATCTTTTCCAGTTATTCAATAGCGTCTGGTTACCTCTCCGTTGGTCCCGATAAACGTCGAGTTTTTCCTAGTTGTCCGTTGGCATCTAGTTGTGATTGTTGTTCTCATTCACCGTCGTTGTGATGTCTGGATGTTGGCCATACCCTTTGAAAACCAAAAAAACAAAACAAAATACCCAGTAATAAATCCCAGTGGACGTTTCCATTGGTGGATCCCTGTATTGTGCAAATTCTACGGTTCTCGGTATTCAATCCCTGTTTACCCTGAAAGTCTGACAGCCGTTGCTCTCATCCATTCGGGTCCCCAGCTGATTGAATAGGGGCAGCTGTAGCACCTCAAATTTGCACCTAGCATTGTACATACATTTTCATATTAGGTCATAGCATATCATGGTCCATTGCATAGCATTGCATTGCCTTCTTTGCCTCAAGTGCAAGCCAATCAAGAATTAGGTCAAACTGATCAGGAGATCAGTCAACCAATCAAGCAAGTGTGTTTTTCATTGAGCCAAGACCTTAGGGTTTGTCCAACAAGTTCACATGACTTGGAGGTCTATTTGGAGTGTTCATGTCAAGGGTTGAAGGCTTGGAGATCATCAGTTCATACACAGACAGTCAAAAGTCAAAGAAAGTCAACAGTCAGTCAAAGCAGTGGATGGTGGCCATTCTTGTGGAATTTGGGCACCATGATCAATAATCAAGAGTTCATACAACTTGGGACATCATTTGAAGTCAAGTTCTCAAGGAATTAGGGTTTGGAGTTCCTCAGTCAATGCACAGTCAGCCAAAAACCCTAAAAGTCAACTGTTGGTCAACTGTCCATTTAATCAGTGATTTGATGATTGGAATTGGTTTGTGAGAGTTCATTCATGTTCAAATAGTCATCATATATCATGCCAAACACCATCATGGAAGAATTTGAAGCCAGATCATGAATTTCCCAAAATGGAAACTGGGCCTGTAACTGAAACCTGCCATAAATGGAAAGTCTTGATCCTCAAACTTACATCATGATACAAGCCTCAAATGAATTTTTGCCCAACATGAAAGTTGAAGATCTTGTTCTCCCATTTCCAAAAAGTCCAAGAACTCTCAATTCCCATGTGTGGTTGGCAAGTTATGATCGAATCGATTTCAGAAAATCTTGAACTTCAAAGGGCCATATCTCTCAAACCGTTTGGCCAATTTTGGTGGGGTTTTTTCCTACAAGTCACATTTGATCCCCTCTTTCCAAAAATATAAATTTCATGAGCCAAAACTTCACCAATCAAAATGGCATATTTTGACTTTTCTCATTTAAATGCAAGTTTGACCAAGAGTTGACTTTTTGATATAAACACTTTTTTAACATTTGGCCAATTGGAACAGCTCAAAAATGTCATTTAAAATGTGTTTGCAAGCTCAATTATGCAGTACATGAAGCCATTCTTCAACTTGTTTGAAATTTGGATAAAAGTACAATTTCACCATGCCATCCATACTTGCATTTGAGCCATGCCTTGTACTCATCAAAACAGAGTTCTTAGAGGCCTTTTTCTGTCATTTGAGACCTCATCTTGAAGCCTAAACCAACAACAATAGAAGGCCATGCTTAGTTGCTAAAAATTAGGCAAAAGGACAAATGCTACCATACTTCCAACAATAATTTGTACTGTCCACAGCAGATTTTTCATCCACCATTTCTGCTGTCAAGGACAAGAGCATTAGCAGCAGCATGGCATACAACTCACTCTCCAAGAAAGACTCACTCACTTTGATATATTGAAATTGATTCAGGCTGGCATCCGACAGAAATAGGGCCCTGCTATTTTGCATTCCAATGGTTCTGTCAAAAAACTCCCAGTAATTCAACTTTGCTTTGCAACACAAACCAACAAAAGACTATGGTTCTTTCACTCTCTAAAACCTCATCTTTTAACACTGTCAAGAACTAGCAAAAAGACCTTGCATTCATTCCAAACAGCAACCATACACAGCAACAAGGCCTTGGCTCATTCACTCACTCTCCAAAAGACTGCATCTTTGCATCTACCAAATGATTCCAAAATTCACAAAATGAACTAACCCTGGCCCTGCTTCAAAGAAGAACATCAAAAAAAACTGCATTGAGGATTTTCTGTCAAAAACACCAACATAACAAAACCAGCAAAAAAGCCAAAAGCCTTACTCATCCTAACTGCACTCACCCTTTGTTTTGCATTCCAGATTTTCTGTCCAAACCTCAAAGAAACTGCTAACAGCAAATTTGGATGCCTCCTTTTTCTGTCATTTTTGAACACAAAGACAGCAACCACAAAACAACACCAAGAAAACATAGCATAAAAACCAACCAATTTCACTGAGGCAAAGGACTGACTTTCTTGGCATTTTCACAAGATTAAAAATGCTGTCCAGAAAACTTCAAAGGACAAGAACCTTGCTTTGATTGATGCCCTATTTCCTCACCTTCTTCTGTCAAAACAAAACACTAGCAGCAGCCAGCATAACCTAACCAACTCACTCATTCAAACTCTCCCACTTGGCATGTACCTCCAGAAAAACTGCAAGATCCTGCTTACAACAGAAGCAACAGCAAACAGCATAGGAGAGCTTGATTTCCTGCTACTAGCATAACCAACAAACCACAAACCATTTGGCCAAACAGTAAAAAGGAGCCACACTGTCAAATCCTGCAGCATCAAAAGGTCAACACCCTGCAGCAAGAAATGCCCAGGACCAAAACCAACCAATCTTTCATTGACCTTGCTATTGGCAGATGTGAAAAAGCTGTCAAAACTCAATAACCCCAAAAAGACCAACATAACTCTGCAGTAGAAAATCTTGATTCACCTTGGCCATTTTGCATTCTTCTGTCCAAACACAATAACTTGGCCTGGCTTGTGACAAGCATCAAATGCATTTCCTGTCATAGACAAACACACTAACATCATCCAACCAACATTGCATTGATTCACTCATTCCAAGATTACACCTTGCTTTTGCACTTCCCAATTTCCTGACCAAAAGTCTCTATGAACCTGGCCTGGCTGGCGACAATGACCAAACACATTTTCTGTCCAACTGCAGCAACTGCAATAGAACCAAACCTGAGACCTGCTAGTAACCAACATAACACAACCTAGCCACACCATAACAAAAGTCTTGGCCATCATTCACTCAAAACCTCACTTTGCTTGCCTCTTCAAACAATCAGTCAAGCTTCCAAAACTTAGACCTGGCCATTTTCACCACCATTTCACACTTTGGAACCATGATAGCATCATCCAACATAACCTAAAAAACATTGTGCTCTCAAAACCACACCTTGACACTTTTTTCATTTGTCAGTCCACAAACTCCAAACACCTTGACCTTGTTTTTGTTGGTTCATCATCAAGGCAACATTGTGAACCATTGCAATCACATTTTTCACACTTGGAAGCATTGGTTCTTGCATTGTTTTAAAGAAGTGACTTCCATGGCAATCCAAGTTTGAGACCGTTTCAATCTACACAAGTCAAACAACTTTCATCATTCATCATCTAGGACCCTAAGGAGCAACTGTTGCACTTCAATAATATCAAACAACATCAAGAACACAAACTGCCCTTCAAAAAAGGTATGGATTCGACCCTCCCATTTTCTCAAATTGACATATACTTTGGAAAGGTCTTTCAATGCTGAGTGTCATGATGCTTTCCTTTTTGAAAATAGCTGTGTATTCATGAAGATATGATGAGATGAAGTTTGGTGCTTGAAAATGTTTCCTTTGATTTCTTGTTGTGTAGTTCAAATTAATGAAAATAGGGTTTGGATTGTTGTTGTATGTTGTTTGCTGGTCATTTGGGTATAATCAATTTTGATTTTAGGGAAAAGTTTGTAAAACTCAAATTTGGGGATGGTGATGAACATAAACCCTAGTTTCCCAATTTGTATTTTCCCAGATTTTCTGCCCCCTTTCACGTGCATGACTTCTTTCCCAACAACCAATAGAAACATTTCAATCCTTGCCCAAAACGACTGTGTTTTGATTAGTGGATTCCGATATTACCAAAATGCCATTTTCTCAAATATTAATTCAATTAATTTCACATTCAAATCACCAATCTTGCAAAAATCATAAAAGCTTCAATTTTAATCCAAATTCAATGGGATTTTTTGTGTTGTGTTCATCATGATCTCTACTTTTTTATCATTATTTTTCCAGAATTTTTGGATGAGTGGTTTTTAAATGGTGCTAGGGTTTATGGCATGTGACCAAATTTTGTACACTTTGCCAAATCATTTGTGAAATGATGAGAATGTATCCAATGGCTCCCAAATTTTTTGTGCTTAAAATAGACACATTCATGGTGATTTTGGTATAAAGTTTGTGGATTTATCATTTGTGGTTTGTGAGATATGATTTTTTGAATTAGGGTGTGACAATTTGTGTCACACCATTGATGACCAACTTCATGATTTTCATTGCCATGCTTCTTGACCTCCAAATGACTTGGTTTTTTTTCCATGAGCTTACTCTTGTATGTCTAGTTTACTTGTGAATTTTCTTGGATTTAATTGAACTATTTTCCATTTGTTTGAGATTTTTCTTCCCTGCCTAGTCAAATGTTGACTTTGTGTGACACATGTCCCCATTTCATTTGTGAAATTCTCATACTTTATTGGATGGACATGAAATTTTGCATGAGATAACTAGACATCCTCATCTTTGCCATGGTTTTGATCCCACTCATTTATCATACACCATTCT
Organism: Lathyrus oleraceus; assembly: GCF_024323335.1. Lineage (NCBI taxonomy): Eukaryota > Viridiplantae > Streptophyta > Magnoliopsida > Fabales > Fabaceae > Lathyrus > Lathyrus oleraceus. The sequence goes on along the minus strand of NC_066582.1, from coordinate 434,951,478 downwards.
TGACTTATGATTTTTCTAAGTTGATGCATGTTTGGTTGACTTCCTTAAGCATGTTCAAAATTGCTTTGACTTTCTGATTTTCATTGACTGCCTTCCACTTGTCCAAATGAGATGAAATTTGACATGCTCACCATGCTATGTGTTAGAATTGATCATGATTTATTTGGTGATTTTTGGAAATGTTTAGGATTGCTTTTGAGTTAAGTCTTGCTGTTGACTTCTATGAGCTTCTAAATGCCATGTCTTGACTTCTTTTGTTCATGAAATGATGATGATGATTGATATGAATGTGAACCCGAATGGTTTTGTTTCTTGAATGTTTAAACTTGACTTTGATTGGATATCCCTTGCTGTCTTGACTTTCTCATTCACTTTTGACCCTAGGCTTGCCCTAGTGGTCCTGCTACTCACCTTTGAGTTTGTGTTTTCAGGTTGACCATCAAATGGCCATTGAGACCAATTCTTTTGATTGAGCTTGCTTAGATACCATTGTCTAACTTGTTTGTTTTGTAGGTGGCTTGGCTCACATGCCATAAGCCTTGTGCCTTGCACATCCATGTGCCTCCAATTAACTGTTGGTGTCTGTTTCTGTTTGTTTTGTTTGAAGTTGCATACTAACATCTGCTTGACTGTTTCAGGTGCTTTAGTTGCTTAGTTCCTTGTGAACTTTTTGCTTTGCTTTGCTTGTATAAGCAATTTGCATTGAGGTATGTCTCTTTTACTCCATGTAGTCTGGAAGACCTGGCCTGTTACTTGGCCAGGCAACTGTCTGAAGTCCTCCTTAAGAGGCAATGTTTGTGGATGTTTAACTTTGTCCTTGCATAGAGTCAAAGTCCTCCTAAGTGAAGAGGCAATTGGTGGAAGGTAGGGATATGCAATCTATCCCCCACTATTCAGTGTGTCATCTGCTTTGCTCACGCCACTGTGTTGATGCATTACAGATACAAACCCAAGATCTTGTGCAACTGTACAGTTGAGTCAGTTTTAAATGTGTAGAAGGGTTCCCACTTTCTGAACCCACACATTCTTGTCTTGAGCTCTCCCAGGCCAGGGATAAGAGCTGTGAGGTCTCATCCTCACTTCATCCTTTCATCTGCTTCACCTTAGCCCCTCAATGGCAAGGTTAAGAGCACATTCACCCAGTTCCAGAGGTTTGTTTGTCGAGGTTGATATGACCCCTTGACTAAAACCTAACCCTTGTTTGAGCCACTTGTTTGTGTATAGCGTGTGCTATCTGTGCTTGTAGGATTGTTTGACTTGCTTCCTGTGCAAGATAGGATTGTTTGACTCGCTTCCTGTGCAAGATAGGATTGTTTGACTTGCTTCCTGTGCAAGTTAGGATTAGTTTAGACTTGCTTCCTGTGCAAGTTAGGTTTTACTTGGCTTGCTTCCTGTGCAAGTTAAGTGTGTGTGGCTTGCTTCCTGTGTGAGCCATGCTTAGGATAGGTCGGCCCTTGTGCCATTTAGCTAGAAACCATAACTTAGGGTTGATTTGCATGATAACATCTAGGCTCGAGTCGTAGTCTCCCTAGTTGTGTCTCCCTCTGTTATCTGGTTAGGCTAGAACCTTTATCCCTGCGTAGGGGAACTACATCGCCCTGATCTTCACACCAGATGAAGTATGTAGGCAGGAGATTGAGCTGATCTCTCCGGGCGCCTTTTCTTTTCTTTGTGTTTGTTTGACAGTTATAGGCTCGAGTCCCCGACTCCCTATTAACTTGTTGTGTTGTTGTGTGCTTGGAAGCTGATGTAAGTCCATCGAGTGGCAGTTAGGTTCCAGTGTGCGCGTGTTTGGTTCGGATGCTGATGTAAGCCCAGCTATTGGCATTCAGGCTCCACGTTTGCCTCTTTGTGTGTGTTTTTGGTTCGGATGCTGATGTAAGCCCAGCTATTGGCATTCAGGCTCCACGTTTGCCTCTTTGTGTGTGTTTTGGTTCGGATGCTGATATAAGTCCAGTGATTGGCATTCAGGCTCCACGTTTGCCTTTGCCAGTGTTTGTTTGTGTGCGTGTCAGCCGAGCTACGAATGCTCTGATTCTTCTCTCGTCCGAGAAGATACGTATGCATAGGATGCGATATCCTAGCGAGCATGTGTCGTTTCCCCAGTCCGAACTACTTCGACTCTGATGTCTATGCCTGACAGACTAAGTAGGCCCAGGATACGATATCCTGCCGAGTCAGTTTCAGTCAGTTTCTTGTGTCTCTTTCAGCCAGTGTGTGTGTGTATTTGAGCAGTGTTTAGCAACCAATATTCCTTCCTTTTGTGCGTGGATCCCGTAGAGTACTACGGATGCGTAGGGGTGCTAATACCTTCCCTTCGCATAACCGACTCCCGAACCCATTCTCTTTGGTCGCGAGACCATGTTCTTTCCTAGGTTTACTCTGAGCGTTTCCTTTCCCTCTTTTGGGATAAATAACGCACGGTGGCGGCTCTGTTGTTTCTTTCTTTTCCCGCCGGTTTTTCGCGCGATGCGACAACAGGCAACTGAATAAAGTGACGATCAAAAATCGGTATCCTTTGCCGAGGATTGATGATTTGATGGATCAGTTGGTTGGTGCGAGTGTGTTCAGCAAGATAGATTTGAGATCTGGGTATCATCAGATACGTGTGAAAACTGAGGATATTCAGAAGACTGCTTTCAGAACAAGGTATGGACATTATGAGTATTCTGTAATGCCTTTTGGTGTGACTAATGCGCCGGGAGTATTTATGGAGTACATGAATAGGATTTTCCATCCGTACCTGGATCAGTTCGTTGTGGTGTTTATTGATGACATTTTGGTGTATTCGAAATCTGAAGAAGAGCATGCTGAGCATTTGAGAGTGGTTTTAGAGGTTCTACGAGAAAAGAAGTTATTTGCTAAACTCTCTAAATGTGAATTTTGGTTAGAAGAGGTTAGTTTTCTTGGTCATGTGATTTCAAGAGGTGGTGTTGCTGTTGATCCTTCTAAGATAGAAGCGGTATCTAAGTGGGAAGCTCCGAAGTCAGTTTCTGAGATAAGGAGTTTTCTTGGACTTGCAGGTTATTATAGGAAGTTCATTGAGGGATTTTCTAAGTTGGCGTTACCGTTGACGATGTTGACTAGAAAGGGGCAAGCATTTGTTTGGGACTCAAAATGTGAAGAAGGTTTCCAAGAGTTAAAGAGAAGGTTGACTACTGCTCCTATTCTGATATTACCGAGTTCGTCGGAATTATTTGAGGTTTACTGTGATGCTTCATTGTTGGGTTTGGGTGGTGTGTTGATGCAGAATAAGCAGGTTATAGCTTATGCTTCGAGACAACTGAGGATTCATGAGAGGAACTATCCGACACATGATTTAGAGTTGGCAGCTGTGGTATTTGTTCTGAAATTATGGAGGCATTACTTGTATGGTTCAAGATTTGAAGTTTTCAGTGACCATAAAAGTTTAAAGTATTTGTTTGATCAGAAAGAGCTGAATATGAGACAGAGGAGATGGTTAGAATTTCTGAAGGATTATGACTTTGGTTTGAATTACCATCCGGGTAAAGCAAACGTAGTGGCTGATGCATTGAGTCGGAAATCATTACATATGTCTATGCTAATGGTTAAGGAATTGGATTTAATTGAGCAGTTTAGAGACTTGAATTTGGTGTGTGAGAGTACTCACAATAGTGTTAAATTGGGAATGTTGAAGTTAACGAGTGGTATTCTGGATGAGATCAGAGAGGGTCAGAAATCCGATGTGTTTTTGGTTGATAAGTTGACTTTAGTGAATCAAGGCCAAGGTGGTGAATTCAGAGTTGATGAGAATGGTGTTTTGAAATTTGGTAATCGGGTGTGTATTCCGGATGTTACCGAACTTAAGAAGAGTATTCTGGAGGAAGGGCATCGTAGTGGCTTGAGTATTCATCCTGGAGCTACGAAGATGTATCATGATTTGAAGAAGTTATTTTGGTGGCCGGGAATGAAAAAAGAAATTGCAAGTTTTGTTTATTCCTGTTTGACTTGTCAGAAGTCAAAGATTGAGCATCAGAAGCCGTCTGGGCTAATACAACCGTTGGCTATTCCAGAGTGGAAGTGGGACAGTATCAGTATGGATTTTGTTTCTGGTTTGCCGAGGACGAATAAGAATTTTGAAGCCATTTGGGTGATTGTTGACAGGTTGACAAAGTCGGCTCATTTCATTCCGATCAGAATGGACTATCCGTTAGAGAGATTAGCCGAGTTGTATATTGAGAAGATTGTAAGTTTGCATGGTATTCCGTCGAGTATTGTTTCAGATAGAGATCCTAGATTTACATCGAAGTTCTGGGAAGGTTTGCAGAGGGCTTTGGGAACTAAGCTGAGATTGAGTTCTGCATATCATCCGCAGACTGATGGTCAGACTGAGAGGACGATTCAGTCACTGGAGGATCTTTTGAGGGCTTGTGTTTTGGAAAAGGGAGGTGCTTGGGATTGTTATTTGCCTTTGATTGAGTTTACCTACAACAATAGTTTTCATTCGAGCATTGGTATGGCACCGTTTGAAGCTTTGTATGGTAGGAGATGTCGGACACCTTTATGTTGGTATGAGTCCGGTGAGAGTGCTGTGGTTGGACCGGAGATTGTTCAACAAACTACGGAAAAGATTAAGATGATTCAGGAGAAGATGAGGATTGCTCAGAGTCGTCAGAAGAGTTATCATGATAAGAGGAGGAAGTCACTTGAGTTCCAAGAGGGAGATCATGTGTTTCTTCGTGTTACTCCGATAACTGGAGTTGGTCGAGCTTTGAAGTCGAAGAAGTTGACACCTCGTTTTATTGGTCCTTATCAGATTTTGGAGAGGATAGGGGAGGTAGCCTATCGTATCGCTTTACCGCCGTCGCTTGCGAATTTGCATGAGGTTTTTCATGTGTCTCAGCTGAGGAGGTACATTCATGATCCGTCGCATGTAGTCCAAGTAGATGATGTACAGGTGAGAGATAACCTGACTGTTGAAACATCACCTATGAGGATCGAGGATCGAGAGTTGAAGCAGTTGCGGGGTAAAGAGATTGCCTTGGTGAAGGTAGCTTGGGGAGGACCAGCAGGTGGCAATGTGACTTGGGAACTGGAGAGTAAGATGAAGGAGTCTTACCCAGAGTTGTTCGCTTGAGGTATGTTTTCGAGGACGAAAACTCTTTTAGTGGGGGAGAGTTGTAACACCCCGATAATAATAAAATAATTATTTAAATTGAGTTAATAATATATTTATTAATTTAATTAAATAATTGGAAATTTTATTATTATTATTGGATTATTATTATTATTATTATTGGGATAATAATTATTGGAAAATATATAAGTTGGAATTTAGAAAATCCCATTTTTTGGTAAAAAGTTATTTTCACGTGAAAAGGGAAAAGAGGCAGAAAAGGAAAAAGGGCAAAGAGCCAGAGAACGAAGGTTGAAGGAAGGAAAAAGCTAGGAACTCCGAGATTCGCCGGATTAACTCAGGTAAGGGGGGTTTATCATCGATTAATGGGTATTATGGGATAATATGTGATGGGTAGTGAGAAACCATTGATTTGCCTTTGATTGAATGATGTATGATGAATTTGTGAACTTTTGGGGATGAACGAAATTGGGATTAAAATTGAAGAAATTCGTAGGAATTAGAGGTAGAAAGGTTAGCAATTTGTGAAATCGAAAGTGTATGATTCGTGTTAGATGAGATGAATGAATTGTGTGTAAAATTTGGACTGTAGAAGGTTGAATTGGATAAATCTCGTAGCAGGAAAAGCCATTGCAGATCTGGAAATTCTGGTTTCTGGTCATACGCGTATGGCACTAGGCAATACGCGTATGATATGGCTGGTACGCGTATGGATGAGGCCTTACGCGTATGAGTGAGAAAGATGATGTTTTGAACGTGAAATTGTCTCTGTTGGTACGCGTAGGAGAATGTGGTACGCGTAGCATACGCGTATGGGCTTGGGCAATACGCGTATGGACTTGGTCAGGAATGGGCAATACGCGTATGGGCAGACTTGTGGTTTCCGGAACTGTTGTTGTGCAGTTTTTGGTTGTTTAGGCTGAGTGATGTAACTTAGCTGATGTATGACGTAGTAGGGATCATTTCCCGTTGTTTTGAGCAGTATAGGTATTAGTAGAGTGTGCTAATACTGTGTTTAATTAATTGACATGATATGATATGCTGATACATGTGTTGATGATGTGTGATGAAATGCATAATGCTGTGAATGTATATATTATGCATGTATTTGTGAATGGACTGTTGTATGGCTTAGAGTGTGAGCATGTGTCCATTGTGGATTGTTGTTGATGTTGCATTGCTAGATGATTAGCGTGCATAGCATAGCCTGTGGGGCTGTAGCTAATTCCCATGGTGAGGAATTAGTGAGTGAATCACTGTGGATTTGTTGTTGATGTCTGCATGCTAGATGATTAGTGTGCATAGCATAGCCTTCGGGGCTGTAGCTAATTCCCATGGTGAGGAATTAGTGAGTGAGTCATTAGATCTCAAATGAGTGGGACTAGTGAGCTTAGTAGCCGTATCTGGATTGATCGGTGAGCTTGAACTATATGTTCAAGAATAGTCGGTACCGCATGTGTGGAGTCTCATTGCATAATGTATGTATGGCGTATAATATGAATGGATGTATTCCAATATTATACGTGTGTTTGTGTTGTTGTAGAGTATGATTTGAAGTTATACTTGTGTGTTATGGAATGTTGAGTATGATGTGAGCTGATGTGCTGTTACTGATTGTATGTTGTGATTAGGGTGATTAATGTGTTAAATTACTTAACATTGCATGATATTCTATAATGCTTATTATATTGATTGAGGAACTCACCCTTACAACTATTTTTCAGGTAACGAGAAATGAGTTGAGTAGAAGCGAATGCTTGGAGTCTAGTGTAGTCTCCTTAGTGGGTCATGCTCTGATAGATGTAACATCGGGAGGGAACCTTTTTAATTATATTGTTAAAGATTGTTGAACCAATTTACATGTAGTATGTTACATGTTTTGATTAATTTGAATTATATCCGCTGCGATTTATGCAAATGTTTAATTGATTAAATAAAGAGCATGACAGTTATTTTGGAACATGGTGTGAATGATTGTGTGACACCCTTAACTGCATAATTACTCTGATATATGTTGTTATATTTTCATTAAATATTTGGGGTATTTTAGAAGGGTGTTACAATATTGATGTTGAGATTGAATCGTTTACCAGAAATGATCAAGATGAGAATATTATATCAAATGATTCATATATTAGAAATGATCATAATGAGGGTATTTGGATCAATCCAACCGTCCGTGTTGTTAAGAGACATGTAGAACATATTCCAACCAAGAAAAGAAAGAGAACTTAGTGAAAAAGGTACAGGTCAAATGATTTTAATTGTTTTCTTTATTACAGGTAAAATGACTTTTATTATTTTAATTGTTTTTACATTTGTCATCTGATTTTAATTGTTTTCTTTTTTACAGGTAAAATGATGATGCTGGATATTTGTTTAGATGGAGATGCTCTATTGTCGTCAAGCCTCATTCGCGTAGACGATGATGCTGGATATTTGAAAGTATCCCTCTACGACAATGGAACATGTCCATCTAAACATATATCAATTCTATCTTCAAAAGATAAGGGTTCAATGTTGGCAAGTTACATTGGTTTCCTTGTTCGACAACATATTCCGATTACATGTGATAATTGGAGAAGTCCGGACTTGAAGGTTGGCAAAGAAAAAATATGGTTGGAGATACAGGTACTTACCATATATTGTTATATGTTTTTTGTTGCATCAACTTTGCAGCCCTGTATTGTAGGCAGAATTTAGGACTTCTCAAAGTTGATTTCTTGTTACTTTGTCGTTCATAAAATACACCACTAAATTCTATGCGTTTAATTTTTAATATTTTTTCACCAGGCTTGTGTCTCAATAGAGGATGGGTATCTACCTAAAGTTACTTTTGTAGTGGTCCAAAAGAGACATCACACCCGTCTCTTTCCTGTCAACCCCAAAGAGACCGATAGAAGTGGAAATATTATGCCAGGTTTTTTCAATATATTTCTCAACGCAGCTGGTATATATTATCATTTGAATTTATCACTTTAATTTTTGCTGATTTTGTTGTTCTAAATTGTCAAAGGAACCGTGGTAGACACCAGCATTTGTCACCCTAGGGAATTTGATTTTTACCTTAACAGCCATGCAGGAATTCAGGTAATATTAGCTATGTCATTTAACTTTATGCCATTGTTTACTATTTGTTGCTCAATCGCCTTTTGACAGTTCTGTGTTATTTGCATTTGGACGTGTTCTTTTTGCAGGGGACTACTTATGCTGCCATCTGTTGTTTTGGTTGAGCCTTATTTTGTATGGATGTGCGATAGAACTACTAGACAGCTTTTGGATATACAGAACATGTTTGCCACCATGGGTGGATGGGCGTTTTTGTTTAGTATTGGTTAGAACTACTAGACAGCTTTTGGATACAGTGGTCACTGGGTGTTGGTTGCTATGTTTTATTCTCTTAATTGTAGTACTTTGAGAATATGTTTTTGTATATTATTGATCAAAGAATCATATATTAATGTTGTATATATGGAGGATTAATGTTGTATATAAATGGATTCATGTTGTATATATCAATGGATTAATGGTGTATAACATTGGATTAAAGGATGAAATCAATATGAATTTTACACTTTTGCAGCATGCGAACAGGTTACCAATTAAATATATATCCACTGTTTTTCAAACAATTTTTTTTTAAAATAACTAACACTTTAGAGGGCGCTTTGTCCAGAAAGCGCCCTCTAAACACTTTACATTGACAACTTTAGAGGGCGCTTTTTCCTGAAAGCGCCCTCTAAACACTTTACAATGACAACTTTAGAGGGCGCTTCTTCCTGAAAGCGCCCTCTAAACACTTTACATTGACAACTTTAGAGGGCGCTTTTTCCTGAAAGCGCCCTCTAAACACTTTACAATTACAACTTTAGAGGGCGCTTCTTCCTGAAAGCGCCCTCTAAACACTTTACATTGACAACTTTAGAGGGCGCTTTTTCCAGAAAGCGCCCTCTAAACACTTTACACTAACACCTTAGAGGGCGCTTTCTGGAAAAAGCGCCCTCTAAGGTGTCCCTTTATGGACCACTCCAGAGGGCGCTTTTTTCTTAAAGCGCACTATAATGTGGCCACTTTAGACAGCGCTTTCTCCAGGAGAACAAAGCGCTGTCTTTACCTATGCCAGCGCCAGATTAGAGGGCGCTTAAAAACGCTGTTATAGGCCAAAATAAGCGCCCTCTTTTCCCTTATTTGGCGTAGTGTATTGTTGGATGCAGATGGTTATTTCACATCAAGAGAAATAATGATGGTTCCATTGCTCGCTACAAGGCACGTCTTGTTGCCAAAGGTTTCACATAATGTCATGGCATTGACTTCAAGGAGACATTCACACCAGTTGTTCGCCCATAAATAATTAATATTATTCTTACTCTTGCAATCTCTCATCAGTGGTCAATGTACCAACTTGATGTGAACAATGCATTCTTACAAGGAGCTCCTACTGAAGAGGTCTTCATGGATCAACCACCATGTATGAAAGACACAACACACCCCAACTATGTGTGTAAACTTCACAAATCCATATATGGCCTACGCCAAGCACCGAGAGCATGGCATGACTCTCTCAAGGATTTTATTATCGTGTATGGATCCCAAACAAGCAAAAGTGGTCCATCTTTGTTCATTTATCACTCGGGTGATACTAAGGCTTATTTTCTAGTCTATGTAGATGACTTGCTGCTCACTGATAACAACTCTACATTCCTTCAAAGCTTCTTCAATGCACTATCTCAACGATTTTTGTTAAAAAATATGGGACAAACTCACTAATTTACGGGTATTGAAATAATACCAAAAAGCTATGAAATTTTTCTTTCTCAACACCTTCTACAAAAGTTTGACATGGAGGGGACGAAACCATCTCCCATACCACTTTCTTCCACAATTGTGCTGCAACTTCATGATGGTACATCATCCACCGATGCGACGGAGTTTCATAGAATTATTGGTGGATTTCAATACCTTAATCTTACTCGTCCATACTTGTCATACTGCATTAATAAACTGTACCAATTTATGCATAAACCAACCTCTATTCACTTGCAGCACTTGAAATGTATCCTTCGGTATATCAAACAAACCATTAATCATGGTCTCATGCTACGAAAAACTACCGTAAACAATTTGTTAACATACTCTGATGCAGATTGGGGTGGGAACAATGATGATCGCACATCTACCTCAACTTACATCATTTTCTTTGGAGGTAAACTAATTTTGTGGCTCTCAAGAAAGCAAAGAATTATTGTGCGGTCATCTACTGAGGCTGAATATCGTGCAGTTGCTACCGCTACCACTGAGATAATGTGGCTGCAAAACTTTCTTCATGAGTTAAGAGTACCAATCCATGACCCTCCACGACTATTGTGTGACAATGTAGGTGCCACGTACCTTTGTTCCAATCCTATACTTCATTGAAGAATGAAACATATATCATTAGATTATCATTATTCAGGGAACATGTTCAAACCAACCAGCTCATCGTAACACATGTGTTTACCAAGGATCAGCTGCCAGATTTACTTACTAAACCACTTCCCACAACTAAGTTCACTGAACTCATGTCCAAGATAAAGGTCATTGATGGAACCTTCATCTTGAGGGGGCGTAATGGATCAATAGAATCAAATGGAATAATCAAGCAATAAAAGAATATTTGAATTGGTTATTACTAGCATTTAGAGACATATAACTCAGTCAACCAGTAACAGCTAGTTAGCTAAAGTTTAGGCTCACTTCTAACAATTTCAATTCAATTCATACCGTGTAATATATGTATATACTCTTGTATATCTTAGAAATGAAAGAGAATGAAAATACATTCACTTATACTGACGACTGTCATGACAGTAAAAGATCCATCATGACAACAGGATTCTTGCATTTTCGTTCCATTTTTGTCGTTTTTCACTATTTTGTCATGCACAGGCCTCCAACTACTAAGTACCTGAAATGAGCACATACTACCAGTATAATACCACAAAAATACATAAAATCGACATCAAAATACATGCGAATTAAGTCAAAATATACAATGTGTTTTTGAGTTATCATGCAACAAATTTCAGTAACTAAATCTAAAGAACTTTTCCCCCAAAGTTTTGAGGCGTAAAGCTCCTGCTTGGGTCGCCTTACCCTTAGGCAGACCTTGATCAACATATACAAGAATGGCCATAAAAGAGTGAGTTGCAAACTTAGTCAACAAGGAATGATATAAAGATGATTGTCTAAATCCTGATACTAAAACAAAAAAATTGACAATTTAACAAACCACTGTCTACTTGATTGCTTGAGTTCATCGAGAGACTTTTGTAACAGGTACACTGCATTAAGTTTAGTATTGTGCAGTCCTGGTGGTATATCCACATAGACCTACGCATCCAAGTCACCATGAAAGAATGTGTTCTTAATATCAAGCTGATGAATTTACAAGTTCTATGAAGAACGTATCTATGTAGTCAAATCCTTTTATTTCTGTGTTTCCATTAGCCATTACTGCGCATTGTAACTTTATGCTTTATTTTGAACACCTATTTGTATACTATGAATTTCTTGCCAATTGGTAATTCAATGAGAAACCAAGTACTGTATTATTTACTACAAGTGCTTTTAATTCAACATTAATTGGGTCCTGACAAGGAAATTGTGAGGCTTGTTTCTAGGTCATTTCTGTAAGAAGTTGAAAGCCATTTTTAATGTATAAAAGATTGTATTGGGTAATGAGTGAATTTGGTTAATGCATTGAAGAGAACAATGTCTTTAAAGTGGGAAAGTTATTAATAGTTCTTTTGGTATTGTGATAGTAATAGTACAGTATCATTTTATGATGAATCACTATCAAAAGGAAGACACTTCACTCCGGTAAAAGAAGAAGCCGGACGGACTACCATTAGGAAGCAGTGCTAGCCTCACAACACTAGCAGCACCTTCTTCGACCGATAACAAACCGGTATTGGCAGTTATATCGGTTACGACATAACCAGGACAAACACTATTGATGCATAAAGCAGGAGAATTCTTTGAAAGAATTCTTGTATAAGCATTCATAGCAGCTTTAGAAATGATATATGCCCCCAAAGTCTTAGGCCAGCCATTGTCTTCATCTAATGAACCTTCTTTGAATTCTCTCAGAAATTTCTTCAATACTTTATCCACTTTCTCTTCTGTTAGATTATCACCATCACCGAAGATACTTTTTGCGCATCCATTTGGTATACTCTGGAATTGACATGAATACATGAATAAACAGCAAGATCTTGTGAAAATTATGTGACGAAGGTAAAGCAATAGTGTACCTGTAACTGCCCCAAACTGGATGATACATTAACAATTCTCGGGGAATCGGATAACTCGAGAAGGGGAAGAAGTGATTCAGCAGTTATTTTAGCTCCATAATAATTTGTTTGCAAGCATTCTTCGGCTAACTCGTATGTTTGAATCAATGCCTTTCTCCTATTATCTGCTGATAATGTCTGCAAAGGAAAACTTATGAATACTCAAACCCAATATACTATACAAGATGATATACTAAGCCACTAAGAATGCAAAATAAGAATACTTACGCCACGGTTGATGATAGCGAGATTAAATAACTCTTTGTCATTTATTATAGTTCCAATAATCCCTGCATTGTTAACCTACATTCAACAACTTTTGTTAATTTTATGCATATATCAAAATCAAAAGTTATTGATTCGCTCACGGACCACAAAATTCGAAAGATAGTACCATAAAATTCGTATTTGTCATAGCTATACATTGCAGATAGTACCATAAAATTTGAAAGATTTTTCAAGTGCGTTATTTAACTCAAATTACGAATTTGATATAAGAATTGTCTAATCTTGATCTATTGGCCATGATCCAAGACAGTAAGAAAACATCAAATCCTTAAGACAATTAGCATTTGAGTGTGACAAACTTTTACTCACAACAAAAAAGGGAAAGGAAAAGTTAGTTTTTGGATGTTACCAAAATATCAAGTTTGCCAAATTGGGATTTGACAAAATGTGCAAGAGAGGCTACACTTAAAGCATCAGCCACATCTAGTTGATGAAAAACAACAAAATCAGATAAACCAGAAGCTTTGAGTTTTTCCAATGCTTGAAGACCTCTTTTCTCATCTCTTGCGGTAAGCGCGACTTTGATTCCAGATGAAGCTAACTGCTTCACTATCTCAAATCCAATTCCTTTGTTTGATCCAGTAACCACTGCATACCTAACAAACTCAACCCAAAACTCTAAGGATCAAAACTTGAAGAAGAAGAAAATAAACTAAAAAAGATAAAGGGATGATGAAGAATATTACAAGAATTTAATGCTATTAAAATTTATGATTATAATCATAATATTAACCGCAACCGTGGCCTTAAGCACAATTCAGAATTAATGTTTACCTTTTTGGAGTTTTTCCCATCTTTAAGCTTCAATGTTAATGTCTGAAATGTGAGTAGAGTGTTTTTAACATTGAAAACATAGACAATGAAACAATGCATGTGATAATATACTAAAATATCACTACTATGCAAGTATTCATGTCATGTAACGACCTTTACCTCGCCAGCTTGTTATATTTGTCATTTTGCAAATTCGTCATTTTGGTTTTGGCTTTTATGTATGCCGTCTTTAAAGTAAGTAAAGTATGACCTGATCAACATTCTATTAAAGAAAATATTGATCATCATGTGGAAATTGACTATATAATACTTACAACTATTACATAAAACTTGTTATTCATCAATAAGATAAGAATTATTGTTATTTATTATTATTATTATTATTATTATGTAGAAAACTTGATGCAACAGAAACAACAACAATAACAATAGTATTGTCAATACTAAATGCCAAAATAACAACAAAGCAACAATACATTTTATTCTTAAACAAAAAATTCTAATATTTATCAAAAGGAAGACACTTCAGTCCTGTTATAGAATTGGCCAGATGAACTACCATTGGGAAGTAGTGCTAACTTGACAACACTTGCAGCACCTTCTTCAGCAGTTAAGATACCGGTATTTGCGGTTATGTCTGTGATGACATAACCGGGGCAAACACTATTGATGCTTATAGCAGGAAAATTCTTAGCAGCAATTCTTGTATAAGCATTTACAGCAGCTTTAGATATAACATAAGCACCCCCAAGTTTAGGCCCGTCTTTTTTGAAATCTTCAAGAAACTTGTTTAGTACTTCATCCACTTTCTCTTCGGTTAGGTTATCAGCATCGCCGAAGACTTTTTTAGTCCATTCGTTTTGTATGCGCTGAATTTGACACGAGTAAGCAATAATATCTCATTCAAATTCAAGCCAAAATCACAAGGAGTAAAACAAGTTACCTCTAACTTCCCTAGAGTGGATGATACATTCAGAACTCTCGGCGAATCGGATAACTTTAGCAGTGGCAGAAGTGATTCAGTAGCTATTTTAGTACCATAAAAATTTATTTTCAAGCATTCTTCAGCTAACTCGTATGTTTGAGTCACCGCCTTTTTCTTTTCATCTTCTGATAATGCCTGCAAAGGACAATTCATGATTACTCAAACCGATTATAGCTGTTTTCAATCCCGTAACAAAATCCACTTACTCCAGGGTTAGAGATAAGCACAGAAGCTAAATCTTTGTCAGTAATCACAGTTCCACTAACGCCTGCATTGTTAACCTGCATTATTGAACAATTTTTCTTAATGAAAATATGGATATATCATGCAATAAAAATAAGGATATAAGGATCAATTTTTGGAAGTTACCAGAATATCAAGTTTGCCAAATTGTGATTTGAGAAAATCTGCAAGAGTAGCTACACTAGCAGCATCAGCAACATCTAGTTGATGAAAAACAACAGAATGAGATAAACCAGAAGCTTTGAGTTTTTCCAAAGCCTGAAGACCTCTTTGTTCATCTCTTGCTGTAAGCACCACTTTGATTCCAGATGAAGCTAACTGCTTCACTATCTCAAATCCAATTCCTTTGTTTGATCCAGTCACCACTGCATACCTATACATGAAATCAAATAAAAATATTTTGCAGTGGTTAAAATTGAATGCAACATTGAAGCTTATGATTTAGCAGAGAAAGTTTGTTTCTACTAGTACTATACTACCTTTGTGGTGCAGATTCTCCCATCTTTGATAAGCTATGTGATGTGCATGTTGATTTGAAAATTGTGCTAGTATTTAACTAGAGGGTTTTTCACCATTTCCTAAAACAAGTTCTACTTTTCCGACTCATTATTAAATGCCTCCGAATTCTATAACCGTTTCTACGACTAGTAATGAATTTCAGTGTATTCATTACATTTCATCTATCTACTGACATTCAATGGGCGGAGGTTACTGGATTTTCTGAGGGGCACAAAAAAACTATGTCATTTCATTCACCAAATTAACTCAAAATTAATCATAGATATGAATATTAATTTACTCCATCCATCCCATAATGAGCAATTTGGTTAACCATTTCAATAACGATTAAGAAAAATAAAAATAAAAAATAGATAATGATATTTTACTAAAATACCCTTTATTAAATATTCATAATGATGAAAATAATATTAATTAGAGGTAAAGTTGAAAAATATGTCTTGAAAATTGAAAAGAATATTAATTTTGAGATACTTTTTATTTCAAATGGACCACATATTGTGGAACAAAGGAAGTATTTATTTTTGAATAAACAAAATTTAAAAAATAATATATTTTAAAGTGAATAGTCTCTTTTAATTTTTATTTTAAAATAGAATTGTGATATTTGGGATGCTTTTAATAGTTGTCCATTTTTTTCTCACATATCAACTTAATGACGTGGATGAAAATAAACCTAGAGATTTATGGAGAAAAAAAGGATAAAGGGAATGTACGATACAGTTTAAAAGCTAAAACTATCAGCATTACTGCTTTAGATATCGATGATTTTTTGTGTATCACTACACTCGTGTTTCCCTTTGAATCGAATCAGATATCTGGATACCAATTGTTGGAGTTCAACAATGAACCTCCGTTAATAATACACAAGAATTGGATAAGTTGAAGATGAAAGAATGAGGATATATATATATATATATATATATATATATATATATATATATATATATATATATATATATATATATATATATATATATATATATATATATATATATATATATATATATATATATATATATATATATATATATATATATATATATATATAAACAAAATTTTCTAACTAACTTTCCCAATTCAGAAAACTATTAAGTCAGTTACACATGAAATTTAAATTGAGTTTTTATACAAAGACTCAAATGAAATTCAAATTCAAACTAAACATAAATTCAAATGCAAATGTAAATGTACATGTAAATGAAACTAATCTTGAATGTTGAATTACATTCAACAGAAGCTATATCAAGCCTCGTCAGTTAGAAGAATCAAAGTATTAGGTTGCCCTTACACCAACCAACCTAGGTCATTGGACATGTAGACGAGGCTTTGCATTTGTTAACTTATGGATTCATCTAATAAATTATGTTTCCTTTTGGTTTATACTAACCCACTAACACTTTATACTCATTTATTTACACCATATGCTAACCCTTATTACCTTGTTAATATTATGCTTTGATCTTATAACTTTCTAACCTAATAACTTAATCAATCATAACTTTCAACCTTGGGTTTGTTATAGTCTTCCTTTTGTCAATCTATTGATAGATGAACTTGAGGTTGAATAACTTTCATTGTTACAAATCTATGGTAAGTTGATCCATTGATCATTTTCCATACTTTGCATCAATTGATAAGTTATCCCTTGATGCGCCATATTTTAAATCTATTGACCTAAGGATAGATAATCCTTAAGTGTTGGTCCTTTGTTCATATAACTTAACCTAACTTTACTGACTTTTGATTATTACTAACCTTTTGTTATTATTATCATTGTTATATTTCATTGTTATTTACTTTTATGTAATTTAGATTTAAGTAATTATCATCACCATATTCGTTGTATAAACCCATCATGCATGTTTATTTATTTGTCTTTACTTTTTTTGTTATCATACATTTCAAAACAACAAAAACATGATAAAATTAGAAGACCAAAAACAACCCACTTCACTTAATCCACTTGGATTTAGAGAATCTCATCCTAGTACCTTTGTTTGGAAGCCATTTCCATTATCTTTGCGATACTTTGTGAACTTTGAGTTTCATCCGTACTTACATTCCGGTTGTAAGAATGACATCATGGCACCACCCCAGGGGGGGCATATTTGTAAGAACATTATCCTTTGTTTAGCTTAGGTCACTTCTTTGCACACACATGCTTTCTCTTGAGCTACCTTACAATGAGACTCTTTACTTTCTTATTGGTTACTTTGCATTCATGTTGCATAAGTCAAATTTTTCAATCAAATAAACAAACCCTTGATTCAACGTCAAATGGCTTTTTCTTAGTCAAACTTAAAACACTTAATAACTACGATTAGTATTGTGCGCCACAAGCCTTAAATGGTGGAGAATGGGGCATTCATACCCTCACTCTGATTATTTTAGACGCAAGACACTTGGCTTGTTGTCTAGAATATTCCCCTTCACCCCTAGACTTTAGTGCAATCTAATCACAAACATTCTTTTCATAAATACTTGTTTAAGGTAAAATCAACACAACCCATCAAACCTAAATTTTGTGCCTTAGGGAACCCATCTCGAAAACCCTTTTCTCAAAGGTAAAATCAACCAACACACAAACATTTTCTACTCTGAACTATGAAGCTCTGATTCCTCATCCCCGATGAGTGATACGTAGGCACAAGGGCCATAATCTTTGGTGAGCACAATAATAAAAAAAACCAAAACCTTTCTCTTTCACACACATTCTTTTGCAAATAAAACAATAATGAGATAAATCTCCGTGTACGTAAACAACCCAAATGGTTCCCACTGAGTACCATGAACGCGAGAGGTGCTAATACCTTCCCCTTGCATAATTGACTTCCGAACCCAAATCTTGGTTGCGAGACCGGTTCCTTATCCCTTTCTAAGTGCTTCCCGTGCGTGTACCTTTTTGAGGGTTTTATCGACTATTTCCCTTCGCCTCTCCGATAGAGCCACGCAAATAAAATTCGGTGGCGACTCTTCTGATATTGCCTTCGATTGACAGTTCATTTATAGTTCCAGTTTTTGTTATCGCGTGAAACCCCGGTAGTGACAAATAGGAATTATTTTTTAGATTTCAATTCACCTCTTTTCCTAATAAAATTTTCAAACTGTTCAAACTTCTGTTAAAACAAGGAAATTTTTTTACAGCATAAATTTTCACATTATATAGAAGTTCCCTTTGAGAACTTTATAGATATTGTGTGAATTTTGTTGTTACAGGAAAAGGGAAGAGGAATGAGTTTATTGATATCAAGATCTAACTATTCTTAACATTCAAAACCCAATATTGTTATTATTATAAACTTGTATCAGTACCTTGTTTACCAGAATTGTTAGAAACAAGAGAGTGAAAAAGAGAGGATTGTTTTCTTTTTCTACTTTGTAAAATCATGAGGAAGTGTGTCTTATTGATTTTGTTAGTAACTTGTGTATAGAGGATATAATTAGGCTTGTACAAGGTTCTAACAAATAGTGAAATCTCTTACACATGATAAGGGGACTAGAATACTCTCGATTGTGAGAGGAAAATATAATCCTTTTGTGTTCTTTATTTTCTACACTTTACAGTTTTCATAAACATCATCAAACTAGAAAGTTAAAGTAACATTTCACTGAAACTGAAAATTGATCAAAGAAACTAATTCATCCCCCTCTCTTAGGTGCACTTTACACTTACAATTGGCACTAGAGCAGGGTAAAGTAACATGTTCCTTAAAGATCCATAATGGATTCCGCAAATCTAGTTTTCAAAGATGGTGGCAAGAACAATAAATCTCCATTGTTTTCTGGTGAATACTTTAATTTTTGGAAAATTCGGATGAATGCATATTTAGAAGCATAAGGAGAAGAAATATGCGATGTTGTACAAAATGGTCTAGTTAGTAACTTATGTATAAAGGCTAGAATTAGGCTTGTATAAGGTTCTAACAAATAGTGAAATCTCTTACATGTGGTAAGGGGACTAGACTACTCTCAGGTTGTGAGAGGAACTAGTATAATCCCCTGTGTTCTTTATTTTCTACACTTTACAGTTTTCATAAACATCATAAAACTAGAAAGTTAAAGTAACATTTCACTGAAACTGAAAATTGATCAAAGAAACTAATTCATCCCCCTCTCTTAGGTGCACTTTAAACTTACAATTGGCACCAGAGCAGGTTAAAGTAACATGTTCCTTAAATATCCATAATGGATTGTGCAAATCTAGTTTTCAAAGATGGTGGCAGGAACAATAAACCTCCATTGTTTTCTGGTGAATACCTTAATTTTTGGAAAATTTGGATGAATGCACATTTAAACGCACAAGGAGAAGAAGTATGTGATGTTGTACAAAATGGTCTAGTTAGTAACTTATGTATAGAGGCTAGAATTAGGCTTGTATAAGGTTCTAACAAATAGTGAAATCTCTTACATGTGGTAAGGGGACTAGATACTCTCAGATTGTGAGAGGAACTAGTATAATCCCCTGTGTTCTTTATTTTCTGCACTTTACAGTTTTCAAAAACACAATCAAACAAAAAATTTAAAGTAACATTTCACTAAAATAGAAAATCGATCAAAGTACGTAATTCACCCCCTCTTAAGTGCACTCTACACTTACAGAGAAGCTAGACACTCATCAACAAGGAATTCATGATCAATTCAATATTAAAAATTAATTAAACCTTAAAAACGATTAGAGATGAATTCATAATGATACATTGCCTTCTCCCATATTCCAATGCTCCAGAATATGCATCTTTGTTATTAAAATTCACACTTCTGTTTCAGAACCAAAATTATGGAAATAAGTTGGAATATTGAAACCCCTGCCTGCCTTGCTTCTTATTAATTACGATTTGTAATGAACTTTTAGGGTTGATAGAAAATTACAAAATAGATCAATTTTACAATTCAATATTGTATTAGGGTCAAATTATATTTTCTATATTTCGTTTTTTTACAATTCTAATTAGACTTTGACTTCTTCAAGAAAGTTATAGCCATAAATGTTAGATTTTATTTATCGTTCGTTTCACCTCAATCTAACTTACAAAACTCGAGATATGACTAAAATAATGCACAAAATAAAAAAAGTAAAATCGCATAACACACGACATGGTATTCCAAACGCACCACATTTGCTAGCGTTGACTCCATTATTTACCTGTAGCGCGCCACATTTGTTGATGTTGACTCTATTATTCCCTGTAATACGTCACATTTGATGATGTTGACTCCATTATTTCTCTATAACACGCCATTTCGTGTATTTGATGCATCATGTTTTTTCTAGTAGCTTCCAAGTTTAATTTCTTCATAAAAATGTGTCATGCCTTGTATCCTATCGCCACATTTGGTAACCCTTTTGTAAATTTTGATATTTTCTTTCCACTTATTGTCACTATAATTTACATTATAAAACTATTTTCCCTCCTTTGTGCAATTTTGCGTGTGAGACTCATTCCACTTTTGTCACTACAATTTCCACTATAAAAATATTGTAGAATTTATCTGGTTAGAGTGATATTAACTTGAATTGGTCTTTTCGACTATACTTTGAATCTTGTTATGTTTTTGTTATATTCCGCGTAATATTCACCAAAAATACAATTAAATACTAATAAAATGATAGAAAAACATAGTATGCCACAAGAGTAATTAGTACCCTTTAAAAAATTACACTCATTGGTTTTTTTTAGTAAACAACTCAGAGTCTCCTTTCATGGTTATGGTCATAATAGGAGGTCAAATATTCTAGTCTCTAGATATAGTTCACCTTAATATTTGCATGATAAATGATAAGTCTTCAGGTGACGTATCATATTTTATTACTTTTATTGACGATTACTCTAAAAAAGTGTGGATTTTTATTTTGAAATCTAAAAATCGAGTATTTGGTGTTTCAACCAGTTTCATGCAAACATCAAAACAGAAAAGGGAAGGAAGCATAAATATGCTATAAAAAACAATGATGGCGAATATAGAGGTATATTTGAAGAGTATTGCAAAGGTCGTGGAATCATGCTTAAGAAGACTCTTTCAAAGTTGCCTCAATATAATAAAGTTGCAGAGAGAATGAATCATACAATTATTGATAGAAATAAAATGTATGCTCCAACTATTAAAAAAAATTATAATTGAAATAAAATATATTTTTCTACTCCAACTATTAGAATTGATCGATAGTATGAAATCCTTACACTAATAGTGCATATGAGTCAAAATGAAGAGACTTCATTTTGGATATAGTAGAGACCAAATGGATTACCATTAGGAAGTAGTGCTAACCGAGCAGGATGAGCAACACCTTCTTTTGCAGTGAAGAAACCAATATTAGCAGTTATATCTGTCTTCACATAACCAGGACAAACACAATTGATGCAGAAATTTGGATACTTCTTAGCAATAATTCTTGTATAAGCATTCATTGAAGCTTTAGCAACAGTATAGGTAGCCAAATACCTAGGCCAACCTTTTCTTTCTAAAGACCCTTGTTCAAAATCCTTGATAAATTCCTTTAACACTTCATCTATTCTCTCTTCTGAGAGGTTTTCATCATAACTGAATACTCCTTTAGCCCATTCATTTGATACACACTGATTTGACATCAATAAAATCAATATAAGTGATAAAGCAAGTTTGTTAGTTAAACAAGATTGATGTGAAAATTAGCTAACCTCTATCTTGGGAAATGCTGATGAAACATTGACTACTCTCGGTGAATCTGATAACTTGATGAGAGGAAGAAGATATTCAAATGTTGTTTTAGCTCCATGATAATTTATTTGCAAACACTCTTTAGTTTACTCATATGTTTGTGTCATTGAGCTTCTCAGTTCATCATCAGATAGTGCCTGCTGCAAAGTTACAACAACACAATATTCAAAATCATTATACAAGTTCTTGAAACAAAACAATTCAATTCACATAAGGATGTTGATATATATACTAACCCCGTTTGTAATGAGTGCTGAATTGAATAAATTACCATCTTTAATTTCAACTCCACCAATCCCATCATTGTTAACCTACAAAAACAATAGTCTATGTTCATGAAATAATAAGATCTAGAAGTGAAACTTTTTTAAAAGGAGACAAGATTAATTTAAGGTTACCAGAATATCAAGTTTTCCGAATTGGGATTTGACAAAATTTGCAAGAGTAGCTACACTAGCAGCATCAGCCACATCTAGTTGATGAAGAACAACAGAATGAGATAAACCAGAAGCTTTGAGTGTTTCCAATGCCTGAAGACCTCTTTGTTCATCTCTGGTTGTAAGCA
Source organism: Lathyrus oleraceus (assembly GCF_024323335.1). NCBI lineage: Eukaryota > Viridiplantae > Streptophyta > Magnoliopsida > Fabales > Fabaceae > Lathyrus > Lathyrus oleraceus. Next base: position 434,928,976 of record NC_066582.1, on the reverse strand, counting down.
CCACCTTGATCCCAGCTGAAGCTAACTGCCTCAAGACAAGAAGGCAATCGACGTGAAGTGGGTATACAAGGTGAAGTTGAATCCCAAAGGAGAAGTGACTCGACACAAGGCGAGACTTGTGGCAAAAGGATTTCTTCAGAAAGAAGGAATCGACTTCGACGAAGTTTTCGCACCTGTTTCTAGGATCGAAACAACCGGGTTGGTTGTTGATCTAGCAAACATGAACAACTAGCAGATGTGTCACATGGATGTGAAATATGCATTCCTGAATGGCCCCTTAGAAGAAGAAGTTTATGTTGCACAATCAGCTGGGTTTGTGAAACAAGGTGAAGAAAGAAAGGTGTACAGGTTGCATAAAGCCATGTACGGACTTAAACAAGCTCTAAGAGTTTGGAACAAGAAGATAAATGACTTTCTAAGGGAGAAGGAGTTTGTGAAGTGCACAACTAAACATTGAGTATATGTAAAAAGAAGCAAGAGTGAATTTCTTATACTATATCTCTATGTCGATGACTTGCTGATAACAGGTAGCTGCAAGAAAGAGATCGAAGACTTTAAAGGTAATCTTAACAAGGAATTAAAAATGTCAGATCTGGGTGACATCTCATAATTCCTTGGCATCGAATTCTATAAGAGTGGTAGAGGTTTGATGATGCATCAAAGAAGGCATGCATGCGAAATACTCAAGATGTTTGAGATGCAAGATTGCAACTTAACTTCGACCCCAGCTGAGCCTAGATTACAACTGCCGAAAGATTCAGATGAAGATGATATTGACCCAACCCAATATAGAAGACTTATTGGGTCACTTCGATACCTTTGTCACACAAGGCCTGACTTAGCCTACAATGTAGGTATGGTGAGTAGATTCATGTAGAAGCCAAAGGTATCACATCTAACAGTGGCGAATAGGATACTAAGGTATCTGAAAGGAACTCTCGACTATGTCATTTTATTTCCTGCAACTGATGAAGGAAAATAATGAAAATTAGTCGGAGACACCGACTTAAGTTGGTGTAGTGATGCTGAGGATCAAAAATCCACAGTCGACTATGTGTTTATGCTAGGTGGTGCAACAATTGCTTAGAGTTCGAGAAAGAAGCCAATAGTAGCTTTATTATTGTGCGAAGCAAAATGCATAATTGCTTTCCTTTGTGCATGTCAAGCAACATGGATGGTGAATTTGGTCGAAGAGATAACAGCGAAGAGCCATGGAGCAATTACCATGAAGATTGATAGCATGTCAGCTATCAATCCGACAAAGAATTAGATAGCACATGATCGAAGTAAGCACATCGAGATGAGGTTCCATTATCTTTGAAAGCAGGTAGCATATTGGAAGATGAATGTGGAACACTATAGAACTGAGAATCAGATTGCAAACATCATGACGAATGGAGTGTATGTCGAAGTGTTCAGAAGACTAAGAGCTATGATGAATGTAGATAGCTTAGGCACAATAAATTAGGTGGTGTGTTGAATTGTAATTCCTTGTGTCGAAGCAGGTTGCTCGACAGAAGCAAGGAAGTGTCGAATCACCTAGTGTCTTGAGTTGTATTAGAGTGTCGAAGTATCGAAGTATGTTGCTTCACACAGGATTTTGACTTTGGCCTATTTTTAGTAGTGTTAATTATTTTGGGCTTTGATAGTTTTGGGCTTTGACTTAGGGAGTACGTTAACCTAAATCTATAAATAGAGGGAGTAACCCTTATTCTTGTAATAGAGAAGTCACAACGTTGTATTCACTTAATTTTGTAGTTGCAAAATGAATAAAGAAGTTTTCCACAGATTGTGGGCAGAGAGAAACTATGCAGAGAATATTCTTCTTCTTCTCCATCGTTCTTCCTTTTCTTTCTCAATTGTTCTTTTCTTTCATTGTAATTATGTGGGTGATAACAATCTTGTTCATCAAGATTGATAGAAATTCTCCATAGATTGTGGTGGATTTCCAACACAGTCGAGGTAAAATGCATTTCGTGTTTGACGTTAAAAACACTTTTTGTAGTAGTGACTACTCTCAAATTGTGAGAGGAACTAGTATAATTCCTCTATGTTCTTTATTTTTTGCACTTTACAGTTTTCAGAAACACAATCAAACTAGAAAGTTAAAGTAACATTTCGCTAAAACTGAAAATCGATCAAAATACCTAATTCGCCCCCTCTTAGATGCACTCTACAGAGAACCTAGACACTCATCCTCAAGAAATTCATGATCAATTCAATATTAAAAATCAATTAAACCTTAAAAACGATTATGGATGAATTCATAATGATACATTTCCTTCTCCCATATTTCAATGCTCCAGAATATCCATCGCTGCTCATAAAAGTTACACCCATATCAGAACCACAATTATGGAAATAAATTGGAATATCGAAACCCATGCTTGCCTTGCTTCTTATTAATTAGGATTTGTAATGAATTTTTAGGGTTGATAGAAAATTTCAAAATAGCCCAATTTTACAATTCAGTATTATATTAGGGTCAAAATTATATTCGCGCTCTATTTGGTCTTTATACAATTCTAATTAGACTTTGAGTTCTCTAAGAAAAGTATAGCCATGGATGTTATATTTTATTTATCGTTCGTTTCACTTCAATCTGACTTACAAAACTCGAGATATGACTAAAATAATGCATAAAATAAAAAAGTAAAATCACACAACAGACGACATGGTATTCCAAACGCACCATATTTGCTGGCATTGACTCCATTATTTGCTTGTAACACGCCACATTTGCTTATGTTAACTCCATTATTTTCCTGTAATGCGCCGCATTTGATGATGTTGACTCCATTATTAACACGCCATTTCGTGTATTTGATGCGCCGTGTTTTTTCTAGTAGCTTCCGAGTTTGATTTCTTCCTAAAAATGTGTCACACCATGTATCATGTGCGCCACGATTGGTAACTCTTTTGTAATTTTTGATATTTTCTCTCCACTTATTGTCACTATAATTTACACTATAAAAATATTTTCTCTCCTTTATGTAATTTTCCGTGTCAGACTCATTCCACTTTTGTTACTATAATTTCCACTATAAAAATATTGTAAAATTTATCTGATTAGGGCGACATTAAATTGAAACGATCTTTTCGACAATACTTTAAATCTTGTCATACTTTTGTTATATTTCACGTAATATTTGCCAAAAAATATAATTAAAATATTAATAAAATGATAGAAAATCATAGTATGCCACAGAGTAATTAACACCCCTTTAAAAACTTACACTCATTCGTTATTTAGGAAACAACTCAGAGTTTCCTTTCATTATTATGGTCATAATAGGAGGCCAAATATTCTAGTCTCTAGATATAGTTCATCTTCAATTTTGGTGGTGTATCATATTTTGTTATTTTTTTTGACGATTAATTTCGAAAAGTGTAGACTTTTATTTTAAAATCTAAAGATCGGGTATTTGGTATTTAAAGAGTATTGCAAAGAACGTGGAATCATGCTTAAGAAGACTGTTTCAAAGATGCCTCAATATAATAGAGTTGCAGTGAGAATGAATCATACAATTATTGATAGAATCAAATGTATGTTCCAACTATTAAAAAACAAATTATAATTGAAATAAAATATATTTTTATACTCCAACTGTTAGAATTTATTGATATTATGAAATCATTACACTAACAGTGCATATGAGTCAAAATGAAGAGAGTTCATTTCGGATATAGTAGAGACCAGATGGACTACCATTGGGAAGCAATGCTAACCGAACAGGATGAGCAGCACCTTCTTTTGTAGTGTAGAAACCAGTATTAGCAGTTATATCTGTCCTCACATAACCAGGACAAACACAATTGATGCAGAAACTTGGATACTTCTTTGCAATAATTCTTGTATAAGCATTCATGGAAGCTTTAGCAACAGTATAGGCAGCCAAATACCTAGGCCAACCTTTTCTTTCTATAGACCCTTGTTCAAAATCTTTGAGAAACTCCTTTAACACTCCATCTATTCTCTCTTCCGTAAGGTTTTCAACATCACTGAACACTCCTTTTGCCCATTCATTTGATACACACTGATTTGAAATCAATAAAATCAATATAAGTGATCAAGCAAGTTTGCTAGTTAAACAAGATTGATGTGAAAATTAGCAGACCTCTATCTTGCCCAATGCTGATGAAACATTGACTACTCTTGGTGAATCTGATAACTGCAGGAGAGGAAGAAGATATTCAAATGTTGTTTTAGCACCATGGTAATTTATTTGCAAACATTCTTTAGATGACTCATATGTTTGTGTCATTGAGCTTCTCAATTCATCATCAGATAGTGCCTGCTGCAAAGTTACAACAGTTCAATATTCAAAATCATTATACAAGTTCTTCAAACAAAACAATTCAATTCACATAAAGATGTTGATATATATATATATATATACTAACCCCGTTTGTAATGAGTGCTGAATTGAATAAATTACTATCTTTAATTTCAACTCCACCAATCCCAGCATTGTTAACCTACAAAAACAATTGTCTCCGTCTGTTAAGGAAATAATAACATCTAGAAATGTAACATTTATATAAGGAGGAAAGATTAATTTAACGTTACCAGAATATCAAGTTTGCCGAATTGGGATTTGACAAAATCTGCAAGAGTAGCTACACTTGCAGCATCAGCGACATCTAATTGATGAAAAACAACAGAATGAGATAAACCAGAAGCTTTGAGTGTTTCCAAAGCTTGAAGACCTCTTTGTTCATCTCTTGCTGTAAGCACCACTTTGATTCCAGCTGAAGCTAACTGCTTCACTATCTCAAATCCAATTCCTTTGTTTGATCCAGTCACTACTGCATACCTGAGGAAGAGAAACACAAGGGTTAGAAAAATCTACTAAATTCCAAAACATGTTTGGATATGTTAGAGAGGAGAGAAAGAAAGTTTGATACTATTTACCTTTCTGTTGGTTCTCCCATCTTTGGTTGGAACTTACCAAAAATTGCACTTGGAAGCTTTGAAGGTGCTACTCTTAAACAAGAGAAAGAGAAAGAGATATTTTCTTCTATTGTGAATGGTCACCATGACTTTATCTTATATAAAATGTTGAAAAAAGTGGTGGTTTCGATACAACAACACAGCAGCCAGCAGGTCATTTTTCTTTGATTCACATCTAAGTCGGTTGAAAAATCCATAAAAGATCAAACACATTAAGAAATGTGAAAAAAAGAATAATAAATAATTAAAATTATATTGTCTCAAACAATTATATCTATTAATTTGTGCAAACAAAGCTAAAATATCAATCAATAGCAAGAAGATAAATAACAAAATACGCAGTGAGCTTTAGGATTATTTAACCAGTTACCCTGTATTATATGTGATACCTCATAATATACGTGCTTTAGTGTTATAATTTGTCTAAAGTTATTGGTTTCTTTATAAAATGAGAGTATGTATCAGAAATTTCAAAATTATACAAAAACAAATTTGTGAAAAAATATATATACCGGTAATTTCAAAGAATAAGAACAATATTTGGTTTCTACGAAGAAATTCCATTTTTTTGAAATTTTCAAAATAGATCGGTATTGCTACTTCGAAAACTTTGAAATATTTGGTACGAGAATTTTGATAAGTTTAAGGTATTGAATTTATTTATTTATTTATTAATTTTTTGAAATAAATAACCCGATAAAATAACTACATGATAAAAATATATACAAAAAATGGAAAATGTGCTACATATAGAAAATAACTTTCTAATTTCGTCTTTCCAGTGTCTAATGCGTCCCGCATATGCTGCTTCCCATGCTTTTGCATCTTTAATACAATTTTGTCGCCAATGGTTAGTAACAGAAGGCAATAAACAATCAGATTTCAACTTTACTTGAACCCAATGATTGTTGTTGACAAAACCAACATCAATGATTTTATGTAGGTGGAGCTATGACAAGGGGGAAATGTGATGTTAAGTTTCTTGGACAAAGAGACAAATATGATAATGTATCTACAAACAATAAGGTAACCTATATCAGAATTCGTCATCCATTTATCCATGCCCTACACACCCAAAGTATCTACTCGCAAAACATTTCTAACTATAGAGGTCATGTCATAGAACAATTTGAAATACAGTTGAGGGTGTTGATGAACTTTAGTATCTAACTTCCTCCGAACCAAAAACCATGACTCTTCGCCCCATCCATATAGAGTTGCAATAACATGTAAACCATAATTTCCATCATTATCAATGTCAACAATGTCATCAAGTATGCATGTAACAAATTAGAAAATTGATACAAGTAAACATGTCTCGAAGATTCAGTGGACAGTTGACTTCCAGACGACATACTTTATGGTTGACTTCTAGTTGGTTTTGTGCATGATCTATTCGTCGTTTGACTCCCCTGCAAGCCCTCATCATACTCCCACTGTGAAGGATCACGATGGACATCACTCTATTGACCCTTTCTGCTCATCCTAACTCCCTTTTTTGGCTTGTACTTCACAGGCGGTGGACACATATAAGTTGTGGACCACCAACAGGGCTTCTCACTTCACGTGAGTTTGTCCCTCAAACAACTTCAAAAAACACCGTATAGGGCCACTCGCCGCAGTGAGCTAGCTCTCATCCCCAAACTTGTAATATACCTACTAGGGCCTCTGAGTCTCCATCCCCTCGCAGGGAGAACACACACACCTTGTACATTTTGGACACTAAACTAGTGAATATATATATATATATATATATATATATATATATATATATATATATATATATATATATATATATATATATATATATATATATATTAGTTTCAACCATATTTATCATGAGTTCCACTTGCCAAGGGATCTCTCAACATTAATACGTTGTAATCTACTCCTGGGGTGGTCAGACAAAGGAATAAACATATGGCATAAATTCACATGAATAAAAATATATAAAGACAACTTATTCATAACCTTCAAAATATTAATAATTCATTAAACTTCACATTACCCAGCAAAAAAGTTTAGCTCATAATGAGTAAAACAAGAATGGCACAAAAAGATCTTAAGCTACACATTTCCAAGCAAGAATATAGAAATGAAAATCATAAGGGTGACGCTTTGATCATTTGTAATTTGTTAATCAGCAAATGACGTCTTACATCATGTCTCCCATCGTTGTTTCCTTCAGTCTGACGAGACCTAAGTCGAGTCGAAACTCTTCATATTCCTAATTTTTTTATGGAGAATTATTTCCAAGTTTCAGAACATATTTCTTCTCTGCATTGCAACTTTATTTATTGACTTTTCTCAGTTGCATAATGTCTCTCTATTTGATATTGAGCATTGTAAGACCCCAATTTTGACCCTAAGATCCCTCATGCAATCTCAGCATATGCATTAGCATTGGGATCATACATTGGCATCCTCCTTACCCCTCTCTCATTGGGTTTATTTTGGGAGAGATCACCAAGCATCATGTGATTGTATCATACTTGTATATTATCATTTTACTAACCCAAAATACCAAAAAAATGTCTTTTCATTTGCCTAACTTTTTGTAGGTAGGGCATGATCCTCATTGATCTATCAAGTCCATATCAAGGGTTTGGGACCCTCATGACTAAAATCACAACCATGGATTGACCCACAAATGTTTCAAAGCATCATATATGAGTCCCAATGATCTCTACATGTTATATTGATCATGTTTTGTTTAAGAGTTTGGAGGTGTTTTGCCTTGGAAACCCTAGTTTGATTGGGTATCTTGAGTAACTTCTCCAACAAGCTATCTCACTAATTGATCAAATTTCTCAAGGGATACTTCAAAATTCATTGTCTTATGCATATAAAATCTACCATGAGCTTAGAAATCCAAGAGAATTGAAGGTTATCAAGTTGGTTAGTGGTGGTTGGCCAGATGAATTCATCTAATCAAAACTGGGTCTCCCTAGACCATATCTCCTACAATTTTCATCATATGAAAATGATTCCAAGAGCAATGTTACTCTAAATGATATTCCAAACAACTTTCATGTTGTTACCTAGAGCTAGTTTTTCTTGAAAAATCATTTTCTATGTTGAAACATTATAGGTCATTTTGTCTAAACCCTAATTTGAAAGTCAACTTCTCAAGGCCATAACTTGCTCAATTTTTATGAGATGAAAGATTTAAAAGTTGAAAATTAAAATTCAAGATGTATAATTAAACTTTGATGTTTGGAGTAAGAGCTAATTCAACTTTTACGAGCATGTGATATGAGGATACATTATAGGTCATTTTTGACCTATACCATTGAACAAGTGATTTTCCTCAACTTCAAAAATGCATAACTCTATAATTATAAATCCAAATGACATGAAATTGGTTACAATTTCGAAGGTCTTTGAAATAGCTATAACTTTGATGAAGACACTTTTCTCATTTGAAGCTCACATAAAAAGTTAAGCAAAATGGAATATTGAGATATCTGGCTCGACACTTTGAAAAAATTTCAACATGTTAAAATTTCCAAACATCCACCTCAAAATTCACCATGATCCAAGTTCCAAATGAAAAAGTGTCGAACATCATAGTTGTTCCCCTTGATCTGAGCTTTCCAAAGAACCCAAGTTCATGCAGTTTGGATAAAGTTTGCTAGGGTTGTGCATGGATTTAACAGGTCTGCATGATTGGAAGAAATCAAATGCCAAAAATACCATTTCACATTGCCTTGACATCCAAGCCTCATTTGAACTTCAGAACAGTTGTACATGGATCAAATTGGATTGCTTCATGGGCCTGTACACGCCCATGCAAGCTTGTGCCTGAAATGTCCAAATTTAGCAATTTTTCAAGTGTGCAAATATCATTCCCAATTGCTATAAATACAGGCCCTTTGAGCTCAATTCAAAGACACCTTACGCGCCAACTTTGCCCCCAATTGAAACCCTCACCATTCAAAGGAAAACCTGAGAATTTTCAACTTGAAAATTGAGTTTGAATCTCACTGTTTGGAGATTCAAAAACTCCAGGATCCAAAGCTTTGTACCATTTCCAAACCTCTCCTGCAAGCTTCTCAAGTGTGATCAAATCAAGGTCGAAGCAAGCAAAATCCATTTCTGCACAGCATTGAAGGTAAATTTCAGAAAACTTCATCTCTTCGATTCTCACTCAATTCTCATTAATTCTCTTGGATCTTTGGTTGTCTGAAGTTCTATCAATGTAGGAAAGAAGATTGAGTTGTTTTGAGGTCAAATCAAAGCAACTCAATTGACACACCTCAAAATTCAACTCATCATATCTTTTTATATATTTGAAGTTAGTTGAAATTGAGGTCAGATTCGTGCTCTACGCCATTTTTTCTTTCATATCATGTCCTCCTTTTTTATTTTGGTGATGGTTGAGGGTAGACCAGTCCGGTGAGGTCCACCGGAGAAGAAGATCGGAGCTTTGGCTCCGGCGATGTGTTGACACGTCTCCAGACCACAGGATCCATTTGAAATATTTTAATCTTAGGCGTTGGTTTTGATTACCACGCGTGTGGCGCGCTGACTAAGTTCCACCATGGAACGCGCGTTTCCATCCACTTGATCTGCCACCTCAATTAATGAGGGAGATCAAGTGGCTCACGTTTTTTTGATTTTTTGATTTTTGTTTTAATCCATTTGATTTTCATTAATTCATATTAATTTTAATATTGATCCAAAAAATATGAGAGTTTCACCAAAAAATTTTAAATAAATTCCTCTTTCATATTTTGAATTAAAATTATTTTTTGGATCATTATTAATATTTTTCATGATTTAATTGATTTTTTGAATATTTTTAATTGTTTAAAAATACTTTTAAGTCTTTAAAAATTCTGAGTTTTTTTCTCCAAGGTCCTTTGACCTTGTTTGATCTATGACAAATCTCATGGCCATTTCTTTGGTGTTTTGATGAGGTTTTAGGAATTTGACAAACCATATTTAATTTAATGCATTATTTTTAGTATTTTTAAATTGAATAAATGCCAAATAATTGCGTTGACCTCTTGTGATGGTTTGTGTAAGTTTGACTTATGTTGTTGGGCCTTGGTCAAGGTTGATTTGACTTTGCTAGGTTAATATCATTGGATTTAGGGGATTGATGGAATGTACATTCCATCTCTCAAAATGAATGAATGATATTAATTTGGTAAAAGTCATCCTTTGACCAATTTGAGTTATGACCCATTCCCCTCCTTCTTCATCTAATTCCCCTTCTTTATGCATCCATTTAATTTGGCCTATGATATCTCAAAGTCCTAAAGCTAGTTGATTGAAAAATCAACATGAGTATGGATGACCTCTTTTGCATATTCTTTTTGTGTATGGTATGTTTCATGAGCATAGTCCATTATACTATGTCTCTAACATGCATTAACATCAAAATTCTATTGCCCGACCTCAAATAGTTGTGACTTCTACATAAGTCCAATTACAATTGCTTAACATAGCGCTAAATTTTTGACACAAAAAGGCATAGCATTCTAGTTAGTGAGATTGTAAGTCTCCCATCTTTCATGGTATTGTGTGGAAACTTGGCCTTTTTTCCTTTCTTTGGAAGATGTCTTGGTTCAAGGGTCTAAGCTTGTGATAAGTGGGTTGAGTATTCTCCAAAGAATGACTTAAAATGAAAAGCAAAAACAATACTAATTTCTAACTTATTAACAACTAACATTTAATTTCAAGTCCTTTATTTTAATGCACTTTAATTTTTAAGTTCTATTCATTTGCCATTATTCATACCATTCTAATTGTTTATATTAATGCCTTTTCACTTTGTCCATTTGGACCATATTATGTGATATATCTTGTTTGTGTATATTTTGTTTGTTTGTATGGTCTTTGACCATTAATGTACATAATAAGAAACAAAAAACCCTAAAAAACTATTGTGTGGACTGTTGGCTTGATCTTGGACAATTGGACTTAGAAGGCAACATCCCTATGCAAAAAGGACTTGGCCAATGCCAACTTTTATGAAACCAAGTGCTTGCAATTTGAAACTTCATCTGATACATCTTTGAAGACCCCTTTGAGTTCATCTGCAACATGATCATTGTGAAGCTGTTATTTTGAACTTGTGACTTGTGGAATCCATCTGCTACATAGGCTAATTTGAAGAAGATCATGGAGTGGCTAAGCTTGGATGTGACTATCTTTAAGTCAATGTTGTATGCATTGTGTGTTGCTTGATTCTAATATCCAAGGGAATTTGGATTTCTATATGACATTCTTGTCTATTGGATTGCTACCCATTGGTCAAATCTTTTCAACTCTTAACTTTTAATTTTGTGCATAGGATTAGTCTCTTCATCTCCTTTCCACTTCTTTAATTTCAAAATCTCTCTTTCCTTTTAAAAATTCTTCTTTGCTTGAACTAGTTTTATTCTAAACTTTGACCACTTTACAAACTAGAAACTTTGGCCTTATGCCATTGCATTTTCAAACTTCCTTTCTTAATCAAAGTTGTAAATAGACTTAATTATACTTGACCTAAACTTTCAAAAAGCCAAAAAGAACTAACTCATTAAAACCATTTTTTGGCCTTTGTGTATTTCAAACTTAATTTTTGTTGAAAGCAATGCATCCACTTTGAAATTTATACCACGAACTACGAGGTTTTAATCCCTCATTTTTATGTTGGTACGTAGGCACAAGTTCGAAGGTCTTGTCAAACACGAAAAAATAATTAATGAATTCTTTTCTCATCCCCCATTCTATTTGTTTGTAAATATCACTTTGTACAAAATATATATGCACACAAGAAAGGGCTCCCTAGGAGTACCTAGGACACTTTGGGTGCTAACACCTTTCCTCTATGTAACGAACCCCCTTACCTGTAATCTCTGGAATTTTATTAGTTTTGATTTGAAAACTTCTTACTTTTGGGTTTTGTTCGTACTTTTCCATTTTCCCTTGGAAACAATAAAAGCGCGGTGGCGACTCTTGTTATTTAATGTCTAGCTTATCCATAGCTTGATGATCATGAATTTAGCGCTACAGAAATTAAGTGGCGACTCTGTTGGGGAGTAGTCTCCAGTGGGTTTAGCCTACTTTTTTGGGTGTATATAATTGTATATATGTGATATATGAATATTTGTTTGTATGATATAATCTGCTTGTTGTGCTTGGGGATCTTTGAGTGGTGAGATAAGTTCTAACCCGAACTTGAGTGCAATAAAGATAGGAGAATGGTATAGTCATGTTCGACTTGTGTGGAGTAGTCCTTAACAAGTTGGCTTGAGATCCATCTGCTCAGTGGAGACCCTTTTAGATTTGGAGATGTCACACAAGTATTTATGGTTAGGCATTACTATCTCTAATTTGGGTCCGAGAAGCTGAAGACCGTAGAACATTTACCCCTCTTGTCCTATTTAGGTCGTAGTGCGGAGACTATTCAAGTGTAGACTTGATAACAGTTGTTACGCGATACTACACTCAAACGAGTTTCTCTTGAGAATATTATGGGTCGATGAGTCAGTCATCTTAACCTGTAATATCCGATAGATGGAATTAAGACTCTGGGAACTTTTTAGAACATGATCTACAGGTTTCTATCCTTAGTTCACTCCTTTGGGATGGTTCTTACCCAGACTCAATGCTTGTGACTTACAACAAACCCTTGATTCTTGGTTGATCCAATCAAGTCTTGTCAATATCAATGGAACTTGGGTGTTAATAAGGTGAAAACCATAATCCACCAAAATGGATGATTGATCTTGACAATAACTTGATTCATCCCTTGACCTTTGATTGTTTGCCTTGTGTGTGATCCCTTATTTGTGATTGTTGCATCCATGCATTCATGCGCATCATAACCTTCATCACACGAAAATTTCAAGGAACTGAGGTATTATTTACAAATATTTTCAGACCATGGATTGTGGACGAAGGAACACTAAGAAGTACCGTTTCAAATGTCCCGACTTGAAAAAGTTAAGGAAGCTATCATCTTTTGTATTAAATCCCTTGGACTTCAAACAACGTCATGGGAAGTTATTTTCTATCTTGTCTGCTGATGTGGTTGAAGGACTCTTGAGTGTATTAGTGCAGTTCTATGATCCTCTCTACCGTTGCTTCACTTTCCCAGATTATCAGCTTGTGCCTACGTTGGAGGAGTATGCCCATCTCTTGGGGATACCTGTTTCTAGTAGGGTGCCTTTTAGTGGATTGGAGGAGATTCCCATATCTCATCTTATTGCTGAAGCTCTTCACTTGAAGAAGTATGAGATAGATGCTCATTGGGCGAAGAAAGGAGGATTATTTGGGTTGCCATCTTATTTCCTCATCAAGGAAGCTACTGCCTTTGTTCAAGCCGGTAGTATAGACGCTTTTGAAGCTATCTTTGTGTTGCTCATCTATGGATTAGCTTTGTTCCCTAACATTGACGGTTTTGTTGATGTTAACGCCATTAGAATCTTCTTGATTAGGAATCATGTGCCTACTTTGTTGGGTGATATGTACTTCTCTTTGCATATAAGGAATTCTAAGGGTGGTGGAACTATTGTATGTTGCATTCCTCTTTTGTACAAGTGGTTTATTTCACACTTGCCTCAGACACCTGCTTTTGTGGAGAACAAACAATGTTTACGGTGGTCTCAGAGACTTATGTCTCTCACTAATGATGATACAGTTTGGTATGATCCGTCTTTGATCAGTTTGGAGATTATTGATTGTTGTGGTGAATTCTCTAATGTGCCTTTCATTGGTACACAAGGAGGAATTAACTACAACCCTCCTTTGGCTCGTCGTCAACTTGGGTTCCCCTTGAAGGACAAACCTAATAACACTTTGTTAGAAGGTCTTTTCTATCAAGAGGGTAAAGATCCTCAACATTTGAAGCAGAAGATTGTGCATGATTGGTATAATGTGCATAGGAAAGGAAGATCCGAGCTTGGTGTAACACCCCGATAAAAATAAGATAATTATTTAATCTAAGTTAATATTATATTTATTAATTTAATTAAATAATTTAAATTTTTGGATTATTATTATTATTATTGGGATAGTAATTACTGGAAAATATATAAGTTGGAATTTAGAAAAATCCCATTTTTTGGTAAAAAGGTTATTTTCACGTGAAAAGGAAAAGGAGACAGAAAAGGGAAAAAGGGCAAAGAGCCAGAGAACGAAGGTTGAAGGAAGGAAAAGCTTGGAGCTCAGAGATTGCCGGATTAACTCAGGTAAGGGGGGTTTATCATCGTTTAATGGGTATTATGGGATAATATGTCATGGGTAGTGATAAACCATTGATTTTGCCTCTGATTGAATGATGTATGATGAATTTGTGAACTTTTGGGATGAACGAAAATTGGATTAAAATTGAAGAAATTCGTAGGAATTAGAGGTAGAAAGGTTAGCAATTTGTGAAATCGAAAGAGTATGATTCGTGTTAGATGAGATGAATGAATTGTGTGTAAAATTTGGACTGTGGAAGGTTGAATTGGATAGATCTCGTAGCAGCAAAAGCCATTGCAGATCTGGAAATTCTGGTTTCTGGTCATACGCGTATGGCACTAGGCAATACGCGTATGATATGGCTGGTACGCGTATGGATGAGGCCTTACGCGTATGGGTGAGGAAGATGATGTTTTGAACGTGAAATTGTCTCTGTTGGTACGCGTATGAGAATGTGGTACGCGTAGCATACGCGTATGGGCATGGGCAATACGCGTATGGACTTGGTCAGGAATGGGCAATACGCGTATGGGCATAGGCAATACGCGTATGGGCAGACTTGTGGTTCTTCTGAACTATGGTTGTGCAGTTTTTGGTTGTTTAGGCTGAGTGATGTAACTTAGCTGATGTATGACGTAGTAGGGATCATTTTCCCGTTGTTTTGAGTAGTATAGGTATTAGTAGAGTGTGCTAATACTGTGTTTGATTATGCGGCATGATATGATATGCTTTTGTGATAAAATGTGTTGATGATGTGTGATGGTATGCATGATGCTGTGAATGTATCAGTTATGTATGCATTTGTGAATAGACTATTTTATGGCTTAGAGTGTGAGCATATGTCTATTCTTGAGTTGTTGTTGTTGTTGCATTGCTAGGTGATTAGCATGCATATTGTGGCCTTTATGGTGGTAGCTAATTCCCATGGTGAGGAATTAGTGAGTAAATCATTTTGATTGTTGTTGATGTTTGCATGCTAGGTGATTAGCGTGCATAGCATGGCCCATTTGGGGTGGTAGCTAATTCCCATGGTGAGGAATTAGTGAGTGAGTCACTATGTCTCAAATGAGTGGGACTAGTGAGCTTGGTAGCCGTGCCTGGATTTGGACGGTGAGGTTGAACTATATGTTCATAAATAGTCGGTACCGCATGCATGGAGTCTCATTGCATAATATATGTATGGCGTATGATATGAATGGATGTATTCCAATATTATACGTGTGTGGTGTTGGTGTTGAGTATTATGTTGAGTTGATGTGCTGTTACTGAATATATGTTTGGGTTAGGGTAATGAAAGGTGTTAAAATTACTTAGCATTACATAATGTTTTATAATGCTTATTATATTGATTGAGGAACTCACCCTTACAACTATTTTTCAGGTAACGAGCAATGAGTTGAGTAGAAGTTAATGCTTGGAGTCTAGTGTAGTCTCCTTAGGGGGTCGTGCTCTGATAGATGTAACATCGGGATGGGTTGTTTTAACTTGTTTTAAATGTTTTATTGTTGGTTGAGAACCATTTTACATGTAATGTGTTACATGTTTTGATTGATTTGATTTATATCCGCTGCGATTTATGCGAATGTTTAATTGACTAAATAAAGAGCATGACTGTTATTTTGGAACATGGTGTGAAGTGTTTATGTGACACCCTTAACTGCATAATTACTCTGATGTTGTATTTTGATATTTAATTTAAATTATTGGGGTATTTTAGAAGGGTGTTACATTAGTGGTATCAGAGCATAGTCGGTCGAGTCGAGTCGTAATTATTCTGTTCCCCTGTACGGGATAGGTGTTGTGTAACCCTATCAGTACTTATTGTTTAGTTTGTTGGGTTTTCAGAATAGAGATGGCTGGAAGAGGTAGAGACGATGCTGCGATTGCTGAGGCTCTGGGTATGCTAGCTGGAGTACTTGGAGGAAATCCGAATGTTGTGGGAATGGGAGCTGCTCGTCAGCTGAGTGAGTTCCAGAAGAACAATCCTCCAATGTTCAAGGGAGCATACGATCCAGATGGCGCTCAGAAGTGGTTGAAGGAGATAGAGAGAATCTTCCGAGTGACTGAGTGTGCCGATAACCAGAAGGTCAGGTTCGGTACGCATATGCTGTCAGAGGAAGCAGATGATTGGTGGGTTGCTACCCGCACTGAGTTGGAATCTGCTGGGAATGCTGAGATTACTTGGGCAGTGTTCAGAGAGAGATTTCTGAGGAAGTATTTTCCAGAGGATGTTAGAGGAAAGAAAGAGATAGAGTTCTTGGAATTGAAACAGGGTAACCGGTCTGTTACTGAGTATGCTGCTAAGTTCACAGAGTTGTCGAAATATTACACTCCCTATAACGAGGCTACTGGGGAATTTTCAAAGTGTGTGAAGTTTGAGAACGGGTTACGTCCCGAAATCAAGCAGGCTATTGGGTATCAGCGGATCAGAGTGTTTTCTGATTTGGTTGACTGTTGCAGGATTTTTGAACAGGATTCCAAAGCCAGAGCAGAGAGCTATCAGCAAAGGGTTGATAGGAAAGGCAAGAATCAGAATGATCGTGGAAAACCGTATGCAGCTGGCAAAGGTTTTCAGAGACAGAGTGGGATGAAGAGGCCTAGTGGGGGAGACTCTAGTGCCCCTGCTAAGTGTTACAGATGTGGTCAGGCTGGACATCGTATCCATGAGTGTACCAGTAATGAGAAGAAGTGTTTCAAGTGTGGAAAAGGTGGTCACTTGGCTGCAGACTGCCGGTTGAAGACTGTGACTTGTTTCAACTGTGGAGAGTTGGGTCATATTAGTCCACAGTGTCCTAAGCCGAAGAAGGAGAATCAGTCGGGAGGCAAGGTCTTTGCTTTATCGGGTTCTGAGACTTTTGCAGACGATCGTTTAATCCGAGGTACGTGTTATATTAATGGCTTTCCTCTTGTAGCTATTATTGACACAGGTGCTACTCATTCCTTTATATCCTTGGATTGTGCTGTGAAACTTAAGTTAGAGATATCTGAGATGCATGGAAGTATGGTGATTGATACTCCTGCAAAGGGTTCAGTGACTACTACTTCAGTTTGTTTGAGTTGTCCTTTGAGTATTTTTGGTAGAGACTTTGGAATGGACCTCGTGTGTCTTCCACTAGTACAGATTGATGTTATCTTGGGTATGAACTGGTTGGTGTTTAACCGAGTTTCTATCAACTGTTTTGATAAGACTGTGATCTTTCCTGAGATTGAGGAAGGAAAGAGTTTGTTTCTATCTGCAAGGCAGGTGAATGAGGAAGTAGCAGATGGGGCAGAGTTGTTTATGCTGTTAGCGACCTTGGAAGCTAAAGATAAACTGGTGATTGGTAATCTAGCCGTGGTGTGTGATTTTCCTGATGTGTTTCCGAAAGAAGTGAATGAATTGCCGCCAGAGCGTGAAGTTGAGTTCTCGATTGATTTGGTACCTGGTACTAGGCCGGTGTCGATGGCTCCGTACTGTATGTTTGCTGTTGAGTTAACTGAATTGAAGAGTCAGTTGGAAGATCTGTTGGATAAGAAATTTATTCGTCCGAGTGTGTCACCGTGGGGTGCACCAGTGTTATTAGTTAAGAAGAAAGAAGGTACTATGAGGTTGTGTGTGGACTATAGGCAACTGAATAAAGTGACGATCAAGAATCGGTATCCTTTGCCGAGGATTGATGATTTGATGGATCAGTTGGTTGGTGCGAGTGTGTTCAGCAAGATAGATTTGAGGTCGGGATATCATCAGATACGTGTGAGAACTGAGGATATTCAGAAGACTGCTTTCAGAACAAGATATGGACATTATGAGTATTCTGTAATGCCTTTTGGTGTGACTAATGCGCCTGGAGTGTTTATGGAGTATATGAATAGGATTTTCCATTCGTACCTAGATCAGTTTGTTGTGGTGTTTATTGACGATATTTTGGTGTATTCGAAATCTGAAGAAGAGCATGCTGAACATTTGAGAGTGGTTTTAGGAGTTCTACGAGAAAAGAAGTTATTTGCTAAACTCTCTAAGTGTGAATTTTGGTTAGAAGAGGTTAGTTTTCTTGGTCATGTGATTTCAAGAGGTGGTGTTGCTGTTGATCCTTCTAAGATAGAAGCGGTGTCTAAGTGGGAAGCTCCGAAGTCAGTTTCTGAGATAAGGAGTTTTCTTGGACTTGCAGGTTATTATAGGAAGTTCATTGAGGGATTTTCTAAGTTGGCGTTACCGTTGACGATGTTGACTAGAAAGGGGCAAGCTTTTGTTTGGGACTCAAAATGTGAAGAAGGTTTCCAAGAGTTAAAGAGAAGGTTAACTACTGCTCCTATTTTGATATTACCGAGTCCATCGGAACCATTTGAGGTTTTCTGTGATGCTTCATTGTTGGGTTTGGGTGGTGTTTTGATGCAGAATAAGCAAGTTATAGCTTATGCTTCGAGACAATTGAGGGTTCATGAGAGGAACTATCCGACACACGATTTAGAGTTGGCAGCCGTGGTTTTTGTTCTGAAGTTGTGGAGGCATTACTTGTACGGGTCAAGATTTGAGGTTTTCAGTGACCATAAAAGTTTAAAGTATTTGTTTGATCAGAAAGAGCTGAATATGAGACAGAGGAGATGGTTAGAGTTTCTGAAGGATTATGACTTTGGTTTGAATTACCATCCGGGTAAAGCAAACGTAGTGGCTGATGCATTGAGTCGGAAATCATTGCATATGTCTATGTTAATGGTTAAGGAATTGGATTTAATTGAGCAGTTTAGAGACTTGAGTTTGGTGTGTGAGAGTACTCACAATAGTGTTAAATTGGGAATGTTGAAGTTAACGAGTAATATTTTGGATGAGATTAGAGAGGGTCAGAAATCCGATATGCTTTTGGTTGATAAGTTGACTTTAGTGAATCAAGGTCAAGGTGGTGAATTCAGAGTTGATGAGAGTGGTGTTTTGAAATTTGGTAATCGGGTATGTATTCCGGATGTTACCGAACTTAAGAAGAGTATCCTGGAGGAAGGACATCGTAGTGGCTTGAGTATTCATCCTGGAGCTACGAAGATGTATCATGATTTGAAAAAGTTATTTTGGTGGCCGGGAATGAAAAGAGAAATTGCGAGTTTTGTTTATTCTTGTTTGACTTGTCAGAAGTCAAAGATTGAGCATCAGAAGCCGTCTGGGCTAATGCAACCGTTGGCTATTCCAGAGTGGAAGTGGGATAGTATCAGTATGGATTTTGTGTCTGGTTTGCCGAGGACAAATAAGAATTTTGAAGCTATTTGGGTGATTGTTGATAGATTGACGAAATCGGCTCATTTCATTCCGATCAGAATGGATTATCCGTTAGAGAGATTAGCCGAGTTGTATATTGAGAAGATTGTAAGTTTGCATGGTATTCCGTCGAGTATTGTTTCGGAAAGAGATCCTAGATTTACATCGAAGTTTTGGGAAGGTTTGCAGAGGGCTTTGGGAACTAAGCTGAAATTGAGTTCTGCATATCATCCGCAGACTGATGGTCAGACTGAGAGGACGATTCAGTCACTAGAGGATCTTTTGAGAGCTTGTGTTTTGGAAAAAAGAGGTGCTTGGGATTGTTACTTACCTTTGATTGAGTTTACCTACAACAATAGTTTTCATTCGAGCATTGGTATGGCACCGTTTGAAGCTTTGTATGGTAGGAGATGTCGGACACCTTTATGTTGGTATGAGTCCGGTGAGAGTGCCGTGGTTGGACCTGAAATTGTTCAACAAACTACGGATAGGATTAAGATGATTCAGGAGAAGATGAGAATTGCTCAGAGTCGTCAGAAGAGTTATCATGATAAGAGGAGGAAGTCACTTGAGTTTCAAGAGGGAGATCATGTGTTCCTTCGTGTTACTCCGATAACTGGGGTTGGTAGAGCTTTGAAGTCGAAGAAGTTGACACCTCGATTTATTGGTCCTTATCAGATTTTGGAGAGGATAGGGGAAGTAGCCTATCGTATCGCTTTACCGCCGTCACTTGCAAATTTACATGAGGTTTTTCATGTGTCTCAGTTGAGGAGGTACATTCCTGATCCGTCGCATGTGGTCCAAGTAGATGATGTCCAGGTGAGAGATAACCTGACTGTTGAAACATCACCTATGAGGATTGAGGATCGAGAGTTGAAGCAGTTGCGGGGTAAAGAGATTGCCTTGGTGAAGGTAGCTTGGGGAGGACCAGCAGGTGGCAATGTGACTTGGGAACTTGAGAGTCAGATGAAGGAGTCTTATCCAGAGTTATTCACTTGAGGTATGTTTTCGAGGACGAAAACTCCTTTAGTGGGGGAGAGTTGTAACACCCCGATAAAAATAAGATAATTATTTAATCTAAGTTAATATTATATTTATTAATTTAATTAAATAATTTAAATTTTTGGATTATTATTATTATTATTGGGATAGTAATTACTGGAAAATATATAAGTTGGAATTTAGAAAAATCCCATTTTTTGGTAAAAAGGTTATTTTCACGTGAAAAGGAAAAGGAGACAGAAAAGGGAAAAAGGGCAAAGAGCCAGAGAACGAAGGTTGAAGGAAGGAAAAGCTTGGAGCTCAGAGATTGCCGGATTAACTCAGGTAAGGGGGGTTTATCATCGTTTAATGGGTATTATGGGATAATATGTCATGGGTAGTGATAAACCATTGATTTTGCCTCTGATTGAATGATGTATGATGAATTTGTGAACTTTTGGGATGAACGAAAATTGGATTAAAATTGAAGAAATTCGTAGGAATTAGAGGTAGAAAGGTTAGCAATTTGTGAAATCGAAAGAGTATGATTCGTGTTAGATGAGATGAATGAATTGTGTGCAAAATTTGGACTGTGGAAGGTTGAATTGGATAGATCTCGTAGCAACAAAAGCCATTGCAGATCTGGAAATTCTGGTTTCTGGTCATACGCGTATGGCACTAGGCAATACGCGTATGATATGGCTGGTACGCGTATGGATGAGGCCTTACGCGTATGGGTGAGGAAGATGATGTTTTGAACGTGAAATTGTCTCTGTTGGTACGCGTATGAGAATGTGGTACGCATAGCATACGCGTATGGGCGTGGGCAATACGCGTATGGACTTGGTCAGTAATGGGCAATACGCGTATGGGCATAGGCAATACGCGTATGGGCAGACTTGTGGTTCTTCTGAACTATGGTTGTGCAGTTTTTGGTTGTTTAGGCTGAGTGATGTAACTTAGCTGATGTATGACGTAGTAGGGATCATTTTCCCGTTGTTTTGAGTAGTATAGGTATTAGTAGAGTGTGCTAATACTGTGTTTGATTATGCGGCATGATATGATATGCTTTTGTGATAAAATGTGTTGATGATGTGTGATGGTATGCATGATGCTGTGAATGTATCAGTTATGTATGCATTTGTGAATAGACTATTTTATGGCTTAGAGTGTGAGCATATGTCTATTCTTGAGTTGTTGTTGTTGTTGCATTGCTAGGTGATTAGCATGCATATTGTGGCCTTTATGGTGGTAGCTAATTCCCATGGTGAGGAATTAGTGAGTAAATCATTTTGATTGTTGTTGATGTTTGCATGCTAGGTGATTAGCGTGCATAGCATGGCCCATTTGGGGTGGTAGCTAATTCCCATGGTGAGGAATTAGTGAGTGAGTCACTATGTCTCAAATGAGTGGGACTAGTGAGCTTGGTAGCCGTGCCTGGATTTGGACGGTGAGGTTGAACTATATGTTCACAAATAGTCGGTACCGCATGCATGGAGTCTCATTGCATAATATATGTATGGCGTATGATATGAATGGATGTATTCCAATATTATACGTGTGTGGTGTTGGTGTTGAGTATTATGTTGAGTTGATGTGCTGTTACTGAATATATGTTTGGGTTAGGGTAATGAAAGGTGTTAAAATTACTTAGCATTACATAATGTTTTATAATGCTTATTATATTGATTGAGGAACTCACCCTTACAACTATTTTTCAGGTAACGAGCAATGAGTTGAGTAGAAGTTAATGCTTGGAGTCTAGTGTAGTCTCCTTAGGGGGTCGTGCTCTGATAGATGTAACATCGGGATGGGTTGTTTTAACTTGTTTTAAATGTTTTATTGTTGGTTGAGAACCATTTTACATGTAATGTGTTACATGTTTTGATTGATTTGATTTATATCCGCTGCGATTTATGCGAATGTTTAATTGACTAAATAAAGAGCATGACTGTTATTTTGGAACATGGTGTGAAGTGTTTATGTGACACCCTTAACTGCATAATTACTCTGATGTTGTATTTTGATATTTAATTTAAATTATTGGGGTATTTTAGAAGGGTTTTACACTTGGTCCGTGCAATTATGTAGCTTTGGAAGCTTACACTCTTTGGGTGAGAAAGAGAGCTATGGAGTTGAAGATGCCCTATCCTTGTGAGAGACCTATGTCTATGGTTGTGGTTGAGCCATTAACTCTACCTAACCAAGATGTAGAGGAGTTGGAAGACGCACTCATCAAGATGAAGCAAGAGAAGGATATGTGGGAATAGCGTTTCCATGCTCTGAGCAAGAAGCATGAAGAGTTATAATTGGAGTCTAAGGACAAGGATGCACTTATTGAGCTACCTGAAAACCGAGTGACAAAAAGATAGAGAGAGCCGGAGGTTTCATCTTCTAGTATGCCTCAGCCTTCCATTGCTTGGAAGAAGATTGTTGATCAGCTTGTCCTTGAGAAGACTCAGATGAAGGCTTCTTTCGGGACCGAGATTCAACGCATTCGAAGGAAGTACGCACCTTCAGCCAGATCTTCTGACATTGTTGTTAGGGATTGTCGCAACCCAAAAAAAGGAATGCGAAAAAAAACAACCGGCGAGAAAAGAAATGACAGAAGAGTCGCAACCGTGCGTTATTTATCCCAAAGGAGGGAAAGGAAACGCTCGAAGTAAACCTGGAAAAAGGAAAGGAAAAGACAAGGTCTCGCAACCAAATCTTAGGTTCGGGAGTCGATTATGCGAAGGGAAGGTATTAGCACCCCCTACGCATCCGTAGTACTCTACGGGATCCACTCTTGTTGTTCTTGTCTAAAGGGTGTGGGTTTATCTCATGTACTATTTACTAAAAGAGGGGTCAAAAGAAAATGACTCGCACGGATGTCGCATCCACTGCATACGTATCTCATATGAATATGAGAATCAGAGTCTTCGTAGCTCGGCTACCTATGGGTTAAAGAGGAGTGTGCTCGCTAAGACATCGCGTCTTATGCCTACGTATCTCATCTAGAATGAGAATCAGAGCAAACCGTAGTTCGGCTAACCTATTTGTTTGTTTTGTGTTTTTTAGGTGAACGACGTTACTACGCAATCTACCGGATGCTCGACCTTTAGAGACTTACTCGCCTGTAGTAGAAGGAGTTAATGTGTTCTTAGGAGAAGAAAAATCAATGAGTTTGTTTGTGTTTTAGGAATGCTCATGGAAAAATGAAGTCCTAGACGAAGGACCCGTGCTACCTTAATTGACATGCAAACGAGAGACTATACGAAGCCTAGCAATCCTATGGGGGAGACGATCACACCATACAAAACAAACATGCATAAAGTAAACATGCCAACAAGGGGGCTCAAACATACATGGGTAGGGCTTTAGTCAACCTCGACAAACAAGCCATGGAAAGATAATCAAATGGGCTCTTAACCACTGACATTGAACGTCAGGGTGAGCAGATCAAAAGGGTAATGAGGATAAGACCTCATAGCTCTTAACCCTGGACAGGGTGAGCTCATGACAAAAGTGGGGATTCAGAAAGGTGGAACCCTCTCCACTGACTGACCGGACAAAAGATCTTGGGCTTTTGTTCTGAAGCATCGACACGTAGTGCGAGCATAAAGAACGACACACTGAATAACGGGGGATTGACTACTAATCCCTTTTATCCGTCAATTGCCTCTTCATGGAGGTCTTTAGCACTGGTGCCTCTTTTCTAGAGGTCTTTGGGCACAAAAGTAAACACGCAAAGAACATCGCCTCCTATCGAGGTCTTCCAGCTAAGAAAGCGGTAAAATGCGGGAAAGATAAAGGGATCAAGAGATCTACCACACGGATAAAAATCCAAAGTAATAACAGTTAAAGAAGCAAGAAACCCGGTGATCTCTCAAGCTAGCACCATCAAAGAAAGCAAGTCAGCAAAGTAATCGGAATAAATCTCCAAATGGTATCCCACAAATAAAGTGGAATACGAAGCAAGCTATCTCTTCAAGAGTCATGTGAGCCCTCACAAAAACTCAACAAACAAGTTAGAATAACAAGATGGGGTGCAATCAAGAGTTGCACCAAACAGAAGGACCATAACCACAACAACGTCAGGTAAACAGTGCACGGATGCAATAGAAACAGAAAAACCAACAAACACAAGACGGATTAGAGAGTGAACAGAAAAAACAACTACTGTCACGATCGCTACTGCTTCGCTTAGCGAAGGCTTAACGAAGCTTCGCTGCAGATTCGCCTAGCGAATTGCTAGCGAATGCCTGCGGATTCTGGGTTCTTCCTCGATAACAGTCCGATTTCAGTAACCCCAAACCCCGTGGTACCCATTTCAGAAATTAAGTGATCAAACATTCAAGGCATTGTTCTACACATTCATGCATATCTAAACCCACATGTGAAACCTAACGATACCCACTCTTCCAAATTCACCCATGATGCCTCATACATTCAGAAATTTCAAATTGAAAGCATAAAGTAATGGAAATAGGGCAAACCTGATTGGAGAGATCGAATGAAATTGAATTGCCCAGTTGGGTTTGCAAAGTGATCTTAGGGTTTATATGAGATGGAATTGGTTCTTTGCAAATGAGTTCCCTTCAATCTCTGGAGGCTGCTCTGAATTAGCTCTTCTAGGTTTTGTTCCCCTGAATCTTTAGAATTTATACTGATTTTCGTGGCTTTGTGGGCTCAAAATGAGAGAGGTCCAAGTCCAAGATTTTTCTGTTATATTCTTAAAACGCGTGGGCTTCGCCTAGCGAAGAATTTGCTCGCCTAGCGAGCATGACAGTTCAGACTCACTAGGCGAACCACGCTGCTCGCCTAGCGAGCATGACAGCTCAGGAACAGACTTTTGCTCCTTCAAGATTAGCGTTTTGAATGATGAATAGATCCCATTTGAACATGTTGGAAGTAACTCAAGTCATTCCCTTGTGTTGATTGATCATCCAGATAGAACCCACAAAGTGTCTTGGATGATATTCAAGCTTCTTGGAGCTAATTCTGATTGACATGATGAAATGCGATATGAAATGTTAAATGACCTAAAAATGAATGCATGAACGAGGGGGGCAAATTTGAGGTGCTACAGCTGCCTCTATTCAATCAACTGGAGACCCGAAAAGAAGATAGCAGCGGCTTTCGCACTTTCGGGGTATCAAGGGATTGAATACAATAAAAGCCTGAAAATTTACACTGAAATGAAGTGAAGTAACAATGCCTGTCAGAATTGGCAAAGAGGTGGTCCTGAAATAAGAATCCGTCTGGTACGGTGAGAGTCGGTATGAATACCAAAAAAGAATGTTAACCTGGATACCAAAATAAATGGTAACACAGAAATAACCATGGCCTGAATGCTGCTCATCAGTCTGAATACTGGAAATGATTTTGATATGAGCATCGGAAGATATGAGATTATTAATATCGGTCTGAACACCGAGAGACTGGCCTGAATGCCACTTCGGTCTGAATACCCGAAAAAATGGCCTGAATGCCACAAGTTGCGTCAACCTGAACGTCGGAAACTTCTTCGATCTGAACATCAAAAAATTGGCCTGAATGCCACTTCGGTCTGAATACCGGAAACCTGGCCTGAATGCCACAAGTTGCGTCGACCTGAACGTCGGAAACTTCTTCGATCTGAACATCGGAAAATTGGCCTGAATGCCACTTCGGTCTGAATACCGGAAACTTGGCCTGAATGCCACAAGTTGCGTCGACCTGAACGTCGGAAACTTCTTCGATCTGAACATCGGAAAATTGGCCTGAATGCCACTTCGGTCTGAATACCGGAAACCTTTCATGCCTGTCAGCATCGGCAGAAATAGGGAAAATTATAATTGAGGCGGCGCGTGGGCCAACGACCCCTGTTGGGAATGATAAAGATAAGTCATGAACAATTTTCAGTCTGAGTACTGGAAACAACTTCTGGCTTATCACTTGGGATACCGAGAATGCCTTATGCTTTACATGCGTATGTTTGAATTTTTCAATGGCGTAATGCTCTATGAAAGTGGAAATGCTACGCAATTTGGGGGGATGCAATGCAATATGATTCTACATGCAGGGATGCGAAATGCTTGATTAGAGAGAACGCCAAGCTGAGGCAAGGAATTCTGCTGGGGAAATGATCACCATCTTCTAGACCCTGGCAAGGCTGTTGGAGATGCACATCACAAAGAACTCTGTGGGGAAATGACCCGCCACATGGTGTTCTGGCAAATAACAAAATACCGAGGTTCTGATTGAGGAGAGAACGACACTGAAAACTTGTTGTTGAGGAAAGCGACAGTGGTTCTGGCAACCATAATCTGCGAGAGAGACGACTCAACAGGGGAAGCAAACACCGATACGGTACCGAGATTCTGCTTCAAGTAAAGAGACCATGGGTCTAGCGTCGAGATCATCGATCTGGCATCGAACTCTGAGGAGCAGCCGCTTCTGCTAGGAAGATACAGTCTGGCACTGTCAACTCCGTTGGGGATATACAGTCTGGCACTGTCAACTCTACTGGGGAGTGTATAGTCTGAAACACCAGCTTGGGGAAGTGTAGTAGTGAGAACCTGCTGGGGATTGAAGAATCCAATGCTCGGATCAGCTGTGCAGGGATAAGATACCAAACTAACTGTTGAAGAAAAACATCCGCGATCGTCTGCTGGGAACCTTAAGGAAATGCCCCGAGTGTACCTGTTCTGAATAGACGATCCCAAGCACTTAAAATTTACAGCAATTTTCAATGTTTATTAAGCATGTACCTGTAAAGCTCTTATGTTTCATGATGCAATGTTTATCCAAAATTCGGACGTCATTTTTGCAAACAAAACAGTAAAAAGAAAATAAAAACGGGGATATACTGAATAACATGATTTTATTGATTGAATGGCCTCTGAATAGGCATTTACATCAGAAAGCAATCTCTGGAAAGAGGTAATCGCACAAAAGATAAAAACAGAAATTAATCTAATGGCAATGTGAAATGGATTTCTATCGGGTTCCAATTCTGCTATGACTCGCTCGTCTTCAAGATCCTCCAAATGATCAGCCTTCTGAAAAAGGTGATTGGATTGTTTCCTATCTTTCGAAAGTTACCAATTATCGACACGGGATGAGATTCAGAGCTACTCAGAACACAGTCATTCGCTTAATCCCTAACTTTTGCCTGGATCGCCCTTTCAGGTTTTCAATCCACCGGGATACCCATTTTTGCCTAAGTTGCCTTTTCAGGTTTTCAACTTACTAGGTGTACAATCTTTTCATTTTTAGTCCCTAATTTTTGCCCGAACCTTTTCATTTTCTTGGTTCGTCGGGATGCCCATTTTTTGCCTGGACTATTCTTTTTATTGTCCAGCGGGTCTATTTTATGCGAAGTATTTTTTAACTGCGTTTGAGTTCACAGGGGAAGTGAAGTCTTCACCATCCATAGTTGCAAGCATTAATGCCCCACCATCGAAAATCTTGGTGATAATGTATGGTCCATCATAGTTAGGAGTCCACTTGCCCCTGTGATCTGTTTGAGGAGGAAGGATCCTTTTCAACACTAAATCTCCAACCTGGAAACATCGAGGACGCACTCTCCGATCAAAGGCTCTCTTCATCCGACTCTGATACAACTGCCCATGACAAATGGCTGCCATTCGCTTCTCTTCGATAAGACTCAACTCATTGAACCTTGTCCGAATCCATGCAGCTTCGTCTAACTTGACGTCCAACAGGACTCTTAGAGAAGGAATCTCCACTTCAACAGGTAGGACTGCTTCCATACCATACACAAGGGAGTAAGGGGTTGTCCCGGTCAATGTACGTACTGAAGTACGGTACCCATGCAAGGCGAAGGGTAGCATCTCATGCCAATCTCTATACGTGACGACCATCTTCTGCACAATCTTCTTTATGTTCTTATTTGCTGCCTCAACAGCGCCGTTCATCCTAGGGCGATAAGGGGAAGAATTGTGATGCTGAATGTTGAAGTTCTGGCACAACTCCTTCATCATTTTGTTATTGAGATTAGAACCATTATCAGTAATGATTCTTTCGGGAATCCCATAACGACAAATGATTTCTTTCTTAATGAATTGGGCAACCACATGTCTGGTGACATTCGCGAATGACGCTGCTTCGACCCACTTGGTGAAATAGTCGATGGCAACAAGGATGAAGCGATGCCCATTGGAGGCGGTCGGCTCAATCTTTCCAATCATGTCAATGCCCCACATAGAAAAAGGCCACGACGAAGACATCATATTCAAAGGATTTGGCGGCACATGTACCTTATCAGCATAAATCTGGCATTTATGGCACTTCCGAGCATATTTGGAACAATCAGATTCCATGGTCATCCAGTAATAACCTGCTCTTAACAACTTCTTAGTCATTGCATGTCCCCCGGCATGAGTACCGAAGGAGCCTTCATGAACTTCCTGCATTAACATGTCTGTTTCGTGTCTATCCACGCATCTGAGCAAAACCATGTCGAAGTTCCTCTTATACAGCACATCGTCTTTGTTCAAGAAGAAACTGCCTGCCAATCTTCTCAAAGTCTTTCTATCATTGTTGGATGCCCCTGCAGGGTACTCTTGATTCTTCAGAAAGCACTTGATGTCGTGATACCAGGGCTTGTCGTCAACTACCAATTCAGCAGCAAACACATACGCGACCCTCTCGAGGCGCATAACATCAATTCTGGGAGCGTGGTTCCACCGAATCACGTTGATCATGGAGGATAGAGTGGCAAGAGCATCTGCCATCTGATTCTCATCGCGAGGTATGTGATACAACTTTACTGTTGTGAAGAAGGTCAACAGTCTTCTCGTGTAGTCTCTGTAGGGGACCAGAGTAGGCTGGAGGGTGTTCCAATCACCATTTACTTGATTGATCACTAGAGCTGAATCTCCGAAGATGTCCAGAGTCTTGATTCTCAAATCAATGGCTTGTTAATACCCAAGATACAGGCTTCATACTCAGCTTCATTATTGGTGCACTCAAAAGTCAGACGAGTGGTGAAAGGCATGTGGGCACCTTTCGGAGTAGTAATGACAACACCAATTCCATTTCCTCTGGCATTGATAGCCCCATTAAACAACAAAGTCCACTTTTCGTCTGGATCAGGTCCCTCCTCAACAGCTGGCTCTTCGCAGTCTTTCATCTTGAGGAACATGATGTCTTCATCTGGAAAATCAAACTTCATCGGCTCATAATCTTCAACCGACTGTTGAGCAAGATAATCTGACAGAATACTCCCCTTGATGGCTTTCTGGGATGTATACTGGATATCGTACTCTGTCAGTACCATTTGCCAACGAGCAACCCTTCCGGTGAGAGCTGGCTTCTCAATTATATACTTGACTGGATCCATCTTGGAGATCAATAAGGTTGTGTGAGTCAGCATGTATTGTCTCAATAGCTTAGCAGCCCATGCAAGTGCACAACATGTCTTTTCAAGCATTGAGTATCTCGACTCGCAGTTTGTGAATTTCTTACTCAGGTAGTAGATGGCATGCTCTTTCCTACCTGTCTCGTCGTTTGACCGAGAACACAACCCATGGAATTGTCAAGTACTGTCAAATACATAATCAGCGGTCTCCCTGGGACTGGAGGCATAAGGATTGGAGGATTCTGCAAATACTCTTTTATCTTTTCGAAAGCCCTCTGGCAATCATCATTCCACCTGATAGCCTCATCTTTTCTTAACAACTTGAATATTGGCTCACACGTGGCTATTAGGTGAGAGATGAACCTTGCAATGTAGTTCAACCTCCCTAAGAAACCATGAACTTGTTTTTTTGTTCTTGGCTCAGGCATTTCTTGTATTGCTTTTACTTTGGCGGGATCCACCTCAATCCCTTTTTCACTAACAATGAAACCCAACAGTTTTCCAGATCTCACCCCGAAAGTACACTTGTTCGGATTAAGCCTCAGCTTGAACTTTCTCAAACGCTCAAACAGTTTCTGCAGATTCACCAAATGTTCTTCTTTTGTCTGAGATTTGGCAATCATATCGTTAACATAAACCTCGATTTCATGATGAATCATATCGTGGAAAAGAGTCACCATCGCTCGTTGATATGTTGCCCCAACATTTTTCAGACCAAACGGCATCACCTTGTAGAAGAAGGTGCCCCATGGGGTTATGAATGTTGTCTTCTCCATGTCTTCTGGTGCCATCTTGATTTGATTATAGCCAAAAAAGCCGTCCACGAAGGAGAATATCGAGAACTAAGCTGTGTTATCCACCAAAACGTCAATGTGAGGTAATGGGAAACCATCCTTAGGGCTAGCTCTGCTCAGATCCCGGTAGTCGACACACATCCGTACCTTTCCATCCTTCTTAGGTACTGGAATGATGTTTGCAACCCATGGCGGATAATTGGTGACTGCTAGAAACCCTGCATCCAACTGTTTTTGCACTTCTTCCTTTATCTTGACAGCCATCTCTGGTCTTGTTCTTCTGAGCTTCTGCTTGATCGGAGGACAACCTTCTTTGAGAGGCAAGCGGTGCACCACGATGTCTATGTCAAGCCCTGGCATGTCCTGATAAGACCAGGCGAAGATGTCAACATACTCTTGCAGCAATTCAATCAACCTCTTCTTCACATCGTCTTCCAAAGCAGCCCCTATCTTGATTTCTTTCTTGACGTCCTCGGTGCCAAGATTAATCACTTCAGTAGACTCTTGATGCGGTTGAATGACCCCTTCCTCTTGCTTTAATAGCCTGGCAAGTTCTTCAGGGAGTTCACAGTCTTCATCACCCTCTTCTTCAGTTTGAAAGATCGGATTTTCAAAGTCGAAGCGAGCCATAGCAGAACTGTTATCAATAGGATCCGGTGACGTGCATCTGCATGAGTGATGGTATGTGCTTATGAGTGTGAACAAGGAGTGAAAACTAAACAAAACATTGCCAACTGTATTTTTTATTTATTTATATTTTGGATTTTTGAAAACTGCAAAAATAGAAAGACAGTGAACAAAATATTTGAATGACAAAAGACGTCCTTTATTTATGATAAAAAATGCAGGTATCCACATAGATGAGCCCTACAATGAGTCATCACGCCCTGGGCGGAACGTAAGACTTGGATATGCATGAATAAACAAAGAAAATTACTCTTCAAGAAGAGTGACTTGGATAATCTCTTCAGAAGACCAGTTGCGGAGAACTTCACCCGGGACCCTTGGACGCACCCAGTTATCGATGTCACAATCACTATCCCCATCTTCATCGTTGACCGCAGAGACCTGGCCATATCGGATAACGCCAGCACTGGAGAAAGTAATCAGCCCCTGACGAGTCTGAAGTGTTAAAGTTGTAGAAGTCAGAGCTGGCTGATACCCAATCCCGAACTTGTCTTCTTTCATTGGTAACTCCAACAGGCGTCCCCAACCGGGAGCAACACCTGAATCCACCAAGGCTTGTGCCTGCCTGAAGGATGAAATAGAGGCACCCGCTTTAACTTCTTCCACCGGAGTTGCGTCCTTGATCTGAACTGCCTCAAAGGCCTGACATAGGGTCTCATGAAATTCACCTTCTACCTCTACATACTTGAATGTAGACAGGTTACTGACCAGAATGTCTTCCTCACCACAGACGGTGATAATCCTTCCATTGACTGGGAATTTAATCTTCTGATGTAAAGTTGAAGAGACTGCCCCAGCATTGTGGATCCAAGGACGACCCAGCAGGCAACTATAGGAAGGACTGATATCCATCACATAGAAGACGGTGTTGAAGGTTTGTAATCCAATCTGAATTGGAAATTCTACCTCTCTGAACACCGACCTCTTAGAACCATCAAAGGCTCTCACAATAAGATCTGAAGGCTTCAGGACCAAACCCTCTACTTCTAACCTTGACAGGGCTCTCTTGGGTAGCACATTGAGAGAGGAACCTGTATCCACCAGAACATGAGATAACACGGTGTCTTTGCATTCCATCGAGATGTGCAAAGCCTTGTTATGGTTGCGTCCAGCTGGTGTTAAGTCATAATCAGTAAAACCTAACCCGTTGCTTGCATGAACATTTGCAACGATTCCTTCTAGTTGGTTCACTGAGATCTCCTGAGGCACATATGCAGCATTTAGGACTTTTAGCAATGCCTCCCTGTGCGCCTCCGAACACAATAGGAGTGAGAGAATGGATATCTTGGACGGAGTCTGAATCAACTGATCGACTACCTTGTAGTTACTTTTCTTTATAATTCTCAAAAGCTCGTCCACATCCTTCGCGAAAGTGGGCTAAGAACCAGCCTGGGGTGCAGAGGCACCCTCATTCACGACTTTCTTGCCTTTGGCTTTCGCCGCAGCATCAACACTATCAGTTTGGGTAACGGGTGGTGAGAACAGTCTACCACTCCTGGTGAATCATCTGATTCCACCAACATTGTCCACTGCGCGACCTTCAACTTCAAGTTCAGACTTCTGAACCTCTTCTACCTTCAGTGGCCGTTCCACCCCATGATCGTGCGTGTACACACTCCCCCCATAATCCCAAGGAATGGCCCTTTCGTTGGTGAAAGGTAAAGGACCAGGGGTTGTGATAGTCATAGTGGACGGTCGCGCCGGTGGCACCGGTTGCGCTTCTGGTACATTGATCTGATTAGTTGGGTAGAAAATGGTGATAGTAGCAACATCATAGTCATACTCTGAAATCTCATTCATTGAAACATAAACATCCGAAACATCGGAATCAAGTTCAATTACATCAGAATCAACCACATTGTTTGGGATATCAGCAACAACATTGGAAAAATTAAATACATCATCATGGATTACAGAATCAGTAGGAACAACATTTGGGAATTCATCAGTAGCATCTTCAAACACCTCTTCCTCAACCCCTTCCACAGACTCTTGGACAAAAAAATCTTCAACCTGGAGGGTAACTTCTTCGAGCAAGGCCTGGATACCCTGCTGCAGCTTCAAACAACCTCCACTATGAGTAGCACAATCCACACAACCCTTCCCACAACCAGGGAAAACATCGGCCTTCAACAAGTAACCCTTTATATCCAACAACGGAGTCTTCAGCTTTAACACATCTTTGACGGATTTGGCTTCCCCTTCCATCATATTAACATTCGCACTACCATGTTGTGGCATGGGATTATTGACGACATTATGAGCCGGTGCAAGGTCGATGGCCTTTGAATCTATGAGGTCCTGAACTACATGCTTAAAAGCTTTGCAGTTCTCAATATTGTGGCCAGGTGCCCCAGAGTGGAAGCTACACCTAGTGTTGGCGTCGTAACCCACCAGAAGCCTACCAACAGGAGGAGCCAGAGTGCGTAACTGCACAAGTTGTAGTTGTTGAAGACTAGAAAGCAACTGAGCGTACGACATTGGAAGGGTGTCGAAACGCCGGTCCATCATCCTTTGCCTCTGTTGATAGGCGAGTCTGTTACCCGGTTGTTGTTGTTGGTACTGAGTTTGCTGACGTTGTGGTTGTTGTTGTTGTAGTGGTGCTGCAGCTGGAATGGTCACAACCGCAACATACGGTTGTTGATGATAGTTTTGAAAGTTATTCCTCCGGTTACCCCTGTTCTGATAAGAAGATATGGCATTTGCATCCCCTTCTCTCCTCTTCTGTCCCTGAACGAACGACTTCTTCACCCCTGATGAAGATCCACCTCCACTCTGGATCTTGCATGTCTTCAAATAGTTCTCCACCCTCTCGCTGGTAGAGACTACATCAGCAAAGTTGGAGGCATTGCAACCCACCAGGCGCTCCAAGTAAGGTCCGAGCAGAGTGTTCATGAACATGTTAGCCATTTCCTTCTCCAACATAAGAGGTTGAACACGGGAAGCTGTCTCCCTCCAGCATTGAGCGTATTCCCTGAAGCACTCATTGCTTTTAAGAGACAGATTCTGAAGTTGAGTTCTGTCCGGAGCCATGTATGCATTATATTGATACTGCTTCACGAAAGCCTCAGCCAAATCCCTCCAGCAGCGGATGTGGGCTCTGTCCAGCCTCATATACCATTCCAGGGATGCCCCAGCTAGGTTATCCTGGAAAAAGTACATAAGCAACTTTTCATCGTCAGAGTATGCAACCATTTTACGGAAATAAGCTTGCACATAGGTCTTTGGGCAAGAGTTGCCACTGTATTTGTCAAATATCGGGACCTTGAATTTCGATGGCACCCTCACGCCAGGGACCAATCCCAAGTCAGCAACGTCTACTCCCAGAGGATTCTGTCCTTCCACTGCCTTCAGCCTCTCCTCTAATCTTCTAAACATGGGGTCCATGCCATGCCCATGCCAAAGTCTTCCTGCATCTGGGTGAACTTATCGTCCTGATCATCATGGACGGGCTGTTGACCGGAGTTGACCTGTGGGATCGGGGTAGGCCCCGGTCCACTGGGTCCGTTAACCTCTCCAGCTGGAGGATCAGTCAACGTCTCTGGTTGAGTAGTGGCGGGATTCCTCTGCATCATCTGCCTGAGCTCTTGCTGTCCCTGAGCCACCCCTTGAACCACATCCATGAATTGAGTCATGCGGATCCTCATCTCGGCGAGCTCTTCTTGTAGGCTTTCCATTACTCTCTGGTGGTTTCTGCGGGTACCGTACCGGTGAATTCCTGAATCAACTATCCTGCTAGTGGAACACCAAATAATATGAGAACACCGCAGCGGTACCTGTTATGCAAGACATGCAAATGAATATGCAAATGCAATGACATGTTTATCAATTCCAACGGGTATTCTACCCCCTTGATTCCAGTCTCACATCAAACAGAAAGTGCAAGAAGACCGAGTTGTGGATAAACTTCTGAGATCAAGATGCAATAAGGAAAACCATCATATAAATGAATCTAAGGAGAAGGGCCTTAGCCAACAGTACATCAAGAGAGGATTTCCACAACAAGCCTGTGGATCATCACTACAATACAATAAGTAAAGAGAGGAACAAAAATAAGGAATCATCCTCCTGTATACAACCCATAAGGACTGCTCCTCACTTCAGCCAGTAGTGCCACTATGTCAGGATGATCCGGAGATTCTGTCAAACGCCGAATAAGCAGATTCCTCTTGTGAATAACTTCATCCAACTCGTTGATGTGCTCTCTGTAGTAATTCCCATCATCTTCTCTGAATACCTCTTCAAGTCTGGATTTCTTCAAACCTGCCAGCACTTTGAGTTCCTCAATCTGTCCTTGAGCTTTGTTGAGTTGATCTGTGATATAACCATTGGTTGAATGGGCGCACAAAAGCTCATTGTTCTTCTCCTTCAGCAAAATCTTCAACTTCTCCATCTGACCAGTCAATTCGGCCACCATTTCCTCCTCCTTTACCTTCCTAGAAGCTGAAAATGTATCCCATTGCTCTTGCCAACCAGCTAACTTACCATGAGCATCTGTTAACTGCTGTTTGACTCGCCTCAACTCAGAACTGGATGATCCCAGGGCTTTGTCTGTCTTCCTGAAGAAGTCCACCTCCACAACTAATTTCCTCTCTACTTCCCTTTGCAATCTGACGACTTCCCCTTGCAATCTGACGGCTTCCCCCTTTTGATATTCTGCCTCATGGAATTGATGCATACAGTCTTGCAGCTTCGCACTTAACTCCGAGTTTTCAGTTTGAAGCTCCTCCATGGCATTCTTCAATTTGTCATACTCCTCTCGGCTCACCTTTGTTGACTGCTCAGGAGTAGGTGGATACAAAGGTTCTTCAATAGGAAACGACAAACCAAACTCTTCGACTCTTCCTTGAAGCCACTCTTCATACTGAGGGTAAGTTCTACAATCTCCTTTTCCAAGCACAGTTTTTACTCTCTTGATCACCTTGAGCCAAGCCTCAGCTGCCTTACGGGAGACAGTCAAATCAGATGAAGAATGGAAAAATAGAGATTCTTCCACATCTTTTTCCAAAGGCGGAGTTCTTAAAGCATATCCAAACTGTCTGACTGCCAGAGAAGGATTGTAGTTGATACTTCCTCTTCTTCCTACCAATGGTATATTCGGGAAGTTCCCACAACTATGAATAATATCTTCCCGAAGCAAGCTCTGGTCTGACCACCAAGAAATATCTTTAGCTCTTATCCCCATCAGTCTCTTTGACCAACTCAACGAGTTCTTGACATCAACTAACGCTCCTGACTTGGGTAGGTGGGAACTGAACCACTTATAAAACAGAGGCTCGCAACAATTCACCAATCCTCCCTTTCTATTTTCATTCCTATGATGCACTGAATGAAAGAAATCTCCCATCAAGGTCGGCACCGGATTTCCCAACACGAATAGGCGTATGGCGTCTACGTCCACAAATTTCGTCACATTAGGGAACAGGACAATCCCATACACACAAAGAGCCAACACAACATTGAAACCTCTCTGATCACCATCTTCAAGCTTCTTCTTGGCTTCTCTCAGTAAGAAACTCAGATGAAAACCATTAACTTCTCCCTTCTGACACATATTAGCCTTCACGATTGATTTCCCCAAATATGTGGTTGAAGCAACCATGTTGAGATCGGGCAGAAACTCGGAATTATAGAATATCAACTGCGGCTTGATAGGAACTCTGAGAAAACTAGCAACCTCCTCCAAAGTAGGGACCAAAATATAATCTTGGAACGTGAAACACCTCAATGGTGGGTCATAGAACTGCAACAGTGTAAAGAGAGCATCATGTTGATCTGTGGAGAGAACCGTGACGAAACTTAGAATCAAACCGTAATCCTTCCGGAATCCTTCTAGAGAATCGCGATCCATTAATTTCATCAGCTTTTGAATAGGCTCCAAGCAAACCACAGGAAACTTGTAGGCGATATGTCTCTTTCTGCCAATATCCATCTCAGGAGAACCAGAAAAACCCCGACCGGAATCAAGAAGAAGATGTAAACCCCCTAGAAATGGATAAACATGTGTTAAATGATATGTGTAACACCCCAAAATTTGCCCTCCTCATTCATGCATTCATTTAGCATTTCATATTGCATTTCATCATGTCAATCAGAATTAGATCCAAGAAACTTTTAAAAAAAAGAAAAAGAAAAAAAAAAGAAAAAAATAATTTTTTACAATAAATAAATAAATAAATAAAAATAATAATAAAAAAATAAATAAAATATAATAGAAAAACTTGGACTTGGACCTCTCTCATTTGATCCCACAAAGCCATGAAAATCAGGTTATAAAAGAGGGAGATCAGACAGAAAAAGGAAGAAAAGCAAAATACTCTGGGGTTTCCTTGAAACAAAACCCTGGACAAAACCTGGAGTGAAACCTGACAGAGAACTCAGAGGAGCCTCCAAACCCTGAAGGGAACTCAACTGCACAGAATCACCTCTGCCTCACATAAACCCTAAAGATTGTTTTGTAAACCTCACGGGTGCAACTCAATTTCAATTAAGCTCTCCAGTCAGGTTTGCCCTATATCCATCATCTCTATGCTTTCAATTTGAATTTTCTGAATGTATGAGGTATTATGGGTGAATTTGATACCCTTTTGATGCATATGTTTAACAAGAGGTTTAGGCCTCCTACCCTTGGTTGCTTTTTGTGAGCTTTTTGTGAATTGAAAGGGCATGATTCATGTGGTTACATTTTGATTTGGGGGCAACTCTTGGTTACCCTATCTTGTTTCACTAACCCTTTTGTTGAGTTTTTTTGAAGGCACATGACTTTTGCAGAGATAACTTGCATGGTTTCCCATTTTATTTGTGGGATACCCCCTGGAGGTTCATTCCGATTACCTGTACTGACTCACCTTTCTTTGATGGCATCAGCTTGGGAGATCCCTGGGTTTCTTACTCCTTTAATTGTTGTTACTTCGGATCTTTATCCGTGTGGTACTTTTACCTCTTTTCCGCATTTTATCGCTTTCTTAGCTGGAAGACCTCGATAGGAGGCATTTATTTTCTTTTGTTTATTTACTTCTGAGCCCCTTGTTGGCACATTTACTTTATACATGTTTGTTTTGTATGTGTTCGTATCCTTGCAGGTAGCGCGGTTCCTTCGTTAAGGACTGCCTTTTTGCCCTTGAGCATCCCAAACCCTAAAACCCAAAGCAACACGTTAACTCCTTCTACTACAGGCGAGTAAGTCTCCAAAGGTCGAGCATCCGGTAGATTGCGTAGTGACGTCGTTCGTCCAAAACCCAATCCATAACCCCATAGTTAGCCGAACTACGTTTTGCTCTGATTCTCAGGCCAGATGAGATACGTAGGCATAAGACGCGATGTCTTAGCGAGCACACATCCCCCCAACCCATAGGTCATCCGAGCTACGAAGACTCTGATTCTCATATTCAGATGAGATACGTATGCAGTGGATGCGACATCCGCGCGAGTCATTTTCATTTAACCCTTTTTTTTTGGTAAACAACACAAGATAAACTCACACCCTTTAGACAAGAACTACAAAAGTGGATCCCGTAGAGTACTACGGATGCGTAGGGGTGCTAATACCTTCCCTTCGCATAACCGACTCCCGAACCCAAGATTTGGTTGCAAGACCCCGTCTTGTCCTTTCCTTTTTCAGGTTTACTTTGAGCGTTTCCTTTCCCTCCTTTGGGATGAATAACGCATGGTGGCGACTCTTCTATCATTTTCTTTCGCCGGTTGTTTTTTCGCGCACTGTATTTTTCAGGTTGCGACAGCTGGCGACTTTGCTGGGGATTGAAAGAAGTTGACCTCTTGCTGGTCCATCTTCCCTAAGCGAGTCCCTCCTAGCTTGTGTGATTTCTTGTTTATTGGGTGTTCATGCTTTTGTACATTTATTTGCTTACCTGCTTGCATGCATCTGTTGTATCTGTTGGATCTGTTTGTTTGTTTGTTGGGATGGGGTGTTCTATGAGAGATAAGCCCATTACCCAGGCTTGAGTGTACACACAGGTTTTAGAGTGGATAATCATGAGGCTTGCGTGGCGTGTTGCTACGTTAAGTCGTTCGTGAAGAACCACACCCAGACGAGGTTTCTTTTGGATATATTATGTCTTACGGGTGTTCCGTAACGGCAGGATGTTCCTCTAGAAATCGTCGACTCTGGTGACCATTTCCCGAGAACTCAGTCGAGGCCTCTCCTCCGAGACGTGATTATGTTAGCTCTGGTGGGCGCATTCTCGCTGCTCAATCCGAGGATCCCGAGACTGGGAACTTGCTATTAGGATGTCCTGTTGAGGGGAGTCAATGAAGGTCTTTTGTCCCGTAATAATACCAAACCTTCAGTGGTAAACGTATTATTCGCGACTGAAGGGCTGAAGCTGACGAACTTCTGTTCTTAGAACCTACCAGTGAGGGGCGGGCTAAATTCAGGAAACCTTAACCTCCAACCAACCCGGTTTTCTGGAGCAGAATTTTGGTCTTGTATTATATTCCTCAGTGAATTTCTCTCCAGGCAGTGCAACCTGACAGATGTTCAAGCGGATCCATCAATTCTGATTGACATGCCTTTGCATTGCATAACATCATCTGCATATTTGCATCCAACATCTCATGCTTATTCATTTGCAGGGTATTCCCTTTCAAAACGGGGGTGCCTTAAAACTGAACAAGCAGTGCATCGCATACCATGCATATTAACCCTTGTCTGTTTTGCAGGTGTCACCGCAGTGTCTAATGTTTGTTCCCTGTATCAGGCAGTTATTGGTCCCAAGCGAGTCCACAGGTACCCGACAAAGGAAAATCGTCCACAGCTAGCGATGGACCAAGTACAGAAAGAGCTGGCTGATATGCGTGAAAGGATGGATCAGTTCATGACATTGATGACTGGTATGGCAGAAGGCCAGGAAAAGCTGAGGGAATTGGTTGAGCAACCGAGACCCGATCCGGAGGTGGAGATACCAAATGCTGAGGGAAACCCTGGTAACCCTGGGAACGCTGATAACCCTGTGAACACTGGTAACGCTGGTAACGCAAATGCTGATGGAAACCCGGGTAATGTTGGCAACACAGGGAATGTTGGAAATGGTATTGGCGGAAGGTACAATGTGAATCAAGGAATTCGGATTGGCGGGCGCCCCGTTACTAAAGATTATCAGTATGATCAATTTTCTTTGCACGACGAGGCCCTCGAGACCACTCGTCGTATGGATGAGCTTGTTGAGAAGCTCAAATCTTTGGAGTCTCAAAATTCCTTAGGCTTTGATGTCACAAATCTTGGTCTGGTTCAGGGAGTAAGGATTCCTCACAAGTTCAAACCCCCTACTTTTGAGAAATACAACGGGGCTTCTTGCCCACGCACTCATCTCCAATCTTATCTGGGAAGGTTGGGAGCTCACACGGAAGATGAAAAGCTGTGGATGTACTATTTTGAAGACAGTCTAACTAGAGCTTCTCGTGAATGGTATTCTCATTTGTCTCGTACTACCATCAAGAGCTGAAAAGACTTGGCAGAGGCTTTTGTCAAGCAATATCAATACAACTTGGACATGGCTCCAAATCGGACCTTGTTGCAAGGTATGTCTCAGACTGCCAAGGAAACCTTTAGAGAGTATGCTCAGCGTTGGAGACAGATTGTTGCGTCCGTCCAACCCCCTATGTCTGAAAGGGAGAGGGCGGACATGTTCATGAACACTCTTTAAGGCAATTATATTGAGAGATTGGCTGCTTGCCCGTCAATCAGCTTTGCAGAGATAGTAATTGCTGGAGAAAGAATCGAGAGTCTGTTGAAGATGGGCCGAATTCAAGACAATAGTGCTTCCAACTCATCAGGTCCCAAGAGACCGTTTGCTGGTAACGGTCAGCGAAGAAAAGAAGGCGAGGCAAGCGTTGTGTATGCCGGCAGAGGCAGGGGTAGAGGACGCCCTAATTATTATCAAGATCAAGTGGCCGCAGTCACTATTCCAACACCTGTTCCTCAACCGCAATATCATCCGTAACAACAACCCAGGTACAACAATCAACAACAAGGAGGTAATCCGGGTCAGTAGACACACTATCAACAACGTCCAAGGCAGACGGACCGGGTCATCGAGCCAATCCCAATGCCTTATTCAGTATTACTTCCCAAGCTGATTGACATGAATCTGGTTACATTGAGAACTCTGGCCCCACCAATCGATCCCAATAATTTGCCTAGAGGTTATGATGTCAACGCCATATGTGCTTTTCACTCCAACGCACCTGGCCATACTACAGATAATTGCAAGGCTCTCCAGTTAAAGGTACAAGATTTGAGAGATGCCCAGGCTATCAATTTTGCTTCGGTGCCTAATGTTATCCAGAACCCGATGCCGACTCACGGCGGGCAGAGGATTAATGCTGTTGATAGTGGGGAAACTTTGAATTTGGTTTCTGATGTGACTAAGGTGAAGACTTCGCTATCGGTGGTTAAAGAACGACTTTTGAAAGGACAAATTTTCCCGGGCTGTGGGGAAGAATGCAGAAATTGTCAAGCTGCCGAAAATGGATGTGACAGTTTGAGAAGGGGTATTCAGCAACTGTTAGATGAAGGTTGTCTTCAGTTTGATCAGGCCCGTCCAGTGAAGAATGATGTATCGATGGTGACGTTTTATTTCACTTCTGAAGAAATATATGTTCCCGAGAGACTCGCTCCGACAACAATATATTTCCCAGAAAGTACAGAACCAGCAACGGTGAACATCGAAAGTTCAGCACCAATTGCAATTTACTCTGACAGCCCTCAACCGACTTTGGTTGGTCCGATCACCATCACAATACCAGGACCCGTTCCGTATGAGAAAGACTGTGCTATCCCGTGGCACTATGGGGCTGATATCTACTACCAGGGGCAGAAAGTTAACGAAGAAGACATTGACATTGGTAGCTCCGCTGTAGACAATGTTGGAGGGGTTGATGGCTTCACTCGCAGTGGACGCCTATTTGCACCATCAACATTACGCGCGAATACTGAAGCCGAGGCAGCTGCCAAGGCTAAAGGGAAATAGATGGCCGCCGAAGAGGTTACTACTGGGGAAGATCCTCCTAAGACCGCATTCGAGAAGGAAGTGGATGAGTTTATGAGGATTATCAAGAAAAGTGACTACAAGGTAGTCGACCAGCTAAATCAGACACCCTCAAAGATCTCCATTCTCTCACTATTGTTGTGCTCTGAGGCGTACAGAGCAGCCTTGTTGAAAGTACTGAATATGACTTATGTTCCACCGGAGATAACTGTTAACCAGCTGGAGTCGGTAGTTTCCAATGTAAATGCTAGCCGGGGGCTAGGTTTCACCGATAATGACCTGACATCTGAGGGCAGGAATCACAACAAAGCCTTGCATATCATAATGGAGTGCAAAGGGGTGGTGCTCTCCCATGTTTTGGTTGATACAGGCTCTTCTCTGAATGTTCTTCCAAAGAAAGCCTTAACGAAGTTGGATTGCGATGACACCATCCTGAGGCCAAGTAACTTAGTTGTGAGGGCTTTTGATGGCTCTAAGAGAGTTGTCTTTGGTGAAGTTGAGTTGCCAGTTAAGATTGGACCGCAGGTATTCAAGAGTACCTTTTATATGATGGATATCCAGCCTGCCTATAGCTGTCTGCTAGGTCGGCCCTGGATTCACGCTGCCGGTGTTGTTACTTCTACCCTCCACCAGAAGCTCAAATATGAACTAGAAGGTCAGGTCGTCACTGTCTGTGGTGAAGAGGATATTTTTGTTAGCCACCTGTCTACATTTAAGTATGTAGAGATGGACGGCGAGATGCACGAGATGCTGTGTCAGGGCTTCGAAGCCATAAACATCAATGAGGTCGCGCCCGAAGCTGTCTTTTCACCTGAGTTTGAGAAGGTCGGGACTTCTATCTCTTCATACAAGCAAGCTGTCGAAGTGGTTAAAGCTGGTAATGCCCAAGGCTGGGGCAAATTTGTGGAGCCAGTCATCAAAGAAGACAAGTTTGGATTGGGGTATGCTCCGGGATCTCAGAAGAATGAAACCGGTACTCTCTCCAGCGGGGGTTTGGTTTCTCCCCACATTGTCAATGCTGCAGATGAAGACAAGGCTGACAGCGACTGTGACTTAGATAGCTGGATTCGCCCGTGTGTCCCGGGAGAAAAGCTCGACAATTGGTCGTCTGAAAAAACCGTCCGGGTTACTCTACTGAAAGAGTGATTTTTATTGTTTTCCATTATTACATGCATAATAAAGTCTTACACTTTGCCCAAGGTGTAACGACTCATTTGTAGGGCCATCCATTTAGTTACATTTCGCAATTATTTTTATCATCAATAAAGGACGACTTTTGCAAACAATTTTGTGTTCTCTTTCTTTCAGTTTTTTCTACTTTTACAAAAAAAAATGGCAATGTTTCTTTTTTTCGTTTTTTCTTTCTTTCCAAAAAAAAATCTCTCATTCTAAGGTAAAGCATGATCCTCCATCATGCAGAGCTAACCACCCGGATCTCACTACTAACGACACTGCTATGGCCAAGTATGACTTCGACAATCCTATCTATTAAGTCGAAGAAGGGGTTGAGGAAGATTGTGAATTGCCTGAAGGGTTAGCCAGATTGTTGAAACAGGAGGACCGAGCTATTACACCTTATCAGGAGGTGATTGAGACCGTCAACATCGGTACCGCAAACGACAAGAAAGAGATCAAGATCGGGGCAAGTCTACAGGCCGAGAGGAAAGACCGTTGATCATGTACTTGACTGTGTTAGAAAGGTCAATGGGTTGTGTGCTCGGTCAGCATGACGAGTCAGGTCGAAAAGAGCATGCAATATACTACCTTAGCAAAAGTTTACCGACTGTGAACAAAGATACTTATTGCTCGAGAAAACTTGCCGCGCTTTGGCATGGGCTGCTCGCCGACTAAGACAGTATATGTTGACTCACACGACTCTATTGATATCAAAAATGGATCCAGTCAAGTATATTTTTGAAAAGCCAGCACTTACCGGAAAGGTTACTAGGTGACAAATGATACTGACAGAGTATGACGTCCAATACACTTCACAAAAAGCCATCAAGGGAAGTGTCTTGTCAGACTATCTTGCAGAGCAACCAATTGATGATTACCAACCTATGAGGTTTGACTTTCCTGATGAGGACATCGTGTTTCTCAAATCGAAAGATTGAGAGGAATCACTCCCGGGGGAGGGGCCT
Source organism: Lathyrus oleraceus (assembly GCF_024323335.1). Classification (NCBI taxonomy): domain Eukaryota; kingdom Viridiplantae; phylum Streptophyta; class Magnoliopsida; order Fabales; family Fabaceae; genus Lathyrus; species Lathyrus oleraceus. The sequence goes on along the minus strand of NC_066582.1, from coordinate 434,884,657 downwards.
GACCCTGAATCCAAATGGGTTATGATGTTTGATGGGGCGGTCCACGTCAATGGTCGCGGAGTTGGTATAGTGTTGATCACACCGGAAGGGGGTTCATATGCCATTTGGTGCCAGAATAACTTTTCCCTGCACCAACAATGAAGCCGAATACGAAGCTTGTATCCTAAGACTTGAGGAAGCCGTCAATATACAAATTAAAACCCTGGATGTATACGGGGATTCAGCTTTGGTCATCAATCAAACCAACGGGAAATGGTATACACCTCAGCCTCATCTGGCTCCTTACAGAGACTACACGAGAAGATTGTTGACTTTCTTTTGAAGAAAACCAATTTGCTGATGCTTTGTTTACCTTGTCTTCGATGATTAAGGTGCTATGCTGGAACTACGTACCCAAAATTGACGTATCTCGGTCAGAGACGAATGAAGAAAGCATTTGGTCAGAAAGTGCGCCCTCGGGGGTATCAAGTCGGTGAATTGGTACTCAAAATATTTCTTCCTCCCAACACAGATCACAGGGGCAAATGGACACCGAACTATGAGGGTCCGTACGTGGTTAAAAGGATTTTCTATGGCGGAGCTTTGATGCTAACAACCATGGATGGTGAAGGATTCCCGTCCCCTATTAACTCAGACGCAGTTAAAAAAAAATACTTCGCATAAAATAGACCCGCTGGACGATAAAAAGAATAGTCCAGGCAAAAAAAGGGCATCCCGACGAACCAAAAAAAAAGAATAAAGAGGTTCGGGCAAAAATTAGGGATATAAAAAAAGAGTACACCCGGTGAGTCGAAAACCCAAAAGGGCGGCTCAGGCAAAAATGGGTATCCCGGTGGATTGAAAACCCGAAAAGGGGGCGATCCAGGCAAAAGTTAGGGAATAAGCGAATGACTGTGATATGAGTTCATCAGTGTTATATCACCATTTCATTCAATCCGGCAATCTTCGAAGGTTAAAGATCGACTAATCATCCACTTCAGAAAGCAAGATGAGCAGATCGTCTTGAGGACATACGAGCCATGGCAGAGTTGAAACTCGGTGGGACCCCGTATCCCCATTGCCATTAGGATAGTTCTCTTTTTATAGAGATCACCTCTTTTTAGGGATCAGCTTCCTGATACCCTCGCCTATTCCTGGCACAAAATTTCTCCCCAGTAAGAGTCGAATAATTCAGTTAAAGAGCCTCTTTATTTTTCATTTATCAGTTTGTTTGCAAAAATGTCCGAATTTTTGATAAAACATATTGCATATGAACATAATGGTGGATTTTGCAGATGATTTGCACAGGAAAACATTTAAAATTGCTTTGAATGTGCTTAATCCTGGACGGTGAATTCAAACCGAGTAATTCCCCCGAGGCATACGTGTATTTTTGGTTGCAGGTCACAGGAACCGGATGCCAAGTCATGAATCCTCATCCCCAAGCGGTTGACAAAGTCTCTCCTCAGCAGAGCATGTTCCCCAGCAGAGTTGACAGTATCCAGACTATATATCCCCAGCGGAGTTGACAGTGTCAGACTGTATCTTCCTAGCAACAGCGGAGTGGTTGCATAACCAACAGATGAGAGGGTGGTGTTCCCAGTGTTCATCTCATTCCCCAGCAGATTATTTTTAACAGATTTGTTAATCCCCAGCTTGAGGGCGATTAGCAAGTTCATATCCCCAGCAAAGGTCGTTTCCTACAGCATTTCCCCAGGAAGTGTTTTCCCCACAGACTCTCCTCACAGAGCCTCGCCAAACAAAGTTTCCATAGTTGATACTCCCCCCGCAAGGTCAACTTTTCAAGCAGCCAATTTATTTTTGGTGGCTCATTGGTCCCGGCAGACGGATCATTCCCCACAGAGCATTCAAGGATTGATACAGCGATCTGTTCCCTACCGGAGTTTTCTTCCCCAAGCAGATTTCTTTTTACACCATGCATAACATTTGCATTTGCATGCATATCATATCAAGCATACACATAAGCTGATAAACAGGTTCTTCCAAGCAGACTGAAGAATTACTTTACAACCAAGGTCATGAGATCCAGCCAGAGGATCAAGCGTGAGTGATCCAGCCTGAGGGTCGTTTTGAAGATTCATCCTGAGAATCGTTTTCCAGTGATCCAACCTGAGGGTCATTTCGAAGATTCAGCCTGAGAATCGTTTTCCAGTGATCCGGCCTGAGGTTCATTTTGAAGATTCAGCCTGAGAATCGTGTTCTAGTGATCCAGCCTGAGGGTCATTTCGAAGATTCAGCCTGAGAATCGTGTTCCAGTGATCCAGCCTGAGGGTCATTTCGAAGATTCAGCCTGAGAATCGTGTTCCAGTAAGCCAGCCTAAGGCTCAATTTGAAGATTCCCCAATGAAGTCTCCTACAAGCTTTATTTCCCCAACAAGCCCAAGTCTAATTGAGGAGTCGTTACAACATGTTCTAGCCCGAAGAATATGTACGAAGCCCAAAAGTGGAATATTCTCGAAGCTGCATATCTAATATGAAGGTTGGGTGTAGATTTCAAAAGAGGGTCAACCAGCGCATGCCTCAGATGCGGGATCCTAATGATGGGAATTTATCATCAAAACAATCCAGATCTAGCAAGAAGATCGAAGTCAGGTCTAGCCCGAAGACCGGAAATAGTTTCAGCCAGAGAATCGAAACAATTCAAATCTAGCCAGAAGATCGAAGTAGATTCAGCCAGAGAATCAAAGGAAATAGATTCAGCCAGAGAATCGAAACGAAGGAGATCTAGCCAGAAGATCGAAGAAGATCTAGCTAGAAGATCAAAATCGTATCCAGCTCGAGGATCAAAATTAATATCCAACCAGAGGACTAAATTGAGTATAGGTTCAGCCAGAGGATCGAAACTCCAGATTAAGCTAGAAGACTGATTCAGATCCAGCCAGAGGATCGGAAGAAAAATAAACAGTGCGGTGTATTTCCGTGTTTTTGTGGTGTTCTCGTAGCGAAAATTTTCGGTCTGTCTTTGATATTCAATCACAGCTCACCCCGTTTGTCTGATAAGCTGTTCGCTTTCATCCTACTCGGGTTAGCTGATGATTGAATAGGGGCAGCTGTAACACCCCAAAATTTGCCCTCCTCATTCATTTAGCATTTCATATTGCATTTCATCATGTCAATCAGAATTAGATCCAAGAAACTTAAAAAAAAAAAACGAAAAAAAAAACGAAAAAAAATAAATAAATAATTTTTTACAATAAATAAATAAATAAAAATAATAATAAAAAATAAATAAAATATAATAGAAAAACTTGGACTTGGACCTCTCATTTGAGCCCACAAAGCCATGAAAATCAGGTTATAAAAGAGGGAGATCAGACAGAAAAAGGAAGAGAAGCAAAATACTCTGGGGTATCCTTGAAACAAAACCCTGGACAAAACCTGGAGTGAAACCTGACAGAGAACTCAGAGCAGCCTCCAAACCCTGAAGGGAACTCAACTGCACAGAATCACCTCTGCCTCACATAAACCCTAAAGATTATTTTGTAAACCTCACGGGTGCAACTCAATTTCAATCAAGCTCTCCAGTCAGGTTTGCCCTATATCCATCATCTCTATGCTTTCAATTTGAATTTTCTGAATGTATGAGGTATTATGGGTGAATTTGATACCCTTTTGATGCATATGTTTAACAAGAGGTTTAGGCCTCCTACCCTTGGTTGCTTTTTGTGAGCTTTTTGTGAATTGAAAGGGCATGATTCATGTGGTTACATTTTGATTTGGGGGCAACTCTTGGTTACCCTATCTTGTTTCACTAACCCTTTTGTTGAGTTTTTGTGAAGGCACATGACTTTTGCAGGGATAACTTGTGTGGTTTCCCACTTTATTTGTGGGATACCCCCTGGAGGTTCATTCCGATTACCTGTACTGACTCACCTTTCTTTGATGGCATCAGCTTGGGAGATCCCTGGGTTTCTTACTCCTTTAATTGTTGTTACTTCGGATCTTTAACCGTGTGGTACTTTTACCTCTTCTCCGCATTTTATCGCTTTCTTAGCTGGAAGACCTCGATAGGAGGCATTTGTTTTCTTTTGTTTATTTACTTCTGAGCCCCTTGTTGGCACATTTACTTTATACATGTTTGTTTTGTATGTGTTCGTATCCCTGCAGGTAGCGCGGTTCCTTTGTCAAGGACTGCCTTTTTGCCCTTGAGCATCCCAAACCCTAAAACCCAAAGCAACACGTTAACTCCTTCTACTACAGGCGAGTAAGTCTCCAAAGGTCGAGCATCCGGTAGATTGCGTAGTGACGTCGTTCGTCCAAAACCCAATCCATAACCCCATAGTTAGTCGAACTACGTTTTACTCTGATTCTCAGGCCAGATGAGATACGTAGGCATAAGACGCGATGTCTTAGCGAGCACACATCCCCCCAACCCATAGGTCAGCCGAGCTGCGAAGACTCTGATTCTCATATTCAGATGAGATACGTATGCAGTGGATGCGACATCCGTGCGAGTCATTTTCATTTAACCTTCTTTTTTTTTTGGTAAACAGCACAAGATAAACTCACACCCTTTAGACAAGAACTACAAAAGTGGATCCCGTAGAGTACTACAGATGCGTAGGGGTGCTAATACCTTCCCTTCGCATAACCGACTCCCGAACCCAAGATTTGGTTGCAAGACCCCGTCTTGTCCTTTCCTTTTTCAGGTTTACTTTGAGCGTTTTCTTTCCCTCCTTTGGGATGAATAACGCACAGTGGCGACTCTTCTGTCATTTTCTTTCGCCGGTTGTTTTTTCGTGCACTGTATTTTTCAGGTTGCGACAATATGAATGTAAAATAATGTGATGCAATGCAGTGACATGGAAATCAGGACTGATGTATCTGCTTGAACATCTGTCAGGTTGCATTGTCTGAAGAGAAACCCACTGAGGAACATAATACGAGGTCAAAGCTCTGCTCCAGAAAACCAGGTCGGTTGAAGGTTAAGGTTTCCTGAATTTAGTCCGCCCCTCACTGGTAGGTTCTAAGAACAGAAGTTTGTCAGCTTCAGCCCTTCAGTCGAGAATAATACGTTTACCACTGAAGGTTTGGCATTATTACGGGATAAAAGACCTCCACTGACTCCCCTCAACAGGACATCCTAAAGCAAGTTCCCAGTCTCGGGGTCCTTGGATTGATCAGCAAGAATGCGCCCACCAGAGCTAACATAAACGCGTCTCAGAGGAGAGGCTTTGACTGAGTTCTCGGGAAATGGTCACCAAAGTCGACGATTTCTAAAGGAATATCTGTCGTTACGGAACACCCATAGGACAAAATATATCCAACAGAAACCTCATCTGGAATGTGGGTCTCATGAACGACTTAACGTAGCAACATGCCACGCAAGCCTCATGACTATCCACTCTAAAACCTGTATGTACACTCAAGCCTGGTGTCGCATCCGCGAAAAACAACCGGCGCGAAAAACAAAACAAACAGAGCCGCCACCGCGCGTTATTTATCCCAAAAGAGGGAAAGGAAACGCTCGAAGTAAACCTGGAAAAGACATGGTCTCGCGACCAAAGAGAGATGGGATCGGGAGTCGGTTATGCGAAGGGAAGGTATTAGCACCCCTACGCATCCGTCGTACTCGACGGGATCCACGCTCAGAAAGACAGGATAAGGTTGCTAAACACTGCTCAAAAGAATGCACACACACACTGGAAACAACACAGGTGGGAGAAGAGGGGAACGGGCTCGCTAGGATATCGCATCCTATGCCTACGTATCTCATCTGGAATGAGAATCAGAGCTACCGTAGTTCGGCTCACGCACGCCGAAACAAAACACACACACACAAGAAACCGACTGCCAATCGCTGGGCTTACGTCAGACTCCGCACAAACAGGCAAACATGGAAACCGAATGCCAATCGCTGGACTTACATCAGACTCCGAACCAACAAACACACCCTGGAAACCAACTGCCAATCGCTGGACTTACGTCAGACTCCACACAAACAAACACCAATAGGATACGGAATGCCAATCGCTGGACTTACATCCATCTCCTAACACATACAAGAAGGTTAACAAACAAACAAGTTAATAGGGAGTCTGGAACTCGAGCCTAATAACTATCAAGCAAACACACACAAAAGAAAAAAGGGTGCCCGGAGAGATCTCGTACGACCTCCTGCCTACGTGCCTCATCTGGTATGAGGATCAGGGCGACGTAGTTCCCCTTAACAGGGGAGAAACTTTCTCCTAGCCAGAGACTGGGAAATGACAAACTAGAAGGGAGACTGACTCGAGCCTAATAGTTATCATGCAATCCATAATGGTCCTAGGTTGAGGTTTCTATCTAACTTGCACAGGCAGTAAGCTATCCTAAACAACTCAGGCAAAGTCATACAAGCATACAAAGCAAGCACACACACTATATACAAACAGATGGGCTCATACAAGGTTAGGCTGTTAAACACAAGCCAACTGGAATCGGGTGTAGTTAGCTCTTAACCCTAACATTGAGAGTTAGAGTGAAGCAGATGAAATGGGAAGTGAGGGTAAGACCTCACAACCCTTATCCCTGGCCTGGGAGAGCTTCAGACAAATGAAAGTGAGGGAGTTCAGAAAGTTGGAACTCTTCTCCACATATGACTGACACAACAAAGATCTTGGGTTAATATCCACAATGCATCAACACAAGGTGTGAGCAAAGTGGATGACACATTGAATAGCAGGAGATGGACTACACATCTCTTTTATCTGCCAATTGCCTCATAAGAGGACTTTTCCTGCTTGGCACAAAAATAAACATTCACAAGCATTGCCTCTTAAGGAGGGCTTCAGACAGGTGTCTGCCCACATAACAGGACAAGTCTTCCAAACTACATGAAGTCAGAGAGATTATACCTCAATGGTTAAGCAACCAAGCAAAAGCAAAGTTCAAAATGAACTTAAGCAACTTATGTACCTGTGGAAACATCAAACAAATCAGTACAACTATACAGACAAACAGACAATCATGAATATCAAACAGTCAAACCCAATGAGCAAAGGCATAAGCCAACAAGTCAAACTCAAATGAGTTAACAACCCTACAAAACACACAAGGTTAGTAGTCACAAGTAAACATCAAAGGCTCAAGTGATAGAGCACCAACAACTATGGAACTTGAATGCTCCACCTGAAATCAAAGCTCAAACATAAGCAACCAACCACTAGGTCAAGGCCTAGGGTCAAATATGGAGAAAAAATCCCAAACAGAACATGAAATTTAACATGAATCAACTTCATTCAATCAAGAACACAATCCAAAAGGTCTCACATCAATATCAATTACCAAATCCATTTCATGAAACAAACATGGCAAGGTATGCAAATTGTGACCACATTGTGACACCAGAATGAACAAATGCACATTAAATCAAAAATGATCCAAATAATCTTGGCAAAATTCATGAGTAAATAGGACATACAACATGATCATCACACAAAAAATTAGGGGCATTGGACAACATTAAGCATGGCAATCACATTGCATAAGTCAAGGCAAGCATAACAAGCATATGTGTGACACCAATTGTCACACCAACTTAGCATAGGCATAAAACAGAGATGAATTATGGTAAAGACCTCAAACCAAAGCAAAAACAACACTAAACATGTCTAGAAATAGTGTGCAAAATTTCACATTCATTGGATAATCCACAAGCATTTCATGAATGAAATGAAGTTCAAGGCAATCCAAAAGCTCACATGTGACCATCCAGAATGAAAAATCCCAATTAAATCAGAAATGATCCCAAAAATTCTAAAAAAAATCATGCTCATTTACCACATTCATATCAAGCATCATACAAAAAATCAGGACAATTGGAATTCATTTGGCATGGTAAACACATCAATCAAGTTGAACATCACAAGGTGTGACACAAATTGTCACACCTACCTTATCATGATCATAAAACAGAAATGACACATGATAAAAATACCAAATCAACACCATAATTTCAATCCATGAGTCTAGTTTCAACATGTAAAATTTCAGAAGCATTGGATTAAAAATGAGCATTTCACAAATGAAGAACCAAGGCAAGGTCAAGACATGATACATTTTCACAACCCCTAGCACCAATTATTTTCCAGCCAAGCACAATTTTGGAATTAATCATAAAAAAATACTAGACAAAATAAGGAATATAATGCAAAAAACCTCATCATTTTTGGATCAATATTTAATTTTTTATGAATTTTGGAAGTGTGAAGAAAAATAAAAAAAGAAGTAGAACAATGCATGGAATAATGGAAAAAATGAATGAAGCAATGGAAATATATGCTGTGGCTGGGAATCGAACACAAGCCAAATTCAAATAAGCGCGCCTTGGCCTGAAACGATGCGTTTCACCTAAACCCTAAAACACACGTGCATGCATGGCAATTAGAATCCGCAGGTAATCACATGAACACGCAACAAATTTCGCAGCAAAGCCTATGCGTTTCATGGCAAAATTCGCAGGTAATGTGCAAATATGAAGAACACATGAAGATCTTCATCCATCAATTTCCAGAAAAATCCAAAGTGTCCAGAAATCAACATGGCGCATATCATTGTGTGGATCTTCCAACACACAACAAGAATCCACAAACAAATCAACAAGAAACAACAAAACATGCATGGATCGAATGAAAGAAGATTCACCATCAAAACTTTAATCAATCGAATCTTACTCAAAACAGCATGGATTTACACGATTCAAAGCTCAAACTACTCAACATTAAGAGATCTACAACAATAGCATAATAATTTTGAGAAAGGAGAGAATCAATTCATGACCTCTTGAAGAGCAGCTTTGGAATTCTTGAGCTGTAGGTCTTGGTAATGCTTCCAATCTCTTCTATGACGCTTGTACAAGTGTTTGGGAAGAAGATTGAAGCTCAATTGTGCACGATCTCACCAAATTCTGAATTTAGCATTGTTGTTCAAAGCTTCGAGTATGCCGCAATGCTGCACGATTTCCTTTGGTTCTTCCTTCAATCTTGCTCCATGATGCTTCCAGAATGATGAATCAAGCCAAAGAAATGGATGTTGTTTGAGAAAACTTGAAGAAAAATTGAGAGAAAAAGTTTGAGGAATTGGATCTAGATCTGAAAATAATGAGAAGCTCTCTGAAAAACAGTTAGAGATTAGGCTTATATATGTTCTACTAATCAAGCTTTAATCATGTTTTAAGCCAATGCAAACGGAATTAACAAATATGAGGTGTTTTGGCAAAAATGAGTTTTTCACCCTATGCATGAAATGCATGGTGAATAGTGCACGAATTTGGATTGAATTTCACTTAAAAACCTGTTTTGGAGCCAATGGCAATGATGGAATGTTCAAACAATGCACCAAATTTAAACTTCAATTTTTCCCTCCAAAAATCAAGTGAAATGCAAATGATTATGTGATGATAATGCATGTCATGTAATGAAAGATTTGGAAACTAGGGATCAAAATAAGAGCAATGCCAAAAGAGCCATCCAATTTGGAGTTTTGGTTGAGAAGTTATGCCCATTTGAAGTTCCATGTACACTTGGTCAAGTTTTGATTATATCTCCTTAACCACACATGAGAAATTGATGATCTTGGACTTTTTGGAAATGGGAGAGAAAGACCTACAACTTTCATGTTCAACAAAATTTCATTTGAAACTTTACTAATGATGTAATCTTGAGTTGAAAAACTTTCCATTTTTGGCAATTTCAAATTATAGGTCACTTTCTATTTTTGGCAAGTTTTGACTTGACTTTATTTTCTTCAATGTTGATGTTTGAGATGTCAAATGAGACTTGTTTGAACATGAATGAAGTATTTCTAACCACTTCCCACCTCCAAATCCAACAGTTGACTTGCAGTTGACTTTTGTGGTTGATAGATGACTTGGCCATGCACAGATGATTTTGAGCCTCAATCTCTTGATGAAATGGCACCAAAATGAAACCCTAGCTTATACAAGCTCAATAAAATCACATGATGATCTCCATCTCAATGAAGACCTCATCTTCTTAAAAATCCCTGATTGGCATAATGCAACTGATTAGGGTTGACTAGAGGTCAAAACCCTAACCCCAAGGAATATGAGCATGAATAATGAACCATGATGATGATGATGTACCATTTCAACCAAGATAATGCTCCACCTCCTTGAGGAACCAAGAAACCCTAATTGAAGCACAAGCCCTCAGATGACTGGTGATAAATTCATGAAACCCTCAGGCTTGAATCTCTTAACCTCTCTATCTTCTGAGAAAGACCTAGGAGGATGACTTCCTCATTGTTTCCACATGATATGCAAAGATACAATGACTAATGCCCTACATAATGAAATGCAATATGCTAAGCTAGTCCAAAGAGAGGAGGGCAAATTTTGAGGTGTTACAGCTGCCCCTATTCAATCCACTGTGAACCTGTCGATATGAACAACCTCGGCTTTCAGATGACCAGGGTGAAGAGTGATTGAATACCAAGAACAGACGAACAATTTGGACTCTGATGGGAAATAATTAACAAGGCCTGTCAGAATCGGCAAAGAAGCAATCTTAAAAGAAGAATCCGTCTGGTACGGAGAAAAGTCGGCCTGAATACCGAACATAAATTTGACCTGTATACCAAAATAAATGGCAACACAGGGATAACCATGGCCTGAACGCCGCTCATCAGTCTGAATACTGAGCATCGGAACACGAGAGTATTAATATCGGTCTGAACACCGAGAGATTGGCCTGAATGCCCAACAACTGGCCTGAACGCCACTTCGGTCTGAATACCGGAAAGCTGGCCTGAGTGCCGCAAGCTGCATCGATCTGAACTTCGGAAGCTTCTTCAATCTGAAAATCGGAAACTGGCCTGAGTGCCATAAGTACTTCGACCTGAACGTCGTAACGGCCTGAATACCCGAGAAACTCGTCATGCCTGTCAGCATCGGCGGAAATAATGAATAGTGATAAACGAGGCGGCACGCGTGCCAACGACCCATGCTAGGGATAACAAGCCATGAGCATGCTATCCTCTAATTAACCCTAGCAACTGAACAAATTGCGCTCAACTGGGGATTATCTCTTTCTCTTTTCTTTACTTTTTGGACCCCGAAACTTTTTGGATTATCATTCCATCTCCGCCCGACATAAATCCTTCCTCCAATATCGCACTACTGGGGAATACTGTTGATTAAAATCATGATGCCAAACTCTTCGGAGCAACATCTTCACCTTCTGGCGAAACCACCTCTCAAACAATAACCACGGCTTGAGACTAGCTTATGCTTGCAATGCTGATGCATGATATTTTTTAGCGTAATGATCCACAATCATGGAAATGCTACGCAATTAATTATGCAATATGCTATGCTTATCTATATGATGAATGCATAAAAAGTATCCCCCTCAAGGGACTCTCCTGGGGAGCTCGAGGCACTCTGCTGAGGAACTCGACAACACTCCAACCTCCACCCTGCTGGGGAATAGCAATGCTGCTGGGAAATAGGCCACCCTTACCAGGGATAACCTCCACTGAACCCGATCCACTTGGGGACTTCGCTGGGGAATAAACTACCAACGCATTCTGTGGGGAAAACAACAATCTCCGACTCGCTGGGGAATTTACAAGCTCCACCATGCCGGGGGAAATAGCTACCCACAGACACTTATGCTGGGAAATAGAAACCTTCAGGCCTGGTTGCTGGGGAAAACACCGATCTCAAACCTGCTAAGGAGATAACCATCCCGACCCTACTAGGGAAGACTCAGACCTTGAATCTGCCGGGGAGGTAACAATCCCAACTCTGCTTGGGGAAACAAAGAAAATCTGGCACAGAACACCCGTCGACTCGTCGATCCCTAGTATTCAACATCCAAATCCAGTGTCAGCTTTCCACTTTTGAGAGCTCCCAGACTCGTCTGGACTTTTCTGATTCATCACCTTGTATTCTTGACTTCTCCGTACTCTACGGCGATCGAACTCCTGGGATTCATATAGACTTTCCAATCCTTAGACTTTGAAGAGTCTTCTTGATTAATATCCAGGATCGTCGCACGTCTTTCGTCGTCTTTTCACCATTCCTCCATTCATTCGTCCCTGATTGGACTCCACGGGGATCTTTTGTCAAAAGCTTCACATCACAACCTGTAAGTGAGTGAAAATATCTAACAACTCTTGCAAAAGAGATCATTAGACAAAAACGTGTCCCAGGTATGCCAAAGCCTCAACACCTGGGTCACTCAACCTTCCGAATAAGATTTCAGGCTTTCAATCTTATAAACATGCATTGGAAGGGACCTCCATGCCTCAAAATGCAAATATTCTTTATCAAAATAAACGGATGTTTTTGCAATCAAAGCGGTTATGAAAACAAAAAACAAAATTATTTGACTGAATATGCATTTTATTGATTGAAAAAAGTGTGGCTCAAACTGAGCAATACAAAGGAAGCAATCCCTGAAAAGAGGTAATTGCGCACAAAAGGAAAAATATATCCTAATGGCAATGTGAAACCGTGATCTCATCAAGTTCCAACTCGGTTATACCCCATATGTCCTCAGACTCTCCGTGCTTTTCCGCCTTCTGAACAAGACATTTCCAACTGCTCCCTACCGGGGATTATCCATGTCATATCCAAAGCGCAAACGATCATGCCAAACGCAGTTGTTCGTTTCAATCCCTCTTTTGCCTGGACCGCCCTTTCGGGTTTTCAGTCCACCGGGATACCCTTTTTTACCCAAGCCACCCTTGTGGGGTTTTCGACTTGCCGGGTGTACAGTTTTTCCTTTTTATCCCTAATTTTTGCCCGAACCTTTTTCATCATTTTTTTTGGTTCGCCGGGATGCCCATTTTTGCCTGGACTATTTTATTCTTTTCGTCCAGCGGGTCTCTTTATACGAAGTATTTTTTAACTGCGTCCGCATTCACAGGGGATGGAAAATCCTCGCCATCCATGGTCGTTAACAACAAGGCTCCGCCAGAGAAAACCTTCTTGACCACGAATGGACCTTCATAATTGGGTGCCCATTTGCCCCGACGATCGTTTTGAGGAGGAAGGATCCTTTTCAGCACCATATCACCCACGTGATACACACGAGGTCGTACCTTTCGGTCAAAAGCACGCTTCATCCGCTGCTGGTACAACTGCCCATGACAAATGGCCGCCAACCTCTTTTCCTCGATCAGGCTCAACTCTTCATACCGAGTTCTTACCCATTCAGCCTCTTGCAATTTCACGTCCATCAGGACTCTCAGAGAGGGAATTTGAACCTCAACCGGTAGCACGGCTTCCATTCCATACACAAGCGAGAAAGGCGTTGCCCCAGTAGATGTACGCACCGAGGTTCGATACCCATGCAATGCAAATGGCAACATCTCATGCCAATCCTTATAGGTCACAACCATCTTCTGCACAATCTTCTTTATATTCTTATTGGCCGCCTCAACCGCCCCATTCATCTTTGGACGATAAGGAGAAGAATTGTGATGTTCGATCTTGAATTCCCAGCACAGTTCTGCCATCATCTTATTGTTCAAATTAGAACCATTATCAGTAATGGTTCTCTCGGGAACCCCATATCTGCAAATGATGTCTCTCTTCAGGAATCTGGCGACGACCTACTTCGTCACGTTTGCATAAGAGGCTGCTTCCACCCACTTGGTGAAGTAATCAATAGCCACTAATATGAACCGATGCCCATTCGAAGCCGTAGGCTCAATCTTCCCAATCATATCAATGCCCCACATAGAAAACAGCCACGGAGATGACATCAAACTCAACGGATTTGGAGGTACGTGCACCTTGTCAGCATAAATCTGGTATTTATGACACTTCCGCACGAAATTGAAACATTGGGCCTCCATTGTCATCCAATAATAACCTGCCCTCAGCATCTTCTTCACCATTGCATTCCCACTGGCATGGGTACCAAACGACCCCTCGTGAACCTCTTTCATCAATTGGCTTGCTTCTTTGTCATCAACACATCTGAGCAAGACCCAATCAAAATTACGCTTGTACAAAACCCCATCCTTATTCAAGTAAAACACCATGGCCAACCTCCGCAGAGTCTTTCGGTCCTTCTTGGATGCTCCCTCAGGATATTCTTGGGTCTCCAGATAGCGCTTGATATCGTAGTACCACAGCTTCTCATCATCAGGCGTTGTGTCAACAGCAAACACATAAGCCGGTCTATCCAGACGTCCCACCTCAACACTGGGGAACTGATTCCACCACTGCACCTTAATCAAGGCAGCCAGAGTAGCCAAAGCATCTGCCAAAGGATTCTCTTCTCTAGGCACATGATGCAAAACCACCTTGGTGAAAAACGTCAACAATCTCCTCGTATAATCCCGGTATGGAATTAAATGAGATTGATGCGTATACCATTTCCCGTTAACCTGATTCACAACCAAAGCTGAATCTCCATATATAACAAGGTTCTTGATCTGCAAATCAATCACCTCTTCAATCCCCAAAATACAAGCTTCATATTCAGCCACGTTGTTGGTACACTCAAATGTTAGCCGGGCAGCAAAAGGAATGTGGGATCCTTTCGGCGTAACCAAAACAGCACCAACACCGCTACCATTCACGTTAGCGGCCCCATCAAACATCAGAATCCATTCGGATTCAGGGTCAGGCCCCTCCTCCGGGATTGGTTCCTCACAATCTTTCTATTTGAGAAACATGATGTCTTCATCAGGGAACTCAAACTTCATCGGTTGATAATCCTCAATAGGTTGCTGGGCGAGGAAATCAGACAATACACTCCCCTTGATTGCTTTCTGAGAGGTATACTGGATATCATATTCAGTCAAAATCATTTGCCATCTCGCAACCCGTCCGGTCAATGCTGGCTTTTCAAAAATATATTTGATCGGATCCATCTTGGAAATCAATAAAGTGGTATGACCCAACATATACTGCCTCAGTCGGCGAGCAGCCCAGACCAAAGCACAACAAGTTTTCTCGAGCAGTGAATATCTTGTTTCACAGTCGGTAAACTTTTTGCTAAGGTAGTATATGGCATGCTCTTTTCGACCAGACTCGTCATGCTGCCCCAATACACACCCCATAGACCCCTCGAGGACTGTCAAGTACAAAATTAACGGTCGTCCCTCCACAGGAGGCATCAGAATCGGAGGCTCCTGCAAATACTCTTTTATTTTTTCAAATGCCGCTTGGCAATCATTATTCCACCTGACCATTTGATCTTTTCTCAACAACTTGAATATTGGCTCACACGTGGCTGTTAGATGAGATATGAATCGTGAAATGTAGTTCAATCTACCTAAGAAACCACGAACCTCTTTCTCCGTTCTCGGTTCAGGCATTTCTCTTATTGCTTTTACTTTAGCAGGATCAACCTCGATTCCTTTTTCACTTACAATGAACCCCAACAATTTACCGGACCACACTCCTAAAGTGCACTTATTCGGATTCAACCTCAGTCTGAACTGTCTCAGCCGGTCAAATAACTTGGCCAGATCTACCAAGTGCCCCTCTTCTGTCTGGGACTTTGCTATCATGTCATCAACATAGCATTCGATTTCATGATGAATCATATCATGAAACAAAGTCACCATGGCTCTCTGATAAGTAGCACCGGCGTTCTTGAGACCAAACGGCATCACCTTATAACAAAAAGTGCCCCACGGTGTGATGAACATTGTTTTCTCCATATCATCTGGCGACATTTTGATTTGATTATAGCCAGAAAAGCCATCCATGAAGGAAAACACCGAGAATTAAGCTGTATTATCTACCAACACATCAATGTGAGGTAGTGGGAAATCATCCTTCGGGCTAGCTCTATTCAAATCCCGGTAGTCCACGCACATTCTCATCTTCCCATCCTTCTTCGGGACCGGCACAATGTTAGCAACCCAAGATGGATAATTAGTGACACCTAGGAAACTAGCATCCCACTGTTTCTGCACTTCCTCTTTAATTTTCATGGCCATCTCAGGTCGAGTTCTGCGCAACTTCTGCTTCACTGGAGGACAATCTGCTCGCAACGGTAACTTGTGCACAACGATATCGGTATCCAACCCTGGCATATCTTGATAAGACCAGGCAAAGATGTCGACATACTCTTTCAACAATGCTACCATTCTGCTCTTAACACTCGCCTCCAAAGCAGCCCCGACTTTCACTTCTTTTCTGACCTCGTCGGTACCCAGATTCACTATCTCAACTTGCTCTTCGTGCGGCTGAATCACCTTCTCCTCTTGTTTCAACAACCTGGCTAGTTCCTCCGGCAGTTCACAATCTTCTTCGCCTTCTTCTTCGGCATGATAGATCGGATTATCGAAGTCATATGAGGGTGTAACAGGATTGTTATCAATGAGATCCGGCGAGAAATCGCATCTGTATGAATGTTGATTCATGCATTGCTTTAGAACCGGAGCGAGACAAATTGAAAAGGAAAATGAAAACACACATTGCCATTTTTATTTTTGTTTTTAAACTGCAAAAATAACTGAAAAACAGGGAACACCGCTTTTAACGAAAAACATCCTTTTATTTATGATGCAAGAAATCGCAAAACAAAACATGAGGTGGCCCTTACAATGAACCATTACGTTTCGGGCAAAACGTATGGCTTCCATGCAAATAAAATTGAAAACAGAACATATTACTCTTCAAGTAGAGTGACAGTGATGATCTTTTCGGCCTTCCAGTTCTGGACTTCCATCCCTGGTACGCACAGCTTTATCCATTGATCCATCTCGCAGTCACTGTCAACTTCTTCACTCACCATACAAATGTGATCTGGATCCAACATTCCAGCACTGGTGAATGTGAACGACGAACGACGCCCTCTACCTTGTCCAGACGAGCCTCGGCCCGGCTGATAACCCACTCCGAATCTGTCCTTCTTGGCGGCGATGTCCATCATCTTCCCCCAAACAGGAGCTTCCCCACTCTTCACCACCTCAGCAGCCTGCTTATACGAAGAAATGGACGGCTTCTCCTCTTCTTTGGCAAAAAGAGCATTCTCCACCTTAACGGTTTCGAATGCTTGACTTGGCGTTTCCCATATCTCACCGTCCATTTCCACGTATTTGAACGATGATAAGTGGCTGACAAAGATATCCTCCTCTCCGCAGACTGTGACGACCTGCCCGTCCCAGATATACTTCAGCTTCTGGTGCAAAGTCGAAGTCACTGCCCCAGCAGCATGGATCCATGGGCGACCCAACAGGCGACTGTATGCCGGCTGAATATCCATGACATAAAATACCGACTTGAACACCTCGGGCCCGATCTTCACCGGGAGCTCTACTTCTCCAAACACAGCCCGCTTCGAACCGTCGAAAGCTCTTACTATCAGATCAGTGGGCGTCAAAATCAAACCTTCGCAGTCCAGCTTTGCCAGGGCTTTCTTTGGCAACACATTTAAAGATGAGCCGGTATCAACCAACACATGCGAAAGCACGGCTCCTTTACATTCCATAGCAATGTGTAAAGCCCTATTATGATTCCTCCCATCCACAGTTAAATCAAGATTAGTGAAACCCAGCCCATGACTGGCATTGACATTTGACACCACCGTCTCTAACTAATTGATTGTTATCTCCTGGGGAACATAGGCTCTCTTTAGGATTTTCAACAAAGCCTCCCTATGCCCCTCAGAGCTTAGCAACAAGGACAAGATTGAGATCTTGGATAGAGTCTGCTGCAAATGGTCAACAAGCTTGTACTCTGACTTCTTGATGATTCTCAGGAATTCTTCAGCTTCATCGTCAAGTTCTTTCTCCGACCCACCAGGCGCCGGTGTCATTACAGGAGTACCTTCATTCACCACCTGCTTCCCTCTCGCCCTGGCTAAAGCCTCGGCCTTTTCTTTCTTTTCTCTCTCTCCCTCTCCACTCCTTAAAGCGTCAGGTGCAAACAACCTTCCACTGCGAGTGAAACCACTGGGTCCGGCATTATCCACCTTTGAAACGGTGGTTTCATCCGCAGTCGGATCCTCCAATCTCTCCCCATTACAGTACACCTCCCCACCATAATGCCACGGCACGGCGTGATCTTTGTCATAAGGAATTGGCCCAGGTACCGTGATAGTAACTGGAGCCGCATCTGTCAGCGTTGACAAATCGACCGGGTCGAAATAAATAGTTATGGTGAAGACAACTTCCTTCCCCAAATCAGTCTTCTCAAATCTGAGGCTTCCCTCATCCATCAGCCTTTGGACAGCCTCCCTCAAGAGTACACACCCATTGGGAACAACGGTGCATGCAACACAACAATCATCACAACCCGTGAAGACCTCATTCTTCAACAACTGCCTCTTGACCTCAGCCAACGGAGTCTTCAACTGATCCACATTCAACAACCCAATTCTGTCCTCTCCAGAAATTGCATTCACCCCCATTTGACCATGCGCAGGCATGGGATTAACATTCACATTTGGAGAAGGTGCAAAGTTGATGGCCTTAGAATCCACCAAGTCCTGGACCACATGCTTAAAAGCTTTGCAATTTTCTACATTGTGTCCAGGGGCACCTGAGTGAAACTCACATTTGGCGTTCTCATCAAAACTGGCTGGCCTCTGATCAGGTCTCAACGGAGCCAACGTTCTCAACTGGACCAACCCCAAGTCTTTCAGCTTTTTCAACAGGAATGAATAGGTCACAGGTGGCCTATCAAATTGACGATCATTCATTCGCCCTCGCACCTGATACCCGGCCCTCTGCGGTCTCTGTTGGAACGGCTGCCGTTGCTGTTGCGGTTGTTGCTGTTGTTGTTGTGCAGGCTGATTATCAGCAGGAATGGTTACCGCAGCAGTGTGCTGGTAGTAACGATCCCTACTCTGTCCTCTTTGAGTATATACGGCACTAGTATCACCCTCCTTCTTCCTCTGACCATTTCCAAAGGGCTTCTTCGATCCAGATGACGAAGCACTACCCTGGATTTTCCCCATCTTCAACCAACTTTCAATTCTCTCTCCGGCCACCACAATATCAGCAAAGTTAGTAACCGGGCATCCAACCATCCTTTCTACAAATGTCCCCTGAAGGGTACCCATAAACAGATCCGTCATTTCTCGGTCTACCAACGGTGGTTGGACTCGGGCAGCCAACTCCCTCCACCTCTAGGCATATTCCTTAAACCCCTCATTAGGCTTCTGAGACATACCCTGCAGCTGGGTACGACTAGGAGCCATGTCAGCGTTGAACTGGTACTGTTTAAAGAACGCATCTCCAAGATCCTGCCAGCTCTTGATGTCAGAAGATTTCAACTTAGTGTACCCTTCCAAGGATCCTCCAGACAGACTGTCCTGGAAGAAGTACATCCACAGCTTCTGATCCATTGTATAAGCAGAGATCTTACGGACGAAGGCCTGAAGATGAGTTTCCGGGCAGGAACTCCCATTGTACTTGTCAAACGCAGGCGCCTTGAACTTTTGTGGGATCACAATCCCCTCAACTAGCCCCATATTTGACATATTGACAAACCCCGGAGTAGCATGGCTTTCCAAGGCCCTTATCTTTTCCGCCAGCACCTGAATCTCTTTATTTGGTGGTTGGACACCATACTGACCAAACTGTTCGTTCAACATGGAGAATTGATCTTCTTCTCTGTCTTCCTCTCTATCCTCTTCAGCCCCAAAGAAAGGAGGAAACAGACTGTCCTTCAAATTATTGCCCATCGGACCTGGTCTACCGCTTGTGGCAGCACCAAAACCCCCAGCATTATGGATCACCATGCCAGCAGTTGTCTTCTTCCCGAGATCTCCTCCATCCCTGGAACCACCAAGGCCATGGTTGGAGACACCCTCCAAATTAACACCATTGTTGGCAGCCGAAGCCCGCTCGAGCTTCTCCACTTTATCAGCAAGTGCTTTTTGCCCGACGGCAAACCCTTGCATAACGTTAATCAACTCATTCATTTTCTCCTTTAACTCAAGAAAATCTGCGTTAGGTAGATCCATCAGCCTAGGTGTGTTGCGTCTGGTGAAGTATCTGTGCGGACGGGTTGTGTGCAGAGGAATGACTCTACGCGCACGAGCAATGATTCCTGAAACAATCAAGCATGTTAGAGACCGACACCTGCAAAATAGAAGACAAGTTATTATGATTCATGCATGAATGCAATGTCTATCCATATGAGGAACACTCGGTCTTTCGATCCTGGCTTCATCGAGACAGATAATAATTTGGCAGCAATATTCTGACATTCATCATTTGATTTTGACATACAATGCAGAGAATTATGATTTAGCAAAGATACCACCCAACCATGTGTGTGCTATGTGAGTGCATACAGGAAAGCAAATAAAGCTTGAAGATCAATCACTGAATGACAATAACCACTGCATACCAAAAGTGCACAATAAGAGCGAAAGTCATACATCAGGCTGATACAAGTCAAATACAATTCTCCGGAATCAGAAAGAAAATACAAGCAAGTGAATTCCGTCAACAGGCCTGACGGTAATCCAACACAAATAGGAAAGGTCTAATCTGATGAAGGCCCCACAGAAGGCTCCGCATCATCTACCATCTTGGTAAACTCCACGGCAAACCTGTGCTCAGTGTTCTCCTGCTGCAATCTCCCTATCTCCTTCTGGTGAATCTTCATCTGTCTGAAGTAATGATCCCTCTCAGCAAGGTAGTGATCTCTCTCGGCAATGATCTTCGCTTTCTCCGCTTCCCATTCTGTAGTAAGGACTTTGGCTATGACATCTCTCTGATTCTTCACAAGAATTTGTCTCCTCTTCTCATCTTCAATGACCTTCGAAGCTCTAGCCAACTTCTCCTTGGTGATGTCGTGCTCCTTTGTAGACGACTCCAATGCTTGGCTAATCTTGCGGTAATAGGCAGTGTCTATCTCAAAGCGCTTCACTTCCATGGCATGTCTCCTATCCTGGTCTTCTATTCTCCCTTTGATTTCCTGATTAGCCATCTGAATCCTAGCAACACTCATCTCCAACTCAGTCTTCTCTGCTTGCAACTGATTTCTGGCTTTCTTCATCTCAAGGAACTCCTCCATGCTGACAGAAGAACGTGGCCCCTCAATCAAAGGACACCAAGGATCACCCCCAGGGAATGGTAGATACGTGAGCTCAATCCTCTTCCTAAGCCAATCATCAAACAGAGGAAGAGACCTACTATTAATCTTGCCAAAAGGAACCTTGCCCTTCCTCTGAATATTTCGCCATGCCCCAGACACTTGCCTCAACCGTGTCAGATTACCCTCAGCCGGGAAATAAAATGACTCCTGAATCTCGCGCTCGAGAGGAGGAACCTCCATAGCGAACCCCATCTGTCTCCTAAGAAGCGTCGGGTTGTAATTAATGCAACCCTGAACTCCTATAAGAGGCACATTGGGAAAGCTCCCACAACTATAAATGAAGTTTCGTCCAGCCATACCATTGTGAGTCCAAGCTATGTCCTTGGCCCGCAAACCCATCAACCTGGTCGCCCAATTAACTGTGTAGTCCTGAAGAACAAAAGCAAAGGCACCTCTGGACGGCAAATACCCCATGAACCACTTGTATAACAACTGAGCACAACATCTGATCAATCCCCCTCGCCTCTTCTCGTTCCGATTATGGACCGAGTAATATACATCCCCAACCAGAGTAGGAACTGGATTCCTCTGCATAAATGTTAGATACCCAAAAGTTCTTATTTGAGCTATCAAATATGGGTATCTTTCACTCCATTTCCTTGCTAAATTGTCAAAACCACCTTTGTTTTAGATGAAATGCAATACATTGATAAACGATCTTGGTACCTTTGATTTGTGTGTTATTGTGCAGGAAGAAGGCATGAAATAATTGAAAATGAAGACACAAGAAAGTTGGCAAAGGAACCAAAGAGAAGATGCATTCATCAGCTTGCTCGCTAGGCGAGAGCTGTAGCGAAGGACTCGCTAGGCGAGCTTCCAGCGAACGTTGCAGCGAACGCGTCCAGACTTGGTGAAAAGCGCAGCCAGCACTCACTCGCTAGGCGAGCCATCAGCGAGATCCCAACGAGGATTCCAGTAGCCAAACCTCTCAACCTCGCTGGAGCGAGGGTTGAAGCGTGCCCTTCGCTAGGCGAAGGTTTTGTTCGCTAGGCGAACATGATAGTCTGAGATAGGCTGTTTCTCTGGGCGCAGGTGCCTCATGTGCCTCAATTAGACCCTCGCTAGGCGAGCCATTCTGCTCGCCTAGCGAGCATGACAGCCCAGTACAGCTCTATAAGTAGCAAGTGCCACTTTTTCTAGATATTTTTACAGCATTGTTCTTAGAAGCTTTTGTGCCCTAAATTTCATTTCTCTTCATCTCTTAACCATCTTTTACAAAAAGAAGGTGGATTCCCATCCAATCTCGATTATTCGACTCGGATGTTGATCAACCTTCTTCCGAAACTTGCCGACCAAGCTACCATGAAAATGAGTAGCTAAGTCCTCCATTTGTCAAGGTTAGATGTAGATGATCATTAGCTTTGTGTGTAAATGTAAGGATCTTCATGTGTAAACTCTTTAATGGTGAATATATGATGAAAACTTTGTTCTTATTCAAAACTCTTTGTGTTGGTTTATGATCGAGAGATGTTTACCAACTCTTAACCTAGGTTTTCATCCAATCTTGTTTGTTAGCTAGAGATAGTAATGAATGATTTTGTTCACCATAAGGTTGAACCAAAAAGTTGTCATTTTGATAGGTTGTGTTAGAGACAAACAATCGATCAAAATGGGAAAACTCACAATGTGTATTCGAGAGAAACACATTGGGAGGACTTTGTGAAATAATTTATCATCTAAAGGAGTTTATAAGATTGTTGACCGAACAAATACATGCAAAGTGATCGTTGAACCCTAACTTTGGCAATATTTCTCAAATATTCAAATCAAACTTTTACCGCATTGTATTACCTTTTTATGCAAGATAACGTGATTAAAACCAAAACCCCCTGTGTTACTTAAGCTAAGATTAATACAACCATCGAACGGCGGTGATATCTTACAATCCCTGTGGATACGATAACAAAAACCCGATACTTAAAATTACAACTAACAATAAACAACCTGATAGCATTAATATCCACAAAGTTCTTCTAATTAGGAAACAGGATGGTCCCATAGATGCTGACAGTAATCAAGGCACAGACGGTCCTCCAATTACCCACAACAGCATGCTCCTTGGCTTTAGCCTCCAAGAAAATCAGATGAAAACCGGGAAACTTCCCCTTCTCCTTCAAACCCCCCTTGGTCACCTCTGGGCTCAAATAAAGAGCACGAGAAATCTCGGCAACATCAGGTTCCCCCTTAGTGGCATAGAAAGGAATCTGATCTCGGATCTGAACACCCAGGATGCTGGCATAATCCTCCATCAAGGGTCCCAACAAGTAATCTAGGAAGACGAAACATCTCAAGCCCGAGTCATAGAACTGGAGAAGAGTATGAATGGCGCTCCTATCACTGTCTGTGAGCCTGAAACCCAACTTCAGAATACCACCGTATGCCTCACGGAACAACCCCACATGGTCAGGCGTAATCAATGCTATCATATCTCTCAGCACACCAATCTCTGGATCGAAAAAACTGTAGACGACGTCATCTTTCAAGCCGGTCCTCATGTCTGAAACGAAGAAGTCTCTCAACCAGGATCTCAATCAAAAATGTCCCCTGCATATGGATAAACATGAGTTAGATGCAGATAAATGCAAAATGTGAATGATGCTGATGTATGAATGCAATGCACTATGCCATCCTCCCAGTCATCTGAACATCCACTGCACTGAGTTACAGCCTCTGAACTGATCACAACCATCTAAGGTACTGAGCAACCCACAAATCCGACTTGGGGTTCCTAAATAAACGGAACTGAAGGATACATCACCATCATCACCAGAGATCCTCTAAACCAGCCCAGGGAATCCTGAAATAAACGGATCCTCACTGATAAATACCACGGACAGAACTTCGGCGTCTCAGAAATAAATATCCGTAAATCCGACTTATAAACAGGACTCTGATCAATAACTGAACCATTAGTCACCATCAAAGTCACCATCAGGACATGCATCTGTAAGAATCAACCCTCCCCTCACAGGTGAATTCTAATCAGGTCATCCTAAGGCAGATAATGGTCTCGACAATCGGGCAAAGATACTCAACGGGTTTGCCCTTTCGGGTGTGCCGTTGCAGCTCTCTTAAGATCGTCTAAACCAAAGATCCAGGAAAGAACGGTCACCGAAGTCAACAGCTCTAAAGAGATAACTCAACCAAAGTGGAATACTCCACCCGGAAGAGCTCACTCAGAAGAACCTCGTCCGGCTTGTGGTATGTCACGTCGCAACAACATGCTGATAAAGCAAGTGAGGAAACGTGAGACCACACTAATCCTAGGTGTATACTCGGGCCTGGGTTTTAGCCCCACTCAGAACACCCATCCCAAATCAGAGAAACCACTTGTACAGAGCCAGCACAATGATAGTATGATGCATGCAAACATATATGCAAATAATCACAGTATAATAATCATAAATGCAATAAATAGAACAGCACAAGCAACCTAAACTATCCTAACGAGCGCTAGGAGAGACTCGCTTAGGGAAGATGGACCAGCAAGAGGTCAACTTCTCAAGTCCCCAGCAGAGTCGCCAGCTGTCGCATCCGCGAAAAACAACAGGCGCGAAAAACAAAACAAACAGAGCCGCCACCGCGCATTATTTATCCCAAAAGAGGGAAAGGAAACGCTCGAAGTAAACCTGGAAAAGACATGGTCTCGCGACCAAAGAGAGATGGGATTGGGAGTCGGTTATGCGAAGGGAAGGTATTAGCACCCCTACACATCCGTCGTACTCGACGGGATCCACGCTCAGAAAGACAGGATAAGGTTGCTAAACATTGCTCAAAAGAATGCACACACACACTGGAAACAACACAGGTGGGAGAAGAGGGGAACGGGCTTGCTAGGATATCGCATCCTATGCCTACGTATCTCATCTGGAATGAGAATCAGAGCTACCGTAGTTCGGCTCACGCACGCCGAAACAAAACACACACACAAGAAACCGACTGCCAATCGCTGGGCTTACGTCAGACTCCGCACAAACAGGCAAACATGGAAACCGAATGCCAATCGCTGGACTTACATCAGACTCCGAACCAACAAACACACCCTGGAAACCAACTGCCAATCGCTGGACTTACGTCAGACTTCACACAAACAAACACCAATAGGATACGGAATGCCAATCGCTGGACTTACATCCATCTCCTAACACACACAAGAAGGTTAACAAACAAACAAGTTAATAGGGAGTCTGGAACTCGAGCCTAATAACAGTCAAGCAAAGACACACAAAAGAAAAAAGGGTGCCCGGAGAGATCTCGTACGACCTCCTGCCTACGTACCTCATCTGGTATGAGGATCAGGGCGACGTAGTTCCCCTTAACAGGGGAGAAACTTTCTCCTAACCAGAGACTGGGAAATGACAAACTAGAAGGGAGACTGACTCGAGCCTAATAGTTATCATGCAATCCACAATGGTCCTAGGTTGAGGTTTCTATCTAACTTGCACAGGCAGTAAGCTATCCTAAACAACTCAGGCAAAGTCATACAAGCATACAAAGCAAGCACACACACTATATACAAACAGATGGGCTCATACAAGGTTAGGCTGTTAAACACAAGCCAACTAGAATCGGGTGTAGTTAGCTCTTAACCCTAACATTGAGAGTTAGGGTGAAGCAGGTGAAATGGGAAGTGAGGGTAAGACCTCACAGCTCTTATCCCTGGCCTGGGAGAGCTTCAGACAAATGAAAGTGTGGGAGTTCAGAAAGTTGGAACTCTTCTCCACATATGACTGACACAACAAAGATCTTGGGTTAATATCCACAATGCATCAACACAAGGTGTGAGCAAAGTGGATGACACACTGAATAGCAGGAGATGGACTACACATCTCTTTTATCTGCCAATTGCCTCATAAGAGGACTTTTCCTGCTTGGCACAAAAATAAACATTCACAAGCCTTGCCTCTTAAGGAGGGCTTCAGACAGGTGCCTGCCCACATAACAGGACAGGTCTTCCAGGCTACATGAAGTCAGAGAGATTATACCTCAATCGTTAAGCAACCAAGCAAAAGCAAAGTTCAAAATGAACTTAAGCAACTTATGTACCTGTGGAAACATCAAACAAATCAGTACAACTATACAGACAAACAGACAATCATGAATATCAAACAGTCAAACCCAATGAGCAAAGGCATAAGCCAACAAGTCAAACTCAAATGAGTTAACAACCCTACAAAACACACAAGGTTAGTAGTCACAAGTAAACATCAAAGGCTCAAGTGATAGAGCACCAACAACTATGGAACTTGAATGCTCCACCTGAAATCAAAGCTCAAACATTAGCAATCAACCACTAGGTCAAGGCCTAGGGTCAAATATGGAGAAAAAATCCCAAACAGAACATGAAATTTAACATGAATCAACTTCATTCAATCAAGAACACAATCCAAAAGGTCTCACATCAATATCATTTACCAAATCCATTTCATGAACCAAACATGGCAAGGTATGCAAATTGTGACCACATTGTGACACCAGAATGAACAAATGCACATTAAATAAAAAATGATCCAAATAATCTTGGAAAAATTCATGAGTAAATAGGACATACAACATGATCATCATACAAAAAATTAGAGGCATTGGACAACATTAAGCATGGCAATCACATTGCATAAGTCAAGGCAAGCATAACAAGCATATGTGTGACACCAATTGTCACACCAACTTAGCATAGGCATAAAACAGAGATGGATTATGGTAAAGACCTCAAACTAAAGCCAAAACAACACTAAACATGTCTATAAATAGTGTGAAAAATTTCACATTCATTGGATAATCCACAAGCATTTCATGAATGAAATGAAGTTCAAGGCAATCCAAAAGCGCACATGTGACCATCCAGAATGAAAAATCCCAATTAAATCAGAAATGATCCCAAAAATTCTAACAAAAATCATTCTCATTTACCACATTCATATCAAGCATCATACAAAAAATCAGGACAATTGGAATTCATTTGGCATGGTAAACACATCAATCAAGTTGAACATCACAAGGTGTGACACAAATTGTCACACCTACCTTATCATGATCATAAAACAGAAATGACACATGATAAAAATACCAAATCAACACCATAATTTCAAGCCATGAGTCTAGTTTCAACATGTAAAATTTCAGAAGCATTGGATTAAAAATGAGCATTTCACAAATGAAGAAGCAAGGCAAGGTCAAGACATGATACATGTTCACAACCCCTAGCACCAATTATTTTCCAGCCAAGCACAATTTTGGAATTAATCATAAAAAAATACTAGACAAAATAAGGAATATAATGCAAAAAACCTCATCATTTTTGGATCAATATTTAATTTGTTATGAATTTTGGAAGTGTGAAGAAAAATAAAAAAAGAAGTAGAACAATGCATGGAATAATGGAAAAAATGAATGAAGCAATGGAAATATATGCTGTGGCTGGGAATCGAACACAAGCCAAATTCAAATAAGCGCGCCTTGGCCTGAAACGATGCGTTTCACCTAAACCCTAAAACACACGTGCATGCATGGCAATTAGAATCCGCAGGTCATCACATGAACACGCAACAAATTTCGCAGCAAAGCCTATGCGTTTCATGGCAAAATTCGCAGGTAATGTGCAGATATGAAGAACACATGAAGATCTTCATCCATCAATTTCCAGAAAAATCCAAAGTGTCCAGAAATCAACATGGCGCATATCATTGTGTAGATCTTCCAACACACAACAAGAATCCACAAACAAATCAACAAGAAACAACAAAACATGCATGGATCGAATGAAAGAAGATTCACCATCAAAACTTTAATCAATCGAATCTTACTCAAAACAACATGGATTTGCACGATTCAAAGCTCAAACTACTCAGCATTAAGAGATCTACAACAATAGCATAATAATTTTGAGAAAGGAGAGAATCAATTCATGACCTCTTGAAGAGCAGCTTTGGAATTCTTGAGCTGTAGGTATTGGTAATGCTTCCAATCTCTTCTATGACGCTTGTACAAGTGTTTGGGAAGAAGATTGAAGCTCAATTGTGCACGATCTCACCAAATTCTGAATTCACCATTGTTGTTCAAAGCTTCGAGTATGCCGCAATGCTGCACGATTTCCTTTGGTTCTTCCTTCAATCTTGCTCCATGATGCTTCCAGAATGATGAATCAAGCCAAAGAAATGGATGTTGTTTGAGAAAACTTGAAGAAAAATTGAGAGAAAAAGTTTGAGGAATTGGATCTAGATCTGAAAATAATGAGAAGCTCTCTGAAAAACAGTTAGAGATTAGGCTTATATATGTTCTACTAATCAAGCTTTAATCATGTTTTAAGCCAATGCAAATGGAATTAACAAATATGAGGTGTTTTGGCAAAAATGAGTTTTTCACCCTATGCATGAAATGCATGGTGAATAGTGCACGAATTTGGATTGAATTTCACTTAAAAATCTGTTTTGGAGCCAATGGCAATGATGGAATGTTCAAACAATGCACCAAATTTAAACTTCAATTTTTCCCTCCAAAAATCAAGTGAAATGCAAATGATTATGTGATGATAATGCATGTCATGTAATGCAAGATTTGGAAACTAGAGATCAAAATAAGAGCAATGCCAAAAGAGCCATCCAATTTGGAGTTTTGGTTGAGAAGTTATGCCCATTTGAAGTTCCATGTACACTTGGTCAAGTTTTGATCATATCTCCTTAACAAAACATGAGAAATTGATGATCTTGGACATTTTGGAAATGGGAGAGAAAGATCTACAACTTTCATGTTCAACAAAATTTAATTTGAAGCTTTCTTGATGATGTAATCTTGAGTTGAAAACCTTTCCATTTTTGGCAATTTCAAATTATAAGTCACTTTCTATTTTTGGCAAGTTTTGACTTGACTTTATTTTCTTCAATGTTGATGTTTGAGATGTCAAATGAGACTTGTTTGAACATGAATGAAGTATTTCTAACCACTTCCCACCTCCAAATCCAACAGTTGACTTGCAGTTGACTTTTGTGGTTGATAGATGACTTGGCCATGCACAGATGATTTTGAGCCTCAATCTCTTGATGAAATGACACCAAAATGAAACCCTAGCTTATACAAGCTCAATAAAATCACATGATGATCTCCATCTCAATGAAGACCTCATCTTCTTAAAAATCCCTGATTGGCATAATGCAACTGATTAGGGTTGACCAGAGGTCAAAACCCTAATCCCAAGGAATCTGAGCATGAATAATGAACCATGATGATGATAATGTACCATTTCAACCAAGATAATTCTCCACCTCCTTGAGGAACCAAGAAACCCTAATTGAAGCACAAGCCCTCAGAGGACTGGTGATCAATTCATGAAACCCTCAGGCTTGAATCTCTTAACCTCTCTATCTTCTGAGAAAGACCTAGGAGGATGACTTGCTCATTATTTCCACATGATATGCAAAGATGCAATGAATAATGCCCTACATAATGAAATGCAATATGCCAAGCTAGTCCCAAGAGAGGAGGGAAAATTTTGAAGTGTTACACCTGGGTAGTGGGCTTATCTCTCATAAAACATCCCCTCCCAACAAATAAACAATCCCCACAGAGCCAACAGATACAACAGACATATGTATATGAATGCAATAAGGTAAAGTAGGTAAATAAATAACTGTACAAAAGAATAAACACCCAACAAACAAGAAACTACAAAAGCTAGGAGGGACTCGCTTAGGGAAACCGGATCCCCAGCAGAGTCGCCAGCTGTCGCAACCCAAAAAAAGGAATGCGAAAAAAAACAACCGGCGAGAAAAGAAATGACAGAAGAGTCGCCACCGTGCGTTATTTATCCCAAAGGAGGGAAAGGAAACGCTCGAAGTAAACCTGGAAAAAGGAAAGGAAAAGACAAGGTCTCGCAACCAAATCTTGGGTTCGGGAGTTGATTATGCGAAGGGAAGGTATTAGCACCCATACGCATCCGTAGTACTCTACGGGATCCACTCTTGTTGTTCTTGTCTAAAGGGTGTGGGCTTATCTCATGTACTATTTACTAAAAGAGGGGTCAAAAGAAAATGACTCGCACGGATGTCGCATCCACTGCATACGTATCTCATCTGAATATGAGAATCAGAGTCTTCGTAGCTCTGCTACCTATGGGTTAAAGAGGAGTGTGCTCGCTAAGACACCACGTCTTATGCCTACGTATCTCA
This sequence comes from Lathyrus oleraceus, assembly GCF_024323335.1. Lineage (NCBI taxonomy): Eukaryota > Viridiplantae > Streptophyta > Magnoliopsida > Fabales > Fabaceae > Lathyrus > Lathyrus oleraceus. The sequence continues at coordinate 434,854,465 of NC_066582.1, read as the reverse complement.
TCTGGAATGAGAATCAGAGCAAACCGTAGTTCGGCTAACCTATTTGTTTGACGTTACTATGCAATCTACCAGATGCTCGACCTTTGGAGACTTACTCGCCTGTAGTAGAAGGAGTTAACGTGTTCTTAGGAGAAGAAAAATCAATGAGTTTGTTTGTGTTTTAGGAATGCTCATGGAAAAAGGAAGTCCTAGACGAAGGACCCGTGCTACCTTAATTGACATGCAGACGAGAGACTATACGAAGCCTAGCAATCCTATGGGGGAGACGATCACACCATACAAAACAAACATGCATAAAGTAAACATGCCAACAAGGGGGCTCAAACATACATGGGTAGGGTTTAGTCAACCTCGACAAATAAGCCATGGAAAGGTAATCAAATGGGCTCTTAACCACTGACATTGAACGTCAGGGTGAGCAGATCAAAAGGGTAATGAGGATAAGACCTCATAGCTCTTAACCCTGGACAGGGTGAGCTCATGACAAAAGTGGGGATTCAGAAAGGTGGAACCCTCTCCACTGAGTGACCGGACAAAAGATCTTGGACTTTTGTTCTGAAGCATCGACACGTAGTGCGAGCATAAAGAACGACACACTGAATAACGGGGGATTGACTACTAATCCCTTTTATCCGTCAACTGCCTCTTCATGGAGGTCTTTAGCACTGGTGCCTCTTTTCTGGAGGTCTTTGGGCACAAAAGTAAACACGCAAAAAACATCGCCTCCTATCGAGGTCTTCCAGCTAAGAAAGCAGTAAAATACGGGAAAAATAAAGGGATCAAGAGATCTACCACACAGATAAAAATCCGAAGTAATAACAGCTAAAGAAGCAAGAAACCCGGTGATCTCTCAAGCTAGCACCATCAAAGAAAACAAGTCAGCAAAGTAATCGGAATAAATCTCCAAATGGTATCCCACAAATAAAGTGGAATACGAAGCAAGCTATCTCTTCAAGAGTCATGTGAGCCCTCACAAAAACTCAACAAACAAGTTAGAATAACAAGATGGGGTGCAATCAAGAGTTGCACCAAACAGAAGGACCATAACCACAACAGCGTCAGGTAAACAGTGCACGGATGCAATAGAAACAGAAAAACCAACAAACACAAGACGGATTAGAGAGTGAACAGAAAAAACAACTACTGTCACGATCGCTACTGCTTCGCTTAGCGTAGGCTTAACGAAGCTTCGCTGCAGATTCGCCTAGCGAATTACTAGCGAATGCCTGCGGATTCTGGGTTCTTCCTCGATAACAGTCTGATTTCAGTAACCCCAAACCCCGTGGTACCCATTTCAGAAATTAAGTGATCAAACATTCAAGGCATTGTTCTACACATTCATGCATATCTAAACCCACATGTGAAACCTAACGATACCCACTCTTCCAAATTCACCCATGATGCCTCATACATTCAGAAATTTCAAATTGAAAGCATAAAGTAATGGAAATAGGGCAAACCTGATTGGAGAGATCGAATGAAATTGAATTGCCCGGTTGGGTTTGCAAATTGATCTTAGGGTTTATATGAGATGGAATTGGTTCTTTACAGATGAGTTCCCTTCAGTCTCTGGAGGCTGCTCTGAATTAGCTCTTCTAGGTTTTGTTCCCCTGAATCTTTAGAATTTATACTGATTTTCGTGGCTTTGTGGGATCAAAATGAGAGAGGTCCAAGTCCAAGATTTTTCTGTTATATTCTTAAAACGCGTGGGCTTCGCCTAGCGAAGAATTTGCTCGCCTAGCGAGCATGACAGTTCAGACTCGCTAGGCGAACAACGCTGCTCGCCTAGCGAGCATGACAGCTCAGGAATAGACTTTTGCTCCTTCAAGATTAGCATTTTGAATGATGAATAGATCCCATTTGAACATGTTGGAAGTAACTCAAGTCATTCCCTTGTGTTGACTGATCACCCAGATAGAACCCACAAAGTGTCTTGGATGATATTCAAGCTTCTTGGAGCTAATTCTGATTGACATGATGAAATGCGATATGAAATGTTAAATGACCTAAAAATGAATGCATGAATGAGGGGGGAAAATTTGAGGTGCTACAGGGATCCCTAGGATGATTAGTCTCCTTTTCTCTTATATTTTTTTATTTTTGGTTTCTGAAGTTGTATTCAGTGTAATCCTTCCAATTATATAAATGAAAAGAGATTTTTATGGTCATATCAAATTGTTGTAATTGTTATTAAGTATATATATTTGTAAATGATACAGTAAGTTCCTTGAAAATAAAAATAAACAAACAAGCATTGCATTTCATGTATCATTTACATAAGCAGGTTTCTCTTTCTCCAGATGTCTCATTGGTGTTTCTTCTGTGCTTCAGCCAAGCTGACTCATCTGTATAACACTTGTGCCAATCATCTGAGAATCATGGAACATCTTGAGCAAGAGAACAGAGAGTTGAAGGACGAGATCGATCGACTGACTGCCATGATGGAGTCAATGTTAACTGCTCAGAGTCAATCTTCTCCAACGCTCGCAACTCCTCCTCCCTAGAGGACTGTCATTTCATAGGTGGCTACCTCTACCATGCCCGCTGCTACTGCCCAATTTGCGCCTGCTATGCCTGCCGGATTCCTGTGGGGAGTGCCGCCGAACTTCATGCCTGAAGGCTTTGCGCCTACTTTTGCGTATAAACCGACATCTAGCCCGATCATGTCTGTGCCACCTCCCGTTGTGCACACCTTACCTTGTGTAGAGGACACCATTTATCATTCTGAGCCGTTTGAGGGTCCGGATCTTTATGAGAAAATGGACGAAATGAAGGATCAGTTTCTTGAGCTGCGCAAGGAATTGAAGACGTTGAGAGGTAAGGACTTGTTTGGGAAGAGTGCTGCCGAGTTATGTCTGGTGCCGAATGTGAAGATTCCAGTGAAGTTCAAAGTGCATGACATTGAAAAATACAAAGGTAACACATGTCCGCTTAGTCATTTGGTGATGTATGTCCGCAAGATGTCTACCCAAACTGACAACGATCAACTATTGATACACTACTTCCAAGACAGTTTGATCGGTGTTGCGCTCAATTGTTATATGGGGTTGGACAGTGCAAACATTCACACTTTCAATGACTTGGGAGAAGCTTTTGTATAACAATATAAGTATAACATGGATATGGCGCCTGATAGAGACCAACTGAGATCCACGTCTCAGAAGGATAAAGATAAATTGAAAGAGTATGCGCAGAGGTGGAGAGAATTTACTGCTCAGATCACTCCTCCTTTAGAGGAGAAGGAAATGACAAAAATCTTTTTGAAGACCCTGAGTTCATTTTATTATGAACGTATGATTGCCAGTTCCCCTAGTGACTTTACCGAAATGGTAAATATGGGGATGAGGCTTGAGGAAGGTGTCCGAGAAGGACGTTTGTCAAAGGAGGAAGCATCATAAAGTAAGAGATATGGCAGCAGTTTTGGGAAGAAGAAAGATAGTGAAGCTAATGCAATTTCTAATGGGAGGCAGAGGATGCCTTAGATCAGAAAGAATCGACCATCCCGTCAACACCATCATCAAGTATCCTCAGTAATTCCAATATTTTCGAACAATCAATCAATACCAATTCAACAACAACAACGTCAACAACAACAACCACAACAACGAACAAACACCTACAACAACAACAATACCAACAATCACCATCAACAAAACTTTGAGAGGAAGAAGGTCTCTTTTGACCCGATTCCTATGACGTATGCTGAACTATAACCATATTTGGTTCTCAACAACCTACTCCAACCAAGAAACCCTCCACAAGTTCCTGTAAGACCCTAATTTTGACCCTAAGATCCCTCATGGCATCATATCATTTGCTCAATGCATTGCCTTAAGGATCATCGCATGTGTGGCTCATTAACCCTAGGGGTGGGACTTGTATGAGTGGTTTGAAACCACCAAGCATGCTTGTATTGTATATTATTGCTTTTCTTATCTGTTTACTAACCAAAAGCACAAAAATATGTCACTAACTCTTTTTGTTTTGAAGCTCAAGTGATCATATTCTCCCATGCTCCTAGGAAGCTCCTAAGCTCAATAAAGTGGCTAGATGAAGATGAGAACAAGCATGACAATGGTCCACAGAGTTCCTAATCATCATATATGTCTCCCGAGTATTTCAATTTGCCAATTTGATCAAGATAACCCAAAGGGCTTGAGGATTGTTTCCCAAGGAAACCCTAACTCAAATGTGCATTGACTGTGCCTTGCTCATGAAGCAACCTCAACCTATGATCAAATTCAATCAAGGGAAGTTATTTCATTAATTATTTTATGCATATATGAGCCTATGTGAGTATCCTCAATCATTCATTCATCAAGATTTGAAGTTTGGCTTTGAGAAGTTGACCAGTCAAGTCATCTGACTGAACTGAAGATCACTGAGACACAACTTGTGATGTGTTTGTCAAATGAAGATAAACCCAAGAGGAAAAATGTTCTTAAGAACCATATGAACAACTTTCATGTTCATACACAATCCATTTGAAACTTGGAAGGTCGTCATTCATTTCAAAATATTATAGGTCATTTTGATTGAAACCCTAAATTTGGGTCAACTTCCCAAGGACCTAACTTCCTTAATTTTTATGATTTTTAGGTGAGACAAAATGAATTGGAAACTTTAAGATGTCTAATTCAAATTTTATGTTGGACAAAATTTTATAATCCTAAAATAAACACATGTGATAATACAAAACATTATAGGTCACTTTGGACCAAAGCCATTGAATTTGAAAAATGCCCAACTTTAAGTGCCCATAACTTTCTCATAAAAAATCCAAATGATGTACAATTTGAGTCTAAATTTATTATCTTGAAAATATATACAACTTTGATGTTAGAGGGGTTTCCATTTGAGGCTTTCATCAATGAAACAGAAGGGCTTGAAGATGCTTGTTTTTGGTAAAATATTTCAAAGGGGACCTAGACATGTTTTGTACCCCAAACTTCTCAGCCAGTTTTCATAAATTTCCAAACTCCAAATGAATTTTTTCCCAACATGACTTTTATTCCTCATTTCAAGGGCTTTCTAACCATTACTCACATTATTTTTTTTTTTACTTTTCATGAGTGAGTTTCGAAGAGCTTAATGTTTATGTTCATTTGTGCATTTCACTTTGAAACTTCACGTGCAAGCAAATGCCAAGCCTTGTGCACGTCCAGTTCACTTATACTTGATCTCAGCATGGATTTCCATTCATTTTTGGGCCTCACATGCGCCTGTACAGGCCCATGCATGGAAGATCCAAATTTCATGCACACGAGCCAAACATTGCATTGCATCACATACAACTATAAATAGAGGTGCCTTGAGCTTCAATTACCAACCACGAGGAGATTTGAAATGCTGCTGGATTGAAAACCAAACCCTCACCTAAAGGAATTTCAGTTTTCTATTTCATTTTCAAGCTTGAATTTCAACATCATTAGTTGATCTTCACAACTCAATTCCTTAGCCTTGCATCATCATTACATTTCCAGATCAAAATTGGATCAAGAGCTTGGACAATTCGTGCTGTTTGAAGCTCCATTTTTGAGGTATATCACCAAACTTTCTTGATCTGGATCTTGCTATACAATGTGAATTGATTTGGTTTTTGTTGTTTTCTGAAGTCCTCAAGCATGAGGCCGGCCAGTGGTGGTCTCAATTTTGCAAATCGTGCCATTTCAGATCAAGCACCATGATCTTCAAGCTCAGGTTTCTCTTTAAATAGGAACTTTGAGTAGAATCCATGGTTACAGGGGTGATGTACATCACCTCAGCTTCATTTTGATACCTTGCTTTTTCATTTTCATTAAGGTTTGAGTTCCTGCACGTGGTGACCAGAATTAGTTGTCTGGCCGGAGAAGATGGTGGTTTCCATCACCATCCCCATGTGGAAGCCTTGGAACCCTTGGATCTCACTGAAATGTTATAATCCTTGCCTTTCATTGTTTTGACTTATTTTAATTCCATGTGTTGCGCGCTTGACCTAGGATCCCCATGTGACCGCGCCTCTGAACCATGAGATCAACGCCACATCAATTAATGAACTATCTAAGGGCGCTGGTTTTTTCTATTTTCATTATTTCTGTTTTAATTCCATTTAATTCATTTTTATTTTCAAAAATTCATAAATATCTTATTTGAAGTCACAAAAATATGAGACCAATGCCAACAATTTTTTCTTGAAAAATCTAGTTTCATATTTTGATTTTTAATTATTTTTGTGACTTCATTTAATATTTTTTTTTGTGAATTATTTGGTTTTTAATAGTTTTTAATTCATTTTAATTACTTTTTGATATTTGAAAAAATCAAAAATATTTTCTTAACACATATGGATCATGATAAGTCAATGAAAAATAGTCTCATCAATTTCTTAATTGATTTGAGTTTTATTTGAGATTTTAATTCATTTGTGTTATTTTTCATTTATTTAATTGTCTTAAAATAGTTTTTGATTTCAAAAATTATTGAGAAAAATTGTCAAACCTTGTTTGACCATGTCAGACCTATGAGAATTTAATTGGACTTGTTCAAGTTGATTTGAATTAAATTTGAGGTTTGACCATATTTTGTCCATTTTATTTTTGAATTTATTTTTTAATTCAAAAATACCAAAAAAATATGTTTGACTTGTTGACTTGTAACCTTCATTTCTCTTCTGTTTATCATTGGTTGATGATGATTTGATTCATTTTTGACCAATTGTGTTTGACATTTGAATTCTCTTTCCATTCATTTCATCTTCATCTCATTTCTTTTTATTTTTGGCCAATGAGTTAATGTCTTATGGTTGGTCTTGACAAATGAGGGGTTTAACCTTCTTTGATCCAAATCAAACTCAACTTGATCCAAGATCAAGTGAGTTGCTTTGTGTCCAAGATAGGTTGCTTCTTGGTCAAGCAAAACACCTAAAGTCCATACAAGGCCTTTCTCTTTTCTTTTGGCATGGCAAGTTTTAGGACCTTGGCTTACTAGTCATGGTCTCTAACTTGTGTTTATTTGCCTATAGTTTTATTGACCAGCCTCAGATAGGTGTGACTACTACATTAGTCCACTTACGATTGCTTAACATAGCGCTAAATTGTCTTATGACAAACTAACATAACTACACTAGTCACTAACTTTAATTTGAGCATTTACTTTCTTGCAATTTACTTTAATGCAATTTACTTCTTTCTCATTTATTTAATATTGCCCTTTTCATTTTGCTCACTTGAGCACATATTTTATTTTTATGCCATTTTCCTTTTGCTCATTTGAGCTCATTATTGTATATAAATATATTATTGTCTTGTGTTAGTTTTGCTTTTGTTTTGTGTGAACCCAATGCAAAAAGGAGAAAGAACTTAGAATTAGGACTTATCTATGCTTAAAGGAGTTCAAGAGCAACTAGGCCTCATGCCTTTAGAATGCTAAACTTGTTGAAGAGCAACTAGGCCTCATGCCTTTAGAATGCTAAGTTTCAAAGTTGACTTCAAAGGACTTCCTTTCCAAACTCATTCTTTGTCCATTCCTCTTATTGTATTGTGAACTTTTTGATGTTTGCTCTTGTGTGATAGGGATTCCATCTTGAGATAGTTAGGAGGACCATTGTCATGAGTAGCCAAGTTAAGAGAGAAAAGCCAAATGGAGATCCTAGGAGCTTGAATCTAATTTGTGTGATTGCTTGTTGTTTGCTAAGTCCTAAGGAAAGGAGATTCTTGAATCATCTTTATGATTTCAAGAAAAAGAATTCCAAGGGTTTTATCTCTTTTTCTTATCTTTGTATGCCTTAGGACTAACCCTTCTCTTCTTCTCCTCACTCTAACCCAAGCCAAACTCTTTTTGTACAAACTTTGACTTTATTTCAAACTAGAAACCTAGGCCTTATGCCTTTGACTTTTCAAAATCTTTTCATTAATACTCATTGTGAATAAACCTTAATCCAACTTTAACCTCATTTTGTAAATAAATCTGACTTGTAAATACAATTCACTTCAAGTTGTTTTTTGTGTGGTTCCAATGGCCACCTTGGTTAAACCTTTTTCATAAATCTTAGTCATAGGTTTGAGTTATCATAGTGGTTGATGTAAATCTCACCTCATCCTTAGTGATTGGACTATAAGTCTTCCATACTTATTATAGGGTTAACCCCTCACTAGAATGTTGAAGCTCTCCTCACATGGTGGATTGTTGGTTTAGGTTGAGTTTTCTCCCTTTGATAACAAAAGACCTTAAGGCTTTTGATCAAATCAATTCACCAATCTTTGTGATTTTTACCCCGAACTACGAGGTTTTGATCCTACCTTTGTGATGGTACGTAGGCAATGGGTTCATCCATTCAAACAACAAAATCATAAATATAATCTATTCTTTTTTCATACCTCCAATCTTTTGCACATATTTTCACAAATACCAAACTACAACACATATTTGCAAAAAGAGGTTCCCTTAGAGTACTACGGATGTTTTGAGTGCGTAAAACCTTCCCATTTCATAACCAACCCCTTTACCTAGATCTCTGACATTTTTATTAGTTTTTGATTTGATAAAACTTCTTACTTGGCTTTTGTTCGTTTTTTAGCCTTTCCTTTGGACAAATAAAAGTGCAGTGGCGACTCAGATTGTATGTTTACTTTTGGTTTAGTCAGTAAACCATAAGGTAACGAATACCCCGCTACAGGAAAGTGGCGACTCTAATGGGGATATTTAACTTCCTAGTGGGTTTAACCTACTTTTTGTTTGTATGTGTTGTATGTTTATATTTATTGGTGACATATTTCTGTGCAAATTTGGGATGACTGTATTGCTTGTAATGTATGAGTTGCTTGATATATTCATTTCTTGTATGCTTGGTGGTTTCTTGTGAGATGAGTTCTATACCCGAACTCGAGTGCACTTATGATAGGAGAATGGCATAATCTTGTTGACCTGTGTGGAGTTATTCCTTAGCAAGTTGACTTGCAAGCCCATTCACTTGGTAGAGGTCTTGTTAGGATCAATAATGTCACACGAGTAGTCGTGGTTAGGCATTACTCTTTCCAATATAAACCTTAGAAGCCAAGGACCTTAGATACCTAACCCATCTCGGCCTAGTTTAGGATGTAGTGCGAAGGTCGTTCAAGTGTAAGATTTGATACGATTGTTACGCAATACTACACTCATAAGAGTCTCTTTTGAGAATATTTTTAGAATACGAGTAGTCGTTTTATCCGATAATATCCGAAAGATGAGATGAAGACTATGGGGACCCTTTTTAGAACATGATTGTCAGGTTTAACCATAGTACACTCCCTTTGGGTGGTTCTTAACCGAGACTCCATGCTCGTGACTTACAACAAACCCTTGATTCGTGGTTGATCCGTTCTCGTATATTCTCAATATCAATGGAACTTGGGTTTTGATAAGGTGTAAACCATAATCCACCAAAATGGATGATTGATATTGATGATAACGTGAGCCATCTCGTGACCTTTGTATGGTGTGACTTGCTTGATCCTTGAGTGTGATTGTTGCATCCATGCATTCATATGCATCCATATCATTAACAATAAAGAATTTTCAAGGAACTTAAGAGGTCTATTTGCAAATTTTCAGACATGGATAAGCAAAGAAGGAATACGAAGAAGTACAGTTTCAGACAACCCGATTTGAAAGAGGTAAGGAGTTTGACATCTTATGTATTAGAGCCTTTGGAGTTCAAAGCTCGCCATGGGAAGCTCCTGTCTATTCTTTCTACCAAGGTGGATGAAGGTTTGATGAATGTGTTGGTGCAGTTCTACGATCCTTTGTATTGGTGCTTCACTTTTCCGGATTTCCAGCTCTTGCCTACACTTGAGGAGTATGCCTATCATGTGGGTATACCTATTTTGGATCAGTTGCCATTCAGTGGCTTAGAGAAGATTCCGTCTTCTCAAGAGATTGCTGACATGCTTCACATAGATGTATCTGACATTGTTGCTCATATGACTACCAAAGTTGGAATTCAAGGTCTCCCATTTGATTTTCTTATTGCTTAAGCTACTATGTTTGAGAAGGCCATGAGTGAGGACGCCTTTGAAGCAATATTTGTACTTCTCATCTATGGGCTAGTGTTATTTCCCAATATCGACAATTTTGTGGATGTGAACGCTATTAGGATTTTCTCTTCTCTTAATCCCGTTCCGCCTCTATTGGGTGACACTTATTTCTCTTTGCATATGAGGAATGCAAAGGGTGGTGGTTCCATTGTGTGCTGTCTGCCTCTGTTGTACAAGTGGTTTATTTCGCACTTGCCTCAGACGCTCGCCTTCAAGGAAAACAAGGGATGTCTACGGTGGTCCACGAGACTTATGTCTCTCACTAATGATGATATCTTTTGGTATAATCGTGTGTATGATGGTGTTCAGATTATTGACTCTTGTGGTGAGTTCTCCAATGTGCCTCTTCTTGGTACATGTGGTGGAATTAACTACAACCCCGTTTTAGCTCGCCGACATCTTGGGTTCCCCTTTAAGGATAAAGATAATAACATTTTGTTGGAAAATATATTCTTTCAAGAGGGTAAAGATCCCCAGAACTTGAAGGGCAGAATGGTTCGCGCCTGGCGCAAAGTTCATAAGAAGGGAAGGAAGGAGCTTGGTCTGAAGAATTGCATTGCTTTGGAACCCTACACCGCTTGGGCGAGGAAGAGAGCTCTTGAGTACCGCATGCCTTATGATTATCCAAGACTTACCCCTATGGTTATGGTTGGGCCTTCAACCCTCCCTAACCAAGGAGTAAAGGAGTTGAGAGATAAAGACCGGTCGCGTGCTTGGGTTCGTGAGCGAGAGGAATTACTTCAGCAGCTCAAAGATAAGGATGCAGTGATAGAATTTCTAGAGCATCAGGTTATTGATGAGCCTGATGACGTGGTTACTTCTCTTCTTCCTCAGTCATCCAGGTTTTGGAAGAGGAAGTATGATCGACTCGCCAAGGAGAAGGCCGACATGGAGGCAGCTTATGAGAGAGAAGTGAAGAGGCTCCGTGCAACTTATCTTCCGGTCTCAAGAGCTTTGGATGATCATTTCTAGGGCTCCATAGGATGTTCATTCTCCTTTTCTCTTGTATTGTATTTGGTTACCAAAACTGTATTACTTCTTTGGTGTAAAATGTTTCCAAATATTATTGCTATAAGTATTCCCTATATGTCTTAAAAGATTAATATTTTCAAATATTTGCAAATAGATCTCTATAAAGTTCCTCTGATTAAAAACAAACCATATGCACAAACATTGCATGCATCAGATGCATAAGCAGGTTTTGTTCTGAGCTCTTGATCAGTGGTCTAACTCTTTGCTCTTCATTTATTTTGAAGACAAGTTGACGCACCGGTATAACACCAGAGCCAATCATCCAAGGATAATGGAGCATTTAGAGCAAGAGAACCGGGAATTGAAGGAAGAGATCGCTAGTTTGACTCCCATGATGGAGTCAGTGCTAGCCGCCCAGAGCCAAGCTTCACCAAATCCTGTAACTCCTCCCATGAGGACTGTTATATAAGAGATAGCTACCTCCAATGTTCCTGCTACAACATCCCACTTCGCGCCATCTATGCCAGCCGGGTTCCCTTGGGGAATGCCTGCTAATTTTGTGCCAGAGGGCTTCGCTCCTACTCTCACTTCTTTGCTGGCATCTAGCCCGGTCCTATCTGTGCCACCTCCCGTTGTGCACACCTTACCCCGTGTTGAAGACACTATCTATCATTCCGAGCCATCCGAGGGCTCAGACGTTTATGAAAAGATGGACAAGATGAAAGACCAATTCCTTGAGCTGCGCAAGGAACTGAAGACTCTGAGGGGTAAGGACCTCTTTGGTAAAAGTGCTGCTGAGTTGTGCCTAGTGCCCAACGTGAAGATCCCTGTTAAATTCAAAGTACCTGACTTTGAGAAATACAAGGGAAACACTTGCCCTCTTAGCCATCTTGTGATGTATGCTCGCAAGATGTCAACACAGACTAACAACGATCAACTGCTTATCCACTACTTTCAGGATAGCCTGTCTGGTGCTGCGCTCCGGTGGTATATGGGGTTGGAGAGTTCTAGCATCCTCTCTTTCAATGATCTTGGCGAGGATTTCGTCAAGCAATATAAATATAATGTGGATATGGCTCCGGATAGGGACCAACTAAGGGCAATGTCGCAGAAGGACAAGGAGACCTTCAAGGAGTACGCCCAGAGATGGCGAGAGTTGGTAGCTCAGATAGTGCCACTCCTGGAAGAGAAGGAGATGACAAAGATCTTTTTGAAGACTTTGAGCTCTTTCTATTATGAAAGAATGATTGCTAGTGCTCCCTCAAACTTCACCGAAATGGTGAATATGGGAATGAGACTGGAAGAAGGGGTCCATGAAGGACGTTTGTCTAGGGATGATGGTTCCTCAGCAAAGAGGTATGGGGGTTTTGCTAAGAAGGAGGAGGGAGAGACACATGTTGTGTCCTCTCATACTAAAAGAAGGCCCTCTGTAAGGAGGAAGGACGTGCGCCCTGCCGTCAACCAACACCAAGTGGCTCATATAGCACCTACTTTTCGAGAAGTTCACCATCAACAACAACAACAACATCATCAACAACAACAGGCCTACCAACCTCGAAACAATAACAACACCATCACCGACAACTACGAGAGGAAGATGGTCACTTTTGATCCGATTCCAATGACATACGCTGAGCTCTATCCTTCTTTGATCGATAGAAAGCTGATAACTCCGCGAGATCCTCCTGCTGTACTGACCAACCCTCAGTGGTGGTATAAGCCAGAGCTTCACTGTGTGTATCATTCCGGTGCTCCCGGACATGACATGGAGAATTGCTAGCCATTGAAGACCAAGGTGCAAGACCTTGTGAGAAGTGGTATATTGTTTTTTGAGGACGTAGGTCCTAATGTTAAGAAGAACCCATTGCCCGAGCATGGGAAAGCAGCTGTTAACATGGTCCAGGGATGCCCTGACAAGTATAAAGTCCTGTATGTCAATGATATAAGGCAATCTTTGGTCGAGATGCATAAGTTGTTGTGTGAACACAGTCATTACGAGCATGACCATGATAGGTGCCAGGTGTGCGCTATCAATGAGAGAGGATGCCGACAAGTAAGAAAGGACATCCAAGAGATGATTGATTAAGGAATGATTGAAATACTTCAGAATCGTAGTTAGGACGAAGTCAATGTTATCACCCCGGTATTTAAACTTCTTGAGCCTGTTGTCGTCAAGTATGATGGCAGCAAGAAGAAGGTATCACCAACTCTTGTGATCAAGCCAGCGGGTCCTGTCCCGTATTCATCAGTCAAAGTTGTTCCCTAATGATACAACGCGGTTATGCTAGAAGATGGAAAGGAGATGTCGTTGCCCTCAACTTCCGTAGTGAGCATTTCTGATATCAGTGGTGTGACCCGTAGCGGTCGTGTTTTCTCGGCGCAACCAAAATCCCACGAAGATGTCGTGAGAATAACTGTTGTTAATCCTGCCTCTCCCGTGGGGACTTCTTCTTCAAACAATCTTGTTCCTGTTGTTGACCTTGCTGTTGTTAAGAATAATAACACTCCTGTCCTGGTTGGCCAGTCTAGCATTTTAAAAGAGGATAATGATGAGATGTTGAGGCTCATCAAAAGGAGTGAATACAATGTTATTGATCAACTGTTACAAATTCCACCAAAGATATCTATGTTGTCTTTGTTGATGAATTCTGAGCCACACCGCGATGCTTTGCAGAGGGTGTTGGACGTGGCATACGTGGACCATGATGTCACAATTGAACAATTTGATAGCATTGTTGCAAACATAACCGCTTGCAACAATTTGAGCTTCTGTGATGCTGATCTTCCCGAGGAGGGAAAAGACCACAATTTGGCTTTACACATTTCAATGAACTGTAAGGATGATGCCTTGTCCAATGTGTTGGTGGACACAGGATCATCACTTAATGTGTTTCCAAAATCCACTATGGCTAAACTTTCATACCAGGGGCCTCCTATGAGGCAGAGTGGAGTGGTTGTGAAGGCGTTTGATGGATCGCGCAAAACTGTGATCGGTGAATTAGAACTCCCGATCAAGATTGGACCTAGTGATTTCCAGATTACTTTCCAGGTTATGGATATTCATCCGTCTTATAGTTGTTTGCTTGGAAGAACATGGATTCACGAGGCAGGCGCCGTGACATCCACCCTACACCAAAAATTGAAGTTTTTAAAGAACAAGAAGTTGGTGGTGATAGGGGGAGAGAAGGCTCTCTTGGTTAGTCATTTATCTTCCTTTTCCTATATTGATGTTGAGGATGAGGTTGGGACTCCGTTCCAAGCCTTGTCTATTGTTGAGCCTTCAAGGAAAGGACTTTCTTCATTTGTCTCCTACAACGACGCGAAGTTGGCCATTGAGCATGGTGCGACTACTGGTTTGGGGAAAATGATCAAGTTGGAGGATAACAAATTCCGAGCTGGCATATGGTACTCTTCTGGTGTTTCCAATGAGCGTGGGCTGTTCCAGAGTGGAGGTTTTATCCACACAGTTGAAGATCAGGAAGCTGCTGCCATTGTTGAAGATGATGAAGAGGAAGACCTTGGCAACTTTGTCATACCTGGCGGAATCTGCAATAATTGGGTCGCTGTTAATGTTCCAACAGTTATCCACAAGTCAACGTAATATGTTCATTTTGATTAAAAATCCTTCTCCCATGCCAAAAGGAGAAGTGAAGACATTGTTGGCATATTTGATTAATACAATGATATTCATTCAAAAATCACATGTTAAATGTTTGTTTTTCCAAATTATTTTCCCTTTTTGCTTTTTTGCATGAAATTGGTGATCACCATAAAACCCTAAAAAGAGAATAAAATCATCTTTTCATCTGCATAATGATTTGCCTTGCTTGAATTCTAAAATCTCTTTTATACTCAAAATCATTATCCAGGTTGATCAAACCCATTGAACATAATGATCCAACACCATCTCCCAACTTTGAGTTCCCTATATTTGAGGCAGAAGAAGATGATGTTGAAGAGATTCCTGATGAGATTACCCGTCTGCTTGAGCACGAGGAGAAGATCATTCAGCCGCATCTTGAGAATCTGGAAACAGTCAACTTGGGGTCTGAAGACTGCGTCCGTGAAGTGAAGATTGGGGCATTCCTGGAAGAGTCTATTAAGAAGGGGTTGATTGAGTTGCTACGAGAATATGTCAACGTCTTTTCCTGGTCGTATGAAGACATACCTCGTCTAGATACTGATATCGTGCAACATTTCTTGCCGTTGAAGCTTGAGTGTGTGCCTATAAAGCAGAAGCTCCGAAGAACTCATCTTGATATGGCGGTGAAGATTAAAGAAGAAGTTCAGAAGCAAATTGATGCGGGGTTTCTGGTGACTTCTACATATCCTCAATGGGTGGCCAATATTGTGTCTGTGCCTAAGAAATATGGAAAACTCCGAATGTGTGTGGATTACCGTGACTTGAATAAAGTTAGTCCAAAAGATGATTTCTCTCTACCACACATTGATATGTTGATAGATAATACAGCTAAATTCAATGTCTTCTCATTTATGGACGGATTTTCCGGTTATAACCAGATTAAAATGGCACCTGAGGATATGGAAAAGACAACATTCATCACACCTTAGGGAACAGTCTGTTATCGAGTGATGCCCTTCGGTTTGAAGAACGCCGGAGCCACGTATCAACGAGCTATGACTACCTTGTTTCATGATATGATGCATAAAGAGATCGAGGTATATGTTGATGATATGATTGCAAAGTCGAGAATGGAAGTTGAACATGTGGAGCACTTGTTGAAGCTTTTCCAGCGTTTGAGGAAGTACAAACTCCGCCTGAACCCGAACAAGTGTACATTTGGAGTCCGTTCCGGCAAGTTATTGGGCTTTATTGTCAGCGAAAGAGGTATTTGAGTTGATCCTGCCAAGGTCAAAGCAATACAAGAGATGCCTGCGCCCAAAACTGAGAGGCAAGTCCGAGGTTTTCTTGGCCGCTTAAATTACATTTCGAGATTTATCTCCCACATGACTACCACATGTGCCCCTATATTCAAGCTCCTCCAGAAAGATCAGCGTCATGATTGGACCGAGAATTTCCAGAAGGCCTTTGACAGTATCAAAGAGTATCTGTCCGAGCCTCCGATTCTGTCTCCGCCTGTTGAAGGGAGACCGTTGATTATGTACTTGACTATGCTTGATGATTCCATGGGTTGTGTATTGGGTCAGTAAGATGAATCAGGGAAGAAAGAATATGCAATATACTACTTGAGTAAGAAGTTTACTGATTGTGAGTCTCGATACTCAATGCTTGAGAAGACATGTTGTGCTTTGGCTTGGGCCGCTAAGCGCTTACGCCAGTATATGCTGAATCATACGACTTGGTTGATCTCCAAAATGGATCCAATCAAGTATATCTTTGAGAAGTCTGCCTTAACTAGGAGGGTTGCCCGTTGGCAGATGTTGTTATTTGAGTATGATATAGAGTATCAAGCTCAAAAAGCAATTAAAGGTAGTATCTTGGCTGACCACTTTGCACATCAACCAATTGAAGATTATCAGTCTGTTCAGTATGACTTCCCGGATGAGGAAATTCTGTATTTGAAGATGAAAGACTGCGATGAGCCTACGCTCGATGAAGGGCCAAAGCCTGGTTCCCGATGGGGTATGGTGTTCGATGGTGCTATTAATCAGTATGGAAATGGTATTGGGGCAGTGATTATTACTCCTCAAGGCACATATTTTCCTTTTACAGCAAGACTAACTTTCAAATGCACGAATAATATGGTGAGTATGAGGCCTGTATTATGGGATTGGAAGAGTGTATTGATCTTAGGATCAAACATCTTGATGTTTATGGTGATTCGGCCCTTGTTGTTAATCAGATTAAGGGTGAATGGGAGACGAATCAGCCTGGCCTCATCCCATACAGAGATTATGCGAGGAGGATTTCAACTTTCTTTACTGAGGTTGACTTCCATCATATTCCTCGAGATGAGAATCGGATGGCAGATGCTCTTGCTACGCTTGCTTCAATGATTATGGTGAAATATTGGAATGAAGTCCCCAATATCACTGTGATGCGCTTGGATAGACAAGCTCACGTATTTGCAGTTGAAGAAGTGAAAGATGATAAACCATGGTACTATGATATCAAGTGTTTTCTTCAGAATCAGAGTTACCCACCTGGGGCATCTGTTAAAGATAAGAAGACTTTGAGGAGATTATCTGGCAGTTTCTACCTTAATGGTGATGTGCTTTATAAGAGGAACTTTGATATGGTTCTGCTCAGATGCATGGATAGTAACGAAGCAAACTTGTTAATGACTGAAGTCCATGAAGGTTCATTTGGTACTCATTCCAATGGACATGCCCTGGCAAAGAAGATGTTGAGAGCAGGCTACTATTGGCTGACAATGGAGTCTGACTGCTGCAAATATGTAAAGAAATGCCACAAGTGTCAGATTTATGCGGATAAGATTCATATTCCCCCGACACTTCTGAATGTTATTTCCTCACCATGGCCTTTCTCCATGTAGGGAATTGACATGATTGGCATGATTGAGCCAAAGGCGTAAAACGAACACCATTTTATTCTCGTAGCTATTGATTACTTCACCAAGTGGGTTAAAGCGGCATCATATGCAAATGTGACCAGGCAGATGGTTGTGAAGTTTATCAAGAATCAACTCATATGTCGGTATGGTGTACCAGAAAAGATCATTACTGATAATGGATCTAACTTGAATAATAAGATGCTGAAAGAGTTGTGTAGCGAATTCAAGATTGCACATCACAATTCTTCTCCATATAGACCCAAGATGAATGAGGTTGTTGAAGCTGCTAACAAGAACATCAAGAAAATTATTTAGAAGATGGTTGTTACATACAAAGATTGGCATGAGATGTTGCCATTTGTTTTTCATGGTTATCGTACATCTGTTCGCACTTCAACAAGGGCAACCCCATTTTCTCTTGTATATGGCATGGAGGCTGTGCTCCCCGCGGAGGTTGAGATCCCATCAATGAGAGTCTTGATGGAAGCCAAGTTGACTGAGGTTGAATGGGTCCATAGTCGTTATGACCAGTTGAATTTAATTGAAGAGAAGAGATTAACTGCCATGTGCCATGGCCAGTTATATCAGCAAAGGATGAAGAAAGCCTTTAATAAGAAGGTCAAGCCTCGTGTGTTACGAGAAGGTGACCTCGTGCTCAAGAAAGTCTTGTCTTTCGCGCCCGATTCCAGGGGCAAGTGGACTCCAAACTATGAAGTTCCATATGTAGTTAAGAGAGCCTTTTCAGGCGATGCTTTGATACTTACAACTATGGACGGGGAGGATTTCACTCGTCCTGTGAATTCAAATGCAGTCAAGAAATACTTCGCCTAAAAATAAAAACAGAATAGCTCGCTAAGTTGAAAACCCGAAAGGGCGACTTAGGCAAAAATGAGCGTCTCAGTGGATTGAAAACCCAAAAGGGCGGTCCAGGCAAAAGTTAGAGACATGAAAAAAAAATATCCCGCTAGATTGAGTACCTCACCCTGGGGAAATCTAGGCAAAAAATTAGGGATTTGGCAAGTAACTGCATCCTGACAAGACTTTGTTCTTCAACTGTCATCTATAAAAGATTCTCGCTCAGTCATCGTCAACTGAAGTTTCAAATACATTGGAATCAGAGTTGGTGGAGAAATGGTCATTATGTTCAATGTAGCCCTTTTTCCAATATATATCACCAATTTCAAATTTGTAAAGGTCCATGGAGTCTTGCCATTTGCGGGATACCATTCCATTAAATAAATTTGAGCCTTTATCCAATTCTTGTCACTCTTATTTGTTTCTGTTTAAAAAATGTTTGCATGTTTTAATTGATAAATATCATTGTTTTAAACGAATAAAGTTTTTATAAACTGTTTTAAACAAAGTGAACATTCACAATGACTAAAAGGATAGTTGGAGTGTCTTCAGTGCTCTCCCAAGGATAGTACGATTCCCAAAAGGGTAGGACATTTGTTCATTTTCTGGCATTCTTACATCCTCTTTATCAGCTTTCAAGTTGTCTCGCCAGCGAGCGCAGAAAAGAGTGATGCATCATCAGCTTCCCAAAAAGTTTGACGCTAGCATTTGTGTTTTATCAGTTATATGGTTGTCATCCCTTGTGTGGACTGACCTAAAATCCCTTGTAGATTGATAAAAGTTGATATGTTATCTATTCACGAGGAAGTTTGTCTTTCCCCAATATGAGTAGAAGTCCTATGCGGAGTAAGCATGTGTTCCCTGCATAGTTGCCTTTCCAGATAAGTTGTTTCCTCAGCAGGAAGTTTGTCTAGAGCAGTTGGTGAAGGGCTTGAGTCCCTTTCCATCCCCAGCATGGCACTTGTTGATGAAGGATTCGTTTTCGTTTCCCTCAGCCAGGACAGTTCCTTTGGGAGTACTAGCAATTTATCCCCAGTAGGTTTGCTCATAGTCCATCCCCAATGGAGTTGCCTAATCCGAGCTTGATAATTTGTATCCCCTCAGTGGTTGAAGATCTCTTCCAGTATTGGACGGTGATGAGGAAGATGTGTTATTTCCTTCCTTAGTGGAGCAACTGTTCTTTCTCCCTTTAGCGGAGATGTCTCCAGCAATTAGAAGGGAGTGTTTTGATTGATGCGTATCTGTTTGGTGGTTGTTCCCCATGGAGTTTCACATCATTCCTTGATAAATTCTCCAGTAGAGTTTTTTTTCTAAAACAAATCTTATTGGTATCCAGTCGCCTGTTCCCGAGAATTGTTGGAAGATCCCCGACAGTTGGAATTTGTGACTTTGCCTATCCCCAACATTGATTGGTGTCTCCTGGTATTTGATGCATCCCCCACCAGAACTGATTTTTCCTGCGGGCCTGGCCTTTCTCTTTTGAGATGTTATGCCGGATGTCCGTTCGTGGCTCTCGAACCTATTTGTGCTAGATATGTTTGTCTGTCAGCATTAATCATACATAAATCACGCATATACATGCATAATCATAGCATTTAGATATTCATGTTGCATACTTTGCCATATATCTTTGCTTGTTATCTCCTGCTATTGGTGAAATATTCTTCCCTAAGCAGATGTTTGAGTCCGATCTCTCCACATAGAGTCATCCCCGTAGGAAGAAAGTGTCTATCTTTCTTTCTTTCCTTCCCCACTGAGTTATGCCCTCGTGGATGATTATTATTTCAGTATCCTCCCCAGTCGTGTATTGGGATGGAATTACTCCCCTGAGTTATATCCTCATCGGGTTGAGTCTTGTTTGATTGTGTCTTTCTAGTTTGTTCATAGATTGACTCCCTTATTGTTATTTCCCTGCAGTTCCCTGTGGTTTAGTTGTTCAATTGCTCAGTAACCAACTATTGTTCACCTTTTCCCCAGTGGATTGTTGTGGCCTTCTACCCAGTAACCGGTAGTTGTAAGTCCTTTTTCTATGGTTTTCTACCTAGTAACCGGTAGATGTAATCCCCTATTTGTTGGTTATCTTTACCCAGTAACCGGTATTAATATTCCTTCGTTTTTGAGTATACCACCCAATAACCGGTGATATATCTCTTGGATGATTGCTTTTGTCAAGTAATTTATCCCCCGCGAGTCATCTTTCATTTTACCCTCGTTTGGTAATGATTGTTTCTCCTTTTGACTGGTCATCATTTTATACCCAGTAACCGGTATCCCGATGTCCTTTCTTCCTAGTCGATTTATCCTTCATTAACCCAGTAACCGGTTGTGGATAATCTTCCATGCGAGTATGTTATCTATGTTTTGACGGTAATAGATAATATATCTCATGCGCTCTTCAGTCGAAGTCTTTTTTTTTCTTCCCCAGTTGAGTATGATTTGTATTTCCCTGTGGAATCGAATGCCCATCCTGTAAGTCGAGTTTGCTTTTTTAGCCCTCCTTTCGGATGATGAGTGTCTTGGAGTTGTTCCCAATTCACGCCTGGTTGGTCACCTATTATATGCCTAGTAACTGGTATCCCTGGTGTTCCATCCTTCTGCTCCCTATTATGACTTTGTGTCCCCTGTGGAGTCAGAGTTTCCTAAGTTGAGATGTGCCTTTTGGGTCCTCCTCAGATGTTTTGGATGATTGATATCTCTCACCCTTATATCGGTCTTAGATATTCTTTCTCCCTAAGCGTGTTGTTCTCTCACCCAATAACCGGTGTTTTGATAACATGCCTCTCTTTGAGTTTATTACCCAGAAACCGGTAATATCTCGTTGTTTTTTTTCTCAGCTGAGTCCTTTATGGACGTCCCCGTCTGAGTCCGGATTTTTATCCGAAGTATCCTTTGCGGATAGTTTTGCTGTATTGGCATATTCCCCAATACATGCATCTTTGCGTCAGCTCGAGTCTTTCCATTGATTTATTTTCGTGGAATCCCTTTGTGTCTCCCGACAAGTTTTCAAGTCGTGACCTGCTCACGCATTTTCATCTTATTTCCCCCCTAGAGTCTCTGTCTCCCTAGTGAGCGTGTTACCTACGGATTTTTTTTCAGTTTCTCCTGATTTCTTTTCCTTCGTGGTAATTATTCACCATGAAGATTTTATTTTTGCATACATACATTTGCATCACGAGGTCTCTTAGGGACCAAAATTCGTCTCTTTGTTATTATTTAAGCCCATTCTACCTCGTCGAGACAAAGATTTTAAACTTCATATCTCCGGCTAGAATGACCTTAAATAAGGGCATCTGTAAGACCCTAATTTTGACCCTAAGATCCCTCATGGCATCATATCATTTGCTTAATGCATTGCCTCAAGGATCATAGCATGTGTGGCTCCTTAACCCTAAGGGTGGGACTTGTGTGAGTGGTTTGAAACCACCAAGCATGCTTATATTGTATATTATTGCTTTTCTTATTTGTTTACTAACCAAAATCACAAAAATATGTCACTAACTCTTTTTGTTTTGAAGCTCAAGTGATCATATACTCCCATGCTCCTAGGAAGCTCCTAAGCTCAATGAAGTGGCTAGATGAAGATGAGAACAAGCATGGCAATGGTCCACAAAGTTCCTAATCATCATATATGTCTCCCAAGTATCTCAATTTTTCAATTTGATCAAGATAACCCAAAGGGTTTGAGGATTGTTTCCCAAGGAAACCCTAATTCAACTGTGCATTGACTGTGCCTTGCTCATGAAGAAACCTCAACCTATGATCAAATTCAATCAAGGGAAGTTCTTTTATTAATTATTTTATGCATATATGAGCCTATCTGAGTATCCCCAATCATTCATTCATCAAGATTTGAAGTTTGGCTTTGAGAAGTTGACCAGTCAAGTCATCTGACTGAACTGAAGATCAATGAGACACAATTGTGATGTGTTGGTCAAATGAAGATGACCCCAAGAGAAATCATGTTCTTAAGACCCATATGAACAACGTTCATGTTCATACAAAATGCATTTGAAACTTTTAAGGTCGTCATTAATTTAAAAACATTATAGGTCATTTTGACTAAAACCCTAATTTTAGGTCAACTTCCTAAGGACCTAACTTCCTTAATTTTTATGATTTTGAGGTGAGACCAAATGCATTGGAAATGTTAAGATGTCTAATTCAAATGTTATGTTGGACAAAATTTCATAATCCTAAAATAAACACATGTGATAATACAAAACATTATAGGTCACTTTGGAGCAACGCCATTGAATTTGAAAAATCCCCAACTTCAAGTGCCCATAACTTTCTCATAAAAACTCCAAATGATGCAACATTTGAGTCTAAATTTATTATCTTGAAAATATATACAACTTTTATCTTGGAGGGGTTTCCATTTGAGGCTTGCATCAATGAAATATAAGGGCTTGAAGATGCTTGCTTTTGGTAAAATATTTCAAAGGGGACCTAGACATGTTTTGTACCCCAAACTTCACAGCCAGTTTTCATAAATTTCCAAATTCCAAATGAATTTTTGCCCAACATGACTTTTGTTTCTCATTTCAAGGGATTTCCAACCATTACTCACATTAATTTTTTTTGACTTTTCATGAGTGAGTTTCGAAGAGCTTAATGTTTATGTTCATTTGTGCATTTCACTTTGAAACTTCATGTGCAAGTAAATGCCAAGCCTTGTGCATGTCCAGTTCACTTATACTTGATCTCAGCATGGATTTCCATTCATTTTTGGGCCTCACATGCGCCTGTACAGGCCCATGCATGGAAGATCCAAATTTCATGCACACGAGCCAAACATTGCATTGCATCACATACAACTATAAATAGAGGTGCCTTGAGCTTCAATTACCAACCACAAGGAGATCTGAAACGCTGCTGGATTGAAAACAAAATCCTCACCTAAAGGAATTTCATTTTTCTATTTCATTTTCAAGCTTGAATTTCAACATCATTAGTTGATCTTCACATCTCAATTCCTTAGCCTTGCATCATCATTACATTTCCAGATCAAAATTGGATCAAGAGCTTGGATAATTCGTGCTGTTTGAAGCTCCATTTCAGAGGTATATCACCAAACTTTCTTGATCTGGATCTTGCTATACAATGTGAATTGCTTTGGTTTTTGTTGTTTTTTGAAGTCCTCAAGCATGAGGCATGCCAGTGGTGGTCTCAATTTTGCAAATCATGCCATTTCAGATCAAGCACCATGATCTTCAAGCTCATGTTTCTCTTTAAATAGGAACTTTGAGTAGAATCCATGGTTACAGGGGTGATATACATCACCTCAGCTTCATTTTGATACCTTGTTTTTTCATTTTCATTAAGGTTTGATTTCCTGCGCGTGGTGACCGGAATTAGTTGTCTGGCCGGAGAAGATGGTGGTTTCCATCACCATCGCCACGTGGAAGCCTTGGAACCCTTGGATCTCACTGAAATGTTATAATCATGGCCTTTCATTGTTTTGACTTATTTTAATTCCATGTGTTGCGCGCTTGACCAAGGATCACCATGTGACCGCGCCTCTGAACCATGAGATCAGTGCCACATCAATTAATGAACTATCTAAGGGCGCTGGTTTTTTTCTATTTTCATTATTTCTGTTTTAATTCCATTTAATTCATTTTTATTTTCAAAAATTCATAAATATCTTATTTGAAGTCACAAAAATATGAGACCAATGCCAAAAAATTTCTTGAAAAATCTAGTTTCATATTTTGATTTTTAATTATTTTTGTGACTTAATTTAATATTTTTTGTGAATTATTTGGTTTTTAATAGTTTTTAATTCATTTTAATTACTTTTTGATATTTGAAAAAATCAAAAATATTTTCTTAACACATATAGATCATGATAAGTCAATGAAAAATAGGCTCATCAATTTCTTAATTGATTTGAGATTTTAATTCATTTGTGTTATTCTTCATTATTTTTAATTGTTTTAAAATAGTTTCCGATTTCAAAAATTATTGAGAAAAATTGTCAAAGCTTGTTTGACCATGCTAGACCTATGAGAATTTAATTGGACTTGTTCAAGTTGATTTGAATTAAATTTGAGGTTTGACCATATTTTGTCCATTTTATTTTTGCATTTATTTTTTAATTTAAAAATACCAAAAAAATATGTTTGACTTGTTGACTTGTAACCTTCATTTCTCTTCTGTTTAGCATTGGTTGATGATGATTTGATTCAATTTTGACCAATTGTGTTTGACATTTGAATTCTCTTTCCATTCATTTCATCTTCATCTCATTTCTTTTTATTTTTGGCCAATGAGTTAATGTCTTATGGTTGATCTTGACAAATGAGGGGTTTAACCTTCTTTGATCCAAATCAAACTTGAAATTCTTGTATCAGATATAAGATGTCGAAGGTAATGTCACGACACTAATATCTGGTAATAAACAATGGATAAACAAAACAGAATGGTAAAGCGAATAACACAAGCAATTGTTAACCTAGTTCGTGACAAGAGGACACACACTCTTGCTTAACAACTTTAGAGTGACAAATTACAACCACAAATCAGTCCAATTCAGTCATCAATGGATGACTTGAATGACCTACAAGTCTTACGACTAAACAGACACAAACCCTAGCTCTCTCTCTGTATTTCGCTCAGTCTTGGTTGTGTGTTCAAACAGGTTTTCTAAGTCCCTTTTTATAGAAGCTCTCAGCTGGGCTTGGACATCTTGAAAACCCTAAATCTATTTTCCAATCAAATCTTTTTATAACAGCTTTATAGATCTCCTTGGAAAATAAGTAAATCTGGTTGTAATCCATGATTGAATGCGCCAGCTAGCCATATCTTCAATCATCCAAAGATTGCCATTAATTGTGCAATCACAAAACACCAGACATTCATACTGAATATTCTTTGTACAGGATGTCATGACGTCGGGTCTGACATCTTGGAAAAATCCTGCATAATCCAATAATTCCTTTTATAACTTCCAGTAGGTACAGCCATATCAGATGTCATGACATTGTGTATGTCATCTGAAACAATCCTGCATGAACATGTCTTTCATTTAAGCTCCAGCAGGTACATCCAATATCAGAAGCCTTGTCATTGTATGTGGCATTCTGAAACAATCCTGCATGCACATGTTCTTGAACTCCAGCAGGTACATAGGATATCTCATGTTAAGACATCACACGTAACATCTTGTGAACACTCTTTGTTTTACCAAAATTGCTGCCAACACTTAGAATCAACAAACTCCCCCTTTGGCAAATTTTGGCTAAAACATATATCAGTCCTTTTTGTTCACAAGGTAAACTATCAGCAGTTAAACAACATAACAGTAGTTTAATCAGCAGCAGAAGTAAAACAATTACTAGCTATGGCTACTAGTAATACACTCATGCACAAGGGTACTTCTCCTCCCCCTAAATCTGTGCAACAAACAACAGAATTACTAGTTATGGATGCAACTAGTAAGACACACAAATGCACAATGCACCAGGGTACTTCTTCTCCCCCTAAATCTGTGCATTCATCAAATAACAGCTACTGTAACTCCAACACCTGTACTAGCCAGAATGTCATACTGACATCTGCTTCAACATCAACACATGTGCATCATATCAGACATCCTGTTTGACATCTGTAAACAGAACAACATTCTGTTGTAGCACCTGTGCACTTCTTTCAATAATAGCTGTCCTTCTGTCCAGCCACATACAACTTCCACAACAACTTCCATATCAAGCATTTCTCCCCCTTTTTAGTCAAAATTGACCAAAGGTGACCAATTAGACAAAATAAATGTCTATTAGCCTAGCAGAGACTGTTAGACCAGATGTTATAACATTAAGCATGTTAAAACAAAATATTCAGGAAGTACACATCATCATTATACATAGCTGAAAGCTGAGATAATGAACAAATTCAAGGAACTCATTAAGAGCCCTAAATATTACATAACAGGCATCAATAAGGACTGCCACAAAATACATAAAAAAGCAATCAAGACAACAGCCTTCCAAACAGCAGCCCAACTTCCACCACACTTCCCAGTCTTCAATTCAGGCAGGAACCATTAATCAGAAGAAGAAGAATCATCTTCATCTTCACTTATATCTTTACCAACACCTTCAGAGTCTTCTGAGCTTCTAGAACTTCCATTGGATTGGGATTTTGGTCTTGTATTTGAGTCCTTCCCAGCCTTCTCTACTTCTTCCTTCTCCAAGCTACAGATAAGAACTTCTAAAGCTTCTTTTCTAGCCTTGGCCACCCTTATACCATTTTCCAATTCCCTGCAGGTTTCTTTTAGTTGATCAACCAGGCCCCCTTGAGATGTAGACTCCCTTTTGGCAGATGTCATGACATCATTGACATGACTTCCCTCAAACAGCTTATAATGAATGGACATAAAGGATTTTCTCCTACTTGGAATGTTACTTGTACTCAGAATGCCTGGTTGTTGGCTCAGGATAATGCCACAAATAAGGGAGGGGAAGGCAATGGGTAACTTCACAGCATTTGTAGAAGCATGTCTAATGGTTTGATCAAATATGAACTTGCCAAAATCATAATTAACCCTTGTTCCAATTGCATGAATGATTCTTCCAAGGTTAATGGAGATAGTAGAGACATGATTAGTAGGAATCCGATTAGCTGAGCCAATCTTGTGCAAGATGGCATATTTAACACTGAGCTTTCCAGCTGATAAGTGATTCCTACTAGGCCATTCCTTAACTTGGCCAGCTGTGATAACCCTACAGACCTCATTGTCTGTAGTCTCTAGGTCTACTCCTCCATCTGTTCCTCTTCCTAGGAACTTGTTGATGACACTTGGTGAGAATTTCACACATTTTCCCCTTACAAACACCTTACAGAACTCCCTGCTGCTCTTTTCATGAATATCCTCAGGGATATTAACAATAAACTCTTTTACCAACCCCTCGTAGCATTAGGGTAGAGTTACCACAGTCTTCATGAGTCCAACATTTTTGATCAACTCAATTACCTCCTTTACCTCTACAGCTTCTTGTCCAAGCTCTCTTTCAATAGCTACTCTCCTCTGAATGACATATTTCCATTTTGCTGCCCCATCTTCCAAATGAAAGGAGATATTGTCTAGGTGCACAGCATCAGCCTTTCCAGGAGACTTCTGAACTGCCTGCCTTTTTGCAGGGGAGATGTCTGGGACATCGTCTTTGACATCTTCCTCAGAGTCAGAGCTATCTCTTTCTTTCCTTTTCCTAACCTCAACTTTGCTCCAAGCTTTTGAGGGTCCTATACCAGCAGTCTTTTTCACTCTTCCTGTTCTCATTCTTGCCACACTTTTCCCTTGCCTAGTTCTCAGTTTCTCAGTAACACTAGGTTTTACAAGATTAACCAAAGGATCATCCTCCTTTTCAGATCTTTCTTCCTCTAGGTCAATGACATTCTCCTGAGACATATTTGCTGGTTTCTTGCTAGGTAAGGTTTTACCTAGAGAGCATAGCCCTTCAGCAACACCTTCTTTTTCTGATTTAGATGATTCATCATCTTTATCAGCATGAGGTTCCTCCTCAGGAGAGGGTTCCCTTCTAGACAGAGGGGTAGAAACCCCTTTGACTTTATGCCCTTCTCTTAGAATCCTAGTGACTAGGTTCCTTATTGCACGATCAGCATAATGCATGTCTTTTGGGAGAGAGGAGTTACCAGAGGTATTACCTTGCTTATCTCCAGCTTTGGAAGAGGGACATGGGGTGTCGCCTGGTATCATGCAGAGTGGAGTGACGTCCATCACATCTTCATCTACAAACTCCATTGAGGGAGTTTTTCCATGGTGAGAAGATGATGAATGTGAACTAGATGATGATGAATGTTGAGACATGTTGTAGGACTTTTGAGAAAAGTTTCTTTGCCCTAGCTGAGCTTTTCTGAGAAGATGAATGGAGAGGGAGATTCCTGCGTTTAGGTAGCGTGTGCTAAGGGAATAGATACTATTTTTAATGCCAAAGAATGATTTATCATTAATGTGGCTCTTTCTTTTAAAAGGGCAGACATTATTTTTATTTTCTTTATTTTTCCACTTTAACTGCCATAATTTCACAAGAGTCCAAATCCCTAATTTCCCCCCCTCATATTCAATTTTACCCAAATTCCTTGCAAGCTTGTCTGCTAGTTCCAGTCCAAGCTTTAGACTTCTGAATTTGTCTTCCACAAATTTTCTAATGGAGTGATAATAGCAAGAATAATACTTTGTCCATCTGTGCTGAATCTGATTTTGGGACCTAGTTTCAACATTCAGGAAGTCATAATACAATGTTATGGCATCGTGTGTGACATTGTATGCAATCAGTAATTGTTTCATCCAACCCAGTTGAGCCCAACTGCTATCATCTTCTATAACTTTCACAGGTGTCATCCAAATCTTCTCCATATTGTCCTTGGCCTTTTTGCATAGAGTCCCTTGTGGCTTAGTCCCAATAGTTCCATTCTCCCTGTGACTGGTCATATGTCCACGTGTTTGATCTAACCTCTCAGTTTTTTGAGCCATCATAACCTTTTCTCCTCTGAGCTTCTGGTGTGACATCTTTGCATGACATTTCCCCCTGCCTTGTTTTTCATCACTCTTGACAGCATCTGTACTCAACCAATACTTCAAGGGATAATCGAATTGAGAGCTCCATATGTAACAATTGTCTTTGGTCCTGATTCCTTTCATAATTACTTCACTATTTATGTCAGAGATTAGACATTCAGTTTTGGTGAAGTTAACATTCAGACCTTGATCACATAGTTGGCTGATGCTTATTAGGTTTGCAGTTAAGCCCTTAACTAGTAGAACCTTGTCAAGTTTAGGTACTCCAAGGCAATCAAGCTTACCTGTTCCCTTGATTTCACCTTTTGCTCCATCTCCAAAGGTTACATGACTTATGGTATGGTGGTGCAGATCAGTTAGCAGGTCTTGGTTTCTAGTCATGTGTCTGGAACATCCACTATCAAAGTACCACTCTTCTTTGGCTGAGATTCTGAGGGGAATGTGAGTTATCAGACTTGTGACATTAGTCTTAGGGACCCATTGCTTTTTGATGATAGGCATGTGCTGTTTGGGTCTGAATTGATAGTGATCCTGATGATGAGCAGGCCTAGGATAGCTATACAGTTTATAGCAGAAAAGCTTTAGATGACCAAATTTCCCACAGTAATGGCATCTCCATCTTTGGTGTTTCCCTTTCAACTATTTTCTCCTCTGGTGATGTGACATATGTTGTGACATCACAGGTTTTTGAATGCACTTAAGTTTGGCTTGAGGTTTGACACCAGTGTCACTGCTCCCAGGTTTTGATTTATTATACCCAATGCCAGATTTGTGTCCTGTTATTTGTCCAGTTTGAAGGATCTTGTCTAAGGAATCAGACCCATTGCTTAACATTCTTACATACTTGGTCATCTCTTCTAATTTAGAATTTTGAAACATGACTTCAGTCTTCAATTTAGAGATGGTTTTTGCATGGTCTGCCTTCTCACTTTCCAGCTGTGCTATCTTCTGATTTTCAGCTTGTGGATTTTTGTCTAGCTTGGCATTCAGAACCACTGCTTCTGTTTGTAACTTGGAGATGGTTTCCAAGTATTTTGTCTTCTCATTCTCAAGTTGAGTTATTTCCTTCTTCTGGCTTTCAACCTGTTTGCACAGCTCTACACTTTTGTGACACAACTTTCTGTAGGTAGAGGCCAATTCTTCAAAGGTTACTTCATCATCACTTGAGTCTTCATCAGATCCCTATCGTCCTGTCATTGCTGTCACAAGATTTGCAGCCTCCTCTGTTTCACTCTCATCAGACCAAGTGGCAGCAAAACTCATCTTTTGTTTCTTGAGGTAGGTTCCACATTCAGTCCTGATGTGTCCATACCCATTTGTAGCGGTGTATTCGTCATTTTATGATTTATTGACTAAATCAAAAGCAAAGCATACAAAGATAGAGTCGCCACCGCACTTTTATTTATCCAAAGGAATGGCTAAAAAGCGAACAAAAGCCTAAGAAGTTTTACGCATAGAAAACTAATGAAAGGTCAGAGATCTGAGTAAGGGGGTAATTATGCAAAGGGAAGGTGTTAGGCACCCAAAGCATCCTAGGTACTCCTAGGGAACCCTTTTCACAACTTGTTGAAAAAGATATTGTTTATGAAAATATTTATTGTGCAAACATTGATTGGGAGGATGAGGAAAGAATATACAATTTTTATTATTTTTGTGTTTGGATGGAAAGATCCATTGCCTACGTACCTTTACAGGATCAAAACCTCGTAGTTCGGCTAAAAGATTTCCAAAACATGGGTGAATTGATTTTAAAACAAAAGCCCTAAGGTCTTTCGTTATCCACGGGAGAAAACTCAACCTATACAACCACAAGTCCACCATGTGAGAAAAGCTTCAACTTGCTAGTGAGGGACCATGCCCTATAATAAGCAAGGAAGTCTTACAATTCAATCACTAAGGACAAAAGGTAAGATTCACATCAACCACTAGAATAAATCAAACTTATGGCTAATGTATGAAAACTTATCAAGAAGTGGACTTGCGCCACAAAACAATTGAATGAATGGAATTAATCAATTAGAATTATTCACAAAAGATGGTCAAAGTATGATTAGAATTCAATTCAAAAGAAGTATTATGAAAATGAAGTTTGAAAAATCAAAGGCCTAAGGCCTAGGTTTCTAATTTGAAAAGAAATGAAAATATTTGCACAAAGTTTTCTGGTTTGAGTTAACATGCAAATAGAGGTTATAAAGGAACAAAAGGGTGGGTGTTAAGGGATGCAAACTTCTTAGGTGTTCACCTCTCGAGATCATATGTAGATGATCTAAGTGATTCCTTTGGAAAAGGCAACAAACAAATAACAGGTAAACAATGTAACAGAAAAAACCAATATAAATGGATACCATATGCCAATCAATGGACTTACATTAGTCTCACAAAACAAAGATGGATACCGGATGCCAATCAATGGACTTACACCAATCTCACAAGGCAAAGAGAACATGGATACCAGATGCCAATCAATGGACTTACACCAATCTCACAAAACAAAGAAAACAAATGCAATAAGCAAAAGGAAACAAGTTGCCAATAAATGGTCTTACACTCGACTCCAAGGAAATGGGATGCCAATCAATGGTCTTAGTCCCAACTCCTACCAGATCATAGGAAACAACTGCCAATAAATGGACTTACAATTGACTCCTCAATGGACAAAACAAAATGTCACCAAGTATGAACGATGATCATGAAATGATGTACAATTAATGCTCAAAGATGAAAACAATGCACAGAGGCACCAACAATTAATTATGCACATATAGACAAACAAGAAAACAAGCAGTCAATTATCACACACTATACACAATCAATGGGCTCAAGCAAGGTTAGGCTTTAGTCAAGGGGTCACATCAACCTCGACAAACAAGCCAACTGGAAATGGGTGTTTTGAGCTCTTAACCCTAACATTGAGAGTTAGGGTGAAGCAGATGAAATGGAAATGAGGGTTATGCCTCATAGCTCTTATCCCTGGCCTGGGAGAGCTTGAAACAATAGAAAGTGTGGGAGTTCAAAATGTAGGAACTCTTCTCCACAAATGACTGACTCTATGGACAAGATTTTGGGTTTTTATTCAAAATGCATCAACACATGGTGTGAGCAAAGTGAACGACACAACTGAATAGCAGGGGATGGATTGCACATCCCTTCTATCTGCCAATTGCCTCTTTAGAGGACTTAACCTGCTTGGCACAAAATTAAACAGACAAAAACATGGCCTCTTAAGGAGGGCTTCAGACAGGTGCCTGCCAAAATAACATGACAGGTCTTCCAGACTACATGAAGATTAGGGGTTATACCTAAGTGGTATGCCAACCACAAGCAAAAGCAAAGCAAAGTTCAAATGAACTTAAAGCAACTTAAGTACCTGTGGAAACAACTAAACAAATCAGTACAATACCCAGACAAACAGACAACAGTCAATAACAAACAGACAATCCCAATGTACAACACATAAGCCATAGGGCAAACTCAAGTGACTTATCATCAACCTACAAAACAGAAAATGTTAGCAATCAAAAGCAAATATCAACATTCAAATGATGAAGCAACATTAACCATGGAATTTGGATGCTTGAACCTGAAATTCAAAGCTCACATGTAAGTACAAACCACTAGGTCAAAGCCTAGGGTCAAAGGTGAAGAAAAAATCCAAAACAGGAGCTGAAATTCAACACAATGCAACTTCAAACACATATTAACATGTCCTAAAAAGGATCACATTAAAATCATCAAGCAAAGGCATTTCATGATCAAAGGAAGTCAAAGGCAATTTCAAAGCTCATATTTGGACATCATGAATAAAAATTCCAAATCAAAACAGAAATGATTCAAATAATTCTGGAAAAATTCAGGAGCATTCAGCACATCCCACATGATCATCATACAAAAAATCAGAAGCATCAAAGATCATTTGGCATGGAAATTAAGTTGCACAAGTTGAACAACCAAATGTGTGACACAAATTGTCACACCATGCAAACATGTGCATAAAGCAGAAATGACAAATGGGAAAAATACCAAACCAAGCCACAAACATCCATTAACATGTCAAGAATCATCATGCAAAATTTCATGTCCATTGGATTAAAACCAAGCATTTCACAATAGAAAGAGCAAGGCAAGGTCACACAAGCACATATGATCAAAGAGTCTAACACCATTCAAAATCCAGCCATGCACAACTTCAGCAATTATCATCATTAAAAACTAGACAAAAAGAGGATCAAGTAGCAAAAAAACCAGGCATTTTTTGGAGCATTTTTCAATTTTATATGAATTTTTAAAGTTGACATAAAAAATAAAAATCAAAGTGAATCATATAGCATGGAAAATGGAGGGAAAACATAAAATGCTGAAGCAATTTGAAAAATGTTGCACGCTGAAATTCTAGTTATCAGACTTTGGATGTCACACGGGTTATTATGACATCTAATTCTGCACAGACAGGAATTATGCAGAACTTAAACATAAGTGCAGTAAATAACACAAGTAATTGTTTACCCAGTTCAGTCCAACATGACCTACATCTGGGGGCTACCAAGCCAGGGAGGAAATCCACTATTAGTAGTATCAATTCAAAGCTAAACTCACCCGTTTACAACTTATCACTTAATCCCTACCCAATGCAATTTCAATCTTACACTAAGATCAGAGTTCCTACTCACTCCCCCTCAATCACCTCAGTGATTACTACCTTTAATCAATATTAAAGACAAGTTGAAGTCACACTTCAAACAACTCTTGATTGTGCTTCACAGCTTTAATCAAGATACACAGCACTCACGCTTAAAAGCTTTGAGCGACACAACACTTACAACTCAATGAACACCCTATGCCACAACAATCATCTACTTGATAATGGCTTGGCTTACAAGATACGTCTAATATAAGACTCACAAAAATACAGCAGTGAAGTATGATGGACACACAAAATCTTCACGCCTCAAAATCCCCGAAACTGAATGAAGGAACGCCTTCCTTTTTATATTGCAGTACCTGGGCTTTTGCACTTGTAATCTCCTGAATTTAAGGTCACGCGAGTTCCCATAAATTCAATATCTAGGTTACTAACAAATAGGCTATTTGTTAGGTTCATTAAATGTAACTTGGTTGTTGATTTCCTGGTTTTTCTCTAAGCTGTTGACTTCCTGAAGAATAGCCCAAGAAAAGCTGAAACAGAAAACTGAACAACCTACAATATAGCATATGCTGTCAGGAATGAATGTCACGACATTCAGCTTGACATCAAGGTCCATATGCTGAGTCTGTTTTTCCAGAAAACAGACTGTACAATTTTGCTGACCTGTACATGATCAAAATGACCATACTACAGTAACAGCTTACATTAATAAATGTCAAAGTGTCCAATTTAACATTTACACAGTTGGCCTTAAGTTAGTTCTGTTATTCTCTTGAAGAACAGACTAAGTAACATGCTGAAGTATAGCAGAACACCACTCTGTCTAATGTTCAGTATATACTGTCCAAGATGAATGTCATAACATCCAGTTTGACATTCATACATTAGGCCTTATGCCAGATCTGGTTCTTCCTTGATAACCAGACTGCAAATGAATACTGAGCTCTAACAGAACACCAGTTGTTCTATTCCTCAGTAGCTGCTGACAGGGATGAATGTCACAGTCTCCAGTTTGACATTCAATAAATCCTGTATTAGCTAATCCTGCAGTAACTACTCAAGTGTGTCATGACATCAGTCAAGACATCAGAGTACAGTTAGATATCCTAACCTATAATGCAGTCACACATACACACCATGTCATGACATCAGTCAAGACATTAGAGTCCAGCTAGTGTTTTACCATATAATGCAGCCAATTAAACACCTACACACGCCAGGGATCGAACCATGTTGATTTTCAAAAGGAAGCGCACCAACACCAAAACGGTGCCGTTTCATCTGCAAACCCTAGCCAAGCAAAATGGACGCTAAACCGTCACAAATCCGACGCTACTTCGTCTTCCTCATGAAGACGAAGATGAACAGTGAAGAACTTCATACCAGTTTCCATAATTTTTCCAGAAATCAACAAAAATTATATCAAAACAAAGTTCATGCAATGTACATCACGGATCAACTCATAACTAAGCTTAATTCATCATGATCAAAGAGAATCGAACAAAAGAAGTTTGGTGCACAAAACTTGAATCACACATATCTCATCCAATAATGCACTATTTTTCATGAAATTTTCACCAGAATCATCAGCAACATGAGATCTACAAGAATATGGCAATGAATTACAAAATTATGAGATTCGAAACTTGACCTCTTGAAGAGCAGATTCTTGAAACTGCACGATCCAAAGCTTTGAATGATCCAAATCCACTCTATAACACTTGTAATGATGTTTGATGAAGAAATTGAAGCTTGAAACAGTGTAGATCTAGCTCAAATCTCAGCTGCCATGGCAATGTTCTTGAGCTTGCTATGCACAACTCTTGCTCGAATTCAACAATCTAACACTTGATCTGCACTCAATTCACACCAGAGAACCAGAATATGAAATAAAATTGCAATGTTATTTGAAGAAAATTTGAATTATGATTGGAAGAAAATTTTGGAGGGAGAGAGAATTTGGATCTTGAAATGGTGAAAAATGATTAACCTCCTTCAAATTCTGTTAGATTAGAGTATTTATATGCTCTCTTAATCACCTTGCTAATCCATACTTAACTTGGTTAATTAAAATAAGGTGTTTTGCAAAATTTCAAAAATGCATGGTGCATGGACTAATCCCACGTGAACAGTACCATTTCCTTGATTAATTACACTCAAAATCATTTTTTAAACCCAATGGCAATGGTAGAAAGTTCCCATGATGCACCTTTTTTGAATTTTGCAATTTCCCTCCAAAAAAGGCATGGAGTAGCAAATGATCATGTGATAACAATTCATGCAATGTGGTGAATTTTTTGAAAAGCTCGTGTCATGAGAAGCAAAATGCAAAAAGAACCACCAAATTTGGAGTTATGGATCAAAAGATATGGCAATTTGAAGTTCCATGCACACTTGGCAATGATTGGATCATATCTCCTCAACCATTCATCAGATGCTCATGATCTTGGACTTTTTCGAAATGGGAGAGAGAGATCTTCAACTTTCATGTTGGACAAAATTCCATTTGAAGCTTCTTTGATGTTGTAAAGTTGAGTTGAAGTTGGATCAAAAACTTGCCATTTTTGGAAAGTTGAAATTATAGGTCACTTTCCATTTTTGGAAACTTTTGACTTGACCTCAAATTCTTCAACCTTGATCTTTGACATGATGAATAAGCATGATTTGGACATGAATGGGATGAAGAAACTCAATTTCCACACTCAAAATCCACATTTGACTTTTTAGTTGATTGTATTGGTCCTTAGATGACCTGAAATTGTTCTGATGAACTGGAGCTTCAACCACTTGGGGAATTGGTCCAAAATGAACCTATAGCTCACATAAGTTCCATAAAGTGGTCAAATGATCCATATCTTAAGAAAATACCATCTGCTTTTTGTACCATGAATTCACCTGATGCCTTGACCTGTTGACTGCTTAAGCTGCAAGTAACAAAGGTTAATGACATATTTTTGTACATTTTTGGTTAGTGATTAAAAGAAAAGCAATGGTATACAAATGCAAGCAATGCTTGGGGTTCAAGAACCACTCTCAAGAAAGATCCCACCCACAGGGAAGGAAGCAAGGTGTCTAATGATCCTTGAGGCAATGCAATGTTATGATATGATGCCATGAGGGATCTTAGGGACAAAATTGGGGTCTTACACCATCACATTCATAGCACTGAACCTCTTTTCCTTCTTTGAACTTCTCATCTGGTCTTGCTCTTCTTCCAGCATTGTTGGATTTACTGATGTCAGATGAGATGTTCTTAACATTTGCCCTTGATCTTACATCCATCTTTTTCAACAGTTTATTGAACTGCCTTCCCAACATTGCTACTTCATTGACCAGATCTTCATCATCCTCCTGACTCTTATCCTCTTCTGTGTTTGACATAAAGGCCATGCTCTTTGTTTTCCTTTCAAAACCATCATTTAGTCCCAACTCAAAGGTTTGGAGGGAACCAATTAGCTCATCTACCCTCATGTTGGAAATGTCTTGAGATTCTTCAATGGTAGTCACCTTCATTGCAAATCTCTTAGGAAGTGACCTGAGTATTTTCCTTACTAGTTTTTCATCTGTCATCTTCTCTCCCAGAGCTCCTGAAGCATTAGCAATTTCAAGGATACTCATGTGAAATTCATGAATGTTTTCATCTTCTTTCATCCTTAAGTTTTCAAACTTGGAGGTGAGCAGCTGAAGTCTAGACATCTTTACCCTAGAGGTGCCTTCATGAGTGGTCTTGAGAATGTCCCAAGCCTCTTTGGCCACTTCACAGTTGTTCACCAGCCTGAAAATATTCTTCTCTACCCCATTGAATATTGCATTCAAGGCTTTAGAGTTTCCAAGAGCAAGATCATCCTCCTCCTTGGACCATTGTTCTTCAGGCTTCTTAGTGGTGGCTTCTCCTTCTTTAGTAATGACAGGATGTACCCAACCTGTTAACACAGCTTTCCAAGCCTTGTTATCAAGGGATTTTAGAAACGCTACCATTCGAGGTTTCCAATAATCATAGTTAGAACCATCCAAAATTGGTGGCCTATGAACAAATCCTCCATCTCTTTCCATTGTACCAGAAAGTATTGCCCCTAGATCTCACCCAGAACTAGAGCAGGATGCCTGCTCTGATACCAATTGAAATTCTGGTATCAGATATAAGATGTCGAAGGTAATGTCACGACACTAATATCTGGTAATAAACAATGGATAAACAAAACAGAATGGTAAAGCGAATAACACAAGCAATTGTTAACCCAGTTCGGTGCAACTCACCTACGTCTGGGGGCTACCAAGCCAGGAAGGAAATTCACTAAAATAGAATTAGTTCAAAGACTCTCCGTACACTTCAACAAGTTACAGTCTTTATCACCTAATCTCTACCCGTGCAATTTCTACCTAAGCACTCTTAGATATGAGAACCCACTCACTTCCCTACAATCACACACCAGTGATTTTAAACAACAATCCCTTGAGAAAAGAAAATACTTTTCAATTACACACTCTTGATTTTACTTCACAGTTTCAATCAAGAAGACACACTCTTGATCTTGCTTCACAACTTTGATCAAGAGGACACACACTCTTACTTAACAACTTTAGAGTGAAAAATTACAACCACAAATCAGTCCAATTCAATCATCAATGGATGACTTGAATGACCTATAAGTCTTACGACTAAACAGACACAAACCCTAACTCTCTCTCTGTATTTCGCTCAGTCTTGGTTGTATGTTCAAACAGGTTTTCTAAGTCCCTTTTTATAGAAGCTCTCAGTTGGGCTTGGACATCTTGAAAACCCTAAATCTATTTTCCAATCAAATCTTTTTATAACAGCTGTATAGATCTCCTTGGAAAATAAGTAAATCTGGTTGTAATCCATGATTGAATGTGCCAGCTAGCCATATCTTCAATCATCCAAAG
The DNA here is from genome assembly GCF_024323335.1 of Lathyrus oleraceus. Classification (NCBI taxonomy): domain Eukaryota; kingdom Viridiplantae; phylum Streptophyta; class Magnoliopsida; order Fabales; family Fabaceae; genus Lathyrus; species Lathyrus oleraceus. The sequence goes on along the minus strand of NC_066582.1, from coordinate 434,816,005 downwards.
ATTGCCATTAATTGTGCAATCACAAAACACCAGACATTCATACTGAATATTCTATGTACAGGATGTCATGACATCGGGTCTGACATCCTGGAAAAATCCTGCATAATCCAATAATTCCTTTTATAACTTCCAGCAGGTACAACCATATCAGATGTCATGACATTGTGTATGTCATCTGAAACAATCCTGCATGAACATGTCTTTCATTTAAGCTCCAGCAGGTACATCCAATATCAGAAGCCTTGTCATTGTATGTGGCATTCTGAAACAATCCTGCATGCACATGTTCTTGAACTCCAGCAGGTACATAGGATATCTCATGTTAAGACATCACACATAACATCTTGTGAACACTCTTTGTTTTACCAAAATTGCTGCCAACACTTAGAATCAACAAAACTCAACTTGATCTAAGATCAAGTGAGTTGCTTAGTGTCCAAGATAGGTTGCTTCTTGGTCAAGCAAAACACCTAAAGTCCATACAAGGCCTTTCTCTTTTATTTTGGCATGGCAAGTTTTAGGAGCTTGGCTTACTAGTCATGGTCTCTAACTTGTGTTTATTTTCCTATAGTTTTATTGACCGGCCTCAGATAGGTGTGACTACTACATTAGTCCACTTACGATTGTTTAACATAGCGCTAAATTGTCTTATGATAAACTAACATAACTACACTAGTCACTAACTTTAATTTGAGCATTTAATTTCTTGCAATTTACTTTAATGCAATTTACTTCTTTCTCATTTATTTCATATTGCACTTTTCATTTTGCTCACTTGAGCACATATTTTATGTTTATGCCATTTTCCTTTTGCTCATTTGAGCTCATTATTGTATATATATATATATATATATATATATATATATATATATATATATATATATATATATATATATATATATATATATATATATATATATATATATATATATATATATATTATTGTCTTGTGTTGGTTTTGCTTTTGTTTTGTGTGAACCCAATGCAAAAAGGAGAAAGGACTTAGAATTAGGACTTACCTATGCTTAAAGGAGTTCAAGAGCAACTAGGCCTCATGCCTTTAGAATGCTAAACTTGTTGAAGAGCAACTAGGCCTCATGCCTTTAGAATGCTAAGTTTCAAAGTTGACTTCAAAGGACTTCCTTTCCAAACTCATTCTTTGTCCATTCCTCTTATTGTATTGTGAACTTTTTGATGTTTGCTCTTGTGTGATAGGGATTCCATCTTGAGATGGTAAGGAGGACCATTCTCATGAGTAGCCAAGTTAAGAGAGACAAGCCAAATGGAGATCCTAGGAGCTTGAATCTAATTTGTGTGATTGCTTGTTGTTTGCTAAGTCCAAAGGAAAGGAGATTCTTGAATCATCTTTATGATTTCAAGAAAAGGAACTCCAAGGGTTTTATCTCTTTCTCTTATCTTTGTATGCCTTAGGACTAGCCCTTCTCTTCTTCTCCTCACTCTAACCCAAGTCAAACTCTTTTTGTGCAAACTTTGACTTTATTTCAAACTAGAAACCTAGGCCTTATGCATTTGACTTTTCAAAATCTTTTCATTAATACTCATTGTGAATAAACCTTAGTCCAACTTTAACCTCATTTTGTAAATAAATCTGACTTGTAAATACAATTCACTTCAAGTTGTTTTTTTGTGGTTCCAATGGCCACCTTTGTTAAACCTTTTTCATAAACATTAGTCATAAATTTGAGTTATCATAGTGGTTGATGTAAATCTCACCTCATCCTTAGTGATTGGACTATAAGTATTCCATACTTATTATAGGGTTAACCCTCACTAGTATGTTGAAGCTCTCCTCACATGGTGGATTGTTGGTTTAGGTTGAGTTTTCTCCCTTTGATAACAAAAGACCTTAAGGCTTTTGATCAAATCAATTCACCAATCTTTGTGATTTTTACCCCGAACTACGAGGTTTTGATCCTACCTTTGTGATGGTACGTAGGCAATGGGTTCATCCATTCAAACAAAAAAATTGTAAATATAATCTATTCTTTTCTCATCCCTCCAATCTTTTGCATATATTTTCACAAATACCAACCTACAACACATATTTGCAAAAAGAGGTTCCCTTAGAGTACTAAGGATGTTTTTGGTGCGTAAAACCTTCCCATTTCATAACCAACCCCTTACCTAGATCTCTGACATTTTTATTAGTTTTTGATTTGATAAAACTTTTTACTTGGCTTTTGTTCGGTTTTTAGCCTTTCCTTTGGACAAATAAAAGTGCGGTGGCGACTCGAATTATATGTTTACTTTTGGTTTAGTCAATAAACCATAAGGTAACGAATACCCCGCTACAATTCCAGAACCACTTCCATGATGGTACAAGCCTGAACTCCGTTGTGCTTTTCACCAAGGAGCACCTGAACATGACATTGAGAACTGCTATCCACTCAAGTACGAAGTTCTGAAGCTGATAAAGAGTGGAATGGTATCCTTTAAGGACCGTGCACCCAACGTGAAAGCAAATCCATTGCTCTCTCATGGGAATTCTTCTGTTAATATGGTATACGGTTGTCCTAGGGAGTTTAAAGTGTTTGATGTTCATTTTATTCGGAGGTCCTTAGTGGCGACGCATAAGGACATTTGTATGGTGAGTGATTGTGAGCACGACCATGATGGTTGTGCTATCTGCAGTGTCAACCTTATAGGTTGTGAGGTTGTGAAAAGGGACATCCAGCAGTTGATGGATGAAGGCATGATTCAAATTATTCAATCCCGTCATGTAGATGACGATGTAAATGTCATAGTGCCCGTTTTCAAGAATCCCGAGAGAGTGGTGATTCAGTACGACAACAGTAACAGTAACAGCGTCAGCAACAAATCGGTATTGTCGTTGGTCATACGGTTAGCGGGTCCAGTCCCGTATTCATCCGATAAAGCTGTTCTGTATCAGTACAATGCAACAATGACGAAGGATGGTCAAGAGGTCCTGTTGCCTACGACCAACTCTATAGTGAGCATTGTTGATGTTACCAAGGTGACCCGAAGTGGTCGTGTGTTTGGGTCGGTGTTCCCAAAAGATAAAGAAGAATAAACTGTCAGTAAGAAAGTGGAAGTGCCTGTTGTAGATCTGGTTAGTGCTTCAAAAGGTCAGTCTAGTGAATCCAACAATTTTAAGGCTAATGATGATGATGAGGTACTTCGTCTGATCAAGAAGAGTGAGTTTAATATGGTGGAGCAGCTGCTCCAAACCCCCTCAAAGATTTCAGTACTGTCTCTGTTAATGAATTCAGAAGCACAAAGAGAAGCACTACAAAGAGTTATAGAGCAAGCGTTTATGGAACATGATGTTACGATGAATCAATTCGATCATATTGTGGCTAACATCACTTCCTGCAATAATCTCAGTTTTTGTGATGAAGAACTCCCTAAGGAGGGTAGGAATTATAATCTGGCTTTGCATATTTCCATGAATTGCAAGGATGATGCTTTGTCCAATGTATTGGTTGACATCGGGTCTTCATTAAACGTACTGCCGAAGTCGACTCTTTCAAAGCTATCATATCAAGGAGCACCCATGAGGTATAGCGGTGTAATCGTCAAAGCTTTTGACGGTTCACGCGAAACAGTTATTGGTGAAGTGGACCTTCTAGTAAAGATAGGTATGAGTGATTTTCATATTACTTTTCAAGTAATGGATATCCACCCGGCCTATAGTTGTCTGTTGGGAAGGCAATGGATCCATGAGGCGGGAGCTGTTACCTCCACATTGCATCAGAAGCTCAAATTTGTAAAGAATGGAAAGCTTGTTATTGTTGGCGGGGAAAAGGCGTTGTTGGTTAGCCACCTGTCATCTTTCTCTTACGTTGAAGCTGAGGACGAGGTTGGAACTCCATTCCAAGCCTTATCTATTGCTGCTGAAAAGAGAGTTGGGGCACCTATGTCCTCATTGAAAGATGCAAAGAAGATTGTTAAAGAAGGCAATTTTGATCAGTGGGGGCGCATGGTAGAGATCTCCGACAACAAAGGTAGAACCGGTTTGGGCTTTCAGCGAGGCTCATCAACTACAAGGTCTGAGGATATGCAACTTAGCTTCCGTAGCAGAGGATTCATTCATGGAAATGAACAGCACTTAGCTGCTGTGCTAGAGGATGACAAAGAGGAAGACTGCACCAATTTTGTGACGCATGGAAAGACTTGCAACAATTGGACTGCTATTGGTACTCCTGTTATTTTGAATTGATCTAAGTAATTGCTTTTATATGTTTTAAAAAAAATCTTCTCCTATGCCTAAGGGAGAAGTGAACATTGTTTGGGCATTTTGAAATTGATCATCAATAAAATTAAGTCTATTCATCCACATCTATGATGTTTTGTTTTTACTTTTTGCTTTATTCTGAAAATGGTAATCACAAAAAACATAAATAAATAATATGATTGTCCATCTGCATAATATTTGGTCAAAAACTCACTTCTCTAAAATCAAAATATCAAATTATTATGCAGGTTGGTTTCTAACCCCATTGAATATAATGATCCTTCTCCTTCTCCAAATTTTGAATTCCCTGTGTTTGAGGCCGAGGAGGAAAGTGATGAAGAAGTGAGTGATGAATTATCTCGTCTTCTTGAGCATGATGAAAAGACCATTCAGCCGTTTGAAGAGCAGATTGAGTTAGTCAAGTTGGGTTCCGAGGATGATGTGAAGGAAGTCAAGATTGGGTCTCGGCTGTGTCCAGATGTTAAGAAGGGGTTGATTGATCTTCTTCGAGAGTATTCAGACGTGTTTGCTTGGTCCTATCAAGACATGCCTAGTTTGGATTATGAGATTGTGGAGCATAGATTTTCGTTGAAGCCAGAATGCCCGCCAGTCAAGCAGAAGTTGAGAAGGACGCATCCTGATATGGAAATGAAGATCAAAGAAGAAGTGCAGAAGCAGATCGATGCCGGTTTCCTTGTGACCGTTGAGTATCCACAATGGGTGGCCAATATTGTGCTTGTGCCGAAAAAAGATGGAAAAGTCCGCATGTGTGTTGACTATAGAGATTTGAATAAAGCCAGTCCGACAGATGATTTCCCTCTGCCACACATTGATATGTTGGTAGACAATACTGCTAAATTCAAAGTCATTTTGTTTATGGATGGATTTTCCGGATATAATCAGATTAAGATGGAACCTGGAGATATGGATAAGACCACATACATTACACCCTGGGGAACATTCTGTTATAGAGTGATGCCTTTCGGTTTAAAGAATGCTGGTGCAACTTACCAAAGAGCAATGACTACTCTTTTTCATGATATGATGCATAAAGAGATTGAAGTTTATGTCGATGACATGATTGCTAAATCTATTGATGAAGAGGAACATGTTGAGCATTTGTTGAAGTTATTCCAGCATTTGAGGAAGTATAAACTCCACTTGAATCCCAATAAGTGTACTTTTGGTGTTCATTTCGATAAGTTGTTGGGCTTTATTGTCAGTGAGAAGGGTATTGAAGTTGATCCTGTCAAGGTCAAAGCAATACAAGAGATGCATGCGCCCAAAACTGAGAAGCAAGTCAGAGGTTTTTCTCGGTCGCTTGAATTATATATCAAGATTCATTTCACACATGACTGCCACATGTGCGACTATATTCAAGCTTCTTCGGAAAGATCAGTCTTGTGATTAGACCAAAGACTGCCAGAAAGCTTTTGACAGTATCAAGGAATATCTTCTTAAGCCTCCGAATTTGTCTTCGCCTGTGGAAGGAAGACCATTGATCATGTATTTAACTGTGCTTGAAGATAGTATGGGTTGTGTTCTAGGTCAACAAGATGATATCGGAAAGAAAGAATTCGCGATTTACTACCTCAGTAAGAAGTTCACTGACTATGAGACTCAATATTCTATGCTAGAGAAGACTTGTTGCGCATTGGCTTGGGCTGCTAAGCGTCTGCGTCAGTATATATTGAATCACACCACTTGGTTGATATCCAAAACGGATCCAATCAAGTATATATTTGAGAAGCCTGCTTTAACTGGGAGAATTGCCCGTTGGTAGATGTTGTTATCAGGTATGATATTGAATACCGATCTTAGAAAGCGATCAAAGGTAGTATCTTGGTTGACCATTTGGCTCACCAACCGATTGAAGATTATCAGTCAGTACAGTATGACTTTCCAGATGAAGAGATCTTGTACCTGAAAATGAAAGACTGTGATGAATCATTGCTTGAAGAAGGGCCATAACCTGGTTCCCATTGGGGCATGGTACTTGATGAAGCTGTTAATCAATATGGAAATAGCATTGGGGCAGTGATCATTACTCCTCAAGGCACACATCTATCATTTACAGCTAGATTGACTTTCAAGTGCACAAACAATATGGCAGAGTACGAAGCCTGCATTATGGGGCTCGAAGAGGCCATTGATCTTAGAATCAAGTGTTTAGATGTCTTCGGAGATTCCGCTTTGGTTGTGAATCAGATCAAAGGTGAATGGGAGACGAATCAACCTGGTTTGATACCATATAGAGATTATGCGAGGAGGATTTCAACTTTCTTTACCAAAGTTGAGTTTCATCATATCACTTTAAAAATTCAATGGCTCATGCTTTTTCCTTATTTCTATTTTCTGATTTTTATTTTCCTTTTATTATTTTAATTCCATTTCACTTTAAAAATTCATATCTCTCTCCTTATTGGTCCAAAAATTATGCGACCAATTTCATTCTTCTCCTTTTAATTTTTACTTTCTAAAAATGATTTTTAATATTTTTTATTTCATCATTTGATATTTTTTAGTAATTTTCTCTTTTCTGGTTATTTTTAATTCATTTAAAATAGTTTTTGATATCCAAAAAATACAAAAATATTTTTCTAACCTCCTTGAATGATGATAGATCTATGAAAAATATTCTCATCAATTTACTAATTGATTTGAGATTTATTTGATATTTTAGTTCAATTAGGTCATTTTTATGCATTTTTAATTGATTTAAAATAGTTTCTGACTTTTAAAAATGCTGAAATTTTTTGTCAAACTTTATTTGACCTTGTTGAACTTGGGATAATTCACTTGGACTTTTCAAAGTTGATTTGAAGTGAGTTTGAAGTTTGACCTTTCTTTATTATTTTAATTCAAGTTTTATTTTAATATTAAAAAATGCCAAAAATATTTTATTTGGTTCTTGACTTCTAATCTTCATTTTGCTTCTATTTTCTATTGTTTGACCTTGATCTTCTCTATCTTTGGTCAATACTTGTTAATTAGTACATACCATTTCCATTAATGCACTTTAATTCTTCATCATCTTCTTCTTCTTTTCTCTTTTTCTTTTTTGATCAATGAGTTAAGGATTGGTGGTTAACGTTGATACATGGAGGTTTAATCTTCCTTGATTCAAATCTAATTCATCTTGATCATGGATCAAGTGAATGGCTTTGCATTAAGGATAGGTTGCTTCCTAAATCATGCAAAGAACTTAAATCAATACAAGATCATTTCTCATCTTCTTTTTGGCATGGCAAGTTGTTGTAGTTTGATTCACTAATCAAGACCTCTAACTTGTATTGTTGCCTACATTATTATTGACCGGCCTCAGATAGTTGTGACTTCTACATAAGTCCAATTACGATTGCTTAACATAGCGCTAATTTTTCCTTATGGCATACTAACTATTAACACTAACCATTAACCATTAACATTTACTTCTTGCATTTTACATTTATGCAATTTAATATTCTTGTATATATTATTCATTTGCTTTTTCCTTTGCTCATTTGAGCACATGTTTATGTTAATGCAATTTGCCTTTTGCTCACTTGAGCACATAATTGTGTATATATTATCGTGCTTGTGTTTTGTTTTGATCATTGTGGACCAAATGAAAAAAATGGACAAATGGACTTAGTTTCGAGGATATTCCCTATGCAAAAATTGGAGTAAAGGAACTTAATATGGAAGATGGATTAGAAAGACCAAATCTCTAAACTCACTCTTGTCCATTCTTGATTTGCTTCATAGAACTTTTTGATGTGTATGCTTTTGTGCTAGGGGATCCTATGTGAGCTCAAATTGAAGAACCATTGCCATGTTCATCCAAAGTGAAAGATACAAGAGACATTGGGGATCTTCTAAGAGCTTGTTTGATTATGTTGATTGCCTGAGCTTACACTTATTTTGCTTGCATATTCCAAAGGATGGGAGCTACTTGGATCATCAATATGATCTCAAGAGAGGAACTCCATTTGTGGTCTTGTTTCTTATCCTTTATCTCTTGTATGATTAGGACCTTATCCATTCTTCTTCTTCCCTCCACTCTAACCCAAGCCAAAACTTTTTGTGCAAACACTTAATACTTCTTTTCAAACATTAGAAACCTAAGCGTTATGCTTTTGATTTTCAAACTTTCTTTTCATAACACTTATTTTGAATTGAATATTTAAGCCAACTTTGGCCATACTTTGTAAATACTTTTCATTGGTAAATATAACTCATTCAAATACTTTTGTGGTTTCAATGGCCACTTCCTTAATCAAAAACTTTTTTCATAACCTTTAGCCATTAGGTTTGAGTTATCCTTGAGGTAGATGTAATCCTCACCTATATCCTTAGTGATGGACAATGAGTCTTCCATGCTTATTATAAGGTTAACCCCTCACTAGCATGTTGAAGCTATCCTCACATGGTGGATTTGTGGTGTTAGGTTGAGTTTTTTCCCTTGGATAACAAAAGACCTTAAGGCTTTTGGACCAATCAATTCACCAATTTCTTTTGAGATTTTTACCCCAAACTACGAGGTTTTGATCCTAATCTTTTTTAAGATGGTACGTAGGCAATGTGTTTATCCATCCAAACACAAAATGTAAATAACTTGTATATTCTCTTCTCATCTCTTCAATCATGTTTGCATAAATAATTTTTCACAAAATACCAACCTTACAACAAGTGTGAAAAGGGCTCCCTGGGAGTACCTAGGATGTTTGGGGTGCTTAAAACCTTCCTATTGCATAACCAACCCCCTTACCCCGATCTCTGACATTTTTACTAGTTTTCTATTCGATAAAACTTTTAGGTTTTTGTTCGCTTTCTAACCATTCCTTTGGATAAATAGAAGTGCGGTGGCGACTCGACTTGTATGGTTTACCTTAGATTTAGTCAATATCTCTAATGGTAACGAATACCCCGCTACAGAAAAGTGGCGACTCTGCTGGGGACCATTTGCCTAGTGGGTTTTGCCTACTTTTCATATTTGTTGTATTGTATTGTATATTATTTTGTGACATATTTTTGTGCAATTTGGGATTATTGTATTGTATGTAATGATTGAATTGCTTAAATATTAATTCCTTGTATGCTTGGTGATCTTTGTGAGATGAGTTCTGTACCCAAACTCGAGTGCACTTAGGATAGGAGAATGGCATAGTCTTGTTGACTTGTGTGGAGTTATTCCTTAGAAAGTTCACTTGCAAGTCCATTCACTTGGTGGAGGTCATGTTGGGATCAATAATGTCACACAAGTAGTTGTGGTTAGACATTACTCTTTCCAATATAGACATTAGAAGCCAAGGACCTTAGTTTACCAAGCCCATCTTGGCCTATTTTTAAGGATGTAGTGCGAAAGTCGTTCAAGTGTAAGATTTGATACGATTGTTACGCGATACTACACTCATAAGAGTCTCTCTTGAGAATATTTTTGGAATACGAGTAGTCGTTTATCCGATAATATCCGAAAGATGGGATGATGACTATGGGAACCTCTTGTAGAACATGCTTGGCAGGTTTAAACCCTAGTACACTCCCTTTGGGTGGTTCTTAACCGAGACTTCATGCTCGTGACTTGCAACAAACCCTTGATTCATGGTTGATCCGTTCTTGTATCCTTAATATCAATGGAACTTGGGTGTTGATAAGGTGTAAACTATAATCCACCAAAATGGTTGATTGATATTAAGGATGACATGATCCATCCCATGACCTTTGTTTGGTGTGCTTTGCTTGATCCTTGAGTGTGATTGTTGCATCCATGCATTCATGCACCCATTTGCATCCATATCATTAATGAGAAAATTTTCAAGGAACTTAAGAGGTCTATTTGCAAATTTTCATACATGGAAAGACAAAGAAGGAATACAAAGAAGTACAGTTTCAGACAACCCGACTTGAAAGAGCCAAGGAATTTGACATCCTATGTATTAGATCCCTTGGGTTTCAAGGCTCGTTTTGGGAAGCTTCTATCTATTCTGACTACTTAGGTGGACGAAGGATTGATGAGTGTATTGGTGCAGTTCTATGATCCATTGTACCGTTGCTTCACATTTCCGGATTTCCAGCTTTTGCCCATGCTTGAGGAGTATGCCTACCTTGCGCGTATACCTATTCTAGACCAGTTGTTGTTAAGTGGCTTAGAGAGTGTTCCTACTTCTTAAGAGATAACTTACATGTTGCATATAGATGAATCTCTGGTTGGTGCTCATATGACTACCAAAGGTGGAATTCAAGGTCTCCGTTCTGAGTTCCTCATTGCTCAAGCCACTATGTATGGGAAGGCCATGAGTGAGGACGCCTTTGAGGCCATATCTGTACTTCTCATCTATGGGCTAGTGTTATTCCCCAACATCGACAAGTTTGTGGATGTGAACACTATTAGGATTTTCTCTACTCTTAATCCCGTTCCGACTCTATTGGGTGACACTTACTTTTCTTTGCATATGAGGAATGCAAAGGGTGGTGGCACCATTGTGTGCTGTTTTCCTTTGCTGTACAAGTGGTTTATTTCGCACTTGCCGCAGACGGTCGCCTTCAAGGAGAATAAAGGATGTCTACGGTGGTCCACGAGACTTATGTCTCTCACTAATGATGATATCTTTTGGTACAACCGTGTGTATGATGGTGTGCAGATTATCGACTCTTGTGGTGAATTCTCCAATGTGCCTCTTCTTGGTACATGTGGTATGATTAACTAAAACCCTATTTTGGCACGTCGTCAGCTTGGGTTCCCCCTAAAGGATAAACCTAATAACATTTTGTTAGAAGGTGTGTTCTTTCAGGAGGGTAAAGATCCCCAAGGCTTGAAGGGCAGGATGGTTCGCGCTTGGCGCAAGATTCATAAGAAGGGAAGAAAGGAGCTGGGTCCGAAGAACTGTATCGCTTTGGAACCCTATACATCTTGGGTTAGGAGAAGAGCTTCCGAGTACCTCATGCCTTATGAGTATCCGAGACCTACACCTTTGGTTGTGGATGGGCCTTCAACCCTCCCTGACCAAGGAGTAGAGGAGTTGAGAGACGAAGATCGTTCACGTGCCTGGATCCGTGAACGAGAAGAGTTGCTTCAGCAGATCAGAGAGAAGGATGCTTTGTTAGAGTTCCTTGAGCACCAAGTTATAGATGATCCTGATGATGCATTGACTTCTCTACTTCCTCAGTCTTCCAAGTTTTGGAAAAGGAAGTATGATTGACTCACCAAGGAGAAGGCAGACATGGAAGCAGCCTACGATAGGGAGGTGAAGAGGCTTCGTGCAACTTATCTTCCGGTCTCGAGAGCTTTAGATGATTGTTTCTAGGGTTCCATAGGATGTTCATTTTCCTTCTCTCTTGTATTTGGTTACCAATACTGTACTTCTTTGGTGTAAAAATATTTCCAGATATTATTGATGTGATATTTCCATACATGTCTAAATAATTAATATTTTCAAAATTTGCAAATAGGACTTTAAAGTTCCTCTGATAAATAAAAAACAAACCATATGCACAAGCATTGCATGCATCATGTGCATAAGCAGATTTTGCTCCAGGCTTCTTGTTCTATGGTTTAACTCTGTGTTCTTCATTTATAAGACAAGCTGACTCACCGGTACTACACCCGAGCCAACACATCAAGACTAATGGATCATTTGGAGCAAGAAAACCGTGAACTCAAGGAGGAAGTAGCCAGATTGACTGCCTTGATGGAGTCATTCATGGCTGCCCAAAGCCAGTCGTCTCCAACACCTTCAACTCCTCCCCAAAGGACAGTCATCTCTGAGATTGTCTCTTCAACCGTGCCTGCGGCCAGCGCCCACTTCGCACCAACAACTATGTCAACCTGGTTTCCTTGGGGGATGCCTCCCAACTTCATGCCTGAGGGTCCTGCACCCACCTTTGCTTCTCTGTCGGCAAATAGCCTGGTCCTAGTCGTTCCTCCTCCTGTCGTGCATACTATGCCCAGAGTAGACGACACCATCTATCATTCTGAGTCGTCTGAGGGCCCAGATGTCTATGAAAAGATGGATGCTATGAATGATCAGTTTCTTGAGCTCCGCAAGGAATTGAAAACTCTCCGAGGAAAAGACCTTTTCGGCAAGTCTGCTGCTGAACTCTGTTTGGTCCCTAACATTAAAATCCCTATAAAGTTCAAGGTACCTGACTTTGAAAAGTACAAGGGAAATACTTGCCCTCTCAGCCACCTGGTCATGTATGCCAGGAAGATGTCGACTCAGACCGACAATGACCAACTGCTTATTCACTACTTCCAGGACAGTTTGTCTGGTGCTGCCCTAAGATGGTATATGGGCTTGGATATCGCGAACATCCGATCCTTCAATGACCTTGGCGAGGCCTTCGTTAAGCAATACAAATACAATATAGATATGGCTCCTGATAGGGATCAATTAAGAGCCATGTCCCAGAAGGACAAGGAAACTTTTAAAGAGTACGCCCAGAGGTGGCGAGAGCTAGCAGCACAGATTGTGCCCCCGCTGGAGGAGAAAGAAATGACCAAGATCTTTCTGAAGACCTTGAGTTCTTTTTATTATGAGCGGATGATTGCCAGCGCTCCTTCTGACTTCACCGAGATGGTGAACATGGGGATGCGTCTGGAAGAGGGAGTCAGGGAAGGGCACCTGACCAGAGAAGAAGGCTCTTCTGCCAAACGGTATGGGACATTTGGAAAGAAGAAAGATGGCGAGGCACACGCTATGACCTCCCATGCTAAACCAAGAAGACCCTCAGTGAGGAGGAAGACTGCCCGTCCTGCCGGTAATCAGCATCAGGTGGCTCACATAGCACCTGTTTTCAGAGAGAATCAGTAGTATCAGCATCACAATAATAATCAGCAGCAACATCCGCAATATCAACAACAACAGCATCGTTCTCAACAGCAGGCCTACCAACCTCGAAACAATAATCAAGCCAATACAAGCTATGAGAGGAAAAGGGTCACCTTCGATCCTATTCCCATGACCTATGCCAAATTGTATCCCTCTTTGATAGAGAGGAAATTGATTACTCCACGAGACCCACCGGCTATACCTACCAACCCTCAGTGGTGGTATAAGCCTGAATTACATTGTGTTTATCATTCCGGTGCTCCCGGACATGACGTGGAAAACTGCTACCCACTAAAGACTAAGGTTCAGGACCTTGTGAGATGTGGTATTCTGTGTTTCGAGGACGTAGGTCCTAATGTGAAGAAGAACCCATTGCCCGAGCATGGGAAATCCTCCGTCAACATGATCTAGGGCTGCCCTGGTAAATACAAAGTCAAATATGTCAGCCATATTCGACAATCTCTGGTCGAGATGCATAGACTACTGTGTGAGTACAGTTATTACGAGCACGACCACGACAGATGCCGAGTTTGCACTGTCAATCAAAGAGGATGTCGTCAAGTCCGCAAAGACATCCAAGAAATGCTGGATGAAGGAGTCATTGAGATACTTCAGAATCAAAATGTTGATGTTGACGATGATGAAGTCAATGTGATATCTCCAGTATTTCGGATCCCTGAGCCTGTTGTCATCAGGTATGATGGTAGCAAGCAAAAGGCTCCTCCTTCTTTGATCATCAAACCAGCTGGCCCTGTGCCATACTCTTCTGAGAAGGCGGTTCCCTATCGCTACAATGTTGTGGCATTAAAGGATGGGAAGGAGGTGCCCCTGCCCTCTACCTCTATTATTAATATTGTCGACGTCAGCTGCTTGACCCGTAGCGGTCGTGTTTTCTCGGCTCCGCCGAAACCCCAAGCTGATGTTCGAAGCGTTGATGTTGCCGACTATGCTGAACGCCCGGTTGGGACTGCTGTGAATGCTTCGAATCCGGCACTTGTTGCCGCTAAACCTGCCTCTGTTGTGAGGAATCATGTCTCTGTTGGCCAGAATGGAAATACAAAGGAAGACTGTGATGAGATGCTAAGGCTCATCAAAAGGAGTGAGTATAACGTTGTAGATCAGCTTCTAGAGACGCCATCCAAAATCTCTGTATTATCTTTGTTGATGAATTCAGAACCATACTGAGAAGCTCTGCAGAAGGTGTTAGATGTGGCGTATGTAGATCATGACGTCACAATAGAGCAATTCGACAGTATTGTTGCAAACATCACCGCTTGTAACAATTTGAGTTTTTGTGATGCTGATCTCCCCGGGGAGGGAAGAGACCACAACTTGGCACTACACATTTCTATGAGCTGCAAGGATGATGTCATATCAGGGGCCTCCCATGAGGCAGAGTGGAGTGGTAGTGAAAGCTTTCGATGGATCCCGTAAAACTATGATTGGAGAGTTGGAACTCCCAGTCAAGATCGGACCGAGTGATTTCCAGATCACCTTCCAAGTCATGGATATTCACCCATCGTATAGTTGTCTGTTGGGCAGACCATGGATTCATGAGGCAGGCGCCGTGACATCCACCCTACACCAGAAATTGAAGTTTGTCAAAAACAAGAAGCTGGTGGTGGTAGGGGGAGAAAAGGCTCTCCTGGTTAGCCATTTGTCTTCCTTTTCTTACATAGATGTTGAGGATGAAGTTGGAACTCCGTTCCAAGCTTTATCTATTGCTGAGCATACTAAGAAAGGAACTTCTTCATTTGCGTCCTATAAAGATGCTAAGTTGGCCATTGAGCATGGTACAACTACTGGATTGGGGCAAATGATTAAGCTGGAAGACAACAAATCCCGGGCTGGCATAGGATATTCTTCTGGCGCTTTCAACAAGCAAGGGTTGTTCAAGAGTGGAGGATTCATCCACACTTGTCAAGATGAGGAAGCTGCTGCTATTGTGGAAGAGGATGCAGAGGAAGATTCTGGAAACTTTGTCATCCCTGGAGGGATCTGCAATAATTGGGTCGTTGATGATGTTCCGACGGTTATCCATAAGTCAAAGTAATGTTCATTGTGTTTAAAAAACCATCCTCCCATGCCAAAAGGAGGAGTGATGACATTGTTGGCTCATAAATACAATGATATTTTCATTCAATAAATTCATGTTAAATGTTTGTTTTTCCAATTATTTTCCCTTTTCGCTTTTGCATGAAATTGGTGATCACATAAAATCATAAAAAAGGAATAAAATCAATCTTTTCATCTGCATAATGATTTGTCTTGTTTGAATTCTAAAATCTCTTTTATATCCAAAATCATTATGCAGGTTGATCAAACCCATTGAACATAATGATCCAACACCATCTCCCAACTTTGAGTTCCCTGTATTTGAGGCAGAAGAAGATGATGTTGAAGAGATTCCTGACGAGATCACCCGTCTACTTGAGCATGAAGAGAAGATCATTCAGCCACATCTCAAGAATCTGGAAACAGTTAACTTGGGATCTGAAGATTGTGTGCGAGAAGTGAAGATTGGGGCCCTCCTGGAAGAATCTGTTAAGAAAGGGTTGATTGAGTTGCTACGAGAATATGTCGACGTCTTTGCCTGGTCATATGAAGACATGCCTGGTCTGGATACCGATATCGTGCAACATTTCCTGCCTTTGAAGTCTGAGTGCGTGCCTGTGAAGCAGAAGCTCAGAAGAACTCATCCCGATATGGCAGTGAAGATCAAAGAGGAAGTTCAGAAGAAAATTGATGCGGGGTTTCTGGTGACTTCTACATATCCTCAGTGGGTGGCCAATATTGTGCCTGTGCCTAAGAAAGATGGAAAAGTCCGAATGTGTGTGGATTATAGAGACTTGAATAAAGCTAGTCTGAAAGATGATTTTCCTTTACCACATATTGATATGTTGGTAGATAATACAGCTAAATTCAATGTCTTCTCATTTATGGACGGATTTTCCAGATATAATCAGATTAAGATGGCACCCGAGGATATGGAGAAGACAACATTCATCACACTTTGGGGAACATTCTGTTATCGAGTGATGCCCTTCGATTTGAAGAACGCCGGAGCCACGTATCAACGAGCTATGACTACCTTGTTTCACGATATGATGCATAAGGAGATCGAGGTATATGTTGATGATATGATTGCAAAGTCAAGAATGGAAGTTGAGCATGTAGAACACTTGTTGAAGCTTTTTCAGCGTTTGAGGAAGTATAAGCTTCGTCTGAATCCTAACAAGTGTACATTTGGAGTCCGTTCCGGCAAGTTATTGGGCTTTATCGTCAGCGAGAGAGGTATTGAGGTTGATCCTGCCAAGGTCAAAGTAATACAAGAAATGCCTGCGCCCAAAACTGAGAAGCAAGTTCGAGGTTTTCTTGGCCGCTTGAATTACATTTCCAGATTCATATCCCACATGACTGCCACATGTGCGCCGATATTCAAGCTCCTTCGGAAAGATCAGTCTCATGATTGGACCGAGGATTCCCAAAAAGCCTTTGACAGTATTAAAGAGTATTTGTCTGAGCCTCCGATTCTGTCTCCGCCTGTGGAAGGGAGACCCTTGATTATGTATCTGACTGTTTTTGAAGACTCAATGGGGTGTGTCCTTGGTCAGCAAGACGAATCGAGAAAGAAAGAATATGATATATACTACCTGAGTAAGAAGTTCACCGAGTGTGAGTCTCGATACTCGATGCTTGAGAAAACATGTTGTGCTCTGGCTTGGGCTGCTAAGCGCTTACGCCAGTATATGCTGAATCATACGACTTGGTTGATATCCAAAATGGATCCAATTAAGTATATCTTTGAGAAGCCTGCTTTAACTGGGAGCATCTCCCGTTGGCAGATGCTGTTGTCTGAGTATGACATTGAGTATCGAGCTCAAAAGGCTATAAAAGGTAGTATCTTGGCTGACCACTTGGCACATCAACCAATTGAAGATTATCAGTCAGTTCAATATGACTTCCCAGATGAGGAGATTTTGTATTTGAAAATGAAAGATTGTGATAAGCCTACGCTCGATGAAGGGCCAGAGCCTGGTTCCCGATGGAGCATGGTGTTTGATGGCGTTGTGAATCAATATGGAAATGGTATTGGGGCAGTGATTATTACTCCTCAGGGCACACATTTTCCTTTTATAGCAAGGCTAACTTTCAAATGCACGAATAATATGGCTGAGTATGAGGCCTGTATTATGGGATTAGAAGAATGTATTGATCTTAGGATCAAGAATCTTGATGTTTATGGTGATTCGACCCTTGCTGTCAATCAGATCAAGGGTGAATGGGAGACGAATCAGCCTGGCCTCATCCCATATAGAGACTATGCAAGTAGGATTTCAACATTCTTTACTGAGGTTGACTTCCATCATATTCCTCGAGATGAGAATCGGATGGCAGATGCTCTTGCTACACTTGCTTCAATGATTGTGGTTAGACTTTGGAATAAAGTTCCCAATATCACTGTGATGCGCTTGGACAGACCAGCTCATGTATTTGCAGTAGAGGAGGTGCAAGATGACAAGCCATGGTATTATGATATCAAGTGTTTTCTTCAGAACCAAATTTACCCACCTGGGGCATCTGTTAAAGATAGAAAGACTTTGAGGAGATTATCTGGCAGTTTCTACCTCAATGGCGAAGTACTTTACAAGAGAAATTTTGACATGGTTCTGCTCAGATGCGTGGATAGACACGAAGTAGACCTGCTAATGACTGAGTTCCATGAGGGTTCGTTTGGTACTCATTCCAATGGACATGCCATGGCTAGAAAGATGTTAAGAGCAGACTACTATTGGCTGACAATGGAGTCTGACTGCTGCAAATATGTGAAGAAATGCCACAAGTGTCAGATTTATGCGGATAAGATTCATATTCCCCCGACACTTCTGAATGTGATTTCATCACCATGGCCTTTCTCCATGCGGGGAATTGACATGATTGGCATGATAGAGCCGAAAGCGTCGAATGACCACAGATTTATTCTCATAGCAATTGACTACTTCACCAAATGGGTCGAAGTGGCGTCATATGCAAATGTAACCAGGCAATTGGTTGTGAAGTTTATCAAGAATCAACACATATGCCGTTATGGTGTGCCAGATAAGATCATTACTGATAATGGATCTAACTTGAACAACAAGATGATGAAAGAGCTGTATAGTAAGTTCAAGATAGCACATCATAATTCTTCTCCTTACAGACCCAAGATGAATGGGGCTGTTGAAGCTACTAACAAGAATATCAAGAAGATTGTCCAGAAGATGGTTGTTACGTACAAAGATTGGCATGAGATGCTGTCATTTTCTTTGCACGAACATCGTACATCTGTCCGCACTTCAACAGGGGCAACCCCTTTCTCCCTTGTTTACGGCATGGAGGTTGTGCTCCCAGTAGAGGTGGAGATTCCATCAATGAGAGTCTTGATGGAAGCCAAGTTAACTGATGCTGAATGGGTTCAGAGTCGTTATGACCAATTGAATTTGATAGAAGAGAAGAGATTGATTGCCATGTGCCATGGTCAGTTATACCAGCAAAGGATGAAGAAAGCCTTTTATAAGAAGGTCAAGCCTCATGTGTTTCGAGAAGGTGACCTCGTGCTCAAGAAAGTTTTGTCTTTCGCGCCCGATTCCAGGGGCAAGTGGACTCTAAACTATGAAGGTCCATATGTTGTTAAGAAGGCCTTTTCAGGCGGTGCTTTGATACTTACAACTATGGATGGGGAGGATTTCACTCGTCCTGTGAATTCAGATGCAGTCAAGAAATACTTCGCTTAAAAATAAAAACAGAGTAGCTCGCTAAGTTGAAAAACCGAAAGGGCGGCTTAGGCAAAAATGAGCGTCTCGGTGGATTAAAAACCCGAAAGGGCGATCCAGGCAAAAGTTAGAGACATAAAAAAATAAAAATGTATCCCGCTAGATTGAGTAACTCACCCTGGGGCAATCTAGGAAAAAATTAGGGATTTGGCAAGTAACTGCATCCTGACAAAACTTTGTTCTACAAGCTGTCATCTGTCAAAGATTCTCGCTCAGTCATCGTCAACTGAAGCTTCAAATACATTGGATTCAGAGTTGGTGGAGAAATGGTCATTATGTTCAATGTAGCCCTTTTCCAATATATATCACAAATCTCAAATTTGTAAAGATCTATGGAGCCTTGCCATTTGTAGACTACCATCCCCTCAAATAAATTTGAGCCTTTATCCAACTCTTTGCACTCTTATTGGTTTCTGTTCAACAAATGTTTTGCATGTTTTAATTGAGAAATATCATTGTCTTAAATAATTAAGTTTTTCATAAATTGTTTTTAAACAAAGTGAACATTCACAATGACGAAAGGATACTTAGGCTATCTTCAGTGTTCTCTCAAAGATGGTATGATTCCCAATAGGGTAATACATTTGTTCATATTCCTAGCATGTTTGTATCCTTTCCTTCAGAGCCTTTGTGGTTTCTTCCAGAGCAGAGTGATTGGAGAAGAACTCATCCTTCCTTCCTCAACGGAGTGGTGTCCCTTCCTCCTCGGCAGATGTGATCTCTTTGGTAGTGCAATGTATGATGGTGACCCTGGAGACTTCTGATTGGTGGTTGTTCCCCATAGAGTTCCATCCTCCCCTCTGATGATTTCCCCAGTAAAGTTGTTTCTACGGCGGATTTTATCTGCGTGTTGATCCTGTCCCTAGCTGGAATGGCTGATGCTCTTACCCCTGCAGAGATCTTTGGTTCCTAGTATCTTTTGCCCCATCAGATTGGATGTACTCCAGTGGGCCTGGATTTCTCTCTCGAGATGTAGTACCGGATGTTTGTTCATTAATTTATGGACCTGTTTGTGTTAGATACGTCTGTTTTGTCAGCATTCATCCTACATAAACCATGCATATGTGCATAAATTTAACATTCAAATATTCATGTCGCATTATTTGCCATAATGACCTTTGTTTGTTGTCTCCTGCTATTCGGTGATACATATTTCACCAAGCAGATATTTGTGTCTGATCTTCCCATGTAAAGTCAGCCCCATAAGCAGAAAGCGTCTATCCTTTCTTCCATATTCCTCACTGAGTTATACCCTCGTGGATGATTGTTGTTTCTATTTCCTCCCAACACATATATTGGGATGGAGTTCCCCAATGAGTTATATCCTCATAGGGATGAGTCTTGTTTCATCGCGCCTCTCTAGTTTGTTCCTAGATTGACCTCTTGAGATTTTCCCTGCACTTCCTCGTAGTTTAGATGAATGATTGCTCAGTAACCAGTAATTGTCCATCTTTTCCCCGGCGGAGCCTGTGGTCTTCTACCCTTATACCGGTAGTTGTAAACCCCATTTTTTTATCCCCTTGCAGAGTTAACCTTATTTTGTTCATCCTAACCGATGGCGGTTACTTTTCTGTGGTTTTCTACCCAGTATCCGGTAGATGTAATCCCTTCTTTGACGGTTATCTTTATCCAATATTCAGTATTGATATTCCTTCACCTTTTTGAGTATATCTCCCAATAACCGGTGATATATCTCCCGGATTATTGCTTTCGACAATGTATCCCCAGCGAGTCATCTTTCATTTGCTTTTATCGGCAATGATCGTTTCTCCCTTTTGATTCGTCATCTTTTTACACCTAATATTCGGTATACCGATGCCCTTTTCTTTCGGTCGATTCATCCTTTATTAACCCAGTAACCGATTATGGATAATCTTCCATGCGAGTATGTTATCTACGTTCTGATGGTAATATATAATATATCTCATGCGCTCGTGGGTTGAAGTCTTTCTCTCTTCCTCAGTCGAGTAAGATTTGTATTCCCTTTTTTTGCGGAGTCGAATGCCCATCCTGTAATTGAGTATGCTTTTTCAGCCCTCTTTTCAGATGATGAGTGTCTTGGAGATATTCCCCAATTCACGCTTGGTCGGTCACCTATTATATGCCCAGTAATCGGTATGCCTGGTGTTCCTTCCCTTCTGCTCCCTATTATGACTTTCGTCCCCTGTGGAGTCAGATTTCCCTGAGTTGAAATACACCTTTTCAGGTCTTCCTCAGATGTTGTGGATGTTTGATATCTCTCACCCTCATACCGGTCTTAGATATTCATTCTCCCCGAGCGTGTTGTTCTCTCACCCTTGTACCTATGTTACGATCACATGTCTCCTTGAGCTTATTACCCAGTAACCGATAATACCTCATCTTGTTGTTTCCTCAAATGAGTCCTGATTGGACACTCCCCAGTGAGTCTCTTAGTCGATATCCCCCATCTGAGTCCGGATTTTGTCCGAGGTATCCTCTATGGATAATTTTGCTGTATTGGCACATTCCCCAATACATGCGCCTTTGAGTCAGCTCAAGTTTTTCCATTGATTTATTTTCATGGAATTCTTCTCGTGTCTCTCACCAAGTCTTAAGTCGTGACCTGCTGACGCATTTTATTCCCTTTCTTATCCCCATTAGTCCCTGGAGTCGCTGTCCCATTGGGTGTATTGCTCATATGGATTGTCAGGTCCTCCTGATTTCTTTTCTCTTTGCGGACGCGTATCTCCACAGAGTATTTCCTTTTGCATACATACATTTGTATCATGAGGCCTCTTAGGGACCAAAATTCGTCTCTTTGTTATTATTTAAGCCCATTTTACCTCGTCGAGACAAAGATTTTAACCTTCACTTCTCCAGCTAGAATGACCTTAAATAGGGGCATCTGTAAGACCCTAATTTTGACCCTAAGATCCCTCATGGCATCATAGCATTGCATTTGCATAACCTCAAGGATCATAAGCATCTTGGTTCCTTTACCTTGGGTTGGGGATCTCTTGAGAGTTGGTTTGAGATCACCAAGCATGCTTGAATTGTATACCATTGCTTTTATCATTTTATTTACTAACCAAAAGCACAAAAATATGTCACTAACATCTCTTGATTGTAGCTTGAGCAGTCACAAGGTCTAAAGCTTCTAGGAGACCCTATGTACATTGATGTGGCCAAGAGAAGATGAAGGCAAGCATGGCTATGGTTCCCAAAGCTCTCATCCATCAAATATGCCTCCCAAGTATCTCAATTCATCATTTTTATCAAAGCAAATCAAAGGGTTTGAGGCTTGTTTCCCAAGGAAACCCTAATTCATTTGTTCATCAACTATGCCTTGCTCATGAAGCAACCTCAACCCATGGTAAAATACAATCAAGTGAAGTTCTTTAACTCACCATTTCATGCATATTTGAACTCATTTGAGTTCCCTCAATCATAAATTCATCAAGATATGAGGTTTGGACTTGAGAAGTTGATTAGTCAATTCATCTGACTATTTTGAAGTACACTGAGACCTAACTTTTTATGTGTTTGTCAAATGGAGATGATCCCAAGAGAAAAACTGTTATTAAGGACTATATGAACAACTTTCATGTTCATAAAAAATTGATTTGAAGCTTGGAAGGTCATCCTCCATTCCAAGACATTATAGGTCATTTTGACTGAAACCCTAATTTTGGGTCAACTTCCCAAGGACATAACTCCTTCATTTTTCATGATTTTGAGGTGAGATCAAATGAATTGGAAAGCTTAAGATGTCTACTTCAAATATTATGTTGAGAAAAATTTAAAAATCTCAAAAGAAATACATGTGATAATGCAAAACATTATAGGTCACTTTGGACCAAATGCATTGAAATGTGAAAAAGTCCAACTTCAAGTGCCCATAACTTCTACATCAAAAATCCAAATGATGCAGAATTTGAGTCCAAATTGATTATCTTGAAAAGATCTACAACTTTTATGTTGAAGAGTTTGTCATTTGGAGCTTTCATCATTGAGACATAAGGGCTTGAACTTTGGCCAATTTTGAAAATCTCACATATGCATGTTTTGCACCCTACACTTCAAGTCCAATTTTTATTAATTTCCAAGGCCCAAATGGAATTTTGATCAACATAACATTTGTTACTTATGCAATAAGCTTTCCAAACATTACTCATGAGGTGGTATTCTTATTTTTAACATGGCATTTTCGAAGACTTGAATGTTATAGTGCATTTTTGGAAAATAATTTCAATTGCCATGCATGAGCTAATACAGTCCAATCTGCACGTCCATTCTCATTCCCTTTGGCATAAGCTTGCAAATCCAAGTGGAATTGGGCCCTCCATGCGCCTGTACAGGCCCATGCGTGGAGGCCATTTCCATCCATGCACATGATTTGTTCATGCAACTTAGCCTTGCTCAGCTATAAATACAATGCCATTGCCTCTCATTTTAGCAACGTTAAGGCGCCCCAATTGCTGCTGAACTGAAATATTAGCCATCACTAAAGGAACTAATCCATTTTTCTTCAAATTTTTCAGATCTGAATTTTGATTTCATTGATCAATCTTCAGATCTCAAAGTTCCTAAACCTTCTCTCCTTGATCCATAGTGTCTACTGTAAGCAAAAGCATCCAAAGATCGTGACTCAAAGCCTTATAATTCAAAGGTTTACTTCAACTGTTATTTGCTTCGAACCAGCTTGTATAGTGCTCTATTTTCTTTGTTATTATGTGATCTGAAGTGCTCTGCATAGAGGCAACATTGTTATGCTTTCAATTTTTGAAAATCATGAAGTTCACCTGAACACCACAGAATTTCCACTTTTGATTTCTCTCAATATAGAGATCTAGAATGGAATTGAGTGGTACACGGGTGATGTACATCACCCCAGCTCTCGATTGATGCCTGGATCGTGCATTTTGGTTGCCTTTTTAATTTCTGCAATTTTTGATGTGGCCGGAGTTTTGGCCGGAGAAAACGGTGGCGCTGACCACCGTCTGGTCTCTAGATTCAATCAGGAGCGCCCATTGTGTTTTCCAGATGCAATTACACACGTCCATTGTTATGACTTATTTAAAGGCTTGGTGTGTTTCAGTTGACCAAGGAGTATGGTAAATGCGCGCTTCTAGGCCGTGTGATGATCCACGTCAATTAATGAAAGATAATCCAATGGCTCACGCTTTTTCCTTATTTCTATTTTCTGATTTTTATTTTCCTTTTATTATTTTAATTCCATTTCACTTTAAAAATTCATATCTCTCTCATTATTGGTCCAAAAATTATGGGACCAATTTCATTCTTCTCCTTTAAATTTCTACTTTCTAAAAATGATTTTTAATATTTTTTATTCCATCATTTGATATTTTTTAGTAATTTTCTCTTTTCTGGTTATTTTTAATTCATTTAAAATAGTTTTTGATATCCAAAAAATACAAAAATATTTTTCTAACCTCTTTAAACGATGATAGATCTATGAAAAATATTCTCATCAATTTACTAATTGATTTGAGATTTATTTGAGATTTTAGTTCAATTAGGTCATTTTTATGCATTTTTAATTGATTTAAAATAGTTTCTGACTTTTAAAAATGCTGAAATTTTTTGTCAAACTTTGTTTGACCTTGTTTAACTTGGACTTTTCAAAGTTGATTTGAAGTGAGTTTGAAGTTTGACCTTTCTTTATTATTTTAATTCAAGTTTTATTTTAATATTAAAAAATGCCAAAAATATTTTATTTGTTTCTGGACTTCTAATCTTCATTTTGCTTCTATTTTCTATTGTTTGACCTTGATCTTCTCTATCTTTGGTCAATACTTGTTGATTAGTACACACCATTTCTATTAATGCACTTTAATTCTTCATCTTCTTCTTCTTCTTTTCTCTTTTTCTTTTTTGATCAATGAGTTAAGGATTGGTGGTTAGCATTGATACATGGAGGTTTAATCTTCCTTGATTCAAATCTAATTCATCTTGATCTTGGATCAAGTGAATGACTTTGCATTAAGGATAGGTTGCTTCCTAAATCATGCAAAGAACCTAAATCAATACAAGATCGTTTCTCATCTTCTTTTTGGCATGGCAAGTTGTTGGAGTTTGATTCACTAATCAAGACCTCTAGCTTGTGTTGTTGCCTACATTATTATTGACCGACCTCAGATAGTTGTGACTTCTACATAAGTCCAATTACAATTGCTTAACATAGCGCTAAATTTGCCTTATGGCACACTAACTATTAACACTAACCATTAACCATTAACATTTACTTCTTGCATTTTACATTTATGCAATTTACTATTCTTGTACATATTATTCATTTGCTTTTTCCTTTGCTCATTTGAGCACATGTTTATGTTAATGCAATTTGCCTTTTGCTCACTTGAGCACATAATTGTGTATATATTATTGTGCTTGTGTTTTTTTTATCATTGTGGACCAAATGCAAAAAATGGACAAATGGACTTAGTTTCTAGGACTTTCCCTATGCAAAAATTGGAGTAAAGGACCTTAATGTGGAAGATGGATTAGAAAGACCAAATCTCTAAACTCACTCTTGTCCATTCTTGATTTGCTTCATAGAACTTTTTGATGCGTAGGCTTTTGTGCTAGGGGATCCTATGTGAGCTCAAATTGAAGAACCATTGCCATGTTCATCCAAAGTGAAAGATACAAGAGACATTGGGGATCTTCTAAGAGCTTGTTTGATTATGTTGATTGCTTGAGCTTACACTTATTTTTCTTGCATATTCCAAAGGATGGGAGCTACTTGGATCATCAATATGATCTCAATAGAGGAACTCCATTTGTGGTCTTGTTTCTTATCCTTTATCTCTTGTATGATTAGGACCTTATCCATTCTTCTTCTTCCCGCCCCAAGCCAAAACTTTTTGTGCAAACACTTAACACTTCTTTTCAAACATTAGAAACCTAAGCATTATGCTTTTGATTTTCAAACTTTCTTTTCATAACACTTATTTTGAATTGAATCTTTAAGCCAACTTTGGCCATACTTTGTAAATACTTTTCATTGGTAAATATAACTCATTCAAATACTTTTGTGGTTTCAATGGCCACTTCCTTAATCAAAAACTTTTTTCATAACCTTTAGCCATTAGGTTTGAGTTATCCTTGAGGTAGATGTAATCCTCACCTATATCCTTAGTGATGGACAATGAGTCTTCCATGCTTATTATAGGGTTAACCCCTCACTAGCATGTTGAAGCTATACTCACATGGTGGATTTGTGGTTTTAGGTTGAGTTTTTTCCCTTGGATAACAAAAGACCTTAAGGATTTTGGACCAATCAATTCACCAACTTCTTTTGAGATTTTTACCCCGAACTACGAGGTTTTGATCCTAATCTTTTTTAAGATGGTACCTAGGCAATGAGTTTATCCATCCAAACACAAAATGTAAATAACTTGTATATTCTCTTCTCATCTCTTCAATCATGTTTGCACAAATAAATTTTCACAAAATACCAACCTTACAACAAGTGTGAAAAGGGCTCCCTATGAGTACCTAGGATGTTTTGGGTTCTTAAAACCTTCCCATTGCATAACCAACCCCCTTACCCCGATCTCTGACATTTTTACTAGTTTTTTATTCGATAAAACTTTTAGGTTTTTGTTCGCTTTCTAACCATTCCTTTGGATAAATAGAAGTGCGGTGGCGACTCGACTTGTATGGTTTACCTTAGATTTAGTCAATATCTCTAATGGTAACGAATACCCCGCTACAGAAAAGTGGCGACTCTGCTGGGGACCATTTGCCTAGTGGGTTTTGCCTACTTTTCATATTTGTTGTATTGTATTGTATATTATTTTGTGACATATTTTTGTGCAATTTGGGATTACTGTATTGTATGTAATGATTGAATTGCTTGAATATTAATTCCTTGTATGCTTGGTGATCTTTGTGAGATGAGTTCTGTACCCGAACTCGAGTGCACTTAGGATAGGAGAATGGCATAGTCTTGTTGACTTGTATGGAGTTATTCCTTAGCAAGTTGACTTGCAAGTCCATTCACTTGGTGGAGGTCATATTGGGATCAATAATGTCACACAAGTAGTTGTGGTTAGACATTAATCTTTCCAATATAGACCTTAGAAGCCAAGGACCTTAGTTTACCAAGCCCATCTTGGCCTATTTTTTAGGATGTAGTGCGAAAGTCGTTCAAGTGTAAGATTTGATATGATTGTTACGCGATACTACACTCATAAGAGTCTCTCTTGAGAATATTTTTGGAATACGAGTAATCGTTTATCTGATAATATCCGAAAGATGGGATGATGACTATGGGAACCTCTTGTAGAACATGCTTGGCAGGTTTAAACCCTAGTACACTCCCTTTGGGTGGTTCTTAACCGATACTCCATGCTCGTGATTTGCAACAAACCCTTGATTCATGGTTGATCCGTTCTTGTATCCTTAATATCAATGGAACTTGGGTGTTGATAAGGTGTAAACCATAATCCACCAAAATGGATGATTGATATTAAGGATGACATGATCCATCCCATGACCTTTGTTTGGTGTGTTTTGCTTGATCCTAGAGTGTGATTGTTGCATCCATGCATTCATGCACCCATTTGCATCCATATCATTAATGAGAAAATTTTCAAGGAACTTAAGAGGTCTATTTGCAAATTTTCAGACATGGAAAAACAAAGAAGGAATACAAAGAAGTACAGTTTCAGACAACCCGGCTTGAAAGAGCTAAGGAATTTGACATCCTATGTATTAGATCCCTTTGGGTTTCAAGGCTCGTTTTGGGAAGCTTCTATCTATTCTGACTACTTAGGTGGACGAAGGATTGATGAGTGTATTGGTGCAGTTCTATGATCCCTTGTACCATTGCTTCACATTTCCGAATTTCCAGCTTTTGCCCATGCTTGAGGAGTATGCCTACCTTGTGGGTATACCTATTCTAGACCAGTTGCCGTTCAGTGGCTTAGAGAGTGTTCCTACTTCTCAAGAGATAGCTGACATGTTGCATATAGATGAATCTCTGGTTGGTGCTCATATGACTACCAAAGGTGGAATTCAAGGTCTCCCTTATGAGTTCCTCATTGCTCAAGCCACTATGTATGGGAAGGCCATGAGTGAGGACGCCTTTGAGGCCATATCTGTACTTCTCATCTATGGGCTAGTGTTATTCCCCAACATCGACAAGTTTGTGGATGTGAACGCTATTAGGATTTTCTCTACTCTTAATCCCGTTCCGACTCTGTTGGGTGACACTTACTTTTCTTTGCATATGGACAAAGAATAAGTTTGAGGAGAAGTCCTTTGAGGTCAACTTTTAGTTTTAGCATTCTAAAGGCATGAGGCCTAGTTGCTCTTCAACAAATTTTTGCATTCTAAAGGCATGGGGCCTAGTTGCTCTTGAACTCCGTTAAGCATGGGTAAATCCTAATTCTAAGTCCTTTCTCCTTTTGCATTTTGGTTCACATCAAAACAAACACAAAACAACACAAAATAGCAATATATTTATATACAATAATGGACTCAAATGAGAAAAAGAAAAATGACATAAACATAAAATATGTGCTCAAGCAAGCAAAGATGAAAATCAAGATAAATAATGAGCAAGAAATAGATGACATTAAAAGTAAATGGCAAGAATGTAAAAGCTCAAATTAAAGTTAGTAGTTAGTAAGGTTATGTTAGCTTGTCATAAGATAATGTAGCGCTATGTTAAGCAATCGTAAGTGGACTAATGTAGTAGTCACACCTATCTGAGGCCGGTCAATAAGAATATAGGCAAAGAACACAAGTTAGAGGTCATGACTAGTAAGCCAAGCTCCATAAACTTGTCATGCCAAACAAAAGGGGAAGGGTCTTGTATTGACTTTTGGTTATTTGCTTGACCAAGAAGCAACCTATCTTTGACACAAAATAACTCACTTGATCATGGATCAAGTTGAGTTTGGTTTGGATCAAAGAAGGTTAAACTTCTTATTTGTCAAGACCAACTTCAAGACTTTAACTCATTGGCCATTGAAGGAAAGAAAGGGATGAAAATGAAAGGGATGAGGGGTAAGAAATCAACAACCAATCCCAATCGATCAAGGGATAACTCATCCTTGATCAAATTCATTCATCTTTTTAGGTGATGATCCTTAAGGATTTTCAAACCACAAGATCCAATGAATTTGATCAAAGTTGAATCAATTCAACCTTAATCAACACCAAACAGAAGAGAAATCAAGATAACAAGTCAAGAAGTTAACAATATTTTTGGTATTTTTTGAATTAAAAGAAAATACAAATAAAAAATGAACAAACCAAATGGAACCTCAAATTCAATTTAAAGCAACTTCAAAAAGTCCAATTAAATTCTCATAGGCCCAACATAGTCAAACAAACTTTGACTAATTTTCTCACAAAATTTTGAAATCAGAAAGTAATTAAAAACAATTAAAAACAACCAAAAATAGCATAATATGAATTAAAATCTCAAATAATCTCAAAACAAACAAGAAATTGTTGAGACTATTTTTCATTGACTTATCATGATCCATGGATGCTATGAAAATATTTTTGTATTTTTTAAAAGTCAGAAAGTATTTTAAAATGAATTAAAATCAATAAAAACCAAGTAATCCATAAAAAATATCAAATGAAGTCACAAAAATAATTAAAAATCATAATATGAAACTAGATTTTTCAAGAATTTTTTTGGAATTGGTCTCATATTTTTCTGACTTCAAATGAATTTTTAATGAATTAATGAAAATGAAATGAATTAATGGAAAATGAAAATAAGCGAAAAATGTACAGCCATCTGATCCACATTCATTAATTGATGTGGCACAAGGCATAACTTAGATCTGATGGCACACGCTACACTTGAGTCAAACGCACCACATCATGAATTAAAATAAGTAATTGAAATGAACGTGTGAGATTAGATCGTGGAATGGAGATCCAAGGGCCAGGAGCACGCACACGTGGTGGTGGCGGTGGAAACCATCGTCTTCTCCGGTGAAGCAACAAATTCCGGCCAAAAATTGTAGAGAAATGAAACTTAATGAAAATGAAAAACAAGGCCATGGAAATAAAGCTCTTGTGATGTAGATCATCATTGTACCATTGGATTTCCTTCACTCTTCCTATATTAAGAGAAATATGAAGGAGAAAATCATGGTATCCACACGGATTGTTCATGAAATGATAAATTGAATGCATCCCAAGCTTGCCTCAAGTATGAGGACTTCAGATAACCACAGAAACACAAGCAAACTACATTGAATTAAGAGTTTCAGATCCAAAAAGTTTGAGATTATACCTTTGAATTGATGAACTTCTGGCCACGAATTCTCCAAGATCTTTGCTCCTATTTGATCCTTGAGTGTAATGGAAGTGATTGGCTAAGGAATCTGGCTTTAAAACTCAGCTAATGATGCTGGATTTCAAGCTCGAAAGTATGAAAAATTATGATTGATTCCTTTGGTGAGGGCTATGGTTTCAGTTCTGCAACACTTGGGATCTCCAAAAGGTTTTGGAATGAAGCTCATGAGAGTTTTATTTATAACTGAATGTGGTTGATCACACACTTCTCTCATGTGCATGGAATTTGAATTTTTGATTGCATGGGCCTTTTTGGACGTGTAGAAGGCCCATGGATGGCTGAAGCAACTTGCTGATATCACATGAAAAGCATTTGGACATGCACTTTGAATGGAGAAAGCTTGCATTTCAAGTTTCACCATTAAATATCAAAATGCACCTAAATGAAAAGAATTTCGAATCTCCCAAATGGTGAATCCAAAAGACTATTGTGAGTAATGGTTGGGAAGCTCTTGAAATAAGGAACAAAAGTCATGTTGGGAAAAAAATCATTTGCCATGTGAAAATTGATCAAAACTGGATAGGAAAATTCAGGTACAAAACATAATCAAATCACTTTGGAAAATTTACCCAAAAGCAAGTTTAATCAAACCCCTATGTCCTCATGATATATGCTTCAAATGAAAAAATCTTCAATATCAAAGTTGTATATCCTGTCAAGATAGTCAATGTAGACTCAGAGTTTGCATAATTTGGATTTTCCATGACAAAGTTATGGGCATTTGAAGTTGGGTACTTTTTCAAATTCAATGATTTAGGTCCAAGATGACCTATAATGGTTTGCATTATAAAATGTATTTATTTTAGTATTATGAAATTTTTTCCAACATAACATTTGAAGTAGACATCGCAATCTTTCCAATGCCTTTGGTCACACCTCAAAATCATAAAAATTAAGGAATTTATACCCTTGGTAAGTTGACCCAAAATTAGGGTTTCAGTCAAAATGACCTATAATGTTTTGAAATGAATGATGATGTTACAAGCTTCAAATGGATTTTTGACGAACATTAAAGTTGTTCATATATTAATTATAAACATTTGTTCTTTTGGGGTCATCTTCATTTGACAAATACATCAAAAATTATATCTCATTGATCCTTAGTTTAGTCAGATGACTCGACTGGTCAACTTTTCATGGTCAAACTTCCAATCTTGATGAATACATGATTGAGGGGCCTAAAATAGGCTCATATATTCATAAAATGATAAATTAAAGAACTTCCCTTGATTAAATTTGATCATAGGTTGAGATTGCTTCATGGGCAAGGCACAGTCAAAGCACAATGAAATTAGGGTTTCCTTGGAAAACAATCTTCAAGCCCTTTGGGTTAACTTGAATCAAATTGGAAAATTGAGATACTTGGGAGAAATATATGATGATTAGGAACTTTGTGGACCATTTTCATGCTTTTTCTCATCTTCATCTAGCCATTGCATTGGGCTTAGGAGCCTCCTAGGAGCATTGTGGAGCACATGATCACTTGAGCTTCAAAACAAAAAGAGTTAGTGACATATTTTTGTGCTTTTGGTTTGTAATAAAAAAAGAAAAGAAATAATATACAATACAAGCATGCTGGGTGGTCTCAAAACACTCAAACAAGTCCCAACCCTAGGGTTAAGGAGCCAAACATGCTATGATCCTTGAGGCAATGCACTTGTGCAATAACATGATGCCATGAGGGATCTTAGGGTCAAAATTAGGGTCTTACACTATGATATCTCAAAGTCCTAAAGCTAGTTGATTGAAAAATCAACATGAGTATGGATGAGATTAGGCCACCTCTTTTGCATATTCTTTTTGTGTGTGGTATGTTTCATGAGCATAGTCCATTATACTATGTCTCTAACATGCATTAACACCAAAATTCTATTGCCCAACCTCAAATAGTTATGACTTCTACATAAGTCCAAATACGATTGCTTAACATAGCGCTAAATTTTTGACACAAAAAGGCATAGCATTCTAGTTAGTGAGATTGTAAGTCTCCCCTCTTTCATGGTATTGTGTGGAAACTTGATCTTTTTTCCTTCCTTTGGAAGATGTCGTGGTTCAAGGGTCCATGCTTATGATAAGTGGGTTGAGTGTTCTCCAAAGAATGACTTAAAATGTAAAGCAAAAATAATACTAACTTCTAACTTATTAACAACTAACATTTAATTTCAAGTCCTTTATTTTAATGCACTTTAATTTTTAAGTTCTATTCATTTGCCATTATTCATAACATCTAATTGTTTATATTAATGCCTTTTCACTTTGTCCATTTGGACCATATTGTGTGATATATCTTTTTTGTATATATTTTGTTTGTTTGTATGGTCTTTGACCATTAATGTACATAATAAGAAACAAAAAACCCTAAAAAACTATTGTGTGGACTGTTGGCTTGATCTTGGACAATCGGGCTTAAAATCTAGGCAACATCCCTATGCAAAAAGGACTTAGCCAATGCCAAGTTTTGTGAAACCAAGTGCTTGCAATTTGAAACTTCATCTGATACATCTTTGAAGATCCCTTTGAGTTCATCTGCAACATGATCATTGTGAAGCTGTTATTTTGAACTTGTGACTTGTGGAATTCATCTGCTACATGGGCTAATTTGAAGAAGATCATGGAGTGGATAAGCTTGGATGTAGATATCTTTATTTGATGCCTTGCTCTTCAATTTAATGTTGTATGCATTATGCGTTGCTTGATTCTAATATCCAAGGGAATTTGGGTTTCTATATGACATTCTTGTCTATTGGATTGGTACCCATTGGTCAGATCTTTTCAACTCTTAACTTTTAATTTTGTGCATAGGATTAGTCTCTTCATCTCCTCCCCACTTCTTTAATTTAAAAATCTCTCCCTCCTTTTAAAAATTCTTCTTTGCTTGAACTAGTTTTATTCTACACTTTGACCACTTTACAAACTAGAAACTTTGGCCTTATGCCATTGCATTTTCAAACTTCCTTTCTTAATCAAACTTGTAAATAGACTTAATTATACTTGACCTAAACTTTCAAAAAGCCAAAAAGAACTAACTCATTCAAACCATTTTTTGGCCTTTGTGACTTTCAAACTTAACTTTTGTTAAAAGTAATGCATCCACTTTGAAATTTATACCACGAACTACGAGGTTTTGATCCCTCATTTTTATGTTGCTATGTAGGCACAAGTTTGAAGGTCTTGTCAAAAACGAAAAATATAATTAATGAATTCTTTTCTCATCCCCCCATTCTATTTGTTTGTAAACATCACTTTGTACAAAATACATATGCACACAAGAAAGGGCTCCCTAGGAGTACCTAGGACAATTTGGGTGCTAACACCTTCCCTCTGTGTAACCAACCCCCTTACCTGTAATCTCTGGCATTTTATTAGTTTTGATTTGAAAACTTTTTTACTTTTGGGTTTTGTTTGTACTTTCCCCTTTTCCCTTGGAAACAATAAAAGCGCGGTGACGACTCTTGTTATTTGATGTCTAGCTTATCCATAGCTTGATGATCATGAATTTACCGCTACAAGCATTTATAATAATCCATTAAATTAATCCCAAAGAGTAAATCATATTCCTTTATGTTATACTATGATAGTACATTGCACATGGGAGACAACATGACATTGTGGCAGCACTATAATAGCAACAACAACATCAGACCTTGATCGTTTTTCATAATTTATCTTGTAGTGTTTCATCCTTATCCATTATTTTTTTCTTCAAATTAGTCAATTTTCTTCTTAAATCTTTGTCAGATCATCATTAGGACTGAAGTTAAGAACTCATACCATCATCTTCTGGATCAAGGCTTGCTAGATAGTCTTTAAGGATTCCTGGCATGACAAAACTCGCCACAAGAGCCAATTCTACACTAGTAAAAACCATATAAAATTGAAAAAAAAAAAGAGCACCTTATATGATCTATCCTAAATTAACTAAAGTAACATAAAATATAAATAAATGACATCACTTAAGCTTTATTCTACTTTAAAGTTCAAGTATAAAAGACTTAAATATCTCATACAAAATGAGTTATCAGTCACTTCCTTCAAGAAGGAAGACACTTGATCTAGACGACCGCACAACCCGGAGTAATCCCTTTCAAAGCGGTAAACTTTCGCCTTACTAAGAGTATATAAAGCCTTCGAATCCTCGACCTCTTGAGAAGAAGCGTCTCAGACCAGGAGTTCCTCGTGACAGACTGCAAACTAGTTCATGAGCGAAGCCACACACAACAGCTGAAAGGTTGACTCTGCCAACAAAATAGACTTTTTGATTTTGGAGAGTTGGTGAACATGAGCATAGTCTTCTACAGACACAAAATCCATTATCCTTGCCACTGTCAGAGGAAACCGATTGGCTAACACATGGAGAAAAGGGAAAGTGTGGAACCTGGTTTTACAGGTGATATGCTTTTAACAAGGACAACAACTTTTGATGATGACAACTAATGTTAACTGATCTTCTGACTAGTCAAGTATAAGTGATTAAGTAGATAAAGATGCAAACTTAAGTATTAAGGTTTGATGGACTTGACTATCTGATGATGGTAACTAATGGAATATATCTCAAGCCCCATCTCAATCTACTCAAGCAAGTGTCTACAAGATATAAAACATCTAACAAAGTCTTGAAGTGCTAAGAAGCCCTCCTTAATTAGTAATAAGTGAATACTTTGTAAAGCATAAGGGAATTCTCGTAAAAGCCTGTGTATAAAACACACACACACACACACACACACACACACACACACACTATAACATATTTTCAAATGTATTTCTTTCAAGAAAATATCTTTAAAAATATCTTAAAATTGTGCCAGATGAATTGGGATCTGTCAGAATAACTTTGGGCAATGTGTTGAGTTTACTAATCGGTTAACACTTTGACCTAGTCGATTGGCTCAGTTAAAAAATAAGTCCCAAGCGATTAGGACAACACCTTAATGATGTGCAATGTCTATATATCTTTCCTTTCCAATTTTGAACTTACAGTCAATTATATTTTGAATATCTAATCGATTAAAATCATGTGTGAGTCGATTAGAATGTTATAAAAAGAACTAATTTTAAATTCCTTTTTGGGATAACCTCTAGCATATAAATAAAGGTCCTTTCTCTCATTTTAAATCATCTAGAACCATGTTTTGACACTCCCGCACACACTATCTCTCTCTCTAAACTTTTTCTTTCACTTTCTCTCACTAATATTTTAGCCTAAGTGCCATTGTGACAAAAGTCCTTTTGTGAGTGAGAATTAAGTTGTAACTTTGGAAGGGTAGAATTCTAAGTTCACCAAGGAACTTTGATTTTTACCTTGGTTGAACATTATATCGGTTTTCAGATTTGTTTTTATTGGGGTTAGAACCTAAACTCATAGAAGCTTTGGTTTGGGGATTGTTTAATTCAGTCTCCGTTTAGGTTCAAGATCAGCCCGTATTAAAATTTCTTTCTAGATTCTTTGTTAGCCCATAGTAAAACTAAGATTAGGTTAAAGCTTATCCCGTGGTAAAAGCTTGGATAAGATTTGAGATTAGCATGTATTAAAAGCTTACAGGTTATTGGTTAGCTTGGTATAAAACCAAGTTTTAAGGTTCTTGAGTTCAACCCGTGATAAAAGCTTTCAAGGTTTATTTATGAAGCTTGAAGACTAACCGCTCTAAGAATATTGTTTGTGTAGAAACGACTAACTACTTTAATTTGTCGCAGCGCGAAAATTGACCTATAGCGCTCGCTCGCTCGCAGATGATAACAGAGTTGCCACCAAACATTATTTATTCCAAAAGGAAAGGGAAATATCAATAAAACCCTTAATAGAAAAAGAAAATGGACGTCGCAACCAAATTCGGGGTCAGGAGTTGATCATGCAAGTGGAGGTATTAATACCCGTCACATCCGTTGTACTCAACAAGAACCATTTAGTCAGATTTGTTAATAGAATGTTAGCTTACATTATTGATAAGTGGTTTTCGAATAATTATTTCTAGTCATTTTCTCATAGTATTTTATCGCATTTTTAACCCGTTTACTTCTAATTACTATGTTTTATGCTTTGGTTTGTGTGTTCTTGCTACCTTCAGAGCCTAATGAGCATCCAAGACTAAGAGGGATCAAAAACAAGCAAAACAATGCAAAATAACAAAAAGATAAATTTTCTCCATAGTAAAACCAGGGGGCTGCTAAGGTCACCCATAGTAGCTACTACGAGTCGTAGCAGTAAGGGTGGTTAGGGTTTCCCTTTGGTTGTTTCCCAGTGTAACACCTCAAAATTTGCCCTCCTCTCTTGGGACTAGCTTAGCATATTGAATTTCATTTTGTAGGACATTAGGCATTACATCTTTGCATATCATATGGAATAGGCAAGTCATCCTCCTAAGTCTTTCTCAGAAGACGGAGAGGTTAAGAGATGCAGACCTGAGGGTCTCATAAATTGATCACTAATCATCTGAGGTTTATGCTTCAATTAGGGTTTCTTGGTTCCTCAAGGAGGTTGAGTATTATCTTGGTTGAAATGGTACATCATCATCATCATGGTTCATTATTTCTGATCAGATTCCTTGGGATTAGGGTTTTGACCTTTGGTCAACCCTAATCAGTTGTATTCTACCAGTTAGGGTTTTTCAAGGAGATGAGGTCTTTATTGAGATGGAGATCATCATATGATTTTATTGAGCTTGTATAAGCTAGGGTTTCATTTTGGAGTTATTTCATCAAGTGGTTGAGGCTCAAAATCATCTGGGCATGTTCAAGTCATCTGTCAACCATAAAAGTCAACAGAAAGTCAATTGTGGGCTAGGAGGTGGAGAAATGAGTTTCAACATCTCATTCATGTTCAAAAAAGGCTTATTCATCATTACAAATGCATATCTTGAAGAATTTAAGGTCAGATCAAAAGTTTCCAAAAATGGAAAGTGACCTATAATTGAAAGTTTCCCAAAATGGAAAGTTTTTTATTCAAATTCAACTTGATCTCGCATCATCAAAGAAGCTTCAAATTAATTTTTTCCCAACATGAAAGTTGAATATCTCTCTCTCCCATTTCCAAAAAGTCCAATATCATGAAATTATGATGAATGGTTGAAGAGATATGGTCAAATCATTGCCAAGTGTACATGGAACTTCAAAAGGGCATAACTTTTGTTTCATAACTCCAAATTTGGTGCCTCTTTTTCTAAAACTCTTCTCTTGACATGAACTTTCCAAATCATTCATCACATTTCATAAAATCTCATCACATAATCATGTGATTTTTCAAGTCATTTTTGGAGGGAAAATCATAAATTTAAAATTGGTGCATCATGAGAACTTTTTGCCATTGCCAATGTGTTTAAAAAATGATTTTGAGTGACTTTGATCAAGCACATGGCACTGTTCACGTCCATTTGCTACATGCACCATGCAAATTTTCAATTTTTGCCATACACCTTGTTTTTGCTTAACTTCAACTAAACCTTGCTTAATTTTAATTAAAATAGGATTAGCACATGGTATATATACTAAATCATAACAGAATTTCAAGAGGTTAATCACAATTCACATTTTCAAGATCCAAATTCTCTCTCCCTCCAAAATTTTCTTCCATTCATAATTCAAAGATTTTCCAAATAGCATTGCAATATTACTTCATATTCTTGTTCCCTAGCATTAATTTAGTGCAGATCAAGTATTTGTTTGAAGAATTCGTGCAAGAATGGTGCATAACAAGCTCATGAAGTTGAAAATGGAAAGTCAAGTTTAAGCTAGATCTACACGTGTGCAAGCTTCCTTTTCTTCACCAAACATCATTTCAAGCATTGTAGAGTGAATTTGGATACTTACAAGCAGTGGATCGTGCAAAATCAAGAATTGCTCTTCAAGAGGTTCAGTTTTTGAATCTCTTAATTCTCAAATTCATGTATATATTCTGGTAGATCTTGTTCTCCTTGTGATTCTGATCTAAAAATCGTGTGAATTGGTGCATTATTGAGCAAGATATGAGTGTTTAAAGTTTTACATCCATGAATGTTCTTGCTTGATTCTCTCTATTCTTGATGATTTGTGCTTAAATGTTTGTTGATCTTTGCTCTCCATTGCAAGAGCTTCATGATGATGTATTTGTTTCTGAGTTCTGGAAAAAATTTCTGGAAAAATGTTGAAGCTCGCGCACTGTTCATCTTCTTCTTCATGAAGAAGATGAAGATCTTCAGCCGTGCGTCGACCATACAGCAATGTTGCGTCGACCGTTCGACAGTTTTGAGTCGACCATAGCTGGCCTTGCATCGACTCCTCTCTGGTTAGGGTTTTTGGTGAAACAGCGTCGTTTCACCTTGGCGCCACTTTTTTTGAATTTGTACAGGGTTCGATCCCTGCTGAGCGCTGATTTTCATAATGCTTTCATATTTTCATCTTTTACCTCTACTTTGCCATGCTTTGATTTTAATTGTTCTTCCAACTTAGAAAAATCATAATAAATTGAAAAATGCTCCAATTCATCTCCAATTTTTTGCAAAATGTTCCTTATTTTGTCTAGTTTTTTATGACCATGAATTTGCACGTTGTGCCTGGCTGGAAACTTATTTGCTATAGGTTTATTGAACACATGTGCATTTGTGACCTTGCCTTACTCTTTCCTTTGTGAAATGCTTGATTTTAATCCAATGAACTTGAAATTTTGCATGATGATTCTAGACACATTTCCGGACATTCTGGTTTTGGTTTGACATTTTTCTCAATTACCATTTCTGTTTTATGCATGTGCTAACTTAGTGTGACAATTTGTGTCACACCTTTGACTGTCCAACTTGTGCCATTTAATTTCCATGCCAAATGATTTTTGTTGCTTCTGATTTTCTGTATGTTGATCATGTTATATGTCTTGAATGTTCATGAATTTTTCCAGATTTATTTGAATTATTCCTGTTTTGATTTGAATTTTTCATTCATGATGATTACATATGAGCTTTGAAATTGCCTTGGATTTCTTTTGATCATGAAATGCTTTTGGTGATTGATTTTGATGTGAGACCTTTTGGAATATGTCAATATGTGTTTGAAGTTGCTTTGTGTTAAATTTCAGCTCCTGTTTTGAATTTTTTCTCCATCTTTGACCCTAGGCTTTGACCTAGTGGTTTGTTGCTTACATTTGAGTTTTGATTTCAGGTTTAAGCATCCAAGTTCCATAGTTGATGATGCTTCATCATTTGGATATTGATATTTGCTTTTGATTACTAACACTTGTGTGTTTTGTAGGTTGATGCTAACTCATTTGAGTTTGCCTTTTGACTTACACATTTTGTACATTGGGATTGTTGGTTGCTTATTGACTGTTGTCTGTTTGTCTGAGTATTGTACTGATTTGTTTAGTTGTTTCCAGAGGTACCTAAGTTGCTTTAAGTTCATTTGAACTTTGCTTTGCATTGCTTGTGGTTGGCATACCACTTAGGTATAATCCCTAATCTTCATGTAGTCTGGAAGACCTGTCATGTTACTTTGGCAGACACCTATCTGAAGCCCTCCTTAAGAGGCAATGCTTGTGTTTGTTTAATTTTGTGCCAAGCGGGTAAAGTCCTCTCAAGAGGCAATTGGCAGATAAAAGGGATGTGCAATCCATCCCCTGCTATTCAGTTGTGTCATTCACTTTGCTCACACACCATGTGTTGATGCATCTTGAATAAGAACCCAAGATCTTGTTGTGTCAGTCATGTGGAGAAGAGTTCCTTCATTCTGAACTCCCACACTTTCCATTTTGATTCATGCTCTCCCAAGCCAGGGATAAGAGCTATGAGGCATAATCCTCATCTCCATTTCATCTGCTTCACCCTAACTCTCAATGTTAGGGTTAAGAGCTAAAAACACCCCATTCCAGTTGGCTTGTTTCTACAGCCCAGCCTTGTATGAGCCAATTGTTTGCATATAGTGTGTGTGCTTGCTCTCTTGTGAATGCTTGTTTGTTGTTTATTTGCTGTTTCAACTTGCTGCCTGTGCGAGTTAGGTTATGCTAGATACCTCAACCTAGGACTATTGTGGATTACATGATAACTATTAGGCTCGAGTCAGTCTCCCTTTTAGTCTGTCATTTCCCAGTCTCTGGTTAGGATAGAAATTTCTCCCCTGTTAAGGGGAACTACGTTGCCCTGATCCTCATACCAGATGAGGTACGTAGGCAGGAGATCGTGCGAGATCTCTCCGGGCACCCTTTCCCTTTTTGTGTGTGTTTGCTTGACAGCTAGCAGGCTCGAGTACCAGACTCCCTGTTAGCTTGTTTGTTCAACTTTTTTGTTGCTTTTGACGACTCAGCGTCCGGTTAACCACTTGTTTGCTTGGAGTCTGATGTAAGTCCAGCGATTGGCATTCGGTTTCCTTGTTTGTGTTTGTGTTTGGAGTCTGATGTAAGTCCACCAATTGGCATTCGGTTTCCTGTGTGCGTTTGTTTGTTGTGTGTGGAGTCCGATGTAAGTCCAGCGATTGGCATTCGGTTTCCTTGACGTCTCAGCGTCTGTGCATGTGTTTTGTTTCGGCGTGTGTTAGCCGAACTACGGTAGCTCTGATTTTCATTCCAGATGAGATACGTAGGCATAGGATGCGATATCCTAGCGAGCCCGTTTCCCATTTCCCCGAACTACGTCGACTCTGATGTTTGTGTCTGACAAACTACGTAGGCCCAGGATGCGATATCCTGCCGAGTCCTCTTCCTCCATCCTCTCCCGCCTGTTTATTCCAGTGTGTGTGCATTCTTTTGAGCAGTTATCTAGCAACCTTATTCTTTTCTTTTGAGCGTGGATCCCGTCGAGTACGACGGACGTGAGGGGTGCTAATACCTTCCCCTTGCGTAACCGACTCCCGTACCCTGTAATCTCCGGTCGTAAGACCATTCCTTTCCAGGTTTACTTCGAGCGTTTCCTTTCCCTCGTTTGGGATAAATAACGCACGGTGGCGGCTCTGTTTGTTTGTTTTTCCCGCCGGTTGTTTTTCACGGATGCGACAGCTGGCGACTCTGCTGGGGACATAAAGAAGTTGACCTCTAG
This sequence comes from Lathyrus oleraceus, assembly GCF_024323335.1. Classification (NCBI taxonomy): domain Eukaryota; kingdom Viridiplantae; phylum Streptophyta; class Magnoliopsida; order Fabales; family Fabaceae; genus Lathyrus; species Lathyrus oleraceus. The sequence goes on along the minus strand of NC_066582.1, from coordinate 434,774,864 downwards.
CTGATCCATCTTCCCTAAGCGAGTAAATCCTAGCACTCTCTAGGGTAGTTTTGGTTACTTTTGCTGCTTTATTTATTGCATTTATGATTATTATGCTGTGTATATATTTGCCTAAATATTTGCATGCATCATATTATCATTGTGCTGACTCTGTACAGGTTGGTTCCTCTGGTTTGGGGGGGTGTTCTGAGTGGGGCTAAAACCCAGGCCCGAGTATACACCTAGGATTAATGTGGTCTCATGTTGCCTCTCATGTTAGGTCAACATGTTTTGGGCGACGTGACATACCACAAGCCGGACGAGGTTCTTTTGAGGAAGCTCTTCCTTTGTGGAGTATCCACTTTGGTTGAGTCACTTCATCTGAGCTGTTGACTTCGGTGACCGTTCATTCCCGAATCTTTGGGTTAGACGATCTTAAGAGAGTTGCAGCGGCACACCCGAAAGGGAAAACCTGTTGAGTATCTTTGCCCGATTGTCGAGACCATTATCCGCCTTAGGATGACTTGATTAGAATTCACCTGTGAGGGGAGGGTTGATTCTTATAGATGCATGTCCTGATGGTGACTTTGATGGTGACTAATGGTTCAGTTATTTGATCAGAGTCTTATTTATAAGTCGGATTTATGGATTTATTTCTGAGACGCCGGAGTTCTGTCCGTGGTATTTATCAGTGGGGATCCGTTTATTTCAGGATTCCCTGGGCTGGTTCAGAGGGTCTTGTGGTTATCATTTCAAGGATTCTCCAGTGATGGTGATGACATATCCTTCGGTTCCGTTTATTTTGGAACCCTGAGCCGGATTTATGGTTACCCAGTCCCTCAGATGGTTGTGATTAGTTCAGAGGCCGTAAACCAACGCAGTGGATGTTCAGATGACTTGGAGGATGGCACAGTGGATTGCATTCATACATCAGCATCATTCACATTTTGCATTTATCTACATCTAACACATGTTTATCCATATGCAGGGGACATTCTTGATCGAGATCCTGGTTGAGAGACTTCTTTGTTCCAGACATGAGGACCGGCTTGAAAGACGACGTCGTCTACAGTTTCTTTGATCCAGAGATTGGTGTGCTGAGAGATATGATAGCATTAATTACACCTGACCATGTGGGGATGTTCCGTGAGACTTATGGTGGTATCCTGAAGTTGGTTTTCAGGCTCACAGACAGTGACAGGAGTGCCATCCATACTTTTCTCCAATTCTATGACCCGGGCTTGAGATGCTTCGTGTTCCCGGATTACTTGTTGGGACCCTTGATGGAGGACTATGCCAGCATCCTGGGTATTCAGATTAGAGATCAGATTCCTTTCTATGCCACTAAGGGGGAGCCTGATGTTGCTGAGATCTCTCGTGCTCTTTATTTGAGCCCAGAGATGATTAAGGGGGGTTTGAAGGAGAAGGGAAAGTTTCCTGGTTTTCATCTGAGTTTCTTGGAGGCTAAAGCCAAGGAGCATGCTGTTTTGGGTGATTGGAGGGCCGTTTACGCTTTACTTGCTGTCAGCATCTATGGGATCATCATGTTCCCTAATCAGAAGAACTTTGTGGACATTAATGCCGTCCGGTTGTTTATGCAGAGGAATCCTATTCCTACTCTGGTTGGGGATGTTTATTACTTGGTCCATAATCGGAACGAGAAGCGGCATGGGGGATTGATCCGATGTTGTGCTCAGTTGTTGTACAAATGGTTCATGGGGTATTTGCCTTTCAGGGGTGCCTTTGTCTTTCTTGATCCTACTGTCAAGTGGTCATTCAGGTTGATGGGTTTGCGGGCCAAGGACATAGCTTGGACTCACAATGGTATGGCTGGACGAGATTTCATTTACAGTTGTGGGAGTCTTCCCAATGTGCCTCTTATAGGAGTTCAAGGTTGCATTAATTACAACCCGATGCTTCTTAGGAGACAGATGGGGTTTGCTGTGGAGGGTCCTCCCCTTGGACGAGAGATTCAGGAGTCTTTCTACTTCCCAATTGAGGGTAATCAGCCAAAGTCGAGGCAAGTGTCTGATGAATGGCGCGACATTCAGAGAAAGGGCAAGGTTCCTTTTGGCAAGGTTAACAGTAGGTCTTTTCCTCCGTTTGATGATTGGCTTAGGAAGAGGATTGAGCTCACACATCTACCATTTCCTGGAGGTGATCCTTGGTGTCCTTTGATTGAAGGGCCACGTTCTTCTGTCAGCATGGAAGAGTTCCTTGAGATGAAGAAAGCCAGAGATCAGCTGCAAGCAGAGAAGACTGAGTTGGAGATGAGTGTTGCTAGAATTCAGATGGCTAATCAGGAAATCAAAGGGAGAATAGAAGACCAGGATAAGAGGCATGCTCTTGTGGTGAAGCGATTTGAGATAGACATCGCTTATTATGGCAAGGTTAGCCAAGCTTTAGAGTCATCCACGAGGGAGCACGACATCACCAAGGAGAGGTTGGCTAGAGCTTCAAAGGTCATCGAAGATGAGAAGAGGAGACAAATCCTTGTGAGGGATCAGAGGGAAGACAGAGTCAGAATCCTTATCGCCGAGTGGGAAGCAAAGCTGAAGATTAAGGAAGCAGAGAACGTGAAGATCATTGCTGAGAGAGATCATTATATTGCTGAAAGAGATCATTATCTTGCTGAGAGGGATCATTATTTCCGACAGATGAAGATTCACCAGAAGGAGATAGGAAGACTGCTGCAGGAGAACACTGTACTCAGGTTTGCTGTGAAGTTTACCAAGATGGTAGATGATGCGGAGCCTTCTGTGGGGCCTTCTTCAGTGTAGCCTTTTGTTATCATTTGTGTTGGATTACCGTCAGGCCTGTTGACGGAATTCACTTGTTTGTATTTTCTTTCTGTTTCTGGAGAATTGTATTTGATTTGTATCAGACTTGATGTATGACTCTCGCACATATGGTGCACTTTTGATATGCAATGGTTGTTTTCATTCAGTGATTGGTCTTGAAGCTTTATTTGCTTTGCCATTTCTTCATACACATAGCACACACATGGTTGGGTGGTATCTTTGCTAAATCATAATTCTCTGCACTGTATGTCAAAATCAAATGATGAATGTCAGAATATTACTGCCGGATTATTATCTGTCTCGATGAAGCCAGGATCGAAAGACAGAGTGTTCCTCATATGGATAGACATTGCATTCATGCATGAATCATAATAACTTGTCTTCTATTTTGCAGGTGTCAGTTTCTAACGTGCTTGATTGTTTCAGGAATCATTGCTCGCGCACGTAGAATCATTCCTTTGCACGCAGCACGTCCGCACAGATATCCTACTAGACGCAATACATCCAGGCTGATGGATCTACCCAACGCAGATTTTCTCGAGCTGAAGGAGAAAATGAATGAACTGATCAATGTCATGCAAGGGTTTGCCGTGGGGCAAAAAGCACTTGCTGATAAAGTGGAGAAGCTCGAGCGGGCTTCGGCTGCCAACAATGGTATCAATTTAGAGGGTGTCTCCAACCATGGCCTTGGTGGTTCTAGGGATGGAGAAGATCCCTGAAAGAAGACAACTGCTGGTGTGGTGGTTAATAATGGGGGTGGTTTCAGTGTTGCCACAGGCGGTGGACCAGGTCCGATGGGTAACAATCTGAAGGACAGCCTGTTTCCTCCTTTCTTCGGGGCCGAGGAGGATAGAGAAGAAGACCAGTTCTCCGTGCTTAATGAACAGTTTGGGCAATACGGTGTCCAACCACCAAACAAAGAGATTCAGGTGCTGGCGGAGAAAATCAGGGCTCTTGAAAGCTATGCTACTCCAGGGGTTGTCAATATGTCTAATATGGGGCTGGTTGAGGGGATTGTGATCCCAAAAAAGTTCAAAGCGCCTGCATTTGACAAATACAATGGGAGTTCTTGCCCGGAAACTCACCTCTAGGCTTTTTTCCGTAAGATTTCTGCTTATACAATGGATCAGAAACTTTGGATGTACTTCTTCCAAGACAGTCTGTCTGGGGGGTCCTTGGAATGGTACACTAAGTTGAAGTCTTTTGACATCAAGAGCTGGCAGGATCTTGGGGACGCTTTCTTTAAACAATACCAATCTAATGCTGACATGGCTCCTAGTCGTACCCAACTGCAGGGTATGTCTCAGAAGCCTAATGAGGGGTTTAAAGAATATGTGCAGAGATGGAGGGAGCTGGCTGCCAGGGTCTAACCTCCGTTGGTGGATAGAGAAATGTCAGATCTGTTCATGGGTACCCTTCAGGGAACATTTGCAGAGTGGATGGTTGGATGCCCGGTTACTAACTTTGCTGATATAGTAGTGGCTGGGGAAAGAATCGAAAGTTGGTTAAAGATGGGAAAGATTCAGGGTAATGCTTCGTCATCTGGGTCGAAGAAGCCCTTTGGGAATGGTCAGAGGAAGAAGGAGGGTGATACAAGTGCCGTGTATACCCAGAGGGGACAGAGTAGGGATCATTATTACCAGCACACTGCTGCGGTAACCATTCCTGCTGATAATCAACAACAGCAACAACAACAACCGCAACAACAACGGCAACCATTTCAATAGAGACCGCAGAGGGCCGGGTATCAAGTAAGAGGACGAATGACTGATCGTCAATTTGATAGGCCACCTGTGACCTATTCATTCTTGCTGAAGAAGTTGAAGGATTTGGGGTTGGTCCAGCTGAGGACGTTGGCACCATTGAGACCCGATCAGAGGCCGGACAGTTTTGATGAGAACGCCAAGTGCGAATTCCACTCAGGTGCTCCTGGACACAATGTGGAAAATTGTAAAGCTTTTAAGCATGTGGTCCAGGATTTGGTGGATTCTAAAGCAATCAATTTTGCACCGTCTCCAAATGTGAATGCTAATCCCATGCCTGCGCATGGTCAAATGGGGGTGAATGCAATTTCTGAAGATGGTAGAAGAATCGGGCTGTTGAATGTGGATCAGTTGAAGACTCCGTTGGCTGAGGTCAAAAGACAGTTGTTGAAGAATGGGGTCTTCCCGGGCTGTGATGACTGTTGTGTTGCATGCACTGTTGTTCCTGATGGGTGTGTACTGTTGAGGGAGGTTGTCCAGAGGCTGATGGATGAGGGAAGCCTCAGGTTTGAGAAAGTGGATTTGGGGAAGGAGGATGTCTCCACCATAACCATCTATTTCGATCCGGTCGATTTGTCGACGCTGGCCGATTCGGCTCCAGTTACTATCACGGTACCTGGGCCAATTCCTTATGACAAAGATGACGCTGTGCCGTGGCATTATGGTGGAGAAGTATACTGTAATGGGGAGAAGTTGGAGGATCAGACTGCGGATGAAACCACCGTTTCAAAGGTGGATAATGTCGGACCTAGTGGTTTAACTCGCAGTGGAAGGTTGTTTGTCCCTGATGCTTTGAGAAGTGGGGAAGGAGAAAAAGAAAAGAAAGAAAAGGCCGAGGCTTTAGCCAGGGCAAGAGGAAAACAAGTGGTAAATGAGGGTACTCCTGTGGTGACACCAGCGCCTGGTGGGTCGGAAAGAGAACTTGATGATGAAGCTGAAGAATATCTTAGGATCATCAAGAAGTTAGAGTACAAGCTTGTTGACCATCTGCAGCAGACCTCATCCAATATCTCAATCTTGTCATTGTTGCTGAGCTCCGAGGGGCATAGGGAGGCTTTGCTGAAAATAATGAAAAGGGCCTATGTTCCCCAGGAGATAACAATCAATCAGTTGGAGACGGTGGTGTCAAACGTCAATGCCAGCCATGGGCTGGGTTTCACTGATTTGGATCTATTTGTGGATGGGCGGAACCATAATCGGGCGTTACATATCGCAATGGAATGTAAAGGAGCCGTGCTTTCGCACGTGTTGGTTGATACCGGCTCCTCTTTAAATGTGTTGCCAAAGAAAGCCCTGGCGAAGCTGGACTGTGAAGGGTTAATTTTGACGCCCACTAACCTGATAGTGAGAGCTTTTGACGGTTCGAAGCGGGCTGTGTTCGGGGAAGTGGAGCTCCCGGTGAAGATCGGGCCCGAGGTGTTCAAGTCGGTATTTTATGTCATGGATATTCAGCCGGCATACAGTTGCCTGTTGGGTCGCCCATGGATCCATGCTGCTGGGGCAGTGACTTCGACTTTGCATCAGAAGCTGAAGTACATCTGGGACGGGCAGGTCGTCACCGTTTGTGGGGAGGAGGATATCTTCGTCAGCCACCTATCTGTAAGAACAAAAAGTGTTCTACAACAGACTCCATGATTTTGATGATAACAAAGGATGAAACCAAAAATGGCACCCTAACGAAAAGTTTCTAAGTGTGCAGGGTTCTAAAGAAAGAAGAAATAAATCTGATGATGTCATCAGATGCAAAACAAGATCAGATGCAAAATCTCAAGTATCAGAAGCATCTAAAGAGGAATCTCGTTTCAAGAAGCTCTGACTCTGGACAAAACTGCAAAGTATCAGAAGCATCTGAACATGAAGTAAAGTCTAGAAGCTCAGACTCTGAACAAATGCCTTCTGTAAATTCTGAAGTTATCAGCGCCATCTGAACTTTCAAGAGATAACATCAGAAGCCAGTTTCTCCAGATACACAAAGACTCTAATCAGAATTGTTAATCATGATGAAGTAACGTTTAAGCCAAGTTAAAGTTCTGCAAATGGATTTCCTCAATTAGAAAGAGACGTTAATCTCCACTTCCAAGAGAGAAGATACTAATTGTGGTAAGTAGTCACTTCTAAGAGAAAAAGTCTACTGCAGAAGCTATTAATGGAATGGCGTAACTACATCTCAATATCCAACAGATTCAACGCTACTTCAAATCTACTTCAACTCCTATAAATAAGAGAAGAAATCAACATTCAGTAACAAGAAATCACTAGCCAAAACTATACTGAAATTATATCACGCTCAAGAAAAACATCTTTGTTCTTCAAAGAATTTCACTAAGCTTTTGCTTATCAAGTGAAAAATTTGTTCTTAAGTTTGTAATATTTGCTTTCTTAGAAGCACTCTAGATTACACATCTTGTATCTAATTCTTATTTGATTTCCTCAAGTGACTCTTTGTAGTCTGTAGACTTGAGAGGACTAAGAGATTTTCTTCTCTCTTAGGGGTTGTTTGTAATCTTTCAAGATTAGTGGATTAAGTCCTTGTTGAAGGCGAAATCACCTTGGCCGGGTGGACTGGAGTAGCTTTGTGTTATAAGCGAACCAGTATAAAATCATTGTGTGATTTCATTTTGCAAAAGCGCTTATTTTTCAAACAATTCAAACCCCCCCTTTCTTGTTTTTCTCACCTTCAATTGGTATCAGAGCTCCGGCTCTGTTATTGATTTTCAAATCAAACACTTAACCGTGTAGAGAGATCCAGTGCGAGAAAAACAAATGGCCCACTCAAATGAGAAAGATTCTTACAATGCCAAGCCTCCTGTTTTTGATGGAGAAAAGTTTGATTACTGGAAAGATAGAATCGAAAGCTTCTTTCTGGGTTATGATGCTGACCTCTGGGACATTGTCACAGATGGATACAAACCTCCAACCTTAAATGGAGCTGAAGTTCCCAGAAGCAAAATGTCAGAAGATCAGAAACGTGAGTTCAAAAATCATCACAAGGCCAGAACAATACTTCTAAATGCTATATCATACAACGAATACGAAAAGATCACCAACAGAGAGACGGCTAAAGATATACTTGACTCTCTGAAGATGACCCATGAAGGAAACTCCCAAGTCAAGGAGACGAAGGCTCTGGCGTTGATCCAGAAATATGAAGCCTTCAAGATGGAAGATGACGAAGCTATAGAAGCTATGTTTTCCAGATTCCAAACTCTTATTGCAGGTCTTAAAGTGCTAGACAAAGGATACACGACTGCAGATCATGTTAAGAAGATAGTCAGAAGTCTGCCAAAGAAATGGAGACCAATGGTTACTGCTCTGAAGTTATCAAAGGATCTGAACAATATCAGCCTTGAAGAACTTGTTAGTTCTCTCAGAAGCCATGAGATAGAACTAGAGGAGGATGAGCCTCAGAAAAGGAACAAGTCAGTGGCGCTGAAGTCCAGACCTGAAAGACGGAAGTCAGACAGAACCAAGGCTCTTCAAGCAGAAACTGCAGACACTGATGACTCTGAACCTGAAGACTCTGATGATGAAGAAGAGTTGTCCCTACTAACCAGAAGAGTTAAGCAACTCTGGAAAAGAAGGAACAACAACAACTTCAGAAGATCAAGACCCAGAGGGGATAGATCAGAGTCAACTTCAAAAGGTAAACCTAATAAAGATATTACCTGTTTTGAATGTAAAGAAACAGGTCATTATAGAAATGAATGCCCCAAGCTGAAGAAAGATAACTCTAAGAAAGAAAGCTTCAAGAAAAATGCCTTCAGAACAAAGAAGGGATTAATGGCCACCTGGGACGATAGTGAATCAGGATCATCAGAATCTGACTCTGATGAACAAGCCAACGTAGCATTCATGGCTACCACATCCAGCAGCTCAGATGAAGAATCTGAAGAGGTATTTTCTGAACTCTCTAGATCTGACTTAGAATCATGTTTATCAGAAACTCTTACCTCTCTTCAGAAATTAAAACAAAAAGTTAAAAACATTAAAGGCCTTCTTAAAGCAAAATCTGAAGAGTGTAGTAAACTTGAGACAACAATTCTAGCAAGAGATGATACAATCATATCTTTAACGTTAGAAAGAGATGAAGCTAAAACGAAAAGCTTAGAATTAGAAGAAGTGTTGTCTCAAGCACCACAAACTTCAAATGAAATTATTTATAAATATGAAGAAGCCTTTCAACAATTTCTGAAGAATGGGATAAATAGGAGTATTATGGCATCCATGATTTATGGAGTAGGTCAGAATAATAAAAGGGGAATTGGGTATGATTCTGATTCTGATAAAACTTCTACCAGTAACCTAATTAAATCGCCTTTTTCATACCACTACACACACACACAAGAACACAAATTTAAAAATGCTAGAAGACCCAAAGTTGTAAGAAACTCTGGGAAAACTAATCTGAAAGGACCCAAGAGATTCTGGGTACCGAAAGATAAGATTATCTATGTTGCAGATATCCTATGCAGCAAAGTTCAGACACCAGTCATGGTACCTGGACTCTGGATGCTCGCGACATATGACGGGAAGAAAGTCTATGTTCCAAAGCCTGGAACTTAAAGACGCTGGCTTCGTAGGCTTTGGAGGAGATCAGAAAGGAAGGATCAGAGGCTCCGGAACTATTGGTAACGGTACTCTTCCCTCTATATCTGATGTTCTTTATGTAGAAGGATTAATGCATAACTTGTTATCCATAAGTCAATTAAGTGATAACGGTTATGATGTAATCTTTAATCAAAAAACGTGTAAAGCCATTAGTCAGAACGATGGCTCTGTCCTTTTCACAGGCAAGAGGAAAAACAACATTTACAAAATAAATCTTTCTGATTTAAAAGATCAAAATGTTAAATGTTTAATGTCAGTTCACGAAGAGCAATGGGTATGGCATAGACGCTTAGGCCACATTAGCATGAGAAAACTTTCTCAGCTAACTAAACTTGAGTTAGTCAGAGGCTTACCTAAACTGAAGTTTTCTTCAGATGCTCTGTGTGAAGCTTGTCAGAAAGGAAAGTTTTCAAAAACATCTTTTAAAAAGAAAAATGTTGTTTCTACCTCCAAGCCTCTGGAGCTTCTTCACATTGACTTATTTGGTCCTGTGAAAACAGCATCAGTCAATGGAAAGAAGTATGGACTAGTAATCGTTGATGATTACAGCCGCTGGACATGGGTAAAATTCCTAAAGCACAAGAGTGAGTCTCACTCTGTATTCACCAGTTTCTGTTCTAAAGTGCAAAAAGAATTTGACTCTAAAATTGTTAGAGTCAGAAGTGATCATGGTGGAGAATTTGAAAATAAAGATTTTGAAGAATTATTTGATTCTAATGGAATATCCCATGATTTCTCCTGCCCTAGAACTCCACAACAAAATGGAGTTGTAGAGAGGAAGAATAGGACACTCCAAGAAATGGCCAGAACCATGATCAATGAAACAAATGTAGCAAAGCACTTTTGGGCAGAAGCTGTAAATACAGCGTGTTACATTCAGAATAGAATCTCTATTAGACCTATTCTGGATAAGACTCCCTATGAACTGTGTAAGGGAAGAAAACCCAACATTTCATATTTTCATCCTTTTGGATGCATTTGCTTTATATTAAATACTAAAGAACATCTGAACAAGTTTGATTCCAAAGCACAAAAAGGTATTATGTTAGGATACTCAGAACGCTCTAAAGGCTATAGAGTATACAACACAGAAACCAAAATTGTGGAGGAATCAATTCATGTTAGATTTGATGATAAGCTTGACCCTGAAAAGTCAAAGCTAGTTGAAAAGTTTGCAGATTTAGAGATCACTCTGGTAGAATCTGAGAAAACTCCAGAAGCAACCGTCACTCCAGACTCTGAAGAAATTAAATCTCCAGAAATTCCAAGGAAAGTCAAAAGTCGTATTAACGTATCTGAAGATTTGATTTTGGGAAACAAAGATGAACCTGTTAGAACCAGATCTACCTTCAGAACTTCTGAAGCTATTCCTCTGGGACTAGTGTCTCTGATTGAGCCTACGTCCTGTGATGAAGCTCTTCAAGATAATGATTGGGTGGCAGCTATGCAAGAAGAGTTAGATCAATTCTCCAAGAATGATGTCTGGGATCTCGTTCCTAAACCCAGAGGCACTCATGTCATTGGAACCAGATGGGTTTTCAGAAACAAACTGAACGAGAAAGGAGAAGTTGTCAGAAACAAAGCACGACTGGTAGCTCAAGGTTATAGTCAACAAGAAGGTATTGATTATAATGAAACTTTTGCTCCAGTCGCAAGGTTAGAGTCTATTCGTCTTCTTGTATCATTTGCTATTAATCACTCTATAAAATTATACCAAATGGATGTCAAGAGTGCATTTCTTAATGGTTATATCTCAGAAGAAGTGTATGTCAATCAACCTCCTGGTTTTGAAAATTCAAACTTTCCAGAACATGTTTTCAAACTTAAAAAATCTCTATATGGACTTAAACAAGCTCCCAGAGCTTGGTATGAACGTCTGAGCAATTTTCTTCTGGAACAAAATTTTATCAGAGGGAAAGTTGATTCTACACTCTTCTGTAAAAACCATAAAAATGATCTCGTGATATGCCAGATTTATGTTGATGACATTATTTTTGGTTCTGCTAATATCTCTGTTTGCCAAGAATTTTCTAAGTTAATGCAGGCAGAATTTGAAATGAGTCTAATGCAAGAACTAAAGTTCTTTCTGGGAATTCAAATTAATCAAACTCCAGAAGTCACATACATTCATCAAAGCAAGTACATTAAAGATGTTCTGAAGAAGTTTGACATGACTGAATGCAACTCTGCAAAGACTCCTATGCACCCAACTTGCATTCTGGAAAAGGAAGAGGTAAGCAACAAGGTTTGTCAGAAGCTCTATCGAGGTATGATAGGCTCTCTTCTCTATCTGACTGCTACTCGTCCTGATATTCTCTTTAGTGTCTGTCTCTGTGCCAGATTCCAATCAGATCCTAGAGAATCTCATTTAACAGCTGTTAAGAGAATTCTTAAGTATCTGAAAGGAACTCCTAACCTGGGCCTGATGTATGAGAAAACATCAGAGTATAGGCTTTCTGGTTATTGTGATGCAGATTATGCAGGAGATAGAATAGAACGAAAAAGCACATCTGGAAATTGCCAGCTTCTGGGAAACAACTTGATCTCCTGGGCTAGCAAAAGACAGTCAACAATTGCTCTATCAACTGCAGAAGCAGAATATATCTCAGCGTCACTGTGCACAACTCAGATGCTCTGGATGAAACATCAGCTAGAAGATCTCCAGATATTTGAGAGTAACATTCCTATCTTTTGTGATAATACTGCTGCTATTTGTTTAAGTAAGAATCCCATTCTACATTCCAGAGCCAAACACATAGAAATTAAACATCATTTTATTAGAGACTATGTTCAGAAAGGAATAGTAACGCTGAAGTTCATTGATACAGAACATCAATGGGCAGATATCTTTACTAAGCCTCTAGCTGAAGATAGATTTCTTTTCATCTTAGAAAATCTGAACATTAAAAATTGTCCTGAGTAAAATTTGGCTCTGAACATGTAAAATGAGACTCTGATAAAAACAAATACACTTCTGCCTCTGACTCTGATACTTCTACCAAGTTAAGAAGATATTTGAGTTAGAAATCTTCAGAAATCCTTTGGTATTCCTGAAGATCAGAAACATCAACACGTGGGGAACATGCGTCTAACCCTAGAACTTCTAGACAGCTGTCAAAAGAAATCAAAGGTCAGAACGCTTGAAATCTCCTCGAGCAGTGTGCTTACTGTTGGGATTAGACATTCATTTATTAGCTATAATCATTTTTCCTCCCCTAGCGTGCAAATCTTGTGTTCTGTTCCAACGCAATTAAATGTGTCGTTTTGCATGTGTTTTTACCCTTAGGTATATAAACACTTTTCTCACATTTCACACACTTATCACTCTTCACTCACTCTTAAACCCTAAACCCTCTCTCGAAGTTTTCTCTGCAACTTTCTCAGTTCTTCATCTTCTTCATCAATCTTAGTCATGAATCCTCAAGAGCAAGAAGTTTTTAACTTCTCCCAACAAATGGAAGCCGCTTCTAACCCCCAAACCTCAAACACTCAAACACCCATGGTTGTAGACGTTACCACAACCCCAGTCTACAAAGAACCTCACATTTTGGAACGCGAACAACACATAAACCTTTCAACTCCCTTTGAAGGTTTAGATGTACTGTGTGAATCACTGGTGGATTTTGAGAACTTAAGAAGAAACGGTGTTGATCTTACTGAAGATCTTCACAAGCAAGGTTGGGAAACCTACTTCAACAGATTGTATGGTCCAATCTATCCTCTTCTGGTGAAGGAATTCTGGAGATGTGCAGATGCTGATGACGAGTTCATTGTTTCTTTTGTTCTGGGAGTGAAGATCATTATCACAGAAGCGTCTATTGCTTCTTTGCTGAATATGGAGAAAGCTGGAGGTAAGAGGATTTACAACATTCCTCCAAGGTCCAAGCGCATCACAGAAGTCATTAACCCTACAATCTTCAAAGCAAACGCAGAAGGAAACCCCTCTAAGAACAAGGAGCTTCATCAGAACCTCCGAGTTTGGCTGAAGATTATTCTGGGAACAATCCATCATCGTCCAGCCTCCAACTCTTCAGATTACATAAATGCTGATCAGAAATGCATCCTCTACTGTATTCAGAAGGGTATCCCGATCAACCTCCCTGTTCTCCTCTTCAGATATCTGAGGGATTCAGTCAGAGAAACGAGGAATAATATGAAGCCCAGATCCTACATTCCTCTGGGTAGATTGCTCTCTGACATCTTCATTGAGCATGGGCTGGTAGATGCTCTGGAGAAGACCAGATGTATGGATGATCTGGCAATTGATGTGGGAAAGCCTCTGAATGCCAAAAATCTGAGGAGTATGGGAATCATCAAAGACATCAGAGTCAAGCCCACTATGAATGTGACCTGGGAAGCTCTGAAGGATCAGAGGAAGATGCCTCATGGCCTTGAAAGGTTCTTCAAGAACGAACCCAGAGATGCCATTGCTATCTACCTTCAGGATCGTCTGGATGAAGGCATTGATATTTCTGATTTCCGCCTTGAAGACTGTCTGGACTCTGTAGAAGATCTGGTCAGATACAAAAGAGGTCTTTCTGAGAAGAAGATAGCTGAGGAAGCAAGGAAGGCAAAGAAAGCCAGACTTGGAGAAACCTCTGGAACCAAATCTCCAGCTCCTCTGCAAACTTCTTCTTCTGGTAAGTCCCTTCCTCCTGTTACTTCTGTACCTGTAATGGCTTCTTCTACTCCTCTCCCAACACCTCCCATATTCACTACCTCTGAAATCCCTCCTTCAACCATCAGAACCTCTCAACCTCCACCTGTTCTAAAAATTGCTCGAAATTTCACAACAACCTCTGACCCTAATCAACTATATCACCACAGCTCTTCCTCATCCTCTGAATATGAATCACCCCCTTACCTTTCCCCTTCTTCTGACCAAGAGTTATCTGATCAAGAGTCCTCTGATCAAGAACACTCTGACCCAAACTCCCCAACCATAGCAACACTCTATGCCCATAGACTTGCTTCACAACGAACACAAACCACAGAACCTGAAATAACTTCACCACTCCAAACTTCACTTCCACCACAACAAACAACAACTCTCCCCTCTGAAACTCAAACATCTGATCCTTTCACCTCTAATATCACTCCACCATTTATTCCCGCTGTACCTGGCCCAGACTCTGACCCTTTAGACCTAAATCCACTATATGCTTCATCCCCTAGTCTTCAACCAGACGCAGATTCTGAACTTCAAGCAGAATCTGAACCTCAACAAACTGAACCTCAACCTCTAAATCTCAGCCCTCAAAACTCTCCACCTCATTCACCTGAACCTGAACCTGAACTTACCATACCTACCCTTGAGGAGGCCATTATACAGGTTGTAGAAGCTTCAGTCCAGAAGATCAAGTCTCTGGCTAAAAACTCTGAAGTTAGTGATGATCCTAAATCTGTTAGGACACACTGGAACAGAGTCATTAGTTGGATGACCTCTGAGTCTTATAGGCTGAAGGGTATCTCTGAACAAGTCAGAAATGGCTACATCAGAGATGCTGAGGAAAGGCTCCAAGAGAGACTGGCTAGAGAAGCTGAGGCCAAGAGATTAGAAGAAGAAAGATTGGCTAGGGAAGCTGAAGAAGAAGCTAAGAGGTTGGAAGAAGAACGCCTGGCAAAGGAAGCAGAACTTCTAAGGATTCAGGAAGCTGAAGCCAAGGCTAAGGCAGATGCAGAAGCCCAAGCTGCTGCTGAAGCTGAAGCTCAGCAAGCTCTGATTCAGGGGGAGTCTTCCTCTGCGATCCCTCTGATTCTTAACACTCTGAAGGAGATCAAGCAAGATCAGCAAGAGATAAAGAAAGATCAGAATGAGCTTCGTGCCAGGATGGACAAGCAAGATGCTCTGAATGAAAACATCCAGAACATGTTTGCCATGTTGCTTCAGAGACTTCCTCAACCTCCAAACCCTTAGGCACTTAGGATTTATTTTTTTTTTGCTAAGTGTTTTTGCTTCTGTCTTCTTTTTTTAGCTCTGATATTCTGTTGAATCTGATGTTTTGACTGCTGTTTGCCTTTGTGCTTTTTTTTAATGAAGTGTTTTTCTCTCTATTATTCTTTTTATTTTTATGCCTTTTTGATTATGCCAAAAAGGGGGAGAAATTATTAAATAGCTCTGATGAAAATTATGTCTAAAACCTTAAGCATTCTGCAACAATTATAGAAATAGTTCTGATATAAATAGCTCTGATTAAATAATAGCTCTGATTAAATAACTCTAACTTTAAAGTTAAGCATTTGCAGAAAGTTTTCAGAAACCAAATTACTTGGAAAGCTCTGGTAAGAACTTCTGAACTCCCTAGCGCTATCTCAGGGGGAGCTTTTGTCTATCTGATCTGCTATTTTTCATGTTTCATCTGATAATTTTATTTGTTTTGTCATCATCAAAAAGGGGGAGATTGTAAGAACAAAAAGTGTTCTACAACAGACTCCATGATTTTGATGATAACAAAGGATGAAACCAAAAATGGCACCCTAACGAAAAGTTTCTAAGTGTGCAGGGTTCTAAAGAAAGAAGAAATAAATCTGATGATGTCATCAGATGCAAAACAAGATCAGATGCAAAATCTCAAGTATCAGAAGCATCTAAAGAGGAATCTCGTTTCAAGAAGCTCTGACTCTGGACAAAACTGCAAAGTATCAGAAGCATCTGAACATGAAGTAAAGTCTAGAAGCTCCGACTCTGAACAAATGCCTTCTGTAAATTCTGAAGTTATCAGCGCCATCTGAACTTTCAAGAGATAACATCAGAAGCCAGTTTCTCCAGATACACAAAGACTCTAATCAGAATTGTTAATCATGATGAAGTAACGTTTAAGCCAAGTTAAAGTTCTGCAAATGGATTTCCTCAATTAGAAAGAGACGTTAATCTCCACTTCCAAGAGAGAAGATACTAATTGTGGTAAGTAGTCACTTCTAAGAGAAAAAGTCTACTGCAGAAGCTATTAATGGAATGGCGTAACTACATCTCAATATCCAACAGATTCAACGCTACTTCAAATCTACTTCAACTCCTATAAATAAGAGAAGAAATCAACATTCAGTAACAAGAAATCACTAGCCAAAACTATACTGAAATTATATCACGCTCAAGAAAAACATCTTTGTTCTTCAAAGAATTTCACTAAGCTTTTGCTTATCAAGTGAAAAATTTGTTCTTAAGTTTGTAATATTTGCTTTCTTAGAAGCACTCTAGATTACACATCTTGTATCTAATTCTTATTTGATTTCCTCAAGTGACTCTTTGTAGTCTGTAGACTTGAGAGGACTAAGAGATTTTCTTCTCTCTTAGGGGTTGTTTGTAATCTTTCAAGATTAGTGGATTAAGTCCTTGTTGAAGGCGAAATCACCTTGGCCGGGTGGACTGGAGTAGCTTTGTGTTATAAGCGAACCAGTATAAAATCATTGTGTGATTTCATTTTGCAAAAGCGCTTATTTTTCAAACAATTCAAACCCCCCCTTTCTTGTTTTTCTCACCTTCACTATCATCGTTCAAATACGTGGAAATGGACGGTGAAATTGTTGAGACACCAAGTCAAGCATTCGAAACCGTCAAGGTGGAAAATGCTCTTTTTGCCAAAGAAGAGGGGAAGCCGTCCATTTCTTCATACAAGCAGGCCGCTGAGGTGGTGAAGAGTGGAGAAGCTCCAAGATGGGGGAAGATGATGGACATCGCCGCCAAGAAAGACATATTTGGGGTTGGTTATCAGCCGGGCCGAGGCTTGTCTGGACAAGGCAGAGGACGTCGTCCGTCATTCACGTTCACCAGTGTTGGAATGCTGGATCCAGATCACATCTGTATGGTGGGTGAAGAAGTTGACAGTGACTGTGAGATAGATCAATGGATAAAGCCGTGCATACCAGGGATGGAAGTCCAGAACTGGAAGGCTGAAAAGATCATCACTGTCACTCTATTTGAAGAGTAATATTTCCTGTTTTTCAATTTTGTCTGCATGAAAGCCATACGTTTTGCTCGAAACGTAATGGTTCATTGTAAGGGCCACCTTATGTTTCATTTTGCAATTTTTTGCATCATAAATAAAAGGATGTTTTTCAATTAAAAGCGGTGTTCCCTGTTTTTCATTTATTTTTGCAGTATAATAAAAACAAAAATAAAAATGGCAATGTTTGTTTTCATTTTCCTTTTAAAATTGTTTCACTCCGGTTCTAAAGCAATGCATGAATCAACATTCATGCAGATGCGATCTTCCTCCGGATCTCATTGATAACAATCCCGTTACACCCTCATATGACTTCGACAATCCGATCTATCATGCCGAAGAAGAAGGCGAAGAAGATTGTGAACTGCCGGAGGAATTAGCCAGGTTGTTAAAACAAGAGGAGAAGGTGATTCAGCCGCACGAAGAGCAAGTTGAGGTTGTGAATCTGGGTACCGACGAGGTCAAGAAAGAAGTGAAAGTTGGGGCTGCTTTGGAGGCGAGTGTCAAGAGCAGAATGGTAGCCTTGTTGAAAGAATATGTTGATATCTTTGCCTGGTCTTATCAAGATATGCCAGGGTTGGATACCGATATCGTTGTGCACAAGCTACCGTTGAGAGCAGATTGTCCTCCAGTGAAGCAGAAGTTGCGCAGAACTTGACCTGAGATGGCCATGAAGATTAAAGAGGAAGTGCAGAAGCAGTTGGATGCTGGGTTCCTCGCCGTCACTAATTATCCGCCTTGGGTCGCGAACATTGTGCCAGTGCCGAAGAAAGATGGGAAGGTGAGAATGTGTGTGGACTACCGGGATTTGAACAGAGCTAGCCCGAAGGATGATTTCCCATTACCTCACATTGATGTGTTGGTAGATAATACAACTCAATTCTCGGTGTTTTCCTTCATGGATGGCTTTTCTGGCTATAATCAAATCAAAATGTCGCCAGATGATATGGAGAAAACAACGTTCATCACACCATGGGGCACTTTTTGCTATAAGGTGATGCCATTCGGCCTCAAGAACGCCGGTGCTACTTATCAGAGGGCCATGGTGACTTTGTTTCATGATATGATTCATCATGAAATTGAATGCTATGTTGATGACATGATAGAAAAGTCCCAAACAGAAGATGGGCATTTGGTGGATCTGGCTAAGTTGTTTGACCGGTTGAGACAGTTCAGACTGAGGTTGAATCCGAATAAGTGCACTTTCGGAGTACGGTCTGGTAAATTGCTGGGGTTCATTGTAAGTGAAAAAGGAATCGAGGTTGATCCTGCTAAAGTAAAAGCAATACAAGAAATGCCTGAACCGAGAACAACGAAGGAGGTTTGTGGTTTCTTAGGTAGATTGAACTACATTTCACGATTCATATCTCATCTAACAGCCACGTGTGAGCCAATATTCAAGTTATTGAGAAAAGATCAAACGGTCAGGTGGAATAATGATTGCCAAGCGGCATTTGAAAAGATAAAAGAGTATTTGCAGGAGCCTCCGATTCTGATGCCTCCTGTGAAGGGACGACCGTTAATTCTGTACTTGACAGTCCTCGAGGGGTCTATGGGCTGCGTACTGGGGCAGCCTGACGAGTCTGGTCGAAAAGAGCATGCCATATACTACCTTAGCAAAAAGTTTACCGACTGTGAAACAAGATATTCACTGCTTGAGAAAACTTGTTGTGCTTTGGTCTGGGCTGCTCGCCGACTGAGGCAGTATATGCTGGTTCATACCACTTTATTGATTTCCAAGATGGATCCAATCAAGTATATTTTTGAGAAGCCAGCATTGACCGGACGGGTTGCGAGATGGCAAATGATTTTGACCGAATATGATATCCAGTATACCTCTCAGAAGGCAATAAAGGGGAGTGTATTGTCTGATTACCTCGCCCAGCAACCCATTGAGGATTATCAACCGATGAAGTTTGAATTCCCTGATGAGGACATCATGTTTCTCAAATCGAAAGATTGTGAGGAACCCATCCCGGAGGAGGGGCCTGACCCTGAATCCGAATGGATTTTGATGTTTGATGGGGCCGTTAACGTGAATGGTAGCGGAGTTGGTGCTGTTTTGGTTACGCCGAAAGGGTCCCACATTCCTTTTGCTGCCCGGCTGACATTTGAGTGCACCAATAACGTGGCTGAATACGAAGCTTGTATCTTGGGGATAGAAGAGGCGATTGATTTGCGGATCAAGAACCTAGTTATATATGGAGATTCAGCTTTGGTTGTGAATCAGGTTAACGGGAAATGGTATACGCATCAATCTCATTTAATTCCATACCGGGACTATACGAGGAGATTGTTGACGTTTTTCACCAAGGTGAAAATGCATCATGTGCCTAGAGAAGAGAATCCTTTGGCAGATGCTTTGGCTACTCTGGCCGCCTTGATTAAGGTGCAGTGGTGGAATCAGTTCCCCAGTGTTGTGGTGGATAGACCGACTTATGTGTTTGCTGTTGACACAGCGCCTGATGATGAGAAGCCGTGGTATTACGATATCAAGCGCTATTTGGAAACCCAAGAGTATCCTGAGGGAGCATCCAAGAAGGACCGAAAGACTCTGCAGAGGTTGGCCATGGTGTTTTATCTAAATAAGGATGGGGTTTTGTAAAAGAGAAATTTCGATTGGATTTTGCTCAGATGTGTTGATGATAAAGAAGCAAGCCAATTGATGAAAGAGGTTCACGAGGGGTCGTTCGGTACCCATGCCAGTGGGAATGCAATGGTGAAGAAGCTGTTGAGGGCTAGTTATTACTGGATGACAATGGAGGCCCAATGTTTCAACTTCGTGCGGAAGTGTCATAAATGCCAGATTTATGCTGACAAGGTGCACGTGCCTCCAAATCCATTGAGTTTGATGTCGTCTCCGTGGTCGTTCGCTATGTGGGGTATCAATATGATTGGGAAGATTGAGCCTACGGCTTCGAATGGGCACCGGTTCATATTAGTGGCTATTGATTACTTCACCAAGTGGGTGGAAGCAACCTCTTATGCAAACGTGACGAAGCAGGTCGTTGCCAGATTCCTGAAGAGAGACATCATTTGCAGATATGGGGTTCCCGAAAGAATCATTACTGATAATGGTTCTAATTTGAACAACAAGATGATGGCAGAACTGTGCCGGGAATTCAAGATTGAGCATCACAATTCTTCTCCTTATCGTCCGAAGATGAATGGGGTGGTCGAGGCAGCCAATAAGAATATTAAGAAGATTGTGCAGAAGATGGTTGTGACCTATAAGGATTGGCATGAGATGTTGCCGTTTGCATTGCATGGGTATCGAACTTCGGTGTGTACTTCTACTAGGGCAACACCTTTCTCGTTGGTATATGGAATGGAAGCCGTGCTACCGGTTGAGGTTCAAATTCCCTCTTTGAGAGTCTTGATGGACGTGAAATTGCAAGAGGCTGAATGGGTAAGGACTTGGTACGAAGAGTTGAGCCTGATTGAGGAAAAGAGGCTGGCGGCCATTTGTCATGGGCAGTTGTACCAGCAGAGGATGAAGCGTGCTTTCGACCGAAAGGTGCGACCTCGGGTATATCACGTAGGCGATATGGTATTGAAAAGGATCCTTCCTCCTCAAAACGATCGTAGGGGAAAATGGACACCCAATTATGAAGGTCCATTCGTGGTCAAGAAGGTTTTCTCTGGCGGAGCCTTGTTGTTAACGACCATGGATGGCGGAGATTTTCCATCCCCTGTGAATGCGGACGCAGTTAAAAAATACTTCGTATAAGAGACCCGCTGGACGAAAAGAATAAAATAGTCCAGGCAAAAATGGGCATCCCGACGAACCAAAAAAAAAATGGAAAAGGTTCGGGCAAAAATTAGGGATAAAAAGAAAAGAGAAAAAACTGTACACCCAGCAAGTCGAAAACCCCACAAGGGCGGCTTGGGCAAAAAAGGGTATCCCGGTGGACTGAAAACCCAAAAGGGCGGTCCAGGCAAAAGAGGGATTGAAACGAACAATTGCGTCTGGCATGATCGTTTGCGCTTTGGTTAAGGCACCAGGATAATCCCCGACAGGGATCGGTCGGAAGCGTCTTGTTCAGAAGGCAGAAGGTACGGAGAGTCTGAGGACATATGGGGTGTAACCGAGTTGGAACTCGATGAGATCACGGTTTCACATTGCCATTAGGATAGATTTTTCCTTTTGTGCGCAATTACCTCTTTTCAGGAATTATTTCCTTTGTATTGCTCAGTTATGAGCCACACTTTTTCAATCAATAAAATGCATATTCAGTCAAATAATTTTGTTTTTGTTTTCATTACCGCTTTGATTGCAAAAACATCCAATTGTTTGTGATAAAGAATCTTTGCATTTTAAGACACACAGGTCCCTTCCAATGCATGCTTATAAGATTGAAAACTTGAAATCTTATTCGGAAGGTTGAGTGACCCAAGTGTTGAAATTTTGGCATACCTGGGGCATGTTTTTATCTAACGATCTCTGTTGCAGGTGCTGTTAGATATTTTCACTCACTTGCAGGTTGTGATGTGAAGCTTTTGACAAAAGATCCCCGTGGAGTCTAATCAGGGACAAGAGATTGAAGAATGGTGGAAAGACGGTGAAAGACGTACGATGATCCTGGAGTATTAATCAAGAAGACTCTTCAAAGTCTGAAGAATTGGAAAGTTGATACCAATTTGAGGGGTTCGATCTCCGTAGAGTACAGAGAAGTCAAGAATACAAGGTGATGAATCAGAAAAGTCCAGACGAGTCTGGGAGCTCTCAAAAGTGGAAAGCGGATACTTGGTTTAGATGTGGAATACCCGGGTTCGACGAGTCGACGGGTGTTCTGTGCCAGACTTTCCTTGTTTCCGCAAGCAGAGTTGGGATTGTTACCTCCCTAGCAGATTCAAGGTTTGTGTCTTCCCAAGCTGGGTCGGGATGGTTATCTCCCCAGCAGGTTTTAGATCGGTGTTTCCTCAGCAGCCAGGCCTGAAGGTTGCTATTTCCCCAGCGGAGGTGTCCGTGGCTAGTTTTTCCCCCAGCAAGTCAAAGGTTGTTGTTTTCCCCGCAGAATGCATTGGGAGTTTCGTCCCCAACGAAGTCCCCAAGTGGATCGGGTTCAGTGGAGGTCATCCCTGGTAAGGGTGGTCCTTTCCCCAGCAGCAGCATTATTCCCCAGCAGGGTGGAGTTTGGAGTGTTGTCGAGTTCCTCAGCAGAGTGCCTCGAGCTCCCCAGAAGAATCCCTTGAGGGGGATACTTTTTTTTATGCATTCATCATTTGGATAAGCATAGCATATTGCATAGCTAATTGCGTAGCATTTCCATAATTATGGAGCATTGCGCTAAAAAAATCATGCATCATCATCGCAAGCATAAACTAGTCTCAAGCCGTGGTTACTGTTCGAGGATTGGTTTCGCCAGATGGTGAAGATGTTACTCTAAGGAGTTTATCATCATGATGTCAGATCCATAATATCCCCCAGTAGTGCGATATTGGAGGAGGAGTTTCTGTCGGGCGAAGATGGAGATAAAAATAAAAAAATCAAGAGAAGTTTTGGGGTTTCAGGAAAAGCAAAAAGAGAATAATCCCCAGCTGAGCGCAAATTGTTCGTTTGCTAGGGTTGAATAGAGGATAGCAGGCTCATGGCTTGTTATCCCCAGCATGGGTCGTTGGCACGCGTGCCGCCTCATTTATCACTATTCCTTATCTTTGTCGATGCTGACAGGCATGACAAGTTTTTCGGGTATTCAGACCAGTTTCTGATTTTCAGATCGAAGAAGCTTCCGAAGTTCAGATCGATGCAGCTTGCGGCGTTCAGGCCAGGTTTCCGGTGTTCATACCGAGGTGGGTGTTCAGACCAGATTTTCCGATTTTCAGATCGAAGAAGTTTCCGACGACGATCAGGTTGAAGTACTTGTGGCATTCAGGCCAATTTCCCGGTATCCATACCAAATTGGTGTTCAGACCGAAGTGGTATTCAGACCGAAGTGGCATTCAGGCCAATTTTCCGGTGTTCAGACCGAAGTGGTATCCAGACTGAAATGACATTCAGGCCAGTTTTTCGGGCATTCAGGCCAATCTCTCGGCGAACAGACCGGCATTAATACTCTCATGTTCCGATGCTCAGTATTCAAACTGATGAGCGGCGTTCAGGCCATGATGGTTCCTGTGTTACCATTTATTTTGGTATCCAGGTCAACGTTCCTTTTCGGTATTCAGGCCGACTTTCTCCGTACCAGACGGATTCTTCTTTTGAGATTGTTTCTTTGCCGATTCTGACAGGCATTGTTAATTATTTTCCCGCGGAGTGCAAATTGTTCGTCTGTTCTTGGTATTCAATCACTCTTCACCCGGATCATCTGAAAGCCGAGGTTGTTCATGTCGACAGGTTCACAGTGGATTGAATAGGGGCAGCTGTAACACCTCAAAATTTTCCCTTCTCTCTTGGGACTAGCTTAGCATATTGCATTTCATTTTGTAGGACATTAGGCATTACATCTTTGCAAATCATGTGGAATAGGCAAGTCATCCTCCTAGGTCTTTCTCAGAAGATGGAGAGGTTAAGAGATGCAGGCCTGAGGGTCTCATAAATTGATCACTAATCATCTGAGGTTTGTGCTTCAATTAGGGTTTCTTGGTTCCTCAAGGAGGTTGAGTATTATCTTGGTTGAAATGGTACATCATCATCATCATGGTTCATTATTTCTGATCAGATTCCTTGGGATTAGGGTTTTGACCTTTGGTCAACCCTAATCAGTTGTATTCTACCAGTTAGGGTTTTTCAAGGAGATGAGGTCTTTATTGAGATGGAGATCATCATATGATTTTATTGAGCTTGTATAAGCTAGGGTTTCATTTTGGAGTTATTTCATCAAGTGGTTGAGGCTCAAAATCATCTGGGCATGTTCAAGTCATCTATCAACCATAAAAGTCACAGAAAGTCAACTGAGGGCTAGGAGGTGGAGAAATGAGTTTCAACATCTCATTCATGTTCAAAAGAGGCTTATTCATCATTACAAATGCATATCTTGAAGAATTTAAGGTCAGATCAAAAGTTTCCAAAAATGGAAAGTGACCTATAATTGAAAGTTTCCCAAAATGGAAAGTTTTTTATTCAAATTCAACTTGATCTCGCATCATCAAAGAAGCTTCAAATAAATTTTTTCCCAACATGAAAGTTGAAGATCTCTCTCTCCCATTTCCAAAAAGTCCAAGATCAGGAATTTATGATGAATAGTTGAAGAGATATGGTCAAATCATTGCCAAGTGTACATGGAACTTCAAAAGGGCATAACTTTTGTTTCATAACTCCAAATTTGGTGCCTCTTTTTCTAAAACTCTTCTCTTGACATGAACTTTCCAAATCATTCATCACATTTCATAAAATATCATCACATAATCATGTGATTTTTCAAGCCATTTTTGGAGGGAAAATCATAAATTTAAAATTGGTGCATCATGAGAACTTTTTGCCATCGCCAATGTGTTTAAAAAATGATTTTGAGTGACTTTGATCAAGCACATGGCATTGTTCACGTCCATTTACTACATGCACCATGCAAATTTTCAATTTTTGCCATACACCTTGTTTTTGCTTAACTTCAACTAAACCTTGCTTAATTTTAATTAAAATACGATTAGCACATGGTATATATACTAAATCATAACAGAATTTCAAGAGGTTAATCATAATTCACATTTTCAAGATCCAAATTCTCTCTCCCTCCAAAATTTTCTTCCATTCATAATTCAAAGATTTTCCAAATAGCATTGCAATATTACTTCATATTCTTGTTCCCTAGCATTGATTTAGTGCAGATCAAGTATTTGTTTGAAGAATTCGTGCAAGAATGGTGCATAGCAAGCTCATGAAGTTGAAAATGGAAAGTCAAGTTTAAGCTAGATCTACACGTGTGCAAGCTTCCTTTTCTTCACCAAACATCATTTCAAGCATTGTAGAGTGGATTTGGATACTTACAAGCAATGGATCATGCAAAATCAAGAACTGCTCTTCAAGAGGTTCAGTTTTCGAATCTCTTAATTCTCAAATTCATGTATATATTCTGGTAGATCTTGTTCTCCTGGTGATTCTGATCTAAAAATCGTGTGAATTGGTGCATTATTGAGCAAGATATGAGTGTTTAAAGTTTTACATCCATGAATATTCTTGCTTGATTCTCTCTATTCTTGATTATTTGTGCTTAAATGTTTGTTGATCTTTGCTCTCCATTGCAAGAGCTTCATGATGATGTATTTGTTTCTGAGTTCTGGAAAAAATTTCTGGAAAAATGTTGAAGCTCGCGCGCTGTTCATCTTCTTCTTCATGAAGAAGATGAAGATCTTCAGCCGTGCGTCGACCATACAGCAATGTTGCGTCGACCGTTCGACAGTTTTGAGTCGACCATAGCTGGCCTTGCATCGACTCCTCTCTGGTTAGGGTTTTTGGTGAAACAGCGTCGTTTCACCTGGGCGCCACTTTTTTTGAATTTGTACAGGGTTCAATCCCTGCTGAGCGCTGATTTTCATAATGCTTTCATATTTTCATCTTTTACCTCTACTTTGCCATGCTTTGATTTTAATTGTTCTTCCAACTTAGAAAAATCATAATAAATTGAAAAATGCTCCAATTCATCTCCAATTTTTTGAAAAATGTTCCTTATTTTGTCTAGTTTTTTATGATCATAAATTTGCACGTTGTGCCTGGCTGGAAATGTATTTGCTCTAGGTTTATTGAACACATGTGCATTTGTGACCTTGCCTTACTCTTTCCTTTGTGAAATGCTTGATTTTAATCCAATGAACTTGAAATTTTGCATGATGATTCTAGAGACATTGCCGGACATTTTGGTTTTGGTTTGACATTTTTCTCAATTACCATTTCTATTTTATGCATGTGCTAACTTAGTGTGACAATTTGTGTCACACCTTTGATTGTCCAACTTGTGCCATTTAATTTCCATGCCAAATGATTTTTGTTGCTTCTGATTTTCTGTATGTTGATCATGTTAGATGTCTTGAATATGCATGAATTTTTCCAGATTTATTTGAATCATTCCTGTTTTGATTTGAATTTTTCATTCATGATGATTACATATGAGCTTTGAAATTGCCTTGGATTTCTTTTGATCATGAAATGCTTTTGGTGATTGATTTTGATGTGAGACCTTTTGTAATATGTCAATATGTGTTTGAAGTTGCTTTGTGTTAAATTTCAGCTCCTGTTTTGATTTTTTTTCTCCATCTTTGACCCTAGGCTTTGACCTAGTGGTTTGTTGCTTACATTTGAGTTTTGATTTCAGGTTTAAGCATCCAAGTTCCATAGTTGATGATGCTTCATCATTTGGATATTGATATTTGCTTTTGATTACTAACACTTGTGTGTTTTGTAGGTTGATGCTAACTCATTTGAGTTTGCCTTTTGACTTACACATTTTGTACATTGGGATTGTTGGTTGCTTATTGACTGTTGTCTGTTTGTCTGAGTATTGTACTGATTTGTTTAGTTGTTTCCACAGGTATCTAAGTTGCTTTAAGTTCATTTGAACTTTGCTTTGCATTGCTTGTGGTTGGCATACCACTTAGGTATAATCCCTAATCTTCATGTAGTCTGGAAGACCTGTCATGTTACTTTGGCAGGCACCTGTCTGAAGCCCTCCTTAAGAGGCAATGCTTGTGTTTGTTTAATTTTGTGTCAAGCAGGTAAAGTCCTCTCAAGAGGAAATTGGCAGATAAAAGGGATGTGCAATCCATCCCCTGCTATTCAGTTGTGTCATTCACTTTGCTCACACACCATGTGTTTATGCATCTTGAATAAGAACCCAAGATCTTGTTGTGTCAGTCATGTGGAGAAGAGTTCCTTCATTCTGAACTCCCACACTTTCCATTTTGATTCATGCTCTCCCAGGCCAGGGATAAGAGCTATGAGGCATAATCCTCATCTCCATTTCATCTGCTTCACCCTAACTCTCAATGTTAGGGTTAAGAGCTAAAAACACCCCATTCCAGTTGGCTTGTTTCTACAGCCCAGCCTTGTATGAGCCAATTGTTTGCATATAGTGTGTGTGCTTGCTCTCTTGTGAATGCTTGTTTGCTGTTTATTTGTTGTTTCAACTTGATGCCTGTGCGAGTTAGGTTATGTTAAATACCTCAACCTAGGACTATTGTGGATTACATGATAACTATTAGGCTCGAGTCAGTCTCCCTTCTAGTCTGTCATTTCCCAGTCTCTGGTTAGGATAGAAATTTCTCCCCTGTTAAGGGGAACTACGTTGCCCTGATCCTCATACTAGATGAGGTACGTAGGCAGGAGATCGTGCGAGATCTCTCTGGGCACCCTTTCCCTTTTTGTGTGTGTTTGCTTGACAGCTAGAAGGCTCGAGTACCAGACTCCCTGTTAGCTTGTTTGTTCAACTTTTTTGTTGCTTTTGACGACTCAGCGTCCGGTTAACCTCTTGTTTGCTTGGAGTCTGATGTAAGTCCAGCGATTGGCATTCAGTTTCCTTGTTTGTGTTTGTGTTTGGAGTCTGATGTAAGTCCAGCAATTGACATTCGGTTTCCTGTGTGCATTTGTTTGTTGTGTGTGGAGTCTGATGTAAGTCCAGCGATTGGCATTCGGTTTCCTTGACGTCTCAGCGTCTGTGCATGTGTTTTGTTTCGGCGTGCGTTAGCCGAACTACGGTAGCTCTGATTCTCATTCTAGATGAGATACGTAGGCATAGGATGCGATATCCTAGCGAGCCCGTTTCCCATTTCCCCGAACTACGTCGACTCTGATGTTTGTGTCTGACAAACTACGTAGGCCCAGGATGCGATATCCTGCCGAGTCCTCTTCCTCCATCCTCTCCCGCCTGTTTATTCCAGTGTGTGTGCATTCTTTTGAGCAGTTATCTAGCAACCTTATTCTTTTCTTTTGAGCGTGGATCCCATCAAGTACGACGGACGTGAGGGGTGCTAATACCTTCCCCTTGCGTAACCGACTCCCGTACCCTGTAATCTCCGGTCGTAAGACCATTCCTTTCCAGGTTTACTTCGAGCGTTTCCTTTCCCTCGTTTGGGATAAATAACGCACGGTGGCGGCTCTGTTTGTTTGTTTTTCTCGCCGGTTGTTTTTCGCAGATGCGACACCCAGTACAAAAGATAAAAGTCTGCTACGGGCCATAGTAGGAGGGCGAGGAAGATTGCTTTTGTTTCTAATTTTGATTGATTCTCTTTAATTGTGGCTCTTAGGAAATATTTTATTTGATGTAAATATGATGTAATAGTCATTGAACCAAGGATTTTTTACATTTTTTACTTTTCTTTATATATAACTCATATCTTGTAATGAGTTTTAGGATTAAAGATTTTATTCCAAAAAGTTTCTACATATATTTTGTTTTCTTTTCCTCTACACTCAAGTCTCCAAGGGAGAAAGATTGGATCATAACTTAATCAAAAGCCATATTTTCTTATTCATTCTTCTTCAATTGTCCATCTGTTATAATTGTTTGATATGAATTTGATGTTGAATACCGATTTGATTATATTTACCCTCACCATGAGTGAGTACTTCATTAGGGACTAAGGGTTATGAGGATTATCTTATGAACTCTTGTATGATATGTCACTATAAATTACGATAATTTTAGTTTAAACTTATTTTATAATCTGAGTTCATGCATTCCAACTTTGTTACAAAAGTAAGTGGTTCTCAAGTATCGCATGTAGTCTGAAAGGATATGTGTCGATATTGGAGCGCAAATTTTTAAAAAACTTAGTCCAAAACAGCAAAAGCGCTTGGAAGAATTTGAGAAAACTATATAGTGGATCAAAAGTAACGAATCCTCGAAGAATAATCCTGTCGGAAAAAAGCAGACAGATTATTCATCGTTGTTAGGGAAATGCGTAGACAAAAACAGGTATTGCCCATATTTATCTATTTTCTATAATTTATGCAAAATTCTCGTAATAGAAGTGACATGGATCGTGCAATTGTGTCGGAGTAAGAACCATAACTCCAGGTCCTGCTTGCCTCAAGTGAGATTTAAGTGATTCTTTAAATAAGTTATTTTCAATTAAGTGCTTTTCATTTAAGTTGTTCTACAAAACTCCATATTCAATTTCTATAGATATACACCGATACGAATAAATTTGGTACATAAGCCATTGCTCTATGTGGTTCAATATCTTTTATTACCTCGCGCAGTCGTGCACTTGCAGTTGCATGAAGTTTTTCGTGCCTTTGTTGAGGACCAATTACGTTTAATATTGAAATTATGTTTGATCATCGTATATACTAGAGCTTATTTTTCTGTTTATTTTATTGTGTTTGGTTGTTGTGGTTCGCGCTGCTCTTGTATGCGAAGAACTTGTTCTATTAGAAACTTAGTTGAACTTGTAGATGAAATCGAGCATTTCTTACTTGAGAGATGTTGAAATATTAGATTACAAGCTATGGCCAATCCGGTTGATACTAAGCCTCTTAAGGATTATGCGATTCACACTGAAGAGGAACTTTATCATAGTATTGTGCACCTGCAGATTGCGACTAACAATTTTGAATTAAAACCTTTTTTGATTGGTACGGTGCAACAAAACCAATTTACTAGTTTACCTTCAGAAAATCAGAATTTTCATCTTTCTATCTTTGTTGATAACTGTGGTACTGTTAAGGCCAATGGTGTTGACCAAAACATCATTCACCTTCATTTATTTCCTTTTTCTTTAAGATACCATGTGCAGGCTTGGCTTCAATCCTTGCCCGCGAATTATATTACTTCATGAACCCAATTGAAAGTGGCCTTTCTTACGCGGTAATTTCCACCAAGAAAAACGGCCAAAGTTAGGAATGATATTAATAATTTTAGGCAAAAAGATGGGGAGTCCTTGTTTGACGTATGTGAGTGTTATAAAGATTTATTAAGACTATGCCATTTTAGTGGGCTTGAGAAGTGGATGATTATCCACACCTTTTATAATGGTTTCCTTTATTCCACAAGGATGGCCCTATATGTGGCTTCTGGAGGAGCACTACTGAATAGTCCTCAAGATTCATCCTATAACTTGATAGAAGAGATGGCCAAAAACCACCACTCATGGGGAAGCGTGCGACAAGTTACCGCTAAGTCTACCCCTAAGACTGGTGGTGTTTATGAGGTTAATGTGTTTGACCATATGAATTCTAAGGTGGATTTCCTTTAACAAAAGACATATAATTCTAAGCATGAACCTTTCACACCTGCTATAAAGGCCCATGTTGCTTCTATTTCCCCCACTACTCTCTACTATGAGATACACATAGTTAATGAGCATACTGATAAAGATTGTCAAATGATCCTCACAAGAGGATCCACCCAAGGAAATGCAAACTTTGTGAATAATAACCAGTGGAACAATCCATAGTCCAACACCTATAACCTGGTGGAATGATAGAAACAAAAAACCCCAACAAGGCACGGGACCTCCGGGTTTCCAAAACGCTACACCAACCGAGCCTAAGAAATCTAACCTTGAACTTTTGATGGAAAATTTTGTGTTGATGCAAACCCTTCAAAATGATGAGCTTAGGAATAAAAACCTCCTCACCAATGAGATGCTTAGGAAGTTAAGACTAAGGTTGACAATGTTGTCACTCATACCAAAATGTTGGAGACTCAAATCTCCCAAGTAGCTCAACAACAAACCACTTATTTTATACCTTCCACAACATATATAGGGCATCTTGAACAAAATCCCAAGGGACATTTGAATGTCGTGGAAACCCGTAGTGGTAAAAAAAATTGGGTAGTTCTAGTGATAGAAAGATAGAGATAGAGGTTGAAGAGAGTATGCCAACACAACCCAAACAGGAGGTCGTTGAAGAGGTTGAGAAGGAGGACCCCTATGTTGCTCCTAATCCCTATAAACCTATTTTTCCTTTCCTACAAATGCTTATGAAATCCAATGTGGAGGCCCAATTCAAAAAGTTCGTGGAACTTCCAAAAAAGATCCACCTCAATGTGCCTTTCACCAAGACACTAACTCAAATGCCCTCCTATGTTAAGTTCTTAGAAGAGATTCTTTCTAATAAAAGAAAGCTAGAGGACCATGAAACTATGACCATGACCCTTGATAGTAGTTCTAAAATGGTAATCCCTAGATTCAAAGATATTGGAAGTTTTTATACCTCTTGTCATATATGTACCATGGACTTTAAAAGAGCACTCTGTGATCTAGGAGCCAGTGTTAGCTTGATGCCCTTGTCCGTGTGTAAGAAGTTGGATATGGGATACATGAAACCTACCAACATGTCTTTGAAACTTGGCATAGATCGGTTAAGTATCCTATATGAATGTTTGAGGATATCTCAGTGAGAGTTGGAGAATATTATGTGTCAGTTGAATTTGTTATAATGGGCAACAATGAAGTTTTCCAAATTTAGATAATTTTAGGTAGGCCTTTCTTAGCTACGACGGGGGAAATCATAGATGTCAAGAGAGGGAAATTGACCTTTGAGGTAGGAGAGGAGAAGATTGAATTTATTCTAGCCAAACTATTAAAGAACCCATCATTAATGGATTCTTATTTTTGGGTTGACTAGTTAATTGATTGTGTTCAAGAGAGTGCATCGAGACCTCCTCGACAACTAAGTTGGAAGAGAGTTTGCTTGGAGGAGCTAAGGTTGATAAGGTTGATACAAAATCTAAGGGCAATGGAGAGACCTTGAATAAATTCCTATCCCCACTAACTAAGGCCTTGATGTGCCAGTTATGAAAGGTAATGAACCCAAGAACAATAAGGCTCGTCTAAGGCTAAATAAGAATAAGTCTGAGGAAAAGAAGGGGTGAAAGAGAAAGTTCATGAAAAACCAAACCAAAAGTATGAGCCTCCGCATTGGAGGAAGAAAAAGGAAGAAGGGTGCATGGCATGGATGACTAGAGTTGGTTGGGTCCCGACAATGGCTAAAGGACATGCCGAGGATTCTAATTTGAAGGAAGCACCCTATTGAGTAGAGGGTGTAAGTGGTTGATCTAAATGACCTTAAACAAAGTGTTTTATAGGAGGCAACCCACACTTTTCACACTAATTTGTTTCTTTTTTTATAATTTTTTTCATTTAATAAAAAGCTCACTAGAACGAAGCAAGACAAGTTCCAATGGTTTGAAAAAGATGAGAATAATTGTTCATGAAACCGTGCCCGAAAGAAAAACCTAAAAACCCAACAAAACAACTGTCCCTATAGAAAAATCAGGGGCTTGCTATGGGCACCCGTAGTAGCTGTTACGGGCCGTAGAAGCTCCAACCCTTAAACCCTAAAAAAAACCATTCAATCCATATGGTAAATAGAACCCTGCTACAGGCGACTGTAGCATGTGCTAGGGCCGTAGAAGGGCATGCAGAGGGGAGATCAATTTTTTTGAAAACATTTAAAATTTCAAATCTTTCTTGGGACCCGCACAACTCCATTTAAGCCAATCATCACCCATCAACTCTCTTTAAAACATAAAAATATTACTTTTTAAAAACCTTATTACCATCTTTAATTCTCTTTTCAAATTACTCATCTTCCCAAAATTCTCCAAACCTTCACCAATATCCATTGTTTCCAAACATTAAGCTTCCACCTTTAACCTCACATCAACCCCCATCACCAAATCACCTTCACAAAAACTTTATTATCCATCATCCTGATTCTACTTTCGGGAATGAAACATCGAAAATCTTCACATCAAAAATTTCTCAAATCTTCATCCATCAATGAGACGTAAGAGGAGCGATAAGGGAAAGCATATGGTGAAGTCATTAAGGCATCGGAAGAGAGGAAGCGTCCGTTCATCCAACCCTCACAACATCTTATTTTAAGATGATTCACAAGCTAATCAGTACTCCACACTCGTAAAGCAGAAGATCACTCTATTAAGGTACATGTGCAAAAGTGCTCTTACTACTTTTGACCTTAAAGCTGAAATAGATATAATGTTCCACTCAATTGGTTTACTCGATTTTATGAAAAGGTAAGTGCCTACCTTTGAGCGTATCACCCTTTAATTTCTTATCACTTTAGACTTTAAGTATCAAAATAAGTGGATCAATGGAATGAGATACTACTATGGAACTCTCAAGTTCCGTCTATTTAGCCAAGACCAAGAATTGAGTGTAGAGGAATTAAGGCGTATCCCCCAATTTCCCATATATGGGCCGAAAGATGCCCCAAAAGAGTATGATGCTAAGAATTTTTGCTAATTTATTTCTAGTGACTACTTGTATACTGCCGCGGGGGCTAAGGCCTCCACTATCCAAAACACATGCTTTTGGTAAGCACAAAAGGCGTTTTCCTACACCTTGTTCGGATGAGGTGATAACACCAGTGTGGATACCCAAAGGGAGATTTCTTCTTGCATTGCATGACCACTAATGGAATTCTTAATGATGTCGCCTTTGTAGAAAATTATTTGGGTAAGGTTGCTTGAGCGTCTACCAGAGACATTTCGGTGGGGGGTATGATCCCCAATTCATTGAGTTCCTTGGTTTTAAGTTAAATTTGGCTAAGGACCATTTTGGTAAGGTAAAAAATAAATTTTATATGGATTCCCTTCTGCATCAAGGGATGATTTATGTGGACAAAAGCAACTATACGATGATGATCTGTAATAAGTCCATTCTAGACTTGCCTATTTCTAGAAAGGTAAAAAATGATGTTCCTAATAATTAGCTTTACCAAGAGGGTGTTCCCTCTCCGGACAACTCATTCAAGAAAGAGGGATAGCCTAATGTTTCTAACCATCCTATAGGTACCATAATGAAGGAGGAGGTTGTCCATCCACCCACACTTCTCACCCAATATGAAACTGGTGCTTCGAATGCTAATCAAGATAGGTGAGAGTGGTTTCAATCGAAGATTCATGGGATAAAGGTTGAACAAACTAGAAAAGAAGTGGTCTTCGATGACATCCAAGAAATGATACGACAACTCATGTTGCAGTTCCCACGTCTTGAGTGAGGTTCTTGTGAGTCTGCTTCATCTTTTTTGCGCTAAAATATTCAGGACAATGTTTGGTTCAAGTTTGGAGGGGGGTACTTCTTTATTTTACTGCACTTTTATTTTCTTACAATTTTTATGCTCATGTTTCTTTCTTGTTTTTAGTTATTTCTAGTTTATTAGTTTCAAAATGACCATTTTTTCGTTGCTTTTCCCAAACTAGGACTGTACAAAAAAAATTCATGATAAGCTTTTATTGTGGGGAAAATAAGAAAGTATATAGAGTTTGAGGGATGAAAGACTAGGACTAGGGATATTGGGAAAGTTTGACAACTTAGGTATTACCCAAACACCTTAGGTCCCCCGGAGTAGGACATGAGTCCAACGTGTATATTTGTTCCATAATACTTGGCTTCTGAAAAGTACCCCTTGATTAATTCAAAGTGACATTCTGACATAATTTAGACTCGTGTACATGTGTGATTGGCGGGGAAACGATTAATTTTAGGCACCAAAATGATGAAAATACAATAAAATGGAAACTACCTTCTAAGTTGGGTAACCTTCACCCAGTTATTTAGCCTTACGGTGGTTGAACCTCAAAGTGTCATCCCAAAGTGGACCAATAAAAGCACAAAAGTGCGTAAGTTCATCGGGGGAAAAAAGAAATAAATAAATGAAAAGGTGCCCAAACAAAAATTCCCGACCGGTCTTGTGTATGCGGCGATAAAAATAAATAAATTTCCTTAATATTGATTGTCTGAATGAAAGGGGAAAGGAAAAATCGAAAAAAAAAAAGACTCAAGCCTAAAGCATAGTTGGAGAGGTGTCCAAAAGGGAGACTTACGTTTGTGGCTCTACCGCGGTTAGTGTTCTTGCGAATACCTTTGGAGTCAAGTGATTACCAAGAGAAATAGTCCTATTTGATTAGAACAAAGATTCATGTATGTGTATTGTTGACCTCGTTTTCGTAACTTTTATCGTTTAGCAAGCCACTTGGTCAGAAAACTTATAAATGCAAGGTTTGTTGGTTGAGGACAAGCAACAATCAAAGTTTGAAGGAGTTTGATAGATGGTTTTCGCATTGTTATTTCTAGTCATTTTCTCTTAGTATTTTATCACATTTTTTTTGGTTTACTTCCTATTACCATGCTTTATGCATTGGTTTGTGTGTTCTTGCTATTTTTCGGGCCTAATGAGCATCCAAGACCAAAAGGGATAAAAAAAAGCAAAACAAGGAAAAAAGACAAAAAGACAATGTTTCTCCATAGTAAAACCAGGGGGATGCTACGGGCCATAGAAACAAGGGCACTTAGGGTTTCCCTTTGGTTGTTCCCCAATACAAAAGATAGGGGCCTGTTATAGCCACTTGTAGCAGCTGCTACGAGCCGTAGCAGGAAGGCGAGGAAAATTGGTTTTGTTTTCTTATTTGGATTGATTCTCTTTTATTGTGGCTCTTAGACAATATTTGATTTGATGCAAATCTGATGTAATAGTCACTAAACTAAGGATTTTGTGCATTATTTACTTTTTTCTATAAAACTCATAGCTCGTTATGACTTTTAGGATCAAAGATTTTATTCCAAAAAGTTTTTACGTATATTTTGTTTTCTTTTTCTCTGTACTCTAGTCTCCAAGGGAGAAAGATTGGATCATAAATTAATTAAAAACCAGGTTTTCTTATTCATTCTTCTTCGATTATTCGCTTGTTATAATTGTTTAATATGAATTTGATGTTGAATACTTATTTGATTATGTTTTCCCTAACCATGAGTGAGTAATTAATTGGGGACTAGGGGTTATCAGGAATATCTTATGACCTCTTGTATGATATGTCAATATATATTATGAGAATTTTAGTTTAAACTTATTTTATAATCCGAGTTCATGCATTCCAAGTGGTTCTCAGGTGTCCACAATAGTCTAAAAGGATATGTGTTGATAACAAAACACGACTTTTTAAACAATCGAGTCCAAAAGAACGAAAGCGTTTGTATGAATTTGAGAAAAATATATAGATGAGAAAAAGTAACGAGTAATCGAAGAATAATCCTACCATGCAAAAGAAGACGGATTATTCATTGTCGATAGGGAAATGTGCTGGCGAAAGCAGGTATTTCCCATATTTATCTATTTTTTTATAATTTATCGGAATTCTCGTAATAAAAGTAACATGGATCATGCGATTATGTTAGTGTAAGAACCATAACCCTTGGTCCTAGTTGCCTCAACTGAGATTTAAGTGATTCTTCAAATAATCTATTTTTAAATAAGTGATTTTCGTTTAAGTTGTTTTACAAAAATTCATATTTTTGATTTCTATAGATTTACACCGATAGGACGAAATCCGGTACTTAAGCCATTAGTCTATGTGGTTTGATATCTTTTATCACTTCACACAACTGTGGACTTGCGGTTGCATCAGTTATTTGTTTTCCTCGAGTGATTAAAAGTTTCAAAAGGAAAAGAAAAGGGGTTGCAGAAAAGGTTTTTATTAGGGTGCTTAACAAGATTGCGGGTTTTCTTCCTAGGTATCCTCAGGTGCAATGAGGAATTCAAAGCTACATAGTTCTGGGCAAGACAAAATATTTTTTTTAGTTTTTTGTTATAGTGTTTGACGAGACATTGAATCTCACTCCTACGTATCCATGGGTGCGATGGGAAACCCAAAGCTATGTAGTTCTTGATATCAAATGAGTGTTGGTTTGTTGATTTTAGTAAACAGATGTTTAGATCTCATTCTAGTGGTTAAATGTTGCTTGTATTCTCGCGTATGGGAGGCTTAAGCATTTTTTTGTATCGTGGTAGAAAGGATCATGTTTAATCGTGTTCTAGTGGTTAAATGTTGCTTGTAAGCTCACACATGGGAGGCTTAAGCATTTGTTTATATCGCAGTTGAATGCATAAAACATTGTTCGTTTGTGAAAAAGTTTTCAATCGCGCGGGGGCGAGAAAAAGATAGTTAGATTCGTTGAATGCGTTTTTTAGTGGATGGCGAGTACTCGAACGATAGGCTAATTACGAACATCGTCCAAATACTCGTTATTACAAGGGACACATACGCCTAACCCAACCTTTTTCAACCGAGTTATTTCTGAAATTTGTATCGAGAACTAAGTCATGTTTATTCAACGGATGACGAGTATTCTCTTGGGAGGCTAATTAAGGCCATGACACAACAA
The DNA here is from genome assembly GCF_024323335.1 of Lathyrus oleraceus. Classification (NCBI taxonomy): domain Eukaryota; kingdom Viridiplantae; phylum Streptophyta; class Magnoliopsida; order Fabales; family Fabaceae; genus Lathyrus; species Lathyrus oleraceus. Next base: position 434,737,703 of record NC_066582.1, on the reverse strand, counting down.
CTCGGGACTAAGAGGGATAAGTACATTCCACGAAAGAATTAACTTGATTCTTTTATTTAATGTGTTCTGAAGCGAATGACGAATAATTGAATAGTATACTAATTACATCCATCAGTCAAGTATTCAGGGTTAGGAGGGACAAGTACGTCCAACATAACCTTTTTGAACTGACTTATTTATTGTGAAAGTTGTTTTGAGTTTCGATGCAAAAATGACTTTGATTGATTTTGAAATGGTTTAGAAAAGTATTTTTGAATCTATTATTGAAATGCAATGCCGCACACACACACACACACACACAATAAAATGATAGGGAAGCAATGTGCAACACATGAACAACATGTACTCATCACAAAAAAAATGAAAACTAAATATGCGTGTATAAATTAAACACAATGCAAGGACGCAAATTGAGTTCACATAACCCGAGGACATGCAATACAAATGTGTCAACGCATAATTCAAATCCGATATAAATGTAATAAAATTGAAATATTGCATGCTACCACAAATAGAATAACAAGTTTCTAGCGCGAAGTGCGATCATCGCAAATAAACCAAACACAATAAATTGTGTATTAAAAGTAACGTACAAAATGCAAAGTAGTGAAAAGAAAATGAAAATCCATGTTATGATGAAATACCGAAAAAGCGTGCAAATATGAGTTGAACATGACGGCAACAAAATTGAAATGTCACACGTAAAAAAAATAAGACCAGCCAGTAACTTTGCTAACGCACAAAGCGCTCATCGCAATCGAAATAAAATTCACTTAACACAATGCGGATAAGAAACAAACAAAAACACGTATAATGAACATTTACATTATTATATCTAACAAAAATCTAGCAACACGTTACAACATTAAAAAATCACATCGAAAATGCATATTTGATCCGATTTTAACGCAACAAAAAAATAGAACAACAACATCATCATAACCGAAAATATTTACAATATTACATTAATACAGTAACGTTACGAAATTTAAACAAAAGTCCCACAATATTACTTCACACACATCGTGTCAAATATACGAATCTGATATGATTCAAACAAATTCATAACGCAACAAAGCATAATGTTTACGAATTAATCATATCGACAAGGTAACAGAAAAAATGTATGCACATACACGTACAAATCACAACAAACACTGGTACTGCAATCGAAACCGATATATACAACGCAAGATGATAACATAATATACAAAAAATTCAAAAGTAAAATCGCAACATCATATAACTAATGCAAAAGGAAATGAAAAATAGAATACGATTAAAACACAATAGTGCTTTCGAGAAGAAATGTTACCAGAGTGTTGTTGTTGCTACAATGGTGACAACATCAATGTTCCATGGCCGAAGTAATATGTTGCAATGGTGGTTTCCAGAGGATGTAAGTTGGTTGGCATTTTTTGTTATCGTTCTTAGTCGCTGGAAACCGTGTGTGGATGTGATGTGAAAGTATGGTAAGAAGGTGGTTGCAGTTATAGTTGAAGGTTCCAGTTTGAAGCAAAATGGAAGATGAGTTGAAGTGGTTCGTGTGGTTTTTTTAAAGAGGTGAAGCGGACGGGTACCAGATCAGTAAATTAACAAGTGTACTAGTCTGCCAATGTAGTAATAAGAGGGGAGATCCCCAATATTGATCTCAAGGACTGCGTAACAATACATAGTTCTGTTATTAGTTTCAGTTAAACAGAAGTCTTTGGGGTGTTGGATTGATTGGTTGAGTTAAGAAAATAATTGCAAATAAAGTAAACAAAGTAATTGACGATTTTGACAAATATGAGTAATATGCTAGGGATAGTGTATGATTCAATTTTGTAATGATTTTGAACTCACAATGCAACAACATATTCCAGATAATTGATTACCGGTTCTTACGAGTGTTTACTTTTAAGTCCTTAATGAGAAAACCTTTAATCATTCAACCTAACTTCGATGTCCATAGAACAACACAGATGAAATTAAGCATTAGTTTATCAAGAATAATCTGGTTCTTATAGGGCATTCCTAGTTCTAGGTAATATCTACAATAAAATATTCTCAAGAAGATCAGAAACAATTGGGGTCCAACTTACTTGTTACTCTTAAATCAAACTCCGTTTTTCCGACATAGAAAGCATTAAAACAGTCAAGAGAATAATTCAAATATGATTTAGTAAAATTGTCATTGCAAATAGAAATTCGAGGTCATTACGAATTTGAATCAGGGACACCACCATAGCAATGGGGGGTTTAGCTACTCATAAAAAGAAAAGAAAACATAATAAAGATTGTTGTCATTACAAAAATCTTAGATGAATTTGTCTTCAATCGCATAAAGCTCTTGAAAATCTGAATCCACCTTGAAAATTTGAGTTCTCCGACCTTTAGAATGTGTTTTGCTTCGTAAAATCGTCCAACCCTCGAAAAATCACGTTTCTAGGTTAAATAGACAGGTTTTGGGCTTCCTGAGTTTTTGGGCCTCATTACGCATAATGCCTTACCTGTTATGCGTAATGCCCTATTCATTGCCTCAATTTTCTACGTGTAAGCATCCTTGCAGGCGTTCCAGACATGTCATTACGCATAATGCCTTCCCTGTTACGTGTAATGGCAGAAGCTCATTTTTCCCTCCCTTCTGTTGGAACTCGTATCATACGCGTAAGGGGATGCAACAACACACGTAATGGCTTGGCATTACGCATATTGACAGCAACTGTGCATTTTTCCAGATCTGATACGCGTATGACCAACTTGATACGCGTATGGGCATACAATTATGAATTATCCTTTGATGTCTTCATGAAACTTGTAGACCTAGATGTTTTCTTTCTTTTACCTCCAGTCCTACGTCATTCCAAGTTATGACGCTCAAGTTATGATCTAAATACCACACGCCTATCATGATGTAAAACATGTTGAAAAATAGATTTTCCCATTTTGTCTAAAAAATCTCCGTGTTCCTTTTCCGACCATATCATTGACTTCCTCCGACCTTAAAACACGTTAACCTTCCTAATAAGATCAAAAATACCAGGAATGATTAAAGCATAGATAAATATGAAATTAAAGAAACTGACATATAAACCACTCAAACTATATGAGAAATACAAATAAGTCGCCTACTTTTAGTTGTTAAAATGATGATAACTATAACACAAATGGTGACTGATCACAACCCTAAACTTAACTTGTTGATTATCCTCGAGCAACTTTAAGTACAAAGAACTCATGTCGTTCCCAAATGAAAGAAAAAACTTTTCACATACCACAATAACTCTAATATCTTCCATGGCTCTCATTGGTTTCTACCTTCGATTTTTGCTGGATTACCGAGGTCGATTGATTGGCCACACCTTCACTTGAAAGTATTGTTTCACATGTCATCTCAATTCACAGTCTCACCAAATCTTTCGGGTGTTAATGTGTTTTACACTTACAATTCATAGTACACAATACCATATCATAGGCTTGAATAAATTCTCATTTTGTCAAGGTGCATGATACACATACTCTTTGCGGTCTTTATGGTTGTAATAGGGCTAGGGTTAAGGTGGGATAATTTTGGAAAAGTAGGCTAAGGTTCAGAGTCAATATGATTGTTATCTTTACTATACTTACTTTGATGAATTAGTGCTAGAATTTTTTCTTGCACTCGTCCTTTAGAATCAACTATTATCTAGGATTCAACTTTTGGATTTGTCTTTATTTTCAACATATGTTGACTTCTCCTTCTTTCGAGTGCCCTGATGATTATTTTTATTTAACTTTTTTCAATTTGATTTTTCAAATTCTCATCTTTTCTTTTCATTCTCTTTTTTTTTCAATCATCAGGTGCCCCGATTTGTACTATTGTTGTACAACTACCCCAAACTTAAAGGTTGTTATCCCAACAGCAACCCCAAACTTAGAATGGACATAGATCTGATAACTCACATAAATACTCTGAACATGGTGGGGAAGTGTTTGGGCCATGGGTTAATATTATGTGGTTTTTAAAACAAAAAAATGGGTAAAGGCTAAAATGGGGTCAACAAATGATAATAATAAAAAGGATAGCTAGAAAGGCTCAGGTGTGGAAAAAAACCGTGCCTCAGTGTATGTCACTATGCAATCGAAATCAGAAAAGAACGTATGCAAGTTCTGAATTATAAAGACATACTTGAATGCTCTCTTATGATGTACATTATGTTTGGCTTTTTCTGCTCTCACCATTTTGGGTAGAGCTGACAACCTCCACAATACCTCTTGCTCGATGTGACTTCTCAATCAGTTATGGTAAACCTACTCAACTATCAGTCCAACTCAATTAAACCAATCATATCATTTGGAAGTATATAAAAAAAATATTTTGGCGACTTAATATGCACAACTATCAGTCCAACTCAATTAAACCAATCATATCATTTGGAAGTATATAAAAAAAATATTTTGGCGACTTAATATGCACAAAGGACACACATGCCTTCAGTTTGGGTACTTTTCATACAACCACTAAAGCTACAATTATCATATTACTAGATGAAAGTAAACAACCAGAAAAAACCACTTAAGCAAACAAAACTCAGAAATTAATAAAAAAATTGAAATTAAAAATTAAAAATTACGAATACTTTCCTTGGGTTGCCTCCCAAGCAGCGCTCGTTTATCGTCATTAGCTTGACGCCTCATACCCCCTGTTATGGGGGGTACTTCAGCTTCCACATCTTGTTGCTTATCTTTTCCAAGACCAAGAAACCGTCTTTTTCAGAGATATGTACTACTTTGTGCCATGAGTCCTTTCCAATTTCCATATCCTTACCTCGATGCCGCTTTCTCTTCTTTCTCATGGCTTTTGAAATGGAAATAGGAGTTTTTTAACTCGGGATTTATAATGGAGGTGATGCCAGTTGAGATGACCTTCTTTAGACTTTTTCTAGTGTTGGCATGTTACTTTTGTTGGTGTAATCCCTAGAGGCCAATACGTTTGGTACTTGTATCGAATTATTTATTAATAATAAAAGGATTTTTCTTTATTATGTTTGTTTAATAAAGTCCCTAGAATAGCTATTCCGTTTAATGTATCAAGTGTGACTTAATCATGAGATCCCATTAAACATAAGGACACTATTCTTAAAGTATTTGTAGTCGAGCTTTGTTGTGAAGTGGGATAACATTAAAGCATTAAGACTATTATGTATATAGACTGATGATCACGTCTCATGGATCATGGATAAAGAGTTATCAAGTCTTAAACATAAGTATGAATATTAAGAGTACCTACAGGGTCACACACAAAAGGACGGATTGATGAGAGATACAGTAAATAAGGAACACCGTAAGGTACAGTGCACTTAAGTGAATTGCATAACATGGTAAGGTACGATGCACTTAAGTAGAATACGAAATATGGTAAGATACCACGTACTTCAGTGATTTTGGTATATCATAAGATATGGGCCACATACACTTAAGTGGGCTTTTTAGCTTACATCCCATACAAATGGTTCTATAAATAGAACCCTTATGTAGAAGCATTTGTTCATATGAAATTTAGTCTCTCTCTCTCTCTCTCTCTCTCTCTCTCTCTCTCTTTCACACACACACACACACACACACACACACACACACACACACACACACACACACACACACACACACACACACACACACACACATACACACACTCAAAGCCTTCATTCATAGCAGCTAGCACTGAGATTGAAGGAATCCGCTCATGTGGACTGAGTAGAGGCATTGTCACCATTCAACGTTCGTGATCACTCCTTAGATCTGCATCAAAGGTTTCAATCGCCACAAGAGGTAAAGATTCTATCACTGATCATGCCCATTCGTAAGGATCACTAAAGGAGAAATTTTAAATTCCGCCGCATTTTGGATCGCTATTCTCCTTCAACTTTGGCCTTTCACATTTGTTCTTATCATGCCTACTTAATAGTGATTTTCTTTTTCTACCTCTAGCTTCCTGTTTTCAAGCACATTCAAGGTTATTTCATCATCATAAATTTTTAAAGTCAGTGTACCATGTTCTATGTCGAAATTCCATCGACTTGTCTGCATGAATGGTCGACCCAGAATGATAGGTGTCTCTTCATTCTCAAGTATGTCCATGATCACAAAATCAACAGGAAAGCTAAATTCCTCTATTGTCAACAATACGTATTCATCTCTCTCATATGCATTCTTTATAGAGTGATATGCAAATTTTAGATTTGTCCCTGTATTACTGACTTTTCCAATACCAAGCCTTTGATAGATTAAAAATGGCATCAGACTCACACTAGCTCTTGAATCAATTAGTACCTTCTTGAAAGTTTTATCTTTTATAGTACATGGGACTGTGACAGATCCATAATCCTTCTGCTTGATTGGGATTCTCCTACCTGGTGCTATTGCACTACATTTTTCATTAAAGGTTACCGACCCATCTCCTATTGGTCTATTTTTAGAGATTACCTCTTTCATGAATTTTTGGTACATGGTCATTTGCTCGAGTGCTTTAACGAAAGGCATATTGATCTCTATATTTTTTAACATTGTGATGAATTTCTCAAAGTATTCCTCTTTTGGATCCTTCTTTTTCACTCTCTGAGGGTAAGGTAACTTAATAACCGGTTTATCCTTATTTTTATTTTTCTCTTCAGTTGGATTTACAGGTGGTATAACTTCTTCTGGTTCTTTTTTATTCTCCCTCACTTCCAGATCTACCTCTATGACATGGTCATGATTTGCTTCCTTCTCTTCTTCATCTTTAGCAACTTTTTTGACTTCTTGTTATGACAATATTAACATTTTTATGGTGTCTCGGATTTTGTATTATTGCACTCGGAAGAGTGCTTTGAGATTGATTTGAGAGTTGTTGTGCTATCTGACCTATCTGAACTTCAAGATTTTTTATAGAAGAAGTAGTGTTCCTATGATTATTTCTTATTTCTTCTTAGAAATGGGAATTTTGAGCTGCCATCCTTTCAATGTAAAGTTCCCAATCAGGCTTTTTGGGTGCATGTTGCTTATATTGTTGTTGTTGTAGTGGGTATTATTGATGTTGTTGATGATTTTGATATTGAATAGAACCTTATTTTTGAACATTCCCTTGCTGATCTTTCCAGGAGAAATTTGGATGGTTCTTCCAGCCTGGATTATAAGTGTTATAATAAGGGTTGTTTTTCTTCAGAAGTTTTATCTCTTCAATTTGTTGCATGGTTGCAACACACTGCATCGAAAATTGCGGTCCCTCACAGATCTCATAATTAACAACTTGAACAGGTTGATCTTGGGCTACTTGTTGACTACCTATATTCATAGCCTTAAGTCTTCTCTTAACTTTAGCAGCAACTTGGTCTTCCATCTTCACATCCCGATTTGCAAGTTTCTAATCAATCACACCTTCTGTAGTGTGATCAGTCGCCGAAATTTAATTTGGTTTATTTAATTAACAGAATTTAAATTAATAATAATAATGTGTTTATTATTATTGTCTTATGGTGATCAGTTATGGCCTTAGTTTTCCTTTATTTTGTTTTGGGATTTTAAAATACGACCTGCGTGTCGTGCCTCTCTTTTAATCTCTTAATGTAACTTCTTTTCTCATCTCACTCCCTCGTATGTAAAATGAGTTTCTTTTATGTAATGTGATTTTATGAAGAAAGAGAAGAATACAATATCAAAGGAGGACAACCTTGAAGATCTTGCTTGGAAAAGCTTATATCGTTATTAGGTTAGCTTAGGTTCTCTCATTGGCTTGGGAGAACAATTGTGCTAGGGCCATAACCGTTTCATTTTGTATGTGTGTTGATGCATGTGAATGTATGTTGATGCATGTGAGAGACGATTTATATGATAAATAAGCAGGTGAGATCAGAATAATTGCAAATTCCCTCAAATTAAATATTAAGTTTATACTTTCCAAGTTTTAGCACTCATCAAGACTAGTATCAAATAATGTAGGTTTCGCCTACGCGAGGTGCATATTCTATATTAGTAAGGTGAGATGAGATAATTGTAATATCCAATTTCTAAAAAAATGGGTCAAACTTAACTAAACAAATTATAATAATAGTATATATGTTTAGAAGCAAGAGTTAGAAATTATCCATGTGATGGATTGGAATAAGGAGTTATTCACCCAACTAAAATATTCGAGAGTTGTATTAGATACAATTGGAAGGAGTTCCTACCTAAATAACCTAGTTTTGTGTAATCCACCAACGCGTACTTAAACAAAGTGAAATGTGGATCTCGACCCACTAGAAAATCTTCCAACGAGATTTTCCGAATCAAATGGTGAGGGTCATTTGTTTTGAGTAAAATAGTGGGAGCATATTTAATTAAAGGCCTAATTAAATATGTTATTGATACTTATATTTTCATTATTTTCATGTAGATTACCATAACAACAAACACCTCTAACAACATTTTGCGTTCAATCCTTGATAAGGAAAAATTGTCTGGGACAAATTTTTTGGATTGACACTGAAATCTGAGGATTATCCTCAAACATGATAGAAAGCTGTACATCTTGGAGAAACCTATTCCTGATAAGGAACCTCATAGTTCTGCACCTAAGGCCTAAAAAGATGCTTATAAGAAGCATGTCGATGATGCCAATGAAACTGCTTTCCTCATGCTAGCTACCATGAACTCAGAGTTGCAAAAGCAACATAAGAACATGGCAGCGTTCGATATGATCGAACACCTGAAGATGCTCTATCAAGAACAAACAAGGCATGAAAGGTTTGAAGTTTCAAAAGCCATTTTTCAAGGAAAGTTAGTTGAGGGAGCCCCTGTAGGTCCCCATGTGCTCAAGATGATTGGGTATGTGGAGAACCTTGAGAGGTTGGGTTTTCCCCTCGAAAAGGGACTTGCGATTGATTTGATCTTGCATTCGTTTCCAGATAGATTCAATCAATTTGTCCTTAATTTCAATATGAATGATATGGACAAATCTCTTCCTGAACTGCTAGCCATGTTAAGAACTGCTGATCAGAATCTGAAGTCAAAAGGGAAGTCCATTCTGATGATCGGAAAGGGAAAAAGACAGAACAAAAGACCCACCAAGCAGGGTGATAAAGGGAAAGGCAAGGAAGTTTCCAAACCCACTGCTCCTGCTTTGAAGCCTAGTGGAGGCATAGCAAAGGAAGGCACTTGCTTCCATTGCGGTAAGACCGGACACTGGAAGAGAAACTGCCCAAAGTACCTGGAAGATAAGAAGAATGGAGTAAAGACTTCAACTTTAGGTATTTTTGTTATTGAAATTAATTTATCTACTTCTGCATCATAGGTATTAGATACTGGATGCGGTTCTCACATTTATACCAATGTGCAGGGGCTAAAAAGGAGTAGAGATTTGGCAAAAGGTGAAGTTTACCTACGAGTTGGCAATGGAGCAAAGTTGCTGCTTTAGCCGTAGGAACTTATGTATTTACTTTACCTAGTGGTTTAATAATTCAGTTAGAGAACTGTTATTATGTACCTGCAATTAGCAGGAATATTATTTATGTTTCTTGTTTAGACAAATTTGGTTTTTCATTTATAATAAAGAATAATTATTGCTCCATTTATTTGAATGATATATTCTATGCTACTGCACAAATGAACAATGGACTATATGTCCTTGATCTTGAAATGCCTATTTATAACATAATACTAAAAGGATGAAACCTAATGTGTTAAATCCAACTTACCTTTGGCATTGTCGATTAGGCCACATAAATGAGAAACGCATTTCCAAACTCCATAAAGATGGACTCTTGGACTCTTTTGATTATGAATCATATGAGACATGCAGATCTTGTTTAATTGGAAAGATGACAAAATCTCCATTCACAGGAAAAGGTGAAATAGCTAATGATCTTTTGGCTCTCATGCATACTGATGTATGTGGACCACTGAACATACCAACCAGATATGGTTATGTGTATTTAATGAAACACATCCTAGAGTCAAGAATGAAGTGCAAAACAAAATAGGTAAGAATATTAAAACTCTTCGATCAGATCGAAGTGGTGAGTATTTAAGCCTAGATTTTGATGACCATCTGAAAGAGTGTGGGATCCTATCCCAACTTACTCCTCCTAGAACACCCCAATGGAACAGTGTATCTGAGAGAAGAAATTGAACCTTGTTAGACATGGTCCGATCCATGATGAGTCACGCCAATCTTCCAAACTCCTTTTGGGGACATGCACTATTGACAACAGCTTACACACTTAACCGTGTTACATCCAAAAAGGTTGAGAAGATACCATATGAGATATGGAGTGGTAAGAAACCACATATGTATTACATGAAGATTTGGGGTTGTGAATGTAACACCCCGATAATAATAAAATAATTATTTAAATTGAGTTAATAATTTATTTATTAATTTAATTAAATAATTGGAAATTTTATTATTATTATTATTGGATTATTATTATTATTATTATTTGGAAAATATATAAGTTGGAAATAAGAGAAAAGAGTTCATTTTGGAAAATAAGGTTTTACGTGAAAAGCAGAAAACGATCGTGAAAGAGGAAAAGGGCAAGAGGCAGGGCAAGAGGAAGAAGGTTGAAGAAGAGAAGAGCTTGGAGCTTGAGATTCGCCGGATTAATCAGGTAAGGGGGGTTTATCGTCGATTAATGGGTATTATGGGATAATATGTGATGGGTAGTGATAAGCCGTTAATTTGACCCTAATTGGGATTATTGATGCTGAAGAATGATGTTGGATAAATTGTATTTAGACTGTAATTGAATCTGTGTTTGGGTTAGTTGTGAAATTCCGAACGTATAGCTTTTTACGGAATCGGAATCGGAGGTCCGGAAGTCCTCCAACGGCGGAAAATGCGGAGAACTCTGCATTCTGCCTTGTGTTAGCGCAGGGACTGCTGTTTGGTCTGCGTTAACCGGTTAACCCAGGGTGTTAACCGGTTAACACTGTTACGTTTTGCCAGAAAATGTGTTTTTGCCTGCGTTAACCGGTTAACCCAGGGCGTTAACCGGTTAACACTGTTGCAGAGTGGAAAAATTAGCTTTTTAATGTTGTGTACATAACTGAGAGTTAGCCTATGTTGGCGTATGATGTAATAGGGATTATATCCCGCTGTTTTGAGCAGTATAGGTATTAGTAGGGTGTGCTAATACTGTGATTAATTATTTGACATGATATAATGTTTTAATACATGTGTTGAGGAATGTATGATTGTATGTATAATGCTATGAATGTATCAGTTGTGTATGCATTTGTGAATAGACTGTTTTATGGCTTAGAGTGTGAGCATATGTCTATTCTTGAATTGTTGTGGATATTGCATTGCTAGGTGATTAGCATGCATATTGTGGCCTTTATGGTGGTAGCTAATTCCCGTGGTGAGGAATTAGTGATGTTAGTCATTTTGGACTGTTGTTGGTGTTTGCATGCTAGGTGAGTTAGCGTGCATAGCATGGCCCTTGGGGTGGTAGCTAATTCCCATAGTGAGGAATTAGTGATGTGAGTCACTAGGTCTCAAATGAGTGGGACTAGTGAGCTTGGTAGCCGTACCTGGATTGGTCGGTGAAGTTGAACTATATGTTCAAGAATAGTCGGTACCGCATGTGTGGAGTCTCATTGCATAATGTATGTATGGCGTATAATATGAATGGATGTATTCCAATATTATACGTGTGTTTGTGTTGTTATGGAGTATGATTTGAGATTATACTTGTGCTTTATGTTGGTGTTGAGTATGATGTTGAGCTGATGTGCTGTTACTGATTGTATATTGTGATTAGGGTGATTAATGTGTTAAATTGCTTAACATGACATTATATTCTATAATGCTTATTATATTGATTGAGGAACTCACCCTTACAACTATTTTTCAGGTAACGAGAAATGAGTTGAGTAGAAGCGAATGCTTGGAGTCTAGTGTAGTCTCCTTAGTGGGTCGTGCTCTGATAGATGTAACATCGGGATGGGATATTTACCTTGTTGAATAATTTACATGTGAATGTTACATGTTTTACATGATTGAGGAGATCTCTATCCGTTGCGTTTTATGCAAATGTTTATGTTTTGAATAAATAAAAGAGCATGACCGTTATATTGTTGAATGGTGTGAATAATTGTGTGACACCCTTGAATGACATAATTACTCTGAGTTGTTATATGTTTATTATTTTAATTAAATATTTGGGGTATTTTAGAAGGGTGTTACATTAGTGGTATCAGAGCATAGTCGGTCGAGTCGAGTCGTAATTATTCTGTTTCCCCTGTACGGGATAGGTGTTGTGTAACCCTATCAGTACTCATTGTTTTAGTTTGTTGGGTTTTCAGAATAGAGATGGCTGGAAGAGGTAGAGATGATGCTGCGATTGCTGAGGCTCTGGGTATGCTAGCTGGAGTACTTGGAGGAAATCCGAATGTTGTGGGAATGGGAGCTGCTCGTCAACTGAGTGAGTTCCAGAAGAACAATCCTCCAATGTTCAAGGGAGCATACGATCCAGATGGCGCCCAGAAGTGGTTGAAGGAGATCGAGAGAATCTTCCGAGTAACTGAGTGTGCCGATAACCAGAAGGTCAGGTTCGGTACGCATATGCTGTCAGAAGAAGCTGATGATTGGTGGGTTGCTACCCGCACTGAGTTGGAAAATGCTGGGAATGCTGAGATCACTTGGGCTGTGTTCAGAGAGAGATTTCTGAGGAAATATTTTCCAGAGGATGTCAGAGGAAAGAAAGAGATAGAGTTCTTGGAATTGAAGCAGGGTAACAAGTCTGTTACTGAGTATGCTGCTAAGTTCACAGAGCTGTCAAAGTATTATACTCCCTATAATGAGGCTGCTGGAGAATTTTCGAAATGTGTGAAGTTTGAGAACGGGTTGCGTCCCGAGATCAAACAGGCTATTGGATATCAGCGGATCAGAGTGTTTTCTGACTTGGTTGACTGTTGCAGGATTTTTGAACAGGATTCCAAAGCCAGAGCAGAGAGCTATCAGCAAAGGGTTGATAGGAAAGGCAAGAATCAGAATGATCGTGGAAAACCGTATGCAGCTGGCAAAGGTTTCCAGAAGCAGAGTGGGATGAAGAGGCCTAGTGGGGGAGACTCTAGTGCTCCTGCTAAGTGTTACAGATGTGGTCAGGCGGGACATCGTTTCCATGAGTGTGCTAGTGTTGAGAAGAAGTGTTTCAAGTGTGGTAAAGGTGGTCATTTGGCTGCAGAGTGCCGGTTGAAGACTCTGACTTGCTTCAACTGTGGAGAGGTGGGCCATATCAGTCCACAGTGTCCTAAGCCGAAGAAAGAGAATCAGTCGGGGGGAAAAGTCTTTGCTTTATCGGGTTCTGAGACTTCTGCAGATGATCGTTTGATCCGAGGTACGTGTTATATTAATGGCTTTCCTCTTGTAGCTATTATTGACACCGGTGCTACTCATTCCTTTATATCTTTGGATTGTGCTGTGAAACTTAAGTTAGAGATATCTGAGATGCTTGGAAGTATGGTGATTGATACTCCTGCGAAGGGTTCAGTGAATACTACTTCAGTTTGTTTGAATTGTCCTTTGAGTATTTTTGGTAGAGATTTTAGGATAGACCTTGTGTGTCTTCCACTAGTGCAGATTGACGTTATCTTGGGTATGAACTGGTTGGTGTTTAACCGAGTTTCTATTAACTGTTTTGATAAGACTGTGATATTTCCTGAGATTGAAGAAGGAAAGAGTTTGTTTCTATCAGCCAGGCAGGTGGATGAGGAAGTAGCAGATGGGGCAGAGTTGTTTATGCTGTTAGCGACCTTGGAAGCTAAAGATAAACTGGTGATTTGTGATCTGGCTGTGGTGTGTGATTTTCCTGATGTGTTTCCTGAAGAAGTGAATGAATTGCCGCCAGAGCGTGAAGTTGAGTTCTCGATTGATTTGGTACCTGGTACTAGACCGATATCGATGGCTCCTTACCGTATGTTTGCTGTTGAGTTAGCTGAATTGAAGAGTCAGTTGGAAGATCTGTTGGACAAGAAATTTATTCGTCCGAGTGTGTCACCGTGGGGTGCACCAGTGTTGTTGGTTAAGAAGAAAGAAGGTACTATGAGGTTGTGTGTGGACTACAGGCAACTGAATAAAGTGACGATCAAGAATCGGTATCCTTTGCCGAGGATTGATGATTTGATGGATCAGCTGGTTGGTGCGAGTGTGTTCAGCAAGATAGATTTGAGATCTGGGTATCATCAGATACGTGTGAAAACTGAGGATATTCAGAAGACTGCTTTCAGAACAAGGTATGGACATTATGAGTATTCTGTAATGCCTTTTGGTGTGACTAATGCGTCTGGAGTATTCATGGAGTATATGAATAGGATTTTCCATCCGTACCTAGACCAGTTTGTTGTGGTGTTTATTGATGACATTTTGGTGTATTCGAAATCTGAAGAAGAGCATGCTGAGCATTTGAGAGTGGTTTTAGAAGTTCTACGAGAAAAGAAGTTATTTGCTAAACTCTCTAAATGTGAATTTTGGTTAGAAGAGGTTAGTTTTCTTGGTCATGTGATTTCAAGAGGCGGTGTTGCTGTTGATCCTTCTAAGATAGAAGCGGTATCTAAGTGGGAAGCTCCGAAGTCAGTTTCTGAGATAAGGAGTTTTCTTGGACTTGCAGGTTATTATAGGAAGTTCATTGAGGGATTTTCTAAGTTGGCGTTACCGTTGACGATGTTGACCAGAAAGGGGCAAGCATTTGTTTGGGACTCAAAATGTGAAGAAGGTTTCCAAGAGTTAAAGAGGAGGTTGACTACTGCTCCTATTCTGATATTACCGAGTTCGTCGGAACCATTTGAGGTTTACTGTGATGCTTCATTGTTGGGCTTGGGTGGTGTGTTGATGCAGAATAAGCAGGTTATAGCTTATGCTTCGAGACAGCTGAGGGTTCATGAAAGGAATTATCCGACACATGATTTAGAGTTGGCAGCTGTGGTATTTGTTCTGAAGTTGTGGAGGCATTATTTGTACGGGTCGAGATTTGAAGTTTTCAGTGACCATAAAAGTTTAAAGTATTTGTTTGATCAGAAAGAACTGAATATGAGACAGAGGAGATGGTTAGAATTTCTGAAGGATTATGACTTTGGTTTGAATTACCATCCGGGTAAAGCAAATGTAGTGGCTGATGCGCTGAGTCGGAAATCATTACATATGTCTATGTTAATGGTTAGGGAATTGGATTTAATTGAGCAGTTTAGAGATTTGAGTTTGGTGTGTGAGAGTACTCACAATAGTGTTAAATTGGGAATGTTGAAGTTAACAAGTGGTATTCTGGAGGAGATCAGAGAGGGTCAGAAATCCGATGTGTTTTTGATTGATAAGTTGACTTTAGTGAATCAAGGCCAAGGTGGTGAATTCAGAGTTGATGAAAATGGTGTTTTGAAATTTGGTAATCGGGTGTGTATTCCGGATGTTACCGAACTTAAGAAGAGTATTCTGGAGGAAGGACATCGTAGTGGCTTGAGTATTCATCCTGGAGCTACGAAGATGTATCATGATTTGAAAAAGTTGTTTTGGTGGCCGGGAATGAAGAAAGAAATTGCGAGTTTTGTTTATTCCTGTTTGACTTGTCAGAAGTCAAAGATTGAACATCAGAAGCCGTCTGGGCTAATGCAACCGTTGGCTATTCCAGAGTGGAAGTGGGATAGTATCAGTATGGATTTTGTTTCTGGTTTGCCGAGGACAAATAAGAATTTTGAAGCCATTTGGGTGATTGTTGACAGGTTGACAAAATCGGCTCATTTCATTCCGATCAGAATGGATTATCCGTTAGAGAGATTAGCCGAGTTGTATATTGAGAAGATTGTAAGTTTGCATGGTATTCCGTCTAGTATTGTTTCGGACAGAGATCCTAGATTTACATCGAAGTTCTGGGAAGGTTTGCAGAGGGCTTTGGGAACTAAGCTGAGATTGAGTTCTGCATATCATCCGCAGACTGATGGTCAGACTGAGAGGACGATTCAGTCATTAGAGGATCTTTTGAGAGCTTGTGTTTTGGAAAAAGGAGGTGCTTGGGATTGTTATTTACCTTTGATTGAGTTTACCTACAACAATAGTTTTCATTCGAGCATTGGTATGGCACCGTTTGAAGCTTTGTATGGTAGGAGATGTCGGACACCTTTGTGTTGGTATGAGTCCGGTGAGAGTGCTGTGGTTGGACTGGAGATTGTTCAACAGACTACAGAAAAGATTAAGATGATTCAGGAGAAGATGAGAATTGCTCAGAGTCGTCAGAAGAGTTATCATGATAAGAGGAGGAAGTCACTTGAGTTCCAAGAGGGAGATCATGTGTTTCTTCGTGTTACTCCGATAACTGGTGTTGGTCGAGCTTTGAAGTCGAAGAAGTTGACACCTCGATTTATTGGTCCTTATCAGATTTTGGAGAGGATAGGGGAGGTAGCCTATCGTGTCGCTTTACCGCCGTCGCTTGCAAATTTGCATGAGGTTTTTCATGTGTCTCAGTTGAGGAGGTACATTCATGATCCGTCGCATGTAGTCCAAGTAGATGATGTACAGGTGAGAGATAACCTGACTGTTGAAACATCACCTATGAGGATCGAGGATCGAGAGTTGAAGCAGTTGCGGGGTAAAGAGATTGCCTTGGTGAAGGTAGCTTGGGGAGGACCAGCAGGTGGCAATGTGACTTGGGAACTTGAGAGTAAGATGAAGGAGTCTTACCCAGAGTTGTTCGCTTGAGGTATGTTTTCGAGGACGAAAACTCTTTTAGTGGGGGAGAGTTGTAACACCCCGATAATAATAAAATAATTATTTAAATTGAGTTAATAATTTATTTATTAATTTAATTAAATAATTGGAAATTTTATTATTATTATTATTGGATTATTATTATTATTATTATTTGGAAAATATATAAGTTGGAAATAAGAGAAAAGAGTTCATTTTGGAAAATAAGGTTTTACGTGAAAAGCAGAAAACGATCGTGAAAGAGGAAAAGGGCAAGAGGCAGGGCAAGAGGAAGAAGGTTGAAGAAGAGAAGAGCTTGGAGCTTGAGATTCGCCGGATTAATCAGGTAAGGGGGGTTTATCGTCGATTAATGGGTATTATGGGATAATATGTGATGGGTAGTGATAAGCCGTTAATTTGACCCTAATTGGGATTATTGATGCTGAAGAATGATGTTGGATAAATTGTATTTAGACTGTAATTGAATCTGTGTTTGGGTTAGTTGTGAAATTCCGAACGTATAGCTTTTTACGGAATCGGAATCGGAGGTCCGGAAGTCCTCCAACGGCGGAAAATGCGGAGAACTCTGCATTCTGCCTTGTGTTAGCGCAGGGACTGCTGTTTGGTCTGCGTTAACCGGTTAACCCAGGGTGTTAACCGGTTAACACTGTTACGTTTTGCCAGAAAATGTGTTTTTGCCTGCGTTAACCGGTTAACCCAGGGCGTTAACCGGTTAACACTGTTGCAGAGTGGAAAAATTAGCTTTTTAATGTTGTGTACATAACTGAGAGTTAGCCTATGTTGGCGTATGATGTAATAGGGATTATATCCCGCTGTTTTGAGCAGTATAGGTATTAGTAGGGTGTGCTAATACTGTGATTAATTATTTGACATGATATAATGTTTTAATACATGTGTTGAGGAATGTATGATTGTATGCATAATGCTATGAATGTATCAGTTGTGTATGCATTTGTGAATAGACTGTTTTATGGCTTAGAGTGTGAGCATATGTCTATTCTTGAATTGTTGTGGATATTGCATTGCTAGGTGATTAGCATGCATATTGTGGCCTTTATGGTGGTAGCTAATTCCCGTGGTGAGGAATTAGTGATGTTAGTCATTTTGGACTGTTGTTGGTGTTTGCATGCTAGGTGAGTTAGCGTGCATAGCATGGCCCTTGGGGTGGTAGCTAATTCCCATAGTGAGGAATTAGTGATGTGAGTCACTAGGTCTCAAATGAGTGGGACTAGTGAGCTTGGTAGCCGTACCTGGATTGGTCGGTGAAGTTGAACTATATGTTCAAGAATAGTCGGTACCGCATGTGTGGAGTCTCATTGCATAATGTATGTATGGCGTATAATATGAATGGATGTATTCCAATATTATACGTGTGTTTGTGTTGTTATGGAGTATGATTTGAGATTATACTTGTGCTTTATGTTGGTGTTGAGTATGATGTTGAGTTGATGTGTTGTTACTGATTGTATGTTGTGATTAGGGTGATTAATGTGTTAAATTGCTTAACATGACATTATATTCTATAATGCTTATTATATTGATTGAGGAACTCACCCTTACAACTATTTTTCAGGTAACGAGAAATGAGTTGAGTAGAAGCGAATGCTTGGAGTCTAGTGTAGTCTCCTTAGTGGGTCGTGCTCTGATAGATGTAACATCGGGATGGGATATTTACCTTGTTGAATAATTTACATGTGAATGTTACATGTTTTACATGATTGAGGAGATCTCTATCCGTTGCGTTTTATGCAAATGTTTATGTTTTGAATAAATAAAAGAGCATGACCGTTATATTGTTGAATGGTGTGAATAACTGTGTGACACCCTTGAATGACATAATTACTCTGAGTTGTTATATGTTTATTATTTTAATTAAATATTTGGGGTATTTTAGAAGGGTGTTACAGTGAAGTTTATATGAAACGACAAATTTCAACTAAGCTTGAGCCCAAATCTGACAAATGCTTATTTGTGGGATATCCTAAAGAAACAAGAGGGTATTACTTCTACAATCCTTCTAAGGGCAAAGTGTTTGTCGCTTGAACTGGAGTTTTCCTAAAAAGGGATTTTATTTCAAAGGAATTAGTGGGAGGAAAGTAGTGCTTGAAGAGATTCAATAATCACAAAGCATTAATACACATATGGAGGAATTAAAGCAGGAAACACAAGTAGTTATGGAAGAGCAACCTGCTCAAGTAGAACAAGACCAGCGTAGATCAAGCAGGATACGTCACCTACCTGAGAGATATGGATATCTCATAACTGATCAAGGTGATGTATTACTCATGGATCAAGATGAGCCTGTAACCTACCAAGAGACCATAATTGGTCCCAAGTCTGAGAAGTGGCTAGAAGCCATGAAATCTGAAATGGATTCCATGTACACAAACCAAGTTTGGACCTTGGTAGAGCCTCCTGTAGAAGTTAGCTCTATAGGATGCAAGTGGGTCTTCAAAAAAAAGACTGACATGGATGGTAAGGTACATACCTATAAGGCAATACTGGTTGCAAAAGGATATAAACAAATTCATGGGGTTTACTATGATGAAACTTTTTCACCAATTGAAATGCTTAAATCTATTCGGATTTTACTTGCTATCGCTGCATATCATGATTATGAAATATTACAGATGGATGTCAAAACTACTTTCCTTAATGGGAATCTTCTTGAGGATGTGTACATGACACAGCCTGAAGGATTTGACATACCAGAAGAAGCCCAAAAGATATGTAAGTTACAAAGATCAATCTATGGATTGAAGCAAGCTTCCAGAAGCTAGAATCTTCGTTTTGATGAAACAGTAAAACAATATGGATTCATCAAGAATGAATATAAGCCTTATGTCTACAAGAAGGTTAGTGTGAGCATGATCGTCTTCCTGGTATTATATGTAGATGACATATTACTCATTGGAAATGATGTCCCTACCCTACAACAGGTAAAGTCTTGGTTGGGGAAATACTTTTCTATGAAGGACCTAGGTGAAGCAGCCTATATATTAGGAATCAGGATCTATAGAGATAAATCACAAAAACTGCTTGGCCTAAGTCAGAGTACATACATAGACAAAGTGTTGAGACGCTTTAATATGCATGATTCTAAGAAAGGATTCATACTTATGCAACATGGCATATGTCTATCAAAAACACAATCCCCTTCAACTAAGGAAGACAGGGATCGCATGAATAAGATTCCATATGCATCTGCAATAGGATCTATCTTGTATGCCATGTTATGTACACGACCAGATGTCTCATATGCTTTAAGTGCAACGAGTAGGTACCAATCTGATCCCGGTGATGCTCATTGGGTAGTTGTCAAGAATATCCTTAAGTATTTGAGAAGGACTAAGGACTCATTCTTGATATATGGAGGTCAGAAAGAGCTTTCTGTAATTGGATACACCGATGTTAGCTTCTAGACAGATAAGGATGACTTTAGATCGCAATCTGGTTATGTGTTTTGCTTAAACGGTGGCGTTGTGAGCTGGAAAAGTTCAAAGCAAGATATAGTTGCTGATTCTACAATCGAGGCCGAGTATATTACTGCCTCAAGTGCAGCAAAGGAAGTTGTTTGGATCAAAAAGTTCATTAGTGAACTTGGCATAGTTCATAGCATTGTGGATCCCATTGATCTCTATTGTGAAAACAATGGTGCTATCGCACAAGCTAAGGAGCCTCGGTCTCACCAATGATCCAAACACATACTTAGGCGTTATCACCTCATTCGAGAGATAATAGATAGAGGAGATGTGAAAATATGCAGAATACCTACACTTGACAATTTTGCTGACCCACTGACAAAGCCTCTTGCGCAGCAGAAGCATGATGGCCATACTAGATTTATGGGCATTAGGGGTATTCCTGATTGGCTCTAGTGCTAGTGGGAGATTGTTGGTGCAAGCCCTAGAGGATAATACTTTTGGTACTTGTATCGAATTATTTATTAATAATAAAAGGCTTTTTCTTTATTATGTTTGTTTAATAAAGTCCCTAGAATAGCTAGTCTATTTAATGTATCAAATGTGACTTAATCATGAGATCCCATTAAACATAAGGACATTATTCTTAAAGCATATGTAGTCGAGCTTTATTGTGAAGTGGGATAACATTAAGACTATTATGTATATACATTGATGATCACATCTCATGGATCATGGATAGGGAGTTATCAAGTCTTAAACATAAGTATGAATATTAAGAGTAATATTTATACTGGATTGACCCGCTATGAGAATACTATATAGAATATTATGCAAAGTGTCATAAGTTATTCTCATGGTGATAATGGTGTATACCACCCTTTGACCTGAAACCACTGTGAACCTTAGATGTAGAGTCGAGTGCCTTATTACTGATCAAAAATTTTCTGTAACTAGATGACCATAAGGACAGTTGATGGGTACTCCAAGAAGCATGATGAAGGACATGAGTGACCTAGATGGAATTAGCTTATCCTGCGTAACATGATAAATGTCTACGAGCCCAATATTGAATTGGATAAGGATGACACGGTCTATGCCTTGTGTTCGATATAGACATATGGGCGAAAGGCTAATTGTACACATAAGTATTATCGAAAAAGGATTTGTCAGATCACATGACAATTTTGGTTCTTGGGTAGCAGTGATGTGTTACTAGATACCGCTCACTGTTTATTATGTTAAATATGTGATTTAATATAATTACCAATGTCGCGAGAACCTACAGGGTCACACACAAAAGGACGGATTGATGAGAGATAGTTTAAATAAGGAACACCGTAAGGTACGACGCACTTAAGTGAATTGTAGAACATCGTAAGGTACCATGCACTTAAGTAGAATACGAAATATGGTAAGATACCACGTACTTAAGTGATTTTGGTATATCATAAGATATGGGGCACATACACTTAAGTGAGCCTTTTAACTTACAACCCACACAAGTGGTTCTATAAATAGAACCCTTGTGCATAAGCATTTGTTCATATGAAATTTTGTTTCTCTCTCTCTCTCTCTCTCTCTCTCTCACACACACACACATACACACACACACACACACACACACACACACTCAAAGCCTTCATTCATAGCAACTAGTGTAAGACCCCAATTTTGACCCTAAGATCCCTCATGCAATTTCATCATAAGGATTAGCATTGGGATCATACTTTGGCATCCTCCTTACCCCTCTTTCATTGGGTTTGTTTTGGGAGAGATCACCAAGCATTATGTGATTGTATCATACTTGTATCTTATCATTTTACTAACCAAAATACCAAAAATATTTCTTTGCTTTTGCCTAATTGCTGTGTAGGTAAGGCATGATCACCATTGATCTATCAAGTTCACATCTAGGGTTTGAGACCCTCATGACAAAGAGAACAACTATGAATTGATAAAAGAATGGTTATGAGCATCATATATGAGTTCCATTGGTTCCTACATGATATATTGATCAAATGTTCTTCAAGAGTTTGGAAGTGATTTGCCTTGGAAACCCTAGTTTGACTAGGTATCTTAAGTAACTTCTCCAACAAGCTATCTCACCAATTGATCAAATTTTTCAATGGACACTTCAAAATTCATCATCTTATGCATATATGATCTACCATGATCCAATAAAGTCAAAAGAATTGAAGGTTGACAAGTTGGTTGATGGTGGTTGGCCAGATGAATTCATCTAATCAAAACTGGGTCTCCCTAGACCCTATATCCTACACTTTTCACCATATGAAAATTCTTCCAAGAGAAAGGTTACTCTAAGTTACACTCCAAACAACTTTCATGTTGATACCTAGAGCTAGTTTTGCTTGGAAAATCATCTTCTGTGTTGAAACATTATAGGTCATTTTGTCTAAACCCTAATTTAAAAGTCAACTCCCCAAGGCCATAACTTGCTTAATTTTTATGAGATGAAAGATTTCCAAGTTGCACAATCAAATTAAAGATTTATATTTCAACTTTTATGTTTGTAGTGAGAGCTAAATCAACTTTTATGAGCATGTGATATGAGGATACATTATAGGTCATTTTTTACCTATACCATTGAACAAGTGATTTTTCCAAATTTTTAAAGAACTTAGAGTAATCACTTGTTCAATGGTATAGGTAAAAAATTTGAAGTTTTATGCCTTTTTGAACTTTTATTAAGACACCTTTCTCATTTGAAGCTCACATAAAAAGTTAAGCAAGGTGGAATATTGAAGCATATGGCTTGACACTTAGAAAAATTTTCAACATGTTGGACTTTCTAAACTTCCACCTCAAATTTCTCCAGGTTCCAAGCTCCAAATGAAAAATTGTTGAACATCAAACTTGTTCCCCTTAATCCAAGCTTTCCAAAGAACCCAAGTTCATGCATTTTGGATGAAGATTGCTAGGTCTACGCATGGCTTTAACAAGGATGCATCATTGGAAAGAATCAAATGTATAAACTTCAACTCACATTGCCTTGCCATTCACGCTTCATTCAGACTTCAATATGAATCATTTTGGACCTTAATGCATTGCATCATGGGCCTATACATGCCCATGCACTCGTGCCATTCACATTGCCAATTTTGGACAGATTTTGAAGTGTGCAAATATCATTCCCTTTGGCTATAAATAGAAGGTTGATGAGCTCATTTGAATCACACCTTGCGTGCCAGCTTTGCCCCCTATTGAAACCCTCTCATTCTAAAGGAAAACCTAAGAAATTTCAATTTGAAATTTGAGTTTGAATCTCAACTGTTGGAGATTCAAGAACTCCAGGATCCACAACCTTATAACCTCTCCAATCACTTCCTGCTAGCTTCTCAAGTGTGATCAGATCGTGTTTGAAGCAAGCAACATCAAGTTCTGCATAGCATTGAAGGTAATTTTCAGAAAACTTCATCTCTTCGATTCTCACTCAATTCTCTTGGATCTTTGGTTGTCTAAAGTCCTACCAATGAAGGCAAGAAGATTGAGTTGCTTAGAGGTCAAATCGAAGCAACTCAGTTGACACACCTCAAAATTCAACTCCTCATATATTTTTATATATTTGGAGTTAGTTGAAATTGAGGTCAGATTCGTACTCTACGTCATTTTTCTTTCAGATCATGTCCTCCTTTTTTATATTAGTGATGGTTGAGGGTGGACCAGTTCGATGAGGTTCACCGAATTAGCAGACCGGAGTTACAGCTCCGGCGGTGCGTTGGCACGTCTCCCAGCCATAGGATCCATCCAATTTTGTTTTAATCATGAGCCCTCATTGTGATTACCATCCCTGCAGCGTGCCGACTCGTGTGTTTGGTGGAACGCGCGTTTCAGGCCACTTAATCTGCCACCTCAATTAATGAGGGAGATCAAGTGGCTCACGTTTTTTGATATTTTCTAATTTTCCTTTATTTCTTTTATTTTCATTGATTCATATTACTTTTAATATTGATCCAAAAACTATGAGAGTTTCACCAAAAAATTTCAAATAATTTCCTCTTTCATATTTTGAATTAAAATTATTTTTTGGATCATTATTAATATTTTTCATGATTTAATTGATTTTGTGTTTGTTTTTAATTGTTTAAAAATACTTTTAAGTCTTTAAAAATTCTGAAATTTTTTCTCCAAGGTCCTTTGACCTTGTTTGACCTATGATAAATCTCATGGTCATTTCTTTGATGTTTTGATGAGGTTTTAGGAATTTGACAAACCATATTTAATTTAAATGTATTATTTTAGTCTTTTTTAATTTGAATAAATGTCAATTAATTGTGTTGACCAATTGTAATGACTTGTATGAGTTTGACTCTTGTTGTTGGGCCTTAGTCAAGGTTGATTTGACTTTGTCAAGTTAATATCATTAGATTTAGGGGATTGATGGAATGTACATTCCATCTCCCAAAATGAATGGATGATATTAATTTGGTAAAAGTCCTCCTTTGAACAATTTGAGTTTTGATCCATTCCCCTCCCTCTTCATCTCATTCCCATTCTTTATGCATTCATCTCATTTGGCCTATGATATCTCAAAGTCCTAAGGCTAGTTGATTGAAAAATCAACATAAGTATGGATGAGATTAGGCCATCTATTTTGCATATTCTTTTTGTGTGTGGTATGTTTCATGAGCATAGTCCATTATATTATGTCTCTAACATGCATTAACACCAAAGTTATATTGCCCGACCTCAAATAGTTGTGACTTCTACATAAGTCCAATTACAATTGCTTAACATAGCGCTAAATTTGTGACACAAAAGGTATAGCATTCTAGTTAGTGAGATTGTAAGTCTCCCCTCTTTCATGGTATTGTGTGGAAACTTGGCCTTTTTTCCTTCCTTTGGAAGATGTCTTGGTTCAAGGATCCATGTTTGTGATAAGTGGGTTGAGTGTTCTCCAAAGAATGACTTAAAAAACAAAAAGCAAAAGCAAAACAATACTAATTTCTAACTCATTAACAACTAACATTTAATTTCAAGTCATTTACTTTAATGCCATTTAATTTTAGTCTTTATTCATTTGCCATTATTCATACCATTCTAATTGTTTATGTTAATGCAATTTTCACTTTGTCCATTTGGACCATATTGTGTGCTATACCTTGTTTGTGTATATTTTTTGTTTGTTTGTGTGGTCTTTGACCATTAATGTACATAATAAGAACAAAAACCCTAAAAAAAATTATGTGGACTGTTGACTTAATCTTGGACAAATGGACTTAGAACTTAGGCAACATTCCTATGCTAAAGGACTTGGCCAATGCCAACTTTCATGTAACCAAGTACTTGCAATTTGAAACTTCATCTGATACATCTTGGGAGATCCCTTTGGGTTCATCTGCAATATGATCATTGTGAGGCTGTTATTTTGAACCTGTGATTTATGAATTCATTGTTACTTGGGCTATCTTAAAGAAGATCATGGAGTGGATAAGCTTGGATGTGGCAATCTTTATTTGATGCCTTGCTCTTCATGATTGATATAATTGTGCATTTGTGTGTTGCTTGATTCTAAATGTCCAGGGGAATTTGGGTTTCTATTGACATTCTTGTCTATTGGATTACTACCCAATGGTCAAATCTTTTCAACCCTTAACTTTGAATTTTATGCATAGGATTAGTCTCTTCATCTCCTCCCTATTTCTTTAATTTCAATATCTCTCCCTCCTTTTAAAAAATCTTCTTTGTTTGAACTCATTTTGTTCTAAACTTTGACCACTTTACAAAAAGATAGAAACTTTGGACTTATGCCATTGAATTTTCAAACTTCCTTTTCTTAATCAAACTTGTAAATACACTTAACTGTACTTGTGTAGCGGGAAATTCATGATCATCAAGCTATTGACAAGCTAGAGATCAATTAACAAGAGTCGCCACCGCGCTTTTATTGTTTCCAAGGGAAAAGGGAAAAAGTACGAACAAAACCCAATTAGTAAGAAGTTTTCAAATAAAAACTAATAAAAGTCAGATATCACAGGTAAGGGGGTTGATTACACAGAGGGAAGGTGTTAGCACCCAAAGTGTCCTAGGTACTCCTAAGGAGCACTTTTTGTGTGCATATGTATTTGGTACAAAGTTATGTTTACAAAAAAATAGAATGGGGGGATGAGAAAAGAATTCATTAATTATATTTTTGTGTTTGACAAGACCTTCGGTCTTGTGCCTACGTACCAACATAAAAATGAGGGATCAAAACCTCGTAGTTCGTGCTATAAATTTAAAAATGAGTGTGTTGGTTTTAATAAAATTTAAGTTTGAAAGGCACAAAGGCCAAAAATGATTTGAATGAGTTAGTTCTTTTTTGTCTTTTTGAAAGTTTAAGTCAAGTATAGTTAAGTTTATTTACAAGTTTGATTTAAGAAAAGAAGTTTGAAAATGCAATGGCATAAAGCCAAAGTTTCTATCTTTTTGCAAAAGTGGTCAAAGTTTATAACAAAAGATAATTCACACAAAGAAGATTTTGGAAATGGAGGGAGATATTTTGAAATTAAAGAAATGGGGAGAAGATGAAGAGACTACCCTATGCACAAAATTTAAAAGTTTAAAGTTTAAAAGATCTTACCAAGTGGGTAGCAATCCAATAGACAAATATGTCAATAGAAACCCAAAATTCCCTTGGACTTTTTAGAATCAAGCAACACACAAATGCACAATTATATCAATCTTGAAGAGCAAAGGCATCAAATAAAGATGGCCTCATACAAGCTTATCCACTTCATGATCTTCATCAAAATAGCCTATGTAGCAGATGAATTCCACCAGTTACAGGTTCAACATAACAACTTAACAATGATCAATGTTGCAGATGAGTTGGAGAGATCTTGAATGATGTATCAGATGAATTCAAATTGCAAGCACTTGGTTCTTCAACAAATTGGCATTGGCCAAGTCCATTAGCAAAGGAATGTTGCCTAAATTCTAAGTCCAATTGGGCAAGATCAAACTAACAGTCCACTCAAAAGTCTTTTAGGGTTTTTGTTATTATTATGTATATTAATGGTCAAAGACCACACAAACAAAATAACACCAACAAAATATATCACACAATATGGTCCAAATGGACAAAGTGAAAATTACATCAACACAAACAATTAGAATGATATGTATAATGGCAAATGAAATAAAGTGCTAAAAGTAAATTGCATCAAAGTAAAGACTTGAAATTAAAAGTTAATAGTTAGTAAGTTAGAAGTTAGTTTGGTTTTGCTTTTGATTTCAAGACATTCTTTGGAGAACACTCAACCCACTTGCCACAAGCATGGATCCTTGAACCAAAATATCTTCCAAAGGAAGGAAAGAAGGCCAAGTTTCCACACAATACCATGGAAGAGGGGAGACTTACAATCTCACTAACTAGAATGCTTATGCCTTTTATGTCACAAATTTAGCGCTATGTTAAGCAATCATAATTGGACTTATGTAGAAGTCACAACTATTTGAGGTCGGGCAATAAACTCTTGGTGTTAGTGCATGTTGGAGACATAGTATTAAGAACTATGCTCATTAAACATACCACACACCAAAAATATGCAAAAGGTGTGGTAATCTCCTCCATACTCATGTTAATCTTTCAATCAACTAGCATTAGGACTTTGAGATGTCATTGGCCAAAATGGAAATAAATGAATGAAGAAGGGGAATTAGATGAAGAGGGAAAGGGATGAATGAGATCACAAATTGGTCAAATGAGGACTTTTACCAAATTAATATTATTCATTCATTTTGGGACATGAAATGTACATTCCATCAATCCCCTAAATCCAATAATATTAACTTGACAAAATCAAATCAACCTTGACCAAGGTCCAACAACAAATAAGAAACTCAATTAAGTCAATACAAATGATCAACAAAAATAAAAATGACATTTATTCAATTAAAAATAGTAAAATAATGCATTAAATTTAAATATGTTTTGTCCAATTCCTAAAATCTCATCAAAACACCAAATAAATGGCCATGAGATTTATCATAGGTCAAACAAGGTCAAAGGACCTTGGAGAAAAAATTTCATAATTTTTGGACACTTAAAAATATTTTTTAACAATTAAAAACAAATGCAAAATGAATTAATTCATGAAAAATACTAATAATGATCCAAAAAATAATTTTAATTCAGAATATGGAAGATAAAAATATTTGAAATTTTTTGGTGAAAGTCTCATATTTTTTGGATCAATATTGAATTTAATATGAATTATTGAAGAAAATGGAATTAAAATGAAATTCAGAAAATTCAAAAATACGTGGCTCATCAGATCTCCCTCATTAATTAAGGTGGCAGGTCTGATGATCCAAAACGCGCGTTCCACCAATGTCGTAGTCAACCGCGTGGCAAATGAAGTAATCAACATCAACGCTCCAGATTATAATGTGGGACTTGGATCAAGTGGTTCAGAGGTGAGACACCTCATTGCCGGAGCCAAAGCTCCGATGAGCTCCACCGGTCTGGTTAAGATGAAACATCACCAAAATAATAAACAGAGACATGATCTTAAAGAAAAAACATCACTGAGCACGAATATCACCTCCAATTCATCCAATTCCAAATATATGAAGAGATATGTGGAATTGAAAAATGAGGTTCATGATCTGAGTTGCTTCGATTTGGCCTCAAAGCAACTCAATCTTCTTTCCTACATTGGGAGGACTTCAGACAACTCAAGAATCAATGGAATTGAGCAACAATTTAAGAGAATCGAAGAGTTTAAAATTTCTGCAAATTACCTTCAATGGAGGTCTGAGCTTGCTAGATCTTGATCTGAATTGTGCTTGGTTTCACTTCACTTGCTTGCATGAGAGGAATGGAAAGGTTTAGAAGCAATGGACTCCTAGAGAATTGAATTCCAAAATAGTGGAGATTCAAGCTCAAATTCAAATGAATTTCTCAGGGTTATCCTTTGAGAGTGAAGGGTTTTCAATGGAGATTCAAAGTTGGCGTAATGTGTGTGTGTGATTTCTGAGCAAATGCAGCTGTATATATAGCCAAATCCATGTGATATTTGCACACTCTTTTCAACCTTCCAAATTTGGCAAATGATGAAAGCATGGTGCCTGGGTGCGCATAAGTCCATGAAATGATAGCTTGAAGTCTAAAATGAATGATCATATGTGTTGAAGCAAGCTTGGAATGCAATGCTAGGGGTGTTCAGATCCAATCCAATCCAAAAAAAAAACCAAAAACCGAACCGAAAAAACCGAAATCCAAAAAAACCGATTTTTTTTGGATGTATTTGGATCACCATGTTGCATAACCGATCGGTTCGGTTCGGTTTACGGTTGGCTTCATGAAAACCGAACCGGTCCAAACCGAACCGGTATTACTTCCATTTACTCATCCTATTAAATTAATTATATTCACTTTAATGCAGCTTTGGTATGTTACTGTCATATATATTTGTCGTATATTTAATTTATATTACAAGTCTCCCTATAAGCACTAAGTAAGCAGGTCTCCATATAAAATATTTATTACAGCAATGTCTATTTCGTTGGGATAGATATTGTCCATATATTATAATGAATCTTTGCAACAATGACATCAAATAGCCATATAATATGAAAATTAGATATTGTCTTAGTAGACGTTGGAGGCATAATTGTAACTGGTATTGAAATATATTCGTTTTAAATTTCACAGTGTTGATTTAAAAACCGAATAAAACCGATTCAACCGAACCGAAGTAAACCGTATAAATTGGATTGGATTGGATTGGATTTTTCTTGTTGTCATCCAAAAACCGAACCAAACCGTATGCTTTATATATTTTGGATCGGATGATATTTTGTCTCAAAACCGATCCAAACCGGACCGTGAACACCCCTATGCAATGCAATTGAATATTGTTACTTGAAGTTGGATCCATGCCAAATGATATCATCATGTTTAAGCCATGCGCATCCTATGCATTTCAAGTCCAAAATGAACGAATTTGAGCTCTTTGGAAAGGTGAGATCAAAAGGAACAAGTTTGGTGTTGAACACTTTTTCATTTGGAGCTTGGAACTTGGATATATTTGAGGTGGAAGTTTGGAAAAATTTGACATATCAAAATTTTTCTAAGTGTCAAAATTTTTCTAAGTTGTATAGGAGCTTCAAATGAGAAACGTGTATTCATAAAAGTTGTAGCCATCTCAAAGACATTCAAAATGGTCACCAATTTCATGTCATTTGGATTTGAAATGATAGAGTTATGCATTTTTGAAGTTTGGAAAAATCACTTGATCAATGGTATAGGCCAAAAGTGACCTATAATGTAGCCTCATATCACATGTTCAAAGAAGTTGAATTAGCTCCCACTCCAAACATAAAAGTTGAATTAGACACATTGAATTTGATTGTGAAAATTGCAAATATTTCATTTCATAAAAATTGAGCAAGTTATGGCCTTGGGAAGTTGACTTTCAAATTAGGGTTTAGACAAAATTACCTATAATGTTTCAACATAAAAAATGATTTTACAAGCAAAACTAGCTCTAGGTATTAACATTAAAGTTGTTTATAATGTCATTTAGAGTAAGTTTTCTCTTGTAATCATTTTCATATGATAAAAATTGTAGGAGATATGGTTTAGGGAGACCAAGTTATGATCAGATGAATCCATCTGGCCAACCACCATCAATCAACTTGCTAATTTCCAATTCTATTGACTTTATTGGCTCATGTTAGATTATATATGCATAAGATGATGATATTTTTATGTGCCCTTTGATAAATTTGATCAATTGGTGAGATAGCTTGTTGGAGATGTTACTCAAGATACCCAGTCAAACTAGGGTTTACAAGGCAAATCACCCTCAAACTCTTGAAGAAAAGTTTATCAATATAACATGTAGAGAACATTGGGACTCATATATGATGTTCATATCCATCCTTGAATCAATTCTTGGTAGGGTCTCAAACCCTAGATGTGATCAATGAATCAATGAGATCATGCCCTACCTACAACAAGAGTTAGGCAAATACAAAGACATATTTTTGGTATTTTGGTTAGTAAAATGATATAATACAAGTATTATATAATCACAAAGTGCTTGGTGATCTCTCCCAAACACAAACCCAATGAAAAAGGGTAAGGAGGATGCCAAGGTATGATCTCAATGCTAATGCTTATGATAGAATGCATGAGGGATCTTAGGGTCAAAATTGGGGTCTTACAACTGCCCCTATTTAAGGACATTCTAACTGAGGAGGCGAAGGTTAAAATCTTCATGTTGACTCAGTAGAATGGGCTTAAATAACAACATAGAGAAATAAATTTTGGTCCCTAAGAGACCTCATGATGCAAATGATATGAATGCAAAAGGAAAATTCTCTGTGGGGAAATATTACCACAAAGGAAAAAGAAATCAGAGAGACCGAAAATCCGCAGGAGTATAATGCATTCCATAAGGAAAAACTCGCTGGGGAGACAGAGACTCTGGGGGATAAAAAGGAGGTTATGCGTAGGCCAGGCTACGACTTGAAACTGCTGGGAGACTAGTGGGATTCCACACAAAATGGAAAGACTCCGTCGGGGGGAAACAAACATCATCTACAGGGAATACGAATAAGTCAGGATAAAACTGAAGTACTGGACTCGTGCAGGGGAAAACATTTTCACTAAGGAAAGACACACTCAACTCAACTGGGGAGAAATAAAATTCCAACACAGGAGGAGCAGAAATCTACTATCTACTACCTGTTACTGGGTAACGAGATAATAAAGATCTGACAGAGGGACCATCCGTCATCGGTTAGGACGAACATATTAAGGATGACTCGCTGGGAACCGCCAGGAGGAAGTATTTATTACCGGTTACTGGGTAAGAATAGCCTTGTTGGGGAAAACTACAGATAAGAATGGGATTTATAACTACCAGTTACTGGGCAGAAAACCAAGGGTGAGAGTATCCATCATCGGTTAGGATGAACATATCAAGGATAAACTCGACAGGGAAGAAAATCTGTCACCGGTTAGAGTGAACATATCAAGGATAGAATTTCCTGGGGATGTCAAGGAGGATACCCGTCATCTGTTAAGATGAACATATCAAGGATATACCAACTTAATAGAAAAGGAGGAATTACATATATCAAAACTGGATAGAAAACCGTCAGAGAGAGAACCCGTCACCGGTTAGGATGAACATATCAAGGATTATCTCTGCGAGGGGACAAAGTAGGATTTACAACTACCGGTTACTGGGTAGAAGACCGATCAAAGAGAAGATCTGTCACCGGTTAAGATGAACATATCAAGGATAGACTCTGAAAGGGGAGAAAATATAGGGATTACATCTATCAGTTACTAGATAGAATACCAAAAGAGAGAAAATCTATCACTGGTTAAAGTGAACATATCAAGGATTAACTCTGCACAGGAAAAAAATAGGATTTACAACTACTGGTTACTGGGTAGAAGACCAAAGGCGAGAATATCCGTCACTGGTCAAAGTGAACATATCAAGGATAGACTCCTGCAGGGAATAGATCCACTAGGGATACTGCTGAAGAGAAGAAGAGTACTTTTCCCGGGTATTGAGCAAGAAGTAACATACTACAAGCTAAGAAGAATATTACCAGTTACTGGGTAATAGACTCTTAGGGGACAAAGATATCTATCTAGGTAAGAGCTAGAAAGAAAACGGTCAATCAAGACTCAACCCAATGAGGACATAACTCAAGGGGAGTAATTCCATCCAGAAAATTTGATGGAGAGGAAACTGAAATAACAATCATCCACGAGGAAACAAACTCAGTGGGGAAACAGAGAAAGGTTAAAGTCTTTTCTGCTTAGGGGCTGAGATTCTACAATTGAGAGAGGACAGACACCGGATTTGATATGGGGATGAAGTACCGCCATAACAGAGAATGAGAATCTCAAACACATCAAATATGCGGGATATGAAAAATCATGAAATTATATGCATATATATGTATATGTACATATGATGATTATGCTGACAAAATGATCACAAAGGATACAGAGATGCCGCAAAGAGATTGAACCACCGGTACAACCCTCGGTCAATCCACAAAAATAGGAAGACAACTGTCGGAGAACAGAGAAATCAATATCCCAAGGGCTCAACCCTAGCTAAGGACGGAAGAGATCTACTGAGGAAAGAACACCCAGATCTGCGGGGAATTTTAGGTCAACACCATAAAATGGGAGAGAACCCTAGGAACCAAGAGAAAACTCTTACTGGGAGCAAAGATACAAAGATTGGTGGAGACACCAAAGCGGTCTACCGGGGAAAATCAAAACATCTCCTGATGACGATCCACCTGCTGAGGAAACATGAACTCCGCTGGGAAGGGCCGAAACTCTGATGGGGATGGAGAAAGAAACTCCACTAGGATGTACAAACATCCTGGTGACTTCACTGGGGAAAACAATATGCCACAGAGTATCAACTCAGCTGGGGAAGAAGAAAGACGCTCCACCGGGGATCAAACACTCCACTAGGGAACTAAATCCGTTAGCTGAGGAATAACAGCAATCCATTGAGGAAATGAATCAACACTAAATGTCTAGGGATACCCGAAGAGTTACTGCTTGAGGAAGCACAGATGCTTCGCATTTAAAGACCTGTTATCCATTGAAATGCTGTTGATATTACTGTTACTTGCTTTGGAAAAGTTCTTTCTTTTATATTTTAAAGAAAACTTGATTTTGATTTAAAAATTTAATTTCAAAATGATCATAATAAAATTAAAACTATTGGCTGAAGTAAATGAGAGTAGAAACAATTGGATAAAAGTTCAACTTTATTTAATAGGATGGTATCCTGTAAATGACAAGACTCCATAGATTTTACAAAGTTGAAAATGGTAATTTACATGGAAAAGGTTACATTGAATACAAATGATCCTTAATCCTTCTACCCAATCTTGATATCCACTGTGCTCTTGACCGCTGCTGATGATGAACTGATGTCAACCCTTGTCGGGAATTTCTTTCTGTTTTTATGTCTCTAATTTTTGCCTGGACCACCCTTTCGGGTTTTCAATCCATCGAGACGCTCATTTTTTCCTAAGTCGCCCTTTCGGGTTTTCAACTTAGCGAGCTGTTCTTTTCTTTTTTTTAGGCGAAGTATTTCTTGACTGCATCTGCATTCACAGGAGGAGTGAACTCTTCACCATCCATAGTTGTAAGAATCAATGCACTGCCTGAAAAGGCTCTCTTAACAACATATGGGCCTTCATAATTGGGAGTCCATTTTCCTTTGGAATTTGGCTTGAACGATAAAATCTTCTTGAGCACAAGGTCACCTTCTCTGAACACACGAGGTTTGACCTTCTTATCAAAAGCTTTCTTCATCCTCTACTGATACAACTGACCATGACACATGGCAGTCAATCTCTTCTCTTCTACCAAATTCAGCTGATCAAACATGGTCTGACACCATTCAGCTTCAGTCAACTCGGCTTCCATGAGCACACGCAATGAAGGAATCTCAACCTCTATGGGGAGCACTGCTTCCATACCATATACAAGAGAGAAAGGGGTTTCCCCTGTTGAAGTGCGGATGGATGTACGATACCCATGCAAATAAAATGGGAGCATCTCATGCCAATCCTTATATGTGACAAACATCTTCTGGATAATATTCTTGATGTTCTTGTTCGCAGCTTCAACAGCCCCATTCATCTTGGGCCTGTAGGGAGAAGAATTATGATGTGCAATCTTAAGGTCTTTACAAAGAGCTTTCACCATATTGTTATTCAAGTTCGATCCATTATCAGTAATGATCTTACTTGGCACACCATAACGACATATGATCTGATTCTTGATAAACCTTACAACAACTTGCTTGGTTACATTCGCATACGATGCCGCTTCAACCCATTTTGTGAAGTAATCAATTGCCACCAAAATGAAACGATGTCCATTCGAAGCTTTGGGCTCAATCATATCAATTCCCCACATTAAGAAAGGCCACGGGGAAGAGATAACATTCAATAGTGTCAGAGGAACATGAATCTTATCAGCATAAATTTGACACTTGTGGCATTTCTTCACAAATTTGGAACAGTCAGATTCCATTGTCAGCCAATAGTAACCTACTCGCAACATCTTCTTCTCCATTGCATATCCATTGGAATGGGTACCAAAGGAACCTTCATGCACTTCGGTCATCAACAAGTTTGCTTCGTGTCTATCCACGCATCTGAGAAAAACCATGTCGAAGTTTCTCTTGTATAGTACATCACCATTCAAATAGAAATTGCGGGCTAATCTTCTCAAAGTCTTCTTATCTTTCAAAGATGCCCCAGGCGGATAAATCTGACTTTGGAGGAAACATTTGACATCGTAATACTACAGCTTCTCGTCTTTGATCTCTTCAGCAACAAACACATGATCTGGCCTATCAAGATGCATCACAGATAAATTAGGGACCTCATTCCAGTACTTCACTATTATCATTGATGCTAATGTTGCAAGAGCATCTGCCATTCGATTTTCATCTCGAGGGATATGATGAAATTCAACCTTGGTAAAGAAAGTTGAAATCCTCCTCTCATAATCTCTATATGGTATCAAACTGGGTTGATTTGTCTCCTATTCTCCTTTGATTTGATTCACAACCAAAGCCGAATCACCGAAGACATCCAAATATTTGATTCTGAGATTCATGGCCTCTCCAAGCCCCATAATGCAAGCTTCATATTATGCCATGTTGTTTGTACACTTGAAAGTCAATCTAGATGTAAATGGTAGATGCGTGCCTTGAGGAGTAATAATCACTCCCCCAATGCCATTTCCATATTGATTAATAGCTCCATCAAATACCATGCCCCAACGGGAACCAGGTTCTGGCCCTTCTTCTAGCAATGGTTCATCACAATCTTTCATTTTTAAGTACAAAATCTATTCATCAGGAAAATCATACTGCACTGACTGATAATCTTCAATCGGTTGGTGAGCCAAATGGTCAGCCAAGATACTACCTTTGATTGCTTTCTGAGATCGGTATTCTATATAATACTCTGATAATAACATCTGCCAACGGGAAATTCTCCTAATTAAAGAAGGCTTCTCAAATATATACCTGATTGGATCCATTTTGGATATCAACCAAGTTATGATTCAACATATATTGGCGCAGACGCTTAGCAGCCCAAGCTAGTGCGCAACAGGTCTTCTCAAGCATTGAATACCGAGTCTCACATTCGGTGAACTTCTTACTGAGGTAGTAGATTGCAAATTCTTTCTTTCCAGTCTCATCTTGTTGACCAAGAACACAACCCATACTATCTTCTAGCACAGTCAAATACATGATCAACGATCTTCCTTCAACAGGGGGAGACAAAATCGGAGGTTCAAGCAAATATTCCTTGATACTATCGAATGCTTTCTGGCAGTCTTCGGTCCAATCACAAGACTGATCTTTCCGAAGAAGCTTGAATATATGCGCACATGTGGTGGTCATGTGGGAAATGAATCTAGAAATATAATTCAAGCGGCCGAGAAAACCTCTGACTTGCTTCTCAGTTTTGGGCGCAAGCATCTCTTGTACTGCTTTGACCTTGGCAGGATCAACTTCAATACCCTTCTCGCTGACAATAAAGCCCAACAACTTACCAGAACGAACATTAAAAGTACACTTATTGGGATTCAAGCGGAGTTTATACTTCCTCAAACGCTGGAATAACTTCAACAAATGCTCAACATGTTCCTCTTCATCAATTGACTTAGCAATCATGTCATCGACATAAACTTCAATCTCTTTATGCATCATATCATGAAAAAGAGTAGTCATTGCTCTCTGGTAAGTTGCACCAGCATTCTTTAGACCGAAAGGCATCACTCTATAACAGAATGTTCCCTAGGGTGTAATGAATGTGGTCTTCTCCATATCCTCGGGTGCCATCTTAATCTGATTATATCTGGAAAATCCATCCATAAACGAAAAGACTTTGAATTTAGCAGTATTGTCTACCAACATATCAATGTGTGGCTGAGGGAAATCATCTTTCGGACTGGCTTTATTCAAATCTCTATAATCAACACACATGCGGACTTTTCCATCTTTATTTGGCACAAGCACAATATTGGCCACCCATTGCAGATACTCAGCAGTCACAAGGAAACCGACATCAATCTACTTCTGAACTCCCTCTTTGATATTCACAGCCATATCAGGATGCGTTCTTTTCAACTTCTGTTTGACTGGCGGGCATTCTGGTTCAATGGTAATCTATGCTCCACAATATCAGAATCCAAAACCAGGCATGTCTTGATAGGACCAAGCAAACACATTTGAATACTCTCGAAGAAGATCAATCAACCCCTTCTTAGCATCTAGACACAGTCGAGACCCAATCTTGACTTCCTTCACATCATCCTCGGAACCCAAGTTGACAAGCTCAATCTTCTCTTTAAACGGCTGAATAATCTTCTTATCTTGCTCAAGAAGACGAGACAATTCATCACTCACTTCTACATCACTTTCCTCCTCGGCTTCAAACACATGGAATTCGATGGAGAAGGAGAAGGATCATTGTATTCAATGGGGTTAGGAACCAACCTGCATAATCATTTGATATTTTGATTTTAGAGAAGTGAATTTATGACCAAATATTATGCAGATGGACAATTGTACTGTTTATTTATGTTTTTTGTGATTACCATTTTCAGAATAAAGCAAAAAGTAAAAATGAACATCAAAGATGTGGATGAATAGAATTAATTTTATTGATGATAAATTTAAAATGCCTAACAATGTTCATTTCTCCCTTAGGCATAGAAGAAGCATTTTAAAATATAAAAGCAATTACTTAGATCGATGCAAAATAACAGGAATATCAACAGCAGTCCAATTGTTGCATGTCTTCCCATGCGTCACAAAGTTGGTGCAGTCTTCCTCTTCATTGTCCTCTAGCACAACAGTTAAGTGTTGTTCATTCCCATGAATGAACCCTCCGCTAAGGAAGCTAAGTTGCATCTCTTCAGATCTAACAGTTGACGAGCCCTTATGGAACCCCAAACCAGTTATTCCTTTATTCTCGACGACCTCTACCACGCGCCCCCACTGATCAACAGGACCTTCTTCAACAATTCTCTGTGCATCTTTCAGAGAGGACATAGGTGCCCCAACTCTCTTCTCAGCAGTAATAGATAAGGCTTGGAACAAAGTCCCAACCTCATCCTCAGCTTCCACATAGGAGAAAGATGACAGATGGCTAACCAACAATGCTTTCTCTCCTTTAACAATTACCAGCTTGCCATTCTTGACAAATTTGAGCTTCTGGTGCAGAGTGGAAGTAACAACCCATGCCTCATGAATCCATGGCCTTCCCAACAAACAGCTGTAGGCCGGGTGAATATCCATTTCCTGGAAAGGAATTTGAAAGTCACTCGGACCTATCTTGACTGGAAGGTCCACTTCTCTAATAACTGTCTTGCGCGAGCCATCAAAGGCTTTGACAATCACCCCACTGTACCTCATGGGCGCTCCTTCGTAAGATAACTTTGACAAAGTTGACTTTGGAAGCACATTTAGTGACGAACCAGTGTCAACGAGCATGTTTGACAAAGCATCTTCTTTGCAATTCATCGAAATATGCAAAGCCACATTGTGATTTCTTCCCTCCTCAGGGAGTTCTTCGCCGCAAAAGCTCATATTATTGCATGAAGTGATGTTAGCTACAATGTGATCAAATTGATCAACAATAACATCCTTCTCTACATATGCATGTTCAAGAACTCTCTGGAGTACTTCTCTATGCGCTTCAAAATTCAAAAGCAGAGACAACACGGAAATCTTTGAGGGAGTCTGGAGCAACTGCTCAACCATATCAAATTCGCTCCTCTTAATCAGTCGGAGTACCGCATCATCATCGTTAGCTTTCAAGTTGCTGGATTCACAAGACTTATCTCTTGAACAGCCCACAGGATCTACATTAGGAACCTCCGCCTTCTTACCAACAATCAACTCTTCTTTGTTTTCCGGGAACACCGGTCCAAAAACTCGACCACTGCAGGTCACCTTTGTAACATCTACAATGCTCACCACTGAACTGGTTGTAGGCAATGAGACCTCTTGACCATTCTCTAACATCGTAGCATTGTATTGATACAGTACAGCTTTATCAGATGCATACGGGACTAGGCCCGCTAACCGTATTACCAACGGCGAAACTGATTTATTGTTGACGTTCTTGTTATTGCTGCTATCGTACTGAATCACCAACCGCTCTGGTTGCTTGAAAATGGGCACTATGACATTGACATCGTCATCTATATGATGGAATTGAACAATCTGGATCAGGCCTTCATCCATTAAATGTTGGATGTCCCTTTTCACCACAACACAACCCCTTGGGTTCACACTACAAATATCACAACCATCGTGATCATGTTCACAGTCACTCACCATACAAACATCTTTGTGCATCTGCACCAAAGATCTTCGGATAAACCAGACATCAAAAACCTTGAATTCACCTGGACAGCCGTCCGTCATGTTCACTGAAGAATTCCCATGAGCGGGCAAAGGATTAGCTTTCACATTAGGTGCGCGGTCTTCAAAAGACATCATGCCACTCTTCATAAGCTTTTGCACCTCGTACTTCAGCGGATAACAATTCTCAATATCGTGCTTAGGTGCACCCTGGTGAAAAGCACATCGAAGCTCGAGTTTATACCACCAAGGAAGTGGTTCTGGGATTTGCGGTGGGTTCCTTGGTTGAATCAAGTTTTTAAGGACTAATGATGGGTACAGTTTTGCGTATGACATAGGAATCGGGTCGAAAGAGACCTTCTTCCTCTCGAAGTTCTGTTGCTGGTGATGATTGTTGTTGGAATTGTTGTTGTTGTAGGTGTTCGTTCTTTGTTGCGGTGGTTGTTGTTGACGTTGATTTTGATATTGATGTTGTTGTTGTTGAATTGGTGTTGTTTACTGATTAGAGAATACTGGAATGATGGAAGATACTTGATGATGATGATGTTGACAGGGTGGTGGATTTCTTCTTGCTTGAGGCCTCATCTGCCTCCCACTAGAAATTGAATTTGTTTCATTATCCTTCCTCTTACTGAAACTAACCACATATTTCTTGCTTGTCGACGCCTCATCTTTTGACAATCGTCCTTCACGGACCCCCTCTTTAAGTCCCATCCCCATATTTACCATTTCAGTAAAATCACTGGGGGCGCTGGCGATCATGCATTCATAATAAAATGAACTCAGGGTTTTCAGAAAGATTTTTGTCATCTCCTTCTCCTCCAAAGGAGGAGTGACCTGGGCAGCCAACTCCCTCCAACGCTGGGCGTACACCTTGAATGTCTCCTTATCTTTCTGAGACATGGACCTCAGTTGGTCCCTATCCGGCACCATATCCACGTTGTACTTATACTGTTTCACAAAAGCCTAAACTTAGGTCATTGAAAGTGTGAATGCTTGTACTATCTAGCCCCATATACCAACGGAGTGCAGCACCTGTCAGGCTATCCTGGAAATAGTGAATCAGCAATTGATCATTATCTGTCTGGGTTGACATCTTGCGGGCGTACATCACAAGATGACTGAGTGGGAACGAGTTCCCTTTTTACTTCTCAAAGTCAGGCACTTTGAATTTCACTGGGATTTTCACATTCGGCACTAAGCACAGTTCAACAACACTTTTCCCAAACAGATCTTTGCCTCTCAGAGTTTTCAATTCCTTGTGCAGCTCAAGAAATTGGTCCTTCATCTCATCCATCTTCTCATAGACATCCGGGCCTTCAGACGGCTCAGAATGATAGATGGTGTCCTCTACACGAGGCAAAGTGTGCACAATAGAAGGTAGCACGAACATGACCAGGCTAGATGCCGGCATGGAAGCAAAAGTGGGAGCGAAACCTTCTGGACCAAAATTGGGTGGCATTCCCCACGAGAATCCAGCAGGCAAGTTCGGAGTGAAGTGAGTGGTGGCAGCAGGCACAGTAGAGGTAACCACTTCAGAAATGACAGTCCTCGCGGGAGGAGTTGCAGGTGTTGGAGAAGCTTGGCTCTGGGCAGCAAGAACTGACTCCATCATGGCAGTCAGCCGGGCAATCTCCTCTTTTAAATCTCGGGTCTCTTACTCAAGGTGTTCCATGATCCTTTGATGATTGGCTCGAGTGTTGTATCGGTGAGTCAGCTTGACTAAAGCACAAAAAAACACCAATCAGACACCTGGCAAAAACCTACTTATGCAAATGATGCATGAAATGCAATGCTTGATTATTTTTATTTCCAAGGAACTTACTATATCATTTGCAAATATATAATATTTAAATGGTAATTGCAATAATTTGATATGACCAAAAATCTCTTTTTATTTATATAAATTGGAAGGATTACACTTAGTACAATTTCAGAAACCAAAATAAAAAGATATAAGAGAAAAGGAGACTAGTCATCCTAAGGATCCCTAACAACAATGTCAGAAGATCTGGCTGAAGGAGCGTACTTCCTTCAAATGCGATGAATCTCGGTCTCAAAAGAAGCCTTCATCTGAGTATTCTCGAGGACAAGCTGGTCAACAATCTTCTTCCAAGCAACGGAAGGCTGAGGCATGCTAGAAGATGAAACCTCTGGCTCTCTCTGTCTCTTCGTCACTCAATCTTCAAGTAGCTCAATCAGTGCATCTTTGTCCTTAGACTCCAACTACAACTCTTCATGCTTCTTGCTCAAAGCATGGAAATGCTCTTCCCACATATCCTTCTCTTTCTTCATATTGATGAGCGCGTCTTCCAACTCCTCTACATCTTGGTTAGGGAGAGTTAATGGCTCAACCATAGACATAGGTCTTTCACAAGGATAAGGCATCTTCAACTCCAAAGCTCTCTTCTTCACCCAAAGAGTGTAAGCTTCCAAAGCTACACAGTTGCACGGACCAAGCTCGAATCTTCCTTTCATATGCACATTATGCAAAGCATGCACAATCTTCTGCTTCAAATGTTGGGGACCTTTACCCTCTTGATAGAAAAGACCTTCTAACAAAGTGTTATTAGGTTTGTCTTTCAAGGGGAACCCAAGTTGACGACGAGCCAAAGTAGGGTTGTAGCTAATTCCTCCTTGTGTGCCAAGGAGAGGTACATTAGAGAATTCACCACAACTATCAATAATCTCCAAACTGCTTAAAGACGGATCATACCAAACTATATCATCATTAGTGAGAGACATAAGTCTCTGAGACCACCTTAGACATTTTTTGTTCTCCACAAGAGAAGGCGTCTGAGGCAAGTGCGAAATAAACCACTTGTACAAAAGAGGAATGCAACAGACAATCGTTCCACCACCCTTAGAATTCCTTAGATGCAAAGAGAAATACATATCACCCAACAAAGTAGGCATGGGATTCCCAATCAAGAAAAGTCTAATGGCATTAACATCAATAAAACCGTCGATGTTAGGAAACAAAGCTAATCCATAGATGAGAAACACAAAGATAGCTTCAAAAGCATCCACACTACCAGCTTGAGCAAAAGTGGTAGCTTCCTTGATGAGGAAAACATATGGCAACCCAAATAACCCTCCTTTCTTCACCCAATGAGCCTCTATCTCAGACTTCTTCAAGTGAAGAGCTTCAGCAATAATACTAGACCGTGGAATCTCCTCCAATCCACTAAAGGGTACTCTATCAGAAACAGGTATCCCCAAAAGATGAGAATACTCCTCCAAGGTAGGCACAAGCTGAAATTTTGGGAAAGTGAAACAATGGTAGAGTGGATCATAGAACTACACCAATACACTCAA
The DNA here is from genome assembly GCF_024323335.1 of Lathyrus oleraceus. NCBI lineage: Eukaryota > Viridiplantae > Streptophyta > Magnoliopsida > Fabales > Fabaceae > Lathyrus > Lathyrus oleraceus. The sequence continues at coordinate 434,694,879 of NC_066582.1, read as the reverse complement.
GAGTCCTTCAACTACATCAGCATACAAGATGGACAGAAGCTTCCCATGGTGTTGTTTGAAGTCCAAGGGATCTAATATAAAAGATGCTAGCTTCCCTAACTCTTTCAAGTCTGGACATCTGAAACTGTACTTCTTAGTGTTCCTTCGTCCATAATCCATGGTCTGAAAATATTTGCAAATGATACCTTAGTTCCTTGAAATTTTATGTGATGAATGTTATGATGCACATGAAATGCATGAATGCAACAATCACAAATAAGGGATCACACACAAGGCAAACAAAGGTCAAGGGATGAATCAAGTCATTGTCAAGATCAATCATCCATTTTGGTGGATTATGGTTTGCACCTTATCAACACCCAAGTTCCATTGATATTGACAAGACTTGATTGGATCAACCGAGAATCAAGGGTTTGTTGCAAGTCACGAGCATGGAGTCTGGGTTAAGAACCATCCCAAAGGAGTGAACTAAGGATAAAACCTGTAGATCATGTTCTAAAAAGTTCCCAGAGTCTTAATTCCATCTATCGGATATTATAGGTTAAGATGATTGACTCATCGACCCATAATATTCTCAAGAGAAACTCGTCTGAGTGTAGTATCGTGTAACAACTGTTATCAAGTCTACACTTGAACAGTTTCCGCACTACGTCCTAAATAGGCCAAGATGGGTTAGGTGTTCTAAGGTCCTCAGCTTCTCAGACCCAATTAGAAATAGTAATGCCTAACCATAAATACTTGTGTGACATTTCCAAATCCAAAGGGGTCTCCACTAAGCAGATGGATCTCAAGCTAACTTGTTAAGGACTACTCCACACAAGTTGAACATGACTATACCATCCTCCTATCTTAATTACACTCAAGTTCGGGTTAGAACTTATCTCACCACTCAGAGATCACCAAGCACAACAAGCAGATTATATCATACATACATATATACAAACATCACATATATACAAATATATTCACACAAAAAGTAGGCTAAACCCACTGGATACTACTCCCCAACAGAGTCGCCATTAATTTCTGTAGCGGGAAATTCATGATCATCAAGCTATTGACAAGCTAGAGATCAATTAACAAGAGTCGCCACCGTGCTTTTATTATTTCCAAGGGAAAAGGGAAAAAGTATGAACAAAACCCAATTAGTAATAAGTTTTCAAATAAAAACTAATAAAAGTCAGAGATCACAGGTAAGGGGGTTGGTTACACAGAGGGAAGGTGTTAGCACCCAAAGTGTCCTAGGTACTCCTAGGGAGCCCTTTTTGTGTGCATGTGTATTTGGTACAAAGTGATGTTTACAAACAAATAGAATGGGGGGATGAGAAAAGAATTCATTAATTATATTTATGTGTTTGATAAGACCTTCGTTCTTGTGCCTACGTACCAACATCAAAAGTAAATCATATAATTCGAGTCGCCACCACACTTCTATTTATCCAAAGGAAAGGTTAGAAAGCGAACAAAAATCGAGAAGTTTTATCAAATCAAAAACTAATAAAAATGTTAGAGATCTGAGTAAGGGGTTTTGGTTATGCAATGGGAAGGTTTTAAGCACCCAAAACATCCTTAGTACTCTAAGGGAGCCCTTTTTGCAAATGTTGTATGGTAGGTTGGTATTTGTGAAAATATTTGTGCAAACAAGATTGGGGAGATGAGAAAAGAATATAAAATATTTACAATTTTTTTGTTTGAATGGATAAACCCATTGCCTACGTACCATCACAAAGGTAGGATCAAAACCTCGTAGTTCGGGGTAAAAAATCTCAAAATAAGTTGGTGAATTGATTGATCAAAAGCCTTAAGGTCTTTTGTTATCAAAGGGAGAAAACTCAACCTAAACCACAATCCACCATGTGAGGAGAGCTTCAACATACTAGTGAGGGATCCACCCTATAATAAGCATGGAAGACTCATAGTCCAATCACTAAGGATGAGGTGAGGTTTACATCAACCACTATGATAACTCAAACCTAATAGCTAATGTTTATGAAAAGCTTTGGCAAAGGTTGCCATTGGAACCACATAAACAAACTTGAGTGAGTTGTATTTACAAATGAAAAGTATTCACAAAAATAAAGTCAAAGTTGACTTAAGATTCAATTCAAAATAAGTATTATGAAGAGAGTTCGAAAAATCAAAGGCATGTGGCCTAGGTTTCTAATTTTTGAAAATAATGTCAATGTTTGCACAAAATAAGTTTGGCTTGGGTTAGAGTGGAGAGAAGAAGAGAAGGGCTAGGTCCTAAACATGCAAAGATGAGAGAAGAGAAATAAAACCCTTGGAGTTCCTTTCTTGAGATCATAAAGATGATCCAGGTTTCTCCTTTCCTTTGAACTTAGCAAGCAATAAGCAATTAACTCAAACAATCAAGCAAATACTCAATCAAGCTCCTAGGATCCTCCCATTTTGAACTTGTCTCTCTTATCTTGGATGTTCATGACAATGGTCCTTCTAAATAGTTCAAGTTTGAGATCCCTATCACACAAGAACAAACAAATCAAAAGGTTTACAATGCAATAGAAAGAATGGACAAGAGTGAGTTTAGAATAGGGGTCCTTTCAATTCAATTTCAAGGTTTAAGCATTCTAAAGGCATGAGGCCTAGTTGCTCTTCAACAATTTTAGCATTCTAAAGGTATGAGGCCTAGTTGCTCTTGAAACTCCATTAAGCATAGGTGAAGTCCTAATTCTAAGTCCTTTTTTCCTTTTGCATTGGTTCACACAAACAAAACAAAACAAGCACAAGGCAATAGTATGTACATAATAATGTGCTCAAGTGAGCAAAAGGCAAATGGCATAAACAAAAACATGAGCTCAAATGAGCAAAGGGAAAAAGACAATATGAATAAATGAGAAAGAAATTAAATTGCATTAAAGTAAATTGCAAGAATTAAATGCTTGAATTAAAAGTTAGTAATTAGTAGTTAATGTTAGTGTGCCATAAGGCAATTTAGCGCTATGTTAAGCAATCGTAAGTGGACTAATATAGTAGTCACACCTATCTGAGGCCGATCAATAAAACTATAGGCAAATAAACACAAGTTAGATACCATGACTAGTAAGTCAAGCTCCTACAACTTGCCATGCCAAAAGAAAAGCAGAATGACCTCGTATGGATTTTAGGTTCTTTGCTTGATCAAGAAGCAACCTATCTTTGACACAAAGCAATTCACTTGATCTCTGACCAAGATGAATTTGATTTGGATCAAAAAAGGTTAAGCCTCTCATATGTCAAGGCTAACCACAAATCATTAACTCATTGGTCAAAAGAAAAAGAAGAAGATGAAGATGGAAATGGAATGTACAAAGTTGGAATTCAAAAGACATAACCAAAACACATTGATCAATCATGAATGGAATCAACATCAATCAATGGTAAACAGAAATGAAATGAAGATTGGAAGTCAAGAAAGGTCAAACATATTTTTGGTATTTTCTTGGAATTAAAATAATGCATAAAATAAAATGAACAAATAAAGGTCAAACTTCAAATCTAATTCAAATCAACTTGGATAGGTCCAATTGGATCATCATAAGTCTAACATGGTCAAACAAGGTTTGACAAATTTTCTCACCATTTTTTGAAAACAAAAACTAATTTTAAACAATTAAAAATGGAGAAAAAATAACATAATTGGACTAAAATCTCAAATAAATCTCAGATCAATTAAGAAATTGATGAGAATATTTTTGATAGATTCATCATCATCCAAAGATGTTAAGAAAATATTTTTGCCATTTTTGAATATCAAATGGTATTTTAAATGAATTAAAAACAATCAGAAAAGAAATAATTCACAAAAAAAATATTAAATGGAATCACAAAAATAATTAAATATCATTTTATGAAACTAGAAATTAAGAGAAATTTTTTGCAATTGGTCTCATATTTTTGTGATTCCAAATAAAGAAGTTATGGATTTTTGAAAATAATTGGAATAAAAGAAAATAAAATGGAAATTCAGAAAATAGGAAAAAACCACAAGCGTCTGATCCCACTTCATTAATTGACGTGGCTGATCACATGGCGTGCGTATGGTACACATTAGTCAACAACGTGGCACCATGTATTAAATAAAGTCATAACATTCAACATCCAAGATTAGATCTGGAGATCATCATCCAAGGGCCAAGGTTTGGACGCGTGGGAACGGTGGTGGAAACCACCGTCTTCTCTTGTGAGAAGGCTTATTCCGGCCACCAATTGCAGGTTTTGAAACCTCAACTAAAACACGCGATCCATATACCATTAGAAAGCTGGGGTGATGTACATCACCCCTGTGACCTTAGTTTTTGCTCAAGACTCTTATGGAAGAAGAAATCTGAGGTTGAAAAACAAGGTATTCAATCTGACCTTAACCAATTCACAAAATTAAAACCCCCACGGGCTTGCCTCTCAAATGAGGACTTCAGAAATGCAAATCAACACAAGCAAGGCACAATAATCAGAGAGATTCGAATCAAAACAGTTGAGGATTAAACCTTTGAAGTGCAACTTTTGTGAGCAAAATCCAATCCAACTCTTGATTGCAGCTTGATCTTGAAGTAACAATGAAGCAATGCTAAGGAATTAGAATCTAAAGATCAACCAGGGAAGTTGAAATTTAAGCTTGAAAAGAGAATTGAAATTTCAGAATTCTTTTGGTGAGAGGGTGGGGAATCAATTGAGCAGAGGTTCAGGCGCCTTCAGGTTGAGAAATGAATGAAGCAATGCCTTCTATTTATAACCATAGCTGATGCAAGGGGTGATCAAACTCGTGTGCATGTGAAGTTGGGTCCTCCATGCATGGGCCTGTACAGGCGCATGTGAGGCCCAAAATCATTTGGTTTTGCATATTGAACATCAACCAAAGTGAATTGGATGTGCAGATTGCAATGCAATGGATTGTGTAGCAAGATTTAACATGTTATGCATAATTGATCATAAAGCTTCATCTCTTCGAAAGTACCAATTGGAAAATCCAAACATAAGCATATGGGTAATGGTTGGAAAGGTATTGACATAAGGAACAAATGTTATGTTGAACAAAAATTCATTTGGAGTTTGGAAAATATTGAAAACTGGCCATGAAGTTCAAGGTACAAAACATGTATTTGAAACTTTTGCCAAAAATGACCAACTTCAAGCCCTTCTGTTTCAATGATACAATCCTCAAATGACAAAACCTTCAATATTAAAGTTCTAGATATTTTCAAGAAAATAAATTTGGAATTAAATTTTGCATCATTTGGATTTTTAATGAGAAAGTTATGGGCACTTGAAGTTGGACTTTTTCACATTTCAATGGCTTTGGTCCAAAGTGACCTATAATGTTTTGTATTATCACATGTGTTTATTTTAGGATTATGAAATTTCGTCCAACATAAAAATTAAAGTAGACATCTTAAACTTTCCAATTCACTTTGTCTCACCTCAAAATCATAAAAAATGAAGGAGTTAGGTCCTTGGGAAGTTGACCCAAAATTAGGGTTTCAGTCAAAATGACCTATAATGTTTTGAAATGAATGGTGACCTTCCAAGTTTCAAATGAAATTTTTATGAACATTAAAGTTGTTCATATGGTTCTTAAGAACATTTTTACTCTTGGGGTCATCATCATTTGATAAACACATCAAAAGTTAGGTCTCAGTGGATTTCAAAATAGTTAGATGATTTGACTGATCAACTTCTCAAAGCCAAACTTCAAATCTTGATGAATGAATGATTTAGGATACTCACATAGGCTCATATATGCATAAAAGGATGGATGAAATAACTTCCCTTAATTGTATTTGATAATAGGTTGAGGTTGCTTCATGAGCAAGGCACAATCAATGCACAGATGAATTAGGGTTTCCTTGGGAAACAATCCTCAAGCCCTTTGGTTTATCTTGATCAAATTGACAAATTAAGATACTTGGGAGGCCTATATGATGATTAAGAGCTTTGGGAACCATTGTCATGCTTGCTTTCATCTTCGTCTGGCCATATCAATGAGCATAGGGGCCTCCTAGGAGCCTTGGATCACATGATCGCTTAAGCTTAAAAAAAAGATGTTAGTGACATATTTTTGTGATTTTGGTTAGTGAACAAAATAAGAAAAGCAATAATATACAATTCAAGCATGCTTGGTGGTCTCAAACCAACTCACACAAGTCCCAACCCTAGGGTAAAGGAGCCAAGATGCTATGGTCCTTGAGGAAAATGCATTGAGCAATGATATGATGCCATGAGGGATCTTAGGGTCCAACTTAGGGTCTTACAAAAGGCATCAAATAAATATGGCCTCATCCAAGCTTATCCATTTCATTATCTTCTTCAAAATAGCCTATGTAGCAGATGAATTCCACCAGTTACAAGTTCAACATAACAGCTTAACAATGATCAATGTTGCAGATGAGCTAGAGAGATCTTGAATGATGTATCAGATGACTTCAAATTGCAAGCACTTGGTTCTTCAACAAATTGGCATTGTCCAAGTCCATTAGCAAAGGAATGTTGCCTAAATTCTAAGTCCAATTGGGCAAGATCAAACCAACAATCCACTCAAAAGTCTTTTAGGGTTTTTGTTATTATTATGTATATTAATGGTCAAAGACCACACAAACAAAATAACACCAATAAAATATATCACACAATATGGTCCAAATGGACAAAGTGAAAATTACATCAACATAAACAATTAGAATGATATGTATAATGGCAAATGAAATAAAGTGCTAAAAGTAAATTTCATTAAAGTAAAGACTTGAAATTAAAAGTTAATAGTTAGTAAGTTAGAAGTTAGTTTTGTTTTGCTTTTGATTTCAAGACATTCTTTGGAGAACACTCAACCCACTTTCCACAAGCGTGGATCCTTGAACCAAAACATCTTCCAAAGGAAGGAAAGAAGGCCAAGTTTCCACACAATACCATAGAAGAGGGGAGACTTACAATCTCACTAACTAGAATGCTTATGCCTTTTATGTCACAAATTTAGCGCTATGTTAAGCAATCGTAATTGGACTTATGTAGAAGTCACAACTATTTGAGGCCGGGCAATAAGCTCTTGGTGTTAATGCATGTTGGAGACATAGTATTAAGAACTATGCTCATTAAACATACCACACACCAAAAATATGCAAAAGGTGTGGTAATCTCCTCCATACTCATGTTAATCTTTCAATCAACTAACATTAGGACTTTGAGATGTCATTGGCTAAAATGGAAATAAATGAATAAGGAAGGGGAATTAGATGAAGAGGGAAAGGGATGAATGAGATCACAAATTGGTCAAAGGAGGACTTTTACCAAATTAATATTATTCATTCATTTTGGGAGATGGAATGTACATTCCATCAATCCCGTAAATTCAATAATATTAATTTGACAAAGTCAAATCAACCTTGACCAAGGCCTAACAACAAATAAAAAACTCAATTAAGTCAATACAAATGATCAAAAAAAATAAAAATGGCATTTATTCAATTAAAAATAGTAAAATAATGCATTAAATTTAAATATGTTTTGTCCAATTCCTAAAATCTCATCAAAACACCAAATAAATCGCCATGAGATTTATCATAGGTCAAACAAGGTCAAAGGACCTTGGAGAAAAAATTTCATAATTTTTGGACACTTAAAAATATTTTTTAACAATTAAAAACAAATTCAAAATCAATTAATTCATGAAAAATATTAATAATGATCCAAAAAATGATTTTAATTTAGAATATGGAAGAGAAAAATATTTGAAATTTTTTGGTGAAAGTCTCATATTTTTTGGATCAATATTGAATTTAATATGAATTATTGAAGAAACTGAAATTAAAATGAAATTTAGAAAATTCAAAAATACGTGGACCATCAGATCTCCCTCATTAATTGAGGTGGCAGATCTGATGATCCAAAACGCGCGTTCCACGAATGTCCTAGTCAACCGCGTGGCAAATGAAGTAATCAACATCAACGCTCCAGATTATAACGTGGGACTTGGATCAAGTGGTTCAGAGGTGAGACACCTCATCGCCGGAGCCAAAGCTCCGGTCATCTTCCCCGGTGAGCTCCACCGGTCTGGTTAAGATGAACCATCACCAAAATAATAAACAGGGACATGATCTTAAAGAAAAAACATCACTGAGCACGAATATCACCTCCAATTCATCCAATTCCAAATATATTAAGAGATATGTGGAACTGGAAAATGAGGTTCATGATCTGAGTTGCTTCGATTTGGCCTCAAAGAAACTCAATCTTCTTGCCTACATTGGTAGGACTTCAGACAAATCAAGAATCAATGGAATTGAGCAACAATTTAAGAGAATCAAAGAGTTTAAATTTTTTGCAAATTACCTTCAATGGAGGTCTGAGCTTGCTAGATCTTGATCTAAATTGTGCTTTGCTTCACTTCAATTGCTTGCAGGAGAGGAATGGAAAGGTTTAGAAGCAATGGACTCCTGGAGAATTGAATTCCAAAACAGTGGAGATTCAAGCTCAAATTCAAATGAATTTCTCAGGGTTATCCTTTGAGAGTGAAGGGTTTTCAATGGAGATTGAAAGCTGGCGCAATGTCTGTGTGATTTCTAAGCAAATGCGGCTGTATATATAGCCAAATCCATGTGATATTTGCACACTCTTTTCAACCTTCCAAATTTGGCAAATGATGAAAGCATGGTGCATAGGCGCGCATAGGCCCATGAAATGATAGCTTGAAGTCCAAAATGAATAATCAGATGTGTTGAAGCAAGCTTGGAATGCAAGGCAATTGAACATTGTTACTTGAAGTTGGATCCATGCCAAATGATATCATCTTATTTAAGCCATGCGCAGCCTATGCATTTCAAGTCCAAAATGAATGAATTTGAGCTCTTTGGAAAGTTGAGATCAAGAGGAATAAGTTTGATGTTGAACAATTTTTCATTTGGAGCTTGGAACTTGGAGATCTTTGAGGTGGAAGTTTGGAAAAATTTGACATATCAAATATTTTCTAAGTGTCAAGCCATATGTCTCAATATTCCACCTTTCTTAACTTTTTATAGGAGCTTCAAATGAGAAAAGTGTATTCATAAAAGTTGTATCTCTCTCAAAGACCTTCAAAATGGTCACCAATTTCATGTCATTTTGATTTGAAATGATAGAGTTATGTTTTTTTGAAGTTTGGAAAAATCACTTGATCAATGGTATAGGTCAAAAGTGACCTATAATGTAGCTTCATATCACATGTTCAAAGAAGTTGAATTAGCTCCCACTCCAAACATAAAAGTTGAATTAGACACATTGAATTTGATTTTGCAAATTGTAAATCTTTCATCTCATAAAAATTGAGCAAGTTATGGCCTTGGGAAGTTGATTTTCAAATTAGGGTTTAGACAAAATTACATATAATGTTTCAACATAAAAAATGATTTTACAAGCAAAACTAGCTCTAGGTATTAACATTAAAATTGTTTATAATGTCATTTAGAGTAAGTTTTCTCTTGGAATCATTTTCATATGGTAAACATTGTAGGAGATAGGGTCTAGGGAGACCCAGTTTTGATCAGATGAATCCATCTGGCCAACCACCATCAATCAACTTACTAATTTCCAATTCTATTGACTTTCTTTGCTCATGGTAGATCATATATGCATAGGATGATGATATTTTTATGTTCCCCTTGAGAAATTTGATCAATTGGTGAGATAGCTTGTTGGAGAAGTTACTCAAGATACCCAGTCAAACTCGAGTTTCCAAGGCAAATCACCCTCAAACTCTTGAAGAAAACTTGATCAATATAACATGTAGAGAACATTGGGACTCATATATGATGTTCATAGCCATCCTTGAATCAGATCTTGGTTGTGCTCTTTGTTCATGAGGGTCTCAAACCCTAGATGTGATCAATGAATCAATGAGATCATGCCCTACCTACAACAAGAGTTAGGCAAATACAAAGACATATTTTTGGTATTTTGGTTAGTAAAATGATATAATACAAGTATGATATAATCACAAAGTTCTTGGTGATCTCTCCCAAACACAAACCCAGTGAAAAGGGGTAAGGAGGATGTCAAGGTATGATCTCAATGCTAATGCTTATGATAGAATGGATGAGGGATCTTAGGGTCAAAATTGGGGTCTTACAACTTGAACTAAACTTTCATAAAGCCAAAAAAGAACTAACTCATTAAAATAATTTTTGGGCCTTTGTGCCTTTCAAACTTAATTTTTGTTAAAAGCAATACATCCAATTTGAAATTTGTATCACGAACTATGAGGTTTTGATCCCTCATTTTTATGTTGGTACGTAGGCACAAGTTCGAAGGTCTTGTCAAACACAAAAATATAATTAATAAATTCTTTTCTCATCCCCCCATTCTACTTGTTTGTAAACATCATTTTGTACCAAATACATATGCACACAAAAAGGGCTCCCTAGGAGTACCTAGGACACTTTGGGTGCTAACACCTTCCCTCTGTGTAACCAACCCCCTTACCAATAATCTCAGACATTTTATTAGTTTTGATTTGAAAACTTCTTACTTTTGGGTTTTGTTCGTACTTTTTCCCTTTTCCCTTGGAAACAACAAAAGCGCGATGGCGACTGTTGTTATTTGATGTCTAGCTCATCCATAGCTTGATGATCATGAATTTACCGCTACAGAAATTAAGTGGCGACTCTGTTGGGGAGTAGTCTCCAGTGGGTTTAGCCTACTTTTTGTGTGTATATATTAGTATATATGTGATGTTTGTATATATGTATGTGTGATATAATCTGCTTGTTGTGCTTGGTGATCTTTGAGTGGTGAGATAAGTTCTAACCCGAACTTAAGTGCAATTAAGATAGGAGGATGGTATAATCATGTTCGACTTGTGTGGAGTAGTTCTTAACAAGTTGTCTTGAGATCCATCTGCTCAGTGGAGACTCTTTTGGATTAGGAAATGTCACACAAGTATTTGTGGTTAGGCATTACTATCTCTAATTTGGGTCCGAGAAGTTGAGGACCGTAGAACATTTACCCGCCTCTTAGCCTATTTAGGACGTAGTGCGGAAATTGTTCAGTTGTAGACTTGATAATAGTTGTTACGCGATACTACACTCACACGAGTTTCTCCTGAGAATATTATGGATCGATGAGTTAGTCATCTTAACCTGTAATATCCGATAGATGGAATTAAGACTCTGGGAGCTTTATAGAACATGATCTACAGGTTTTTATCCTTAGTTCATTCCTTTGGGATGGTTCTTACCCAGACTCCATGCTCGTGACTTACAACAAACCCTTGATTCTTGGTTGATCCAATTAAGTCTTGTCAATATCAATGGAACTTGGGGTTGATAAGGTGTAAACCATAATCCACCCAAATGGATGACTGATCTTGACAATGACTTTATTCATCCCTTGACCTTTGTTTTTTTGCCTTGTGTGTGATCCCTTATTTGTGATTGTTGCATTCATGCGCATCATAACATTCATCACAAGAAAATTTCAAGGAACTGAGGTATTATTTGCAAATATTTTCAAACCATGGATTATGGATGAAGGAACACTAAGAAGTACAATTTTAGATGTCCCGACTTGAAAGAGTTAAGGAAGCTAGCATATTTTGTATTAGATCCCTTGGACTTCAAACAACATCATGGGAAGCTTCTATCTATCTTGTCTACTGATGTGGTTGAAGTAATTTTGAGTGTGTTTGTGCAGTTCTATGATCCTCTCTACCGCTGTTTCACTTTCCCAGATTTTCAGCTTGTGCCTACCTAGGAGGAGTATGCCCATCTCTTGGGAATACATATTTCTAGTAGGGTGCCTTTTAGTGGATTGGGTTGCCATCTGATTTCCTCATCAAGGAAGCTACTGCTTTTGCTCAAGCTGGTAGTATGGATGCTCTTGAAGCTATCTTTGTGTTGCTCATTTATGGGTTAACTTTGTTCCCTAACATTGACGGTTTTGTTGATGTTAATGCCATTTGACTTTTCTTGATTGGGAATCCCATGCCTACTTTGTTGGGTGATATGTATTTCTCTTTGCATCTAAGGAATTCTAAGGGTGGTGGAACTATTGTCTGTTGTATTCCTCTTCTGTACAAGTGGTTTATTTCGCACTTGCCTCAGACACCTGCTTTTGTGGAGAACAAACAATGTCTACGGTGGTCTCAGAGACTTATGTCTCTCACTAATGATGATATAGTTTGGTATGATCCTTCTTTGAGCAGTTTAGAGATTATTGATAGTTGTGGTGAATTCTCTAATGTGCCTCTCATTGGTACACACGGAGGAATTAACTACAACCCTGCTTTGGGTCATCATCAACTTGGGTTCCCCTTGAGAGATAAACCTAATAACACTTTGTTAGAAGGTCTTTTCTATCAAGAGGGTAAAGATCCCCAACTTTTGAAGCAGAAGATTATGCATGCTTGACATAATGTGCATAGTAAAGGAAGATCCGAGCTTGGCCCGTGCAATTGTGTATCTTTAGAAGCTTACACTCTTTGGGTGAAGAAGAGAGCTTTGGAGTTAAAGATGCCTTATCCTTGTAAAAGACCTATGTTTATGGTTGTGGCTGAGCCATTAACTCTCCCTAACCAAGATGTAGAGGATTTGGAAGATGCACTCGCCAAGATGAAGCAAGAGAAGGATATGTGGGAAGAGCGTTTACGTGCTTTAAGCAAGAAGCATGAAGAGTTGCAGTTGGAGTCTAAGGACAAATATACACTGATTGAGCTACTTGAAGACCGAGTGACAAAGAGACAGAGAGAGCCAAAGGTTTCATCTTCTAGCCTGCCTCAACCTTCCGTTGCTTGGAAGAAGATTGTTGATCAGCTTGTCCTCGAGAAGACTCAGATGAAGGCTTCTTTTGGGACCGAGATTCGACGAATTTGGAGGAAGTACGCGCCTTCAGCCAGATCTTCTGACGTTGTTAGGGATCCTTAGGATGACTAGTCTCCTTTTCTCTTGTATTTTCATTTGGTTTTTGAAATTGTACTCAGTGTAATCCTTCGAATTATATAAATAAAAAGAGATTTTGTTGTCATATTAAATTGTTGCAATTATTGCTATATATTTGCAAATGATATAGTAAGTTCCTTGAAAATAGAAATAAATAAACAAGCATTGCATTTCATGCATCATTTGCATAAGCAGGTTTCTCTTTCGCCAGATGTCTCATTGGTGTTTCTTCTGTGCTTAAGCCAAGCTGACTCATCGGTACAACACCCGCGCCAATCATCTCAGAATTATGGAGCATCCAGAGCAAGAGAACAGAGAACTGAAGGACGAGATCGGCCAACTGACTACCATGATGGAGTCAGTGTTGGCTGCTCAGAGCCAAGCTTCTCCAACGCCTGCAACTCCTCCTCCTCAGAGGACAGTTATTTCAAAGGTGGCTACCTTTACCATGCCTGCTTCTACCACTCATTTTGCACCTATTATGCCTGTCGGATTCCCGTGGGGAATGCCACCGAACTTTATGCCTGAAGGATTTATGCCTACTTTTGCTTCCATGCCGGAATCTAGCCCGGTCATGTCTGTGCCACCTCCCGTTGTTCACACCTTACCCCGTGTAGAAGATACCATTTATCACCCTGATTCGTCTGAGGGTCCAGATATTTACGAGAAAATGGATGAAATGAAGACGCTAAGGGGTAAGGACTTGTTTGGAAAGAGTGCTGCTGAGTTGTGTTTAGTGCCCAACGTCAAGATCCCGGTGAAGTTCAAAGTGCCTGACTTTGAAAAGTATAAAGGGAACACATGTCCACTCATTCATCTAGTGACGTATGCTCGCAAGATGTCTACCCAGACTGACAGTGATCAACTATTGATTCACTACTTCTAAGACAATCTGACTGGTGCTATGCTCAGATGGTATATGGGGTTGGACAGTGCAAGCATTCGCACCTTCAATGACTTGGGAGAGGCTTTTGTCAAGCAGTATAAGTACAACATGGATATGGCGCCTGATAGAGACTAGCTAAGGTCTATGTCTCAAAAGGATAAGGAGACATTTAAAGAGTATGCATAGAGATGGAGGGAATTGGCTGCCCAGATCACTCATCCCTTGGAGGAAAAAGAGATGACAAAGATCTTTCTAAACACTCTGAGTTCATTTTATTATGAACGAATGATTGCTAGTGCCCCCAATGACTTTACCGAAATGGTAAACATGGGGATGAGGCTTGAGGAAGGAGTCCGAGAAGGACGTTTATCGAAAGATGAAGCATCGCCAAATAAGAGGTATGGGAGCAATTTTGGGAAGAAGAAGGACAGTGAAGCGAATGCAATTTCTAGTGGGAGGCAGAGGAGGCCTCAGATCAGAAGGAATCAACCATCCCATCAACATCACCATCAAGTATCTTCAGTCATTCCAGTTTTCTCTAATAATCAGTCAACAACAACAACAACAACCGTAATAACGAACAAACACCTACAACAACAGTAATACCAACAACAATCATCATCAACAAAACTTTGAGAGGAAGAAGGTCTCTTTCGATCCAATTCCTATGTCTTATGTAGAATTGTATCCATCTTTGGTTCTCAAGAACCTAATCCAACAAAGAAACCCTCCACAAATTCCAGAACCACTTCCATGGTGGTACAAGCCTGAGCTCCGTTGTGCTTTTCACCAAGTCGCACCCGAACATGACATCGAGAATTTTTATCCGCTCAAGTATGAGGTTCAAAAGCTGATGAAGAGTGGAATGGTGTCCTTTGAGGACAGCGCGTCGAACGTGAAAGCAAATCCATTACCCGCCCATGGGAACTCTTCTGTGAATATGCTGGATGGTTGTCCTGGCGAGTTTAAGGTTTTTGATGTTCATTTTATCCGGAGGTCCTTAGTGCAGATGCATAAGGACATTTGTTTGGTGAGTGGTTATGAGCATGACCATGATGGTTGTGCTGTTTGCAGTATTAATTCAAGGGGTTGCAAAGTTGTGAAAAAGGACATCAAACGACTGATGGATGAAGGCATGATTCAGATTGTTCAATCTCGTCATGTAGATGACGATGTGAATGTCATAGTGCCCATTTTCAAGCAGCCATAGAAATTGGTAATTCAATACGATAGCAATAACAATAATAATGTCAGTAATAGATCAGTATCATTGTTGGTTATACGGTTAGCGGGCCTAGTCCCGTATTCATCTGATAAAGTTGTGTCATATCAGTATAATGCTACAATGATAGAAGGTGGTCAAGAGGTCCCGTTGCCTACGACTAGCTCTGTAGTGAGCATTGTTGATGTTACCAAGGTGACCCGCAGTGGTCAAGTGTTTGGGTCGGTGTTCCCAAAGGATAAAGAAGAATCAGTTGTTGGAAAGAAGGTGGAAGTGTCTGTTGTAGATCCGGTTGGTGCTTCAAAGGGTAAGTCTGGTGAATCCAGTGATTTGAAGGCTAACGATGATGATGAGGTACTTCGTTTGATCAAGAGAAGTGAGTTCAATATGGTGGAGCAGTTGCTCCAAACCCCCTCAAAAATCTAAGTGTTGTCTCTGCTCATGAATTCTGAAGCGCACAGAGAAGCACTGCAAAGAGTTTTGGAACAAGCATTTGTAGAACATGATGTTACAGTGGATCAATTCGATCATATCGTGGCTAACATCACTTCTTGCAATAATCTTAGCTTCTGTGATGCAGAACTCCCCGAGGAGGGTAGAAATCATAATCTGGCTTTGCACATTTCTATGAATTGCAAAGATGATGCTTTGTCAAATGTGCTTGTTGACACCGGGTCGTCACTGAATGTATTGCCGAAGTCAACCCTGTCAAAATTGTCATATCAAGGAACGCCTATGAGGTAAAGCGGTGTAATCGTCAAAGTTATTAATGGTTTGCGCAAAACAGTTATTGGTGAAGTGAACCTTCCAGTTAAGATAGGTCCGAGTGATTTTCAAATTACTTTTCAAGTAATGGATATCCACCCGGCCTACACTTGCTTGTTGGGAAGGCCATGGATCCATGAGGAAGGAGTTGTTACCTCCACTTTGCATCAGAAACTCAAATTTGTGAAGAATGGAAAGCTTGTGATCGTTGTCGCATCTCGAAAAATACGATTCCTCGCGATGGTCGCGGAAAAAATTATGTTCGAACAGAGTCGCCACCGAACTTTATTTATCCCAATGAAGGAATAGGAAAATATCGATAAAACCTTTAGGAAATGGAATAATGGTCATCACAACCATATTCGGGTTCGGGAGTGCATTACGTAAGGGGAAGGTATTAGCACCCCTTACGTCCGTTGTACTCAACGGGAACCTTTTAGTTCTAATGTGCGTTTCGTGTGTTAATTTATGTTTGTTTGTTATCTTTGGGTTATAAAATATTAGAAATTGAAATGGATGGGAACCTCAGAAAAGGAAAGGGGAGGTTTTTTATTAGTGTGCTCGCGAAGATACAGCAATCTCCTGCCTACGTATCCTTATGGTGTAATAAGGAAGTCAGAGCATTCGTAGTTCGGGGAACTACGGTTGGTTGGTGTTTTTTAATGAACAGCTGTTTAGATCGTGTTCTAAAGGCTAAACGCTGGCTTGTCTACTCTCGGCGGAGGCTTAAGCATTGGTTTGTTGTGCGCATTAGAAAGGATTAAATAGTGTTCTTTTTGAAAAGAGTTTTGATCACACGAGGGTGACAAGTTGAATTAATATGTTGGGTGTTTTGTTTGATTGGTTATGTTGAGATATTTTGGTTGGATGACGATTACTCGGATGGTCGAGTAAGACAACTCGTATCCTAATAGTCGGGAAAGGGAGTAGAAGACTCTAGACCACTTTCTTTTTCATCCTCAATTATGGAAAAAATTTAATAATAATTAAAGTGTCTTGAACGGATGATGAATACTCGGATAATCGAGTAAGACAACTCGTATCCTAATAATCGGGAAAAGGAATAGAAGACTCTAGACCGTTTTCTGCTTCATCTGAATATTTATGAAAACTAGATTATATAAGGTTGACGTATTTTAGCGTAGACGACAAGTACTTGAATGGCTGAGTAAGACAACTCATATCCAAGCATGTGAGAAGAGGAATTGAAAACTCAAGACCATCTCCCTTTTCGTACAGTTTGTTATGAAAATGATTTGATTAAGTTGTATGTTTGTAAAAAAATGACAATTGTTCGACTGACCGAGTAAGAAAACTCGCATTCAAACAATTGAAGAATGAAATTGAAAACTCAAAGTCATCTCCTTTTTCATTTCATTGTCATGAAAGTGTTTTGATTTAATCGGGATTTGGAAGTTTGTAGAGGAACGACAATTATTTGACTAACCAAGTAAGAGAACTTGTATTCAAATAGTCGAAGATACAAAATTGAAGACTCAAAGTTATCTCCCTTTTCATTTAGCTTATTTTGAAAGTGTTTTGATTTAATTGGGTTTGGAAGTTTGTAGAGGAACGACAATTATTTGACTGACCAAGTAAGAGAACTTGTATTCAAATAATCGAGGAGAAAAATTGAAGACTCAAAGTCATCTCCCTTTTCGTTTTTGTTATTATAAAAGGATTTGATTTGTTTGTACTTAAATGAATTAGAAATGACGACCATTTGACTAACCGAGTAAGAAAACTCGTATTCAAATAATCGAGGAGAAGAATTGAAAACTCAAAGCCATCTCCCTTTTCATTTCCAAATGAAACAGTATTTGATTGTGATTAGGTATTTTAATTTAACTTGACTAGAAATACCCAATGTTGGATCGAGGTTTTAAATCTGTGTTTTTGTGAAGTGATTGGATTTTTTATTTAGTAAATCAATCATCTACTCGATTATTCAATAACCGAATAGGTCTCATTGTAAGAAAGCCCAAGAGTAAGCTATGTGAGGTTGATGGTGATGCTTAAAAGCAATCGACTTACAAAGGTATTTGAAAAAAGGGGCTCGATATTGAATCGAGAATTGTGTGATTTTAATGGTTTAACCATGGTTTTGAATTGATGAGATTGAAATGGTTTAGTTTACCGAGATTGAAATGGTTGTGAAATAAATTGATCAATATTTAATTAACAAAATTAATTAATTAAAATTTTGTTACATCGTCTAATTAAGGTAATTAAAATTAATTATCAAAATTGTTTGATTAAAAATTAATATAATCAAATAATTAAGTTAATTAAAATTAGTTAACAAAATTATCTAATTTAATCCAAATCTTAATTAATTAATTTAAAAAGAAATAAGTGACAGTATTGAATATAAAATAATTGAATTGAAACGGCCACCATGTGCTCATAAACCGGTTTGTGCATAGCGATAACGGAGTTGAAATATCGTGAGCAAGGACCGAAACACGGTGAAATATTCTATTAATTTATTGAAATTTGGGCGGCATAACGGCATGAAATTGTCGAATCCCCGGATTTAATCCGATTCAAAATGCAATGAGATTAAATAGTACTGACACATCTATATTTATAAAATTTGCAAATTACATTAAAACAGAATAGCGGCGATTTAAAAATCTAGAACAAATTGAACCAAAAATTCAATACACAAGATTATCGGATGAATATACCAATGGACTTAGAGTCCAATTTAAAATCTCAACAATCATTTGAACCTAAATAATAATCATATAATAAAACTACATAAAAACAAATAATAGTTAATAATAGTAGAAGTAAATAATTAATAAAAATAAAATTAGAAAAAGAATGGCAAGGAATTAGTTTAACGTTAACTTACAGTAAGTAAATAAAATTGGATTTTCTTATATTGCATTTATAGTGATAGAAACAACTTCATAATATACAGTGACAGAAACATTTTTATCTTAGACCTTCACTTTCACCATATTATCTTCCTATTAAAAAATCACTTAGAATCAAATGTTCTCCCTATTATAAAATTTGTTCATGCCTAATACTCAACCCAAAAAGATAGAAACACATGCAATCGAAGAATTATAGAAAACTTGACTAATAATTTTGCTTGTAACAATAACATAATATCAAAAAGCTATGAGTCATCATCAACAACACACATGTAACTAGTTACCTTGTATATTTGTGATAGGGGACTTCAAGCAGTCGTAGCTCAGCATCAGGATAAGATAACTCCACCGTTTTCTCGCCGTCGTTTGGTAGAAAGCGGCGGATCTGAAGGTACGTTCGGAGATTTTTGGTAGCTGATTAAAATGAAAATGTTACTCGATCATGTGCAGTGGTATGGTGTTGTAGGTAGTTGCCGGAAAATAAATCACGACGGAAATGAGCGATTCAATTGTGGTTTTCGGTGTGAAGGTGCGAAAGTTGAAGGTGGTGGTGTGGTCCCGACGATGATTGTTGGTAGGTCGCGACGAGTGTGGAAGAAAGGTTGTTGACGGCGATGGATTTGGACGGAGGAGGGAGATGTGTGGCGGCCGTAATTGATGCATGTTGTTGTTGTGGGTTTATGATGGCAGATGGATCCAAGAAGAGGAACAGTAGTTCCTCCTTTTTCTTCTTCTCCTTTTCTTTTCTTTTTTTAGAGAGAGTGAGAGTCCCCATTTTGAGAGAGGAAACGTGTGTGGGTGAGGAAATCTTAGAGAAGATATGTGCTAGCTGTCCAAAACTAATAGGAATCCAATGTTAAAATATTTATTAAAAATTCATAAACATAAATTTTATTTAAATAATAATAATAATAAAACTAACTCTAATTTAGATACTAGAACAAAGAAATAAAAGGACCGATTATAAATAGAAGTGGATGAAAATTTGTTCGCAAAATTAAATCAGACACATTAAAATGATCAGCACAAAATATACTTATTGAAAAAATACAGTGTTTCTTTAAATTCTGAAATAAATTTGCATCGGTTAAAAGGCTCAGGCGGGTCAAAACGCAACTGAAACAGCCGCTAAAAAATACAACGAGCACACCAGGTTAAACTACATGAACTGTAGATTAATAATACTGGCGTCTGCACTTTTAATTTTAAAACTTTTTACCCGTCGATTTTGCACGTACTTGAGGAATGATTTAACCGAATTGTCTGTATTTTCAAGAATTTATTCTGACTGATATTTTAGGTACTATTTATGATGAAATGCATGTTATGTTGTACAACTCATGCAAATTGAAATAAAAATCGAATTTATTAAATTTTTGAAATACCCGGACAAAATTGGGGTATGACAATCGTTGGCGGGAAGATGGTGATGTTGGTTAGCCACCTGTCATCTTTCTCTTATGTTGAAGCTAAGGATGAGGTTGGAACTCCGTTCCAAGCCTTGTCTTTTACTGCTGAAAAGAGAGTTGGGGCACCTATGTCCTCATTGAAGGATGCAAGGAAGATTGTAGAAGAAGGAAATGTTGATCAGTGGGGGCGCATGGTAGAGGTCTCCGACAACAAAGGCAGAACCGGTTTGGGGTTCCAGCGAGGTTCATCAACCGCAAGGTCTGAAGATATGCAACTTAGCTTCTGTAGCGGAGGGTTCATTCATGGTAATGAACAACACTTAGATGATGTGCTAGAAGATGACGAAGAGGAAGATTGCACCAATTTTGTGACGCATGGAAAGGCTTGCAACAATTGGAATGATGTTGATGTTCCTGTTATTTTGCATCGATCTAAGTAATTGCTTTTATATGTTTTAAAATTCTTCTCCTATTCCTAAGGGAGAAGCGAACATTGTTTGGGCATTTTCAAATTGATCATTAATAAAACTAATTCTATTCATCCACACCTATGATGTTTTGTTTTTACTTTTTGCTTTATTCTGTAAATGGTAATCACAAAAAACATAAATAAACAATATAATTGTCCATCTGCATAATATTTGGTCACAAATCCACTTCTCTAAAATCAAAATATCAAATCATTATGCAGGTTGGTTTCTAACCCCATTGAATACATTGATCCTTCTCCTTCTCCAAATTTTGAATTCCCTGTGTTTGAGGACGAAGAGGAAAGTGATAAAGAAGTAAGTGAAGAATTATCTCGTCTTCTTGAACAAGATAAAAAGACCATTCAGTCGTTCGAAGAGCAGATTGAGCTAGTCAACTTGGGTTCCGAGGATGATGTGAAGGAAGTCAATATTGGGTCTCGACTGTGTCCAAATGTCAAGAAGGGGTTGATTGATCTTCTTTGAGAGTATTTAGATGTGTTTGCTTGGTCCTATGAAGACATGCCTGGTTTGGATTCTGAGATTATGGAGCATAGATTATCGTTGAAGTCAAAATGCCCGCCAGTCAAGCAGAAGTTGAGAAGAACGCATCCTGATATGCCTGTGAAGATTAAAGAGGTAGCGCAGACGCAGATTGATGTCGGTTTCCTTGTAACTGCTGAGTATCCGCAACGAGTAGCCAATATTGTGCATGTGCCGAAGAAAGATGGAAAAGTCTGCATGTGTGTCGACTATAGAGATTTGAATAAAGTCAGTCCGAAAGATGATTTCCCTTTGCCAGACATTGATATGTTGGTAGACAATACTGCTAAATTCAAAGTATTTTTGTTTATGGATGGATTTTCCGGATATAATCATATCAAGATGGCACCTGAAGATATGGAGAAGACCACATTCATTACGCCTTGGGGAACATTCTACTATAGAGTGATGCCTTTTGGTTTAAAGAATGTTGGTGCAACTTACCAAAGAGCAATGACTACTCTTTTTCATGATATGATGCATAAAGAGATTGAAGTTTATGTCGATGACATGATTTCTAAATCGATTGATGAGGAGGAACATGTTGAGCATTTGTTGAAGCTATTCCGGCGTTTGAGGAAGTATAAACTCCGCTTGAATCCCAATAAGTGTAAATTTGGTGTCCGTTCTGGTAAGCTGTTGGATTTTATTGTCAGCGAGAAGGGTATTGAAGTTGATCCTGCCAAGGTCAAAGTAATACGAGAGATGCCTGCGCCCAAAACCGAGAAGCAAGTCAGAGGTTTTCTCGGCCACTTGAATTATATCTCCAGATTCATTTCACACATGACTGCCACATGTGCGCCTATATTCAAGCTTCTTCGGAAAGATCAGTCTTGTGATTGGACCGAAGACTGCCAGAAAGCTTTTGACATTATCAAAGAATATTTGCTTGAACCTCCAATTTTGTCTCCACCTGTTGAAGGAAGACCGTTGATCATTTATCTGGCAGTGCTCAAAGATAGTATGGGTTGTGTTCTTGGTCAGCAAGATGAGACTAGAAAGAAAGAATTTGCAATTTACTACCTCAGTAAGAAATTCAACGACTGTGAGACTCGGTATTCTATGCTTGATAAAACTTGTTGCGCATTGGCTTGGGCTGCTAAGTGTCTGCGCCAGTATATGTTGAATCATACCACTTGGTTGATATCCAAAATGGATCCGATCAAGTATATATTTGAGAAGCCTGCTCTAACTGGGAGGATTTCCCGTTGGCAGATGTTGTTATCAGAGTATGATATCGAATACCGATCTCAGAAAGAGATCAAAGGTAGTATCTTGGCTCACCATTTGGCTCACCAACCAATTGAAGATTACCAGTCAGTGCAGTATGACTTTCCTGATGAAGAGATTTTGTACTTAAAAATGAAAGATTGTGATGAACCATTGCTAGAAGAAGGGCCAGAACCTAGTTCCCATTGGGGCATGGCATTTGATGGAGCTATTAATCAGTATGGTAATGGCATTGGGGCAGTGATTATTACTCCTCAAGGCACGCATCTACCATTTACAACTAGATTGTCTTTCAAGTGTACAAACAACATGGCAGAATATGAAGCTTGCATTATGGGGCTTGAAGAGGCCATGAATCTCAGAATCAAGTATTTAGATGTCTTCGGAGATTCCGCTTTGGTTGTGAATCAAATCAAAGGTGATTGGGAGACAAATCAACCCGGTTTGATACCATATAGAGATTATGCGAGGAGGATTTCAACTTTCTTTACAAAAGTTGAGTTCCATCATATTCCTTGGGATAAGAACCGGATAGCAGATTCTCTTGCAAAGTTGGCATCAATGATTGTAGTGAAGTATTAGAATGAGGTTCCCAATTTTTTAGTGATGCGTCTTGATAGGCCAGCTCATGTGTTTGCTATTGAAGAAGTCAGAGACGAGAAGCCGTGGTATTATGACATCAAGTGTTTCCTCCAAAGTCAGATTTACCCATCTTGGGCAACTTTGAAAGATAAGAAGACTTTGAGAAGATTAGCCGGTAATTTCTATTTGAATGGTGATATACTGTACAAGAGAAACTTCGACATGGTTTTGCTCAGATGTGTGGATAGACACGAAGCAGACTTGTTGATGACTGAAGTGCATGAAGGTTCCTTTGGTACTCATTCCAACGGACATGCAATGGCGAAGAAGAGGTTGCGAGCAGGTTACTATTGGCTGACAATGGAATCTAACTGTTGCAAGTTTGTGAAGAGATGCCACAAGTGTCAAATATATGCTGATAAGATTCATGTTCCTCCGACACTATTGAATGTTATTTCCTTCCCATGGCCCTTCTCCATGTGGGGAATTGATATGATTGGGATGATTAAGCCCAAAGCTTCGAATGGACATCGTTTCATTTTAGTGGCAATTGACTACTTCACAAAATGGGTTGAAGCGGCACCGTATGCAAATGTAACCAAGCAAGTTATTGTAAGGTTTATCAAGAATTAGATCATATGTCGTTATGGTGTGCCAAGCAAGATCATTACTGATAATGGATCGAACTAGAATAATAATATGGTGAAATCTCTTTGCAAAGACTTCAAGATTGTACACCATAATTCTTCTCCCTACAGACCCAAGATGAATGGGGTTATTGAAGCTGCAAATAAGAACATGAAAAAGATTATTCAGAAGATGGTATTCACATATAAGGATTGGCATGAGATGCTCCCGTTTGCTTTGCATGGGTATCGTACGTCTGTCCGCACTTCAATAGGGGCAAGCCCTTTCTCTCTTGTATATGGCATGGAAGCAGTGCTTCCCGTAGAGGTTGAGATTCCTTCATTACGTGTGCTCATGGAAGCCAAGTTGACTGAGGCTGAATGGTGTCAGACCAGGTATGACCAGCTGAATTTGATTGAAGAGAAGAGATTGACTGCCATGTGTCATGGTCAATTATATCAATAGAGAATGAAGAAAGCTTTTGATAAGAAGGTCAGACCTCGGGTGTTCAGAGAAGGTGACCTTGTGGTCAAGAATATTATATCGTTCAAACCAGATTCTAGGGGAAAATGGACTCCTAATTATGAAGGCCCGTATGTTGTTAAGAGAGCCTTTTCAGGCGGCGCTTTGATTCTTACAACTATGGACGGTGAAGAGTTCTCTCGTCCTGTGAATGCAGATGCAGTCAAGAAATACTTCTCCTAAAAAAGAAAAGAACAACTCGCTAAGTTGAAAACCCAAAAGGGCGACTTAGGCAAAAAAGAGCGTCTCGGTGGATTGAAAACCCGAAAGGGCGATCCAGGCAAAAATTAGAGACATAAAAACAGAAAGAATTTCCCGATAAGTTGAGTACCCCACCTTGGGGCAACTTATGCAAAAATTAGGGATTGTGGCAAGTAACTGCAGTTTGCTGATCGTCCAGTTTTGGAAACACATTATTATGCACAAAGGTTGACGTCGATTCATCATCCCAATAGCAGTCAAGAGCACAGTGGATATCAAGAATTGGTAGAAGGATTAAGGATCATTTGTATTCAATGTAACCCTTTTCCATGTAAATTACCAGTTTCAACTTTGTAAAAATCTATGGAGTCTTGTCATTTACAGACTACCATCCCATAAAATAAAGTTGAGCTTTTGTCCAATTGTTTCTACTCTTATTTTCTTCAGCCAATAGTTTAAATTTTATTATGATCATTTTGGATATTTAAATTTTTTTAATCAAAATCATTTTTTCTTAAAACATATAAAAACAAGTAATTTGTCAAAGCAATTAAAAGGAAGTATCAACAGCACTTCAAAGAGCAGCAAGTCCTTAAGTGCTAAGCATTAGAGGTTCTTCAAACAGTTAACCCTTCGGGTATCCCTAGTTTTTTGTGTTGATCCGGTCCCCCTACGGAGTATTTGTTCCTTAGTGGAGTTCCGATTCTTTTCCCTAGCTGAGTTGGTTGATTCAGTACCTTGCGGCGTGTTATTTCCCGGACAGAGTTTCTGTGTTCCCCAATGGAGTTCGTGCTTCTTCAGCAGGGTTGATCTTCAGCAGAGTAAGATGTTCTTCCCTAGTAGATCGCGTTGCTTTCTCCATCCGTGATCACCCGACTTGCTCCTAGTCAGAGTTTCCCCCTGGTCTCTAAGCAGCTATTGTGTGTTTATCCTCTTCATGGTTGCCTCCCATTTGATATGGCGTTGACTTAAAATTCCCTGCAGACCAGATGATGATTCCTCTCCTTAGTATATCTCCTCTCTCGAATAGATTTTGAGCCTTTGGGATGTTGATTTCTCTATTCTCCAGCAGTTGTCTCCCTCTTTTTATGGATTGACCGAGGATTATATCGATGATTCAAATTCTTTGGGACACCTTTGTATCCTTTATGATCGTTTTGTCAGCATAATCTTCATATATATACATATACATATACATTCATATAATTTCATAATTGCATATTTGCATCATCATATCTGATTAACTTGAGATCCCTGTTCTCTGTTATGGTGGTACTTTATCCCCATACGAACCTCGGTGTCTATCCTCCCTCAATTGTAGAGTGTCAGCCCCTTAGGCAGAAATACTTTAACCTTTCTCCTCTTCCCCACTGAGTTGTTTCCTCGTGGATGATTATTACTTCAGTTTCCTCCCCAGTTGTTTATCTGGATGGAACCACTCCCCTTGAGTTATATGCTCATTGGTTTGAGTCTTGACTGACTGTTTCTTTATAGATCATGCCTAGATAGATGCTTTGGGTCCTCTAAGAGTCTATTACCCAGTAACTGGTAATATTCTTCTTAGTTGGCAGTTTATTACTTCTTGCCCAGTACCCGGCAAAAGTATCCCAGTGTTTCCAGCAGTGGAATCCCTAGTAGATTCATTTGTTTTTGATTCCCTAGGAAGTATATCCTTGATATGTTCATCCTAACTGATGACGGATATCTTTCTTTCTCCTGCATGAGTATATCCTTGATATGTTCATCCTAACCGATGACGGATATTCTCATCCATGGTATTCTACCCAGTAAAAAGGTAGTTGTAATCCCTATTTTGTTCCTCAGAGAGTTAATCATTGATATATTCATCCTAACCGATGACGGGTTTCCTCCTCTTTGTGGTATTCTACCCAGTAACCGATAGTTGTAATCCCTACTTTCTTTCGTAGAGTCTATCCTTGATATGTTCATCCTAACCGGTGACGGATTTTCTCTTCGATGGTATTCTATCCAGTAATTGATAGATGTAATTCCTATTTTCTCCCCTCACAGAGTCTATCCTTGATATGTTCATCTTAACCGGTGACGGATTTTCTCTTTGATGGTCTTCTATCCAGCATTCGATAGATGTAATTCCTACTTGTTGTTCAGTTGGTATATCATTGATATGTTCATCCTAACCGATGACGGATATTCTCACCTTTGGTCTTTTGCCCAGTAACTGGTAGTTGTAAATCCTATTTTCTGTAGTTTTCCCCAGCAAGCTATTCTTACCCAGTAACCGGTAATGAATACTCTTTCCTGGCGTTTCTCAGCGAGTCATCCTTGATGTGTTCATCCTAACCGATGACGGATGTCCTCTCTGTCAGATCTTTATTATCTCCTTACCCAGTAACAGGTAGCAGATAATAGATTTCTGCTCCTCCTGTGTTCAAGTTTATTTCTTCCCTAGTCGAGTTGAGTGCGTGTTTCCTTAGTGAAATCGCTTTTCCTGCATGATTCAAGTACTTAAATTTTATCCCGACTTACTCGAGTCCCCTGTAGATGTTGTTGTTCCCCGACTGAGTCTTTTCCATTTTTTGGAATTCCTCGAGTCCCCCAGCAGTTTTAAGTCGTAGCCTGGCCTACGCATAACTCCTTTATCTCCCAAAGTCTTTGTTCCCCAGTGAGTTTTCCTTACGGAATACATTATACTCCCGCGGACTTTCGGTCTCTCAGATTTCTTTTCCTTTGTGGCAATATTTCTCCACAAGGAATTAACTTTTGCATTCATATAATAAGCATCATGAGGTCTCTTAGGGACCAAAATTTGTTTCTATATGTTGTTATTTAAGCCCATTCTACTGAGTCAACATGAAGATTTTAACCTTCGCCTCCCCAGTTAGAATGTCCTTAAATAGGGGCAGTTGTAAGACCCCAATTTTGACCCTAAGATCCCTCATGCAATTTTATCATAAGCATTAGCATTGGGATCATGCCTTGACATCCTCCTTACCCCTCTTTCATTGGGTTTGTTTGGGAGAGATCACCAAGCATTATGTGATTGTATCATACTTGTATCTTATCATTTTACTAACCAAAATACCAAAAATATGTCTTTTCATTTGCCTAATTCTTTTGTAGGTAAGGCATGATCACCATTGATCTATCAAGTTCACATATAGGGTTTGAGACCCTCATGACAAAGAGCACAACTATGAATTGATACAAGAATGGTTATGAGCATCATATATGAGTTCCATTGATTCCTACATGATATATTGATCAAGTGTTCTTCAAGAGTTTGGAAGTGATTTGCCTTGGAAACCCTAGTTTGACTGGGTATCTTAAGTAACTTCTCCAACAAGCTATCTCACCAATTGATCAAATTTTTCAAGGGACACTTCAAAATTCATCATCTTGCATATATGATCTACCATGAGCCAATAAAGTCAAAAGACTTGAAGATTAGCAAGTTGGTTGATGGTGGTTGGCCAGATGAATTCATTTGATCAAAACTGGGTCTCCCTAGACCCTATCTCCTACAATTTTCACCATATGAAAATGATTCCAAGATAAACATTACTCTAAATGACATTCCAAACAACTTTCATGTTGAGACCTAGATCTAGTTTTTCTTTGAAAATCATCTTCTATGTTGAAACATTATAGGTCATTTTGTCTAAACCCTAATTTGAAAGTCGACTCCCCAAGGCCATAACTTGCTCAATTTTTATGATATGAAATATTTCCAAGTTGCACAATCAAATTCAAGATGCGTATTTCAACTTTTATGTTTGGAGTGAGAGCTAAATCAACTTTTATGAGCATGTGATATGAGGATACATTATAGGTCATTTTTGACCTATACCATTGAACAAGTGATTTTTCCAAACTTCAAAAATGCATAACACTATCATTCTAAATCCAAATGACATGAAATTTATGACCATTTTGAAGTTCTTTGAAATAGATACAACTTTGATGAAGACACTTTTCTCATTTGAAGCTCACATAAAAAGTTAAGCAAGGTGGAATATTGAAGTATATGGCTTGACACTTAGAAAAAATTTTAACATGTTGAAATTTCTAAACTTCCACCTCAAAATAATCCATGTTCCAAGCTCCAAATGAAAAAGTGTTTAACATCAAACTTGTTCCCCTTGATCCAAGCTTTCCAAAGAACCTAAGTTCATGCATTTTGGATGAAGATTGTTAGGTATGCGCATGGCCTTAACAGGGTTGCATCATTGGAAAGAATCAAATGTATAAACTTTAGTTCATATTGCCTTGCCATCCAAGCTTCATTCAGACTTCAATATGAATCATTTTGGACCTTAATGCATTGCATCATGGGCCTGTACATGCCCATGCACTCGTGCCATTCACATTGCCAATTTTGGACAGATTTTGAAGTGTGCAAATATCATTCCCTTTGGCTATAAATAGAAGGCGGATGAGCTCATTTGAATCACACCTTGCGCGCCAGCTTTACCCCCCATTGAAACCCTCTCATTCTAAAGGAAAACCTGAGAAATTTCAATTTGAAATTTGAGTTTGAATCTCAACTATTGGAGATTCAAGAAATCCAGGATCCATAGCCTTGTAACCTCTCCAATCACTTCCTGCTAGTTTCTCAAGTGTGATCAGATTGTGTTTGAAGCAAGCAACATCAAGTTCTGCATAGCATTGAAGGTAATTTTCAAAAAACTTCATCTCTTCAATTCTCACTCAATTCTACTCAATTCTCTTGGATCTTTGGCTATCTGAAGTCCTACCAATGTAAGCAAGAAGATTGAGTTGCTTAGAGGTCAAATCGAAGCAACTCAATTGACACACCTCAAAATTCAACTCCTCATATCTTTTTATATATTTGGAGTTAGTTGAAATTGAGGTCAGATTCATGCTCTACGCCATTTTTTCTTTCAGATCATGTCCTCCTTTTTTATTTTGGTGATGGTAGAGGGTGGACCAGTCCAGTGAGGTCAATCGGAGTTATAGCTCCGGTGGTGCGTTGACACGTCTCCCAGCCATATGATCCATCAGATTTGTTTTAATCTTGAGCGCTCATTGTGATTACCATCCCTGCAGCGTGCTGACTCGTGTGTTTGGTGGAACGCGCGTTTCAGGCCACTTGATTTGTCACCTCAATTAATGAGGGAGATCAAGTGGCTCACGTTTTTTTGATATTTTCTGATTTTTTTTATTCCTTTTATTTTCATTAATTCATATTGATTTTAATATTGATCCAAAAATTATGAGAGTTTCACCAAAAAATTTAAAATAATTTCCTCTTTCATATTTTGAATTAAAATTATTTTTTGGATCATTATTAGTATTTTTCATGACTTAATTGATTTTGTGTTTATTTTTAATTGTTTAAAAATACTTTTAAGTCTTTAAAAATTCTGAAATTTTTTCTCCAAGGTCCTTTGACCTTGTTTGACCTATGATAAATCTCATGACCATTTCTTTGGTGTTTTGGTGAGGTTTTAGGAATTTGACAAACCATATTTAATTTAAATGTTTTATTAGTCTTTTTTAATTTCAATAAATGCCAATTAATTGTGTTGACCAATTGTGAGGACTTGTATGAGTTTAACTCTTGTTGTTGGGCCTTGGTAAAGGTTTCTTTGACTTTGTTAAGTTAATATCATTGGATTTAGGGGATTGATGGAATATACATTCCATCTCCCAAAATGAATGGATGATATTAATTTTGTAAAAGTCCTCCTTTGACCAATTTGAGTTTTGATCCATTCCCCTCCCTCTTCATCTCATTTGATCTATGATATCTCAAAGTCCTAAGGCTAGTTGATTGAAAAATCAACATAAGTATGGATGAGATTAGGCCACCTATTTAGCATATTCTTTTTGTGTGTGGTATGTTTCATGAGCATAGTCAATTATACTATGTCTCTAACATGTATTAACACCAAAATTCTATTGCTCGACCTCAAATAGTTGTGACTTCTACATAAGTCCAATTACGATTGCTTAACATAGCGCTAAATTTTGACACAAAGGCATAGCATTCTAGTAAGTGAGATTGTAAGTTTCCCCTCTTTCATGGTATTGTGTGGAAACTTGGCCTTTTTTCCTTCCTTTGGAATATGTCTTGGTTCAAGGATCCATGCTTGTGATAAGTGGGTTGAGTGTTCTCCAAAGAATGACTTAAAAAACAAAAAGCAAAAGCAAAACAATACTAATTTCTAACTCATTAACAACTAACATTTAATTTCAAGCCATACACTTTAATGCCATTTAATTTTAGTCTTTATTCATTTGTCATTATTCATACCATTCTAATTATTTATGTTAATGCAATTTTCACTTTGTCCATTTGGACCATATTGTGTGCTATACCTTATTTGTGTATATTTTTTGTTTGTTTGTGTGGTCTTTGACCATTAATGTACATAATAAGAACAAAAACCCTAAAAACAATTGTGTGAACTGTTGACTTGATCTTGGACAAATGGACTTAGAACTTAGGCAACATTCCTATGCTAAAGGACTTGGCCAATGCCAACTTTCATGTAACCAAGTGCTTGCAATTTGAAACTTCATTTGATACATCTTTGGAGATCCCTTTGAGTTCATCTGCAATATGATCATTGTGAAGCTGTTATTTTGATCCTGTGACTTGTGAATTCATCTGT
Source organism: Lathyrus oleraceus (assembly GCF_024323335.1). Lineage (NCBI taxonomy): Eukaryota > Viridiplantae > Streptophyta > Magnoliopsida > Fabales > Fabaceae > Lathyrus > Lathyrus oleraceus. The sequence continues at coordinate 434,664,027 of NC_066582.1, read as the reverse complement.
TACTTGGGATATCTTGAAGAAGATCATGGAGTGGTTAAGCTTGGATGTGGCAATCTTTATTTGATGCCTTGCTCTTCAAGATTGATATAATTGTGCATTTGTGTGTTGCTTGATTCTAAATGTCCAAGGGATTTTGGGTTTCTATTGACATTCTTGTCAATTGGATTACTACCCATTGATCAGATCTTTTCAACCCTTAACTTTTAATTTTGTGCATAGGATTAGTCTCTTTATCTCATCCCCATTTCTTTAATTTCAAAATCTCTCCCTCATTTTAAAAAATATTCTTTGTTTGAACTCATTTTGTTCTAAACTTTGACCACTTTGCAAAAAGATAGAAACTTTGGCCTTATTCCATTGAATTTTCAAACTTCCTTTTCTTAATCAAACTTGTAAATAGACTTAAATATACTTGACCTAAACTTTCAAAAATCCAAAAAAGAACTAACTCATTCAAATAATTTGTGGGTCTTTGTGCCTTTCAAACTTAATCTTTGTTAAAAGCAATACATCCACTTTGAAATTTGTATCACGAACTACGAGGTTTTGATCCCTCATTTTTATGTTGGTACGTAGGCACAAGTCCGAAGGTCTTGTCAAACACAAAAATATAATTAATGAATTCTTTTTGCATCCCCCCATTCTACTTGTTTGTAGACATCATTTTGTACAAAATACATATGCACACAAAAAGGGCTCCCTATGAGTACCTAGGACACTTTGGGTGCTAACACCTTCCCTCTGTGTAACCAACCCCCTTACCTGTAATCTCTGACATTTTATTAGTTTTGATTTGAAAACTTCTTACTTTGGGGTTTTATTCATACTTTTTCCCTTTTTCCTTGGAAATAATAAAAGCGCAATGGTGACTCTTGTTACTTGATGTCTAGCTTATCCATAGCTTGATGATCATGAATTTACCGCTACAGCTAGTACTGAGATTGAAGGAATCCGTTCATGTGGACTGGGTAGAGGCGTTGTCACCATTCAACGTTCGTGATCACTCCTTAGATCTGCATCAAAGGTTTCAATCGCCAGAAGAGGTAAAGATTCTATCACTGATCATGCCCATTCGTAAGGATCACTAAAGGAGAAATTTTAAATTCCGCTACGTTTTGGATCGTTATTCTTCTTCAACTTTGGCCTTTCACATCTGTTCTTATCATGCCTACTTAATAGTGATTTTCAACTTTGGCCTTTGATAGTTTGAAAATGGCATCAAAATCACATTGGCTCCTGAATCAATTAGTACCTTCTTGAAAGTTCTATCTTTTATAGTGCATGGGACTGTGACAGATCCATGATCCTTCTGCTAGACTGGGATTCTCCTACCTGGTGCTATTGCACTACATTTTTCATTAAAGGTTACCGACCCATCTCCTATTGGTCTCTTTTTAGAGATTACCTCTTTCATAAATTTTTGTTACATGGGCATTTGCTCGAGTGCTTTAACGATATGCATATTAATCTCTAAATTTTTTAACATTGTGATGAATTTCTCAAAGTCTTCCTCTTTTGGATCCTGCTTTTTCACTCTCTGAGGGTAAGGTAACTTAATCACCGGTTTATCCTTATTTTTATTTTTCACTTCAGTTGGATTTACGGGTGGTAGAACTTCTTCTGGTTCTTTTTTATTCTCCCTCACTTCCAGATCTACCTCTATGACATGGTCATGATTTGTTTCCTTCTCTTCTTCATCTTTAGCAACTTTTTGACTTCTTTTTATGACAATATTAACATTTTCATGGTGTTTCGGATTTTGTACTGTTGCACTCGGAAGGGTGCTTTGAGCTTGATTTGAGAGTTGTTGTGCTATCTGACATATCTGAACTTCAAGATTTTTTATAGAAGAAGTAGTGCTCCTATGATTATTTCTTGTTTCTTCTTGGAACTGGGAATTTTGAGCTGCTATCTTTTCAATGTCAAGTTCCCAATCAGGCTTTTTGGGTGCATGTTGCTGATATTGTTGTTGTTGTAGTGGGTATTATTGATGATGTTGCTGATTCTGATATTGAATAGAACCTTGTTTTTGAACATTCCCTTGTTGATCTTTCCAGGAGAAATTTGGATGGTTCTTCCAGCCTGGATTATAAGTGTCAGAATAAGGGTTATTTTGCTTCAGAAGTTTTATCTCTTCAATTTGTTGCGTGGTTGCAACACACTGCATGGAAAAATGCGGTCCCCCACATATCTCATAATTAACAACTTGAACAGGTTGATCTTGTGATACTTGTTGACTACCTATATTCATAGCCTTAAGTCTTCTCTCAACTTTAGCAACAACTTGGTCTTCCATCTTCACATCCCGATTTGTAAGTTTCTGATCAATCACACCTTCTGGTTTACTCACACTTTGGTCATATAACTCTAGATGTTCATTTGCAACAATGGCTTCTATGATCTTCTTGATACCAGTGGTTGTTGTAAAATTGGATGAGCCACTGACAGCTGTATCAATAAGTTGTTTGGTTTTCATTCTGAGGCTATTTACAAACATCTTCATTTGTTCAGTCTGATCCAAATTATGAGCAGGACACACCACTAATAACCTTTTGAATCTCTTGTAAGCATCACCCAGTGATTCCCCTTCCTTCTGCTTAAAATTCACAATATCATATCTTTTTTGAATATAAACAGAAGTAGAAAAATACTCATTCAGAAAAGTTGTTTCCATTTGTTCCCAAGTAGTAATACTTCTCACTGGTAATGAGTAAAACCATTCTTCGACATCTTCAGCTAGAGTGAACGGGAACATTCTCAAGTTTTTTTGCTTCTTCAGTGTTCCCCTCAATCTTCAAAGTAGTGCTCATAGTAAGAAACCTTTGCAGATGTTTATTTTCATCTTGATTGATTTTTCCTGTAAAATGCCTCTTTTCAAGCTGATAGATGTTTGTTGGGTGCAACTGAAGATTTGGAACATTCAGTTGTTGATTCACTATAGTCAAACATCCTAATGGGCATTTGCTCATCCATAATCCCCAAGAAGTATTTCTTGTGGTTCAACCATAATTGAATCTTCTATCTCTTTGTCAGATTCTGTATCTGAGTGCTTAGAAAGTTCAATCTCTATTTCTTGTTTGGAATCAGAAATTTTTGCTTCAAAGGCGGCCAACCTTACTTTCCTAACTTGTCTGAGCTTAGCGTGCAAAGTTCTTTTTAGTTCTGCGTCAAAAGTAAAATCAGCTGAGGGTTTTCCTCGCATGCATAGATTATACAAAGATTAGTAATAACCATAAAATAGCCACAAAGATAAAAACTGAAATTTAAAATTTTAGTTGTAGAGCAACAGAATTTTAACTGAAATAAATCTATGAACTCTACATTCTTTGGCAGTCCCCGCAACGGCGCCAAAAACTTGATCAGTAAATTTGCAAGTGTACTAATCTGCCAATCTAGTAATAAGAGGGGAAATCCCCAATATCTATCTAAGGACTGCTTGACGGTACAAAGTTCTGGATTAATTTCAGTTAAACAAGAGTCTTTAGGGTTTTGGATTGATTGGTTGAGTTAAGAAAATATTTGCAAATAAAGTAAACAAAGTAATTGATGGTTACGCCAAATATGAGTAATATGATAGGGATAGTGTATGATTCAGTTTTATGATGACTCTGAACTCACAATGCAACAATAGATTCCAGATGATTGATTACCGGTTCTTACGAGTGTTTACTCCTAAGTCCTTAATAAGAAAACCTTTAATGATTCAACCTAACTTTTATGTCCATAGAGCAGTACGGACAAAATTAAGCATTAATTTATCAAGAATAATCTCGTTCTTATGGGGTATTCCTAGTCCCAGGTAATATCTATAATAAAATATTCTCAAGCAGATCAAAAACAATTGCGGTCCAGCTTAATTGTTACTCATAAATCAAACTCCATTTTTATGACAGAGAACATTAAAACAATCAAGAGAATAAATCGAATATGATGAAATAAAATTGTCATTGCAAAGAGAAATTCGAGGTCATTACAAATATGAATCAGGGACACCCTCTAGCAATGGGGAATTTAACTACTCATAAAAAGAAAAGAAAATATAATAAAGATTGTTTTCATTACAGAAATCTTAGACGAATTGGTCTTCAATCGCAGAAAGCTCTTGAAAATTTGAATCCACCTTGAAAATCTGAGTTTTCCAACCTTTAGAATGTGTTTTTGCTCCGTAAAATCGTCCAGCCCTCGAAAAATAGCGTTTTCGGGTTAAATAGACACGTTTTGGGTTTCTTGAGTTTTTTGGCCTCATTACACGTAATGCCTTACCTGTTACGCGTAATGCCCTGTTCATTGCCTCAGTATTCTATGCATAAGCATCCTTGCAGGCGTTCTAGGAATGTCATTACACGTAATGCCTTCCCTTTTACATGTAATGATAGAAGCTCATTTTTTCCTCCTTCCTATTAGAACTCGTATCATATGAGTATGGGGATGAGGCAATACACGTAATGGCTTGGTTTTACGCGTATTGGCAGCAACTATGTACTTTTCTAGATCTGATACGCGTATGACCAAGTTGATAAGCGTATGGGAAGACAATTACGAATTAGCCTTTGATTTATTCATGCAATTTGTAGCCTTGGATGTTAGCTTTCATTTTCCTTCAGTCCCACGTCATTCTGAGTTACGATGCTTTAGTTATGATCCAAATAGTCTTTCGTGTTTATACAAAGAGTTGGAAGAATTTCAAGACTGATTATTTCTTGGCCACTCCCATTTCCCTCATTGTTCATGCTGGATTATGTGTCATCACGACCCCTTCTGCAAAGTTGTTCATGTGTGTCGACCGGAGGATAAGATTCTGGTGTCCAGACCATTTCTCAGAAAAGGCTAAACATTACTCTATTTCGTACGTAGCCCTCACTGATGCGGAGAAGTCCATGTAGACGATGTTTCTTTATTTCTCTTATGTTGAGATGCATTGTTGGGACATGGCTATGGAGATTTTTGCTGAAGAGAGAAAATAAATCTTTGATATCTTCTCTATTCTTATTTCACTTATGTTTTGTGAGTTTGCATTGTCTCTTATTTGTTAAATTCATTTTCTTTTCTTTTCTCGGATGCACTCAAAGGAAGGACACCTCTATTGTTGGGGCCATGCCTGCGAGGGACCTTAGAGCCCCCTATTTTGCGCTTATAACTAACTTTATAGGGTCGGAGCAAGAAGAATCAAAATAGAGCTCATCCGCTATGGCTCAACGGGATTGGGTTAGGGTGGTTATCTGGGGGAGTCATGTTAAAATGTTGAAGCATAAGAGATCTACTCCTACTAGCCACTTGTTGAACATATGAATTCACACATAAGAGGGAGGTTAGTTGTGTGGTTTAGAAAAAAGTGATTTACAAAAACTTTGTGGATTTAAATCAGAGTTTAAAAAAAATTAAGAAGTAGAAAAATAAGTTGCAAAATATAAGTTGTGTAAAAGTAAAGAGTTGAGAGAAAGAGAGAACAGTGATAATTATAGAGGTTCGTTTAAACAAAGAAAGAGACTTACTCCTCTAACCGAGAATTTATCTTGAGAATATTCAATAAATATTGGTATCATTTAGTAGGAGGTACTCACAAACCCCCTTATACAAGGACACTGGTTGACTTCTAACCAAACAATACAAGACTTGAAACATGGCAGTTTTAGTCTTGTCTTCCAAATGGTAGATTGAAGTGGTTAGTATTATATCCACACAATAGATTAAATAGGTTAGTCTTCTCTCCACAAACAATAATCTTGAAGCGGCCAGTCTTCGAGAATTTTAAAAAAACCTTGGAAGCTTTTATCATGGGTTGAGCTCATGAGCCTTAAACCTTGGTATTAATATGTGAGATTTTAATACCGGACTAATCTTGAACCTTATCTAAGCTTTTACCATGGGCTAAGATTTAACCTAATATTGGTTTCACCACAGGCCGACCAAGAACCTTGAAAGAGATTTTAATACGGGTTGATCTCGAACCTTAACGAAGACAGAATCACACAATCCCCAAACCATAGCTTTTATGAGTTTAGCTTCTGAACCAAACAAAAAAAATCCCTAAACTGATATAATGTTCAACGAATGTATAAATAAAAGTTCCTTAGTGAACTTACAATTCTACCCTTCCAAAATTATAACTCAATTCTCACTCACAAAAGGACTTTTCACACAAAGGAATTTAGGAAAAAATAGTGAGATAAAGTGAAAGAAAACGTTTAGAGAGAGACAGAGAGTGAGAGTGTCAAAATACGGTTCTGGGTAATTTGAAATAAGGAAAGGGACATTTATTTATAGGTTAGAGGTTGGTCCAAAATGGAATTTGAAATTAATGCTTTTTATGAAATTCTAATCGACTAGAACATGATTCCAATCGATTAGATACTCAAAATATAATCGATTATAAGTTAAAAATTTGAAAGAAAATATATCTAGTCGTTGCATATCATTAAGGTGTTGTCCTAATCGCTTGGAACTCAATTTTGAACTGAGCCAATCAATTAGCCAATAAGGTAGTTAAGTACATCAAACCCTAATACTTAGGTTTACATCTTTATCTAATTAACCGCGTATACTTGGCTTGTCAAAAGATTAGTTGACATTCATTATCATCATCAATACTTGTTGTCCTTGGTAAAAGCATATCACTTGCAGAACAAGGTTCCAAAATTCTCCCTCTTTTTGATGATGACAACATATCTCTCATGGGAGGTGGTAAAAGAAAATAGTACAAGTATGTTTGGAGTAATTAAATTCACGCTTAGTTAAATAGAGAGTATACTCTACTCCCCATGAGAGTATATTTATCCCCATTTGTCAAAATCAAAAAGGTGGGTAAAGATGCATTGGGGAAAATAAATATGCAAACATGGGCAATTTATACATTTAGAGAATGAGAAAAAAACATTACTCATATTATTACTAAGAATTTAAATTATAGAAGGTAAATTTGCGGAAATGGAAGTAGAAAGAGAAAAAAACTAAGAAACACTTAATTATTCTGATCATCATCATCCTCGCTCGAAATTGTTGAAGAGATGATATTTTCTCTCTCCATCTTTTGGATGAGCTTGTTGATCTTTGAATTCATTTCCCTTTTCTCATATCATATGCCAATAAGGGTGTTTGTGGAGGGTGTAGAAATGTTGCTTCTTCGCTGTCTAGATCTTCTGTGTTTGAGGAATAAATTACCCTTCTTGAATAGGAAATCCCATTTTGCTTTTAACCACTTACCCAATTTTTGTGTGCATAAAGATTGGTTCTTCTTCTCAGAATTCATATTTGGAATAACTTAATATTTTGGTGATTAGTTCAGTAGAGGGTAAGGTATAATTTTTCATTTTTCTATCTAGCATATGGTGAAGAACGACATCTGCCCAATTTTTCACAATTTGATTTTCCAAGAACCAAACTACAGGTATGTATGATTTTTGGATGGTGATATAGTTACCTTTTCTTGGAAAAAAACACATGATTTATTTTGTAGTGAGTAAATCTGATGTTTGTAGGAATAGGGCAACCTTAGAAAGAAGTTGGAATTCTAGAAGTGGAATCAATAAGAAGAGAATGGGCATGTATGTCGAAATTAAAATCATTGCCTTCAAGACCCATTTGATTATAATCTTGCTCCATGAAGGGTAGGTTGCATACTTGAGCAAAATATTCAAGAGACGGAGTGATAGGGTGTTTCTTGACCTCGTAGTTGATGATGCCATCTTTGTAGGAAAGATTGGCGTAGATAATTTTCACTAGTTCTGGGTACCTCTCTTGAGGGTTTTAAAAAACAAAGCCCTCAACCTGGAAAAGTTGAACGCTTCTGTGAACGAGCAGTTCTTTATGAGATCTTCATCCAGGTAACGAGAGACAAATAGTTCTCTATCAGTATAGTAGAGTTTGAAGTTGGTCTCTTGAGCTTGAGAAGAGAAGTCTTCGGAGAAGTATGAGAACGAGGCTTTGGAGGAACGTGTTCTATTTGAGGCCATTTTGAGGCGATGATTGATGAGTGAGAGAACTAATATGTTTCGAATGCAATGCATACGTAAGAAATGATGAGATGAGAATAATGAAAAAGTTGCCTCTATTTATAGCTTTTGTCTAATCGATTTGACATTAGTGTTAATCATTAACAACAATAAAATTTGAGAGCTAGTCGTTTGTAAATAGCCATTGAATTTATGTCTCACCTAACTAGTCGTTGCGGTGAGCTCCAATGTTTGAATTTCTGAATTGTTACTTGATCTAATTTATTGGATACTAGTGCCAATCTATTATTTTTTCCCAATTCAGCATATATTGTTTTGGGCTTTATGTGTTGCACCCTTGTTTGGCTTTATTTACACCAATACTAAAATTCTCATCTTATGGGTTAGAACTTTTTTTTATTGAGATGAGCATAATTAAAGTTCATTATTTTAAGGGTTTAGTCAGAGTTTCTTGATTATTTAAACCTTAAAATAACATATACCTCTTTTATCAAGAATTCTTGATAAATATTTTCCTAAAAAGGGAAACACCAAAACTACTATGGTGTATCCTTCTCTATACATCTTTGTATGTGAGAGTTGGTAAAAACAACAAGATGAATAAGTCTATTACAGACATGTCCATTTAACTGACCACTAAGGATCATAAACCTTGAGATATTCTCAAAATATTACTTTTATCAGAACGATTGATATTTTCCATCATCGTTCATCCTCGGATCAGAGACTTCATAAGTATTGTATACTTTAAAAGTATACTATTGTTTTGAACAACTTGATTAATAATCATCAAATCTCCGAGCTACAAAGCATACCTGTAAAACACTAAGGTTTCACTTTTGGTGCCCATATCTTCTTAAGCCTAGGGAATTAGTTCCACAATATCTAAGGTTGTTTCCTTTAGATCTTTTAAATTTATCAAAATAGAAAGGTTCTAAGTATCCTATTCTCTCATAGTGTGTACACTTATAAATTTGAAGTTTCTTTTCTTTATGATATATATATTTCCTAGGTTTTCTATCTTTCTTAAAATCCTAAACCATTTTTGTTTATGAAGAATCTTTGACTTGATATGATCAAATCAAACTTCTCTTTACCTTGGGTGAACTTTCCTAGGGTTTCACATAAATCAGTTACTTCTTTTATACATCGCTAACATTCTTCTCTCGAATTTATAATCTTTTTTATTTCTATCTTGAAACAATTATGTATTTTTGTAAGATGTCCTAATGATTATTTAAGACCTAAGATATGTTCTCTTAGTTTTTCATTTTCTTCCACTAACTGACCATCCATTCTAAACAGTTATGCATAAGATAGTTTGATACCTGAAATATTATCTGCCTCGTAGGATGCCTTTAAGCATATTTCATCTTCTTCGGTTAGAAGAGGATTCCTTTATATTTCTTCCTGAGGTTGATGTCTCTCCTTCTATTCTTCTCTCAAGTATTTCAGAAACTTCTTCTTTTTCTTTTTCTTCTTCTTCTTCTTCTTCTTTCTTCTTCTTCTTTTTCTTCTTCTTATTATTATTATTATTTGTCATTTCTTGAACAAAAGTGTCCTTCATTTGATGTTGAATCTTTCGAGGATCGTTCAACTATTGAGTATGTTCTTTCTAAGGATTTCACTGGATTTGTATGATAGGAGAATGCTGAAAAGTTGGATTTCTCAATCTTTAAGTAATTGAACTAGTTTGTTCATCTTTAAATAAATGAACTAGTTTGTTCAATTTCTCTATAATTTCCTTCTTTCTTGATCTCTTCATCTTTAAGTAATTAAAGTAGTTTGTTCAATATCTCTATAATTTCATTATTTCTTGATTTTTCTTGAAATTCATGAAGGCTCTCATCTTTTGATTTAAGAGTTGGATTAAACTTCCAATTCTTAATTCTTAGATATTTGTTAGTGATACAATTTTTGAAAAAATTACCAATATTTATAAATTTTGAAAAATCATCCATGATTGGTATCTTCATTTTCTTCACAGCGCGTATTCTTATTCTCTTGTTCGATACTTGGAGAAATTTTGTATATCTTTTCAAGAGCACCCCACATGTCCTTGTCATTTTTACAACGATGAACATCATAAAATTTACTATCATATAGAGACATTATTATTGAGTTATTTGTTTTAAGATCTATCTATATATTTCTCTTTTCCTATTTGGTCCAAAGGGAATAAAGTTTATTTACTACTTCATCATTTACTTGTTGAGGGATAATCGGACCATTGACTATTGTTTCCCACAACTCATGATTTATACTTTGAAGAAAAATTCTAAACCTAGCTTGTCAAATATTAAATTTACTATCATTTAAAATTGGTAGTGTGTTTAGAAAAGATCTCTTGTCGGAAGTCATCTTGAGTCCATAAACAGAAGTTAGGCTATAATGCCACTTGTTGGATATATGACTTCACACAAAAGAAGAGGGTGAGTTGTGTGGTTCAGAGAAAAGTGATTTTGAAAAACTTTGGGAATTAAAATCAAAGTTTAAAAACATTTTAAATATTAAGTAGCGAAAAAATAAAATGCAGAGTATAACTTGCATAAAAGTAAAGAGTTGAGGGAAAGAGAGAACACAGAGAAATATAGAGGTTTGGTCAAACAAATAAAAATACCTACTCCTCTAACCAAGAATTAATCTTGAGAGTATCCAATAAACATTGAAAACTTTTAGTAGGAAATACTCACGAACTCCCTTATAAAAGGAAACTGGTTATCTTCAAACCAAACAATACAAGACTTAGAATATGGCAATTTTAGTCTTCTCTTCCAAATAGTAGATTGAAGAGGTTGGTCTTCTCTTCACACGGTAGATTATGTCATACCCCAATTTCGTCCGGGAATTTTAAATTTTCATGCAACCAACTTTATTTTTTTCTCTATAATAAAATTTTGGTTTTACAGATAGACCGGTTGAATCGATTTCTTAACTGCGTGTGAAATTAGTGAATAGTTTTTTTTCAAGTTTGGGCCTGCAACTGTCTGTTTTATTAATCTATATTATGCGTAGTTTAATTCGGTGTGCTCATTTTATTTTTTCGTACACCAATTTTACGTAAATATATTTCGTGTAGGCTATTTTAATGCATTCATTTTATATTTTTGCACATTTTTGTTGTCGATTTTAATCATTTTAATTCCTTTTTTTAAAATATCAAGAAAAAATAAATAGAGATAAATAAATATTCATTTTGATTTTACTTTGTTTTATTAAAAATATTTGTGCATTTTGTTTCACTAATTAAGACTCATTTTTATCGTTCAAAAGAAATCTAAAAGGCATTGTGGGAATTATGTTAAAATTGGAAGCCCTAATAATTTACTATATATAGAAACTAGTGAGGCCAATTGATGAAGCTAACATCGGCGCCCATATACTCATCATCTCTCTCACTCTGCAAAAATTTAAATCGAAAGAAGACTATTTTCTTCTTATGGTTTAGACTCCACCAACATATACTCTCCATTGCTCACTCTTCACTCTCCCTTCTCCATAACAACCCCACCATCTACCTCACATTTACTGCCAAATGGCTACCGCACCGGCCAACTCTTTCACCATATAACTGAACTCCCTCCTTCATAACCACTATACACGTCCAACCTCTACAAACCATATCCTCTGCAACTTCAACGTACACCCTCTCCATTCCATAACTACCATCTAACTCCTTCATCACACACTATCTCTTAGCACAAATTTGTCACCTTCCATTGTTCACCATAAGCCAAATTGTCTTCCTCCCCTCTTCAACTCACGTTAACCTCCACCCTCCTTCATAAACCACCACAAACTCTCTACATACACGACCAGCAAACTAACTCCGACGAGCACCATCAAAACCACCATCACACTGCCCTTCCACCGCCGGTACAGATCAGTCACCATTTGTGCTATAGTTATCATCATTTTAACAGCTAAAAGTAGGAGAGTTATTTGCATTTTTCATATAGTTTGAGTGGTTTATATGTCAGTTTCTTTAATTTCGTATTTATCTATGTTTTAATCATTCCTGGTACTTTTGATCTTGGTGGGAAGGTTAACGTATTTTGTAGGTCGGAGGAAGTTAATGATATGGTCGAAAAAAGGAACGTGGAGAATTTTTAGACAAAATGGGAAAATCTATTTTTCAAAATGTTTTACATCATCATAGGCGTGTGTTGGCGCGACAAAGAGAAACGAGTACATAAACTTCACCCCCTTTGAGACAAGGTTAACCTCAAAGGGGTAAAGGAAATGGTTCTAGGAGGTCGAACCCATGTCTCCCTGATACTCATACTTCTATTGGAAAACCCTCACGAAGCCCCAAGAACACAAATGAAACTGCGAGGGAAGGATGCGAAGATGATCCAATAATTCTTTTTCAACGAGATTCAATGGAAGTCAGACACCTAATATTTGGAAGATGCAATGGTAGAAGGGAATATAACACCCTTCGAACTCGCTGCACAACCACTTGTTAGCTGAGATTACTAAGATTTTCTAGTCATAGGGAGACCCCACCTAAAAGGATGATGCTACCACTTTATATTTCTGGGTATAGGTGGAAAGTGTTTATAGATACTTTTGGTCCACCCAAGAGTAATCTTCTATGTTTTTCACCGCCATCAGGTCCTCCAAATGATTGAATTATGTGCCTTTGTTAAAAAAAATCATATAGATTAGCAACACTAGGTCTTTGGTAAAAATGGGTTTCTCCAAGATAATAGATGGAGCAAACTGCTTCCTTCAGACGATGAAGGCTATCCATTGGTGAGCTCGGAAGCACCTCCCACATGCATATTCCCCAAGTCAACCATGATTATATGTTGAATGGCTACAATGACGTACTGGTAGAGAGTGGGAGTGAAAGGTGTGTGTGTGTGTGTGTGTATATATATATATATATATATATATATATATATATATATATATATATAGAGAGAGAGAGAGAGAGAGAGAGAGAATGTATCATCTAGGAGCAACATAAGGTCCAAAGGTTGAAGCAAGATAGTCGATAGCTAAACCGAGAAATGAGAGGTTATAGGAGAACATCGGGAAGGAAAAAAGAAGCTTTGGGGGGAAATCCCACATTTTATAAATAAGTAAGTTAAAAATCAATGGTCGAGATCAAAGACAATGGAAAGATCCAAGGATAGTAAATTAATTGTCCCATCAAGCAGACAAAAGAGTAAAAAACACTCAAGTATCCTAAGTAGGGGAATCATTTATTGGCCTGCACACCTAGAGTTATGTGCTGGGAAAAAAACAAGTTAAACATTTCAGTAATAAGAGAGCATTTAATGCATTTGTCACCAACTACTTTTACAACAAACTCCATGTGTTTCATTTCAAATTTGAATCAGAGGACTTCCCTGAAGGCCGACCACGACCAGTAAAGACTTCCCTAGCTCCCTAAGCACTCATAAATCATTGGGAGAAACTATTATGGGCTGACCAAAAGCCCAGATGGCTAAGGCCCAAACCAACACAAATCCACTCCATGCGACCCAAGGTATAAAAGTCATTTCACACAAAATGCAAGGTACATTTTTTGATCTCCACTTTTCACTACACTCATCTTTTATGTTGAATTAACTTGAATGTCAGAGTCCTAAGCTTACACGTCCACCCCTGTGCCACCCTATTAGAGATCAACCCCATCGATTTAGTATTTTGCACCAACCAATTACATCTAACTCTGGTTCTAAAATGGAACAATTTCTTGTACGAATATTTGACTTGTTTATTAAATCCTACAAAACAGAAACACATTAATCTTAAAAAATCTGAAAAGTATAAAATAAGTGCTAAAAACAGTGTGACAAACTGTCATCATAACCCTAAACTTTAACTTTCCCTTGTCCTCAAGGAAAATGTTTGAAAAATGAGATTTATGAAAAGTTAAAGTTGACCTATTTTAATGATAATTTATAAGTTGGCATTAATTATCATAATACTTTCATGCTCTTGTTTAATTTTCACTTCTATTTTCATACTTTGGATGTATAACTCAAAATACTTCATTCCTTAATCTTATCTTTCATAATTTCTCTCTTCTCACTAGTTCAAATAAAATATGTTCACTCAGTCAATATGTAAGATCATTTTAACATAGCTTGAAGTACATCTAAACAATCTATCAAATTATTATAACACACACAATTTTTGAGGTTTTAAGAATGTAATGTGGCTAAGGTTAGGGTAGGGTAAATTCAAGCTACATATGCAAAATCATTAGGTTAGGCACTACCATCTCTCATTCATCTACTTTAATTATTTTATTTTTCTTTTTTAATTCAACTCTTTACTAAGTTTTATTGAACATTTTGAGACCCTTTCTGTATGGCCAATCCTTGCCTGAACTTATAAGGATTCATCTTATATCATGACTATTTTACAAAAACAATTGCACACAATGTATTGTCACATAACCCGCCTCGTCTGATTACAATCCCCATATGTCTTAGACTAAATCCCAACCAACTTTAATTTCCTCATGAAAATGTACTACACCTTGTATCATATGTGTCGCGTTTGGTAACCTTTTTCCAATTTGAGATATTTTCTCAACAATTTTGTGTACCTGACTCGCTCCACTTCTTGTCGATATAATTTCTCCCATAAAGACATTTTAGAATTTATTTGATTAGAGTGATTTTGACTTGAATCGGTATTTTTCACAATACTTAGAATTTTGTCATGTTTTTATTATGTTTCATGTAATATTAACTAAAAATATAATTAAAATACTAATAAAATGATAGAAAAATATATTATTGTCGCGGCGCAAAAAATGCTCGAGCATATGAGAACGCTCGAAATCAATAATAGAGTCGCCACCGGAGTTTATTTTTAAGGGAAATATAGATAAAACCATTTAAGAACAAAAATATGATCATCGCAACCAAATTCAAGTATGTGAGTCGGTTATGCACGAGGAAGATATTAGCACCCCGTAGCATCCGTTGTAACCAACGAGAAATATTTAGTTAGTTTTGCGAATAAGAGTGTTAGCTTAATAATGTTTGAGTTTCTTATTTTTATTAAAAGTATTTACAAGAAATTAAAGAAAGACTAAAAAAAGGTTTTTTTATTAGGGTTCTAGACGAGACATTGAATCTCGCTCCAACGTATCCCCATGGGTGATGGGGAACTCAAAGCTACATAGTTTTGGGTAGAAAATATTTGTTTATTTGTTTGTTTGTTTGTTTTATTGAATGATGTTTGGGTCGCATTCTAGTGGTTAAACATTGCTTGTTGCTCACACATGGGAGGATTAGACATGTGCTTTTATCGTGGTAGAATGGACAAAACATCATTCATTTTATGAAAAAGTGTTTTTGGTCGCGCTTGGGCGCAAAAAATAGGTTTGATGAGTTTGAGTTTTTTTAGGTGGAAGACGAGTATTTGAAAGGAAAGCTCTATAGCTAGTATCTAACTACTCGGAAAAAAGAGGCCTACGCCCAATTAATTCTTTTCAATTGATTTTATTGTAAAATATGTGAGGTGATCAATCACCATTTATGTTATATGTTATGTCACTTGTTCGGAAAAAATCCAGGTAAACTGTAGGACTTTGCTTTTATTTAGTGGTCTTTTGAGTCAGTTTCTTGTAGCATTATTTGATTTAATCGTTTAACCATTTTTAAAGTATCATTTCTATTTTTCGCATGTTATGCTTTGGTTGTGTGCCTTTACTGTTTTTCAGTTTCAAATAGATATTCGAGTACGATCGGATGCAAAAACCAATGAGAATCGCGAAGAATCGAAGAAGTTTTACCATACTATAGTAGCCCTTCAACGGCCACCTGTAACACCTACTACGGGTCGTAGCATAGAGGACTGAACCAAAGCCAAAATCCACACAAAACAGAGGTGCACTATGGCCATCCGTAGCACCTGTTACGGGTCGTAGCAGAGGGGCCTAGAACAAGAGCATAAGAGACAGGGGCCTGCTACGGCCACCTGTAGCACCGGCTACGGGCCATAGTAGGCATGCATGCTAAAACCAAATATTTCCTTTTTTGTTCATTTTAAGTGCTCAGGGTGTTTTGGTCCATTCAAAACCTGATTTTATTGACTATTTTGGATCTGTTTAAGTGGGGAGAAAGGAAAAAGGAGGACTTTGCTATTTATGGGAGTTTCTCAGACAAGAATTGGGAACTTCTTGGAAATAGAAAATTACACGATTCAGAATTGGAGAAAATAAGGGCTTGGGGGAAGAAGATATTTTCATGAGTGGAAGCGATTGAAGATCAAATTTCAATGCTAGGGGGTTTGTCGCTACCGGGGGTAACGAAAAACCAGACGAAATTTCAAACTGAAGTCGGATCAGAAGAGTCGCCACTGAATTTTATTTATGCGCCTTCATCAGAGATGCGAGGGGAAATAGTCGATAAAACCCTCAGAAAGATAAGTGCATGGGAAGCACTATAGGAAGGATAAGGGATCGGTCTCACAACTGAGATTAGGGTTCGGGAGTCGGTTATGCAAGGGAAAGGTATTAGCACCCCTCACATCCATGGTATTCCATGGGAACTATTTGGGTTGTTTTACATACGTGGGGATTTATCTGTCATTGTTTTATTTTTCAAAAGAATGTGTGAAAGAGGTTTTTTTTATTACTATAGTGTTCGCCAAGCATTGGGGCCCTTGTGCCTACGTATCACTCATTTGGGGATGAGGAATCAGAGCTCCATAGTTCAGAGTATAAAATGTTTGTGTGTTGATTTTACCTTTGAGAAAAGGATTTTCGGAGGGGTGCCCTAAGGCATAAAAAATAAGGTTTGATGGGTTGTGTTGATTTTAACTTAAACAAGGGTTTATGAAAAGAATTTTTGTGATTATATTGCACTAAAGTCTAGGGGCGAAGGTGAGTATTCTAGACAACAAGCCAAGCATCTTGCGTCCAAAATAATCAAAGTGAGGGTAGGAATTATCCATTCTAACTCATTCTCCACCACTTAAGGCTCGTGGCGTACAATACTAATCGTAGTTATTAATTATTTTGAGTTTGATTAAGAATAAGCCACTTGACGTTGGATCAAGGGTTTATTTATTTGATTAAGAAATATGGTCATGCAATATGAATGCAAAGTAATCAACAAGGAAATAAAAGGGTCTCATTGTAAGGTAGCCAAAGAGAAAACCTTATGTGTGCAAAAGTGTGACCTATGCTAAACAAAGGATAATCGTCTTACAAACATGTCCCTCTAAGGTGGTGTCATGATGACATTCTTACAACAGGTATGTAAGTTACAGATAAAACCCAAGTGTTTACAAAGTATCATAAAAGACTAATGAAAGACCTCTAAGCAAAGATCCTAAATGGAATCATCTAAGTCCAAGTGATTAAGTGTTTTTTGGTCTTTTAATTTTATCATGTTTTGATTGTTTTTAGATGATGACAATAATAAAGAGCAATAGTAAAGTGTGTATGATGAATTTGTACAATGATAATGATGATGAATACTTAAACGTAAATGACATAATAAGAAAAGAACAATAATAACAATGATAATAATAATAATAACAAAAGATTAGTAATAATCAAAGTTAACAAAGTCAAAGTTAGGGTTATGAACAACTTTTGAGGATTATCTATCTTTAGGTCAATAAATTCAAAATTTGGCGCATCGAGGGATAATTTATCACTAATGCAAAGTAAGGAAGATGATCAATGGATCAACTAACCCTAGATTTTTAACAATGAAAGTTGTTGAACCTCAAGTCCATCTATCAATAGATTGACAAAGAGAAGACTATTCAACCCAAAATTGAATGATTGATTTTAGTTATTTTGGTTAGAAAATTATATTGAATCATATGAGGTATTAACAAGTTATATGAATAAGGCAAAGTTAACAAGTTAGATGGATATTATTAACAATTCAAAATGATAGATAAACAAAGTATAAAAGGGTTATTGAGTTAGTATAAACCAAATGAAAAGGCAATGTATCAGATGAATCCATAAATTAACATATGTGCAAATAGGCTTCATCTATAAGTCAAATTATCCAAGTTAGTTGGTGTGGGGACAATATATCCATGATTCAAAGTACCATGGATGAACATTTGATCATCCATTGGTAGGTTTGAAACAAGGAAGGTTCAATCAACCCACACCAAACCAACATCATAGCAAAGGATAAATTTCATTGGCCCTTAACTTCAAGACTTCAAAAGTCAATTAAAAATAATCCAAATAAAATAAATAAAATCATCATTAAATTCTATAGGAAAAAATAAGGGGGTTGGTGTTCAATTTTTTTTTAAAATATTAAAACTAAAAGGGTTAAAAAATAAATCAAAATGGAAAGAAAATGAGAAAATAAAATGAATAAAAATAACATAAGTAAAATAAAACATGGAGATTTACACACACTTGGGGTTGAACCCATGACCATGGGGGGATCAAACCCCTCTCCCACTAGGCCAATGGCCCAATTGTGATATTAAAAATGCTAACATAATAAATAATAAAAATGAAAAGTAAATGAGATTTGCGCGCCAGCCAACCAATCAGCGTGTGACAACCATTGTTTTCAAATTTAAAATACGCGTCAACGGTCATCTTCAACCTTGAATCATCCTAAAATAAAACCTCAAAAACATGTGTTTTCAATCATATTTTCCATGGAATCTTCTTCCTCAATCAAAAACAAACTAACCTCCACACTCATGAGCCATTGATTGGCTCTGAGTGTGGAGTATTTCACCACGAACCAGATGAATAAAGTTAACCTAAATTAAAAATGAAATGATGGAAAAGGATTAATCAAAGGCAAAAGTTTAGGTTTAATGATCAGGGATAAATTTCGAGTCGAGTGGTAACTTGTTTCAGAGATGGGGGTGAAGGGAACTACCTGGCCAGAAACAACTCAGGAAAGGATTCCGACGATCGTGTTCTGACAAGGGTGGCTGTGTTCTGACCTTGATTGCACTCCAGACCAATTGGTTTTCCTCCTTAGCATCAATTTGGAATAACAAAGGGATTGTGTAAGACCCCAATTTTGACCCTAAGATCTCTCATGCTATCTCATCATATGCATTAGCTTTGGGATCACACCTTGGCATCCTCCTTACCCTTCATTCATTGGGTTTGCATTGGGAGAGATCACCAAGCATATTTTATTGTATCATACTTTGTTTTTCATTATTTTAATAACCAAAATACAAAAAAATATTTCAATGTATAGTTTGTTACTTTTGTAGGTAGTGTGTGTGTCCACCCATGCTCCATCAAGCTCATATCTAGGGTTTAAGACCCTCAATGCTAGAAGATCAATCAAGAGATGGTTCACATTGACTTGAGGCATCATATGTGGATCCCCATGGTCTTCACATGTCATTTTGATCAAGAAATAATCAAGAGTTTGAAGCTTGTTTGCCTTGGAAGCCCTAATTCATCTGGTATCTTGTGTGACTTCTTCAACAAGTTTCTTCAACATTTGATAAAATATTTAAAGGGATACTTCATATTACATCATATTAAACATATATGATCCTCCATGAGTCCCAAAAGTCAAGATAATGTCAAGCTAGAAAGATGGTTCATGGTGGTTGACCAGAGAAAGTTAACTGGTCAAAACTGGGGTTCCCTAAACCACATCTCCTACAATAGTTGTCATATGAAAATGATTCCAAGAGAAAGGTTACTCAAATTACATTCCAAACAACTTTAATGTTTAATTATAGAGCTAGTTTTGCTTGTAAAGTCATTTTTTATGATGAAAGATTATAGGTCATTTTGTCTGAACCCAAGTTAGGAGGTCAACTTCCCAAGACCATAACTTGCTCATTTGTTATGATATGAAAGCCATTAAAGTTCTATGATCAAATTCAATATGTCTAATCCAACTTTTATGTTTGTAGGAGTTCAAATTCAACTTGCAAATGCATCTTCCAAGAGGAAACATTATAGGTAATTTTGGGCCATTACCATTGAACAAGTGATTTTCCTCAACTTCTGAAATGCATAACTCCTTCATGTCAAATCCAAATGAGGTCAAATTTGTGACCAAATTGAGTACATTTGAAAGATCTACAACTTTGATGAAGGAACGTTTTCAATTTGAAGTCCATAGAAAAATATATTCAAGGTGGAAGAAGTGAACATTTGACTTGGTACTTAGAAAACTTTCAAACATGTTTGATTTTCCAAACTTCCACCTCAAAACTCATCATGATACAAGATTTAAATGGAAAAGTGTTCAACATGAAAGTTCTTCCTCTTGATCTTAAATTTCCAAAAAGTCCAAAATCATATCATTTGGATAAATATTGAAGGACTCGCGCATGGGTGGAATGCATGGTACCATTTGGAGGATTTTCATGATCAAATTCATTTCAACATTGCATGACTTAATGCATTGCCTTCAGCATGACCTATGAATGATTTTGGACCTTTTCCAATCATTCTTAGGGCTTTGTACACGCCCATGCTAGCTCATGAAGGAAATTACTATTTTTGGATTTTCAAATGGAAGTGTATGAAAAGCACATGGATTGGCTGTAAATACAAGTGCATTGAGCTCAGAACTTCATCAACACCTTGCCCAAGCTTTTCCAGAAGAATCCAAACCCTCCATTCCATAGAATTCTTGAAGGTTTCAATTGAAAGCGAGTTTGAATTTCACCTTCTGTTTTGAAATTCAAACTCCAAGAATTCATTTCCCTTTTCATCTCAATTGATCACTACAAGCAAGAGGAAGAGGAATCAAGCTAATCCAGATCAAGATCAAGTGAATTTGAAGAAACTCTAAGGTGAAATTTCAGAAACTTCATCTCTTCGATTCTCTCTTAATTCTTCACCATTCTTTGTGATTTTTGGTTTGCTAAAGTCCTACCAATGTAGGCAACAAGATTGAGTTGCTTTGAGGTCATATCGAAGCAACTCAGGTCATGAACCTCAAATTTCAAATCCATGTATCTTTTAATATACTTGGAATTGGAAGAAATGGAGGTCAGATTCGTGCTCCTGTTATTTAATCCATGGTGGAACGCGTGCGTGTGGCCATCAGATCTCCCACCTAAATTAATGAGGGAGATCTGATGGCCCTTGTTTTTTTTTTGTATTTTCTGATTTTTCATTTAATTGCTTTATTTTGTTTAATTCATAATAGTTTCATTTTTAATCCAAAAAAAATTAAATATTTTTATCTTTCATTTTCTGAATTAAAATTATTTTTTGGATTAACTTTGATATTTTTGATGAACTAAATGTTTTTGTTCATATTCTTAATTGTTTAAAAATACTTCTGACTTTTCAAAAATCATGAAATTTTTTGTCTAAGGTCCTTTGACCTTGTTTGACCTAGGATAAATCTCTTGGCCATTTATTTGGTTTTTTGAAGAGATTTTAGGTTTTGACCAAATTAATTTGAATTTAAATGCATTTTTAATTTGATTTTTAATTGATTAATTGTGTAAAAATCATGTTGAGCCATTTTTATGGTCTTGTGATGTTTGACTATTTATTTGGGTCTTGGTTAAGGTTGGTTTGACTTTTGTTGGATTAAAATCATTGGATTTAGGGGATTAATGAAATGTACATTTCATCTCCCAAAATGAATGAATGATTTTAATTTGATGAAATTCCTCCCCTATCTCTTCATCTTCATTCCCATTCTTTCACATCCCTTTCATTGATCAATGAAATCTCAATATCCTAAGGCTAATTGGTTCATCCATGACTTTGTGTCAGATGAACCAAAACAAGTATGGATGAGATAGGTTCATCCATTTTGATCTTTCCTTTTAGTGTGTGGTATGTTTTAGGAGTTTGATTCATTATACGAAATCTCTAACATACATTAGCACCTAAATTTTTATTGCCTGGCCTCAGATAATTGTGACTTCTACATAGGTCTAATTACGATTGCTTAACATAGAGCTAAATTGGACCCCTAAAGGCATATCATTCTAGTAAGTGAGATTGTAAGTCTCCCATCTTTCATGGTATTGTATGGAAACTTGGCCTTTTTCCCTTTCTTTGGAAGATGTCTTGGTTCAAGGAGCCATGCTTGTGAATAGATTGTTGAGTGTTCTCCAAAGAATGACTTAATCAATTGAAAACCAAAACACTACTAACATTTAATTAACCTTGACTAACATTTGACTATTCTTATTAATATTGCTTTATCTTTCAAGTCATTTATTTTTATGCAATTTAATTTCAAGTCATTTACCATTCATTTACCATTTACATATCATTTAACTTGTTTATATTTATGCCATTTTCACTTTGCTCATTTGAGCCATTTATTGTGATTGTATATATATTTTTGTGCACTTTGTTTGTGTTTGGGGTCTTAGGACCTTAAAATACCTAATAAATAAATAAAACCCTAAAAAATGTTTGTGTGGACTGTTGGGTTTGATCTGAACTTTTAGACTTAGGATTAGGCAACATTCCATATGCAAAAGGACTTAGCCAATGCCAACATTTCTGAGACCAAGTATTGTGATTTGAGCTTTCATCTGATGCAAGTATTGGGATCCACTTGAATTCATCTGCAACATGGTCTTGATAAAACTTTATTTTGATCTGGTGTCTAATGCTTTATTCTGAGTTAATCAAGGAGTATTTCATCTGATACATGAGAAGACAAAGAGACTGCTAGCTATGGGATTTGCTTGCTTGGATGTGGCCATCTTTATTTGATGCCTTGATATTCATGATGTCTAAAATTGCTAATTGCTTGTTGATTATTGCTTGATTCAAAGTCTAAAGGGAAAGTGGGTTTTCTATACGGCATTCTTGTCTGTTGGATTGCATCCCATTGGTCAGATCTTTTCAACTCTTAACTTTTAATTTTATGCTTAGGATTAGTCTCTTTATCTCCTCCCACTTCTTAAATTTCAAATCTCTCCCCCTTTTTCCAAAAAACCTTATTTGTTTGTGATTTCAAACTTTGACCTTATTTCAAATTAGAAACCTTGGCCTTATGCCATTGAATTTTCAAACTCTTTTCTTAAA
Source organism: Lathyrus oleraceus (assembly GCF_024323335.1). Lineage (NCBI taxonomy): Eukaryota > Viridiplantae > Streptophyta > Magnoliopsida > Fabales > Fabaceae > Lathyrus > Lathyrus oleraceus. The sequence goes on along the minus strand of NC_066582.1, from coordinate 434,641,107 downwards.
TCAAACTTGTAAATAAATTTAATCATATTGACTTAAAATTTCAAAAGACAAAAAAAGAACTAACACCCATTCAAATTTGTGAGGCCCTTGTGCCTCTTTTAACTTAAATTTCAATTAGAAGCAATCCACTCATTTTGAAATTGATACCACGAACTACGAGGTTTTGATCCCTCATATTCCATGTTGGTACGTAGGCACAAGTCTGAAGGTCTTGTCAAACACAAAAATATAATCAATAAATTCTTTTCTCCTCCTCACACTCTATTTAACCAAACATCTTTTATACCAAAAACACATGCACACATAAAAAAGGGCTCACTAGGAGTACCTAGGATACTTTGGGTGCTAACACCTTCCCTCTGTGTAACCAACCCCCTTACTTGTAATCTCTGGCATTGTATTAGTTTTGATTTGAAAACTTCTTACCTTTGGGTTTTGTTCGTACTTTCCCTTTTCCTTTGGAAACAATAAAAGCGCGGTGACGACTCTGGTTTTATTGAAGTTAAGCTTATCCATAGCTTGATGGTCATGAATTTACCGCTACAAATTGAATCAGAGCTGTGTTGGTTTTCCCTTTTTTCCATTTTGGGAAAAATTGCACTTTTCACATGGGATCGGGTTTTCAATTGTGAGAAGTTTTTTCAACCAAGTTGACTTCCATTTTTGTCCTGATGTGTTTTGTAATGTGTCTTAGGCCAAAAGGGATCAGAATACACAAGTTTAAGGGCTTGGTGCATGATTATGCAACTTTTGGCTGAGACATGTCTGGTTTGTGCATCAGGGTGGTCACCAATGTTTGAACCAAAGCCAAATGAAATTGGCTCGTGCACTTTGCTTCGATTTTGGTCCATTTTTTCCTTGCCATGAAATTGATTGAATGCAAAAAGAATTAGGTCAAAAGGGCTTGTGGTTTGGAAATGGAAACATGTCAAAGTAGTGGTCATGACATGATTTTAGGGCTTGGTAGGCATGTTGGACCAGCTTGGCCAATAGCAAAATTGAACCCCTTCCTCAATGAATTAGGTCTTGGACCTTGAAATAAAGTTGGAGAGGAAGTTATTTAGGAAATTTGGCTCGAATTGGAGTTTAAAAATCTTGAAAAATGAAGAAGCTATGGTCTTTGGAACTTCCCATAAGCCATTCTTGCCAAAATGTGACCAACCAACATGACCTAGTTTTAGGGTTTTTATGATTTCTTTCTTTTCAAGCCACAATGATGGATGCTTTAACCTCAAATGATCATATCATGATGTGAAATGAATTTTGGGCCTTTGTGGAATGATTTTGGGTCAAATTTGAGGGTGGATCAAGTCATGGAAAGTTGAAAAATCAAGTGTGAACCAACTATTTGTAGCATGGATTGAATGGATGCTTAAATAATTAATTTGGATTGTAATGGACATGAAATGATGTTGAATGAATGTTAGGGTGATTGGATGGCAAAAAATGATCAAACTCAATGGTCAAGAATCCCCCAAATTATGGTTTCTTGAGCCATAAGTTTCATTAAGAACCATGGTCTGATGAATTAGGGTTTTAGTTGTAGGGATCCAATTGAGATGTTTAAAAGTCACAGGGCATGAAAAAAAATTGAATTTGAGGGGTCCTTAATGGCATGGTCAAGATCCGTGGTGAATAACGACTTGTTCAAGCCAAGAGGAGGGTTAATGGTTAGGGTTTGGTCCTTGGGTGACCAGATGAATCTTGAAGCTTCTTCAAAGGGGACTCACCACCCAAATTGGACTTGGGGAGTGAGTTAGATGTCTTGAGTGATCCTCCAAGCTTCTTGGGATGCTTGAGGATGAGATTAAGGTTAAGGTGGCTTGGGAACACCTCAACATTACCATAGGATCTTAGGGCTTTGTAGATGAATCCAATGCCTTATGCTTGTGGATCATTGCGACCATTGAGTATAAATACATATGAGATGTATATATGGGATGTATGCTTAAGGTTTAAGACTCAAGAAGATGACATGGGGTAAGGCAAATTTGAGGGTATGATAGGGGTGTCCCTAATTTGAATCTGTAATTACTTTGATTTGATATTTGCAATAACAGTGTTGTTTTTCATAATTAATATATTCTCTTGATGTTCTTAATGCTTTCTCTTTTGGAATAATTGAGATTGATATATAATTATCAATTAGGTTGGACAGGCGTTGGTAATGCTTTTATGAGAATATTCTATAGTAGATATCACCTAGGACTAGGGATACCCTATAGAAACCAAATTGTTCTTGATATAAAAAGGCTGAATTTCATCAGTAAATATCTATGGACATAGAGATTAGGGATGAATGTGTTAGCTCATAATTTTGACGCCCATCAAAGAATTACCAAAAAGGAAATCCTATGTATAGATGTTTTCGACCAGGAGGTGATGTTCGACCAGATAGAGGTGTTTCGACTGGATAAGGGTAATAAGAGTCAGCATGCAGTTGAGACTTTAAAAATATCTCTTAAAGTGGTTGAAGACGGTTTTCGATTGGAGATTCAAAATTCAAATAAAGGAGGGAATTTTGCTCTTATCTAAAACTGTTGAAAGTACACATAGAGCATAATGGAGAGTTACATCCATGCAAGGCGCCATGTATCTCGACGTGATTGAAGGGCCGTCAAAAACGGTTATTTCGATCCAATATAAATAAAGGGTCTTAGTGTTAGGATAGGGGGTATCAAAGTATGTACAGAGTCTGTAAATTTACCAAGTATTCGTGTGAAGAAGAATCGTAAATCACAGAATGTATGTTTGCTTACACCATTGTTAGTTATTTCAAAGCAATACAAATTTATCTTTATTTTTCTTCCAGAAATACATTTCTCTACTTCTTTATTCCAAACACTCTCCTTTTACTTTGTCATTTTACAGTCTTAAGATATCTTTATTTTAAACACTTACTTTTGCCAGTTAGTTATTATCATAGTCTTTTATAATTTCTCTCTTTAATCCATATTATCATTTTACTATAAAGTTTTAATCACTAGTCCCACGAGTATTGTTGAAGTGTTCACGATTACTAAAACTCATTTTCAAAAACAATTAGCACATGTCCTAGGATCAATCTGATCGGTCCTGTGAGTAACCAAATTTAGAAATTTGGAAGATCAACAGTTGTTTACCAATTTTCAAGGTAAACAAATTGGCACGCCCAGTGAGTCAGTGCTAGCATTTTGAATTATTTTTAGTTCTGGTTGTTAAGTCATTGTTTCCTTTTTTGTTGGAAAAGGATTCGTTGTATGTTATTAAGAAGTGGTAAAGTAGCCATAAACAACGAACAACGACCAAAGAGAGAATCCCATACGAGGATGGGAAATGTAAATATGCCAGATAACCAAAACTCTCAAAATCCATCAACCAGTAACATAACGCCCATTTCTTCTTCGATAGGGGATACCACGGCCATAGTGTACGTGTCTGAAATAGTTCCATCTATGGTGAGTTCGGTGCCTACGCATTCGATTTCCCATACTGAACCAATTTTAACCTACATTGGGCCTAGGGGACCTCCTCATACTCCAGCACCAGTTAGAGATATTCCAAATAGGCCTTTGGTGCACCCTAGTTTCTTAATACCATTTGGTAGTCGAGAGCAGCCATATGGAATGTCGACTTCAGTGATGGCCAATTTATACAATGCTGGTTCTACTTTCTCAAAACCAGTGGTTAACATAAATTCTCCAATACAAGGGCATGGGGTTAACATGGGTCGAACTAACCAATCTTCAGGTTTGAGGCACCAGAAATAACTACCTAGTCTTACTATTAACTTTGCAGCAGCGTGGAGGCAACAAATGGACGAAAGTAACCATGAGATTGTCCAAATGTTAACCCAAACCTTGACCACCGTATTAAATCCTCTGATTCAAAATACGGCTCAGTCGAACCAATAGATGACAGCGCAGGTGGCGCGAATGTCTGAATTCCTTGGTGTACTGCAACCCCAGCAACACCCTCCTACGGATTGGGTAAGAGAGAATCAGGAAGCCATATTTGAAGAAGACCTTACTACCAACAAGATCCCATAAAATCAGGGGGGAGGAGCAATACCCCTTAGGATCGAACCACAAATACCCAGGGAACCCAGGGTAGTAATGGTAAATAGAAACCAAAATGTCGATGATATCATACGACAAGTTCGACATGATGATTGGCAGTAGATAATAATCTAGCAGCCATGGTCGAGAGGATTATGGTTCGAAATGGGGTAAATTTCGGCCTTCGAAGGCCAAATTATACATCACCTATGTCAGAGTATATCTTACAGGCAGAAGCCCCCCTAGAACCAAAATCCCCAAATTCACTAAGTTTACTGGGGATACTAGTGAATCCACTGTCGAGCACGTGGCTAGATATTTAATTGAGGAATGAGACATGTCAAACAATGAGAGCCTTAGGATAAAGTTTTTTCCAAGTTCGCTCACAAAGAATGCCTTTACATGGTTCACCACCTTGCCCCAAAGTTCGATCCACACTTGGGACCAACTGGAGAGAATGTTCCATGAGCAGTTTTACATGGGACAAACAAAGATAAGTCTGAAGGAATTGGCTAGTATCAAACGAAAGTTTAGTGAGCCAATTGATGACTATCTGAATAGGTTTCGATTGCTCAAAGCTAGGTGTTTTACACAAATACCAGAGCATGAACTGGACGAAATGGTCGATGGGGGCCTTGACTATTCGATTAGGAAGAAATTGGATACCCAATATCTAAGAGATATGGCCCAACTGGATGATAGGGTTCGACAGTTAGAACGTTTGAATGAAGAAAAGGCTAGGGAGAATAAAGGTAAAAGGGTAGCCTATGTCGATTTCAGAAATGATGATGAAGATTCCTGTCATGGACTTTTAGACTTCGACGATAACGAGATCGACCTTGCTAAATTGACGCAAGGCTACCGTATGCGTGTAAAGTTTTGGCGCCTTCGAATGGAAAAACCCCTGTCGAACCAGAAAAGAGTGACAAATTTCCCAAGAAAACTTATACTTTTGACGTTACAAAATGCGACGAAAATTTTGACTTGTTAGTTAAGGATGGTCAAATGATAGTACCTCCGGGTGCTAAAGTACCTCCTTTAAAACAAAGAAATAAAAGAGGGTTTTGCAAATACCATGGTTTTCTGGGTTATAAAACGTCTCAATGTTTTCTTTTCAGGGATCTTGTGCAAAATATCATCCAGGAAGGGAAACTCAAATTCGGAGACAAAACACATAGTCAAGTGAAGATCGACTCCGACCCTTTGCAAGTAGCTGAGGCCCATTACACGGAGCCAGAAGAAGTGAACCTTGCTGAAGTCACTGAGGATTTCGACATGACTGAAGTCACTGAGGACTTTGTCAATGAACCTGTTATGGCAAAGGTTTATGAATACTTCAAGCAGGAATCTCTTAATGATTTCATTCAAAAGCCGTGGGAGATATCACCAAAAAAAATGTTGATGTATCTAACACTAAGGACGCTGAAGGTTCCAAGATGATGATGATCACCAAGGAAACCACTGATGGTTTTGTACAGATGGACAAGGCTACTGAGGGCCTTCAATTACAATTCCAAAAGTTGGACATCACTGAAGATGTCAACATGGAGGTCAATATGGTCGAAATATCCTAGGACACCTCCATGGAAGTTGACGATGAATGTCGACAGGAAGAATATAACAAAATATCCTTCCCTAAAGAGGATGAAACACTGTCTGATTTCCTTCGAAGGTGTCAGAAGAAGAAATCAGAAGTCATGTTATGCCCTCGGTGCAGTGTTGTGTTCGACAAGAAGGCAGCTCAAAATCTCGAAGGGGTAAGGAGAGTGAATCACCAAGATGGTCGCAAAGATGTTCAAAATCATCAGGTTGTTCATCCTTGAAGGGCTTTCGACCCAAGGAGGTATCATGATCCAAGGAGTCCAATGGTGAAACTTGGTGAAGCCAAGCGAATAGGGTTGACCACTAAACCCATTTCCTTCAAACCTAGTGTCGAAGGGTCGAATAGAAAGTGGGTCAAGCCAACTGATGGCAGGAAACACGGTCAAGGGAAATTGCAGAGCTTCAAAGTCGAAAGGGGTTCGTCATTAGCTTACCCTAAAGAATTTCGAATTGATAAAAGAACCTCCCATGTATCTGAGAACTATAAAGGGAAAACCCTATGACAAGGTATCAATGGCGGAGGGAGAAAAGAAGAAGGAAAGCCCAGAGAGAAGCTGGTGAGAAAGACAAAGTTGAGTCAAGCACCAACGTACCTGTGAAGCAAAGGGAAGACTCAAGTTTCATCAAAAGAAATCTCACTGATCCAACAGAAGCGGCTAGAGAAAGATATAATCAAGTGGCTACTAACAACTTCGACTCAGGGTCGGAAGCTTCACTAGATATTCTAGTCGGGGTGATGTCTGTGATGCCCAGGGAATTCGATCGGATTACTGAAGTCGAAGATACAAATAGCATAACGGAGAGAGAAATGGTTTCCCATAAGCCAATATGTTACTACGTGATGAATAATGATTGCGCTAAAGAGAAAAATGCCTTCTTCGAGAGACCTAATGAGGCCATGAGGAGCCATCTCAAACCCCTCTTAATTACTAGAAAAGTCGAAGATGTCCCCATTAATAAAATATTGGTGGACTATGGAGCGACTGTGAATTTAATGCCTCATCGCATGCTGAGGAAAATTGGCAAGTATGATACTGATGCCAAACCTCATAATATGGTGCTTACCAACTATGAAGGTAAAATGGGTTCCACTCTTTGAGTCATCCAAGTCGAGTTAACAATAAGGATGGTCACAAGATCCACAATGTTTATGATTGTGGAAACGAAGGCTAACTACAATCTATTGCTTGGAAGGGAGTGGATACATGGGGTCAAAGTTGTCCCATCCTCAATGCACTAGAGGATAATAATTTGGCGGCCAGATGGTATCATGGAAAACATAGAGGCGGATCAGGGGTACTTCAAAACCCCTATCAATCATACCAACAGACTCCAATTCAACAAGCATTTGGCCAACATAGCTCCCCGTGATTCGGCCGATTTTGCATTCATCCCTGATGACAGCACTTATTATTCCCTGTCACAACACCCTTACGCTGGTTTTTGCTGGGACAGAAAAGTAGTAGGAGAAGACGACTTTGGATATTCATGAGCGTATGGAATTGAACCCACAGGTTGGGGAAGTGAATTCAGTAATGATGACTGAGTTTGCGATGCTAAAAAGGATTTCGGCTTACATAGCCAAAAACAAGCAACAATTGGCCTTAGAGGCCGAAGTAAAAAACATGGTTGTCGAAGCCAATGAAGTTTCTCATCCAATAGGTCCTGGGAAGGACTTTGACCTAATGCCACCTGACATGGGTCAAAACGAAAAGCAAGACCAGAGGCTCGATGCTATCTACGATGATGCGCCTTTGGGTTTCGAGAAGGATCCACTAGAAACAAACATTAAAATATTGGCTCAGGATCCACTTGAAGAAGTAGACTTGGGAGAGGGATTCATAAAAAGGCCAACTTACATTAGTGCCAATATCCACCCTCAACTAAAGGTCGAAGTAGTCCAGTTGTTGAGAGAGTTCAAGAACTGTTTCACATGGGACTATGATGAAATGCCTGGTTTGAGCAGAGAGCTGATCGAATTGAAGTTGCCAATCAAGCTTGGAAAGAAGCATGTGAAGTAGAACCCAAGGCGGTTTGCACCAACAATACTTTCGAAGATTAAAGGAGAAGTCGAACGATTCCTTCGCTGCAATTTCATTCGCACAGCCAGGTATGTCGAATGGCTAGCTAATATTGTGCCTGTTGTAAAAAAGAATGGTACTTTGAGGGTTTGCATAGATTTTAAAAAATAATATTGTGCCAGTGGCAGAAATGCTAGTCGATTCTGCTACAGGCTATGAATACTTAAGCATGCTTGACAGATATTCTGGGTATAATGAAATATTTATTGCAGAAGCGGATGTCCCAAAAATAGCATTTCGATGCCCTGGAGCCTTAGGCACCTACGAATGGATGGTGATGCCTTTTTTTTCGAAAAATGATGGGGCAACCTACCAAAGAGCGATGAATTCGATCTTCCATGATTTTATAGAGACTTTTATGTAAATCTATATAGATGATATTTTCATTAAGTCTATTTCAGGGAAGAGTCACATTGACCATCTTCGAATATCCTTTGAAAGGATGAGAAAGCATGGTCTGAAAATGAATCCTCTAAAATGTGCTTTTTATGTGCAAGTTGGGGATTTCTTAGGCTTTGTGGTCCACAAGAAGGGGATTGAAATAAACCAAAATAAGACCAAGGCCATAATGGAAACGAAAGCGCCGTCAACAAAGAAAGGATTGCAGTCACTACTAGGCAAGATCAATTTCCTGAGGAGATTTATCTCAAACCTAAGTGGGAAGACATGAGCTTTTTCACCATTGCTTCGACTCAACAAGGACGGGTTCAAATGGGGGAAGGCTCAACAAGAAGCATTTGATAATATTAAAGCATACTTGAGTCATCCACCAATCCTGAAGCCCCCTTGTAGAAATAAAAGTATGAGATTGTATATATCTGGATCTAACAAGACTTTAGGGAGCATGTTTGCTCAAGAGGATGATAATGGTATCGAAAGAGCCATTTGTTACCTCAGTAGGGTCTTAAATGATGCAGAAACTAGGTATAACATAGTTGAAAAATTGTGTTTATGCTTATATTTAGCTTGTACAAAATTGAAGCATTATATAAAACATGTTGATGTGTATGTTTCATCTCATTTCGGCGTTATTAAACATATGTTATCAAAACCGATTTTGCGCAGTCGAATTCGGAAATGGGCATTAGCATTAACTGAATTTTCTTTAACGTACATGCCATTAAGGGCTGTTAAAGGACAAGTGGTAGCAGATTTTGTAGTCGACCACTCCGTAGATGCGAATGCACTAGACTATCTCGAATTAGAACCTTGAAAGTTGTACTTCGATGGGCCTAGTCACAAGGATGGGACAAACATAGGAGTTCTAATTATTTCTCCTAATAAAATTCTAACAAGATTCCAGTACAAAGTGGAGTGTCTTTTCTCAAACAATGAGGTCGAATATGAAGCCCAGATAGCCGGACTTGAAATATTGTTGGAATTGGGGGCAACTCAAGTCGAAATAATGGGTGACTTAGAGTTAGTCATAAAATAGATCACAAAGGAATGCAGATGTATTAGGAGAATGTAATCATGTACTTCATAATAGCCTGTCGATTGATAAAAAGATTTAAAATGACTACTATTCGACACATACCTCGACTAGAAAATCAAGTGGCTAATGATTTGGCTCAGATTGCATCTGGGTATAAAATTTCAAAAGAAAAATCGCAACAAGTCATCAAAGTCAGAGGAAAGGTCGTGGCAACCAGATTAACCCCTTCAGACTTAGAAAGGACGAAGTTGGGATACGCTGATGAGGGGAACTTTGAAATATTGGCAGTAACAATTTGACAGATGAAGATTTGAGGAAACCAATAGTAGTATATCTACAGAATCCAACGACATCTGCTGATCGAAAAAACAGGTATTAAGCATTAAGTTATGTTCTTTTGGGTATAGAGTTGTTTAAAAAGTCTCCTGATGGAGTTTTGCTTAAGTGTCTCAGTGAGTCAGAGGCATATTTAGCCCTTTCGACTGTCCATAATAGGGCGTTTGGGGCACACCAAGTTGGTCATAAGATGAAATGGCTTTTGTTTTGCCAAGGGATGTATTGGCCTACCATGTTGAAAGATTGCATTGAATTTGCAAAGGGGTGCCAAGAATGTCAGATACATGCAAGCATACAACATGTTCCTGCAAGCAAAATGCACTTTATCATCAAGCCTTGGCCATTCAGAGGTTGGGCTTTAGATTTAATTGGGGAAATTTGACCACCATCATCTAAAAGTCAAAGATATATATTGGTGGGCATTGATTATTTTACGAAATGGATTGAAGTTATACCCTTACCAAACATGAATCAGAAGGATCTGATCGAGTTTATCTAAAAGCATATTATTTATAGATTTGGAATCCCAGAGACTGTCACAACAGATCAAGGGTCAGTATTCACTTGTCAAAAAATGCAAGAATTTGCTAAAGAAATAGGTTTCAAACTACTAACTTCGACGCCTTATTATGCTCAGGCTAATGGACAAGTTGAAGCTGCCAATAAAGTGATCATTGGTTTGATTAAAAAGCATGTGGGAAAGAAGCCTAGAAATTGGCACAAAACTCTAGATCAGTTTTGTGGGCATGTCGTACCTCTCCCAAAGAAGCCACTAAGTCAACCCCTTTTCGGCTAACTTTTGGCCATGATGTTGTTCTACCAGTAGAGATTCACTTACAATCTATAAGGATTCAAAGGCACCATGAACTTCCAACAGTGTCATATTGGAGCATGATGCTGGATGAATTGGTTGACTTAGACGAAGAAAGGTTAAATGCATTGGAGTTATTAAAACGATAGAAGAAGAGAATAGAAATCTCTTATAACAAGAGGGTGAAAGTCAAAAAAAAATCGCTTCAAGACTTGTTCTGGAAAGTGATCCTTCCAATGGATCGAAAGGATAGAGCCCTAGGAAAGTGGTCCCCAAAGTGGGGAGGCCCTTTTCAGATTTTGCCGGTATTTTCTAATGGTGCCTATGAAATCGAAGAGCTTAATGAAGATAGAAGGATTCTAAGAGTAAATGGGAAATATTTAAAAAAATATAGACCAGTACTCCAAGAGATAAAAATAAGAGACGAATAGTTATATATAAGTGGATCAAAGCCAATATGGTAAAAATGCCAAAATGGTTACATTAGATTCAAAGGTCCAAAGGGCCAATATTTATTACAATTAAAATTTCTCATTACATTAAAAATAGACAAAATGGAAAGGAGAAAAAACTAGAAAGGAAGATTGGCCTTGATCTGAAGGTACTTGGATTTAAGAAGCTTCAGACGTTTCTCACATAAAGATCTCTTCGATCGGAGGAGTTTGAGGTCAGACTCAAGTTGTCGAGTCTGTTCAACGAACTCCATGCCAAATTCTAGCTCTTTAGCCATTAAAGCATCATCAAACTCTAAGAGTTGACTTTTGCTTTTTTCTGCATCATAAATCTTTGCCTAAAGTTCTTTTATTTTCTTCCTCCAAGAAGCAATGTCACGATCATGGCCTTCGATCTTTTCTTTGTTCTTTTGTTTAGTCTGCTCTAATTCCATCACCTTGTTGGTAGACTCGGTGGCAGCATCCCAGGAAGTAGTCTCAGAACCAGACTTCTTCTAAATTTCTCCTGTAAGTTGAGGTAGCAACTTATGATCTGCGACAACTTGGTTGATCATAGTACATATCTCCAATATAACATTGGCAACTTCAGGAGAAGTTTCCAACAGGTCAACTTGGTTCAGAAGAGCCTTTAGTGTCAAAGGGGCAGAAGGATCAGCCAACAGCAGCAGGAACAAGTCACCTTTGAAGACTTTGTCCTTAATCTTGGAAAGTACTTAATCTGCAAGAGTGCTCGAACATTGATATTCAGACACCAAAGCAGTGTTAAGGCTTTTGTCAGAGGAACTTTCCCTACAGCTTAACATGGCCTTTAAATACTCAAGGGGTTAGCTTCGTTTCAGAATAGACAGTCTTTCTGCAAAGAGGCCCCCAATACTACTTGTTGAAACTCCGTCCGTTAGAACAACTGCAATAGTTAGAGTGACAAGAGTTTGATGTTGAGCCTGCCCTTCGCCTGTATCAGCCTCCCTTCCTTCAAAGCCTTCGTCATTTCCAGGGACTGGGATTTGGTTGCCTTTGTTCTCCTACTCCATAATTGTATCCTCGACGTTGCCACCTTCCCCCTAGGATTGATTGTTCCTTCGACGTTGTATAAATCGTCTTCAGGAATATCTTCCTCTTCAACCAATTCATCCACAACCATGGATTCTAGGTTCCCTCCAGCCTCACCTTCTTCGATTGAAGAAATTCCATGATCTTAGTCGCTAGTGTGAGAATGTTGAGTAGCAGTCTTCGGTGGTGAAGCATCAAGGCCACCAGAAGGAGGTTGGTTAATATCACTCATAGAGCCTTTTTCAGATGATGGTCGATAAGTGGGTTCTCCAGCACTGTTTAAGACATCTGTTATAGAGGCTGGCACGGAGGAAGTTGTAGTTTTGGTTCGAACGATGGTGCTTGCGCCACCCTGAAATCAACACAATCGAAACCATGAATGGTGAAAGACGGTAAATAAAATATGTAAAGTAGAGTGAAGTTTATTTTACCTTGTCACCTTCGACCCCAGGGCTGGAGTTGCCACTCTCACTTTGGGTCGTTGTTATCTTCTCCATTTCTTCAAGAGTGGGCTCTTAGATAGTAAGTGCAAAAGGCCTCTTCCTCAGAAGTTTTGCTGGAGGATGGCTCGAAGAATCGGTGGCCTTCGGCTACTGCTTCCTCTTCTTGGAAGTTAGGTCGAGAACTGGCGACAGATCCTCTTCGTCAAACTCTATTATGACAGGGATTTCAGCAGATTTTTGGATTTTGATGGGGCTTACAGGAGGTTTTCGAGTAGCCTGAGTTAAGAATGGGAATGTCAACATCATTAAACATAACAAAAAAAATTTTAAAAAAATGAGAAAGCAAAAGTATACCTTTATAGGCTTGCTACCTCCCTCGGTCTTCGATTCGACTGGCCTCTTATTGGTGGGTTTCTTAGGTGGAACTCTGATGGCTAAATAAGAAAATAACATAAAGCAGTTAGTGTTAGCTAAGACTAAATAGCCTAAAACAGGAATGTGCTTCGAGGGAAACCTCATGTGTCACACCTTCATATATGTTTGATTCGATTCGGACATCTTCGATCTCTATATGCATATGCCCTTTGAAACTGTCCAGAGTATGCTTAGTCGCAACTACCCGCTGATCTTTTTTCTGAGAGCGTTGTCGAAGTATTTTAATGGAGTCTCCACAAATAAACCAATCTGGAAATGGAGGGGCAAGGGCCATTCCAAAGTCAGCATTAGGCAGTGGAGGAAATTTTGGGGGAAACAATTCAAGAGCCACTTCATAGCGTTTCTCATGAGGAACGTATGAAAGAATCTTTAGATTTTCCATTTTCTTTGAAAAAAATTCTTTGAGGGTGACAGCTGCTTCGCGGATGGTTCGTCTAAGATCATCAGGCATATAGGCAATTTCAAAGTAGTTTTGAAAAGCTTGGATTTCTTTTATAAGCGTGTAAGTACCTTTTCTGGTCTTTTCCTGCACAACAAAAAAAAGCTTTATCAAAAAGTTGAATGAAGGAAGAGACATCACATAATTCCTCAATGTAGTATTTAGTCCACCATCTCTCAAACTCTCAAGTGCATAGGAAGTTAGGCTCGAAGTTAAACGGAGTAAGTTGGGTTTTGCCAGTGTATCTGGCTATTTGCTTAAGGGCAGTAGCTTCATTATGGACTGCATTGTGGAGAAGGAGACTACCCTTTTTGTCATACAAGCACTTTGGAAGAACCTGAATTAACCCAAATTGTCGAGCGACAAGGTTGGGTTGATAGGTTATCAAAGTAACCTGAACCTTTGAAGGATTAAGTCGAAGGGTTAGAATCCTGGGGGTCAAAAAGGCTTCCCAAATCAATAAAGATATTGTTTCTTGTTTCTTAGACGGAGATGGGAAAGTCCTAGTAAACCATTTGGGACTGTACTTTCTGAAGGAAAATGGGGCCATGCTCGAAGTGAAAACATGGCCCTTGGCGAACATCATTATGTAGCTCATGAAAGTCGGATGAATGGCTTGTCCTTCATCGTTAGGAGTCAGCTGAGCCAGTCTCATGCCTCCGAACCTTCTCTTTTTTTATCTCCTTAGCTTCTTTGTCAACGAGGCCTTTGTTCGGCAGACTAGCCTCGAAAGTGGCATTGACCCAGAGTTGCAATAGCCAAAAAGGGCTAGAAAGGAGAAGATTCCCTTTGTCGCCCAAATTTTTCAATTGAGCGATTCCATCGCTAAATGACTCATATAGACTTGCCAGGATCATCTCACTTAGACAAATATCATGCTCAACATGTAGTTGATTCTTCAAAGTGAGATATTTATTGGCAACTTGCAAGGATTTTGAACAGAAGACAGAATGAGACAGCCACAAGGCCAAGAAAGCTATATGCTCCACGTCGGAGACGGTGTCAGTATATTTATCGTGATAATGGGCAATGTGCGTCGAATATGCTTCTCGGGTGGTTGAAAAGTCTATGGTGTTCGCAACATCAATGTCAGGATCATAGGTATGTCCAGTAGGTTTTAGCCCTGTGATATCGGCTAGGTCGAAGAGGGTTAGCATAGCCATACCATAAGGAAGGTGAAAGGTATAATGTGTATTGTCCCAAAATTATAATGAAGAAATCAACATAGAGGTGATATACTCTAAATCTAGCTTCGACAGCATAATTAGGTCATAAATGCCCGTGTCTTTCCAGTCCTGAGAATTAGCTTTCTCTACCTTCTTCAACCAATCTAGATAATCAGTGGGATCTTTGAATGTGGGGGTAGTGCGGAAAGCTCTTAATCCATTATTCATAAACCTTAAATTTATAACATCACTAGCCTTAGGGTTTTCAATGGTGGTTATTCTAGTCCTAGGGTTTTTTGTTTCCCTATAGGCTTGCATTTGTGATAAGAAGGAAAAAAACTCTCTAAGCTTACTAGAATCAATATCTAAATCAGCTAGAGGTCCAGATAGTGCATTATTCTTTCTAGAAATAGAGACGGGAATGAGTACCTGAGAAGCACAAATTCGGCGTTGTTCCTCCGTTTTGGGCTCTGGTATGTATTGTTGGTTACCAACCGCGAGTGGAGCAGACAATGTAGTGAAAGGAGGAAGCTCTGAGATCTTCTCCAGAGCTTTTATTTTGGTGGTTGTGGTCTTGATGGATATGCTTTCTTCTTTAAGGGTTTTGCTTGAAGTTGCCATTTTTGGAGATTGAAAGAAATATGGGTTTTTGTTAAAGATTGTTTGAAGAGGAAAGACTAGAGCGTTTGGGAATTCAGAAAGCGTAAAGTGTGAAATGGGTAAGTTTGTGGGTTTTATAGGCGTGCTTGGAAGAGAAAATGCTTCAAATCAGCATTAATGATTGACAAGTTAGTGGGACACGTGTCTTCCTTCGGCAGTGTGATGGAGATGTTAATTAATGTCTGAACCCATGATTTCCTAGAGTCTAGGAAATGTGATGAGTGAAAATATTCGGTTGTGGTCTGAAAAGACGTGGTTAGCAAAAAGATAATGATGACCCTGACGTCACCAGACAAAGTCTAGGAAAAGTTTTGCAACATTGGAACACTTGGCACAATGTCAGAGTTGTCAAGGCGTCGAAACAAAGTCTCAAAAATGTCTTTTTCTCTCATATGTCAAAAATAAAAATAAAAATGGGGGAAATTTGTTAGCTCATAATTTTGACTCCCACCAAAGAATTACCAAAATTGTGTGACAAATTTGGGGGAAATTTGAAAAGACTATGATCAAAGTATGTACATAGTCTGTAAATTTACCAAGTATTCGTGTGAAGAAGAATCGTAAATCACATAATGTACGTTTGCTTACACCATTGTTAGTTATTTCAAAGCAATACAAATTTATCTTTATTTTTCTTCCAGAAATACATTTACTTACTTCTTTATTCCGAACACTCTCCTTTTACTTCGTCATTTTACAGTCTTAAGATTTCTTTGTTTTAAACACTTACTTTTGCCAGTTAGTTATTATCATAGTCTTTTACAATTTCTCTCTTTAATCCATATTAGCCTTTTACTGTAAAGTTTTAATCGCTAGTCCCACGAGTACTGTCGAAGTGTTCACGATTACTAAAACTCATTTTCAAAAACAATTAGCACATGTCCTAGGATCAATCTGATCGATCCTGTGAGTAACCAAATTTAGAAAATTGGAAGTTCAGCGGTTGTTTACCAATTTTCAAGGTAAACAAAATGATTAAAGGTTTTCTCACTAAGATATTAGGAGAAAACAACCTTAAGGATTGGTATTAATGATTTGATATTTTTTGTTGCAATATTGATTCAAAGTTGTTACAAGAAGAAATCACACACATTCCCTAGCATATTACTCATATCTATCAACCGTTCACTGGACCATTTACGCTTTTTGCAATTATTTTCATGATTTAGTAAAACAATTCCAAAACATTAGTTTTTGTTTAATTGAACAAAAATTAGAACTCAATATTTACAAGAAGTCCCTGAGATCGACATTCGAGGAACTTTCCTCATTATTACTAAAGAGGAAAAATAGTATCCTTGCTATTTTTTTGATCAAGTTTTTGGCACTGTTGCTAGGGACTTCAAAAATATAGAGTTTCAATTTAGTTTAGTTGAAATTTTATTTCTCTGCAACTAAAATTTAGTTTTTGTTATTTTTATCATTATCAACTAATCTGTTTTTGGTATTTTTATGTGAGGTAAGGCCTCAGCTAACTTTCCTTTTGACGCAGAAATCGAAAGAACTTTGCATGCAAGACTCAGACAAGCTAAATTAGCTAGAAGGGAATCAGACGAAGAGGATCCCTCCATTCACTTAGATTCAGAGTCAGAGAGAGAGGTCGAAATAATAGGTGAAAATCCACCACCACCAGAAAGACTATTAGTTGACTATGGGATGGAAAATGCACCGGGTAGTAGGCTAACAATCGTGAACCAACCGATGAATGTGCCTAACTTCCAGCTGCATTCCAGCACTATTGATCAACTTGAGAGGAGAACTTTTTCGGGAAAAATAAATGAATATGCAAATAAACATTTACAAAGGTTTCTGACTATGAGAACTCTAAAGATGGATGGGCACACTGAAGAAGCAAAGAAGTTGAGAATGTTTCCTTTTACCCCATCTTAAGATGCAGAATAATGATTTTACTCATTACTTGCTGGGAGTATTACCACTTATGAACAAATGGAAATAACTTTTCTGTCATGAGTATTTTCCAACTTCAGTCTTCCTCAAGAAAAGATACCACATTATGAACTTCAAACAAAAAGAGGGTGAATCACTTGGTGATTCATACAAGAGATTCAAGAGGTTACTTGTTGTTTGTCCTACACACAACTTTGATCAGACTGAGCAAATACAGATGTTTGTCAATGGTCTCCGATTGAAGACAAAACAATTTATTGATACAACAACTGGTGGCTCATCAAACTTCTCAATAACCACATGTATTAAAAAGATCATTGAGGCAATGGCCGCAAATGAGCATTTAGAGTTGTATGATAGGTGTTCAAGCAAATCTGAAGGGGTTATTGATCTGAGGCTTGAAACAAATAAGATTAGGATAGAAGACACAATTGTTGCAGAAGTTAAAAATAAACTTAAAGCAGTGAATATTAGTACATAACAAGTAGCTCAAATTCAGCCGGTCCATAATGTTAGTTGTGAAATCTGTGGCGGACCTCATTTGATTGTATACTGTGTTGCAACCGTGCAACAAATTGAAGAGATAAAATTTGTGAAGCAGAACAACCCGTATCTAACACTTATAATCTAGGCTGGAAGAATCATCCAAATTTCTCCTAGAAAGATCAGCAAGGGAATATTCAAAAGCAGGGTCCCATTCAACATCAGAACCAACCACAACAATACCAATAACAAGCGCCTAAGAAAGCAGATTGGGAAATAGCCATTGAAAAATGGTAGCTCAAAATTTCCAGTTCCAAGAAGAAATAAGAAATAATCAGAGGGACACTACTTCTTCTATCAAAAGTCTTGAAGTTCAGATGGGTCAGATAGCACAACAAATAGTAGGTTCTCGAGCACAAGGTTCACTACCAAGTGCAATAGTACAAAATCCGAGAAATCATGAGAATGTTAATGTTGTCACGACAAGAAGTCAGAAAGTTGCTAAAGATGAAGAAGATAAGGCATCAAAGGATGACTATGTCATAGAGGTAGATTTGGAAGTGAGGGAAAATAAGAAAGAAGAAGAAGAAGTTATACCACCAGTAAAGCCAACTGAAGAGAAAAATAAAAAAGAGGCTAAACCAATGATTAAGTTACCCTACCCTAGGAGAGTGACAGAGAAGGATCCAAAAGAGACAGAATTGGAGAAATTCATCATGATGT
The DNA here is from genome assembly GCF_024323335.1 of Lathyrus oleraceus. Lineage (NCBI taxonomy): Eukaryota > Viridiplantae > Streptophyta > Magnoliopsida > Fabales > Fabaceae > Lathyrus > Lathyrus oleraceus. Next base: position 434,623,046 of record NC_066582.1, on the reverse strand, counting down.
TCAAAAAAATATAGATTAATATGCCTTTCTTTGAAGCCCTCGAGCAAATTCCCATGTACCAAAAATTTATGAAAGAGGTAATCGTTAAAAAGAGACCAATAGGAGATGGGTCGGTAATATTTAATGAAAAGTGTAGTGCAATATCACCAGGTAGGAGAATCCCAAACAAACAGACGGATCTTGGAGTTGTCATAGTCACATGCACTATAAAAGACAAAACTTTCAAGAAGGTACTAATTGATTCAGGAGCTAGTGTGAGTCTGATGCCATTGTCAATCTATCAAAGGCTTGGTATTGGAAATGTCAGTGATACAAGGACAATTCTAAAATTTGCAGATCACTCTATAAAGAATGCATATGGGATAGTAGAAGACGTACTGGTGACAATAGAGAAATTTAGTTTTCCTGTTGATTTTGTGGTCATAGACATACCTGAGGATGAAGAGACACCTACCATTCTTGGTCGACCATTCATGCAGACAAGTCGATTCAATTTCGACATAGACCAGGGTACACTAACTTTAAAAGTTTATGATAATGAAGTAACCTTGAATGTTATTGAAAACAGGAAGCTAGAGGTAGAAAAAGAAAATCACTATCAAGTAGGCATGATCAGGACAGATGTGAAAGACCAAAGTAACATGCCAATATCAGAAAAAGTCTCAAGAAGGCCTTCTCAACCGATATCACTGCCAATAGCAACCCGGAATGAAAAACTCCTATTTACATTCCAAAATCCATGAGAAAGAGAGTGAAGCATTATCACCAAGGACAAGGAATTGGCCTGGTAGAGGATGTTCATCTAAATAGATAGTGTGGTGAACCGTCGAGCCATGTGATGTTAAACTAAGCGCTATATGGGAGGCAACCCACGCTTTTACTTACTGAGATATTTTATTTTTGTTGTTTGTTTTCTTTCTTGGTCAGGTGATAAAAAGGTTCTTACACGAGGAGACATAAGGTGATACATTCAAAAATTGAAGATACGTCGATACAGAGAATGGTACCCGGAATAAAGCAACCACACAGTCAAGAAAAACAAGAGTTAAAGGAGGAATCAGATACCTATTACAGGTGCCCGTAGCAGCTGCCATGACCCGTAGCAGGATAGACCCAGACCCCTCTAAAACCACTCAAAGGCAAGCAAGACAGAGTCCTGCTACGGTCACCCGTCGCACTTACTACGGGCCGTAGCAGGCAGGACCTCAGTTCCTAAAAAAATTGTGCTACACAAAAATCTACTACGGGCGCCCGTATCAGTTTTGTTACGACCCGTAGCAGGTCCATTGGGGGAACTTCAATAAAAAAAATAATTTTTTTTGAATTTGTTTTATTTCTCCAACTTCTCTTACTTTGGCCCCACTAATCACTTACTACCCAATAAAATCCCATCATATCTAATAAATACTAATAAAATCACAAATCTTTACCATTCTCTCTCTCTCTCTCTCTCTCTCTCTCTCTCTCTCTCTCTCTCTCTCTCTCTCTCTCTCTCTCTCTCTCTCTCTCTCTCTCTATCAAATCTCTTCATATTCATCTCTTACCTTCCCTTTTTCTCTCAAAAAATACAAAAAAAACTCCATTAACACAATAACCTAAAGCTTCTACCTTTACCCTCATACCCACTCCAAACCTCAAGCACCCTTCATAAAACTTTCATAATATTCCCTTCTCATTATTATTCCGAGTACTAAATTCTCCAAAGCTCATGTTAAAAATCATCAATTTTCAAAAGTGACAATATGCCTCCAAAGAGAACAACCACAGGAAAACAAGTAGTAGAATCCTCAAAAGCATATAAGCACAGTACCCATACATCTAACCCTCACAACATTGTCTTTGAAGATGAGGGTCAAGCGAAAAGGTACTCAGTACTCGCTCGGCGAAAAATCACGCCAACCAGGTATACGTGTGAATGAACCTTAACTGATTTAGGCTTGAAATATGAAATTTATCGGTTGTTTCATGTGATAGGTTTGTTAGAACTTGATCGATGTATTCGCAAGTGCACGAATCGGCAAAAACTTGATCGATGTATTCGCAAGTGCACGAATCGCGTCAGAGTAGTATAAAAGACTATCGATCCCACAGAGACCAAATCGTCAATCTATCGATTACTATTGTTACGATGTTTATCTAAGGCGGTACAAATGAGATATTGATGTCGCAAAATAACAGTAAATAAGGAAAACGATAAATACAGTGCAGATAAAGATAGGCTTGAATGTATTTCACGTCAGTTAAACGATGCTTCGATTGTCTAAATAGAACTACTTATGGGGCAATATTTTCTACTCTTGAAAAGAATCCATTTAACAAGAACTGTCGCTTTCGCGTATTCAGAACCGAGTTTACCCTTAAATTAAGGCCTTTTATTGTCACTTATAAAAGGTGCGCAGAACGCTAAAGTAGTAAACCTATTTTTAAGAAATAAGACTCGTAAGCTTAGTTGAAAAGTGATTTTGATTTAGAAAGTTCACCCAAGGAGTTTCCTGATTTTAAATCTATCAACGTGTCCGAAAACAGTTTCAAAAGTCATTTTTCCTTAAAGTGATAAAAATTCCTATTTAACTAAGCCAGGGTGTTTTCGCACTCCTTGAGTAGTTAAAACTAACCAAGTTTGTTTCAGAAAACTCGAATTAAAAATTAAAACAGCCCCTAAAGCATTTCTACAGATGCAATATGTGAAACATCTCATTAACCGCGATCCTTACATTCTAACCTTTGAAAGATTTAGCCAGACATGGTAATACAAACAAATACAACGATATTGAACATGATGAAAAGAAGTTTAGAATGTAATGTGTGAAGAACAATTAAAGCGTATAAAACAATTAAAACGAGCAATGAAGAGTAATGGCGAGAAAATTAAATAAAGTAAAGACAATGGCAGGAAATTAAACAAAGTAAATCATGACAGGGAATTAAATAAAGTAAGGCATGGCAAGTAATTAAATAAAGTAAAGCACGACAAGGAATTAAATAAAGTAAGGCATGGCAAGTAAAATAAAAAGGCAATTAAATTAGAACCTGCTCCAAACGGAGGCTTTAAATCTGGTACAAGGAAGTAAATAAACCTTTGACTTTGAAAATAAAGATGACGGCAAAATCAAAGTGCTCGAACTCAATTACACTAAGGTGCGATAACCCCTCGATGTGATGGATTACCGCTTTTACAGATGATATTATAGTCTTAGTGTTGTAAACTAAGTTGGATGATTTGGAAGTGAACTAGAATGACCTATTTATAGAGGAACTCAACAGCATGCAAAGACTAGGATGCCCTTCAACTGCTCTTTAGTGGGAATGTGGAATTCAAAGGTGGCGCCCGCCACCCCTCCATGGCGCCCACCGTGTGAGTAAATGAGGAAGTTTGTGGAATCGTGGCAGTTTCCTCCTGGTTGAGAGCTGATGTGTCATGGCTTCTCCTATAGCGGCCGCCATGCAGAACGCCACGAGTACAATATTTGCCGAAACCCCTAATTTTTTGGTCTTTTTGTTTTGTTTCTTCTAAAAAGGTCCTGAAAGAGCTAAATACTTGAAAACAACACAAAAGAAAGCATAACACAAGCAAAATGATAATAAAGACCTAAAAAACATGTGCAATCCGAGTCAAATACGCGGTGTGATTCGGTGTTACCAAAGTGCCAACTTTTTAGCGCATTAATCTTGAATTTCTAAGCACTCTTGATTTTCAGTTGCAGAGGAAATGTCTAGGAAATGTGAGGTACTACTTTGGTACCCTCAAATTCCTCCTATTTAACTAAAACCATGAGTTATTCATTGAGGAATTCAGAAGCATCCTCAAACAGCCCATTTACGGGCCCAGAGATGTTCTGAATGACTTTCCAGTGAAACAATTTTGGACTGACATTACAGGTAGTCCGAGGTACGGATCCGTAACCTCCAAAGCTTAGGTGACTCAAAATCTATGTTTCTGGTACGCCTAAAAAGGACTTACATACACTCTTTTTGGCTGAGGCAATAGTATCGGGGTGGCCACTCAGAGGGAATTATTTTTCCTACATGTTATGGCAAATAATGAGATAGTTAATGTCTCTGCATTTGCAGATAATTATTTGGGAAGAGTTGCTCATGCATCCACCGGGGGCATTTCCGTGGGGGTATGATTACCCAAATTGCAGAGCATCTCAAATTTGGCCTCGATTTGTCCTCTAAAACTCCTGTTGCAGGTAAAGCTAAAATTGATATGAAGTCCCTCATTCACCAAGGTATGATTGATGTTACCCATAACAGTTACTGAGTGATGATCAGTAGGCAGTTTATTCTTGAACTACCTAACCGAAGCAGAGTAACTATTACTGATCTCACTAACTGGTTGTATGCAAGTGCCATCCCCGAAGAAGAGGACGACCACAGTGTTGATGATTTTTGTGTAGGTGAAACCATGGATGAAGATGCCACTTTCCAGTAGCAGTTTGTACCTCTAAGTCAGGATCCTACCCAACAAGGTACCAGGTCATTCACTATGGATCAGGACCGGTGGATATGGATACAAGCTGATGCAAGGGGTAGAAAAGGCCAGGGGTAGAGAAAATTCTGCAAGGGGGAATTTTGGAGGATATACAACAGTTGATGTTGCATTTCCCTCCGCCTCCTCAATAAGGGAATTGTGAGTCACCCTTCTCTCTCTCTTTCTCTCTTGTTCTAAAATATTAAGGCTAATGTTTAGTTCAGTTTTGTGGTGGGGGGGGGGGGTTAACTATTTTTACTATTTTTGTTATTTTTGTTCCTTATCTTTTGTTTGTGTGTTTTATTTAAGTGTTTCAAGTAGTACAGTTTCTTGGTTTCATTGTTTGAATAAGTTATGAATATTAGTAATAATAGATGAAAAGAGTCACTAAGACGAAATGCTCGGTTGCTTTCAGTGGAATTACCCCCAAAAATATTGATACTTCTGAAGATGATTGGACGCAACTTTCTTGAGCTCGACTAAAAGAGGAACCCTGTGCATCCCAAATTAAGAGGGAAGCTGCATCACACTAGAGGTATTATGGACTTTGTTAGCTTTTCCCAACATGGTGAGATTAGAAAAGTCCAAACACAATATTCATCATGAGAGATAATTCAGGTATGTTTTTATCACTCAGAGTTTGCATAAGTTCTTTTCGAATATCACTGCATTATTACATACACTGAGGCAAGTTGTTTCTTTTACCCTTGAACCTTTCGAGCCGTCCATATAAATCATTATCCCTTGTTAAACCAATTTGAGCTTGTATCCCTTTGTTTGTATATATTACCACATAAGTATAACCCTTGGCCCAAACACTTTCATACCCTGTTCAGAGTGATTATTGTTGTTCTTTAAGTTGTGTTTCATTTTAAGCTTGAGGTAGCCCCATATAAGCTGAATAAGGTGAGTGCGAAAAAAAAATGATGATTGAAAAATAGAAAAATAAGAGAATCTGATGGAACAAAGAAAAGCACTCACCAAAGGAAAAGACTCAGTTGGATACAAACTCAAAAAGAAAAGGAAAAGAAGAGAAGAAAAACTGAGTAGTTGATCTGACCAGCAAAACGATGTTTCTAAAGATTTCCGACAATGGTACTTTAGAATAATCGCAGTGAAAAGAATGATAACATCGACTCTAAACCCAAAAATCATTTTTCTTCCTTTCCATATCCCACCTTAACCCAAGCCCCATTACAACCTGGAAGACCTCAAAAAGTGTGTGTGTGTTGTGCAGGTGAGATGAAAGGAGAATTTGTTAAATCTTATGAGCCGGTATTACTTATTGTGAAATTTTGAGTGAAAACACTTTAACCCCGAGACTCTTGGTGAGAGTGTGAAACAAGCTGATAGGTGAAGTAGTACTTCTATGTAGAAGTGTGGTGGAACAATCAAATGCGAAAAGCAGGGGACCCTGAAGGAAGAAGCAAGAGCACGTTGCGAATGGTCTCAGCAGTATTGTGGTAAGAGTTGAATCTTCAACTATTTTTGGGGATGACATGGTGTTTATTTTGTCCTGGACATTTCTTTAGGACAAACAACAAGCTAAGTTTGGGGTTGTGATCAGTCACCATTTATGATATATATTCTTTCACTTGTTCGGCAAAAATACAGGTAAACTGTAGGACTTTGTTCTTATTTAGTGGTCTTTTGAGTCAGTTTCTTGTACCGCTAGTTGATTTAATCGTTTCATCATTTTTTTAAGTCTCATTTCTATTTTTTGCATGTTATGCTTTGGTTGTGTGCCTTTACTATTTTTTAGGTTCAAATAGATATTCAGGTACGATCGAATGCATAAACCAAGGAGAATCGCGTAGAATCGAAGAAGTTTTCCCATGCTTCAGTAGGCCTGCTACAGCCACCCGTAGCACCTACTACGGGTTGTAGCAGAGAGGTCTAAACCAAAGCCAAAATCCATACAAAACAGGGACGCATTATGGCCACCCATAGCACCTGCTACGAGCCGTAGTGGAAGGTCTGAAACAAAACCTAAATTTTACATGAAACATGGGTGTGTTGCGGCCACCCGTAGCCCCTACTATGAGCCGTAGCATAGGGGCCTAAAACAAGAGCATCAGAGACATGGGCCTGCTACGGCCACCTGTAGCACCGACTACAGGTCGTAGCAGGCATGCATGCTAAAACCAAATATTTCATTTTTTGTTAATTTTAAGTGCTCATGGTGTTTTGGTCCATTCAAAACCTGATTTTATTAACTATTTTGGATCTGTTTGAATGGGGAGAAAGGAAAAAGGAGGACTTTTCTATTCAAGGGAGTTTTTCAGACAAGAATTGGGAACTTCTTGGCAAGAGAAAATTACACAATTCAGAATTAGAGAAAAGAAGAGCTTGGGGGAGAAGAGATTTTCATGAGCAGAAGCGATTGAAGATCAAATTTCATCTAAGTACTTGTAATGTCTAAACTTTATATTTTGATTTTATTGAATACTATGAGTAGCTAAACCCCCCAATGTTATGGGGTGTCCCTGATTTGAATCTGTAATGACTTTGATTTGATATTTGCAATAATAGTGTTGTTTTTCATAATTAATCTATTCTCTTGATGTTCTTAATGATTTCTCTTTCGGAATAATTGAGATTGATATATGATTATCAATTAGGTTGGACCGCTGTTAGTAATGCTTTCATGAGAAGATTTTATAGTAGATATCACCTAGGATTATGGATACCCTATAGAAACCAAATTGTTCTTGATATAAAAAGGCTTAATTTCATAGGTAAATTTATATGGACATAGAGATTAGGGATGAATGATTAAAGGTTTTCTCACTAAGACATTAGGAGAAAACAGCCTTAAGAACTGGTATTAATGAATTGATATTTGTTGTTGCAATATTGATTCGGAGTTGTTACAGAAAGAAATCACACATATTCCCTCGCATATTACTCATATTTATCAACCGTTCAGTGCACCATTTACGCTTTTCACAATTATTTTCATAATTTAGAAAGGAATTCCAAAACATTAATTTTTGTTTAATTGAACAACAATTAGAACTCAATATTTACAAGCAGTCCTTTAGACCAACATTCGAGAAACTTTCCTCATTATTACTATAGAGACAAAATAATACACTCGTTATTTTTCTGATTATGAGGCAAATTAAGTCACGGTTCCTGAACGAAAGACGAGTATTAGAAAGACAAACTCTACAATTTGTACCCAAACACTCAGGAAAAAAGAGGCCTACACCCAATTAATCATTTTTCATCCATGAAAGAATGAACTAAATTCGGTTAATTGTTGTATTTTGGGACGGAACACGAGTACCCAAAAGGCAAACTCTATAACTTGTATCCAAATATAAGGGAAGAAAGATGCCTACGCCTAATTCATTCCTTTTTCATCCATTTTATTTGAGAAACAACTTTATTTTTATTGTGAAAAAGATTTGACTTTTTTAAATCAGAGATTAAATTATTTTAGTTTTTATTAGCCAATTAATCAACATTATTTAATTAAATAAAATAATATATTTTTATTTAAAATAAAATAGGGTTTTGATTTTTATATGTATGGTGATAAAAAATTTAATCTATTAATTAATTAAATAATAAACAAGAAAATTTAAAATAAAGGAAACAGGTGCAAAATGAAATATGGGGTGAGACATTAGTAAAAGGAACAAGCCCAACCTAACATTCACAAACCAATTAAAAAAAGATTAAAAAGACAAGGGGCTTGAGTTAACCGTTTGATCAATCAGATAGTTTTTATTTGTTTTCACTATTCAATAATCTAGGTGTCATGATTAGCATCGCCTGATCTAAAATTAAGACCCACGGTGCACCCCAGGAGGATTCTGTATAGGATCCCTCCCTAATTTGAACCCAAATACAATTGGGATTTGACACGTGACATTTTATTATTAAAAATAATAATAAAAAGTTAATTAAAAGAGAGAAAGAAAAAACAAAACTCAGAAGTTCAAAACTCTCTCTCTCTCTTTTATGTTCCTTTTTCTCACCTATCTTCTTTCAAAATATTTAACTCAAAATCCAAACACTCTTTGTCAAAACCAACATCGATGATCCAACCACACATATAACACAAATGGAAACAACAACAACAAAGAAAAAAGAAAAGAGTAAAGGAAAAAGAGCTAACAGCGTCTGACGACGGTGAGAGGAGGAGGTGGCAGATTCGCAGACGATGGCTAGAATCACACGCGCGAATGGATCGGGTGATGGTAACGTTAAGGTGGCGCTTGCGCATGCGTTGAAAGGATGTCGAAGATTTGTGGTGCTTCGCCAGAATCGCATGAAACTCCGACGGTGATGTCGAATCTCATGAGGATTCGCCGGATCTAAAATTTCTTCTTCCCTTTCCTTTTTTATTATTTCAGTTTTGATTTATTTTTTTTAGTTGGTTTTGATTTTGGTTATGAATTGTTATTATTTGGATCTACTATGGTTTGTGAATGAAAGTTTGAAGGTGTGAGTATTCGTGGTTTGTGAAGGTGAATGACGATGAATGTGAAGGTTAAAGTTGGCGGATGAAGAAGTTGATACATGACAAATTAGGATAAAAAGAAATCAACTTGATTTTTCTTAATTGTTGAAATACCAAATAAATAAATAAAAATTAAAAATTAAAACAAATTAAATTAAACCATTTTTTGTGAAATTTTTTATATCAAGGAAAAATAAATAATGCAATAAAATAAAACAAAAACAACTATTTTTTTCATTTTCATGTATTTAAGGAAATTATCAAAATGGCCAATACGGCTAAAACAATTATTATTTTTAGAAAAAAAACTAAAATAATAATACAATAAAGAAATCACAAATATATAGATATAGTTCATACTGATATTTTTGTGATCAATGATATGTCTTTAGGTGGTGCATCATATTTTGTTACTTTTATTGATGATCACATTAAAAAAAGAAGTGTGCACTTATCAAAAGATTAGGTATTTGATGTCTTCAACCACTTCATGCAAATGTTGAAGGAAAGAAAAGAAAAGAGAAAAAATTTTGAAATGCGTCATAGAAGATAATGATGGTGAATATAGAGGTGTATTTGAAGATCATAGCAAAGTTCGTGAACTCATACTTGGGAAGACTATTCTAGAGATCCCTCAAATTAATGGAATTGAAGAGAGAATGAATATTACCATTATTGATAGAAACAAATACATGTTCCAACATTTAAAGAAACAAGCTATAGTTGAAATCAAATATATCTTTATATCCCAACGATTACAAATTATAATTATTAGTTGTAGAAAAGCGTTACACCTATGGTGGGTATCAGTCAAAGTGATGACTGTATATTTCGGATATAATAGAGACCAGATGGACTACCATTGGGAAGCAATGCTAACCTAACAGGATGAGAAGCACCTTCTTCTGCAGTGAAGAAACCAGTATTAGCAGTTATATCTGTCTTCACATAACCAGGGCAAACACAATTGATGCAGAAATGTGGATATTTCTTTGCAATAATTCTTGTATAGGCATTCATGGAAGCTTTAGCAACAATATAGGCAGATGTATACTTAGGCCAACCATTTCTTTCTATAGATCCTTGTTCAAAATCTTTGAGAAACTCCTTTAACACTTCATCTATTCTCTCTTCTGTAAGGTTATCAACATCACTAAAAACTCCTTTAGCCCATTCATTTGATACATTCTGATTTGACGTCAATAAATGAAAATAAGTGACAATACTAATTTAATTTAAGGGGAAAAGAACATAAAAAAAATGTTGGAGTACCTCTATCTTGCCCAGTGCTGATGAAACATTGACTACTCTCGGTGAATCTGATAACTGGAGTAGGGGAAGAAGACATTCAAATGTTCTCTTAGCCCCGTGATAATTTATCTCTAAGCATTCTTTAGCTGACTCATACGATTGTGTCATTGTCCTTCTCAATTCATCATCAGATAATGCCTTCTGCAAGGTAAGAAAAACTCAATATTCAAAAGTCAAAATCGTTATAGAAATTCATATGGATGTTCAAATTGATTAAGAAAAGTAGCATATCGATTGGAATCCATTCAGTGCAGGTAAAATGAGTTTCAGACTTTTTATGCATATATATTTGACTAGATTTGATTTATTCATAAGATGTGTTGATATATACTAACTAACTAACCCCTTTTGTAATGATTGTTGAAGTGAATAAATCACGGTCTTTAATTTCAACTCCGCCAATACCAGCATTGTTAACCTACATAATACAATCATTGATCATGAATTATATACAAATTAAACAAGCAACATTTATTAACTCTTTGATGGAGTTTACATTAAACCTCCATTAATGCACAAGAGAAGAAGAAGATGATAAAATAATGCAGAGAATAGAGAGAGAATTGTAACTAACTTTCAATCTCAAAACTCAAATTATAAAATATGTTACAAATGCAATTAATATTTGAGTTTTATACAATGACCAAAATGAAACTCAAACTCAAACAAAATATAAATGCAAATTCAAATGAAATGCAAACTAACTTGAATATGAATTACATTACATTTAACATCATCCCTTAATTCAAGTTTAAAAATCAACAACACCAATTACATCCCTCAGATTGATGAAATGTTCAGTTTTGATTGTCTTGGTCAGCACATCTGCAAGTTGCTTCTGAATGCTGACATGAACAACCTCAAGTACTTCATTATTACCTTGATTGCGAAGAAAATGTTACTTAGTATCAATGTGCTTACGTCTTCCATGCAGAATTGGATTCTTGGCAAGACTTATGGTTGATTTGTTGTTTATCATCAACCTGACTGGTTTGCTCACCTTGAACTTCAATTCATGCATCAAATTCATCAGTCAAACAACTTGACAAACTGACAAAGAACCAGTTATGTATTCAACTTCAGATGTTGACAATACAACCACTGGTTGCTTCTTAGAGAACCAAAAAATAGGAGCTCCTATATACATGAACAGGTACCCTGTAGTACTTCTTCTCTCCACTCTATCACCACACTAGTCAGAGCCTGAATAGCATATATACCTCGCATCTGACACTCCATATGGAAATAAAATTATATTCCTCATAGTCCCTTTTACATACCTCAGAATCCTGACTGCAGCTTGGTAATGTGATCACTTTGGTTTATTCATAAACTACTTACCATTCTAACCACATAACATATATTAGGTCTAGTGTTACACAAATATCTCAGACATCCAACCAATTGTTTGAAGCATATAGAATTTACATCCTCACCATCAACATCAGAATCCAACTTATGATTTGTCTCAACAGGTGTGACTCCTGACTTACAATTCATCAACTCAAGTTTCTTTAGTAATTCAAGTTCATACTCCAGTTGGTGCATAATAGTTCCCTTTTCAGAGTGGAGAATCTTCATCTTTAGAAAGTATACCATGTTTCCAAGGTCAGTCATATCAAATGCATTCATCAACACCTTTTTGAACTTTTTTATCTCAGAAGTACATCTCTATGTCAAAAGTATGTTATCTACATAAAGACACACAAGAATCACATTTCCATTAGAAGTATGATGCACATAGAAATCATACTCCATTTCACATTTTTTGAATCCCATATGCTTGAAAAAAAAAATCAATTTTGAGATTCCAAGCCCTTGGAGCTTGTTTCAGCCTGTACAACATCCCTTCTTTATTCTCTTTCACAAATCGGGAGGTTGTAACATATAAACTTCCTCTTGCAATGGACCATCCAGAAAAGCTGACTTTACATCTAATGTATCAGGGGCCAATTCCTATTTGCATCTATAGTAATAACCAACCTTGTGGTTTCATGTGTAGCTACAGGTGCAAACACTTCAAGTTAGTCTAAACTTGACTTTTGTAAGAATCCTTTAGCTACTAACCTTGTTTTATGCTTGGCAACTGAACCATATGACTTCAGCTTTATCTTGAAAATCCATCACACACTGATGGCTTTCTTGTTATGAGGTGAAACAATCATTTTCATGTCTTGTTTCTTTCAATGGCCTCAAGTTCTTCCTTCATGCTTTTCACCCACAACTTCTTCTTGAGAGCCTAATTAATGCTTTCATGTTCAAAGTCCACCGTCATGGAAATCTGTATGACTTCCCCTACAGAGTCAATCTCAGTAACTTGCAGCAACTCAAAGTCTGAAAGTCTCATTCGTATTTGTCTAATTCTCTATGGTCCCTAGAACTGTGTATGTTCATCTTCAGAAGCAGGAACACCTTCAAAAGCTCCACCTTCAGAAGCAGAAGCACCTTCAGAGGCTGGATCACCTTCAGAGTTAGAGTCAGCTTCAAAGTCAAACTCACCTTTAGATTCAGAATCTCCTTCAAAGTCAGAATCACCTTTAGAGGCATAATCAAACTCTAGTGTTGACACTACACTAGAGTTGGATTTATACTTGTTTGAATCCCATGTTTATGATTCTTTCACTATGACATATTTGTTGACTTCAACTTTATTGGTGACTAGGAAATAAAACTTATATGCAACTATATAGTGGTAACCTATAAGCAACATGACTTTGCTTATGTCATTCAATTACCTTCTAGTAGCATCTAGTATATGTTTGTAACATTCAGAACCAAACACCTTGAAATGGCGGAGACTTTTCCTTCTTCCAATCCAGTTATCAATATGAACTACTTCCTTTAACTTCTTTGTTGTAAATCTATTGAGCGCATATGTTGATGTGGCAATTGCTTCACCCCATAATGTGTGAGGTAGATTCTTCTCCTTCAATGTGCTCCTTGTCATATCAAGCAGAGTTCTATTTCTCCTTCAACAAGACCATTATGCTATAGAGTGTATGGAGCAGTCGCCTTATGCTCAATGCCCCAGTTCCTCACGGAACTTCACAAACTCTATTGAATTGAACTCACCTCTAGCATCCGTTATGAGGATCTTCAATCTTTATCCACTTTGTTTTTCAGCATTCACTTTGAACTTCTTGAACTCGGCAAACACCTCATGTTTGAACTTTATAAGTGTTACCCATGTCATTCTTGTGAACTCATTCACAAATGACACAAAATACCTGTTTCCTCCAAGTGAAGGTACCTCAAATGGCCCACATACATTAGAATGCACCACACCCAAAGCATGAGTTTCTCTTGGAGGCATTTTTTATATGAATGGAAATATTGGTTTCTTTCCTCTCATGCATATATCACATGATTTATGTGGTGTTACAATATTTGGAATTCCATGTACCAGATTCTTTAAACTCAGATGTCTTAAGCTTCTATAGTTAAGATGCCCAAATCTCTTGTGCCACAACTCACTTTCCCCTTCATCACTTCTTTAACTACGACATTGAGTGTTTGATGTTGAAACATTCACTTTGAATGTCCTGTTTCTTCCCAATTCATACTACATAATCAACTTCTGATTACATTTATACAACTTCAAGAGATTGTCCTTCATGGTTACTGAAAAACCTTTTTCTATCAGTTGACCTACACTCATCAAATTTCTATTCATGCCAGGAACATACCATATATCAATTTTTACATTGTTCAATTCCACTTTGACATTTCCCGTTCCTTCAGCATTCAGATACTCAATATTAGCACATCTGATCTTGGTTTTTCTACCATAGCAAAAATCAACAAGCCATTTCTTATTTCCAGTTAGGTGATTTGAGTTGCCAGTGTACATATACCACCAGTATACCATTGTTCCACCTACATTCTTAGATGCCATCAATAGCATAGATTCATCATCAGAATCTCCTCTAACTCTGTTGGCTTCTTCACCCTTGCTAACCTTGTTTGATCAGCAATCAGCAACAAAATGGTCAAACTTGTTGCAACTACAGCACTGAACCTTTCTCTAATCAAACTTCTCTTTTCACTTCTCAACATTCTTATGTTTCTTCTCTTCAGAGTTGGAGAGTTCTAACTTTTGAAAACCACCACCATACCTTTTCTTATTCTCTAGCCATGCTTGCTTCTGGTACTTCTTGACAAAAGAAGCTTTCGGAGTCTGAGCTTTCAGAGCCTGTTCTGACTCCCTTTTAGAGTTTCTTTCAGTCAAACATAACTCTTGTGCCTATAAACTACTCTGAAGATCTTTAATTCTCATGGTGCATGTGTCTTCAGAGTGTTCTATAGCTAGACCTATGTAACCAAATTGAGGAGTAAGCGATCTTAGTACCTTTTCAATGATTAACTGTTCAGAGAGCATTTCTCCACAAGACTTCATCCCATTCATGAACATAATTACTCTAGAGATGTAATCAAGCACCTTCTCATTATTATTTATGATGAGATTCTCATATTTTTTGCGCAGGGACTGCAACTTTACTTTCTTCATTGATGCGTCACCACCATAGCATGACACAAGTGTGTCCCACGCCACCTTCACCTCATCGAATCAACAATCTTCTCAAACAACTTCGTATCCATACACTGATGGATATAGAAAAACTCCTTCTGATCCTTCTCCATCGTTTCATGTTGTGAATTTCTTTGCGCTTCTGTTGCATTTTTTCCAACCGACATTTAATCGTCATTGACGAGATCAAGAACATATTGAACTCTAAACAACACACACATCAGAATCGACCAATGATTCTAATTCTTTATGTAGAATATTGGAAGTTTTGTGTTCAAACTACCGCTTTCTCCGTTCATCTTCGTTCTTGTGCAAATCACTCATTTCTTACCAACACCTATGTTTCCCAAACCATTCAAGATTTGTGACTCTCCTCGATTTCGAACTTCAATTCAATGAGAATTTTAGGAAGGAAATCAATCACAAACCTCATTTCACTCATGTTTCTCGTGAATTAGAACGGAGCTATGGATACCAATTATTGGAGTTTACAATAAACATCGACTGGTGCACAAGAGAAGAAGATGAAGATGAAATATTATAGAGAAGAGAGAGAGAGAGAGAGAGAGAGAGAGAGAGAGAGAGAGAGAGAATTGTGACTAACTTTCAATCTCAAAACTCAAATTACAAAATTTGTTACAAATGCAACTAACATTTGGGTTTTATATAATGACCCAAATGAAACTCAAACTCAAACAAAATATAAATGCAAATTCAAATGAAACGCAAACTAACTTTAATCTAAATTACATTAGATTTATCACTCGTAACATGAAATTTTTAATGAATTATATATATATATATATATATATATATATATATATATATATATATATATATATATATATATATATATATATATATATATATATATATATATATATATATATATATATATATATATATATATATATATATATATATATATATATATATATATATATATATATATATATATATATATATATATATATATATATATATATATATATATATATATATATATATATATATATATATATATCAAGCTGATTAAATGGCAACTAAGGCATGCTTAGATTCTAAAACATGAAGGTCTAAAGACTATAAATGCAACATGTCAATTTATATATGACCAGGGAAGACAATGGGGTGAGCACTACAAATACTTCCGACTCTACTTTCTCATCCTCAAGTTATTATTTTCTGTGGACTCAGGCTTTGTTTGAAAGTTTGGAGGAGAATGGAGTGAAAGACTTTTTAAAAAGGAAGAATTGAATGAAAATAATAGAAGGATTTAGTTGAGGAGAGTTTTAGAGGATTTGTTTTTATTCACAAATTTATATCCCCTTATTTGGAGGAATTGAAAAATTGTATTGGAGGAGGGGTTTGGAGTGTTATGGAATGTTTAGACATATTGTTAAAATATAATTTATGTTGTTATAGTATTCCAAAAATTAAAAATTTATTAAATATAAAAACTCTTTTATCGTTATATAAAAAAAGAATTTCAAAAAATGTTAAAGATTTATCTATATTTAAAATAAATAAAAAATTCAAAGTAACTATTGTTCCTTTTGAATTGACTGCATTTAAAAAAACACATGTAGAAGTGTTCAAGATCAATCTAGCTTGATTAAGTTATATGGAGGTGCAGAAGGAATACATGTTAAACGTGATGTCACAACATGTTGGTACGACATATGCGCCTCGCGCAACAAGTTATTGCTGATGCGTTTTGGAAAACTTTCTGGTCAAAGATTGAATCAGATTTTATTGCAAATTGGTTTAGCAATATGATTAAGTGATTTGTTTGACAGTTGGACGAAGGTTGATTCATATTTAAATGAAGATTCAAATTTAAATTTAAATTGAAAAAAATCATATATATTTTGAGAGATTTATGGAACAGATAACATCCAACAGATTCTGCATTAATTCTAAATGAAATTAAAGCTAATATCTAACGAGAAAAATCCAAAGTTATTATGCTATATATGAAGATCAAACTTAAATTGGAAAGCAAGCATTCACAATTAATATTTTAGAGCGCTAGGGTTTACATGAGTCCTTTTTATTTTATGTACACCACATTATGTTCCAGTAGCTTGGCATAGTTGTAGGTTTGTCTAGTTGAGTTGTAAGTTCAACACCTTTATGTACACCTCTATGTTTCAGAAACATGTCATAAAAGGTTTGTCTAGTTGATTTGTAATATTCGACATTGATAATTGGGTTAAACACCAATCACTAGGGTTTAGTGATTGAGAGAAAGTGAGAGGGTTTCTCATATTTAGGCAAAGTCATAAATAGAAAGTCATTTGGTAGTGTTAGGAAGAGGGCATTGAATAACATAGAGTTTTTTGTTGCTTGTAATGCTAATTGTACTAAGATACTAATAGTGAATTTCCTTTCTTGGGTTGGAAGTTAACCCTTAAGACGTAGGTGTTGTTTACATCGAACTGGGTTACCAATTTTTGTGTTCTTTGTTTCTTTTCTGCTCCATCAGCTTGTACAACATACTATGTATTATTTTTGGTGATTATGATTTAACTTGTTGAACCAATTGTCTAGTACATCGTGCTCGACATTTATCTCCTAAGGAACTTAATTTTAATTGGCATCAGAGCAGGCACCCTAGCCTGTTGGGAGAGCTCCAGGGAAGATAAATTATACTCAAATGGACACAATGAAAGATGGAGGATCAGTCAACAACCTACCTATTTTGGATGGCACCAACTATGATTATTGGAAGTCCGTGATGGTTTCCTTTCTAAAAAATCCATGGGTAACAAAGCATGGAAATCTGTGATAAAAGGGTGGAAATATACGTTGGTTACTTATGACGATGGAACTACTAACTTGAAACCAGAAGCTAATTTGACTGTTGTTGAAGATGAGGAAGCATTTGGAAATTTCAAGGCTTTGAATTCTATCTTCAATGGGGTGGACAAGAACATGTTTAGGTTGATCGATACATGTTCAAAAGCTAAATAAACTTGGGAGATTCTCAAAATTGTGCATGAAGGCACGTCCAAAGTTTCTATGTCAAGGCTCTAGCTTCTTACCACTAAGTTTGAGAATCGGAAGATGAATGAAGAAGAATTAATTTGTGATTTCTACATCAGATTGTGTGATATTGCAAACACTTCTTTTTCCTTAGGTAAAAATATGTCTAAAGAAAAGCTTGCCAGAAAAATTCTCAGATCATTTCCTAAGATGTTTGATATGAAAGTAATTGCTATTGAAGAAGCTCAATACTTAAGCAGTATTAAGTTCGATGAACTCATTGGTTCCTTACAAACCTTTGAGATGTCCATCAATGACAGATCATAGAAGAAAAACAAAGGTATATCCTTTGTCTCCAATACTAAAGAAAATTCAGATAGAAGAAAAAAGTCAAGAATTCCAGTAGCAATAGGGTTTAACTACAACCTTATAAACAAGAAGGGCCACATGTTCTAGCATTGTGCTCGACATATGCATCCTCATCATAAAAGTTACAAGAACTCTAATAGAAAATATCATCATTGTGGTAAATATGGGCACATAAAGCCTAATTGTTTTAAACTGTATGGTTATCCTCAACCCCATATTCAACCATGGCTCAAAAGGAAAGAAAAGATACTTAAAACAAAGAAGGTACAAAAACCCAAAATGAAAGTCACAAGTCTCATAGCTTATAATTCTCTTAAAGTGTCTTCTAGAGAAGATTTGTACTTTAATAGTGGATGATCCAAACATATGGCAAGGGAACATTTTATCTTGAGGAGCTAAAACCTTACTCAGACGACTATGTTACTTTTAGTGATGTTGTAAAAGGTAGAATCAAAGTCATAGTAAAACTAGTATATCTTGGTCTTCCTAGCCTTGAGAATGTGTTGCTGGTAGAAGTCCTAACTGCCATCTTGATCAGTATAATTAATCTTTATGACCAAGGTCTTAACGTAAGCTTCAACAAGTCAAAATGTGTTATCTCCATCCAAGAGAAAGAAGTGGTTATGAAAGGCTCAAGGTATAAGAATAACTGTTATTTATGGATATCTTAGAGCAGAGAAGATCCCTCAACTTTTCTGATGACAAAAGTTGATGAGACCAAGTTGTGGCATCAAAAACTTTGTCACCTTAATCTCAAGAGCATGAAATAGATTATTTCTGAAGAAATTTTAAAGGGATTGCCTAAACTCAAGATTGAAGAAGGTAAAGTATGTAGAGAGAGACAAATAGGCAAGCAGACTAAGATGCCCCACAAGAAGCTCCAACATCTTGCCACCATAAAGGTTCTTGAACTATTGAATATGGATTTAATGGGTCCTATGCAACTAGAAATTCTTGGATGGAAATGATATGTCTTTGTGTGTGTTGATGACTACTCAAGGTTCACTTGGAAAAAGTTCATTAGAGAAAAATCTGACACATTTGAGATGTTCAAAGAGCTATGTCAACATCTTCAAAGAGAAAAAGGGATTGGGATAGTAAAAATCATAAGTTCCCAGGAGATAAAGTTTGAAAAATCTAAGTTCTTTGAGTATTGTGCTTCAGAAGGTATTGGTCCTGAATTCTTAGCTCCTATCATTCCTCGGAAAAATGGAGTAGTGTGAAAGGATAATATAACTCTTCAAGAGTCAACCAGAGTTATGTTACATGCCAAGAAACTTCCTTACTATTTCTGAGCTGAAGCAACGAACACAGCCTGCCACATACATAACAGAGTGACCATCATATCAGGGACTAAAGAAACTCAGTATGAGTTGTGGAAAGGGAGAAATCCAAATGTCAAGTACTTTCATGTCTTTGGGAGTAGGTGTTACATCTAGGAAGATCGGGATCAAAGAATAAAGATGGATCCTAAGAGTGATAAAGGAAAATCTTCCTTGGATACTCTAGAAACAACGGAGCTGATAAAGTGTATAAAAAACACACCAAGAATATGATGGAGTCCATAAATATGGTCATTGATGACACTCTTGAAGATAAGGAAGAAGAATAAGAAGATGAGGTTCCTCCTTATCAAACCGATGTCTTAGACAATATCCCACCCAAGGAGTCTGACATTGTGCATGGGATCACAAAATCAGGGTTCATAAGGATCATCTTATAGAGAATATCATAGAAAATCTCAACGAATGAGTTATGACTAGATCCAGAGAAAGTATTGCCAACTCATGCTTTATCTCTAAGATTTAGCACAAGAATGTCAAGGAAGCATTTCCTGGTGAATTCTAGATCAATGTTATACAAGAAGAACATTGTCTGTTTGAAAGAAACAAGGTTTGAGAGCTAGTTCCTAGACCTGAAAATGTGAATGTCATTGGTACCAAATGGATTTACAAGAACAAATCTGATGGAAGTGGTAATGTGACAAGGAATAAGACAAGGTTAGTTACTCAAGGGTATACTCAAATAGAAGGAGTGGACTTTGATGAGACATTTGCCCCAATAGCCAGACTGGAATCATTAAACTATTGTTAGGAATTTCATGCATGCTGGAAATTCAAACGGTGTCAAATGGATGTTAAAATTGCCTTTCTAAACGGGTATCTCAATGAAGAGGTCTATGTGGAGCAACCTAAGGTGATCGCTGATCTAAACTCTCCAAACCGTGTTTTCAAATTAAAGAAAGCTCGTTATGGTTTGAAACAAGCTCCAAGGGCATGGTATGAATGATTAAATAAGTTCCTGATCAACAATGGATGTAATATAGGAGGAAAAGACAAAACTCTCTTTATGAAGAATGAAGGAGGGAAGCTTATGATAGCGCAAATCCATGTGGGTGACATAGTTTTTGGTGGGATGTTTGACACGATGGTGCAATATTTCGTTCAACAAATACAATCTGAGTTTGAGATGAGCCTTGTAGGGGAACTCACTTACTTTCTTGGTCTTCAAGTAAAGCAAATGGAAGACAATATTTTTATGTCTCAAAGCAAGTATGCTAAGAGCATTGTGAAGAAGTTTGGTCTTGACATTTTAAGCCATAAGAGAGCTCTTGCTACAACTCACTTGAAGCTTTCTAGGGATGAAAATGGATTTAATGTTGATCAAAGTCACTACAAAAGTATGATATGAAGATTTCTAAATCTCAATGCTAGCAGGCCTGATATCACATTTGTTGTAGGTGTATGTGCTAGGTACCAAGTCAATCCCGAGGCTAGTCATCTTACTTAAGTGAAAAGAATCTTGAAGTACACAAATGAGATCTATGACTAGGGAATATTATACTCTTCTGATACAGATCCTATACTTGTAGGATATTGTGATGTAGATTGGGCTGAAAATGATGATGACAGAAAAAGTACATCAGAGGGATGTTTCTTTCTTGGAAATAATCTGTTTCCTTGGTTCAACAAGAACTAAAATTATGTTTCATTATCTACTGTTAAAGCTGAGTACATTGTTGCTAGAAGTAGTTGCACATAATTACTCTAGATGAAACAAATGATGAAGGAAAATATCAAACAAGATGTCATGGCATTATTCTGTGACAACTTCATTGCTATCAATATTTCAAATAATCATGTTCAATACAGTAAAACCAAGCACATTGACATTTGTCATCATTTCATCAGGGATCTTATAGAAGTTAAAATGGTCAAAGATTGGGAAATGTGTAACGAGACCAAATCAGCATTTCTCTCTTATTCTCTATAATGCACATATATTCAGGGTGATTCACTCTTTTCAAAATTGGTATCAGTCTCCCTTTAGATGGTTTGTCGATACAAGAAAGAGAAAAAGTATCACATCCTTATCTTGCATCTTCAAAGTGTGTGTGTTGATCATCAAGAGTCAAAGGCCTAAAGCTTCAAAGAAGAAATACTCACACAATGGAATTAAGGTTAAAGAAAGGAAGAACATGGGTTTTAGTTCCACCTCCTCTGCAAATGAAGGGAATGCTCAAGGTGCATCATATGTTGGAGCATCTACAGCTAGTAAGAAGTTTGTCACCAAGATGAAGGTCTTGAAGAAGCGACTTGTTCAAACTCATGATTCTGACTCAGTGGTTGATGAAGACTATGTTACCTTTCTGGAGCCGGGTGGTTGGTCAAGTGATGTAGTTTGAAGGATGTTTGAATTTTTCTATTATGGCCTTTGTATTTGGACATTTTTTATTTACAAAGACTTTATAGACTCTTTGAACTTGTGTACAATCAACAAAATCTAATGATGTACATCTCTGGATGCTAATCTAGTTGTTCTTCTCATATTTTGGTTGTGTATGTGCTAACATAATAAGATATGCATGGATAACATCTAGGTGTTATTTGAAGTACCAACCCTTTGCCAAATTATGGAAAAAAAGGGAGTAGTATAGTATTGGTGTTGCTAAGGTAACACGAGTACTTGTTTAGTACTAACCATCTGGGTAAGTGCTAATGTGGTGCTCATATGTTGCAGCATCGGGCAATACATCTGGTCCTCTGTGATGTGAACTTTTGAGTTAGTAGGATTTTTCATATCCTATTATTAGCTACTAATTATTTGTCTTATGCATGCATAAGTATATGAATGATTGCATGTTGATAATTGTTAGTTAATAGGATTGTATGCTATTAACTATGAGTTAATTGAGTTCCATGCATGACTAAGTTGTGAATGACTGCATGTCTGATTGATTTTAGAGCATTGTTTTGTGTGACATTTGTGATGAATGTTATTAATTTTATGCTAGTGAGCTTATCTCTGATATTTGGAAGACTGTTGATGATTGTATGCTCTAAAGTCTAGCACTTGTTCTAGTATGAATAAGTGTTATATCTTGAAGATTTTTTTTTCCTACAATATCCCAAAGGAGGAGATTGTTGTTCCTTTCGGATTTGCTGCATTTTAAAAAACAATAAAATGGAGGAATGTCCAAAGTGTTAAAGATTAATATAGCTTACTTAAGTTGTATGGATATGCAAAAGAGACATATGTTAGACGTGATGTCATAACATGTTGGGACGATATCTAGGTCTTGCGCAACAAGTTATTGTTGTTGTGTTTTAGAAGACTTTCTAATCAGAGATTTGATCATATTTTATTGCTAATTGGTTTAGCAATATGATTAAGTGATTTGTTTGACACCTGAATGAAGATTGATTCAGATTTAAATAAAGATTTAAATTTGAATTTAAATTGAAACAAATCATATCTTTTTCGGAGAGATTTATGGAACAAATAATATCCAACAAATTCTACATTAATTCTGGACGAAATTAAAGCTAATATCCAAGGAGAAAAGTCCAGAATTATTATACTATATAAGGATCTCAAACCTACATTGGAAAGCAAGCATTCACATTGAAGATTTTAGAGTTTCAGGGGTTACAAATGTCCTTGTTATTTTATTTTCACCATGCTATGTTTTAGTAAATTCGCATAGTTGTAGTGTTGTCTAGTTGAGTTGTAAATTCAACATCTTTATGTACACCTCTATGTTTCAGTAACTTGACATAGAATATTTGTCTATAGTTGAGTTGTAATATTCGACATTGATAATTGGGTTAAACACCAATAACTAGGGTTTAGTGATTGAGAAAAAGTGAAAGGATTTTTGATATTTAGGCGGAGTTCTAAATAAAAACTCATTGGGTACTGTTAGAAATACGCATTGAACAACATATGGTTTGTTGTTACATGTAAGACTAATTGTACAAAGCTATTAATAGTAAATTTCCTTTATTGGGTTGGAAACCAACCCTCCAGACGTAGGTGTTGTTTACATCGAACTGGGTTACTAATTGTTGTGTTCTTTAACACTTAATTCCAACATTCTCATCCATAAATGTGACTCGCTCACATTACTAACCTTGATTCACACTAGAATCTCACTTCCGCTCCTCTACGGAAGAAAAAAAACCTAAGCTCTAATACTACTTATTAAAGAAAGTTCGAGTGTTAATGCACTAAACAATTCAAAATCTAAAAGACTTTGACACTTAATACCCAAAATCTTGGGTGGATATATAAGAAAATATACTAAGACAAAATAAAACTCATAATTATAAGAAAATATTTGGAGAGTTATTTTTTGGATGTTACCAGAATATCAAGTTTGCCAAATTGAGATTTGACAAAATCTGCAAGCGTAGCTACACTTGTAGCATCAGCAACATCTAGTTGATGAAAAACAACAGAATGAGATAAACCAGAAGCTTTGAGTGTTTCCAAAGCTTGAAGACCTCTTTGTTCATCTCTTGCTGTAAGCACCACTTTGATTCCAGATGAAGCTAACTGCTTCACTATCTCAAATCCAATTCCTTTATTTGATCCAGTCACCACTGCATACCTATACATCAAATCAAATAAAAATATTCTGTAGTGGTTAAAATTGAATGCAACATTGAAGCTTATGATTTAGCAGAGAAAGTTTGTTTCTACTAGTACTATACTACCTTTGTGGTGCAGATTCTCCCATCTTTGATAAGTTATGTGATTTGCATGTTGATTTGAAAATTGTGCTAGTATTTAACTAGAGGCGTTTCGCCATTTCCAACACATTATTAATTGTTTGTGACTCTATACCCGACCTGTAATTAATTTGATGATAACTTCTTGTAACACATTATTAATTGTTTGTGACTCTATACCCGACCTGTAATTAATTTGATGATAACTTCTTGTAGTATACTTCACCTTTGTGGTCCAGATTCTCCCATCTTTGATTAGCTATGTGATGTGCGTGTGGATTTGAAAGTGGTAATTTATTTGATGATAACTTCTTGTACTCGTTATATTTCATTGGGTTAAAAATACCAATATACCATCCTTTTCATCTTATATACTAATATGTTCTATTTACAAAAATAATTGTTATTAGAACAAAGGCTCGGTCATTCAATTAAAGAAAGTGTGTAAAAATAAAAGAAATAATTTATAGATTTTAATTAGTTTAAACTTATTATAATTATTTATAATTAATTGTTTGTCTAGATAATAAAATATATAAATATTTTATATAATTAGCATAAATAAAAATAAAATTACAATAAACGATATTTAGTAATGATGTTGATTTTGATCCAGTCATGGTAACTGATAAGTGCATATTTATGCACAATTCTCCTACTTTTTACTTAGGCATTTCTTTATTTTATTTTGTTTATTTTTATATTTTATTATGTTTTCATATTTTATTTTATTTTTAGTTTAATTTAATTTTCGCACTTATTTTTCAACTTTAGCAGTCTGCGCGGAAACGATCATAACTGGAGTTCCGGGAATCCGTTTGAGGCGTTCTAAAAATCGCCGGAAAGCTAAGAGAGAGAGTTACGACTTTCGTGTTGGAGTCGAAGTCAGATTCGGAGCTCAAAATTCCAGAATTTCGTTTCAAGTTACAGCATTAGAATTTTATTTTAGTGTTGGGTCATTTGTAGTGGGCTGGGTCGACCCAGTTGAGTTGTAAAACGGGTCTTTGTTTTCCCCTAGGTCTAGCAGTCGTAAACCATTGAGAATGGAACGGAAAAATCACTATGGAGGCACGAATTTGAGAGCTTGCAAGGAATGACTATGGAGAACTAATTTCCCAAGAATCAATTCACTCTAATCGGATGCCACTTTGAGGTTCTTTTATAATTTTCCATTAATCTGTTCCTTTGAATTATATCTATAATCACAATTACTTGCTTAATTTAATTGTTTTTACATGATAGAATTCTTTAATTTGATTGTTGTCTGCTTTTGAATCAATTTCGTGATTAGTGTAGCTTTTGCATTATCGCGTTCGATCATATTGCGTTTGCTTAATTCGCAATAGTTTTAATCCGTTTGCTTTACTCGGAATTCAGGGGCATACTTCGTATAATTGTTATTGCGCTTGTCAGTAGCTTTTGTAATCGAATAGGATCAGACTCGTTTAGGGAATTGGAACTTTATAGGGAGCAATGATAAGTCGGAAGATGATATAGTGGGTTGATTCGTTTCAGCTTATTCAAATAATCACTTTTCATAATCACTTATTTTCTGCATTTTTGTAATTGAACACCAAATCAACCCCCCCCATTCGATTACGTTTAATTATTACAAACAAGAATCCTTGAGACGATATCCGAGTTTAATTGTCGTTGTATTACGTTTTTACAAAATTACTCGTTTTGATCCGCGCGCGACAGCGGGGAAGATGATATAGTGGGTTGATTCGTTTCAGCTTATTCAAATCATCACTTTTCATAATCACTTATTTTCTGCATTTTTGTAATTGAACACCAAATCAACCCCCCCCCCCCATTCGATTACGTTTAATTATTACAAACAAGAATCCTTGAGACGATATCCGAGTTTCATTGTCGTTGTATTACGTTTTTACAAAATTACTCGTTTTGATCCGCGCGCGACAGCGGATCAAATTGGCGCCGTTGCCGGGGATTCTTGTTTCTTTTAATCGTTTTTAGAGTCATAGGTTTAGTGTCTAAGCGTATAGGTCCTAGTTTCCTCGCAGTTTCGTCCAACTTGCGTATTGGTCTTTTTGCGGTTTGGGATAAAAAAATCTGTTTTTAAACAAATTGTCTCAGATTATTCCGATTTTTTATCGATTCATTAGGAAAAAATCAGTAATCAAAAGCCTCTAGTTATGGAATAAATAGTGGACGACACCCTAAAAAATCGAAATTCCTTATTTTTCTATTTTTTATGATTTTTTTTCTGTTTTGATAGTTTTAGAAAATTCCGAAAAAATTCTCAAAAATTTTAAATGACGTTATTAGATTAATTTCGGTGTTAGTTTATTTTTCTAAATTTATTTTAATCGTTTTCCTTCATTGTGTTTGTTTTTGACAATGGCTGATAATAGAACCTTAAGGCAGTTAGCTGCTCCTGATGTGAATTACAATGGTTTGTGTATTGAATATGATGTTGATGTTGTTCCTTTTGAATTAAAATCGGGTTTAATACACTTGTTGCCAAAGTTTAGTGGTCTTGCAGGTGAAGATCCACAGACATCTCAAAGAATTTCAGGTTGTGTGCTCTACACCGTTGAGGCCTGAAGGAATAACTGAAGACCATATCAAACTTCGAGCTTTTCCTTTTTCATTGCAGGGTGCAGCAAAGGATTGGATTTATTATCTCGAGCCAAACTCAATTGCAAGTTGGACTGCCCTGAAAAAAGTGTTCCTAGAGAGATACTTTCCTGCCTCCAGGGCTGCCTCAATAAGAAAGGAGATTTGTGGTATTAGACAAGGTAATGAGTCGTTGACCGAGTATTGGGAGAGATTCAAGCACTTGGTATCTAGCTGCCCGCAACACCAGATCACAGAGCAACTACCCATCCAGTACTTTTATGAGGGGTTGTTACCGATGGACAGGAATATTCTTGATGCTGCTAGTGGTGGAGCACTAGTCGATAAAACTCCAGCTTCTGCCAAAGCACTTATTGAAAATATGTCTCTTAATTCTCAACAGTTCACTACTAGAGATAATTCTGTTCACAGCAAAGGCGTGAGTCAAATTCAAGTTTCTTTCAACAAGGCTTTAGAGACCAGAATTGACGAACTCACCACCTTAGTCAAACAACTGGCAGTAGCAAAACCTCAAACAGCAACTGTGTGTGGCATTTGTACTTCTCCTGAGCATCCAACCGATACTTGTCCTATTCTGAGAGACGAGTCCATTACTGAGTTGCCACAAGCTTATGCAGCCAACCTTTACGATCAAAACAGGTACAACAAAACTCCTGACCTATCCACCAACAAATACCATCCCAATTGGAGGAACCATCCCAACCTTCGATATGGAAACCCGCAAACCAGCCAACAACAGAACTCACCTCAAGTGGCTGCCCCAGCACCTTCCGGACCATCCTTGGAGGATCTTGTTAAGCAAATGGCCGTGAACAACCTCCAATTCCAACAAAGGACCGATGCTAGCATTCAGACCTTGAACACACAGATGGGACAACTTGTTACTCAAATAAATAACATGCAAGCTCAAGGTTCGAACCAACTTCCAGCCCAAACAGTTTTCAATCCGAATGGTCCTAATGCTAATGTGAGCGCAATTTCTTTGAGATCCGGAAAACTTACAGAACCAGCCCCTGAAAAAAATAAAAAAATCATTGAGGTAACTTCTGAACTTTCTCCTTCTGAACCTCACTCAGCTGAACTTTCTTCTCCTTCTTCTATTGTGGTCGAAACTGAAAAAATTAAAGAAAAGGAGTATGTGCCACCAGTCCCTTTTCCACATAGAGTTCTGAAAAATAAAAGAATTGAGGAGGGAGACAAAGAAAGAGAGATATTGGATGTTTTTCGAAAGGTTGCGGTAAACATTCCGCTACTTGATGTTATTAAGCAGATTCCTAAGTATGCAAAGTTTCTAAAAGATTTGTGTACCAACAAGAGGAGGATTAAGGGAAGCGAAAAAGTAAACTTAAGACGAAATATTTCTGCCTTTATTCAGCCCAAACAATCATCCAAACAGATTGTAGGCGAGCAAAATGTTTCAGCCCTCACTACTCAGGTTCTGCCACAAAAGCAGAAGGATCCGGGAACATTTGTTATTCCTTGTACTATCGGGGATAGTAAATTTGAGAATTGGATGCTTGATTTGGGAGCGGGCATTAATGTTATGCCTACTTCTGTTTATAATAACCTTTGTCTTGGTCCTTTGCAGCATACAGGTTTAATCATTCAATTGGCAAACAGGAGCAACGCTCGACCCGCCGGGGTAGTCGAAGATGTTCTTGTTCAAGTTAACGATTTGATTTTTCCTGTAGATTTCTATATTCTAGACATGGAAGGAGAAACCAAGGCAAGCGGAGCTCCCATCATTTTAGGCAGACCGTTCATGAAAACGGCGAAGACAAAAATTGATGTTGACGATGGAACCATGTCCATGGAATTTGGTGACATTGTCGCAAAATTTAACATTTTTGATGCCATGAAACACCATGTGGAGGAGCATTCCGTTTTTCATATTGAGCTGATTTCTGAATTAGTTGATGACTCTAGTTCTGAACTATTTGCGCTTGATTTTCCATCTCTCTCTGGTTTTGATGATATTTATTCATGTTCTGATTGTACTGACACTTACGTTTGTGTTGTCTATGCTGAGATTGATGCTGCCTTACAGGCTGATACATTTCCGACAGATGAAGTTGTTACCAATAAACTTGTTTTTGCAGTTGATGCTCTTGCATTCCCGGCTTCCCCAAGCACTCCATCCACCAAGCAGCCCCCGTCCTTAGAGCTAAAAGAGCTCCCTGAGAACCTGAAATATGCTTACTTGGAGAGTAATGAGAAACTCCCTGTTATTATCTCTTCTAACCTTGATTTCGATCAAGAAAATAAGCTTTTGCAGATTTTAAGGAAGCATAAAAAGGCATTTGGTTGGACATTGGCTAACATTCCAAGTCATATCACCTTCATGTGTCTATTTGACATTTTTACTTTTAGAAGGTTCTTTGATCCTGGAATAAAAGGCGAAGATACTAATAAAAATTTCAAGTTCAATGGACATTACCCAAAGCTATTCCATGACAACCCCACTTTGGAAGAAGAAAATGTAGAATATATCTCTTTGGGAAAGGCTGCTTATGTGATCACCTATCCTCCTTGACTACTCGGGTGTGTTCTTTCCTCTCTCTTCTCTCTCTTATTTTATGTTTGTTTCTTTCATTGAGGACAATGCATATTTTAAGTGTGGGGGAGGGAATACTTTAGTTTCTTTGTTTTTGTTCTTTGTTTTGTTTTGTTTTTGTTTTCTTTCTAAAAAAATTGCATCTTCTTGAAAGTTTTAGGCTATAGATTACTTTGAGTCGAGTTTGCGGAGACTTGAGAAAAATTCACAAGATCGGTATTGTTTTAACACCGTAAGTCTCCTGCATATGGAAATTGAGTTGAATTTTTATTATGTTTTAGCCTTAAATTCTCATTCTCTGACAGCTCTTGAGTAGTTTATTTCAGCAGTCAGCACCATCTCACACACACTCTACGCAGGGAAGCCGATGAATATAAGTGAGTGTTCTGAAAAAGAAAAAAAAAAGAGAAAAAAATAAAGGAATGCACCTTCTAAGTTTGGTGACCCTCACCCGGTCACTTAACCCAACGGTTGTAGAACCTTCAAAAAAAAAGTTTTTGACTCGTTGTTAGTTGGTTCAGCGGTTTCTGGTGCTGAACTTGGTAGGGCGAATTACGGTCCGATCCCCCGCAACTACAAGTGAGTAAGCAAAGGGTTATGCCACTTAAGTACCAGAACCCCGTGCAGAAAAGGATCAGAGTCACTAACCGGTCGCCTTGCTATGAGTGTGTGGAGATAACGGGCTTAATGTGATTGCGCATGAATGAAAAAGAGCAAAAGAAGGATGAGTAAGTTAGGCTTTAGTATAATAATATGATTCGAGTTGATTTGTGTATTCAGGAGGTTTATGTCTGCATAACTGTGGATTAGTGTTCTTACAATATCCTTAGTGTGCAAGATTAGTACCTATCAATGCAAACTTAACCGAAGAATACTTGTAGCCTGGAATGAGTAGCTATTGATGTGTGTGTGCTTTCTTTGTTTTATTTCAATTTTGCTCGGAGTGCAAAAGTTCAAGTCCGGGGGAATTTGATAAGTGCATATTTATGCACAATTCTCCTACTTTTTACTTAGGCATTTATTTATTTTATTTTGTTTATTTTTATATTTTATTATGTTTTCATATTTTATTTTATTTTTAGTTTAATTTAATTTTCGCACTTATTTTTCAGCTTTAGCAGTCTGCGCGCAAACAATCATAACTGGAGTTCCGGGAATCCGTTTGAGGCGTTCTAAAAATCGTCGGAAAGCTAAGAGAGAGAGCTACGACTTTCGTGTTGGAGTCGAAGTCAGATTCGGAGCTCAAAATTCCAGAATTTCGTTTCAAGTTACAGCATTAGAATTTTATTTTAGTGTTGGGTCATTTGTAGTGGGCTGGGTCGACCCAGTTGAGTTGTAAAACGGGTCTTTGTTTTCCCCTAGGTCTAGCAGCCGTACACCATTGAGAATGGAACGGAAAAATCACTATGGAGGCACGAATTTGAGAGCTTGCAAGGAATGACTATGGAGAACTAATTTCCCAAGAATCAATTCACTGTAATCGGATGCCACTTTGAGGTTCTTTTATAATTTTCCATTAATTTGTTCCTTTGAATTATATCTATAATCACAATTACTTGCTTAATTTAATTGTTTTTACATGAAAGAATTCTTTAATTTGATTGTTGTCTGCTTTTGAATCAATTTCGTGATTAGTGTAGCTTTTGCATTATCGCGTTCGATCATATTGCGTTTGCTTAATTCGCAATAGTTTTAATCTGTTTGCTTTACTCGGAATTCAGGGGCATACCTCGTATAATTGTTATTGCGCTTGTCAGTAGCTTTTGTAATCGAATAGGATCAGACTCGTTTAGGGAATTGGAATTTTATAGGGATCAATGATAAGTCGGAAGATGATATAGTGGGTTGATTCGTTTCAGCTTATTCAAATAATCACTTTTCATAATCACTTATTTTCTGCATTTTTGTAATTGAACACCAAATCACCCCCCCCCCCCATTTGATTACGTTTAATTATTACAAACAAGAATCCTTGAGACGATATCCGAGTTTAATTGTCGCTGTATTACGTTTTTACAAAATTACTCGTTTTGATCCGCGCGCGACAGCGGATCAGTAACCCATGGCCGGTTCCAAATCAGGACATTATTCAAATCGTGTAGACACTCTATGGGGAAAATCATCATTTAATGGTTGAGTAGAATACCCCGTGCAATCTGTTTGATCCATCAATTATTCGATCATTTATGCATTTAGAAAGTCTGATGTTGTCGCACTGCCATAACTTAATCTGGTTACCTCCCAATTTTGTTGGATAGTGGTAGACATTGATCTATGTTGGAAGGGGACGTAAAGTCTTGTGATGTATTCGGGGTAAATTATTGTGACTGGGAAAAATGATTTGTGTTTGGGGTGTTTGATAATTGTGGGTGGTGAATGGTGTTTGTGGTTGAGAGTATGATGTTGAGTGGGTAAATTTTAGATTTTGTTGTTGGGTGTTGTAGGGGGTTAGGTTAAATGAATGGTTTTGTTGATGATATTGTTGGATTTGGGTATAAGGGGGATGAGGGAGGTTGTGTTGGGATGAAAGGTTGTTCGGTGTTAAAGTTAGGTTGTTGGGTATTAAAGCTAGGTTGTTGGGTGTAAGTGTTCTTGACGGTCTGGTGTGTTGGAAGTTTGAAGATGTGGGTTGGTTACCAGGGTCAAATAAGAATGAATTCGGTGAGAAATACAAATTTGATACAGATGCATAGCAGTCCATGTATTCCCTACTCGGTTTAGATTCGTCTGGCATGATATCATCGTGTAAGACAGTATGATGGCGGTTTTGGCATTGACGACACTATTGTTTGTAATGATCTTTCAAATTATTGAATTTCCATTGATCGGACACTTGAATTGTATGATACTCCTCCATGGAATTTGGAGGACCCGGTATGTCCTATTAAATGCCAAATTGGAATTTTACCCTATTTGAATGATGCATTTCAAC
This sequence comes from Lathyrus oleraceus, assembly GCF_024323335.1. Classification (NCBI taxonomy): domain Eukaryota; kingdom Viridiplantae; phylum Streptophyta; class Magnoliopsida; order Fabales; family Fabaceae; genus Lathyrus; species Lathyrus oleraceus. The sequence goes on along the minus strand of NC_066582.1, from coordinate 434,590,798 downwards.
TGTAGTGAAATAAATTTAAAATGTTTTTGAACTCCACATGTCACCTTCAGTTGGATCATCATCTCGAATGTTAAGATTGGATCTCCATTGATCAGTCACCATTTATGCTAGGTATTTCACTATTTAACCGTAAATAAGTCAGGTAAACTGCGTAAACTGAAGCATTTTAGTTAGATATAAGCTCAATTCTATAATATGAAGTGTGTTGTTACTTATGAATTTCTGGAGGATATTTTACACTTTTGGGTATGTTAGCAGGTAAAAAACTAGTCTGGAAGCTCAGGGAATCAAACGTCAGATACGAAATTAAGCCCGAGCAAGAAAACGGAAGAAAAAATCAATTCTTGAAGAACTTGCTGTCCATACGCGTATGGCCTTACATGATACGCGTATGGACCTTCCCAGTACGCGTAGCATACGCAAATGACCAGAGGGGTTGAAAATCAAGCAAAAAGACAAGCTTCTGCTGATACGCGTACCAAACTGGTGATACGCGTACCAGACTGGGCAATACGCGTACCAGACTGGGCAATACGCGTATCAGAGGCTGTCTTACGTGCGATACGCGTACCAGACTGGGCAATACGCGTATCAAGCCCAGAATCAGGAAAAGCCCAACTGAACAGCTATTTAGAGGGGAGAAAACGATTTTTCAAGGGTTGGACGATTTTGGAGAGAAAAAAGACGCGTTTTGAGAGCTGGAGACTCTACGATTATCAGAGGATTCATATGTTCAAGAGTTTTCCGACGATTGAAGATTGATTCCTCACGAAATTCTGTAATGACAACAATGTTAATCTTTGTTTTTATTTCGATTATGAGTAGCTAAACCCCCCATTGCTAGGGGGGTGACCCTGATTCTGAATGTGACAGACCTTATGTTTATGAGTGCATTGACTATTTCTTCTTTTCCATTAATTTGTTCTTATTACCGTTCTTTATGCTTTATTCGTCGGACCAACAAATGATGATTAATATGAATAGTTTAAGCTGGACAGCGATTATTCATTGATCTGGATAAGAACCTTGGATAGTAAAAATAACCTAGGACTAGGGATTTTCTATCTGACCGGTAATTCTTGATATTTGAATGCTTGAGTATGAACTTAATTATTTATGGACATAGTAATTAGGTTACATAATCAAAGGTCTTTTCACTAAGGAATTAGGAATAGATACCCTTGAGGACCGGAATTAATTGGACAGGAATATTGTCTAAACTTTCATAAATTATATTTGTTACAGGAAGTTTCATTCACCGAACCCTAGCAATCTTCTCTCATTTGTATCTCGTTCAACCTTTTTACTTGTTTTATTTATTTGCAATTGGTAGTATAATTACTCACAACACAAAAACCAAAGGCTTTTGTCTAATTGAAACAATCGATAAACTCTGTATCGTCAAGCAGTCCTTGAGATCGACAAACGGGGAATTTCCCTTTTATTACTACAGTGAGAAAAATAGTACACTTGCTATTTTCCCATCATCCATGAAAACTGTTACATAGATTAAGATGATTAGTTAAAAAAATATATAAACGGTAAGTAGTAACAATTAAGTGTTTAAGATATTACATTATTTGCCTTGAAATGATCGATGGAAGCTCGGTATGCAGAACCACAATGATGAGGAGTTTGATCGTAATTCATCTCATATGTGGACAACCTAAAAAGAAATAGTTATTAATTAGAAAATACGTTGAATAAACATATATTAAAAAATGAAATGTTTTAAACGTACTTGGTCGCATATGGAAATTGGAATGGATTAGGATTCGTTGGCGCCAGTCCTGGCATTCTGGACCATCCTCAAGCCTGAAGTAATATCGCACAACTAGCAAAGTGATGCACATTTTTTAACGCATCTACATAGGTTTCTGTATAGGTGCGCTAAAGTTGTAGTTCCCTAACTATATTTACCTATTTTAATAATGTCCTTTAATAATGGTAAATATTGAATATGTATAGTGTTACCATTAGTATCAAAAAATAATAAACTAGAGAAAAATAATAAAATACAAATTCTAGTTTTCCTAAGCATTGTTTCGACGGGGGAATTCTCGTCTAGGCGAATAGCATCGTAGTACTCCCTGAGCCATTTAATCTCAATGAAATGGCCTTTTCTAGTTGTGTCGGTTAGTTCTATACCCAACAAATCTCGAGCTTTAGAATATGCCACATTTGTTTTTTAATTAACTGCAAAACTGTGTACACATCATCCCAACAACATGTGTACATCCTCTAGTATGATTGTGCATTCACCGGTTGGAAGATGAAACATGTGTGTTTCCGGTCTCCATCTTTCGCATAAGGTGAGAATAAATTTTTTGTCAATGTTGTATGAGGTTATGTTGATAATGTGCCCAAATCTCGCTTCTATCAAATATGGACGGATCATGTCGCCGATTGGGACATATGAATGTGCATGAGGTCTAAAGCTTCTTTTATCCTAATAAAAAAATAAAGGTATTTATATAAGTAAAATTAAAATAATATCATGATACACATAAATTAGACTAAAATAATATCATGATTCACTTAAAATAATGTCATTATTTACCTAAAATAATATCATGATTCAATTAAATTTATCAAAAATAATATCATGATTCACTAAATTTAATGCACATAATAACTAAATTTTAAAAAAAAATTATGAGTAATCGGATACTTACATATGCGACAATGTTTGATAGTGTCCCTCGATGATCTTCCCCATAAGTTAACAAAGACATTCTAACAACTTTACAATTAAAAACAAGAGATTTTAGAGGAAGGTATTTTACGTAAGTAGTAAAAATTGTTATGTGTTAAGGTATTTATATAAGATTTTAAGAAGAAGAAAAATTAATGTTGGTAGAATTTAATGTTGGTAGATAAAATTAATGTTAGTAAAAAATTATTGTGTACATGGAACACATGCATGCCGAGGTGATGTAGGTCCGGTCCCCCAATGGACGGAGCCTTTACTTTTTTGTCTGACTTCCGCACCTGAAATGGGTGGAAGAGTTACTTTTTTGTCTGCCATTCGCACCTGCTATGGGCGGACAAGTGTTACAGATTACATGACACATGCAGGGCTTCCACACCTACAATGGGAAGATGTATTAAATTTTCCTACCATACGCACCTGCAATGGGCGGAAAAGTGTAATTAATGGCTTTGATCATTCAGGTTCAATCTGCATGCAAAATTACACCATATAATTGGTCACAAAAGACAAAAAAATGTATCCATTTAAATGAAACCCTTGCACCAATTTTTTTCAACATCTCAGAATTTTTTCATTACATTTGTTCATAAAAAACACTTTTTCACAAAAAAATATATCATGTCTCATCCTCAACAATATGTAGTGAATACTCATGACAAAGGAGAGATTCTCACATCTGATAATATGAGTATGATATCCGAAAATACCAAAATTTGTCATTTCAAGTTATGTTGAAATTCTAATTTCGAATACTTGAGAAATATGATACAAACAAAGATTCAATCTAGATTTGTTTCAAAATTTATTTATCTAAATGTTGTTCATTTTGGGAATAACCATGTGAAATATGTTCCATTGAAGGTTCGAGACGACGATAATGTTGAAACAATGTTTATGAATCATGAATTTTTTGGATTTGATTACATTGATTTATACATAAAATTTCAACCTCATCAACAATCTCAGATGTCAGAGATAATCAATGCACCAAAAGAAGCATCACCAACAATAATTCCAAATGAAGATGTTGAAGAAGAAGATGATGAATAAAATGAGGCACAAGCTGATCATTATTATTCAACTTTATTTAAAGAAGGTGACCATCTTAAACCAGAAGCAGTTGACGATGATGAACAACATATTCCAATTGGGAATTTATTATGTCTGCCTCCCCACATGACAAACATGTGCTTAAGTGCATATCAGCCATCCTTTGAATAACCACACATTCCTCGTCTTTCGGTGGAGGGTGACATAGATGTCGATAACCAATTAAAAATAAAGTTGACAATGTGCATGCCATAAAGAAATATCACATGAAACACTGTGTGGATTTTAAGGTAAAATATTCCGACAAGAAAAGATATCTAATATTTTGTAAAAACACTATGTATAAGTTTCTTAATATTAGCATCCTATAGCAAAAGAAGTGACTTATGGGAGATAAGCATTATGAACCCCCACATAGTTGTTCAACAACTATCTTAAATTAGGACCATGGGAAACTTAGTTGTCATCTGATGTGTTAACATTTAATGCCTTTTGTAGACAAGGATCTTTCAATCAAGGTGAGCGTTTGTATCAGTAAAATTGTTTCTGGATACAAATTCACCCTGTCATACAGGAAAACATGGATTTCAAGGAATAAAGAAATTGAACAGTTATACGATAAATAGGAGAATTCATACAAAGAACTTCCACATTACTTGTTAGCACTTAAAAAATTTGTTCATGGTACAGTGGTGGAAATGGAAACACTACTTATATATACATATGACAGTACTATTGTTGAAGGGAAACACATCTTCCACCGACTACTATTGGCATTCTAACCATGCATTAGAGGCTTTATATATTTCAACAATATACTTCAAATTGATGGAACCTGGTTATATGGTAAGTACAGAGGGACGCTGCATAGGCGGTAGCATAGGATGCCAACAATAATATTTTCCCATTTGATTTTTCCTTGTGGAATATGAGATGACTGAAGGTTGGGGGTTCTTTCTACACAACTTGAGAAGGCATTTTGCTCCTCAACCTGACCTATGTTTGATTTCAGACAGGCATGCATCGATTGAAAGTGCATACAATAATCCAAATAATGGTTGGCATAATCCGTTATTTGTGCATGTCTACTGTATCAAACACATTGCACAAAATTTCATGAGAGAAATCAAGGACAGAAACCTCCGAAAAAAGTTATTAACATGGGTAAGTATCTATTTATTTTCTAACATTATATCTTAGTCAATTATATATTACAACATTAACCCATTTTTTTAACATATATGGTATGCTTTAAACCAACCAACATTTCAATATTACCGGAATGAAATTGGCATGGCTAATGGTGATACTTTAAGGTGGGTAGATAATATTCCATTAGAAAAATGGACAAGGGAATTTGAATGGGGTCAATGCTGGGATCACGTGACAAGGAACCTCGTTGAGTAATTGAATTCAGTCTTTAAATGCACCCGTAATCTGCCCATTACATCATTGGAAAATGCAACATACTATAGACTGGGATCACTATTTGTTGAAAGGGGTGCAAAGTGGAGCGCAGTTTTGAATCCTGGACAAATATTTACAGACAATTGTGTTAAGGTGATGAAAAAAGAAACAGAAAAATCCAGCATGCATTAGGTAAGAATTTTTTACTATAATCAAAACACTTTCAGTGTGAAGGAGACAATGGACCATAGTGAGAGGAAGCATATGGGACATTACAAGGTCAATCTAATAAATGGTTGGTGTGATTATGGAAAGTTTCAGGCATATTATGTCCCTTATTCGCATGTTCTATGGTGCGCCACAATGCTTATGCTCTTTTGTCCAACGTTTACAAGGTTGCAAACCTATTTGGGGTTTACAACACAAGCTTCTCAGTGCTACCATACGATGAATATTGACCCATTTATGAAGGAGATAAAAAAATTTCATAATCCAAGAATGCGGAGGAACAAGAAAGGTCGCCCAGTGAGCACACGTATTAGAACGAAAATGGACACGGGTGATAAGTTGGAGATAAAATGTTCCATGTGTTGTCTTTCTGGTCACAACTAAACTTGGTATCCCAATGTTGGAACTAGTAACAATTAACTTTTTATTTTGTTATCAAGTATCATTTTCAGATTGCCATCAAGCTTCTCAATTATTTGAACCATTACTAATTAAGTAACAAATATAAATAGTAAGAAACCAGATATCACAAAACAAAGAACAACAAGTCTAAATAAATAACGTATATAACAAATATCAAAACAGATAAAAATACTTAACCACAACATTTAAACACAACATTTCTAACTGATTACAACAATCAAATTAATATCATTTGGTCCAAACATCATTTCTCTAGTGTGGCGGTAAAAAATTTGAGATTAAACTATTGATTAACTTAACTCATAAAGCAAGAGTCGTCACCGCGCTTTTATTATTTTCAAAGGAAAGGGAAAAAAGTACGAACAAAACCCAAAGAAGTTTTAAAACAAAACTAATAAAAAGAGATAAGGATCGGGGGTTAGTTATGCAAAGGGAAGGTATTAGCATCCTAAATATCTATAGTACTCTTATTTAAGGTTAATATGTGTCTAACTCAAACTCATGACTCTTGAAAGAGCTTATTAGTTTTGGGGGAAAAGGCAGGTTTTTTAGAATACATGATTTGCAATAGTATAACTCTTATTTAAGACTTGAAGTTTTAAAACTGTAGTTTGGAACATTGAAAACATGATTTTAATGTCTTCGTCCTCCTTTATCTTAAAATCGACATGTTATTCTTTGTGTTGATTTTCTAAACAAATTATAATTCAAAATATATAAAATTGGAATAAATATTCTAAAAGTGCTATTCTAAAAGTACTATAAATATTACACTCACCTTATTGCATAAATTGTTAAGTTTTTGGAAGACAACAAATCCAAAAAAAAAAGATAGCAAAGAATATTTGACATTCTCATTCTTTCTTTTGAAATCTTTTTTCACCCGTACTTTGTGCTTCAAGTTCTTATCCTTGTGCTTGTTGATCTCAATACATTTTCACAAAGGTTTCCAAACTTGCATATTCTACTTTAAGAAATAATTTCTAAACAATTTAAATATGTTCAAAGAAGGTTGGATTAGTTCGTAAGAAATTGAATCCAACACGAGAGTATGTGAGTTCAACTCTCAAACCCCCGAGAAATTGCTTACAGGAAAATAAAAGACTTGTGTGGTAAACAATTGTGATAGAGAAAATATGAAAAATAGGTTAAGAAATAATTATATTTGAAGTCAAATATCTTTTTATAATCCAACAATCACAATTCTAACCATTACAATTTATTGACGATGTAAAATCCTTACACTATTAATGCATATCAGTCAAAATGAAGATAGTTCATTTCGAATATAGTAGAGGCCAGATGGACTACCGTTGGGAAGCAATGCTAGCCTAACAGGATGAGCAGCACCTTCTTTTGTAGTGAAGAAACCAGTATTAGCAGTTATATCTGTCTTCACATAACCAGGACAAACACAATTGATGCAGAAATTTGGATACTTCTTTGCAATAATTCTTGTATAAGCATTCATTGAAGCTTTAGCAACAATATAGGAAGCGAAATACCTAGGCCAACCTTTTCTTTCTAAAGACCCTTGTTCGAAATCCTTGATAAATTCCTTTAACACTTCATCTATTTTCTCTTCTGTAAGGTTATCAACATCATTGAACACTCCTTTAGCCCATTCATTTGATACACACTAATTTTATATCAATAAATCAAAATAAGTGACAATGCTAATTTAATTAAGGGGAAAAGAACATAAAAGAAAAGTTGGATTACCTCTATCTTGCCCAGTGTTCCTGAAACATTGACTACTCTCGGTGAATCTGATAACTGGAGTAGGGGAAGAAGACATTCAAATGTTCTCTTAGCACCATGATAATTTATCTCTAAGCATTCTTTAGTTGACTCATATGATTGTGTCATTGTCCTTCTCAATTCATCATCAGATAGTGCCTTCTGCGAGGTAAGAGAAACTCAATATTCAAAAGTCAAAATCATTATAGAAGTTCATATGGATGTTCAAATTGATTAAGAAAAGTAGCATATCAGTGCAGGTTGAATCAAGTCTCAAACATTTTTTGTGTCTATATATTTGACTAGATTCATTCATAAGATATGTTGATATATACTAACTAACCCCTTTTGTAATGATTGTTGAAGTGAATAAATCACGGTCTTTAATTTCAACTCCGCCAATTCCAGCATTGTTAACCTGCACAATACAATCATTATTCACAAAATATATACAAACTAAACAAGAAAATTTTATCAACTCTTGTGAGATTTTAGATCTAATTCTAGTCTCAATAACGGTAGCTTCTTGGTTTGATAGAGGTTTAGTATGCAGTCGAAGTCGGTTCACATGTTGGTCCTGTATGTTGTAGTTGAAGTATGTTCAAGCATGCAGAAGTCGAAGTTAAGCGTGTTGTAGTCAAAGCCTATTCTAACATACTGTCGAATTATGTTAACTTGTAATTGAAGTTAGTATGTCGAATTTAAGCCCAATTGTTTAAGTTTTCTTGTTGCCCGAGTTGGTTTAGTAGTCTATAAATAGACTAATTCTCTTAGGTTGTTGAGAGAGGTTAATTGTTGGTATTCACTTGTAATATTTAGCCCTTATTGAGTAAATGAATAATAGAACAGTTTTAACCAATTCTTCTTCTTCTTCCCTCTTATCTCCCTTTCATAAACCTAATAGGGTTTCTTGTGTTTATTCAGGAAACTCAATCTTTATTTCATAATTTTGTTATGTTATTGGGGATATCATTTCACAACAAACTGGTACGGTGAGCGTGGAGAAGAAAGATGCCGTCAATAGAGTATGAGGTTGAGAAATTCACCGGTATGAATGATTCGATTTGTGGCGCTTGAAGATGCAAGCCCTTCTTGTTCAACAGGGTTTGTTAGAAGCGTTGAAAGGAGCAGACAAAATAGATGTTGCCCTATCGGAGAAGCAGAAGACAACGATGACTAAGAAAGTCCACAACGCCATTGTATTGAATCTTGGTGATAAGGTTCTCCGATAAGTATCGAAGGAGAAAATTATAGTTGTTGTGTGGGGAAAACTCGAGGGGTTGTACATGACGAAATCGTTGGTAAATCGTCTCTACTTGAAGCAAGCTTTGTATTCATTCAAGATGAGTGAAGACGAAGTATTGGCTGAGCAACTGGATACGTTCAACAAGTTGATTCTTGATCTTAAAAATATTAAGGTCAAGAATGATGATGAAGATTAAACATTTCTTCTATTGTGTTCTTTACCCAAGTCTCATGCTCACTTCAAAGAAACTCTCTGGTATGGAAGAGATCCGTTGAACTTTGAAGATGTTCAATCTTCCTTGTACTCTAAGGACTTGAATGAACAAAAGGAGCATAAGTCATTGACAGTTGGCTAAGGATTTTTCGTTAAAGGAAAATTTTGAAGAAATATGGTAGGTTTGAGAAGAAGGGTAAAGTTCTACAAAATTCTCATGGTGGCAATGCTCTTGTTATTATGTGTTATCATTGTAAGAAAGAGGGTCATACAAGAAAAATATGTCATGATCGACTGAATAATCATGGTGGAAAGGATAATGGTAATGCAACCACTGTGTAAGATGGTTATGAATCATCTGATGTCCTGGTGGTTTCAAGCAGCGACTCTAACAAGGAGTGGAATATGAATTCAAGTTGTACTTGGAATATGACTCCAAATAAGGGCGTGTTTTAGAAATTATGTGACCAAGATGGTGGATGAATGCTGCTGGGAAACAACAAAACATGCAAAATTGTAGGTATTGGATCTGTCAGATTCAAGATCCATGATGAGTAAATATAACTATTGACTTAGGTTAGGTATGTACCTGATCTTAAGAGGAATTTGATTTCTCTTGAAGAATTCGACAAGCAAGGATATGTGTTCGAAGGATGTCTTGAGAGGCCTGAAGAAACAATGTGTGTATACCCTTGAGGCTGAGGTTGTAAGTGGTCGTGCAGATGTGACATCTACAAAACATGTGTCGAAGACTGAGCTACGACACAAGTGACTTGGCCATGTCAGTGAAAGAGGCTTGGTCGAATTGTCAAAACAAAATCTTTTGCGTGGTGAAAAGGTCGAAAAACTGGAGTTTTGTGAACCTTGTGTATTTGGTAAATCCTATCGAATGATGTTTAACAAAGGTAAATAAATAACACATTGATCCATTGATTACATTCTTGCTGATCTTTGGGGACCTGTAATAAATCCTTCACACTCAGATGCAAAGTATTTTCTATCCATAGTTGATGATTATTCCTGAAATTTATGGGTATTCATCTAGAAAGTTAAGGATGAAACTTTTTAAAATTTCAGGAGTTGGAAGACCCTGGTCGAAAACTAAACTGGCAGAAAGGTCAAGAGGTTGAAGACAAATAATGGTCTTGAGTTTTGCAATGAGGCTTTTGACAACTATTGTGATACGTCTAGTACTACAAGTCACAGAAATACTACAGGTACTCCCAAACAAAATGGTTTGACTTAAAGGTTTACTCGAGCCATTTTGGAAAGGGTTGGATGCATGTTTGTTAGTGCTGGATTAAAAAAAGGTTTTTGGCTGAGGCGGTCATGACTACAGTTTACCTGATAAATAGGTGTCCCTCGAGAGTTTTGGGGATGAAGACACATTTAACAATGAATAATTTTCATATTTTAAATTTATCCCAAAAAGTTCTAAAATTTATGAAAATGACCCTAAAAATTTAACAATGAATCATTTTAATACTCTATAAAAACAAACAAAAACTTTAAAATAAGTGGTTTTCAATTGAATCATTTGAATTGCTTAGAATTTTAAATTTATTAAAAAATTACAATTACTTCATCCAAATGCACTCTTAGGCTTGAGAGTTTGGAAGAGAGGAAAGTGGAAGACTTATAAGAAGAAAAAAAAGGAAGAATTGAATAAAAATAATATAAGGATTTAAGTGAAGAGAGTTTTATAAGATTTATTTTTCTTCACAGATCAATATCCCTTAATTTGGGAGAATTAAAAAAATTGTTCTAAATGAGGGGTTTATAGTGTTACGGAAAGTTCAGACTGATTGTCAAAATATAATTTATATTGCTATAGGTATTTTAAAAATTAAAAATATATTAATGATAAACACTTTTTTATTATTATATATACACACAAATATTCAAAAAATATTAAAGATTTTTTTTTAAAATATTATTTTTGAAAGTCTTATTTTCCCTCTCCTCCAAACATCAAAAAAAAAAGTGTTATGGATCCAAGATAGGACATATCTACCAAAATTTTAAAATATCTGATATATGAGTCACCTCTTTTGTATATTAAACATTTTCACCCTAACTAGTTAGATGTCAGAATTAACGACTCTTACTTATATCCAACATTTTCACCCATAAGTATGACTTCCTCGTATCATTAACCTTGATTCATACTAGAATTTCACTATCGCTCTTCTACCAAAAAAAATCTGAATTCTAATACCACTTATTGAGGAGAGTTTAAGTGTTAATGCACTAAACAACTAAAAATCCAAAAGATTTTGACACTTAATACCCGAAGTCTTGGATGGATAGATAAGGTTTCTTGGATTCGGAAAATAGATTATCCCCAACAATATATATATATATATATATATATATATATATATATATATATATATATATATATATATATATATATATATATATATATATATATATATATATATATATATATATATAAGTGAAGGACCAAGACACTAGATTTTTTAATGAGATAGGATCCTTTCTCCATTATTACAGTTTTTAAATATTTTAAAGTGTATAATAAATCATTAAAACCATCTAAAGTTACACTATTGTATTTATGTTTTCCAAACTATAGAAATGAAAGAAATGGGGATAATAAAAAATAAAGAGGAAGTTGACTTTTTTTAACAAGGCGCTAATTTATTTTATCGAGGACTAAAACTATACTAAGACAAAATAAAATTGGTAATTATAAGAAATATTTGGAGAGTTATTTTTAGGAAGTTACCAGAATATCAAGTTTGCCGAATTGTGATTTGAGAAAATCTGCGAGAGTAGCTACACTAGCAGCATCAGCAACATCTAGTTGATGAAAAACAACAGAATGAGATAAACCAGAAGCTTTGAGTGTTTCCAAAGCTTGAAGACCTCTTTGTTCATCTCTTGCTGTAAGCACCACTTTGATTCCAGATGAAGCTAACTGCCTCACTATCTCAAATCCAATTCCTTTATTTGATCCAGTCACCACTGCATACCTATACATGAAATCAAATAAAAATATTTTGCAGTGGTTAAAATTGAATGCAACATTGAAGCTTATGATTTAGCAGAGAAAGTTTGTTTCTACTAGTACTATACTACCTTTGTGGTGCAGATTCTCCCATCTTTGATAAGTTATGTGATTTGCATGTTGATTTGAAAATTGTGCTAGTATTTAACTAGAGGCGTTTCGCCATTTCCAACACATTATTAATTGTTTCTGACTCTATACCCGACCTGTAATTAATTTAATGATAACTTCTTGTAGTATACTTCACCTTTGTGGTCCAGATTCTCCCATCTTTGATCAGCTATGTGATCTGCATGTGGATTTGAAAGTGGTAATTTATTTGATGATAACTTCTTGTACTCGTTAAATTTGATTGGGTTAAAAATACCAATATACTAGTACCAATATGTTCTATTTAAAAAAAAAAATTTGTTATTAGAACAAAGGCTCTGCCATTCAATGAGCGAAATTGTCTAAAAATAAAGGAATAATATATAGATTTTAATTAGTTTAAAATTATTATAACTATTTATAATTAATTGTTTGTCTAGATGATAAAATATATAAATAATTTATATAATTATCATAAATAAAAATAAAATTACAATAAATAACATTTAGTGATGATGTTGGTTTTGACCCGTGGTAACCGATGGTCGGTTCCACAATCAGGACATTGTCCAAATCGCGTAGACACTCTACGAGGCAAATCATCATTTAATGGTTGAGTAGAAGGTCCTGCGTAATCTGTTTGATCCATCAATTCTTCAATCATTTCTGCATTTTGAAAGTCTGACGTTGTCACACTGGCATAACTTAATCTGGTTTCCTCCTAATTTTTCTGGGTAGTGATAGGCATTGAGCTATGTCGAAAGGGGACGTAACAGTCTTGTGATGTATTCGGGGTAAATTATTGTGACTGGGAAAAAAAGATTTGTGTTTGGGGTGTTCGGTAGTTATGGGTGGTGAATGGTGTTTGTGGTTGGGAGTATGATGTTGAGTGGGTAAATTTTGGATTTTGTTGTTGGGTGGTGTAGGGGGTTAGGTTAAGTGAAGGATTTTGTTGATGATGTTGTTGGCTTGGGGTATAGGGGGTTATGTTTGGATGAAAGGTTGTTGGGTGTTTAAGTTAGGTTGTTAGGTGTTAAAACTAAGTTGTTGGGTGTAAGTGCTTGCTGACGGTCTGGTGCGTTGGAAGTTTGAAGATGTGGGTCGGTTACGAGGGTGAAATAAGAATGAATTCGGTGACAGATACAAATTTGATACAGATGCATATCAATCCATGTATTCCCTACTCAGTTTAGATTCGTCTAGCATGATATCGTCTTGTAAGACAATATGATGGTGATTTGCCATTGACGACGCTCTTGTTTGTAATGATCTTTTCAATTATTGAATTTCCATTATTCAGACACTTGACTTGCATGACACTCCTCCATGGAATTTGGAGGACCCGATATGTCCTATTGAATGTCAAATTGGAGTTTATCCCTATTTGAATGATGCATTTCAACTAGAGTGAAACAAATTAAAAATGTTTTTGAACTCCACATGTCACCTTTAGTTGGATCATCATCTTGAAGGTTAAGATAGGGTCTTCATACAAACCATTATATAAATTAAGATGATTAGTTACAAAATTATATAAACAGTAAGTAGTAACGTAAGTAGTAACAGTTAAGTGTTTAAGAAATTACATCATTAGCCTTGAAATTATCGATGAAACCTTGATATGCAGGAACATGAAGACGAGGAGTTTGATCGTAATTCATCAGATATGTGGACCACCTAAAAAGAAATAGTTATTAATTAATACGCAGAATAAACATATATTAAAAAAATGTTTTAAACGTACTTGGTCGCATATGGAAATTGGAATAGATTAGGATTCGTTGGCGTCAGTTCAGGCATTTTGGACCATCCTCAAGCCTGAAGTAGTACTGCACAACCAGCAAACTTAAGCACTTTTTTTAGCGCATCTACACTGGTTTATGTATAGGTGCGTTAAGGTTGTAGCTCCCCAAATATATTTACCTATTTTAGTAAAGTCCTTTAATAATGGTAAATACTGAATATGTATTGTGTTACCATTAGTATCAAAAAATAATAAATTAGCGAAAAGTAATAAAATATAAATTCTAGTTTTCCTAAGTATTGTTTCGAGGGGGAAATTCTCGTTTAAGATAATAGCGTCGTAGTACTCCATGAGTCATTTCATCTCAATGAATTGGCATTTTCTAGTTGTGTCTGTTAGTTCTATACCCAACAAATCTTGAGCTTTAGAATATGCCACATTTATTTTTCCGTTAACCGCAAAACTATTTACACATGAATCCAACAACATGTGTACATCCTCTAGTGTGATTGTGCATTCACCGGTTGGAAGATGAAATGTGTGTGTGTTTTCGGTCTCCATCTTTCGCATAAGACGAGAATAAATTTTCGATCAATGTTATATGAGGTTATGTTGATAATGTGTCCAAATCTCGCTTCTACCAAATATGGACGGATCATATCGTCGACTGGGACGTATGAATCGCAGGATGTATCAACTCATTGCTCCTTTGTATCAACCCATTTGAGACAGATCAAAATTCTATGAAAATCCACTCAACATGCATCGACCCATACTGAGGGGTGTATCGACCCATGCATGACTTTTTGTGAAAAACTCATATTTTGGCATGTGATGATGGCTTATGTAATCTAGCCTTATATGTTCTATGATGATGATGACATTTTAGACAAAAAATTGAAAGGTCCAAATAGACAAAGATCTAAGATGTCGAGTTTTGACATCATACAAAATCTACCTAAGAGAATATTGCACTCACACCATAGTCAACATCGCAGAACCCAACTAGCTTGTAATCATGTATTTTCTTATAAGACAAACCAAAGTTATTAGTCCTATAAAATATCTAAAGATTCTTTTAACAATGGTTAAATGATATTCTCTAAGATTTGATTGGAAACGAGCATACATACATACACTAAATAAATATTATGTCTAGAAGTAATGAGATAAAGGAACGAACATATCATACCTCTGTAAATCATTTGGTATATCTTAGTGTTGCTTTCATTTTTGCCTCGGGTTCACGTATGATGCATATGATTTTCCATAAGCTTACATTCCACCAGGTCAAACTTCTTTAGAGCCTTAATTGTGAATTTTGTTTTTGGTGAATGTATAATTCATCAATAAGTTAGTTGATTTGAATTCTTAGAAAGAACTTCAATTTTTCATCATGCTAATTTCAAATTTAATCTGCATTATCTTGAAAAAATCTTGACAAAGAGTAGCATTAGTAGAACCAAAAATGATATCATCAACATACATTTGAATAATCAAAACTTCATTCTTTGTTATCTTACTAAATAATTTATTGTGAATTTGTCCTCCTGAGAAATCATTTTTAATTAGAAAGTTACCTAATATATCGTACCAAACTCTCGGAGCTTATTTGAGACCATAAAGGGACGTTTTAAATTTATAAATATATTCTGATTGTTTGAAATCTTCATGCCCGGGATATTTTTTTATGTAAAATTCATCACTAATGTAATCATTGACAAATTCACTTTTGATAACCATTTGATAAATAGTGAAATCATGATTAACAACAAATGACAATAACAATCCAATGGCTTCTAATCTAACTACAAGTGGAAAAAGTTTGAGTCATTCTATATCATTTTGCAAAATATATCTTTAATTTACTAATATAGCTTTGTTTCTTACAATATCCCCTTGTTAATTAAACTTATTTTTGAAAATCCGTTTGGTTTTAGTCACATATTTTCCTTTTGGTCATGGCAGAAATCCCAAACTTCATTCTTTTGAAATTGAATGAGTTCTTCTTGCATTGCAATTATCTAGCAATCATCTCCCAGAGCTTCATCCACTGAGTTTGATTCATAAGGATTCTTGTTTAAAATAAGTGAAATATAGATTATATTTTGAGTATAGCATGTTGTAGTCACTACTGCTTCCCAACAATGGTTTGCAACTTTTGATTCATTAAACATGATTATAGCCATCTTTTGAAGAGATCTATTTTCATTTCTACAATCCTATTTTGTTGTGGAATTCTTTGACAAGAAAAATCACGGAGAATACCACTTTATTCCCACAAAAATACAAAGAGTTCCTTTTTAAACTCTTCGGCGTGATCAATTCTGAATTTCAAAATCTTTGTTTCTTTTTCTTTTTAAATTTTTTTTTTTAAGAAAACACATAATACAAAACATGATCCGTCCTTCCTTATGAGTAATTTTATCCATGTAAATCTATTAAATTCATCAACTATGACTGATCCTTATTTCTTACAATTGGCTAATGCAGTATCATCTAGTCCAAACAAGTTCATACGGAGAAATTCTAGTGGTCTTAAGGTCGAAATAATGATTTTGGATTTAGAATAATTAATAATCATTTTCTCAAGAGAATCTGATTTTTATTTTATATTAGGTAGGCCCCTGAAAAGTTTCAGCTAGTAAAGTTTAGAGATTAATTTACAACTAACATGTTATAACGTTTTATGCTAGATGCATTTATTTTCATTCCAAAACAAATAAAATTTTACCTTATGCGCTTGTAAAATACAAAAGTTTATTTTATATATACTCCCTCCGTTCCTTTTTAAGTGTCACTTTTTTTGATAAATTTGTGTTTCTTTTTAATTGTCACTTGTAGAATTCAAGGTAGTATTAAATGAACTTTTGTCAAAATTACCCCTATGTAATTATTATAGAGAGAGAAAAAGTAAAATGAATGTAGAATATAATTAAGGGTATTATAGGTAAAATGAGAATTATTGTTTAAAAAGTAACAATAATAATTAGCTTTCTTGATATGTGTAAAAAATCAAAATGTGACACTTAAAAAGGAACGGAGGGAGTATTGTTTTTCCATTTCCCATCGAATATGAGAAAAACTTACTTCATTCCCCTACGTTAAGCTTCATATCCCTATAATTTTTTAAAAATATCAATTTTATTCTTAACTGGTTTTAACCAATTTATCATTTTATTTTTACCATTCAGTTGAAATTTCTAAAAATTACACATTCCACCCTCGCACCGGAACTCCTGGAAAAAGACTTCCGATATGTATTTTTTCCAAACCGAAAGACTTCAAAAAGACATCCGGAACACACCAAATAGTAAAGTGAAAGACTTCAAGAAGGAGTTCCGGTTCTTTAATAAAAAAGACACGTTCCAGAACACTTATTGAAAGAGTTCCAGTAAACAAAGTGACATGTACCGAAACTCTTTGAAGAAGTCTTCTGGTTTGTGTTTTATGTATTCCGGAACTCTTTTTTGAAGACTTCCGGTATGCAATTTTTTTTTTGATTTTTTTTTTTAAAAAAATTATTGTGCAGGAATGAAAAATCTTCCCCAAATATGTGTAGATACTTCTTATGCGTTTATAACGACTGAAAGATTTGGTGCACGAGAATAGGTGATCAGATGGATTAAAGAGATTGGAATCGATAATAAAGTAACTGTTATTATCAATCGTTCAGATACTGAAACAGGGAAGAGAGAGAGAGAGAGAGAGAGAGAGAGAGAGAGAGAGAGAAGTAACAAATTAATATTTGATTGTGATAAAGGTGGGAAACACAAGAGTATTGATAGTGGAACCCAAAGTGTGTCCAAGAAATGTGGATGCCCATTTAAAATCAGGTCGACTCCGACGAAAGATGGGTCTGGTTGGAAGATTCATGTAAAATGTAGGTTACATAATCATGGTTTACCTGATAGATTAGAAGGTCATTCCTTTATTGGTAGGTTGACCACAGCTGAGAAGCAACATGTCGCTAATTTGACAAAGAGACATGTACCACCTAGACACATATTGCTTTCCTTGCAAGACCGAGATCCTGAGAATGTCACGCGGATTACGCAAGTATACAAACATAAGAGTGTGATACAAAAAGAGATAAGAGGTCCTAGAAGTGAGATACAACATTTGTTTAAGCTTATTGAGGATGCAGGCTATGTGTATTGGAGTAGAAAAAAGGATGCCTGGAAAGTTGTGAGAGAGATATTTTAGGCCCATTCTGATTCAGTTAAGTTGTTGAATATTTTTCCGATTGTGTTAGTTATGGATAACACCTACAAGACAAACAAATATAGACAATCTTTGTTTGAAATTGTTGGCATGACATCAACTGAGTTGACTTTTGTTGTTGCATTTGCGTATATGGAGTCTGAGTAGATAGAGAATTTTTGCTGGGTATTGGAGAAACTAAAAGAGTTGTTTGTGAAGAAATATTTGTGTCCACAAGTGATTTTGACAGATAGAGATCTTGCTTTGATGAAAGCAATTGAAATTGTGTTTTCCAGGTCGATTAATTTGCTATGTAGATTTCACATTAACAAAAACGTTAGTGCCAAATACAAACAACATGTGGTGAATGACCTGCAAAAGACGATAGACACATTATGGATCAAAGTTGTTTGGGCTAGTGATGAGGTTGAGTATGGTCAACGATTGCATCAACTTGAGCAAGCATGTGTTGATTATAGTGGATTTATTAATTATGTGAAAGACACATGGTTGACTCCACATAGACATAGATTTGTTGGAGCATGGATTAATCGAGTACTTACCATCTGCACCTCGTCTTCGAACCACTACAAAAAAATATTATAACAAAATAATTAAAAATTTTAAAATTTTAAAAAATTAAAAATTAAAAAAAACGCACCGGAACACTTCAAAGAAGAGTTCCGGTGTGTAGAAAAACAAGGTTGACTACCGTAACACTTCTTAAAAGAGTTCCGATTTAGTTCATCCAAACCGGAAGTCTTTAATAAAGAGTTCTGGTACACAGCCAACCAAACCGGAAGACTTTCTAAAAGATTTCCGGTTCAATGCCCCAAAAATGCAGCGAATCGGAAGACTTTGGATAAGTGTTCCGGTATACAATTTGTGAACCGGAAGCTTACTCTTACTGTTCCGGTTTACAATGCCAAAAAATGCCAAAATTTCTCTTCTGGAAGTCTTTAAGCGCAAATGAAAATAACTTCCATTTTTTAAAAATATACCCTATTTATATGAGGGTATTTTGGTCAAAAAAATATTTGTAGGGGTATGGATACAATTGTAGGAGTAAGAGGTAAAATTTTCTGAATATGATTGGGCTATCTTTTTTAGTGATAACTTTATAAGATTTTTTATTAAAGAATAAGTCATAACCGTTGTCGCTCAATTGATTTATTGATAATCGATTATGTTTCATTTCTTGAACAAATAAGACATTATAAATAGAAGGGAAAGAGAAATTAACTATTGTACTATAATTAATTCTTGTTTCACTATCAAGATTTGAAATATATACCTTTCTCATGTCATGTGTTTGGAGTATCCATCGTCCAAGTACCAGACTTTTGTTTTTATCTATTGCATAACAAATCTACGAAATATATAATTTTGTTTTTAGGCACATTGATATTTTTGAGTCTATTAAGGTTAGTCCTAGGATGGCAAAAACACTCGTATCCGTAGAAAATATCTGTCACGGATACGGAACAGATAGCTTAATAAATATCCACTGATAAATTAAATGGATATTTAAATACTGTTTTTTAATGGATACTGATACGGGTTTAATTTTACGCGTGCCTACAGATACTCGTATCCGTTAATAAATTCTAAAAATTATTTAAATATTATTACTTTATTATACAATGTCTTTTCATATTTTTTTTTTAAAAAGTAATCTTCTTATATTTCTTTTTTTTTCTTTGAAGAAAACTTTTTACATTCCATACAAATTTTACGTGTCTATTTAATATTTAAGCTTCTTCAATACACCATGCATCATTTCAACAATTCTACCGTTCAATCAACTAATATCGTCTTTCCTCTATCCAACCACTATCTCCCTTTCTACTCCTTTGTCGTATGTTCTTCCACCATAACTTACAATCACAATATCTTTTATTTGTTTTTGTTAAAACTGAAATGTGTGGATATTATGTTTGAATATTTTTATGTTTTGGTGAAAAAGAAATAATTAATGTGACAAATTTTTGTTGTTAAATTGAGAGCGAATTGTATGGATGTTATGTGATAATAACTTTTTTGTATCTTTAAAAAAAGCTAAAAATATTTCTTTTTAAATAATTATAAAAAAAATATTATCCATGGATATCTATAAATATTTATGGATATCTTAAAACCCGTTGAATAACCGATTAGCAGGTATCCGCACGGATATAAAGAGAATACAGATATCATTTTTATCCAACAAGACAGATAAGGACATCATAGTATTTATGTCAATGAATATCTATTTACATCCTATAATATTTTTGTTGTTCTTAATTTTTTAAAACTTTGAAGCTTTCAACATTGAGTAAGATGTGTTATCATGCCCCCTATTTAACCAACCGCAAAGGTTAGCGCATCTAGAGTATGAAATTTATAACATGTTCATCTTTTGTAAAACCAATTCCTCTTATTTGTTCCTACTTAACACAATAGATCATTAAAATCTTCTTGTTTCTCCTTATTGAATTAGCTAAGAACTCTTAAAAAAGATTTTCACACTCTTCAGAGTTAGAGCTTCTTGTATGGATGATTGAGTTTTTCTTTATAAAATGGTGTTTTTGATTTTTGAACTTTTAATTTATTTGTTCAAAGCAATTTCCTTTTCAAGTAAAATGGTATTCTTCTTTTGCAAGATTTTAAATTTACTTGATTTTATTTAAACATGGTTTAGCAGATCTTTCATAGTAGAAATGGGTTCTAATACAGATAAATTAGAATATTTGACATTCTCATTCTTTCTTTTAAAATCTTTTTTCACCCGTACTTTGTGCTTCAAGTTCTTATCCTTGTCTATGTTGATCTCAATATATTTTAAAACTTGCATATTCTGCTTTGAAAAAGAATTTCTAAACAATTTAAATATGTTCAAAGAAGGTTGGATCAGTCCATAAGAAATTGATAACTGGAGTAATGGAAGAAGGCATTCAAATGTTTTCTTAGCACCGAGATAATTTATCTCTAAGCATTCTTTAGCTGACTGATACGATTGTGTCATTGTCCTTCTCAATTCATCATCAGATAGTGCCTTCTGCAAGGTAAGAACAACACAATACTCAAAAGTCAAAACCATTATAGAAATTCTTAATACATAAGATGTGTTGATATATACTAACTAACCCCGTTCGTAATGATTGTTGAAGTGAATAAATCACGGTCTTTAATATCAACTCCGCCAATCCCAGCATTGTTAACCTACACAATACAAACATTGTTGATGAAATATATACAAACAAAACAAGCAACATTTATCAACTATAATAAGAATTTATAATGACTTTAAAAAAAAAAGTTATCTGGCTCTGATTAAATGGCAACTGAGGCTGCTTATATGCTAAAATATGAAGGTTTAGAAATGCAACATGTTAATGTATATATGACTAGGGAAAACTATGGGGGTGACGAGTACGAGTACTCCTGAAACCACTTCCTCAACCTCAAGTTATCATTTTCTGCAAATGAACATTGGAAGTATAGTTTTTCCGTCTCATGCACATTCAATACTAAAGAGACCGACACCATAACCACATATCCACCCAAAACTCTAAGGTACCTGATATATGAGTCAATATAATATATCAGACATTCCATCCATAATAATTGACATGAGACTTATCCACAAGTGTGATTCACTCATATCATTTGTCTTGATTCACACTAGGATCTCAGTTCCGATCTCATAACAACAAAAATCTGAGTTTTGATACCACTTGTTGGAAAGAGTCCAGGGAGTGTTAGGAATGGAGAATGGACTAAACAGTCCGTGATCCAAGAGACTTTGGCACTACTTACCCAAAGTCTTTGGGTGGATATGTAAGGTCTCTTGGATCGTGACGCACCCCGGATTCTCCCCAACAAAAATAAAAAAATTAGGAGTGAAGAGCCAAAACACTATATTTTAGAAAGGGTGCTAATTTTTGGAAGTTACCAGAATATCAAGTTTGCCAAATTGTGATTTGAGAAAATCTGCAAGAGCAGCTACACTTGCAGCATCAGCAACATCTAGTTGATGAAAAACAACAGAATGAGATAAACCAGAAGCTTTGAGTGTTTCCAAAGCTTGAAGACCTCTTTGTTCATCTCTTGCTGTAAGCACCACTTTGATTCCAGATGAAGCTAACTGCTTCACTATCTCAAATCCAATTCCTTTGTTTGATCCAGTCACCACTGCATACCTATACATCAAATCAAATAAAAATATTTTGCAGTGGTTAAAATTGAATGCAACATTGAAGCTTATGATTTAGCAGAGAAAGTTTGTTTCTACTCTATTATGCTATACTACCTTTGTGGTGCAGATTCTCCCATCTTTGATAAGTTAGGTGATGTGCATGTTGATTTGAATGTTGTGCTAGTATTTAACTAGAGGGTTTTTCACCATTTCCGACACATTATTAATTGTTTCTGACTATATACCCGACCTGTAATTAATTTGATGATAACTTCTTGTACTATACTTCACCTCTGTGGTCCAGATTCTCCCATCTTTGATCAGCTATGTGATCTGCATGTGGATTTGAAAGTGGTAATTTATTTGATGATAACTTCTTGTACTCGTTAAATTTCACTGGGTTAAAAATACCAATATACCAATATGTTCTTGCAACTGCCTCGATGGCCATTTTTAGAACCCCTAGCCCTGCACTGAATCCAGGCCAAAATAAAAAACAAAAAAGTTGAGACAAAAGTAGCATAAATGAGGCATGTGATGTGATAAAACAAAAGAAAATGGACATTCAATATTATGCTCATTATGATCAGCTTTGCAAGTACCTCCCAGCTCCAACCACAACTATCTTTTGGTTCACAAAATCAGACAATGGTCGACCTTGAGATTTTACTGTTCCCAATAATCCAGCAAGTGCAACACCGGCAGTGCCCTATATCACACAATAATATTGATGTTTCAGCAGCAACATCAATAACAGAGTATTGGAAACACCTTAAAGATATGCTACATCAACAATATTGAATGTCACTTTCTCACCTGTATATCATCATTAAACATGCAAAACCTTTTCTTATATCGTTCTAGAGTTTCAAAAGCCCACTTCATTTGGAAATCTTCAAACTGATAAATTTGGCACAGTAACTTAGCTACAAAACTAAATTATTGATATCATCTAAAATGATAGAATAAATGCAAACCTTTATGTCACCAGGGAAAAAAGAAAAGAAAAAATAAAACAAAGAAACAAACCTGCACATAGATGATACTGCTATCTCAAAATTGCCAAGTTTAGGAAATTTTCCAAAATGAACTTCTCTGCTGTCAGTTTAGTTTTTCCATAAAAGGACTTATCCCCCTTCATAAACTGATGGAAAGAAACAGTTTATACCTTAAATGAAAGTAATTTGACTTTATCTTTTCTTTGGTTATACAGAAATAACTTATCCATACTATAAACACTTAATTAAGTTGCTTATTCTAACATGTTGGTGTATAATGTATGCATAGTATGGACGGGTGAACCTGTCATATTTTATTTCTATAAACTCTCACAATCAGTTTCACAAGTATTGAGAAGAAAGAGCTTATAATTATAACCTACACGAAAATTATAAGCTAAAAACAACCTATCTTGTTTGTATTCTATTTCTTTACTCTAGAGAGCTAATGAAAACAAGCTAAAAACAAGTTATCCACATAGAATGTTCCAAAGTAACAATTAACAAGCATAATTCCAAAGTAACAATAAACAAATACAGTTCAAAAGCAACCACATTCAAATTAAAATACTCAAAAGTAATCCAAATTGAAACTAACGCGTCATTTGAATATAGAATCAGTCATCATATTAATCAAAGAGCATGACCAAACCTCTGATTAAGTCATCCACATCAAATTAGAGTCGATTACAACATGATCCAAATCAACGGAATTTTACACTTCTGTTTAAGGTTTAGAGTTTGAGATTTCAAAATCACCTAACCCAGCCAAAACATCTTTAACAAACTTAATCAAAGAACAAAGACCCCCTAAGAAATTATGATCAATAGCACCTTTAGCATCAACCACATGAGCAAAATCAACCAGCTTAACAACAGCACGTGCAGTTCTCTTCTCATCTTTTTCATCTTTCTCATAAACCACAAGAACAGAGCATGAATAAAAATGAAAAATAGTTTGAACTTCAAACCATTTCTTAAGCACCAACAGTTCCTCCAAAACCGGAACATAAACCCTAGAAGCAAAAACACAGTCAGGCT
This sequence comes from Lathyrus oleraceus, assembly GCF_024323335.1. Taxonomy (NCBI): domain Eukaryota; kingdom Viridiplantae; phylum Streptophyta; class Magnoliopsida; order Fabales; family Fabaceae; genus Lathyrus; species Lathyrus oleraceus. The sequence goes on along the minus strand of NC_066582.1, from coordinate 434,566,491 downwards.
CATCAGCATTACCGTCGGAAGAAACAAATTTCTTCATCATCAATATCACATCCTCAGCAGATAGATCCATGAGAAACTTTCTCTGAGGCTGCCAGCATTGATTACTCGGAGATACAGATCTCAAACCGGAGATTCTGAACCCTAATTTGATAGAGGAAGATTCACGATCTTTTTTGAGACATTTGCGGATGTAATCTTCGGAGGATTGTGGATGCCAGGTTCGAGAACCGATCTTGAAGTCTACCACGGCGGGGTTGGTGAAGTTTCCGGCGATATCTTCCATGACGAGGTGGGGGTGAAGACCGGAGCCATCGGAGGCTTCGACGACTTGAGTACCGTGGAAATTAGGGAAGAGGTTGAGAATGTTGGAGGGGATGCGTGGATCGGAATAGAGGGAGGTGTAGAAAGCGAGTTCGTGGGAGCCTCTTCCGTCGTCTTGGAGTGGTTTGTAGAATTTTCCGGAATCATCTATGAGAGGGCCGATGATTCCGGTTTTGGCTTGGTGACCGGCAACTTGGTGATCCGGGATTTTGAGCTTCAGCATTTTGGGAGATGGGAGAGGAGATTGGTGGGAGTGTGGAGATAAATAGTAAGGGGAATGGAAATTTTACGCTATAGTAGTTTGTAGGATAAGTTGGGTGTGTGATATTTGGAGTTATGTGTTTGTTTGAATTAATATATGGTTGTTAAGGAGATGAGAAAAGATATTTAGCGACAGAATCAATAGAAAGGCATTTGCCTTTTCAAAAAGAAAAATAGAAACTCAGAAAAAGAAGAAATTGGATTTTTCTTTTTCTGATATTGATCTATTCTTTATAGAGAAGAAAATGGATCTGGGCACTTAAGAAACTTTATTAAGGATTGTTAATTTAACAGCACCGCTGTTTCTTACGAAAAGTTTAAAAGCGAAACACACTTAATTCAACGTGCAATCCTCCAATGTTCTCACGTGTTTACTGACATATCATTTTTTTTAATTAATAAAATAAAATAATATGGAAAGTATGATTGGAAATAAGTTTAATTCTAAATTCCATTTAAGTTGATTCAAATTATTTTTTAAATTTAAGTTCGTCTCATCTTAGATTCATGATTCGTTTCAGGAGTAAAATAGATCTAAAATTATTTTTTAAAGTTTATATATATATATATATATATATATATATATATATATATATATATATATATATATATATATATATATATATATATATATATATATATAATTGGTAACTTTAAAGAAAAATATATAAATAAAATAAAAATTAACTTTTTCTCAAAAGAATATTTTTATTTGATATAAATTTTTTATTAAATAAAAAAGTTTAATGTTTAATTACCGTATGTATTTTTTTATATATGTTGAGTTTATTTGTGTATTATTTTTAAAAATATTTTGTTTGTTTTGTGTGAACATGGAAGTAAAAAAACGGTCTAAGTGGGTGAATAGATCCAAATTAAAAAATGTAATTAGCGTTTTCTAAAATAAGAGTGTTTTTAAAATGAGTTGCGAGCGGAAGTTTGATGCGAAAATTAAAATTATATAGTTGAATATGATCAAGTCAACGCAGTTCGTTTCACAAATATCCAAGATTATAATAATGAAATGATAGGTATGAATTGATTAAATTTGTGTAGTCATAAGAAAAGTATACAAAATGATTCAATTAGTGGAATTCTAAATTCAATTCTTTATCCGATTTATCAATCACAACATTAGCTTGACTAGTTATCCAATTCCAACAAAAATCTAAAATTTTATGTTATAAATCGCTACTAAGAATAAACGATATAATAAAAAGGAATTGAAAAATCTAAACATACAATCACTACGAATTTAAATGTAAGAGTAAGAGTTAGAGAGATGACACATGGATTTATAGTGTTTCGACGTTCATCCTCGTTTAGCCTACGTACACTCTTTAATGGTTTCCCATTGGAACCTGCATAGTTCCTTGTTATTTGACAAATATTTTCAAGAGTTCATACAATCACAAATCCACAATACAAGTGAGAAAATAAATCTCCTAATTTGAATCTTGACTTGTATATAACAAATTTGTCAAACTCTTCTACGTAATCTTTACTAGAATACTTTTCTTGAATTTTCCAATAACACCGGTTCTACGCCAAGCCTTCGTGTGTAGCTATCAACCCCTTGATGCTACCGATTTCTTGAGCGGTGAAATTGTCTGAAGATCCAAGAAGAACTCCGTCTTATTTGTAACCTTCCACACAGTTACTACTAAGACAATGTTGAAGAAAAGAACCTACTTCTTTTCAACGGAATTTGGCACCACCAATGACAGTCCCTCAATTTTGCTACCAACCTGAAAACTCAACAGTATCTCCAAGAACGGTTAGTTTCAAGTATGTGCCTCCTTCAATCAATATCAAAACGCTCGTTATCAAGATCTGAACTCAATTGAAGTTGAAGATGTGAGAAATTTGTAGCAAGACTTTGAACATTCAAAATAGAGAAAATTGATTTTCACTAAAAATCACACTAAAAAATATGTTTAAAATGATAGATCTATTTTGAAGAATGATGACAAAAAGCTTTTATATGTGCCTGAGATTAAGCACACAATGGTTGAAAAAGAATCAAGAAAATTATGATTTGAATCAAATGAGCAAAATGAGGTGGAATAAAAGAAATAACGGTTTTTTAAAAAAGATGCCAATCGATTTGGATCAGGCAAAGCATGATTCGAATCAAATGTCATGTGATTCAAATCATGTTACAAATTTGATTCGGATTTGTCGCTACCGGGGTTCCCATAACGAGGGAACCGGACGACTGAACAAAAGAATCACCTTCTCAATCGAAGAGAGAAGAGGAAATATCAGAAGAGTCGCCATCGAATTTTATTTGGTTTGCCTCTATCGGAGAGGTGAGGGAAAATAGTCGATAAAACCCTCAAAAAGAGATGTGAATGGGAAATACAAAAAGGGATAAGGAATCGATCTCGCAAACGAGAATTGTCACAAAACGCATCTTCTATCTGAACCATTATTGAACCTTTCGATAACCACACCAAATCCAAGTTTAGCAGCGTCCATACGGATACAACGCTCATTTTTTCAGAAAAAATACATGATTAATGTGAGCAATGTAGTGGGAAATAAATGATATTTACCTGAAATTATATCTTCTATTGCTTCCTCTGATGTGATGAACCAAAAGATTGGAGATTTGGAGTGAAAAATGGATTGAGAATGAAAGGATTTTTTATGAGGGTTTGAGTTGAAAAACAACCATGGCAACAATTGTTGTGTGTTCATGCAACTGATTCTATTATCAGATTATTTTGGAGATGCATCTCCGGAAGTATCTGACATGCAAAGGTGACCGAATATTTCAAACTTCCAACTATGTATCTCTGGAATTTTCCCTGAACTGAAGAATTATGAATATGTTTCATGAAATATTCCGAAGATGCATCTCTGAAATAAAAACAACGCAACTTATAGGGCGTCACTAAGAATAAGTTGAGTGTATAATGGGTGCGTCCAGATATATATCTACGAAAACAGAAGTATTTTTGAATTTTTGCGGGACGTATTAAGAAATCATATATATATATATATATATATATATATATATATATATATATATATATATATATATATATATATATATATATATATATATATATATATGACACTCACCCGTCCGATGTACGAATAAACTCTATAATTTTTTATTTATAATTATTATAATTTAATGTCAAAATATTTGAGAAAATATTGTAAAAACAAAAGATGTAAAAATGTGAACTTAAAATAGGGGAAAAAATCAATTAAATTTAGGATTTGATAGGGTTACATATAATAAAAAATTTATATAAAATTTTTGAAAATTTTAATAGTTCACATGTTAACTATCTATTCATAAGAGTTCATAAGAAATTTGTTACAAATTAAAAACTTAAATAGAAAAGCTAATAAATTCCAGAGAATACATAATTTAAAAGATTATAGAATGTGAGACATGTCCCAATGCATTAGTTAACCCATAAATTTAAAAGATGACACAATGAACGAAATAGTAATTTGTAACTATTCAAGATGGTAATTATGCCAATTATATTAGCTCTCATTTTTTGAACTTTTGAGTTTATTTATGAAGTACATGTGATAAATAGTTAAACTATACTAATTCACCTATTAATCAATGATAAATTAAAAAAGAAGTCAAGGTTTATGTAACCACTAAAACGCGGAGGATGTAGTTAGCCTGTGTTAAAGAATCTAATTGTTAAAATTGAAAAATATAATTTCATTGAATTAATTAAGAATGCAATCTTTTTAATCAATAATAGTGGAAGGTTTGCAATACATGTTCTATATAACTTTCTTTTTATATTTAATAAAAATGAAACTGAGCATGTTCTACGTATTAAGTGATGGAGATAATTCATTTGTATATTTAATAAAATTGAAAAAAAATACCAATATGTGTTATATGTATTAAGTAATGGAATTAATTTATTTTTATATTTAATAAAGAGATTAATTATTATGCACTGTCAGTGTAAAAAGTTGTACACTGTCAATGCATCACAATCATCCGTTTGTATTACTTTTTAAATGTTTAAAATAAAAGTCAAATTTTTCAAATATATCAATGGTTGTGATTAACTAAAAAAATATTTACACTGACCGTGTATATCAATTAAATTCTTTAATAAAAATAAAAATTATGTATTAAGTAATGGAATTAGTGGGGTTGTTAACATCAACCGTTTAATAAGTGGCGGAAGGTTTGCAATACATGTAGGGGTATTTTTTTTAACTATTTTTAATTAATTATTAATTATTATTGATTTTTAATTACCAATACATGTTCTATGAAATTAGGGAGATATATGTAACTTTTTAAAGTCATTTTTTAATCAATTAATTAATTAATTTTAAAGTGTGAGTTAGGAAATTTTATAAAAAAAGAATAAAAGAAATAATGTTTAATAAAAAAAGAAGTGGTTAGTAGTGGTTACATAAAATATAGAGTTAAATTATTTAATAATAATAAAATAATTATTATATTGGAGATAATAACTAAAAATTATTTTTATATGCAAAATTATTAGTTAGTGGAATAATTATCAAAGAGTTAATAATTTAATAATTAAATGAGAGTGGAATAATAATAATAAGAAGAAGAAGAAGAAGAAGAATATAAAATTGGAGACAATGATTAAAAATTATTTTTTAGATGTAAAACTATTAGTTAGTAGGATAAATATCAAAGAAATAATAATTTAATAATTAAATAAGATAATAAGGTAAATAATAAATAAATGTAGAATACAAAGCTATAAAGATATTTGTTGTTTTGGCGTCAAAAATTGTTAAATGACTTAATAATTTTTATATATAAGATAAAATAAGATAATAAAACAAACAAATAAATATATATAATAGAAAATTATAAATATAACCTTTGACTTGAAGTCAAAAATTGTTAAATAACTTAACAACTTTTATATATGTATTGAATTTATTTTTAAAATAAAAGGACCTAAATAGTATAAATATTAAAAAGAATTCTTGAAAAAAATGTATTAAAATGAGTGTCGAAGATAGGACTCTTCATCCTTTGGTTTAAAATTGAATTAAACCAAACTCTTTGTAATGGAAAATTTCTTTAAATCTAACTTATTATAACTATTGGATTGTAAAAGTATAGGTTAAATAATTTTGTAGAATGTTAAAATGAGAGAAATTATCTAAGAGAATTTCGATGAGGTAGTAAATGATCTCTTTTCTTTTAGTTAGAGGTTCTGAATTCGAATTTAGTTTTGGCACGCATCGGTATTAAATTCTCTTGAGAATTTTGTCATCCATTATGATCCTATCTAGCTCGAAGAATTAGTCTCTACAATTGTATATAAAGGATACTTGGTTTCAATTTCTACCAAGAGAAAGAAATTGTATTTGAGATTATACAAAAATAAAGCCTTGGCTACATGTGGCATGGGGATTGGGTCCCAGTGGTAGATGGTTCTTGGACATCAAATTTGATTCAGATGATTCACGACTATTTAATTTGATTGTTTCGGTCTACATATCATCTTGTTAATGAGTCATGTTTTAGATTCTGTTAATGAGTCATGTTTTGGATTCGTTGTCGAATCGTATTTTGGATCCAATGTGGATCCATTGGATTTCACCAATTATATATGTATGATCTATTGTGGATATAATTTATAAATGACTTATAAGAAAATTTTCTTCAAAGTTATTATTATGGTGTGCAAATATTATCTTAAGATTTGTTCTGATTTTGAGTTCTGAATTCACCCGATTGTCACAAAGTAAACATTCAGGTAATGATGAAATTCACCTCATTGTGATGAAACAGACCCAACTCAAAACCGTGAAATTTATCCAAAAATTCAAATTCAAATTTTAATAGAGTATATTCGAATATTAAAATCCAGACATTTATTTTAAGAAAAACAGAATATCTCTATTATTGATTTTGTTATGAAATAAATGTGCCTAAAGTTCAATCTCCTAACCATGCAAATGACATTTTTGAATTTCCGTTGAATGTGTAATCATTGCATGGAGTATAGTGAAAATAACCCCATAAAAAAAATCTTAATTCATCAAATTTCATATGTGCCTCAGATTAAAAAAAACAATCTATCGGGCCCACGAACACCATTCCTCCCGCATGGACGGTGAGGGGCATTACTCTTGAATATTTTGTTGATTTGGCAAAATTGAAAGACAAAAAACAATACAAGTGATGGAAAAGCGGGAGTCATGGCCATAGATAGCCTTGCCTTGCTATCATTTTACAAAAACAATTGCTGACAGTGTAACATATAAATAATGTTAACAATGAAAATATCCAGGATCGCAATCATCAGCATTACGTCGAGTCATTTACAAATGTCCATTATAGTCACTATAATATGGAACCAAATGATAATAAGCAAAATTCACGGCCAAACCAAATGGAGACATATAGCTTCCATTTTTTCTAAGTGTCCTTCAGCGCTCAACTTTGATTAGAACATCAGATTAAAAACTTGAATACAAAAAGCTTGGCCACAAAATTTTGAAATGTAGATTACACCAGGTCTTTAGTTGTACCTTACCATGTGATTCTATCTTTCATGAACAAGTGGAGCATACACAGGGTACCACATATTGTGTCGGACGTATTCCACAGTCTCCTCCTGCAACAGTAAGCAATGGCAAAATATTATCATATGAAGAATGGTGGGGCTCTTTCTTTGTACAACATTCACGTGTTAATACATTCTACACTGATAGCATGAAAAGTCATTACAATCCATTCCTGCCAAAAAAATATATATCAAAATTTCAAGTAAACGGGAAAAGTTGCATACTTTTGACATGTGTGAGAGTTCTCTAGCTCCTACTTCACCATGTCCCTCTGCCAGATCCTCTTCAACGGCTGCTCGAAGCACAGCAGCTCCAACCTCTGCTGTAACATCTCGTATGCTGCAGTGGGTCAAGCAGTGTTAATAAGAGAATACCATAATTTCAACTACTCACAACTGGCCATAATTTCAACTACTGTAGTATTTATCTTCTCAACAAACAACCAAATCAACAAGACTGATTTTATTCATATAAGAAAGTTGTTGACAAGAGAGTGAATCAATGCCTATACTATTACTACTATATTTATGATATCAAACTTAGCTTCTAAATCCTAGATAACATTCAAAACAAACACCACATCTTAATTTCATAAAAAAATTGCAACTTCAATTGTTCTGTTCATAGAGACAGGAAAAGCAGAGTCAAACATATAAAAAAACAAAACATAACACAGGGAAAAAGGAATAGTACCTATTAACGGATGGATATAGAATTCCTTTTAAGACATCTTCCTCAGCCATGTACGAAGCAAGGCTGTTAGAATGACAGTGTGTAATGTTAGTAATTTATATGACAAGATGCATCCAATGACATCTTATCAGAAATGGAAAAATAAAATAGGTTTTGCAATTTAATCCAATGAAACTATTAATGAAATTTTGATCATATGCCTTGTTTAACAAATGCATTGAATGATAAGATGTAAAACATATAACGAATGCATGGGCCTGCCATGTAGAGTTATCATGTTCACAATGACGCATTGACTCAGACGTCATGGCAGCCTATTGAATTCTATTATGATAAGACTTGATAAATGTAAAAGATATTTTGCCAAATCTCTATGAATCTAAGTTCTAATAGCTTTTAAGTTTTAATAAATAGAAATGACCAATTGTTTAAATTAACATCATACCGTTCAGAAGCTGCCTGCAACATTCCGTCTGTAATAAGATGAGCACCTGACAGAAGTGTTCCCAAACCAATTCTGAAATGTAAAGTTCAAAATAAAAGTTACACCAATAACTCAATTGTAAGTATATAAAATCCAAAAAACATTGCTCTACCCTGGGAAAAGGTACATATTGTTTGCTTGATTTACATGCCCTACTTTCCCATCACCTGCACAAGATTTTAATTGCATAAAAACAATAGCTAACGAAAATCTGAACTATGAAATATATCAAAAATTCAAAACCATGAAAGTGGTAATTACCAAAATCTACATTTTCGAAAGGGCTTCCACTTGCAAACACTATATGTTGCCCGACATGATTAAAAGCATCAACAGCAGTGCACTCAGCTGTCCCCGTAATACACGAAAAATGTCAAGACAAAAAAAAAACATAAACATTGTTATCATGGAAATGTGAATGCTTAATAAGCTTGGTACAAACAAACCATTCAAGGTGGGATTAGACATGGCAAAGATAGCAGGTTTTGTTGAAACGGATTCTTTCATTGCCTTAAGCACCTGAGCTGAATCTCAACCATTAAATTTTAAGAACTCAACTAAAAAAAAGTTCATGTCAAAGATATGTATTACATTTATCTATTTAATACATTTCACTGGGGAAAATGACATGATTGAAGTGCAACTGTAGAAAGTAATTACCTCCTCATTGAAAATACCACCAACACCGGACAAACCTAGGAGCACATGTGGCTTAACCTTTTTAACCTAAAGATCAGTAGGTTCAACAAGTAAACGATAAACATGGTATGCATAAATATTAAAACTGACATTACTATATAAAAGAAGTTTAGTCCTTTCATATCAAAATCATTCTTTTCAATATCATAAAAGTAAAGGTTTTCTCGATGAATCTTATAACATTTACCACTTCAATTATACTAGCACCCTCGGTAAGCCCATCTATGTCTCTTGGATTTTTAGCAAATGCGGCTGCAGCTGGATCTAGATTTTTCCTTTCTGTTGTGACTAGACCCTGCATATGAAGATGGCGTTGTTATCAGACTTAAATCAACAACAGTTGAACATGAAATAGCAGCATTCAAAAATTGATTGCACACAATTATGGCGTTGTTATCAGACTTAAATCAAGACAATTATGATTTTCAAGCATTGCAGCTTGCTTAATGGACTGAAAATGCTAGTAAAGAATGTGAAAGCGTACATTTTTATCAATCAGAAAGAATTGACTTTTGGCAGCTATTTCACTGCACCCAGAAATTCTTGCAACTGCCTCGATGGCCATTTTTAGAACCCCTAGCCCTGCACTGAATCCAGGCCAAAAAAAAAAAGTTGAGACAAAAGTAGCATAAATGAGGCATGTGATGTGATAAAACAAAAGAAAATGGACATTCAATATTATGCTCATTATGATCAGCTTTGAAAGTACCTCCCAGCTCCAACCACAACTATCTTTTGGTTCACAAAATCAGACAATGGTCGACCTTGAGATCTTACTGTTCCCAATAATCCAGCAAGTGCAACACCGGCAGTGCCCTATATCACACAATAATATTATGTTTCAGCCGCAACATCAATAACAGAGTATTGGAAACACCTTAAAGATATGCTACATCAACAATATTGAATGTCACTTTCTCACCTGTATATCATCATTAAACATGCAAAACCTTTTCTTATATCGTTCTAGAGTTTCAAAAGCCCACTTCATTTGGAAATCTTCAAACTGATAAATTTGGCACAGTAACTTAGCTACAAAACTAAATTATTGATATAATCTAAAATGATAGAATAAATGCAAACCTTCATGTCACCAGGGAAAAAAGAAAAGAAAAAATAAAACAGAGAAACAAACCTGCACAATGGCCTTGGGCCATCGAGCATGAACTGCTTCCATGAATTCATCAACAATTGACAGATACTCTTCACCTTCCAGTCTTGGTTGCCGAAGTCCTAAATCTATCACATGAAAACAACACCAAAAAATCCAATGTCTTTCAAAATATAGATAAATTAGCATGCTATATTTCATGGTAGTCTTTGCATTTTCATAATGTAATTAGATGTCAATGATAAACTAGTCATGAATTTGTATGAAATCAAGCAAGATACAATATACAGCAGTAATTAATATCTAAAGTAACATGTCAGAATTCTAAATATGGTGAATCTCTTATTTGAATTCATTCATGTTATTTTGTTTTCGCTAAAGGTTTACTTTTATTTGCATGAGAAAAAAGTACTAGTATAAATAAAGACTTGCTATAAATAATTAGGAATGGTTTCTCAAAAAATCAAGAATGTCAATAATCAGTCTAAAACTCCTAAAATACCGTTTGTAAGGTAGTCAGATATACTCAACGTGCAATAATCATTTGTTAACACAGTCTAGTAGTCAAAGGCAAACAACTGACAAGCATGACATATTCCTCTTTTACAAACATAAATGCTTCACCGCAAGGACTGACTGAGCCAATGAAGGCTAGTAGGGGCTATGGCCTCCCAAAGATCAAAGCTAAAGAATTATACAAGGAAAATATGTAAGCCTTGAGCTTACTGATGGTTTAGTTAATTGGTTCAGTTTTTAAGCTGAAGGTAGAGACGGATTAATTAAATGATCTAATTGACTTGCCCGGCATGAATCTTTTGGTTTCATCCATGCTCCCCAATAAATTAAACTATGAAACATATAACGGCTATAAATAAGCAAACAAAAGATCTAAGAATAGTTTTACTCACATAGGCGGTCTTCAAGTAGCTTTTGGTTGTTGGTACCAACATCTAGCATTACTGGAAGTATCTGCCATAATTGAAAATACAACATAGGTTGAGCTAACAGGATTTATTACTGCCTTTACATAGTGGTGGTTAAACAAAAGGAACATAATTGACATATTATTCCACGTGACTGATCATGAGACAAAATGTCACAAAAAGTTGTCAACTCATATATAAAAGACACGTACCTACACATCACAAAATTAAAAGCATCAACTAATATGGCCAGTATCCTAGCGCATCTAATAATTGGCAAAAATGCTTAAGTTGATGCTTGCCAGATGTATTTTAGAAAACACAAAAACAATAACAGACAGACTAAGACTGCTAAAAGATAGACATAATAAGAAGCATACTCTTTGAGGGTTGATACCAGCAGCAGCAACATACACGTCAAGTTTTCCAATGGGTATTCCAATTCCTTGAACTCCAAGATCACCTAATCCAAGAATTCGACTTCCATCTGTCAAGACAATCATGTCTACCTGTAAAAGAGCCATACACGAAACATAATATATGAATAAATGTAAGACAGTCTGTTTTCGCTTAATGAACTCAGTGATGAAAAAGTAACCATAATTGGAGTACGAGATCTAAGTCATCAAAAAAATCTATACAAACTGAAAATATCAACTTTATTCATGGTACGTATTTTGACACAAAGAAATAGTAAAAGGATCCAACCCCCTCCCTCTCCCCTGAGTTTTCCTGATTTGTAACAAATCTCCCTTTTAAAATTTTACGAAAACCTTCCTTGAGAAGAATTGTTTGTGAAAAATTAACTCTACGAAACAATTTATGTTGTAAAAATCAAAATCAACAATTACAAAAAGCAATTGGATAAATTTATCTGGGTCAAAATATGTGATATCAACAAAAACCATATTTGTTCTGCAACTAAAATGATTGTATAAAGGATTAAAAAATTTGACAGTGTTTACAAAAGGATTTATTTTATTGAACTACTTTATAAGAAACTATTGCAATACCAGGTCAATTGATTTTATGTTTATTACTCAAGGGAGTGGAAATTTACTATATTTAGCATAAGGATTAGAAAACTCAAATGATTCAATTGTTCATAATCTTGAACAGTTTGTTACAGGGATTAGATGGGAAGAATGAAAGCTAAAGAATTATTTCCAATTTCAACAATGAAACCAAAAAGAAAATGATCTTGTATTACTGAAATGAATGCAATACCTCATGCGCTGGCCAGTTGTAGATCATTGACATCATCTCCCCTTTGTCTTTGGCACTAAAATACATTCCACGTGGCCGTCTAAATAACCCTGAATAATTTTGGCACACTAATCCGACTGTGGGGGTATATATTATTGGAGCAAACTCTTTAATATTGTCAATAAGAACCTGAAGAATAGCAACATAAGAATCAAACAAAAAAATCGGTTATACTCTTAATCACCAACCATGTTAGGTTCAAAAGAACAACAACATCAACGACAACAAAAAGCAAACTTCAACAACAAACTCACTCTGTAGTACAAAATTTCATTCCTGTCATGCAGTCTATTTAAGATTCTCCATTTTGCCAGGGAAACAACTTTCTCTGGCTGTCCCTGAGTATTCTTCTCCAAAGATCGGTATGAATTCACTGAAAATAATAAAATAATAATAATAATAATAATACATAATATCAAATATTAGTGAAGAATAATAAAATTACAAATGCCTTAAAGTTCGAGTTGGACTTAATTAAACCCCAAAAAGCTATCTTTAAGATGAGAGTTGTCCTTCACTTATAGCTACTAATAAGGTCATCTCATTATCTATATGGCATTCTCAGCATGCCTTTTTTGTATCCCAAACTGAACATATGGAACTTAAAGTTTGCAGGATTTGACATACGTGGGTGGCCCAACAAATTTAAAATAGACTTTAATACTATCTTAAAATTTTGGTTTGACCTAACTCAACCCAAAAAAGCTAGCTCTTAGGGTGAGGATTACCCTCCACTTACAACCACTATTCAAAATTTCAAACCATATCACTATCCAATGCGAAACACTCAACAAAACGGATAAAAAAAACATGAAAACCAAACAAACTACAATATCAAAAGCATTGGCCTCAAACTTACTAAAGCGATCATATTGCTGCTCGAACGATATAACGCGAGGAGGAAGAAGCCCGCGAAGCCCCAATCTATCCCTTTCAGTTAAAGGAAACCCAGTATCCTGCATTCCAAGAATTTAAAAACCAAAAAACTTTGAAATTGAAACAAATATTAATTTCAAGAAAACTAAAGAAAGATTCATGAGCAATTGACATCCTCCACAAGATTATGCAAAACAAACAGCCATGAAAAGCATCATTCCGCTACTTACACTGTCACACATACTCAACGCACTCAACCAAACTCTAAACACATGCCCATAGAAACCATCAATAACACAACAAAAAAGTAAACTAGAGTAATAATTAAGCTGATTCAACATCGCTTATGTTCTCACTCATCAAATCAAATAAAACCAAATTCAAAATTTGCAGATAGAGAGAGGAAGACCTTGTTGAACCATGGATCGTGAAGAATGTCGGCACCACGTTTGTGAACAATGCAAGGACCGGGAATCGCGGTGGAGAAACGCCGCGATCTGGCGAGTTTGGAGACTGAAACGACGCCGAATTTCCACATTTTTCTTTTACCTTTCGTCCAACGAAAGTGGAATTGAAATCAACGCTAAGTTATTAAGTACTAACTACTATTAATCTAAACTAAGCTGAAAGTAAAGTTAGTTTATTGTGTAGAGAAAATTGAAAAAGTGTGTGTGGCTACGATGCTGTGGTGTTATGCCAGTGTCGTTTTCCATGTGGAAAAACGTTTTTAAGCGGTAATTTTTAATTTAAGCGTTGAAATTGAGCGCTGATATTTTGTTTTCAAGTCTAGAGTAAACAACACCGGGTGAAAAAAAACGGTTGACTAATGTAAATTTACTATATTAATTCAAATAACATTTTTCTTAATATTTTAAGTCAGAAATTGTAAACATAAAATATTCAAGTTGAATAATACATGAAATAAATATAACTAATAAAAAGAAAGATTTTAAGGATTTTTTTCTTTATCAAAACGAATAAAAATATAAAGATAACAAAATATGAATAGAAATAAATATAACTAATAAAAAGAAAGAATAAAACTTTAAGGATTTTTTTCTTTATCAAAAAGAATAAAAATATAAATATAACAAAAATATGTATCGGAAATATTATATATTTGTGATTTGAATTCATTCCGTAAGATGATTCATTTATATATTTTTATTTATTTATTTATTTTTAAATTATATTATTGTATTGTTTTTTTTGTTTTTCTCTTATTAATTTTGAAAGTGAAAACTAAAACTTTTTAAATTTATTGAAAAATTTTAGTATTTTCGGTTCAAGAATCAAAATTAGATGCAGTTTAAATGTGACAAATGGGCATGTCTGTCCCGTTTAAGTATGTTCCGTAAGAGTCTTCAAAAAAAATAGGGCGAGACAGACATAATTGATGATGTGAGCCTACATTCTTGAATCGATGGTGTTGATCTTTGACATGGTGATGCAGTGTAGATCTGCAAAGTTAACACTTCAACATTCAAATCAGTTCAAGATTCAAGATGAGTATAGTGAAAAACGGAGATCAGAGGAAGTATCTTGCTTTCTGTGTGAACTAACTTTTATACTTTGGATTTAGTGGAGTGAATTTGAGATGAATTGGACGTCAGCTCTTTGAGAATTTTCCTGTCATCGATGGTGTTTATCTCTGATACGGTGGTGTAGGGTGGATCTGCAAAGTTAACACTTCAACGTTCAAATCAGTTCAAGATTTAAGATAAGTATAGTGAAAAACGGAGATCAGAGGAAGTATCTTGCTTTCTGTGTGAACTAACTTTTATACTTTGGATTTAGTGGAGTGAATTTGAGATGAATTGGACGTCAGCTCTTTAAGAACTCTCCTGTCAAAACCAGCTGCCCCCAAGGCTTTGTCGGATGCTGAGTGAGCCAGAGAAGCATTAAGTGATTTTGGTCGGCCTCCAAGATGTTGTCTAATGTGAGCTAGAATTAAAACGCTTTGGGCCAATTCAAAAAGTGGTGGGGGATAGAAATATTAAATGATTTCTTATCACCGAAATGTTCCTTATCTACTTCCAGCTATGGGTGTTCATGGGTCGGTTTAGCTCGATTTCGAGAGAATCTGATGTCCAAACTGATCAAAAGTACATGGATTGGTTTTGATTAGATTTGTACATTTTTGTTATAAAGTCCAAACCGAAACAAATTGAAAACAACGGGTTGGTTTGGGTTGGATTGATCGGATATATTAAAAACAAATGTGCAAAAATATTTTTTTAAAATATCTAATTTACATCGATTAATTTTTCATAATAATATAAAATTCCTAATTTTTTCGTTTCTCCATATAGGTTATGAATGTCACAAATGGCGTTTCATTTTTTTCTTCTTGAAGTCAAATATCGTATACTAGTTTTCATGATAATGATGATACAAATTATATAAATTAATATGGTTGGTTCGGGTAGATGGGCTCGTGGATAGAAGTTTTGAAAATCTGTTTCCCAAACCAATTAACATCGGATTTCAATGGTTTGATTTGATTTTTGTCCAAACTAAAATAATGCCCAACCCAAACACCATGGTTTGATTTGGATTTACCCGAACCAATGAATACTCTTACTTCGAGCGCGTCATTCTAGGTATGTTGGTGACCAGGAAATGATTCACTTACTTAGGATACTTGAGTATCTCTGGTTCTTCATTTTGCTTGACGGGATGGTGCCTTCATAGCCCTTGGATATGCGCCTCGTCTTGGATTTGATCCATTGATTCCCAGCCAAAAGTCATACCCCAATTTTGCCCCACACTTTTTCAATTTTCCATTTGACTCATGCTTAAATCATTTGCATGCATGATTATCGAGTTATCCAAATGGATCATTCGTTTTAGCATTTCATTCACCGCATTTCGCATAACTCGTCAATGAGTCAAATGTTCAGTAATAATGGATTTAATCAATTTAAGTGGGTTTTTGAGGCGGATATAATTTGGTGATTATTTGGATTTATTTCCCATATTACTTATGGTGTGGATCATCTCTTTATCCGAGATTCATGGTTAGCAGAGGGATTGGAATGATTGTTACTTAATTCAGAAGATTGCTTGAATTCAAAGAAAATGGCAAAGTTGAAATAAAAAGAAGATTTCATTCATTTATTGGAAATTCATGGTACAATGCATATTGCTTGAGATACAAATCAAAGGAATAGAGTACAAGAAAATAGGGTAAAATAACTACATATTTTGGCTACAGTTGACTCTTTGGTCAAATAGTTGACTTTTTGATCAATTGTTGACCATTTACTCGATTTTGTCTCCTGAATTTTCCTAGACATATTCTACAAGCATTTGATCAAAATATTCATCATTATTCATTAAAAAGTGACTTATGTCATGATTATGTTAAATGTTAATTTTCAACAAATTCTATCTTCCATAAAGCTTCACTTCCATGACTTGTTCTTCACTTTCCAATGTTGCTTCAAGTTCATTCTTCCACTACATTGTTCACTTTTCTACAAGGAAGAAGGTACACCAAGTTATACATTCATATCATTGATTAAAATCATCAAAATACTATGGAAAAGTCATGACAAAAATTATGCACTACACAAAAATTATGCATTATGTAGTGAATTTGATACTTGTTTTTTCAACACTTTCCAACATTAAGTCATGCCCAAAAATTCAGAATTTGATACATGGTTACACCATTCAAAAGTGATTATTTTCAACACAAAATCACTTCTCAAAAGCATTTAAAGTTATGGGGTAATTCACCAAAAATTCAAGACAAAAATGGTGAAGAATCAAAGGCAAACGCATTTAAATTCAAGTTTATCACTAGTGACCTTTTGCCTTACTTTCCAACTTGGTACTTTTGCAAAAATCAAGCATCATGTGTCTCTAACTACCTATGCATCCACAATCATTCAATTATACAATAAATCTTTACTACCCTAACTACCAAACTAACACAGATCCCAATCTCCATTTTTTCCATTCAATCATAGCCATTCTTAACAATCAATTCAAGGGTTGAGATTAGTGATCCGCAACCAAAGCCTAAATTAATTTCCAACCATTAATAAATCCCTTACTTTGATCAAAATCCAAAGGTGTTTATTCATTTACAAAGCTATATAAACATGTCATTTCTCATAATTTTGGAGTTAATTAACCTAACAAAAAAACACCAAAACTCATACTAACTAACTTAACTCCTTTAACCATTTTCCACCATTTTTATCTCAAGTTCTCTCATAATTCTCTCTTTTCTTCACTCTTTCACCATCACCAAAGTTCATATTCATCACCGTCAAGAACTTCACATTAATGTTCTAAGTTTGGTGGAACTTAGCCATAACCCAATTTCAACAAATCATCAATCAAGTTTTAACAATTCAAGCATTATAATCAACAATCATCATTCAATGTTCATCAAGATTCAAGAATGTTCATTAATATTTTGTTCAAGATTCATCTTCTACATTCATCATTTATATTCAACCATAATTATCAAGCAAAGGAATTGAATTAAAGGAACTTACTTTGAAGTTTTTTGGGTTTCTCTTTGATAAATTCGTCGACGATTCTTTGCAACAATAACCGGAGGAATCCTCCCCTATGTTGGTAAGCCTTAAACCCCTTTCCAATTCGTTACATATTTACCATTCTTCAAATTTCTTTGTTTTGCTTGTGATGAATGTGTTAATTATGGTTCTTTTCTTCTTCTCCCTTCTTTAATTTAATCATGCGTCATAGAGAGAATTAGTGAATTTCGGTACCAACAAATAGTTCATGATCCAAAACAGCCCCATAATTATTCATATCCTAAATAAACCGAAAAATTCAACTTCAAGTAGCTAAAAAGTTGCATTAGAATCAACATAGTATAATTTCTAACATAGTTTAGCATAACATTGAATTAGGCATTGCATTAGTGTAAAGTTTAGACATAGAGCATGAAATAGCTTACCAAAAAGCCAACTTTGACATAGAACACAAAAGACTATCCCCTTGAAATTTCATAACATCAAACAATAACTATAACCTCAAATAATTCACCTCACAACAATTCATCACCTTCCATACACGAAATCAGGGGTGTTGTCAGATATGCTTCAAGTGCCCGACTCAACAATCAATTCCCCGCAGTACCTTGTGTGCCTTTAGAAGTCAATGGTGTTATCAGATACACTTCGAGCAGCCGACTACAATAATCAATTCCCTATAGCTCATTTTGCGCCTTCAGAAGTCAGGAGTGTCGTCGGATACGCGTAAGCGTCTGAACACAACAATAAATTCCCTACAGCATCTTGTGCACCTTCATAATCCAGGGGAATTGTCGGAGACGCTTTACACGTCCGACTAAAGCAACCAACTCCCATAGGGGTGTTATCGGAGACGCTTTATAAGTACAAATACATCATTCAAATAACCCTTGTAAAAAAATACACACATTCACCTGTAGCTACCCCCCCCCCCCCCTTCTCCCCCCGTCCCTTCGGATCTAGCCAATTTAAGGGCGATCAGGGTGAAGCCTGGAGACGTCCACCTCAATCTAAGCCATAGCCCCGGGGGTAGGGACATGGATCCTCTACCTTTGGTAGGGTAAGATCATCTATGACATGGAGCACAATTCAAAGCATGGTTGAATCTATCCGACTTCATGCCCTTCACCTGTAAGTTTAATTCGAAACACCACCACGACTAACCAAACTAAACCTTATCCATGTAAACATGATTAAGGTATATCTGCATCTAGCTGGTTAGGCATAAAATACTTACATGTACCATTGATAAAGCTTCCTCTGTGCAAGCACATTCCAAGCACAACCTTGCGCTACTACATTTGCGTCCTATCGAGACAACATACGCATCTAAATACAGAAATACAAAATCTGAAGTATACACTCCAGCAGATAGATCAACGCCTAATGCTGATCACCCAAAGACAAAATATTTGACAATGTGCGAGTTTAGGTACAATTTGATTCTTCCTATGACAATTTTTATAGCAAATTAGTTTTTACAAATTGCAGCCACATGATCACACCGCAATAGTATAAAGTGAACTATATCTTAAGCAGAATAAAGGCACTTTAAACAAGGACAATGTAGAACTCCATTAACAACGAAGTCACAATACATGTAAAAAAGGAGGGGGGCACATGATCCCTTCTCAAGAATAGAAACAATTACACCATCTTGAACAACTTGATCGGGGAGAATTCACTACTTCGAGACAGCCAATGGATGATGAAAATGCTCCACTTGTTGCAATACATTTACAAAATACTCCACAACCTCCCAAAGGTTAACAGAGATGAATTCTTTCAATTGTCAAGGCAAAGAAGCATTTTGTCCGCGTAAGAGGTCTAACTCTCCCTAAGAATATTCAAGAGTCATGATCATTTCCTCTAACTCCCTTGACAAATTGACTGTATGACTACCAATAGACCCGGGAAGATTGAAAGGAGACAAAGCTTTACGTACCTCCTGTAGCGGAACATGAGTTTTCTGCAACTCCTTCAAATAAGTATCCTGTTAGGATTCCAAACTGGCCACACTCCTCTCCAACCAGAATTTCTCCCTGCGCACTCGCTCAGACCAAAGAGCTTCCCAGAAGTCGGATTCAGTTAGGTACAAAGTGACAGAGGCCCACTTAGCAGAACGGGCCAAAGCATACAACTCTTCTCGTAATAACTTCCTGTAAAGGCAAAAAAAAAATGCCCAGCCATCGTCAAATGGATAATTGCGACGGTCATAAGAAGGGTCACGAAAAGAGTCATAATTCACCTGTAAACCCGGAAGGGGAAGAATATTTGCGCCCAAAATATATGGTTGTATTCCCCTCCTTAAAACTCGGACCATTACTTCATCCTCCATCACATTTGCACTAAAATACAGCTGTTATTCCAAGACAAACACAACGAAATGATAAATACTGTAAAGTAATTTTGTAAATATTATGTATTTACCTTTGTTAAGAAACATAAATAAAATAAGAACATATAGTTGGGGTTCAGCTATTTTGTCTCATCTATATAGTTCTTTGTGTAAAAATTCACAAAAGGTACTTGTTTGTTTTATTCTTGCGCCTTTTTGCTCCAAGTGTGGGGTTGGTTGAGAATGCAGTCACTCGCCCTCGTCAACGAGAACAACTTCACATTCCCCTATGTAACAAAGTAAGTTTATCTCATTATATCCACTTTCTTAATTTATACTACAACTAATTGTAAATAATTTATTTTCACTCTTTTCAAATTATGTGGTATGTTCTAGGCATGAACTACAACAAATGTCTCAAACACGTTACAACGGTCTATCAAAATCTTATAGATCACCTTGAACCAAACAATGTATTACAACTAAACAACTCACCATCTTGTTAATTTAGTTTTAATATTACCAATTTACAAATCTTCCATTCATGTATTTTTCCTCTACAGTTTATCTTGAGGCCGTATTTGGGTCTCGACCATGAGATTAACCCCGAGGATGCTACAATTTGGACTACAAAAACAGAAATTATCAGATTCGCTAGTGTGGAGATGCACTAGAGTGATTGTGTCAAACTGCAGTTTGGCATGCAACAACAAATCTCATACCCCTTGATGAGTTTGGGACAATGGCATCAACTAAGAGTCAATGCCCAATGGAATTATTCCTATTGGAAAGAGTTCTCTAGATAGACGTGTTGTCAATGGAAGCACCGACATCAACGGATCATAAATGAACCTATCATTCAAGATACTAGACCAACTCGAAATTATATGAATTGGTATATATCGGTTACAACGACATAGTTTGTGTCTGACCCGGGGTATTTGATCGACCCACGACAATGAGCTTCATTATCATACGCCCAACAACCAACCCCATAATATTACTAAACACAAGAACATTGTCAACCCACCAACCCTAAAAACCAACCCCACAACATCATCATACCAGATACACCCAACAACCAATCGAACATGATTACGAACCCACAAACACCCAACCCCACAACCAATTCATATCATACACACAAACACAAAACCAAGAGCAAGACTCATATCACCAACAACCATATGTTGCTAACACTTCTTACTATAGCCTGATGAGTCATATGATTCCACTTCATCATACCATAACACCCAATCAATGTACATCCAAACATCACACCATCAAAGCACCCAAACATCACATTGCCAAAGCACTCAACCAACGCATGTCTTTCAAACACCATAAGAACCATTGCTTTATTTCCAAAATGATTCAATGTCCCAATTCAACCAATCAGTTCGTCCACATGTAACCTAACCAACACGACCCAACTACGACAACATGGACACCAAACTTAATTACGGTAACACCGACTACTAGGGAGATATGATCTAAGATCTGTTAGATAACACTTATATCCCAGGAACTTCGCACCAACCACCTTTGGCTCAGGTGAATACTATGAGACCCCAAACACCTCAGGAAAATGTGGGAGACCTCGAAGGCAAGTGAATGCGTTGGGGTGTGGAACCGGTGGACGTTACGATCGAACGGGTCATTAAATTTATCTCTAATCGTTGTGTAATTATATTTGATGGAATAATATTATAATTTATTTTGTATTAAACATTTTATTTATAATTTTTTGTTGTTAAAATAATTTTTAAAAAAATCCAAAACAACACATGAGCCACATGCAATGGTAATAGCTCTTAAAGGTTGCATGCATGCGCCACAGACATTGGCTACACACAAAGGCATGCACCACATGTATTGGCACCTTAGACTAAAAAATGAGTGTATGTACCACAGACAGTGACACATCCTCTTGTGGGTGATTTTTTTTTGTTTGAAAGGTGGTTACTTTATTTAATTTTTTTATTTGGTTGGTTATTTAAGGTTTTTATTTTATTTTAAAAAGTGATTATTTAAAAATAAATCGATTTCACCTTATGAAAATGAGTTGTTTAAACTCTGAAGTTTAATTAGATTGCACAATGGAAAATTCAAAAGCGTGCAATCAACTTCTAAACTGCAATTTTTTGTGTTTATTTTTGTGTGTGTTTAGTTTCGCGTTAAAAAATTGATTATTAATTAATTAATTTTATAAAATTAATTTTTATTAAAAATAAGTTGGAGGTAAAATAATTTATGTTTGAGTAAATTCTTATAAAAGTGAGTTGAACAGTAAATTTCAATGTAAAAATCAGATTTGCAATCAAAAACTACAAATCTTAACTTTAAGTAGAATCAATCCTAAAAAGTAAGCAATATCATAATCAATTCTACACATTCAAAATTAATTATAAATCCTTCAAAGATATATTTCCTCACGCATCTAAAGACTTTTTTGACATGAAGTTGAGATGTTAGAAGTAGTATTTTCACTCTAAATGTGACCTTTAGCCGTGATTTTGCCAAACATAAAAGGAAGTTGATACAATGAAGAAAATATTGTGAAAGACTCATTATAAAGAGAATGGGATTTCATTTATAGTCATCATAAACACAAACATAATTTATAAATAGAAGAGAATTTCTTAATGCACCCTATGTATTACTATGACACCACATGAAAATACAAAAATGTTTCCAGATTTCGGAGATGCATCTCCGAATGCATCCCGAGTCAATAGAACTCTAACTTAATGTGAAAAACTACAGAGATGCATCTTCGTGTACATTGCGGAGATTCATCTTCAGGCGGTATTTGTTTTAAAATGCGCTAGAACCCATTCTCCTTCCTCACTTCTAAAAAAAGAATTGTAAATCTTTCTCAAACTCTCTCAACTCACATTCTCTCAAAATCAATCAACCAAGTTCAAAACTTCATTCATCCACATCAAATACATCAAAGATCTCATTCAAGACTGAAGTAAACTCACAATTTGTAAGTTTTTTATTTTTGTAAACTTTTGAGTTTTTGTATAAATTTGTATAAATTGATGATTAGGTATTGAAATACATAGTCTATGTATGTTTGATAGTTGTACATATGAGAAATGTGTTTGATAGTTAAAAGTAAATATCAATGCATTATTTTTGTGGGTTTGGTGGTCTGCATTAGCGCCATTGACGAAGCTGAAAGTTGCAGGAAATTTCGGAGACACATCTCCGTAATTTTTTAACGTTTGGATTCCCGGGAACCGGAGATGCATCTCCTTAATTTATACGTCTGCTTGTTTTTTCTTGCTTGTAGTAATTATGTGATGCTTGTCTGATTTACTTACAGGAATTATGGTTGATAGAGACTACAGACTGAGACACGGGAGGATTGCACAACATGCATTTGTCAAGAGCGAAAAGATTCAGGTTTCTGAGGCTCTTGTTCTCTCTAGCCCGGTTCATGCGGAGGCGTCGACTTCTGCGGATCATATGTCTCCATCTTCTTCTTCTCGTAGGAGACAGGTGTCACATAGTGACATATCACTGCCTACATCTTCCTGTAGGTGACAGGTTTCACTTATTCATGCACCATAGGTACCCAGGTCACCTGAGGTACCTGAGGCACCAATGTCACCCCAGGCATCGGAGGGACCTCAGGCTGATGAGCCAATGCTACCTTAGGTATTTGGAGGAGACCTGTTAGAGTTGTCACTGTTACGTCTTTATCCTAACCATACTGCCAGACATATCTGGGACGAAGAGGTAAGATTAGTTGTATTCATTCTTTTTGAATTATGTTTATTATTATATTACAAGTTTCTGACGATGATTTTTTTTTCTGCAGTACCGTGATCCGCTAAAATTTATTAACCATTAGCAAAAGATTAATGGCTTGTATCAACCTAATGATCAGTGGTTTCAGGCTGCTTTGTCCCTATCTGGGATGAAGGACTTATGCAAGATCGGTTATGTTACGGTGAACCACGGGATGCTTAATGCATTTATGGAGAGATGACATATTAAGACTTCATCATTTCATCTACCACTTGGTGAGATGTCTATCACACTCGGTGATGTGCCGTGCTTGCTGTATCTTTCGATTAGGGAAAACTTTTTAATCATGAGAGGATTAACAAAGATGAGACACTTGAGTTAATGGTAGACTATCTGGGATTTGACCCATAGGCTGCCTTGAGGGAGATGGAAAAATCAGAGCGGCTCATGCTAGGTTTGAATTCTTGAAAAAGGTATATACAAGAGAGGTGCTTATAGCACATTAGGCTATAGGTGATGACGAACAGATGGGGTTGCATAGAGTGTATGCTATAAGAGTATACCTATTATATTTGGTTGACACTACCATATTTGTGGACAAGAGTGTCACTTATGTGGATGTCTTCTACCTACGATATTTTGAGGACTTTAAGCGAATTCATGTGTACAACTGGGGACCGCTTGTTTGTTCTACTTGTACTCTAAGTTATCTAAGGGTTGTAGGTGGAAGACAAATCAAATGACAAACAGCATCACATTTTTTACGGTAATATTTATTAGTCTTTTAGTGTTCGTGTGTCATTTTCATTACATTTTTGCAACATCCTTACTAATGATTCGTGTGTTCCAACACTTTTCAGACTTGGATTTTCCAGCACTTTTCAGACTTGGATTTTCCAGCACTTTCCACGCATCTTCGGATGGTCGTGTGTACCGACCTATATTGAGGACATGCCACGTGCTTATGCATTTTCCCCGCTCATAGGGAACCAGATGATAGAGTTATTTCAAGTGTATATTGACTACTTTGTAGCCGAGGATATGCACTTTAACAACTATGTTGATCACCGTGAGACACGACCATTTAACAACATAATATTATACTCTGTATGGTTGGCCTGCGGTTCACGTTTGACATTTCTTCATCTGCCTGAGCGCGTCATGCGGCAGTTCAACTACACTCAAACTATTTCCAGACACCTTGTTGTCTCTGCTCCTCCTGCTATGACATATAGAGATATGAATCTCATGTTTGATGATTATCTTAGTCATCTAATAATGGATGAGGTACTGAGTGCCATAGTTGAAAGTGATTGGAGCTATATAGACGTGTATCTCAAATGGTTCTTTAGGGTGTCCCATCCATATATGGTGCAGGCTGCTCTAGGAGATCCACTAATGTCAGCTCATCAGAAGTTATTAGAGGAGGAGCAGACACAGTTAGATCATTGACAAAAGTATCTTTCTTGATGGTTCTAAGGCGAGGGATGCTCTAGATGTCATTATGACGGAGACACTGATGTATCGGAAACAACATCGAAGAACGGGGGCAGGGGAGGCCGAGGAGCTCTAGTTCGGCATACATAGTACTTAATAGTATTTGTACTTTGGATTTATCATTGATTGTATTTTATTTTGACTTTGTTTTGTATTTCGACTTCATTATGTATCAGTTGATGACTTACTTTGACCATCTAGATTTATATATGTTATTTTTTGCATATCAATTATATGGCTTAATACTCATCACATAACAAGGGTCCAAACATTTATAAAACTAACTTAACTTGTATTGTTTTGATTAGTTGAAGAGAAGCATTTATGTAAATCCTAAATGAAGATACATCCCCGAATCAATAAATATTTAAAATGAGTCTTTCAGATAATGATCCATAAAGTGTGTTTTAAAATATTTTGAAGATATATCTCCAAACCAATTATAACATTTTAATTTAAGACAATGTAGGTTGGAAAATTCATCTCCAAAATCTGACGAGCATTTTGGATTTTCTATAAGGTGTCTTCCAAAGAGAATGGGATTGAGCTTCCTGTAAGGGTTGTATTTTTTTTATTGATTGCTTATAAATTTAAATAATTGGAGATATTTTGTTTAATACGTTAAAAATAATAAATTTGATTAACCACTGGTCATTTAAAAGTGTCTTCACGTGGAGAGGATTTTTCTCTTGTTTTTTTTTTAAGTACAATTTTAACACTAGGGACCAGTTTTGTTAACTGCCAATTTTTGAGGGACTAAATTACCTATTAAAGATAACAGGGACAAAACTTAAAATGTGGTACAAAAATATATTTAACTATTAATTTATTATCTTCTGAACTTCTTGGACGATTTTTTATTTTTGACACCCAAGTATTTGTCAATGTCATCCTCCTCCTCTTCACTAAAATCTCCTTCACTCCTCCTTTTCTTCTTCTCCGCAGATTCCTTCATTTCCTACACAAATCAAAATACAACCAATCACGTATGTAGAAAATCAATTATTAAATCACATGAGAATAGAATAGTATCCAATAATAACCACAGTTCATACATCTTTTCATGCATTCCTAACTTAACTTTTATAATGAAAAAAAGAAATGGACAAAGAATAAAAGTTAGCTTAAAACATAAGGTCAATGCAAAAGTTCACCTTGTCTGCTGATCTTTTGGCCTCACTAACGCGCTCTTTCAAAAACAAAACTTCCGCTTCCTCTGCAGGATACTCAGGTAGCTTTTTGCCTGAAAAACAAACTTGTATAAGGTTCACTCCTTAAAATGCGAAAGCAAAGGCAAAGAGCATATGCTCCTCTCACCTATAAACTTCTCTATCTTCATGTACGATGCCACTTCGTATTGGTTCACGAGGGAAATGGCAAAACCAGATCGACCTGCACGAGCAGTTCTTCCCACACGATGTACATAAACTTTGCTTTTGGGAATGGTATAGTTAATCACCATATCTACTGCTGGAATATCAAGTCCCCTACTGGCTACATCAGAACAAACAAGAATATTGCACTCCCTAGACTTGAACTTCTCCAAGGCTTCAAGTCTTTTCGGCTGTATAAAAAATATTATGATAAAAATTAGGCATATTCCTCAGCAGTTTCGAGCAAATTACAATTTATAATAAATGAATTGTAGTATATATACCTGACTCATATGACCGTTAATTGAGATGGCTTTCAAACCAAGATTTTTAAGAATCAAAGCCAGAAGCCATGTTGTCTCACATTTCTCGGCGAACACCATTGATGTACTTCCAGCCATTTCAGTGAGAATGTATACAAGGTAGCAATCCTATGAATAAAAACAATCATAGAAGATAATAGCTTCACTCCAAATAGCCAATTTGCTAGAAGTATGAGATATTTGAGATACCATAGTAAGAATTTGAGATACATTTTTTGGAAAGAAATTCAAAGTGCAATTGATAGTCCGAATATTTGAGATACAACATTTTTGGACAAGGAAGAAGAAAAACCTTATGTTTTGCTGGCACAAGGAGATACTGCTGCTTCAGTGTGTCCACAGTAGAATATTTGGATGATACTTCAATCTGAATAGAATAAAAACTTGTGAATAACACCTGTGTACATAATAGTAAAACACAGCTCCTTCCCTCGAAAGACGCTTTAAATTACAATGCCCAAATTTAACAATTACATTTCCCTCCAGATGAAATAATACGATACACTACCGTCCATATTAACGGTAGTCCTGGTGAGCAAATGACCTAAGGGAATTTTTCCTTTCTTTCAAATTTTCATTGTCATCAAGAACTCACTTTGAACACTCATTAATTTTAAGACTTTGAAAGATGAAATGAATTTTCAATTATTAGTTACGGAATTTCACCCGAAACTGCCATGTATAAAGATATTTGTAAATCTTATGGTTGTACCTTCACGGGCTTCCTTAAGCAAGCCTTTTGGAGCTTCTGGACCTGAAATAGCAAGAGTGCAATTTCTCTATTATTACAACTATAAGTTTACAAATGAATAAATTACACAATCGCTAACAGAGTAAACAATAGATAGATAGATAGATAGCCAAATACCCCCTCCACTCTTTTTTATAAGCAACTTTTACCTTTTAGATTCATTAAATAATTGATGTATCTAATCTATATATAGTCCAAATACATTATTTATTCAATGAACCTAACTAAAAAGTAAAATTTGCTTATGAAAGAGATGGAGGGAGTAAAGCTCTAATCTTGTAACTACCTAGAGGTGTAAGTAGCCAAACAAGGTCTTAGCCTTGTAACTAATTATGCTGAGTCAGCACAATCCCTAATTAAATTAGAATCAGTTGAAAACAGGTATAAATACTTGTTACTAATTCTATTGTAAACTGAATACACATTACAGAAAGATTCAACATAGATTTTTTTTACTTTCTCTCATCTTCTCATTCAACAATGCAGTGCTCTGAGTTTCTATTATAAGCATCTGTAGTGTATAAGCGGTGCATAAATTCAATATCATATGCACCATAACATCCTTATAAGAGAAAATGTGTCATTATAAAATGATACTCCATCCATTTTTATTATAAATTGTTTTGGGGAAAAAATTGTATCAAATTATAAGTCGTTTTGCATTACAAATAAATGATTAATGTTGTTTTTCCTATTATGCCCTTAAATGTTTATTATTCTCTCTTCTTTCAATTCTTCAAATTTATCTTTTTCATACCATTAATAAAGGACAACTTTGTTAAATCCTTCATAATTTCTCTTTTTCATACAACAATAATTACATTTCTTAATACATGTGAACATGTCAAAACGACTTATAATAAAATAACGGAGGGAGTATAAGAGATCTGATCTAGAGTAATATGATTAGATAGTTGTAAAAAATCAAAGAGAAAGTAAAGGAAAATATCGAATCAGGGAGAAAAATGATAATCTTGTCTGTTAGTGTTGGTGAATATGAAAGAAAAAGAGCTTCAGAGGCTTTGTCAGATTCTGTTATAACAGAATCTACTGAGTCAGCAATTGTAACAAACAACAATTGTTATAACCAACTATGCAGCTACGCATACACATAAACTACATTACTGTTATACAAAAGTTGTTAACTTGAATAATGTTAGAAACGCAAAAGCTTTTCGAAAGGGCTCATATTTAATGGGTTCCATATCTCAGAATATTTAAAGGAAATGGTTTCATTTGAATATTTAGATATCATATCTGGTTAATGCTAAGGGAAAAAAGGGTTAACAATAAATAATATATTAAGTGCCCCATAACTAATAAACCTACATATTTACCTTCTTTGTCATCGTGGCTGAAAAAAGAAACGTTCTCCGCTCACGAGGGATAAATTCTAAAAACTCAGTAATTGTTTTCTCAAAGTCCTCATCCAACAGCCTGTCTGCCTCATCTAAGATCTGCTCAAAATGCAGAACAATCAAACTAGGCCACCTAACACTGGATATATAGAAAGGTGGACTAGAATATGATATGGTAGAAAAGAAAACATATTACTTAAATATTTCATTTTGTAAAGTCGCAAATAGGTCCAAGATGCAACTATGTAAACACAAAACACCCTATATCTATATATATGGCACGTTTGCAAATCAGCTGCAAATTTTATCTAAACATGCCGTATCGGCCGAGATTGCGGCCAGTATTGTTTTGGGTTTTTCAATGACCACCAAAAAGATTCATCAAAATGCATCAAGGAAAAAAACATTGTGTCAAGCATTGTTCAGAGGAAACACATATTAATTAACATCTGCTTATGATGCAGAAAATAATGTCAACATATATGAACATTAAATTTGGTTCACTTCACACTAGACATATACTTACTGAAACTCTAGACATGTACTTACTGATACTCAAGCATTCAATATCCAAAATAAAGTTCAAGCTTAAATCAAAATATCGTTGAAATCATACCAGGTATTTCAATTTATCAAGAGAAAATCCTCTGGTGTTTTTTAGGTGATCCAAGACTCGTCCAGGTGTCCCAACCTTCAAGAATAAAACATCATCATAAATAAATAAATAAATAAAACTACAGGGCTGATAAATAAAAAATACAATCTTAATCTTGTACATCTAGAACCTGCATAAGTTTAGTTATCTCTTTCAACCGTATCAATTATATTTTGCGTCATCCCTGTGTACCATTGGTACATATGCCCTAGTGTATTTTGGATATCACTCACATTACCCTAATGCTCTTGACGTAGAGAAGAAACAAATGAAATCAGGCATGCCTACAGAAACAGTAACACTTACAATAATATGAGGCCGCTTTGCAATCTCGATGGCCTGTCTTACCATGTCAATCTGTCCAACAAGCTATAGAAAAAGAAAAAAATACCAATCAAATGAGATTATTTAGTAATGCATGTCAATAACCACCACATGATTGGGCAAAACAAAACAAAACAAACATGTAATGAACTAGATGACATGAAATTCATGCATAACAAATGATGTAAGAAAAAAGCATTAGAATCTCACCACAGCACACTTGACACCTATTTCAGAACCTAGAGCTTGAAATTGTTCAGCAATTTGAAAAGCAAGCTCCCTAGATTAAGAAAAAGGTTAGAACAGAAGAAATATACTAGTTAAATATCAGTAAGAATAATTACATCAAATAAATCTGAATTATATGAATATTAAATCCATGATCAGGTATCTAATCATCAAACCTTGTGGGAGACATTACACAAGCAAAGAAATTGTTCTGGAGAGAAAATGGTGTTTCTAATAGGGCATGCAATATAGGAAGAACAAAAGCTCCAGTCTTACCGGAACCTGTTTGGGAAATTCCAATCACATCTTTCCCTGAGAAACACAAAATATAAAGAATAGCCAGAAAGTTAATATAGTTTAACTATCATTAAAAATGCCAGACCTCTAGAACTAAAATGGGGAAAATATAAAGGTTGAAATAGAACACTTTTGAACACAGACTCACAGTAATGCAATAAAATTGAAAATATAAAAAACTATAATACTAATGTATAAACTGATAATATATTTGAAGACTGTTCTGGACCGTTCGCAAGACCCAGAAGACAAATGCCCAATAATGAAGCAGCGAGTTATTGAACACAGAACAGGTAGAGCCTTTCTCTCCACGGAGCAGGCAATCCCTCACACTGATATCATGCTAACCGCCCAGATCAATCCAACAATTGACCGCATCCCACGCTGCTCCACAAGCGTACAATTCCCAATCATTTTTCCTATTTAAAGAGGAAAGTGCGCCACTTCACATGTATTCCAAAATTCTTTTTCATTCAAACACCACTTTTTCAATCTCATACTGAGTTGAGCGTTGGAGTGCTAACCTTGCAGGTCAACCCACTTTTCACCGCATCGGAAGCTCATAACTACTCTAACAAACTCTAAATTCATAATTTCTGATCAACTCTAGACTCTAGTTCCAGCACAGAACAAGGGCCAAATTAACTAACTCGATAGACGAATCAGAGAACTAAAATGACTAACTAAAGATCAATTCTAGAATGTTACTATAAATTTAATACAACTAGAAACTATGGTGTCAATGCCACAAACAGTTAAAGACCAATATAGAAGCAAAGATTACATCTAACCTTGTAGAGCTTGAGGAATTGCTTCTATTTGAATCTTAAGCGGATTCTTCCAACCTAGCTTTTCACAAGCTTCCACCAATGACTCATTTAAGCCCAAATCCTTAAATGATTTAATTTCTTTATTCTCTTCCTCCATTCTCAGTTTCTAACCTATGAATGAATAAATTTCAACTTAAATTTAACAAATGACTTATATGTGGGAAAAGTAAAGAAAGCACCAAAAACAATTGAACAATGGAGTGATATACTTTTGCATACCTACTGAGCTGTAATCGTGTATTAAAAGTGAAAGGAAAAGCTGAACTTTCTCACTGTTCCGCGGCGGTGAACGACCAATTCCGGCAGCGGGTTTCTCCGATGTAGTTCAGTGCAGGCAACTTCCAAACGAACAAATGTTGTTTTAGGGTTTTATTTTATAGTTTTTTTAACCTTCGGTTTTCATGAAATCGGGTCGGGACGGTAGAACCGGTATATATAAAACTACCTAATTTTAATATTTTATTTTTTTAAAATACTTTTTTTTAGTCTCTTATTTTTATCCTTAAATTTTTAAAGGATCAATTTAGTCTCTTATATCTTCAAATAATATCATTTAAGTTTTTTCCGTCTAATTGTCACAAATGACGTTTGTGTTACAAGACATGAAATATGACGTGGTACATGTGTATCATCAAAGTTATCAAAAATTCAAAGTCATCAAAAATGACATGATAAAAGGTTCATTCAAACATTTATTATTAATATTGTGATTATGTTCAAATTATAAAATGATTGCTTGTTTAAAGTTTGACTTTACTACTTATTTGGTGAAAACATGTTAATGTAAGTAAAAAATCACACATATCAATAACTTGTGAGATGTGTGTAACCTCATATTTTACATATATAAATAAAAGTAGATACGCATTCTAACTATGATGATTTTGCATCATTTTTACTATAAATTTGTATATATATGATGTCATGGATATGATCCATGCATTGTTTACTTATTAGTGAAAAATTAATTGACCATAAAATCTATTTTGTGAGGGTGTGATCCTCTGTAAACCCCTTTAAGTCTAAACATAAAAAAAAGATACAACCCTTAGCAAGTTTTAAAAGAAAAATAATGTCCATATCTTTTCCCCAAAATAGGAGAGCATTAAAATTCAAGGATATTACAAATGATAAATTTGAAGAGAATGAAGTATTTTGAAGGGAAAAATGAAAAATCAAGTGGTTAAATCATGAACAAAATGGTGAAAAGAAAAGAAAAAAAATGTGCTTTGACAATAAAAAAAATCAAGATTGTCAATATTTTACAAAACAAAGAAAAGTCACCAAAAGAAGAAGTTGTAAAGTAGAATATAAAAAGACCTTTTGAAAAAAAAGTGATATATGAATTTCGCTCTCTTATCTGCTAGGCATTTTTGAATCTCAGAAAAATCAAGATTTTTTATAGTTCAACCATGTTACAACCAAAATAAAGATATTAGTGATTCATAACTGATTATGTAACTTGTGATATTGCTTAAATGAAGTGCAAAAGATTTTTATAGTTGATGCATTGTCTGATATTGAGGGAAACACTAATCATTTGAGTAATACTTAGTGAGATAATGATTCTAACCAATAATTAATTGTTGATATAAACATATTTTAAAATCATAATTTAGATAAAAGCATGTTTTTCATCTTTGTGTTATAGTTTATGGATGATTATAGTGTTGATTGTGAATTTTCATTTTAAGAAAATCCTATCATACTTCAAAGCTCTTTTAGTTCTTAATCAAGTTTTGAAACCTCGTATGAACTATGCATATTGATTTTTTCTGACTCATTTGTATTATAATTATTTTAAGACAAACAAAAAGATAAGTTGGAGAAAGTTGATAAGTGTCAAAAATATGTGAGCACTTATTAACTTAATTTGCAAGAAATCAATGACCCCCCTCCCTTTATTGGAATTAAACTCAAAACTTTGAGTCATTTCGAGAAAATCTTGATGAACAAGATTCAATCAACCGATCAAATTCTCTATTGCTCTTCACTCGAGTGAATCAACCAACCTTGGTTGCAAGATTAGTACAATGATGATGAAAACAAGAAAAGAAAATTGGGGAAGAAAGGGAATTAGGGTTTTATTGAACTAGGGGAAGAAGAAGAAGATTCATGCAGAGTAACTCTCTGCTCTTAAACTGAGATTTATTCAACTTTTGCAACTGCACTTCTGTTGTGTTATATTACAATCAATAAGGGTTACTCCCTATTTATAGATTGTAGGCTTGCTTGCTCCTCAATTATAGCCCAAAATACCTAATTCTTCTAACACTACAAATTTGGATCTTTAGTAGAAATCCATGTCGAGGCTAACTCTTCGACACTTCGACAACTAGGTGGTTTACAATAACATTCTTCGACACCACAAATTACAATTCAACACACCACCTAATTCATTGTGTTTAAGATATCAACATTCACCATAGACCTTAACTTCTTAAACACTTCAACATGCACCCCCTTCGTAATGATGTCTGTAATCTGATTCTCAGTTTTGCAGTGTTCCAAGTTCAGCTTCGCTTTTGCTACCTGATCTCGAAGATAATGGAACCTCATTTTGATGTGCTTGCTTCATTCACGCGCTATCGGATTCTTCTCCAGATTGATAGTAGACATGTTGTCGATCTTCATGGTAATCGCTCCATGATTCTTCCATATAATATCTTCGACCAGATTCACCATCCATGTTGCTTGATATGCACAAAAAGAATCAATTATGTACTCTGATTCACACGACGACAATTCTACTAATGGTTCCTTTCTCGAACTCCAAGCAACCGGTGCACCATTTAGCATAAACACATAACCAGTTGAGGATTTTCTATCCTCAGCATCACTATACTAACTTGAGTCAGTGTATCCCGCTAACTTGCATTATTTTCCTTCATCAGCTGCAGGAAATAAAATTCCATAATCGAGAGTTCCTTTCAGATACCTTAGTATCCTCTTTGTCGCTACTAGGTGTGATACTTTTGACTTCTGCATGAATCTACTCATTGTACCTACATTGTATGCTAGATCAGGCCTTGTAAATAAAGGTATCGAAGTGATCCAATGAGTCTTATATACTATGTTGGATTGACATCATCTTCATTTGTGTCTTTCGACTATTGTAATCTGGACTTAGTTGAATTCAAAGTTGGGTTACAATCTTGCATATCAAATATTTTAAGTATTTCACATGCATATCATCAAGCCTCTACCACTCTTGTAGAATTCAATGCCAAGGATATATGAGAGATTTCCCAAGTCTTAAATTTCAAACTCCTCACTTAGGTCATTTTTGAAATCTTCGTTCTCCTTCTCGCAACTTCCTGTTATTAACAAGTCATCGACATAAAAACATAGTATAAGCAATTCACTATTGCTTATTCTTACATATACTTCATACTCAGTTGTGCACTTCACAAATTCCTTCTCCCTTAGGAAACTGTCTATCTTCTTATTCCAAGCTTTTGAAGCTTGCTTAAGTCCATACAAGGCTTTATGCAACATGTATACCTTGCTTTCTTCGCCATGTTTCACAAACTCAACTCGTTGGGCAACATAAACTTCTTTATCTAAGGGGTCATTCAGGAATGCACATTTCACATCTATCTGACATATGTGCCAATTGTTCATGTTTGCTAGACCAATAACCAACCTGATTGTTTAGATCCTAGCGACAGGTGCAAAAACTTCATCGATTCCTTCCTTCTGAAGAAATCCTTTCGCCACAAGTATCGCCTTGTGTCGAGTTACTTCTCCTTTGGGATTCAAATTCACCTTGTATACCCACTTCACATCGATTTCCTCCTTGTCTTGAGGAAATTCGACAAGTGACCAGGTGTTGTTGTCTTCGATGGGCTTCAGTTCCTCATTCATTGCTTTCACCCACTTCGAATCCTTCAATGACGCAGTTGCATTGACCGATTTGAAATTTGCATATAAAGCATAATATACCAGCTCACCTTCATCATCAACTACATCATCTAATGTAATCACACATCCTTGCAACTTTGCAGGCATGTGTCTTGTTCTTTGAGGTATGCTTGTGCTTACTTAACCTCTGACTTCTTCCTATCGAACTTCTCCTTTGACTTCAATTGGTAGTTATTCACATAAAATTCTCATTGAATCCTTCTTGACATTTTCAGCACAATCTCATTCTTTAAGCTCATCTATGATCACGTCCCTGTTGATCACTACTTGCTTGTTTACTCGGTCGAGCAACTTATAACCTTCAGTTGAATGATATCCTATTAGGATCATCTGACTCGATTTGTCATCAAGTTTTCTTTTCAACTGATCTAGCACATGTATGTGTGTTATAGATCCAAATACCTTCATAAGACTTAAGTTAGGCTTGACACCAAACCAACATTCTTCTAGCGTAATTCCTTTTAGCTTCTTCATCGGGCATTTGTTCAAAATATATGTTGTTGTCGACACAACTTCTCCCCATAATTATTTGGGTAGATGCTTGCCTTTAAACATACTTCTCACCATATTCATGATGGTTCTATTGTTCCTTTATGTCATTCCATTCTATTGTGGAGTGTAAGGTGGCACCACCTCATGCATAATCTCTTATTTATCACATAACTTGTCGAAGTCTTTCGACACATACTCTCCACCACCATCAGTCCTCCAAATCTTGAGATTTTAACTACTTTATCTTTCGACCATATATTTAAACTTGGAAAATACCTCGGTTACTTCACTTTTATTCTTGATCAGGTAAGTCCATAATTTTCGACTGAAATCATCTATGAATGTGACAAAGTATTTGTTACCTCCAGCCGAATCCACCTGGATAAGAACACACACATCAGAGTATATGATTTCAAGAATTGCCTTCAACTTACTTCCTGCATCCTTGCTAAAGTTGTTCTTGTGATGCTTTTCCTGCACACATTCTTCACACACTTCATTTAGAATGCCGATTTCTGGTAACCCTAAAACCATATTCATTCTCTTCGGATCTCTGATGTCTTTGAAATTGAGATGGTTAAGTATATAGTGCCATATCCATTCATCCTTACTAGCTTCATGTACAAGGCACTTGTGCTTCATCATATTAAGTTCAATCCTAAAGGTTTTATTCTGAGACATAGGTGCCTTCAAGATTAACCTTCCATCTGAGTTGAGAACTCTCATCATCTTGACTTTGATCAACACTTTGTAGTTCTTTTCGACCAACTGCCATATGCTGAGCAAATTACTTTTCATGCCACTATAATTTACTCTCAACAAAAAATATTACCATCAAAGGGGTCTCCACTGAGCGGGGTTATATCATATGTTAATCATGCTTAGGATTACTCCAGACATGTAACTTTGATTATATCACCATCCTATCTTATTTGTATTCTCTAATCCGGGTTAGGATTTCCTCACAACTTATAGACCTCTATAATGAAACTCAAGAAAACATATCAACAAATAATAATAATAATAATAATAATAATAATAATAATAATAATAATAATAAAAAACATATAAACAAGTTAGATATCACCCACTTAATATTCTTTCCTCAATGAAGTCGCCATTTTTGTTGCGGTGAAGAATCGGAGACCAAGCTATTGATTAGACTTGACTCATGAATCAAAATATCACTACCGAACTTCAATTTATCCAAGGGAAGGGGAAAGGGTTCAAAAATAACCCAATATGTATATGCAAAGCTAGAAGATTAAACTTAAGCTAAGCAAAAGGGGGGGGGAGATTCTAAGGCACGGGGGTGTGTTATGAAAAGGGAAGGTATTAGCACCCCAATCATCTGTAGTACTCTACATGAACCTTTTAAGTATATGTGTTTGGTTTAAAATTGTTTGTTATTTTATTGGGGAGATGAGAAAAAGAACATCTTTTTATTGTTTGATGATTTGAAAAGACACTGAGTCTTATGCCTACGTACCCGTGAAGGATCAAAACCTCGTAGTTCGGGTTCAAAAGTAAGAAGGGATTTGTTGGGGTTGATTTTATGAGAAAGAGATAAATATTCATCTTAAGGAGAAAACTCATTTTTAAACCACCACAAACATGTGGAAGATAGATCTTTGCATCAAATTAAAAGAAGGGCTCTCACTTGGATATAGAATCAACAAGTATGCCACATACCTCTTCCAAATGGAAAAGAATCAATATCAATCTCAGCAATGTTATGGGGTAGGAGATTTAAATATCAACTAGGGATGACTCATGTCTAATCCTTTTATGAAAAAGTTTTAAACATGGAAAAGCCAAAGGGGCAAAAGGGTTTGAATTAAGTTTATGTTTTTTAGGTCTTATAAAAGATCTTTGAATATGCTTAAGTGTTTTGAAGCATTTGATTAAGAAATAAAAGGGGAACCAATGACCTAAGTCAAAGTTTATTATGAAAGTGGTTATAAGAAGGAGAGAGAGAGATATATATAATCCTAAGGTTTACATTGAGGGGAACCTAAGATTGTATCTAAAAAGTTTTGGATTAAGGGGAAGCAAAGTTGTATAGGATGCAGATGAACACACACATGCAAAATGACAAGAATTCCATAATTCCTTTCCCTTGGATATAAACAATAACAAGGTTGAACATGCATTAACATTAAGGCACAAAATATGGCTAAATACAATGATAATCACAAGGTGAGTGAGGTATGGATGACAATATTGATCATGTTTTTTAGGCATTGAGATAAACATAAACAAGACATGACGAAGTTTCACATAACATCACAAGATACAACGCATTGATGGTGAAGACGGACTCATATTTGACATGGTAAAGGCATTCCTTTGTACATGGTAAACACAACATGAACCAATTTAGGTCAAACATGTATCACATCATAAGTCTTCACAAAATAAACATTAAACTTGAATCAAAGTTCATGATAAGACAAAGCTTAAGTGGAAACCCTAATCATGCATCAAGATGCTTTAAAAGATTCATCTAAACAAAACCCTAAGTTTCATCTAAATAATCAATCACTAATATTTTAAAATAAGGCCATATTTAATCATGGTATAATGCCTAAAATATGATCATGTTTAAGAAAACAAAATGCTAACAACATCAAACAAGACCTAAACAAATATACATTGGCCACACAGACATCTATGATCACTTAGAACAAAGAAACAATAAAAGAAAATCCATTAAAAGGCCTAAAAGCAACATAAAATGCACTAGTTTTCTACTTAATAAAAATGGTCACAATAAATATTATTTTTTGGGATTTTTGTGTTGATTCATAAAATAGACATTCTCATGAACACATGGCAAAAATAATTGGTCAAAAATATTAAGGGATCATGAAGTTATTGATATTTGAAGTTATGGAGAAAAATGAACATTTAACAAGTGAGAAAAAATAAACATTACATTGGCCAGGTTCGAATCCACGTCCTTTGGGTTTGATACACTATTTGGAAAATTACAGGTTCAACCCACGTCCTTGGGGTTTCATACACTGTTTGGAAAATTAAAAACACCAAAGTCTGGGGCGAGGGGATTTGAACCCCAGACATTTGGTTGTAAGTGACTTAGGGCGCACGCTTCTACCACTGGGGTGGCTATACATCCATTCGTTATAACACAAGAAATTGTATATATTATAAAAACGTGTTTGGTTTGACTTTTCCATGCCATGTCAGTATCTTCCTCAACCTCTAGCTTCTTATTTTCATTTTTTTTCTTTCATTATTTTTCAAATCTTCCATCAATCACATCTCTCTCATTTCTGAACCATTTTTCATGAAATAAAGATCAAAATTGATTAGAAAAATGTAAGAAACACAATGGTACAATAGGTTTTAGCTAAGACTCAAAGATGAAGATGCATGAAGGCCAAAACCAAAACTGAAACTTTAAGTTTCATGCAACTTAAATTCACATAAACAGGAAGATAAATGGCATGTGAGTTAATGATCAACCTTAATACAATAAATGCTACATATTTGCTTCAGAAATCACATGTAAATGATGCAAGTATAGTGGGTTTTGAACTGCAAGAATATACCTATTGGAGCAAGGTCTAATTCCTCTTCAATACCACTTCCATTTACTGTTTGATGCTTCTCCTAATTCTTATGAACTCCCAAAAGGTGATTGGAACCCTTGGTTGGTAGAATGCACGAGCAAGATGAGAGAAATGGATGTTAAGGTCAAAAGCTTGCAAAAATGAAGTTTTGCTTGGTGAGCTTGGTGTGTGTGGATAACTGAGGATTTGTCCACTATTTATAGTGATCCTTAAGGGTTCAAGAAGCTTCAGATATCATAAAATAATTGTGGCTTGTATTGGTTTGCTTGCTTGGTTGGTTCTTGCACAAAACACTAAGTGGGAAGCATGGAAAAAGCATGGGGTGCATGAAGTGTTTTGTTGAGCTTTGTCTTAAGTGTAGAAGTTAACTTGAGGTTTAGAGTTGGTATGTCTGAGAAACAAAGACATTTGGGAGCTCAATGGTACTTAATGTTGGGTTAAAGCCACTTTACACAAATGGAAGTTTAACCTTTATGCCAAAAATGGAATGATTCATTGTGTAATGGCTTGGTTGCTTGGATAGTGGCTCAAAAGTGTGTGTGATCTTATGATTAGAGTGAGATTTAGAAGTAAGATAGCCTGCAAAGTAAGATTATGTAGCTTTGGCTCAAGGTTGCATGATGAACTTGCCATGAAAATGACCCAAAATCCAGATTTAGAGAGCCAACTTCATATCTTCGAAACTCCTAGCTCAAATATGATAATTCCATGCTCTTGGACTTCTTGAAAAGATAAGACCATACTATACAACTTTCATGTTGGGAGTTTTCCTTGAGTCAATTTGGATCATGATGAAAAATGATGATCAAGTAAGTTACTTTTTGAAGACAAATTTGGTTGAATTTTTTTCTCTAAGTGTTTCAATTTTATGGTACCAACTTCATGGCTTCATAACTTGAAATTCTTGCATTTTTAGGAATCAATCATCAAGGAAAAAGTTGAAGTATGAAGTAAGACCTTTAATATGATCATTGGATCAAATAAAATCGTGGCTTAGATCACAAGTTATGGCTTTGGAAAGTTGGGTACTTGAACATGTATTTTTTTCATAACTTAGAAAAAATTACAAAACCAAATGTTGTCCTTTTTGCAAGTAACCTCCAATTTCTTGTTTTATCTTGATCAAATGCATCCATCAACCATATTTTCATGATCCTTGAGTTGATAAGTCCATGGTTGACCAAAAATGTCAAAAGTCAAACATTGACTTTGCCTCAGTTGACTTTGTATCAGATGAATCCAATTCTTGCAATCTTTAATGAACATGGTCTCTTGGGAACATTAGATGATATGAATGGATCACTTATGATGTATTTGAAGTATTTGGACCATACTTCAAGCTTTGGGATCATGCCTTGGCTAAAAAGTCAACTAGTTAACTTTGGGTCAAAATCTTAGTTGAGGGTATCAGATGAATTTTGGCCTTGATGAATTTGAGATGGAATGATCTTGAACTTGATTCTTGTTGATGGAAGTCACTTGATAACTTGGTAAGGATTAGAAGTTTAAAATATTGAAACTCATGCCAAGTCTTGATTGATCAATATTTGAAAGCTCTTGGTGCAAAAACCTAGCTTAAGTAGAAAATCTTTTTGTATTTTCAATAGGTTAGTAATGCAAAGATTCTAGATGTCATGCAAATGATACAAATTATGATGGAATATTAGGGTTGAAAATTAGGGTATGACACATGTGTATCGCACTGTGAAAAATACAAAGTCGCACCAAATTTTATTTATTCCAAAGGAAAGGGAAAATAACGATAAAACTCCAAAACAATGGTCTTCGCAACCAAAAGTGGATTGGAAGTCATTCATGCATTGGGAAAGTATTAGCACCCCTCACATCCGTTGTACTCAACCAGAACCATTATGCTTGTTCTTCGTGCATATGGATGTTGTTATCTGAAACGGAAGTAACATGTCCTTCGTGAGAAGGTTTTGAAATCCCTGAGGCGGAAAATTGGATTTGATTGGTTGTGGTTGATTTTAGTACGAAGACAAGTATCATACCACAAGCTAGGTACGACCGAGAATCTGAATACTTGGGAGTTGAGAGGACAATTGCATTCTAACCCCTCTTTTTCATCCAAAGAGTTTTTGATTATGAAATGGTTTGACGAGTTTAATCATTGGTACTTAGAGGGAGACAGATATCTAACACTTGGCTAAGTACGACCAACAATCATAATACTTGGGAGTTGAGAGGCCAGTGGCATCCTAACCATTTTGTTTCTCTCTTAGAGCACCAGATTAAACACATTTTAGTGTTAAGTGTTTTGAGGAGGAAGTCAAGCAATCGATCCACAAGCTAGGTATGACCGATAACCCAAGTAATTGACTATAATGCACAAGTGCTTACACCCCACTTTTGCATTCCATTTTATTAAGAAATTGTTTTGAAAAGGTGTCGCATCTTGAAAAATACGATCATTCGCAATGGTCCCGAAAAAATGTGTTTGAACAAAGTCGCCACCGAACTTTATTTATTCTAATGAAGGAATAGGAAAATATCGATAAAACCTTTAGATAATAGAATAGTGGTCGTCGCAACCATATTTAGGTTCGGGAGTCGATTACGCAAGGGGGAGGTATTAGCACATCTCACGTCCGTTGTAGTCAACGTGAACCTTTTAGTTTAATTTGCGATTTGAATGTTAGCTAATATTAATTATTTTCCTTGAGAGATAAAAAGATTGAAAAGAGAAATGAAAGGAAACCTCAAAAGGGGAAATCGAGTTTTTTTTATTAGTGTGCTCGCCAAGATCTCACAATCTCGTGCCTACATATCATTATAGTGCAATAAGGAAATCAGAGCATATATAGTTTTGAGAACTCTAGTTTGTTAGTGTCTTTT
The DNA here is from genome assembly GCF_024323335.1 of Lathyrus oleraceus. NCBI lineage: Eukaryota > Viridiplantae > Streptophyta > Magnoliopsida > Fabales > Fabaceae > Lathyrus > Lathyrus oleraceus. Next base: position 434,524,172 of record NC_066582.1, on the reverse strand, counting down.
AATGAACAACTGTTTAGACCATGTTCTAAAGGCTAAACATTGGCTTGCCTACTCTCGGAGAATGCTTAAGCACTAGTTTTTTATGCGCGTTAGAAGGGATTTAAAAATGTTCTTTTTGAAAAGGTTTTCGACCGCACGAGGGAGAGAAAAATATAGGTTTGATGTATTAAGATGTTTTGTTGAATGACGATTGCTCGAACGGTCAAGTAAGGGAACTCGTATCCAAACAATTGAGGAGAGGAAACAAAGTCTCTAAGCCATCTCCCTTTTCATCTTTAACTAAAAAAGGATTTAATAATGTAAAGGTGTTTTAAATGGATGATGAATACTCAAATGATCGAGTAAGGAAACTCGTATCCAAGTATTTAGGAAAGGGAATAGAAGGCTCTAGACCGCTTTCTTTTTCATCTAAATGATTATGAAAATAAGTTTGTGTATGATTGATGTATTTTAGATAAATTGCAAATGCTTGAATGACTGAGTAAGGGAGCTCATATCCAAGCATTTGAGGAGAGGAATCGAAGGATCTAAACCATCTCCCTTTTTGTTTAGTTTATTATGAAAATGATTTGATTTAATCGAGTTAGAAGTTTTTTAAGAGAAATGACAATCGTTTGACTAACTGGGTAAGGGAACTTTTACTCAAACATCGAGGAGAGGAGTTGAAGGCTCAAAATCATCCCCTTTTTCATTTCTAAATGGTATTCAAGTATAATTAAAGCGTGTTTACTTTTATTTAATAAAATACTCGATGTTGAATCGAGGTTTGAATTTGCGTTTGAGAATGAATTAAAGGTATGTTTGGTGAATTAACCGTCTAATAGAGGTATGAGATAACGAAATATATAAAGCTAAGATCGATCGAACAAATGCAAACAAGTAGGTATACGTGTATCACAAGTCTCATTGTAAGAAAGTCCAAGAGTAAGCTATGAGATGTTAATGACGATGCTAAAAGAAATCGACTTACAAAGGTGTGAGCAAAGTCCTTACCTTGAATAAGTTTTGAATGATAGCAAATTGTGTGATCATTGACCAATTGTTGGCATGTGCATTATTTTGCATGATTCATTTGTGTTTTTATCTCATACTATTGTCTCATGTCTATACATAAAGATCCACATTGATACATCTCTTAAAAGAACTCATAAAAACTATTTTGTGTCAGTATGTATCAATACATGATCTTATGCATCGATCCATAAAATGTGTTGTAAACCACAAAATGCTTTTGCTTCAGTATGCATCGATCCATACGAGTCATATATCGATACATGGACAGGCAAAATGCTCTATGGATCGATCCATACGTGGCTTGTATCGATACAAGCTTAGTTGAAATGCTCTATGTATCGATACATACGAGCTTTGCATCGATACATGCTTTCATTAACTCTCTAAAAATAATCAAAGTTACAGTATGAATCGATGCATAACCTCTTATATCAATACATAAGTCTGTTTTGTCTACTAACAGCTTTTGTCCTTCATATATAAGAAGTATTTTGACAGCAATGAAAAATTACGAATTCAGAAGAGAAAAACAGTTGAACACAAGATCAAAGGAGTGTGTAGCAACAATTGTTTTTGAGCAGATAGAAACCTGAAAGATACTTCACCTTCTTCATCTTCTCAATCACTTTTCTTCAAGAACATCAACACATAATAATTCTTGTTCTTCGGAGTAAAGGATCAACGAGATAACGTTCAGTGGTGCGATCAAGGATCTAGCTGAGGTGTTCAGTGGAACGATCAAGGATTTAGCTGAGTTGAAGGTTGAAGGGGGTTTCGAGGAAAAACCAACTGGTTTGTCCTTCAAGAACTGGAGTGTTCTTGCGGGTTTGTTAGTCACGTTTGCAGAACAGATTCAGCCGCAGCGTAGGGTTTGGAAATCGAGTGATTTCGCAAACAGGTCGTGGAACCGGTGAATTGTTTGCAATTTCTTGCAGGAAATTCTTGATCGAGCTCAGATCAAGTGGAGGTTTCATACAAGAAGAAGTTCTTGGGATTTAGAATTCTGTCTTTGTATCGTAACCATTGTATCAACGAATTCGGCATTATTGATAATTACAGCTCTCAATTTCATTTGAAATTGAGAGGGAGACGTACCCACACGCGAGGACGACGTGGGGAACTTCCTTACCAAATCTCTGCGTATTGTATTCTCTCCTTATCTCTCTTTACATTTTCAACAGTTTTGCAATTTCAGTTAGTGTGTTGTGGCTGTGTTCTTCGCGATACAATAGTGGCAAGAAAACTTCTTTAACTAAAGTCCACCATTGTTCATCACTGATCACATACACACCAACTGTTTGACAAAACTGTTTCCTGAGTTTTATTCATTGGAAATAGGATCTAGTGATAAGTGCATTCAATTTGATAAGATTCTGGTGTTAATAATCTGTGTCATTCTAATTCAAATCCAGCATTAAATTCGCGTGTCCGGTTTTCTAGTAGCGGTTCAGAATAGACGGAAGTCGATTCGGGACTAAAATTTTCCGCTAAGTTTCAATAACTCTGATACAATTTTAAATCCGTTTATTTCCAAAGAGGTGATCCATTCACCCTCCATCTCGATCACTAGCCACACCGTCTAACAAGTGGTATCAAAGCGCCGGTTCGCTGGTGCTTTGTGGCTGCCTGTAACGATATGTATTCTGAACCAAAGGGGGCGTATAATAGAGCGCCTATTTTCAACGGTGAAAATTACGGCTACTGGAAAGACTGCATGCGAGTTCATATAAATTCTGTTGATAGGCTAGTATGGGCTGCCATTGAAAATGGTCCTTTTCAAATTACTATGACAAATGCGGCTGGCGCCATAGTTCCTAAACCAGAAGCTGATTGGAATGAGAAAGATGAGAAAAAATGGTTGTGTGAATGGAGAGCTCGAAATATGCTAATTTCAGCACTTGGTGTTGATGAGTATTATCGAGTATCCCATTGCACGACAGCTAAAGAAATGTGAGATGCTTTAGAAGTTGCCCATGAGGGTACTACTGAAGTAAAACAGTCCCGCATTAACACACTTAATCAAGAGTTTGAGCTCTTTCGCATGAAACAAGGAGAATCTATCTCCGACATGCAAAAGAGATTCACTCATCTCACTAATAGGTTGAATGCACTTGGAAAACCTGTTTCCAATGAAATAGCTACTAATAAAATTCTGAGGTGTCTTAGCAGGGAATGGCAACCTAAAGTAACAGCTATTAAGGAAGCCAACAATCTAACGACACTTTCGATTACAACTCTGTTTGGAAAGCTGGAAGAACATCAGCTAGCATTAGAAAGTCTTGAAAAGTTCGAGAACAAAAGTAAGAAGGAAAAGGAGAAGAAAAGAGACAAAGAGGGAGAGAAGAAGCCAATAACTCTTGTGGCCTCTAGCTCTAAGTCCTCACAAAAAGAGCAAAGTGAAAATGATTCTAGTAGTGACAAAGATTTGGATGATGAGGAAATAGGACTGTTTGTAAGGAGATATAACAGATTCATTCGAAAGAATGGAGTCAAGCATTCCGACAAAAACCTCATGAAGTTTCGAAGACAATCTACAAATTCTAAACAGGAAGAGAATAAGAAGAGTAGAGGAAGAGGATCTTGTTTTAATTGTGGTAAATCTGGACATTATAAAACAGATTGTCCCTTGAAGTATAAGGATCAAAGAAAAGCTTCACCAAAAGGGTACAACAAACAAAGAAGAGCTTACATTGCATGGGAAAGTGATAGTGATTCATCAAGCACACAAAGCTCAAGTGATAGTGATGAAACTGAAAATCTGTGCCTTATGGCTCACACCAAAAATCTGTCCTACCACAAGAAGAAAATCAATGACAAAAAGGTAAAACAAGCCTACTATAATAATTTTTCTTTTATGTCTTTTTCTGAACTGAAAATAGCTTTTGAAAAACTGTATAACGAAGCTGTAGACGCTTTTAAAAGATTATCTTCCGATAAACAAATTTTTTCATTTCTGGAAGATAAAGTTTACAAAGCTGAAAAAGATTTAGAATGGCTAAAAGCTAGTATTGCAGAAAATTCAAAAGATATTGACATTGATAGATGTAGTAAAGTTAGGTATTGTGAAGCTTGTCACATTTGGCAACAAGAGGTAAACACTCTTAAGGTCAAATTGGAAAAAGCTTTACAACCTAAGGTTACTTATGTCGTTGACTCTAGGTTGTTTAAGAAGTCATTAAATCCACCATATGCAAAATACTCTTTTATTCCAAAGGATTTAATGAACAAGAATAAACAAACACATCATCATGGCTTATGTCATTATTGTTGTCATGCTGGCCATACCATTGAAAAATGCAAGTTTAGGAGATTTCTTGTTCCTAAAGGTATTTATCGATGGAAGCCAAAAGGCAACCATGTTAGCACTTACCCTCTTGGACCCAATGAAAATTGGGTACCAACCTCTCTCTTTTGATATTGTAGGATGAGTGCCTTGCTTCCGTAGATAGGAGATGGTTTCTTGATAGCGGTTGCTCAAGGCACATGACCGGTGACATATCACTTTTTATAGACTTCAAAGCAAAGAAGAAGGGATATGTTACTTATGGAGACAATAACAAAGGAGCTATACTCAGCAAAGGTAGTGTAGGTAATCCCTCTACCAATACTATTTCTAATGTTCATTTAGTAGAGGGGCTTAAACATAATTTGTTAAGCATAAGTCAATTGTGTGACAAAGGCTATAAAGTCTCCTTCACAAAAACTTGCTGCATAATTGAACATGCTGAACAAAACGTTGTGTTTAAGGGAGTAAGAGTAAACAACATCTATATGCTTGACCTTTTTGATGTATCTTTAACAAGTACTAAATGTCTAGTTACCTTGAATGATGATTCATGGCTTTGGCATAGACGTTTAACGCATGTTAATTTCGATTTGCTTAATAAGGTTGTATCTAAGGATCTAGTAGTTGGTCTTCCAAAGATAAAATTTTCAAAAGACCACTTATGTGATGCGTGCCAAATGGGAAAGCAAACTAGGGTCTCTTTCAAATCTAAAAATGTAATTTCAACTTCACGACCCCTAGAGCTTCTCCATATGGATCTCTTTGGACCTTCTAGGACAAAGAGCTTAGGTGGAAATTATTATGGTTTTGTTATCGTTGATGACTACTCTAGATTTACTTGGACTATATTCCTTCATAGCAAAGATGAAACTTTTTCTGCTTTTAAGAATTTTGCAAATCTGTCCCAAAACAAAATGAATTCCAAAATAGTTACAATTCGTAGCGATCATGGTGGTGAATTTCAAAACTATCACTTTGATAAGTACTGTGACAAGTATGGTATTGAGCATAACTTTTCAGCTCCTCGAACTCCACAACAAAATGGCGTTGTGGAGCGTAAAAATCGTGTTTTAGAGGAGTTGGCAAGAACAATGCTAAATGAGGGTGGATTACCAAAATACTTTTGGGCTGATGCAGTTAGCACAGCCTGTTATGTTTTAAACAGGATCCTAATCCGTCCCATTTTAAATAAAACTCCTTATGAGCTTTTGAAAGGGAGAAAGCCAAACTTGTCACATCTTCACGTATTCGGTTGTAAGTGTTTTGTTTTGAATAATGGTAAAGAAAATATTGGGAAGTTTGATGCAAAAGCGGATGAAGGTATCTTTCTTGGATACTCACAATCAAGTAAAGCATATAGAGTGTATAATAAGCATTTACTTACTGTTGAAGAATCTGTCCATGTTTCTTTTGATGAGTCTTATCCAAAAAGTGTCGGAAAAGGTATTTCTTTTGATGACGCAGGTGTATCTACAAAAGACATACTCAAGGAAGCTGCTACGGAAACTGATCAGTCTAGAACAGCTGCCCATGAGAAGGAGGAAGATACTAGTCATGAAGAAGATGAGGAAGAAAGGACAGCTGAAGTGAACGACCTTCCACCAGCTTGGAAATCCTCAAAAGACCATCCTATCGACAACATCTTGAGAGATATTTCAAAGGGAGTAATGACTCGTTCTAAGATAAGTAATTTTTGTTCTCACTTCGCTTTTGTCTCCCAAGTAGAACCTAAAAATGCCAAAGAGGCCTTGATTGATGAATTTTGGCTAATGGCCATGCAAGAAGAGCTTAATCAATTTAAAAGAAATGACGTTTGGGAACTTGTCCCTCGTCCGCGAGATCATCATATCATAGGTACTAAATGGGTTTTTAGAAATAAGCTTGATGAAAGCGGAGTGATAACTAGGAACAAGGCACGTTTAGTTGCACAAGGGTATAACCAAGAGGAGGGCATAGACTATGAGGAAACTTATGCTCCAGTTGCTCGCCTTGAAGCTATACGTCTCTTGCTTGCCTATGCGTGTTCTAATGATTTTAAGCTTTACCAAATGGACGTAAAGAGTGCGTTTCTAAATGGTGTCATAAATGAAGAGGTATATGTCTCACAACCTCCTGGTTTTCAGAATGCTGAAAATCCAGATCATGTTTACAAATTTAAACGAGCTTTGTATGGTCTTAAACAAGCCCCTCGGGTTTGGTATGAAAGGCTTAGCAAATTTCTAATTGATCATGGATATTCAAGAGGTAAAGTGGATAATACTCTCTTCATTAAACACAAGGGAAAGATCATCCTTTTAGTTCAAGTTTATGTAGACGATATAATTTTTGGTTCAACTAACATACACTTGGTCGAAGAATTTTCTAAGGTTATGCAGGGTGAATTTGAGATGAGTCTTATGGGGGAGCTGACTTACTTCCTAGGACTTCAGATAAAGCAAATTGATGAGGGTACAACAACATGTCAAACAAAATACTGCAGAGAACTACTCAAGCGCTTTGGAATGAATGACTCAAAATCAATTGACACCCCTATGCCTACCAACGGGAATTTAGATAAAGATGAGCATGGTAAGAGTGTAGATGTCAAAAAGTTCAGAGGTATGATTGGATCTCTTATGTATCTTTCTGCTTCTAGACCTGACATCATGTTTAGTGTTTGTATGTGTGCACGATATCAATCAAATCCTAAGGAATCACACCTAAAAGCTGTTAAGCGTATATTTAGATACCTTCATGGAACATCTAAATATGGGCTTTGGTATTCCAAAGGAAGTGATTGTAGCTTAGTAGGTTACTCCGATTCTGATTTTGCTGGCTGCAAATCAGATAGGAAAAGCACGAGTGGTACGTGTCACCTGTTTTCAAACTCCTTGGTAAGTTGGCATAGCAAAAAGCAGGTATCTGTGGCTTTGTCAACTGCAGAGGCTGAGTACGTTGCAGCCGGTAGTTGTTGCGCTCAGATTTTGTGGCTAAAGCAACAACTACAAGACTTTAACATTCAACTCAAACATATTCCAATAAAATGTGACAACACTAGTGCCATAAACCTTACTAAAAATCCTGTTTTACACTCTCGCACTAAACACATAGAGATTAGACATCACTTTCTTCGCGATCATATTGAAAAAGAAGACGTTGTATTTGAGCATGTTGATTCAAAAAATCAGTTTGCTGATATTTTCACTAAACCTTTGGCAACGGAACCGTTCTTCAACATTCGTCGCGAATTAGGGATATTAGATCTATCTCCATTGTTGTCTTAAGCCTGTTTGATCTTATTTATATTATGCCTCACCTTGGTTGATGAGATTTGCTTTAGATTTCACTTATTCCTCACAAGGTTACACCAACAGAGGTAATATCACTCCTTTCTATATCTCATTTAGAACTATGTGATTGTGTATGTTAGAACAAAATTTCTTACTATCGTTTATGTAAATATCTTTGCATATATTGTTTGAACATTAAAATCTGATTTGTGAATCATACTTGAGCATAATTATCATGACATACTTCATAATGCATATTGATACTGCATAAAAATTAATTAAAATTTGGTTTAGCATCAGTATGTATCGATCCAAACATGTATGCATCGATTCATGTCTTCTGGATTACAAATATGTCAAAATTGGTTCAGTATGCATCGATCCAACCGTCGTTTGTATCGATACATAGACCCTTTACAAACAAAAATTCGTGACATGGATCGATCCATGGCAATATGCATCGACACATACTGACTGCTATTTGGATTAAATGCATTTTCCTCTCTCATGGATCGACACATCAGCCACTCTTATCACATCCTGTCACAAAACTTCATATCAGCAGTCCCCATACCTTCCAAAACCAGCGGCTAACCCTAATTTCCTTCATCATCACTCTCTCCAAAACCCTAAATTCATTCCACTTTCCTTCAACCTTTCATCACCATGCCTCCAAGAACCATGCCTCAAAGAACCACTCTCTCCAAAACCCTTATTTTGACACTGATTTTAACCTGAGGGAGTTTACTTCATCTATCTTGAAGCTGGACAGACCGCTAGGTGAGGATGAACATGTTACATCTGGTATGATAAAGAAAATTCCTCGCATACTCCATTGGATTATCTCGCACATTCTGCGTCCAGCAACCAGTGGACACTCTAGGTTAGACAGGGCAAGCATTCATCTCCTGCATATTCTTCAAAATAAGGTTCCGTTGAATTGGGCAAACTACTTTGTGAAACGCCTCTTTTTGGTGCGTAACAGTACCAAGAATGTCGCTCTTGGTTATGCGTCTCAAATCATGAAAATTCTTAAGTTTTGGAATGTTGCAATACTGTTAGTTCCCCTCATATCTCCATCTGCTACTCAAGAGTTTGTCTCTTCCACTTTATCTCATATGGGATATCGGTGGGACAAGGACCGTCAATGCTTCTATTTCTTCGAAAGGAAATCCAAAACTAGAATCTACAATTTTGATGTGCCTTCTGAACGCATTCATGTCGTTGAAGATCAACCTGATGAAGAAATGCCTGATGTGCACGAAGCAGATGTGCCGGCAGCTGATGACAATGCTGGTTGGGGTGATTGGGTGCCACAGAGATGGTCTCCAACTAACTATGTACCTGAACCAACGGCTCCTCCGTTCTCCGGTGGTACTTCATCTTCAACATCCACTACACATCTCACTCAAATGCTTCAACAAATGGAGCTTGCCAACAAAGAACGTCATGAAGAGGCACGATCCTGGCATGTACAACAAAGTGAGTGGCATAAGGAGCATCGTGAGTGGCATGACGATCACACACAGATGTACCATAACCAACACTCTTGGCACACGGACTTGGTAAAGTGGCACCAAGTCTTCTATAATGAAATGTCTGGTTTTATGGACGACTGCCGTGCCAATCCTGGTATTATGGACAGATTCAGAAGTGTTGAAGTTCAGGACCGATTCCGACACTACACATTCATGGGCCAAAATCCAGATGCAATGCCTCCTCCTCCACCTCCGCCAAGCTTCAGAGATCCTGCTAGAGATTACGAGGAGTCATGTGGTGGCTATAATCCACATTAAACCATCCCCATTTCATCTCACTACATTTCATTGCATATTGCTTAAGTTTTTTTCTTTCGGATTAGTTGTACATTATATGTTTTGGCTTCTGTTTATTTTAAACATCTTCTACTAGTAAAATGCTTATTACTTTCTGTTTACTTTCTGCTTTTGGTGTTATTGCCCCTATTTGTCATTCTTTATGAGTGATTCGTTACTTTTTAAGCTTCTTTCTCTGTGATTGTTAGCTTTCTTATCAATTTTGCTGTGTCTTGCTACACACATGTTGCCTTGATAAAACTGGTTCTTCTTCTTTTTGATGTTGTCAAAGGGGGAGAAAGCAGATGTTGACAGTTGACAGAAATGCACAAACTCAGGGGGAGTATCACACATCTTGCCAAAAATTTTCCATCATCAAAAAGGGGGAGTTTGTGAGCAAAGTCCTTACCTTGAATAAGTTTTGAATGATAGCAAATTGTGTGATCATTGACCAATTGTTGGCATGTGCATTATTTTGCATGATTCATTTGTGTTTTTATCTCATACTATTGTCTCATGTCTATACATAAAGATCCACATTGATACATCTCTTAAAAGAACTCATAAAAACTATTTTGTGTCAGTATGTATCAATACATGATCTTATGCATCGATCCATAAAATGTGTTGTAAACCACAAAATGCTTTTGCTTCAGTATGCATCGATCCATACGGGTCATGTGTGTTACATCATGTATCGATACATGGACAGGCAAAATGCTCTATGGATCGATCCATACGTGGCTTGTATCGATACAAGCTTAGTTGAAATGCTCTATGTATCGATACATACGAGCTTTGCATCGATGCATGCTTTCATTAACTCTCTAAAAATAATCAAAGTTACATTATGAATCGATGCATAACCTCTTGTATCAATACATAAGTCTGTTTTGTCTACTAACAGCTTCTGTCCTTCATATATAAGAAGTATTTTGACAGCAGTGAAAAATTACGAATTCAGAAGAGAAAAACAGTTGAACACAAGATCAAAGGAGTGTGTAGCAGCAATTGTTTTGGAGCAGATAGAAACCTGAAAGATACTTCATCTTCTTCATCTTCTCAATCACTTTTCTTCAAGAACATCAACACATAATAATTCTTGTTCTTCGGAGTAAAGGATCAACGAGATAACGTTCAGTGGTGCGATCAAGGATCTAGCTGAGGTGTTCAGTGGAACGATCAAGGATCTAGCTGAGTTGAAGGTTGAAGGGGGTTTCGAGGAAAAACCAACTGGTTTGTCCTTCAAGAACTGGAGTGTTCTTGCGGGTTTGGTAGTCACGTTTGCAGAACAGATTCATCCGCAGCGTAGGGTTTGGAAATCGGGTGATTTCGCAAACAGGTCGTGGAACCGGTGAATTGTTTGCAATTTCTTGCAGGAAATTCTTGATCGAGCTCAGATCAAGTGGAGGTTTCATACAAGAAGAAGTTCTTGGGATTTAGAATTCTGTCTTTGTATCGTAACCATTGTATCAACGAATTCGGCATTATTGATAATTTCAGTTCTCAATTTCATTTGAAATTGAGAGGGAGACGTACCCACACGCGAGGACGACGTGGGGAACTTCCTTACCAAATCTCTGCGTATTGTATTCTCTCCTTATCTCTCTTTACGTTTTCAACAGTTTTGCAATTTCAGTTAGTGTGTTGTGGCTGTGTTCTTCGCGATACAATAGTGGCAAGAAAACTTCTTTAACTAAAGTCCACCATTGTTCATCACTGATCACATACACACCAACTGTTTGACAAAACTGTTTGCTGAGTTTTATTCATTGGAAATAGGATCTAGTGATAAGTGCATTCAATTTGATAAGATTCTGGTGTTAATAATCTGTGTCATTCTAATTCAAATCCAACATTAAATTCGCGTGTCCGGTTTTCTAGTAGCGGTTCAGAATAGACGGAAGTCGATTCGGGACTGAAATTTTCCGCTAAGTTTCAATAACTCTGATAAAATTTTAAATCCGTTTATTTCCAAAGAGGTGATCCATTCACCCCCCTCTCGATCACTAGCCACACCGTCTAACAAAAGGTGTTGGAAATTGGCTCAACATTTAATCGAGAATTAGTTAATCTTTATTTGAAATTAGTTTGACATGGTTTTGAATCGATGATGAAATAATTTTGAAATGATGTGAAGTTGAAGTGATTATGGAACCAGGTTGGTAATTTAAAAATGATTGTCGAGACGATGGTGAAATAAGTCGATTAATTTCTAATTAACAAAATTAATTAATTAAAATTTGATTAAATCACTTATTAGTACAATAAAAAATAATCATCAAAATTATTTGATTTAAATCAAATATTCAAGATAATTAAAATTAATTATTAAAATTAACTAATTTAAACAAATCTTGATTAATTAATTCATTAAATTAAAAATGATTGAAGTAAGTAAATCCCAATATGCTCAAAAACCAGTTTGTAAGCAATGACAACACGAGTAATGTCATACGCAAGATCATAATGTGGTGAAAATATTCTATCAATGTATTGAGAATTTGGTGGCATAACGACATAAAGTTGCAAAATCCACCGATTGAAATCTCGATTTTTCACAACGAAAATCAAACGATACATTATAATCACAAGATTGCCAAATTATCTGTGTTAGGACCAATGGTTAATGAGTCTTAAGTTCAATCTTTATAAGAATAAGATATAATAATTATTCAATGAGCAAAAATAGGTAAAATATATTATAATAGTCTTGACTTCTTTTTCTTCATTAAATTTGGCCAATGTCTAAAATACATGTGGCATTTAATTCTAACAAAATGCAAGCCAAAACTTTAAAACTCAACAAAAAAATGAGTTGACTCCCTTCAACTCCTCTCTACTTTATCATAAACGAAAGTGAGGAGAAAACAAAACAGTAGCAGCCATACTTACAAGGGCTACGAGAAAATTACAAAGTTCAAATATGAAGTGAATCCTTGTAAGAGCGATCCAATCTGAACCACCATCAATCAATGTTGCATTATATCGAAAGATAAATTGGCGGTATAACACAATGAAATAGAATGAAACAACATGATCATGGTTTTATTTACATCATTATTTCAACATTCCAAAACAACATGCGTCAGTATTGAACCGAAACTTCAGATAACAAACCAAAAATACAAGAATTCAAAGCGAAAAATTCATACTGAAAGTTATCCAGAGTCGAAAAACCACAGCGACATAACATAACAGCTAAACAATGCAAATCTCATAACAGAAAAAATCAAAATATTACAACATTCTGAAACTTCAGATTACTCAACAAAGAAAAGCAGTAAGAGTGTAATAAAATCGAATTAAAAAAATCAATGCATAGTACAGCGAACACAAGGTAATGATATTGAAATACGGAAACAAAAATACTAACAACAAAACCGAAACATAATCGGCAAAAAAATAGAAAAACGACCCAACCAAAAAATGAAATCTCCCTAAGTTAGCTTACATTATTGGTGCTGCTCTTGTTGGAAAAATCAAACTCAGTTTATTGCTGAAATTGCTATGACATTGTTGTAGTCGTGTATAAGGTTACAGAGATCGTGGTCTATATTGAAAAATTGAGGTTTGAGGGTGTTCGCAGGGGGTGTTTGTCACGGTGTGGTATTGAGTCGCGGTGGATGAGGTGAGCGGTTGTGTTTGGTTTGAAGTAGGTGGCAGACGATGGTTCTGCAATGGTTTTATGGGTGGTTCGGACGACAATGTTGAAAGTGGATCCATGGAGATATGGTGAAGAGGAGGAGGTTAGACATTGTCATCATAGAGAGGATGGTAGTGGGAGGTCGGAGATGGGTTACAAAAAGGGTGCAGTGGTATAAACAGAAAAAAAATAAAAGGGGCTCCTTTTTCGATTTTCTACAGATCTTTTTTTCGAAGTGATTTTTCTCTCCCATTTCATTTTTTTCGAGGTCTGACCATGTGTATCCACTTTTTCTTTTTTTTTCTTTCCCATTATTATGAGGGAGGATCTGGATTGTTAGGTGGCAATTGGTGCTCCTTCCATTGGTATGTGTCTCTCTTCTATCGAAGGGATTCAAAATTTGAGTGAAATCCCTCACTAGAAAGGTGACGCATGGCATGACTGATGTAAGGGGAATTTTTTCTTTTGTCAACTTTCTCATGTTGTGAGAAAGATAAGTAAAATCTTCTTTTGCTTTATTATTTTTTATTTAATTTCTTTATTTTCTTAATTGTGATTGGATGAGACAAGTGGACTAGAACTGTAAACATTGGTCATTGATTCATTTGAATCGATGATTATGATTGAATTAAAGAAACACAAAATAATTTAAAATGCCTAAAATTTTCTTTCTAGATGATTTAATTGATTTATAACAATTTAAATCAGTTAATCAAATAAAATTCACATCTTTCTAAATACACATGATAAAATTAAAATGCAAGCATGAAAAATTCTATTTTATTTCTCTGATTAATTTGACCAAAGTATAAAAATATAATGACTAAAAATGAATAAAAGTCGGGTGCAAATATATTTGAAAAAATAAACTAAATGCATTAAAATGATTAGTGCGACATAAGCCTCTCGAAGAGATATAATTTTTGATCAAGTTTAGAAATAAATTTTGATCGGTAAAACGGGCATAGGCTGATCAAAATGCGACTGAAAAAGTAGTCGAAAAATATAACGAGCGCATCAGATTAAACTAGCGAACTGTAGATTAATAATACTGACGTCTGCAAGCTCGATTTCGAAACTTTTTACCCATTGATTTTACATGTATGTTAGAGATGATTTAACCGGTATGTCTATATGTCTAAAAATTTATTCTGGCCAACATTTTAGTTATTATTCATGATGAAATGCATGTTATGTTATACAGATGATGCAAAGTGAAATAAAGTCGAATGTATAAAAGTTTTATAATGGTCCGGACAACATTGGAGTATGACAGTTGTCCCAATTTAATTAACTTGAATCAGAAGATATGAATGGCAGCAGCCTTCGTACATTTGCGGTGGAAGGTAATTAAATACGAAAGACCCCGAATTTTCATCCTTAATTATACAAGGGTTTGGTAATAGTTAAGGTATTTTGAATGGATGACAAATACTCGGATGATCAAGTAAGACAACTCGTATCCAAGTACTCGGGAAAGGGAATAGAAGACTATATACCACTTTCTTTTTCATCTAAATTATTGTGAAAATAGGTTTATGTATGGTTGATATTTTTTAGATAAACGAAAAATGCTCGAATGACTGAGTAAGACAACTCATATCCAAGTATGAGAGGAGAGGAATCGAAGGCTCTAGATCATCTCCCTTTTCGTTTAGTTTATTATGAAAATGATTTGATTTAGTCGGGTTAGAAGTTTTTTAAGAGAAATGATAATTGTTTGACTAACTGAGTAACATAACTCGTACTTAAACAATCGATGTGAGGAGTTGAAGGCTCAAAATCATCTCCCTTTTCATTTTTAAATTGTATTCAAGTATGATTAGAGTGTACTAGTTTTGGTTTAATAAAATACTCGACATTGAATTGAGATTTGAATTTGCGTTTATGGATGAATTAAAGGTATAATCGATGAATAAGTCATCTAATTAATTAATCGAAATCGAATAGGTCTCACTGTAACAAAGCACAAGAGGAAACTATGTGAGGTTGATGGCGATGCTGAAAGCGATCGACTTATAGAGGTATGAAAATTGGGGTACAGTTTATCGAATAAGGATACACCACAATAATTAAATGGTACAAGCTTTGACAGACAGTTCTAAAAATAAAATAATCTCATTGTAAGAAGGCCTAAGAGAAAGTCAAGAGACTCGAAGTAAAAATCATAAATTAAACCAAAAGAATTTTATCGCTATGTTAAGCAATCATAAAGTAATTCATGTAGGAATCACCCTATTTGAGGCAAATCAACAAAATTTTATGCGTTTAAGCAATTTCTGAAGTCAAATTGAATTTTAACTCAGAAAGTGCAACACACTAGAACCAAACAACAACAACTTATCTTAACCATAAAAAAAAAAACAAAAGAAAACCAACATGGGGCGTGATAGAAAAAATGTTGTTTTAAGTCCAAACAACAAAAACTCACGATGTCCGTTTAATTGTGCATGACCATAGTAAGATTTATGATGAATGCACAAAATTATTGTTTTTATTTAATTTAGTAATCAATCCAAATAAGACATGTGGTAATTATATAACATAAAATAAAAGTAATATAATTAAAATAATAGAAACTAATATCATAATAATTTATTTTAAAAAAATATAATTAGTCAAATTTTAAAATTCAACAACAATGCCATGTGTTAAATTATATTAAACTAAATTAAACTAATATAATTAAAAATAATAATAGTAAAGCATGTGGATAGTTTAAATATTTTATTTTAAAAACATAATATGAAAGATGCATAGTAGTACTGTGAACAAATGCATGAAGGAAAAAGAAGACTAGCAGAACCGTAAAAACATACATGAACATGAAAGTCACTTGCGGCTTCTCTAAGGTGCTTCACTGTGACTTCTCACATAAGCGGTTCTCATGGACGCGATTCTCATGGAATAACAACATTCACTCGAAGCAAGGTCACACAACAATAACACCCATTCCTCTCAGATGGATTTCACGCAATAACAACAACTGCATCAACTCAATTCTCAATCGATTTACGTTTCAGTGATGACATGTTTCGGTTCATAAGTTTGTGCTTTGGATTCAAAATCGTGTTTGGTTCAGAATTTCATACGGTTCAGGTTTGTGTGTTGATCGAAGACGGAGGTCTGACGACGAGAGTGAGAGCAAGGTGTTGGTTTGTAGCAATATCACAACAGAAAATATTCAATCTCCTTATGTTGCTTTGTATCCTTTACTCTTTGCACCCGCGAGATCAATATGACAAGTGGAGCGAACTATTGTTCTCATTCTCTTTATTCTTTGAAACAAGTATCATTATTGGAAATTTAAGAAGATTTAACTTCTTCCAAATCTCTTGTCAAACTTAACGAAAATGGATCTTAGGCAATGAGGGAGAAAAGCTCCATTTTTGGTCACTGAGTGTTGATTTCAAACCTTTTCTTTTGAAATTTGGGGATAAGAGTTCTATCAAGTGAGGTTACTATTTTCCTTTAAAATATGAGCTTCTATGTAGTGAGTGGGAAATGATCATTAAGGTCAGAGCATGTATTTTTTTACTGAAAATTTTCTTTCCCAAATGAACAAAACGGAATGACCCTGCACTACCTGATGTATGGTTTCATTGGTCTCCGCCCTTCAATCCTTCAAAAAATATATATATATATATATATATATATATATATATATATATATATATATATATATATATATATAATATATATATATATATATATATATATATATATATATATATATATATATATATATATATATATATATATATATATATATATTAGTTAGGTTTTAGCATCTTAATTTTATGACAAAAGACCCTTCCGATATTTTGAGAGATGAAAAGAGTTAAAAAAATTAACTAAGTCAAATAAAAAAATCAAAATATTCTAAATAATCGAAATTAAATCTAAACGAAAACATATGAAATTTTAATTAATCATTTCAAATATATTGATAAAAAAACAAAAATAAAATGATTCAAAATAAATAAAAACTAAGCGCAAAAATTCTAAAAAAAATGAACTGAATACATTAAAATGATCTGGGTGAAATAAACCTCTAAAAACATACAGGTTTTGATTCAGATTTTGAAATAAATTTTGACTGGTTAAACGAACATAGGCTAATCAAAATGTGCCTGAAAAAGTAGTCGAAAAATGTAACGAGTACACCAGGTTAAACTATGTGAATTGTAGATTAATGATACTGACGTCTGCAAGTTCAATTTCGAAACTTTTTACCTGTTGATTTTACTTGTGTTTGAGAAATAATTCAGTCGGTCTGCCTGTATGTCCAACATTTAGGCATTAATCATGTTGAAATGCATGATATACTATGCAGGTGATGCACAATGAAAATAAAGTCAAATGTACGAAAGTTTTTTTTATTGTTTTTTTTATGTCCGAACAAAATTGGGGTATGACAAAAGGCACTTGGCGTTGGATCAAGCGTTTTAAATTTATTATGAAAAAGTGTGTGAAGAAAGAGATAGAGATAGGTGTAGAAGTAAAAGAGTGAAGTAGTATGAGATAATGGAATGGATAATGATTATGAGATACTTGACGTTGGGTCAAACATTCTTGTTACTTTGAAGTGAGTTTGATTTGGAAAACAGTTGACGTTGGATCAAGTGTGCTTTTTGCCTTTTAAAAAATATCTTTTTATCGTTTGATTATATCTTTTTAGTTAGCATGTAATGGAAAGCATTAAAGGAAATTAAACCTAAGATATTACATATTTATGGGAGTGGGGGACATATGACCCATAATGGAGGGATGATACAAAATAATACAAGGAATGAGAAATAAAATCATGCAAGTTACAAACCAAATACCATGCCTAAAACAATCAAGTGACATGGTATCCTTAAGTGTAAACACACAATACAAAGCAAATGAAAAGATGCAACACATGATAATGGAAGGACATTATGGATTAGGGTTCGAGTCACATGATCTAAGTAAGCACACAAGGCAAATGGAGTTAACATGGATCAAAGAGAATAGAAACATGCATCAAAGTTAAACACATCTAATAACATTATTCAACCAAAGGGGAATGAATTCAAAATGGACAATTATTGAATACTAACCTCATAAACAAGGTGAGAAATGACATATACAAGGCATATATCAAGGCAAATTGAAATGGCATTTTCAATTTGAAAGAGGTCACAATCTCATGTACATTCAAATGGGAACTTATCCTAATGGAAAAATGGGAAATCACCATGCATATGGAATTATTCTATCTAAGTGAATTAACATGAATCAACAAGAATCAATGCAATTCTAACCTAAACAAGACCTAGGCAAAACATGTTCATCATGGTAATTAAAAGTGATTAACATGGTAACTAAGAATCCCAATTAATATCCTAATGAAGTTTATATCTAAACATGATCAATATTAACAAGCTTTATATCACAAAAATTATGTCAAAACATATGAAGAAAAACAATATGGAAATAAAAAAGTTTTAAAAAACTAAAAAAAGAAAATGTCAAAAGATAGCAAAACAAGTCAAAAACAAGGGGGTATAGATTGCAAATAGGGTTCAAAAATGAATCTGGCGCATGGCCCAACAAGGGAGGCCCATTGCCAATTGTTGTTAGAAACAAGGGGATGCACAGTCAATGCAGGGTGTCATCAATAAGAATGCAAGGCCCATTCAATGTGAGGCCCAAACTCAAGCAATGTAATGAAGCACTCAACATTTGAAATTTCAAAATAAATTAAAAGTGAGAAAAAATATGTGCGCAGTAAATGGAAATTTTTAAATGATTCGGGTCAGAGAAACCACCACCATCCACCGCACCGGAGGTTGCCTCTGGCAGCGGTGGTTCATTAAAATGAAAATGAAAACCATCATTTGAACTGTGGCAATAAGCTGAATACAAATCTAGGTCCAATTTCATGAGATTCGTACTCTATATACCAAACTGCAATGATGGAACTCAAGAACCCTAGATACTATACACAAAATTAAATGTCTGTTTCGAGGAATCAAAGCCCAAGATGTTGGGGCTTTGATTCCTCTATTCACTCTTTACATCTCGGTAACAAATAATAGAAGAAACATGAGAGATTCAAGGATTACGTCGTCGGAGAAGACAAACTGAAGAAGTCTCAAGTAAACTTTCTGACTTTACTTTTCTACTCAGCTTGTTGAGAATCTTCTTCTCTTAGATTCTTCTTGCTTCTTCTAAGTTTGTGAGTGAAGTGGGTGAGATTGAATGGTTTAATATTGAGGCTTCGAGGATGAATGCTTCAGGGATGATGAATGTAAGGTTCTGTTGAATTGATTATAGGTGATGATGAACTGGTTAGGTGAAGATGATGAAATTCAGAGGTTGAAGATTATTTGGTGATTTAAGGATGATTTGGTGATTGATGAAATTGTGATTCTGAGATTATGATGGAAGAAATGAAATCTATGATTGATGAATGAGAGAGGGAATTTGTTGGAAGATGATTGAGGCCTTGATGAATGAGAGATTGTTATGTTATCTAGGTGGTTGTGAGGAATTGGGATTGGTGAAAATCAGTTAGTGTTTAGTTGGAAATTTATAACTGATATTTGGATTTTGAGGCACCAGGTTAGTTAGGGATTTGTAACTGCTTTTGTAATTGACATTTAGATCACTCAGTTCAGTTTAGTTGATTAGGTGATGTTAGGTTCAGTTGACTCAAAGTGATGAAGTTAGGCTTAGTTCAATTCACCTTTTGTTTTGCTCGATTTTCAGTTAACTTGATTTGCCTTGATGTCATTGTTTCACTAGTTAAATTGCTTATGGTCATGTGGCAGTTAAGTTTGTTCTACTATGCAATGTTGTTGTTTTTGCAATTATGTACTGCAGGTTATATGAGTGATCATGTTGATGTCCAATGCCAATGTGTTATGGCTATTATTGAATGGTTAGTTGTTGGTTGTAGGTTATTGGTTGTCATGTGTTAGGTTTGTGTTCACTTGCTGCAATGCTTGTAATGGTTTGAAGGTATGGGATATTTAATGTGAAATGTGGAATGGACCTATGTTGTCATGGTATGCTAGTGTGGTTTATGTTGGATTGATTGCATGGTCATGATTTTCTTTGTGTCGCTCCCCAGGATTTCCCGAATCCAGGTACAAACGCGAAGAGAGTGGCGAGGAAGAAAAAGGATAGAGTCGCCAGCTATGTACTTTTATCCCAAGAGAAGGGAAAGGCAGTACTGCATAACCTAGAGGGAACGGATAAAACAAAGTCTCGAACCAAAGAAATCTGGGTAAGGGGGCCGGTTACGTGAAGGGAAGGTTATCGCACCCCTTCACGTCTGTGGTACTCCACAGGATCCACGTTTGCTAGTCTATGTCTAAAGTGTATAAAGTCCTATATGCAATGCAAAAGAGAGAAAATAAAAGTAGGGAAAACAAAGAGTTATTGCTCGCACAGGCCCTACCCTGCTGCATACGTATCTCAAGAAGGATTGAGAATCAGAGCACCGTAGCTCGGCTAAACTATTTCTGTTTGTTTTGTGTTTTTTAGATGGACGGCGTTACTACGCAATCTACCGGATGCTCGACCTTTGGAGACTTACTCACCTGTAGTAGAAGGAGTCAACGTGTCCTTATGAAAAGAAAACCAAAGAGTTTGTTTGTGTTTTAGGAATGCTCATGCAAGAAAGGAAGCCCTAGACGAAGGAACCGTGCTACCTTAATTGACATGCACACGAGAGACTATACGAAGTCTAGCAAACCTATGGGGATACGATCACACCATACAAAAACATCAGCATAAAGTAAACACACCAGCAAGGGGTCTCAAACACACAAGGGTAAGGCTTTAGTCAAGGGGTCATGTCAACCTCGACAAACAAGCCAGCTGTACAGGGTGTAAACAGAAGCTCTTAACCACTGACACTGAACGTCAGGGTGAGCAGATGAAATGGGAAATGAGGGTAAGACCTCATAGCTCTTAACCCGGGCCTAGGTGAGCTTGAATCAATGAAAACGCGGGGGTTCAGAAAGATGGAACCCTCTCCACTGACTGACTCTGGACAAGATCTTGGGTGTTTATTCAAAAGCGTCAACACGTAGTGTGAGCATAATGAAAGACTCAACTGAATAGCATGGGATTGATTGCAAATCCCTTTTATCTGCCAATGCCTCTTCACTTAGGAGGTCTTAAACATGTAACAATGCCTCAACAAGGAGGTCTTTAGCACAAACTTAAACAATAAAAAACATGGCCTCTTAAGGAGGGCTTCAGACAGGTGCCTGCCAAAAGAAACAGCAGGGCTTCCAGACTACATGGAGCTAGAGGATGATTACCTAGGTGGTATGCCAACCACAAGCAAAGCAAAGCTCAATCAATGAGCTAAAGCGTCTAAAGTACCTGTAAGAAAGTCAAACAAGTCAATATTCACATTCAGACAAACCAAACAGTCAACAATAGTGTTACAACCAATATGCACACAAGGCAAGTCAACAACTCAAGTGAGTTCATCACCAATGAACCTACAACACAAGAAAGGTTAGTGGACAAAGCAAATTTGCATCTCAAGTCATAAGATTGCATCAACCACTAGAGCTAATAGCTTGAACCTGAAATGCAAAGCTCAAATGGTGAGTACAAACCACTAGTACCAAGACTAGGGTCAAAGGCAAAGCAAAAAGTCAAAACAGCAACCAATATTCAACATGAAGTACATTTAATCAAGTAAGAACATGTCTTAAAAAGGATCAAACTCAAATCCTAAGGCAAATCCATCTAATGACCAAGATATGGCAAAGGCAATTACAAAGCACACAATTGGACATCAAGAATAACAATTCCATATTAAAACAGAAATGAATCAAACAATCATGAAAATTTGTATGTGATATCAACATGTTAAATACAATTATCATGCAAAAAATTGGAAACAGGAGAGCTCAATTGGCATGTCAATGAAAATGGACAAAATCAACATCAAAATGTGTGACACACATTGTCACACCTAACATTCATGTATCCAAAACAGAGATGGAAAATGATAAAAATGAATAACCAAGCCTCAAAAATCATGTAACATGTATAGAACAAGCATATCAAATTTCATGGCCATTGGACAATGTATGAGCATTTCACATCAATTTGAATCCAACATGTCATATTTGTATCAAGTTCAAACAACAGCTCATCACAAAAAATCCAGAAATGATAAAATCAGGAAATGGACATTATAAAATACTAGACATCAAGATGAACATGTAGGACAAAATTGCACTCAATTTGGATTAATATTCTATTTGTTATGATTTTTGGAATTTGAATGAATAAAATGAAAATAAATGTAAAGCATGGAAATAATATGAAATGAATATGAAATTGGAAATGCATCATGGAGGATCGAACCAATGCCTACGAGGTCACTACTAGCGCGCTCAGGAAAATTAACTGGAATTTGGAAAATAGGCATAGCACTGAAATCGAGCCCAGGAGCGAGCGGTCACAAGCGCATTCAAGGCCAAACGCTGCGTTTGGATACAACAGAGGAATTAAAGGGAAAATAAAATGCACGCAAGGGGAATCGAACTGGAGACTGGAAGGTTCCAGGAGCGCTACAGTAAGCCCTAACACGCAGACGACGGTGACACTGTTCACCAGCGGTGGTTTCCACCGTCTTCTTCAACAAGATGGTGGCGCTACAGTAACTCAATTTTTTTTTTTGCAGAATTTAAAACCAAGCATATCATTAGAAAGCTCTTGTCATGTAGAACACGAAAATCACATTTGCTAAGCCTAGATCATGGTATATTGGACGGATCGATTGAAAACATTATTGACAATAAAACTTTAAATGAACATATCTCATGCAATTCTTATCCATTTTCAATGAATTTTATATCAGAATGATCAGTGTTCCAATATCTACACAATTATGGTAATAAAAACAAGAATTAAGAGGATCGATATTCTGACCTCTTGAAGAACAATCAATGGAAACAGTGGATTCAAGGCTTCTCCAGCTCCAAATCTTCTCCTCCAACCTTGATATGAAGCTTTGCACACGAATGGATGCTTGAAATGGCTTGGATCTTGATCAAATTGCACATTCCATCTTCATGTGCTTGAGCTCAATGTGCTTGAATCTTGGTGAAATTTTTCAATCCAGCACTCAATTCCTACTATATGATGATCCAGGAACAAGATTATGCAATAAAAATCATGTGTTATGTGAAGAATTTTTGAATTTGGATTGAGAGAAAAATTGGAGGGAAAAATGTGATCTAGATCTAGAATGTGTTAGAATGAAAATTCTGTTATGATTAAGGCTTTATACTATGTGTTAATCATGCTGAAAATGTAATTAGACAATGGTTAATGGAAATTAGCAAGATATAAGGTGTAGTGCACAAATGGTAAAATGCACCCTATGCATGGTGAATGAACGTGAACAGTACCCTATTCATGCTCAAAATCACTTAAAATCATCTTATGCACATGTTGGAATTGGAATTTGGTTCATATGATGCACCAAATTTGAATTTGGTATTTTCCCTCCAAAAAGCACATGCATGGCCAAATGATCAAGTGATATTATTTCATGCAATGCAATGATGGATTTGGAAATTATAGGTCAAGAGAAGAAATATGCAAAAAGAGGGACTCATTTTGGAGCTTTGGTTCAAAAGATATGGCTTGTTGAAGTTTCAAGCACACTTTGCAATCATTGGATTATAACTCCTTAACCATTCATCAGATGCTCATGATCTCCGACTTTTTGGAAAGGGGAGAGAAAGATCTTCAACTTTCATGTTGACCAAAATTTCATTTGAAGCTTCTGTGATGTTGGAAAGTCAAGTTGAATGTTGGTCCAAAACTTGGCATTTTTGGAAACTTGAAATTACAGGTCACTTTCCATTTTTGGAAACTTTTGATTTGGCTTCAAAATCTTCAAGATAGATGTTTGACATGATGAATGAACCTCCTTTGGACATGAATAAAGTGTCTTAAACCATTTCTCCACCTCTTAGCCCTCAGTTGACTTTCAGTTGACTTTTATGGGCCTTAGATGACCTAGCAATATATTGATGACTTTGAGCCTTCACCACTTGGTCAAGTTGCTTCAAAATGAACCTTGATTCATATAAGCTCTCTAGAATACTCATGTAGCCTTCATCTCAAAGAAAACCTTGCTCTCTTTGCACTGATGAATTCTCTTGATTCCAGTTCTAGTTGCCAAGATGCAAATGCAATATGTAATGATATGTAGTGTTAATGACCTAAAAAATAAAATGAATGCATGAATGGGGGGTGCAAATTTGAGGTGCTACAGCTGCCCCTATTCAATCAACTGAGAACCTGAACGGATGAGAGCAACGGCTGTCAGACCTTCAAGGTACACAGGGATTGAATACCAAAAGAATCGTAGAATTTGCACTCTGCAGGGGACAAAGCTAAGGAAGCGAGGCTCATTTACCGATGGCGACTTCAAAGCAGGATTTGATATTTACCGATATCAAAGACAGCGAGGCCATTTACCGATGGCGACTGGGGACAATATCCAAAGGAAGCGGGGCCATTTACCGATGACGGCTTGAAAACAGTCGACTTGATATACACTGATACCAAGGAAAGCGGGGCCATTTACCGATGGCGGCTTCCAAACAATCGACTTGATATACACTGATATCAAGGAAAGCGGGGCCATTTACCGATGGCGGCTTCCACTGGGGAGGAACATAAAGACCAGACGTTTACTGACGACTCTACTGAGGAATTGATATTTATCAAAGAAAGGATACATGACCAGACATTTACCGATGACTGGGAAGAAAAGATACATGACCAGACATTTACCGATGACTGGGAAAGAACTCGATGTTTACCGACATCGAAAGATGATGTTAGCAATTGAAACAAGACCAGACATTTACCGATGACTGGGAAGGAACTCGATGTTTACCGACATCGAAAGATGATGTTTACCGTCATCAAAAAAAACTTCGACCAGACATTTACCGATGACTGGGAAGAAATGATACACGACCAGACATTTACCGATGACTGGAAAAAATGAATCACGACCAGACATTTACCGATGACTGGGAAAAAATGAATCACGACCAGACATTTACCGATGACTGGGATGGGACACGATGTTTACCGACATCGAAAGATGATGTTTACCGACATCGAAAAAAAGGACGACCCACACGAGGATCAACACGACACTCACCGGTATCGTAAGGATGACATCTATATATGTCTAAACAAGGCAGACACTTGTCGGGGACTAAGCTGGGGAAGATAATCAAGCTTTCCTTTCATGGACGGGTGAGGAAATAACCTTCTCTGGGGATTACCGATCCTGAATGCTGCCAAGAGCAACTGTTGCAAATGTGTTGCACGGATGTTGAAAAATGATCCGCCTCTGCTGGGGATAAACTCCAATATGGCTTAACATATGTATGCATATGTTTGAGTTTTCATGGCGTAATGCTCCATATTCGAATGGAAATGCTACGCGATTTGAGGATGCAAATGTAAATGACGATTACTACGTGCAAGATGCAAAGGGATGAAAACTCCGGCTGGGAAAGCACACGATCGCTTTGCTGAGCACACAATCCTGATTTGATCTTCCAACTCTGTGGGGACACACAACAATTCTGCTGTAGATACTTGCTGATCTGTCATTCTCGGAACGACAAAGAAACCAACTCAACTGGGGAGCCACTTGTTGGGAAAACACCAACCTCTCGATCATACTGGGGAATATCACTGTTGTTGGGGAAAAGATAATCCTTGCTGGGGACGATCCCCACTGAACCCGATCCACTTGGGGACTTCGCTAGGGAAAACAAACAACGCCCACTTCCGCTGGGGAAACAACAACATACAGACTTGCTAGGGAGATAACATTCTCAACCCGCTGGAGATATAGCAATCTCAACTCTGCTAGGGGGAACGGAAAACTTAGACCTGGTTGCCGATGAATAAACTATCCGCAGTCCTCCGCTGGGGAAATAGCAACCTTCAGACTCTCTGGGGAACTAACGATCCTCAGACTTGCTGGGGAAAGGGTAACCTTCAGGCTCGGCTGCTGAGGATACAAGCCCTGAACTTGCTTTGGACAACCCAATTCCTCACACTACTGGACAACGTTAAAATCCCTTGAACAAACTGTGACTCATCTGCTTTAGCCATCAATCAAAGGTAGTAACCTGCAAAACAGCAAGACATACATGTGTAACACCCCAAAATTTGCCCTCCTCATTCATGCATTCATTTAGCATTTCATATTGCATTTCATCATGTCAATCAGAATTAGATCCAAGAAACTTTATAAAAAAAAACGAAAAAATAAATAAATAAATAAATAAATAAAAATAATAATAATAAAATAAATAAAATATAATAGAAAAAACTTGGACTTGGACCTCTCTCATTTGAGCCCACAAAGCCATGAAAATCAGGTTAAAAAAGAAGGAGATCAGACAGAAAAAGGAAGAGAAGCAAAATACTCTGAGGTTTCCTTGAAACAAAACCTGGAGAGAAACCTGACAGAGAACTCAGAGCAACCCCCAGGCAGCTCTGAAAAATTCAATCTGACTCACACACTTTCATCTCACGCAAACCCTAACATTGCCTTGCAAACCCAGCCGTGCCATTTGATTTCAACCGGTCTCTCCCATCAGGTTTGCCTCATTCCCATGATTTTATGCTCTTAATTTGGATCATCTGAATGTATGAGGTATGATGGATGAATTTCATTATGTTTTTGCCCACGGGTTTAATTATGCATGAATGGGTGAAACCTATGCCTTGAATGTTTAATCACATGATTTCTGAAATGTATGCCACAGGGTTTGAGGTTTCTGAAACCATACTGTTATCCATGAAAAAAATGCTTATCGTGTTTCACTAACCCTTTTGTTGAGTTTTTGTGAGTGCTCACAGACTCTTGCAGAGATGGTTTGCGTGGTTTTCCCACTTTATTTGTGGGATACCCCCTAGAGGTTCATTCCGATTACCTGTACTGACTCACCTTTCTTTGGTGGCATTAGCTTGGGAGATCCCTGGGTTTCTTACTCCTTTAATTGCTGTTACTTCGGATCTCTATCCGTGTGGTATTTTTACCTCTTTTCCGCATTTTATCGCTTTCTTAGCTGGAAGACCTCGATAGGAGGCATTTGTTTTCTTTTGTTTATTTACTTCTGAGCCCCTTGTTGGCACATTTACTTTATACATGTTTGTT
This sequence comes from Lathyrus oleraceus, assembly GCF_024323335.1. NCBI lineage: Eukaryota > Viridiplantae > Streptophyta > Magnoliopsida > Fabales > Fabaceae > Lathyrus > Lathyrus oleraceus. Next base: position 434,496,922 of record NC_066582.1, on the reverse strand, counting down.
TTGTATGTGTTCGTATCCCTGCAGGTAGCGCGGTTCCTTCGTCAAGGACTGCCTTTTTGCCCTTGAGCATCCCAAACCCTAAAACCCAAAGCAACACGTTAACTCCTTCTACTACAGGCGAGTAAGTCTCCAAAGGTCGAGCATCCGGTAGATTGCGTAGTGACGTTGTTCGTCCAAAACCCAATCCATAACCCCATAGTTAGCCGAACTACGGCTTGCTCTGATTCTCAGGCCAGATGAGATACGTAGGCATAAGACGCGATGTCTTAGCGAGCACAATTACCTTTAACCCCTAGGTAGCCGAGCTATGAAGACTCTGATTCTCATATTCAGATGAGATACGTATGCAGTGGATGCGACATCCGCGCGAGTCATTTTCATTTAACCCCCCTTTTTTAGTAAATAACACATTAGATAAACTCACACCCTTTAGACAAGAACTACAAAAGTGGATCCCGTAGAGTACTACGGATGCGTAGGGGTGCTAATACCTTCCCTTCGCATAACCGACTCCCGAACCCAAGATTTGGTTGCGAGACTCCGTCTTGTCCTTTCCTTTTTCAGGTTTACTTCGAGCGTTTCCTTTCCCTCCTTTGGGATGAATAACGCACGGTGGCGACTCTTCTGTCATTTTCTTTCGCCGATTGTTTTTTCGCGCACTGTATTTTTCAGGTTGCTACAGCTGGCGACTCTGCTGGGGACTGAAAGAAGTTGACCTCTTGCTAGTCCATCTTCCCTAAGCGAGTCCCTCATAGCTTGTGTGATTTCTTGTTTATTGGGTGTTCATGCTTTTGTACCTTTATTTGCTTACCTGCTTGCATGCATCTGTTGTATCTGTTGGATCTGTTTGTTTGTTTGTTGGGATGGGGTGTTCTATGAGAGATAATCCCATTACCCAGGCTTGAGTGTACACACAGGTTTTAGAGTGGATAATCATGAGGCTTGCGTGGCGTGTTGCTACGTTAAGTCGTTCGTGAAGAACCACACCCAGACGAGGTTTCTTTTGGATATATTATGTCTTACGGGTGTTCCGTAACGGCAGGATGTTCCTCTAGAAATCGTCGACTCTGGTGACCATTTCCCGAGAACTCAGTCGAGGCCTTTCCTCCGAGAAGTGATTATGTTAGCTTCGGTGGGCGCATTCTCGCTGCTCAATCCGAGGATCCCGAGACTAGGAACTTGCTATTAGGATGTCCTGTTGAGGGGAGTCAATGGAGGTCTTTTGTCCCGTAATGATACCAAACCTTCAGTGGTAAACGTATTATTCGTGACTGAAGGGCTGAAGCTGACAAACTTCTGTTCTTAGAACCTACGAGTGAGGGGCGGGCTAAATTTAGAAAACCTTAACCTCCAACCAACCCGGTTTTCTGGAGCAGAGCTTTGATCTTGTATTATATTCCTCAGTGAATTTCTCTCCAGGCAGTGCAACCTGACTGATGTTCAAGCGGATCCATCAATTCTGATTGACATGCCTTTGCATTGCATAACATCATCTGCATATTTGCATCCAACATCTCATGCTTATTCATTTGCAGGGTATTCCCTTTCAAAACGGGGGTGCCTTAAAACTGAACAAGCAGTGCATCGCATACCATGCATATTAACCCTTGTCTGTTTTGCAGGTGTCACCGCAAAGTCTAATGTTTGTTCCCTGTATCAGGCAGTTATTGGTCCCAAGCGAGTCCACAGGTACCCGACAAAGGAAAATCGTCCACAGCTAGCGATGGACCAAGTACAGAAAGAGCTGGCTGATATGCGTGAAAGGATGGATCAGTTCATGACATTGATGACTGATATGGCAGAAGGCCGGGAAAAGCTGAGGGAATTGGTTGAGCAACCGAGACCCGATCCGGAGGTGGAGATACCAAATGCTGAGGGAAACCCTGGTAACCCTGGGAACGCTGATAACCCTGTGAACACTGGTAACGCGGGTAACGCAAATGCTGATGGAAACCCGGGTAATGTTGGCAACACAGGGAATGTTGGAAATGGTATTGGCGGAAGGTACAATGTGAATCAAGGAATTCGGATTAACGGGCGCCCCGTTACTGAAGATTATCAGTATGATCAATTTTCTTTGCACGACGAGGCCCTCGAGACCACTCGCCGTATGGATGAGCTTGCTGAGAAGCTCAAATCTTTGGAGTCTCAAAATTCCTTAGGCTTTGATGTCACAAATCTTGGTCTGGTTCAGGGAGTAAGGATTCCTCACAAGTTCAAACCCCCTACTTTTGAGAAATACAACGGGGCTTCTTGCCCACGCACTCATCTCCAATCTTATCTGGGAAGGTTGGGAGCTCACACGGAAGATGAAAAGCTGTGGATGTACTATTTTGAAGACAGTCTAACTGGAGCTTCTCGTGAATGGTATTCTCATTTGTCTCGTACTACCATCAAGAGCTGGAAAGACTTGGCAGAGGCTTTTGTCAAGCAATATCAATACAACTTAGACATGGCTCCAAATTGGACCTTGTTGCAAGGTATGTCTCAGACTGCCAAGGAAACCTTTAGAGAGTATGCTCAGCGTTGGAGACAGATTGTTGCGTCCGTCCAACCCCCTATGTCTGAAAGGGAGATGGCGGACATGTTCATGAACACTCTTCAAGGCAATTATATTGAGAGATTGGCTGCTTTCCCGTCAATCAGCTTTGTGGAGATAGTAATTGCTGGAGAAAGAATCGAGAGTCTGTTGAAGATGGGCCGAATTCAAGACAATAGTGCTTCCAACTCATCAGGTCCCAAGAGACCGTTTGCTGGTAACGGTCAGCGAAGAAAAGAAGGCGAGGCAAGCGTTGTGTATGCCGGCAGAGGCAGGGGTAGAGGACGCCCTAATTATTATCAAGATCAAGTGGCCGCAGTCACTATTCCAACACATGTTCCTCAACCGCAATATCATCCGCAACAACAACCCAGGCACAACAATCAACAACAAGGAGGTAATCCGGGTCAGCAGAGACACTATCAACAACGTCCAAGGCAGACGGACCGGGTCATCGAGCCAATCCCAATGCCTTATTCAGTATTACTTCCCAAGCTGATTGACATGAATCTGGTTACGTTGAGAACTCTGGCCCCACCAATCGATCCCAATAATTTGCCTAGAGGTTATAATGTCAACGCCAGATGTGCTTTTCACTCCAACGCACCTGGCCATACTACAGATAATTGCAAGGCTCTCCAGTTAAAGGTACAAGATTTGAGAGATGCCCAGGCTATCAATTTTGCTCCGGTGCCTAATGTTATCCAGAACCCGATGCCGGCTCACGGCGGGCAGAGGATTAATGCTGTTGATAGTGGGGAAACTTTGAATTTGGTTTCTGATGTGAGTAAGGTGAAGACTTTGCTATCGGTGGTTAAAGACCGACTTCTGAAAGGACAGATTTTCCCGGGCTGTGGGGAGGAATGCAGAAATTGTCAAGCTGCCGAAAACGGATGTGACAGTTTGAGAAGGGGTATTCAGCAACTGATAGATGAAGGTTGTCTTCAGTTTGATTAGGCCCGTCCAGTGAAGAATGATGTATCGACGGTGATGTTTTATTTCACTCCTGAAGAAATATATGTTCCCGAGAGACTCGCTCCGACAACAATATATTTCCCAGAAAGTACAGAACCAGCAGCGGTGAACATCGAAAGTTCAGCACCAGTTGCAATTTACTCTGACAGCCCTCAACCAACTTTGGTTGGTCCGATCACCATCACAATACCAGGACCCGTTCCGTATGAGAAAGACAGTGCTATCCCGTGGCACTATGGGGCTGATATCTACTGCCAGGGGCAGAAAGTTAACGAAGAAGACATTGACATTGGTAGCTCCGCTGTAGACAATGTTGGAGGGGTTGGTGGCTTCACTCGCAGTGGACGCCTATTTGCACCATCAACATTACGCGCGAATACTGAAGCCGAGGCAGCTGCCAAGGCTAAAGGGAAACAGATGGCCGCCGAAGAGGTTACTACTAAGGAAGATCCTCCTAAGACCGCATTCGAGAAGGAAGTGGATGAGCTTATGAGGATTATCAAGAAAAGTGACTACAAGGTAGTCGACCAGCTAAATCAGACACCCTCAAAGATCTCCATTCTCTCACTATTGTTGTGCTCTGAGGCGCACAGAGCAGCCTTGTTGAAAGTACTGAATATGGCCTATGTTCCACCGGAGATAACTGTTAACCAGCTGAAGTCGGTAGTTTCCAATGTAAACGCTAGCCGGGGGCTAGGTTTCACCAATAATGACCTGACATCTGAGGGCAGGAATCACAACAAAGCCTTGCATATCACAATGGAGTGCAAAGGGGTGATGCTTTCCCATGTTTTGGTTGATACAGGCTCTTCTCTAAATGTTCTTCCAAAGAAAGCCTTAATGAAGTTGGATTGCGATGACACCATCCTGAGGCCAAGTAACTTAGTTGTGAGGGCTTTTGATGGTTCTAAGAGAGCTGTCTTTGGCGAAGTTGAGTTGCCAGTTAAGATTGGACCGCAGGTGTTCAAGAGCACCTTTTATGTGATGGATATCCAGCCTGCCTACAGCTGTCTGCTAGGTAGACCTTGGATTCATGTTGCTAGTGCTGTTACTTCTACCCTCCACCAGAAGCTCAAATATGAACTAGAAGGTCAGATCGTCACTGTATGTGGTGAAGAGGATATTTTTGTTAGCCACCTGTCTACGTTTAAGTATGTGGAGATGGATGGCGAGATGCATGAGATGTTGTGTCAGGGCTTCGAAACTACAAACATCAATGAGGTCGCGCCCGAAGCTGTCTTTTCACCTGAGTTCGAGAAGGTCGGGACTTCTATCTCTTCATACAAGCAAGCTGTCGAAGTGGTTAAAGCTGGTAATGCCCAAGGCTGGGGCAAATTTGTGGAGCCAGTCATCAAAGAAGACAAGTTTGGATTGGGGTATGCTCCGGGATCTCAGAAGAATGAAACCGGTACTCTCTCCAGCAGGGGTTTGGTTTCTCCCCACATCGTCAATGCTGCAGATGAAGACAAGGCTGACAGCGACTGTGACTTAGATAGCTGGATTCGCCCGTGTGTCCCGGGAGAAAAGCTCGACAATTGGTCGTCTGAAAAAACCGTCCGGGTTACTCTACTGAAAGAGTGATTTTTATTGTTTTCCTTTATTACATGCATAATAAAGTCTTACACTTTGCCCAAGGTGTAACGGCTCATTTGTAGGGCCATCCATTTAGTTACATTTCGCAATTATTTTTATCATCAATAAAGGACGACTTTTTTTGCAAACAATTTTGTGTTCTCTTTCTTTCAGTTTTTTTTTTTTATTATTATTTTTATTATTATTTTTATTTATTTATTTATTTATTTATTTATTCGTTTTTTTTTCGTTTTTTTTTAGATGCATGAGATGTTGTGTCAGGGCTTCGAAACTACAAACATCAATGAGGTCGCGCCCGAAGCTGTCTTTTCACCTGAGTTCGAGAAGGTCGGGACTTCTATCTCTTCATACAAGCAAGTTGTCGAAGTGGTTAAAGCTGGTAATGCCCAAGGCTGGGGAAAATTTGTGGAGCCAGTCATCAAAGAAGACAAGTTTGGATTGGGGTATGCTCCGGGATCTCAGAAGAATGAAACCGGTACTCTCTCCAGCGGGGGTTTGGTTTCTCCCCACATCGTCAATGCTGCAGATGAAGACAAGGCTGACAGCGACTGTGACTTAGATAGTTGGATTCGCCCGTGTGTCCCGGGAGAAAAGCTCGACAATTGGTCGTCTGAAAAAACCGTCCGGGTTACTCTACTGAAAGAGTGATTTTTATTGTTTTCCTTTATTACATGCATAATAAAGTCTTACACTTTGCCCAAGGTGTAACGGCTCATTTGTAGGGCCATCCATTTAGTTACATTTCGCAATTATTTTTATCATCAATAAAGGACGGCATTTGCAAACAATTTTGTGTTCTCTTTCTTTCAGTTTTTTTTTACTTTTACAAAAAAAAATGGCAATGTTTCTTTTTTCGTTTTTTCTTTCTTTCCAAAAAAAATCTCTCATTCTAAGGTAAAGCATGATCCTCCATCATGCAGAGCGGACCACCCGGATCTCACTACTAACGACACTGCTATGACCAAGTATGACTTCGACAATCCTATCTATTAAGCCGAAGAAGGGGTTGAGGAAGATTGTGAATTGCCTGAAGGGTTAGCCAGATTGTTGAAACAGGAGGACCGAGCTATTACACCTTATCAGGAGGTGATTGAGACCGTCAACATCGGTACCGCAGACGACAAGAAAGAGATCAAGATCGGGGCAAGTCTACAGGCCGAGAGGAAAGACCGTTGATCATGTACTTGACTGTGTTAGAAAGGTCAATGGGTTGTGTGCTCGGTCAGCATGACGAGTCAGGTCGAAAAGAGCATGCAATATACTACCTTAGCAAAAGTTTACCGACTGTGAACAAAGATACTCATTGCTCGAGAAAACTTGCCGCGCTTTGGCATGGGCTGCTCGCCGACTAAGACATTATATGTTGACTCACACGACTCTATTGATATCAAAAATGGATCCAGTCAAGTATATTTTTCAAAAAGCCAGCACTTACCGGAAAGGTTACTAGGTGACAAATGATACTGACAGAGTATGACATCCAATACACTTCACAAAAAGCCATCAAGGGAAGTGTCTTGTCAGACTATCTTGCAGAGCAACCGATTGATGATTACCAACCTATGAGGTTTGACCTTCCTGATGAGGACATCATGTTTCTCAAATCGAAAGATTGAGAGGAACCACTCCCGGAGGAGGGGCCTGACCCTGAATCCAAATGGGTTATGATGTTTGATGGGGCGGTCCACGTCAATGGTCGCGGAGTTGGTGTAGTGTTGATCACACCGGAAGGGGGTTCATATGCCATTTGGTGCCAGAATAACTTTTCCCTGCACCAACAATGAAGCCGAATACGAAGCTTGTATCCTAAGACTTGAGGAAGCCGTCAATATACAAATTAAAACCCTGGATGTATACGGGGATTCAGCTTTGGTCATCAATCAAACCAACGGGAAATGGTATACACCTCAGCATCATCTGGCTCCTTACAGAGACTACACGAGAAGATTGTTGACTTTCTTTTGAAGAAAACCAATTTGCTGATGCTTTGTTTACCTTGTCTTCGATGATTAAGGTGCTATGCTGGAACTACGTACCCAAAATTGACGTATCTCGGTCAGAGACGAATGAAGAAAGCATTTGGTCAGAAAGTGCGCACTCGGGGGTATCAAGTCGGTGAATTGGTACTCAAAAGATTTCTTCCTCCCAACACAAATCACAGGGGCAAATGGACACCGAACTATGAGGGTCCGTACATGGTTAAAAGGATTTTCTATGGCGGAGCTTTGATGCTAACAACCATGGATGGCGAAGGATTCCCGTCCCCTATTAACTCAGACGCAGTTAAAAAAAATACTTCGCATAAAATAGACCCGCTGGACGATAAAAAGAATAGTCCAGGCAAAAAAAGGGCATCCCGACGAACCAAAAAAAAAGAATAAAGAGGTTCGGGAAAAAATTAGGGATATAAAAAAAGAGTACACCCGGTGAGTCGAAAACCCAAAAGGGCGGCTCAGGAAAAAATGGGTATCCCGGTGGATTGAAAACCCGAAAAGGGGGCGATCCAAGCAAAAGTTAGGGAATAAGCGAACGACTGTGATCTGAGTTCATCAGTGTTATATCACCGTTTCATTCAATTCGGCAATCTTCGAAGGTTAAAGATCGACTAATCATCCACTTCAGAAAGCAAGATGAGCAGAGCGTCTTGAGGACATACGAGTCATAGCAGAGTCGAAACTCAGTGGGACCCCGTATCCACATTGCCATTAGGATAGTTCTCTTTTTATAGCGATCACCTCTTTTCAGGGATCAGCTTCCTGATGCCCTCGCCTATTCCTGGCACAAATTTTCTCCCCAGTAAGAGTCGAATAATTCAGTTAAAGAGCCTCTTTATTTTTCATTTATCAGTTTGTTTGCAAAAATGTCCGAATTTTTGATAAAACATATTGCATATGAACATAATGGTGGCTTTTGCAGATGATTTGCACAGGAAAACATTTAAAATTGCTTTGAATGTGCTTAATCCCAGACGGTGAATTCAAACTGAGTAATTCCCCCGAGGCATACGTGTATTTTTGGTTGTAGGTCACAGGAACCGGATGCCAAGTCATGAATCCTCATCCCCAAGTGGTTGACAAAGTCTCTCCTCAGCAGAGCATGTTCCCCAGCAGAGTTGACAGTATCCAGACTATATATCCCCAGCGGAGTTGACAGTGTCAGACTGTATCTTCCTAGCAATAGCGGAGTGGTTGCATAACCAACAGATGAGAGGGTGGTGTTCCCAGTGTTCATCTCATTCCCCAGCAGATTATTTTTAACAGATTTGTTAATCCCCAGCTTGAGGGCGATTAGCAAGTTCATATCCCCAGCAAAGGTCGTTTCCTACGACATTTCCCCAGGAAGTGTTTTCCCCACAGACTCTCCTCACAGAGCCTCGCCGAACAAAGTTTCCATAGTTGATACTCCCCCCGCAAGGTCAACTTTTCAAGCAGCCAATTTATTTTTTGGTGGCTCATTGGTCCCGGCAGACGGATCATTCCCCATAGAGTATTCAAGGATTGATACAGCGATCAGTTCCCTACCGGAGTTTGCTTCCCCAAGCAGATTTCTTTTTACACCATGCATAACATTTGCATTTGCATGCATATCATATCAAGCATATACATAAGCTGATAAACAGGTTCTTCCAAGCAGACTGAAGAATTACTTTACAACCAAGGTCATGAGATCCAACCAGAGGATCAAGCGTGAGTGATCCAGCCTGAGGGTCGTTTTGAAGATTCAGCCTGAGAATCGTTTTCCAGTGATCCAGCCTGAGGGTCATTTCGAAGATTCAGCCTGAGAATCGTTTTCCAGTGATCCAGCCTGAGGGTCATTTCGAAGATTCAGCCTGAGAATCGTGTTCCAGTGATCCAGCCTGAGGGTCATTTCGAAGATTCAGCCTGAGAATCGTGTTCCAGTGATCCAGCCTGAGGGTCATTTCGAAGATTCAGCCTGAGAATCGTGTTCCAGTAAGCCAGCCTAAGGCTCAATTTGAAGATTCCCCAGTGAAGTCGCCTACAAGCTTTATTTCCCCAGCAAGCCCAAGTCTAATTGAGGAGTCGTTACAACATGTTCTAGCCCGAAGAATATGTACGAAGCTCAAAAGTGGAATATTCTCGAAGCTGCATATCTAATATGAAGGTTGGGTGTAGATTTCAAAAGAGGGTCAACCAGCGCATGCCTCAGATGCGGGATCCTAATGATGGGAATTTATCATCAAAACAATCCAAATCTAGCCAGAAGATCGAAGTAGATTCAGCCAGAGAATCGAAACAAAGAAGATCTAGCCAGAAGATCGAAAATCGCAACAATTCAGATCTAGCCAGAAGATCGAAGTAGATTCAGCCAGAGAATCAAAGGAAATAGATTCAGCCAGAGAATCGAAACGAAAGAGATCTAGCCAGATGATCGAAGAAGATCTAGCCAGAAGATCAAAATCGTATCCAGCCCGAGGATCAAAATTAATATCCAACCAGAGAACTAAATTGAGTATAGGTTCAGCCAGAGGATCGAAACTCCAGATTAAGCCAGAAGACTGATTCAGATCCAGCCAGAGGATCGGAAGCAAAATAAACAGCGCGGTGTATTTCCGCGTTTTTGTGGTGTTCTCGGAGCGCAAATTTTCGGTCTGTCTTTGATATTCAATCACAGCTCACCCCGTTTGTCTAGTAAGCTGTTCGCTTTCATCCTACTCGGGTTAGCTGATGATTGAATTGGGGCAGCTGTAACACCCCAAAATTTGCCCTCCTCATTCATGCATTCATTTAGCATTTCATATTGCATTTCATCATGTCAATCAGAATTAGATCCAAGAAACTTTATAAAAAAAAAACGAAAAAAAAAACGAAAAAAAACAATAATAAATAAATAAATAAAAACAATAATAAAAAAATAAATAAAATATAATAGAAAAAACTTGGACTTGAACCTCTCTCATTTGAGCCCACAAAGCCATGAAAATCAGGTTATAAAAGAAGGAGATCAGACATAAAAAGGAAGAGAAGCAAAATACTCTGAGGTTTCCTTGAAACAAAACCTGGAGAGAAACCTGACAGAGAACTCAGAGCAACCCCCAGGCAGCTCTGAAAAATTCAATCTGACTCACACACTTTCATCTCACGCAAACCCTAACATTGCCTTGCAAACCCAGCCGTGCCATTTGATTTCAACCGGTCTCTCCCATCAGGTTTGCCTCATTCCCATGATTTTATGCTCTTAATTTGGATCATCTGAATGTATGAGGTATGATGGATGAATTTCATTATGTTTTTGCCCACGGGTTTAATTATGCATGAATGGGTGAAACATATGCCTTGAGTGTTTAATCACATGATTTCTGAAATGTATGCCACAGGGTTTGAGGTTTCTGAAACCATACTGTTATCCATGAAAAAAATGCTTATCGTGTTTCACTAACCCTTTTGTTGAGTTTTTGTGAGTGCTCACAGACTCTTGCAGAGATGGTTTGCGTGGTTTTCCCACTTTATTTGTGGGATACCCCCTAGAGGTTCATTCTGATTACCTGTACTGACTCACCTTTCTTTGGTGGCATTAGCTTGGGAGATCCCTGGGTTTCTTACTCCTTTAATTGCTGTTACTTCGGATCTCTATCCGTGTGGTACTTTTACCTCTTTTCCGCATTTTATCGCTTTCTTAGCTGGAAGACCTCGATAGGAGGCATTTGTTTTCTTTTGTTTATTTACTTCTGAGCCCCTTGTTGGCACATTTACTTTATACATGTTTGTTTTGTATGTGTTCGTATCCCTGTAGGTAGCGCGGTTCCTTCGTCAAGGACTGCCTTTTTGCCCTTGAGCATCCCAAACCCTAAAACCCAAAGCAACACGTTAACTCCTTCTACTACAGGCGAGTAAGTCTCTAAAGGTCGAGCATCCGGTAGATTGCGTAGTGACGTCGTTCGTCCAAAACCCAATCCATAACCCCATAGTTAGCCGAACTACGACTTGCTCTGATTCTCAGGCCAGATGAGATACGTAGGCATAAGACGCGATGTCTTAGCGAGCACAATTACCTTTAACCCCTAGACAGCCGAGCTACGAAGACTCTGATTCTCATATTCAGATGAGATACGTATGCAGTGGATGCGACATCCGCGCGAGTCATTTTCATTTAACCCCCTTTTTTAGTAAATAACACATTAGATAAACTCACACCCTTTAGACAAGAACTACAAAAGTGGATCCCGTAGAGTACTACGGATGTGTAGGGGTGCTAATACCTTCCCTTCGCATAACTGACTCCCGAACTCAAGATTTGGTTGCAAGACCCCGTCTTGTCCTTTCCTTTTTCAGGTTTACTTCGAGCGTTTCCTTTCCCTCCTTTGGGATGAATAACGCACGGTGGCGACTCTTCTGTCATTTTCTTTCGCCGGTTGTTTTTTCCCCATGGGATCGCATGGACAAGATATAATCAAGTGTGCTCAACATTCAAAGTGATTTTCAAATGTTTTATCTTTCCGCACATTATTGTCTAGCCTTCATGTTTTTAGATGTAATGTTTATCAAAAATTCGGATGTTTTTGCAAACAAAACAGTAAAAATAAAAACAAGAGAGCAATTTTGACTGAATAACGACTTTTATTTATTGAAAATGGCCTATAAAGGCAAATACAACAGGAAGCAATTCCTAGGAAGAGGTAATTGCGCCAAAAGAGGAAATAAACTATCCTATTGGCAATGCGAACACGACATCCACTATTTTCCAATTCTGTTATGACTCGTATATCCTCAATTTCCCCCACATTCCTTGCTTTCTGAGAAAAATGATTGGACCGATCATATCCTTCGAGATGGTAGACACTGAAGCGTGATGGAGTACAGATAACTCAGACTGTAGTCTTCGCTTTAATCCCTCTTTTGCCTGGATCGCCTTTTCAGGTTTTCAATCCATCGAGATACCCATTTTTGCCTAAGCCGCCTTTACAGGTTTTCGACTTACCAGGTGTACATATTCTTTTTTATTCTTTATCCCTAACTTTTGCCCGAACCTTTTTTTTTTGGTTCGCCGGGATGCCCTTTTTTGCCTGGACTCTTTTATTCTTTTCGTCCAGCGGGTCAATTTATGCGAAGTATTTTTTGACTACATCTGAGTTCACAGGGGACGGAAAATCTTCACCATCCATATTTGTAAGCATCAAGGCTCCACCAGAAAAGACCTTCTTAACAACATATGGACCTTCACAATTCGGAGTCCACTTGCCCCTGTTATCTGTACCGGGAGGAAGGATCCTCTTCAAAACTAAGTCACCTATCTGATAGCTTTGAGGACGCACTTTCTGATCAAAGGCCTTCTTCATCCTTCTCTGATATAACTGCCCATGGCACACGACTGCCAATCGCTTCTCTTCGATAAGGCTCAACTCATTAAACCTGGTCCGGATCCACTCGGCTTCGTCTAGCTTGACATCCAGCAGGACTCTCAGAGAAGGAATCTCCACTTCAATAGGTAGGACCGCTTCCATACCATACACGAGGGAGTAAGGGGTTGCCCCGGTCGACGTACGTACTGAGGTACGGTACCCATGCAAAGCGAAAGGCAACATCTCATGCTAATCCTTGTACGTCACGACCATCTTCAGCACAATCTTCTTAATATTCTTGTTTGCCGCCTCTACAGCACCATTCATCTTTGGTCTGTAAGGAGAAGAATTATGGTGTTCGATCTTAAAATCTTTGCAGAGCTCTTTCATCATCTTGTTATTGAGATTCGAACCATTATCAGTGATGATTCTCTCAGGAACCCCATAACGACAGATAATTTCTTTCTTAATGAACCGAGCAACCACTTGCTTGGTAACACTGGCATAGGAAGCTGCTTCCACCCACTTGGTGAAGTAATCAATCGCGACCAGGATGAAGCGATGTCCATTAGAAGCAGTAGGTTCAATCTTCCCAACCATGTCGATGCCCCACATCGCGAATGGCCAAGGAGCATTCATAACATTCAGAGGGCTTGGTGGTACATGCACCTTATCTGCGTAAATCTGACATTTGTGGCACTTCCGATCGTATTTGAAACAATCAGCTTCCATGGTTATCCAGTAATAACCAGCTCTTAACAACTTCTTGGCCATTGCATGACCACCAGCATGGGTACCGAAAGACCCCTCGTGTACTTCCTGCATCAACGTGTCTGCTTCGTGTCTATCCACGCATCTGAGCAGAACCATGTCAAAGTTCCTCTTGTACAACACATCATCCTGATTCAGGTAAAAGCTTCCAGCTAGCCTTCTCAATGTCTTCTTGTCATTCTTTGACGCTCCTTCAGGATACTCCTGGCTTTTGAGGAAATTCTTAATATCATAAAACCACGGCTTCTCATCAACAACAGACTCGGCTGCAAACACATACGCAGGCCTCTCGAGTCGATTCACAGCAACGTGTGGCACATGATTCTGCCAATGGATTTTAATCATAGAAGACAGAGTAGCTAAGGCATCGGCCATCTGATTTTCATCTCGGGGCACATGATACAACTTCACTGTCTTGAAGAAAGTCAAGATCCTTTTTGTGTAATCTCGATAAGGAATCAAATGCGCCTAATGAGTATTCCAGTCTCCATTGACTTGGTTAATTACTAGAGCAGAATATCCATAAATGTTCAGAGTTTTGATCCTTAGATTGATGGCTTTTTCAATCCCCATGATACAAGCCTCGTACTTAGCCTCGTTGTTGGTTACTTCAAAAGTCAATCTGGCAGAAAAAGGTATGTGTGCACCTTTGGGATTAATGAGTACCGCCCTAACACCGTTTCCATTCATATTCACAGCCCCATCAAACATCAGTGTCCATTTGTCATCAGGATCCGGTCCTTCCTCAACAAGAGGCTCTTCACAATCTTTCATCTTTAAGTACATGACATCTTCATCGGGGAATTCAAACATCATCGGCTGATAGTCATCAATCGGTTGCTCGGCAAGGTAATCAGACAAAATACTACCTTTGATGGCCTTCTGTGACGTGTACTGGATATCATACTCTGTCAAAATCATCTGCCAACGAGCCACTCGTCCAGTAAGAGCCGGCTTTTCAAAGATGTACTTTATTGGGTCCATCTTAGAAATCAACAAGGTAGTATGGTTCAACATATACTGTCTCAGTCGACGAGCAGCCCATGCCAAAGCGCAACAAGTTTTCTCGAGCAGTGAATATCTTGTTTCACAGTCGGTAAACTTTTTGCTAAGGTAGTATGTTGCATGCTCTTTTCGACCAGACTCGTCATGCTGTCCCAATACACACCCCATCAAATTCCCAGTTACTGAAAGGTACATTATCAGAGGCCTCCCAGGAACTGGAGGTATAAGGATTGGAGGTTTCTGCAAATATTCTTTTATCTTATCAAAAGATTTTTGACAGTCATTGTTCCACATGATTGCTTGATCTTTTCTTAGCAATTTGAATATCGGTTCGCACGTGGCTGTTAGGTGAGATATGAACCGTGCAATGTAATTCAGTCTCCCTAAAAACCCACGGACCTGCTTTTCCGTTCTTGGTTCAGGCATTTCTTGAATAGCTTTTACTTTCGCTAGATCAACCTCAATCCCTTTCTCACTAACAATGAAGCCTAACAGCTTTCCGGATCTCACCCCAAACGTACACTTGCTTGGATTCAGCCTCAGTTTGAACTTTCTCAGTCTTTCAAACAACTTCTGCAAGTTTACCAAGTGCTCCTCTTCTGTCTGAGACTTCGCAATCATATCATCCACGTACACTTCAATTTCTTTGTGCATCATGTCATGAAAGAGAGTCGTCATAGCCCTCTGATAGGTAGCACCAGCGTTCTTCAGCCCAAATGGCATCACCTTATAACAGAACGTGCCCTAAGGTGTAATGAATATCGTCTTTTCCATGTCTTCTAGCGCCATCTTGATCTGATTATAGCCAGAAAATCCATCCATGAAAGAGAAAACCGAAGATTGAGCAGTGTTATCAACCAATACATCAATGTGAGGTAATGGGAAGTCATCTTTCGGACTGGCTCTGTTTAAATCTCGGCAATCGACACACATCCTGACTTTACCATCCTTCTTCGGCACGGGTACGATGTTGGCCACCCACGGGGGATAATTGGTAACCGCCAGAAAACCCGCATCCAACTGCTTCTGAACCTCCTCTTTGATCTTGACAGCCATATCAGGACTAGTTCTGCGAAGCTTCTGCTTTACTGAAGGACAATCTTCTCTGAGAGGTAGCCTGTGCACCACAATATTTGTATCCAACCCAGGCATATCTTGATACGACCATGCGAATATCTCCACATATTCTCGCAGCATTTCAATCAGCCCTCTCTTGACAAATTCCTCTAAAGCAGCCCCGATCCTGATCTCCTTCTTGGCGTCCTCAGTACCGAGGTTAACGACTTCCAACTCTTCCTGATGAGGTTGGATGACCCTTTCCTCCTGTTTCAACAAGCTGACCAATTCTTTGGGGAGTTCACAGTCTTCTTCACTCTCCTCTTCGGCTTGGTAAATGGGATTATCGAAGTCATACTGAGCCATAGCAGAACTGTTTTTAATGGAGTCTGCAAGATCGATTTTGCACGAACGATGTTTAATGATTTATTTTAGAAAAGAGTTCAAGAAAGTCACAAAAACAAAAAACATTGCCATTTTTATTGTTTTGAAAATGTGAAAATAAAACAGAAAGACAGTGAGCACAAATTTGTTTGCAAAACGTCCTTTATTAATGATAATCATTGAAAATTCAAACATGATGTGGTCCTACAATGAACCACTACGCCTTGGGCAAAGCGTATGGTTTTTATGCAGAATGAAAAAACAAAAGAAAATTACTCTGTCTGAAGAGTAACTTGGACTATTTCTTCGGCTGTCCAATTGTTGACCATCTCCCCTGGAGCACACGGGCGCACCCAATTGTCCAAATCACAATCACTGTCACCATCTTCACTACTGGTTGCGAAGACGTCACCATGATTCATCAATCCAGCGCTGGTGAAGGTACTCGGCCCTTTCTGAACACCCTGCTCGGACTGAAGTGGTTGATAACCAATGCCAAATTTGTCTTCCTTCACGGGCATGTCAACCATCTTGCCCCAGCCTTCTGCCTTGCCTGACTGAACGACCTCCAAAGCTTGCTTGTACGACGCAATTGAGGCACCCGGTTTCTTCTGCTCAACCAAAGCCACCTTCTCAATATCAATGGTCTCGAAAGCTTGGAACAGAGTTTCATGAATCTCGCCATCCACCTCCACATACTTGAAAGAGGATAAATGGCTCACGAGAATATCCTCCTCGCCACACACAGTCACAACCTGACCATTCCATACATATTTCAGCTTTTGATAGAGAGTTGACGAAACTGCCCCAGCCCCATGTATCCAGGGACGCCCCAACAGACAACTATATGTTGGCTGAATATCCATCACATAGAAGACAATACTAAACACTTCTGGGCCAATCTTCACAGGCAACGTGACTTCCCTAAAAACAGATCGCTTGGATCCATCGAAAGCACGGATAATGAGATCACTCGGAGTGAGGACAACCCCTTCAACATCAAGCTTACCCAGAACCTTCTTGGGCAACACATTCAAAGAAGAGCTAGTGTCAACCAACACGTGCGACACCACTGCGCCTTTGCACTCCATAGTGATATGCATAGCTTTGTTATGATTGCGACCCTCAGGCGTCAGATCCAGATATGTGAACCCCAAACCATGTCATGTGTTAACACTTGCAATGACACCCTCGAGCTGGTTGACCGAAATCTCTTGAGGTACGTAAGCCAAATTCAACATTTTCAGCAAGGCGTTACGATGTGCCTCAGAACACAATAACAACGAGAGGATAGAGATTTTCGACGGTGTTTGGTTCAGCTGATCCACAATCTTATAATCACTTTTCTTGATGATTTTCATGAACTCCTCCACATCTTTCTCAAAAGAACCCTCGGGCGCCTCTTTCTGCACTGGTCTTTCCTCAACCACAGCTTGTTTCCCTTTTGCTTTAGCAAGAGCCTCAGCATTGCTATCCCTCAGAGTCTGTGGTGCAAACAGACGATCACTTCTAGTAAACCCTCCAGGTCCTCCCACATTGTCCACAGCCGGACCAACAGTTACAAGAGTTCTATTTGGCACACCAATGGTCACTGGAGCTTGATTTACCGGTCTGGCCTGTTTTTCTGGTCTTCTGTTACTGCGGAAAGCATTGTCATACTTCCATGGAACCGCTATACTGTTCTCAACAGGTCTTCCACCGGAAGCAACGATGGTGGCAGGAGTACCAACCTGTCATACGGTGAACTGGACTTTTTGTATTTTTTATCGCAATGTCGCGGTTAGCAAGAGTCGCCACCGACTTTTCTTTTATCCAATAAGGAAAGGTGGAAAAGAACAGGAAAAACCTTAATTTAGATTTTGGGTTCGGGAGGTACATTATACAAAGGGAAGGTGTTAGCACCCTTTGTATCCATGGTTATCCATGGGCTCTTAATTGCTCGATCACTTATATTATTTTTGTCTAAAAAAAAGTGTTTGTGAATTGTTTAGAAAAATTGTTTTGAAAAGAGAATTTAACTTTGTAATGATTCTTGTATGAATGTATACAAAGTGATTATCTCGTTTAGTTTTGAAAATTGTTTAGAAAAATATAACTCGGTAATGATTCTAGTATGAATGTATACCCAGTGGTGATTTTCTGAAGGTATTTTGAAAGGTGTGAGGTGTGAAAAAATGTTTTAGGTTGTGAGCCAGCAATTAAGAGTTATACCGACCCAAGGTCTTTATGAGTATTTCCTATCCTTATGAGGGTAAAACTGTACTTATTATTGAGAAATAAGTAGTTTTATCCTTTGGATGTAAAAGGGTCATCGTAGGGTCATCGATTGGTCATTGAAGGCAACAGTTACGAGGATACCTTAGCATTCGAAGGGACTATCATCTTTTAACCGTAGGCAACATCGGAGGGTCATCGAGGGACAAAGTTGTATATTCGAAGGCAACATCCGAGGGATTATAATTTATTTTATGATGATTTAACCGAAGGGTCTTTGCTAAGGGTATCCCCACGTTCGCGGGACATGACCGTAATATCGTAATCGTAAGGCAACAAAGAGAGGTCCAAGATCACTTATTCAAAGGCAAAGTTTTACAATTAATTATATAATTAGGATGAAACTCCACATTAAAATTATTAAAAATAATATATTAAAAAATTAATACATTAGAAATTAATACATTAAAAAATTAATTTAGGGTGAAACTCCACAAGGGTATCCCACAAATAAAGTGGAATACCTAGCCAATAACCTTTTCCTGGGGATATATGAACCTTTACGAAACTCAAAAAAAGAAACATGTCAGAACACCAAATCAGGGTGCAATCGAAGATTACACCGGAGAAATATCACAACAATAAATAGGATAGGATGAATAATGCATGGCTATGATAAAAACATAAAAAAAAACAGACTAGAAGAATCAGGTACTGTCTCGTTCGCCTCTGCCTCGCCTAGCGAAGGCCACGGATTTTGAATTTGAAAACAGCCCCATGTTAGGAACTTTGAATTTTATGGCATTTTATCACAGGAATAACATGGTCAAACATTCAGGGTATTCAGGCATATTTAAATTCCCATACGAAAGCAAAATATATATCAACATTTAATCATGATGCATTATATATGTAGGTATGGCCAATTGAAAGTATAAACAATAGAGATACGCAAACCTGTTTGCCAATTCAAGGTTGAAGGGATTGACCACTTGTAGTATCGGAATAAGTTAGGCAGCGGGAATTGGACGGCGATGGCTTCGGTGCAGATGGGCTGCCTTCAGGGTTTCTTTACTCTGAATTCTCCGGGTAGGCAGGGTTCCTATGCCAAAGTTTCTATCCGTCCTTCTCTGTTCTCTCTCTTTCTTTTTCCTCAAGGTTTTGTTCCAGGGAAACCTCAGAGTGTTTTGCTTCTCTTCCTTCTTTCTCCAGTGAATCTCCCAGTGTAAACTCCAAGTCTCACTCCCCCTACTGAAACTTCAGTATTTATAGACTAATTTCGTGGGTAATGGGCTTGGAATGAGGGAGACCCAAGTCCAAAATAATTTGTTATATTTTATTTATATATTTATTTTAATTATTTAATTAATTAATTAATTAATTAATTAATTAATTAAAAAAAAAAATTTCTTTTTTTTTTTTCTTTTTTTTTTTTCGTTTTTTTTTTTTTCGTTTTTTTTTTTTTTTTTTTTTTTTTTTTTTTTTTAGGAAAAATGATGGGTAATTTTTGGGGTATGACAGCTGCCCCTGTTCAATATTCTTGAACCGAGAGAGTTAGGATGGCGTGTATGCCATTCGTGGTCTGGAGGTGGAAGATTATTGAACACTAGAATGCCCCAAAAATTTGCACTTGAGAATCGACAGTTGGTCTTGATGGAGATGGGCTTAAAGATGCCATCCGGGAGGTTTGATGACGAAAGCTTCAGATCGCGCCGTATATTAGGCCAATTTGAAGACATGGGTGCCACACTGGGTCGTACGTTAGACCGTATAATGAGTCATCCATTAGGCTGCCGACTTCGCTGGGGAGTCGGAGTGTGTCATATGCTGTTGGGGATAAAGGATCAGAATGGACCATACGCTAGATCGTATCTGAGTTGCAGAATGAGCCGTACGTTAGGCTGAATCTGATGACGAAAGGGGTAGTCGTACGTTAGACTACACTTCAGAAATGTACCGTATGTTAGGTAGGATCTGATGATGAAAGGGGTAGTCGTACGTTAGACTACACTTCAGAAATGTACCGTATGTTAGGTAGGATTTGATGATGAAAGGGGTAGTCGTACGTTAGACTACACTTCAGAAATGTACCGTATGTTAGGTAGCATCTGAGGGGATGGACATCCGAACGGGTCGTACGTTAGACCGTCGCAGAATGAGTCGTCTGTTAGGCCGCATCTGATGATGAAAGCGGTAGTCGTACGCCAGACTACACTTCAGAAATGTACCGTACGTTAGGTAGCATCTGAGGGTTGTAAGATCCAAACGGGTCGTACGTTAGACCGCGTTGGGGTTGTTGAAGTTCAGAATGGATCGTACGTTAGATCGTATCCGAGTTGTAGAATGAGCCGTCCGTTAGGCTGCATCTGAAAAAGAAAGTAGTCGTACGCTAGACTACACCCCTGAATGTACCGTACGCTAGGCAGCATCTGAGGATTTGAAGGTCCAAATGGGTCGTACGTTAGACCGCATTGGAGTTGCTGAAGAAGTCATATGTTGGGCTGAATCAGAATGAACCGTACGTTAGGCTGTATCTGATAACCTGTATATGTTGTACTTGCAATAAATGTCTGGGATGGGCTTAGAGATGCCATCGTTAGGAGGATATCGAAGTGTTGTCAGAATGAATGTTCCCATGAACTGTATTTGAAATATGTATCTGAATCTTGAATGTGATTGATAAAGGTGTCTGTCTGAATGAACCTTCTACTTTGACTATATCAGGAGGATAATTAACCTGCAAAGAAAAAGTTAGCTTCATGCTATGTCATGATGCATGAGATGTTTCGTGTTATGCTAAAATAAATGCGAATGTTGTATGCATGCGTATGCTGTGAAATGATGTAATGAATGAGTTATGCGTATGAGAAGTTCTGCTTGGGGACTCTACTGGGGAAAATAAATCCCCATCTACTGATTTGAGACATTTGTGTCGATGACCCTTTCTCGGCTGGGGATGCTTGATTTCTGTCTGATGGTGAAAATATTCAACAGAGCCTGGCTGGGGATGGATGAGATGATCAATCTGTCTGGTGACGCCGACCTCTGTTGGGGAGTAACTGGCTGTGCCTGGGGATACTGCCATTTTCTGAGGAAAAAAAAAAACAGGCTTGCTGGGGAAGAGAATTGGTAGCGGATTCATTGGAAGCATGATTAGACCTTTTCCTTGATCCTGAAGTCGGGTAGTAATTGCTATTGTTATTCTATGCATGTATTTTTGGTAAACATCAGTCATATTCAAATGCACATATTAATTCAAATTAAATCAATGGACATTTACGCAACCAAAACAGAAAAGTAAAAACAAAAGCATCTTTTTTTTGAAAGAGGGTTGTATTGATTTTGAAAGGAGGCCTATAAACAGGCAATTTGTGTACAAGGAGACAGAAATCCTAGTAAGAGGAAATTGTCGAAAACAAAGAGAAAGCTATGTGGAAGAAGTCCTATTGATTTTAAGCCTACTACTGTCATTATGTCTTCGAGCATCTCATCCCTTGCTGTCGGATAGAAGTGATTGGCTTGGTCAGTCCCTCGAACTTGGATGAAAGTTGACTGAGAACGGGACATAGTCATACGCTTTAATCCCTAATTTTTGCCTGGACCGCCTTTTCAGGTTTTCAGTCCACCAGGATACCCTTTTTTGCCCAAGCCGCCTTTTCAGGTTTTCGACTTGCCGGGTGTACATTTTTTTTTATATATCCCTAATTTTTGCCCGAACCCTTTTGGTTCGCCGGGATGCCCTTACTTTTGCCTAGATACGTCGATCTAGCGGGTCTCTTTTATGCGTAGTATTTTTTAACTATGTCCGCGTTCACGGGATGTGGGAAGTCTTCACCA
Organism: Lathyrus oleraceus; assembly: GCF_024323335.1. Classification (NCBI taxonomy): domain Eukaryota; kingdom Viridiplantae; phylum Streptophyta; class Magnoliopsida; order Fabales; family Fabaceae; genus Lathyrus; species Lathyrus oleraceus. The sequence continues at coordinate 434,475,251 of NC_066582.1, read as the reverse complement.
TCCATTGTAGCGAGTATCATGGCTCCACCTGAGAATACCTTCTTAACTACAAATGGCCCTTCGTATGTGGGAGTCCATTTGCCTCTGGGGTCAGTTTGTGGTAGGATGATGCGTTTGATTACCAAGTCGCCAATTTGATACACTTGTCTCTTGACCTTTTTGTTGAATGCCCTGGTCATGCGCTTCTGATATATCTGCCCGTGACATACAGCTGCAAGTCTCTTCTCATCCATCAAATTTATCTGATCGAGTCGAGTCTGAATCCATTCGTCCTCGTCTAAGCCCACCTCTTTCATGATCCTTAGAGAGGGAATCTGAACTTCCACTGGTAAAACGGATTCCATTCCGTAGACTAAAGAGAAAGGAGTTGCCCCTGTCGAAGTTCGCACGGAAGTACGATAACCATGAAGAGCAAATGGTAACATCTCATGCCAGTCTTTGTATGTTACCGTCATCTTTTGTATAATCTTCTTAATATTCTTATTAGCCGCTTCTACAGCGCCGTTCATCTTTGGCCGGTACGGAGAAGAGTTATGGTGTTTTATTTTGAACTGCGTGCAGAGTTCAGTAATCATCTTGTTGTTCAAATTAGTGCCATTGTCAGTGATAATTCTCTCAGGGACGCCGTATCGGCAGATGAGGCTGTTCTTGATGAATCGTGCCACCACATTCTTAGTAACAGAAGCAAATGAGGCTGCCTCCACCCACTTTGTGAAGTAATCAATAGCAACAAGGATGAAACGATGTCCATTAGAGGCGGTAGGTTTAATCTCGCCAATCATATCAATGCCCCACATTGCAAAGGGCCACGGCGCGGTCAACACGTTTAATGGAGCAGGAGGCACATGTACTTTATCCGCATAGATCTGGCACTTATGACAAGTTCTGGAGTGATGGTGGCAATCAGTTTCCATGGTAGACCAATAATACCCTGACCTCAGAATCTTCTTGGCCATTGTATGTCCACTAGAATGAGTCCCAAAGATACCGTCGTGCATGTCTTCCATAATCTTCTCTGATTCCTTTCTATCCACACAGCGAAGCAAAGTCGAATCATGGTTACGTTTGTACAATATTCCATTACTCAAAAAGAATTTAGCGGAGAACTTCCTCAGAAATTTCCTGTCATTGATGGATGTCCCTTCAGGGTATTCCTGAGCTTCTAAATATCTTTTTATCTCGTGGAACCAAGGCTTCTCTTCTACTTCATCAGCGTTAAGTTCATAACAATATGCTGGTTCGTCTAGTCGTTCAATGGTAATCCGGGGAGCTTCATTGTCCCATCTGACTCTGAACATAGATGACATGGTAGCTAATGCGTCTGCCAACTGGTTCTCCTCTCGTGGAATATGTTCGAATGTGATCTCTTCAAAGTATAGGATTAATGTCAACACCCGTTCTCGATAAGGGATGAGATTCGGATGTTTAGTGTCCCATTCTCCTTTGACCTGACTGATTACCAAGGCTGAGTCTCCGTACACCTTCAAGAACTTGATTCTTAGGTCTATAGCAGCTCTGAGTCCCAAAATACACGCTTCATACTCAGCCATATTGTTGGTGCATTCAAAACATAGTCTAGCGGTGAAAGGCGTATGGCCACCCTTGGGGGAAATGATCACGACGCCAATACCGTTGCCCAATGCGTTAGACGATCCATCAAAAACCATAGTCCATCGGGATCCCACTTCGGGTCCTTCCTCTGGTCCAGGTTCTTCATAATCAGTAACAAGCATGACATCCTCATCTGGGAACTCAAAATTCATAGACTGATAATCATTCACTGCCTGATGAGCCAAATGATCAGCTAGCACGCTTCCTTTGATTGCTTTTTGGGTGGTATACTGGATATCATACTCTGTTAAAATCATCTGCCATCTTGCTATTCTTCCGGAGAGGGCGGGTTTCTCAAATATGTATTTGATAGGATCCATCTTAGAAATCAACAAAGTGGTGTGATTCAACATATACTGTCTTAGTCGGCGAGCAGCCCAGGCCAAAGCACAGCAAGTTTTCTCGAGCAGTGAGTATCTTGTTTCACAGTCGGTAAACTTTTTGCTAAGGTAGTATATGGCATACTCTTTTCGACCGGACTCGTCATGTTGTCCCAACACGCACCCCATTGAGTTTTCTAAAACGGTTAAATACATGATTAGAGGTCTTCCCTCAACTGGTGGCACCAGAATTGGAGGTTCTTGGAGGTACTTCTTGATTTTTTCTCAGTAACTTGAAGATGGGTTTGCAAGTAGCGGTCAAATGGGAAATAAATCGGGCAATGTAATTCAAACGTCCCAAGAAACCTCTGACTTCTTTATCCGTACGGGGAACTGGCATCTCTTGAATAGCTCTCACCTTGGCCGGGTCAACCTCAATACCTTTACCACTGACAATAAAGCCCAAGAGTTTACCGGATCTTACTCCAAAGGTGCATTTGTTCGGGTTCAATCTCAACTTGTATTTCTTCAGCCTCTCAAACAGTTTGTATAAATGATCGAGATGTTCTTCTTCAGTATGAGACCTGGCTATCATATCGTCCACATATACTTCTATTTCATGATGGATCATGTCATGGAACAAAACCACCATAGCACGCTGGTACGTTGCTCCTGCGTTCTTTAAACCAAACGGCATTACTTTATAACAGAAGGTGCCCCATTGCGTCACAAACGTAGTCTTCTCCATGTCCTCAGGTGCCATTTTGATCTGGTTATAACCCGAGAATCCATCCATGAAGGAGAATACCTTGTGTTGAGCGGTGTTGTCTACCAGAACATCAATGTGTGGCAGTGGGAAATCATCCTTGGGACTCGCTCTATTCAAATCTCTGTAATCCACACACATTCGCACCTTACCATCCTTCTTTGGCACTGGTACCACATTAGCAACCCATTGAGGATAAGAAGTAACCGCCAGAAAACCAGCATCGAATTGTTTCATGACTTCGGCCTTGATTTTCTCGGACATTTCAGGACGCATGCGACGAACCTTTTGCTTAACAGGACGACAATCTTCCTTCGTCGGCAAACGATGCACTACTATATCGGTATCCAGCCCTGGCATGTCTTCGTAAGACCAAGCAAAAATCTCCACATAGTCATGTAGCATTTGAATCAATCTTCTTTTGACACTGATTTCCAAGCCTGCTCCTATTTTGACTTCTCTCTTGTCCACCTCGGTACCCAGATTTACAGTCTCAACTGACTCCTCATGCGGCTGTATAGTCCTTTCTTCTTGTAGTAACATTCTGGCAAGTTCTTCAGGTACTTCACAATCTTCCTCACTTCCATCTTCGGCTCGGTAGATCGGATTTTCAAAGTCATAATGAACAGTAGTAGAACTATTATCAACAGGATCCAAAGTGGATAGGGATCTGCAATTCGTTACGTGCGTGTGTGTAAGAAAACATAGCTCGTTTGAAAGATAATAGGAAAGACAAAGAGCGCAATATTTGAATGCAAAACGTCCATTGATTTATTGAATATAAATATGCTTATGAAAATGACAAAACCCTTAACAAATTAGCTATTGTGCCTCGGGCATAGACACAATGCTTTAAGAAGTTTGATTGTAAAAGAAAATTAAAATTTGCAATTCTAGAATAAACAATAACAATTACTCCTGACTAAAGGAAATCGGGATAATGTCTTCAGTTTTCCAATTGTTGAGTCCGTCACCAATTGTTGGGAAAATCCCGCTATCCAAGTCGCAATCACTATCAGCATCTTCCATAGCATTAATCTGATTTTTGACTATCTTTCCAGAGTTAAACCCCAGGCCAGCTTTATCAGACTTGTACGGTACATTGATCAGTTGACCCCAACCAGCACGATCACCATTTTCAACCGCGGCTTGAGCATCTTTCAGAGAGATCATGACAGGGGGAGCACGAACAACCTTGGGCACAAGGGGAGTTGGCTTAAGGACAGGACTGGGTGGAGGAACCACTTCAAATGACTGAGAAGGAGTCTCAAAGAATTCACCATCCATCTCGACGTATTTGAAGGCTTGCACACTACTGACAATATACTCTTCTTCTCCACATACAGTGACAACCATGCCTGCTATTGGATACTTCAGCTTTTGATGAAGCGACGAAGCTACCGCACCTGCCCCATGGATCCAAGGGCGCCCCAACAAGCAGGAGTAGGCGGGACGAATGTCCATCACGTGAAAGGTAGTGTTGAAGACTTGAGGTCCTATCTTGATAGGGAGAACCACTTCACCATAGACAACACTCTTCGCACCATCGTAAGCACGCACCACAACATCACTAGGTTTCAGTTCAATGCCTTTGTAGTCAAATTTATCGAGTACAGCTTTCGGGAGCACATTCAAGGAAGAGCCGTTGTCGATCAACACGTGAGCCAGGGTGATCCCCTCACACTCGATGGAGATATGCAGAGCTTTATTGTGATTCTTTCCTGCTGGCGTCAGGTCAGCATCGGAAAAGCCTAGGCCATTGTCAACAGTCAAATTAGCAACATAATGTTCGAATTGATCGACGGATGTTTCTTGAGGCACATGAGCGGTCTTCAAGAATTTCATCAATGCATTGGCATGGGATTCAGAGGATAATAACAAGGACAACATTGAGATTTTAGACGGAGTATGCCCCAATTGTTCCACTACATCAAAATCGCTCTTACGGATGATTTTCAGCATCTCTTCCATTTCCTGTTTGGCAACATCTTCAGAAGTAACTTCGACCGATGTCTCTGACTGAGGAGGATTGACTGGTCTTTTTCCTCGAATTTCGGGAGCGGGAGGTGAGATTTCTGGGGAGTAGATCCTTCCACTTCGAGTAACTTTACTAGTCCCCACAATATCATTAGGATTAGCAGAACTACCAACTTGCTTTATGCCATGGATGTAAACGTCGCCTCCATAGTTCCACGGAATAGCTTTGCTGGAGGAATATGGCACGGGGCCAGGTGCGGTAATAATCAGGGGAGCCACTTTGGGCTCAACGGTAATCTTCACAGGCACTCTAGTAGCGGTAATCTTCACTGGAGCTTTGGACCTAGCAATCACAGATACCTCTTCAATAGAGTTGTCCACCTTAGGAACCCTTTCAAATAGAATTGTACGATCATCCATCAGCCGTTGAATGCCGTTCTTCAACTTCAAACAATCATTGGGCCGGAGTACACAGAGATCGCAATCTTCAGCACAACCTGGAAATAAACCAGCTTGCAATAAATTCTTCTTAACGATCAGGAGAGGAGATGCTAAATCAGCAACGTCAGTAACGTGAGAATTGTCGTCCACAACATTAACATTCTGGTCATGATTAGGCATAGGTGCTGTGATGACATTGGGGGTCGCCGGAGGATCAAATTCAATTTCTCCAGCGTCGATCATATCCTGAATCTTGTTCTTCAACAACCAACAATCATTCGTATCATGCCCGGGGCTATCGGAGTGATAGGCACACCTGGCGTTGGGATTATAACGAGGAGAAGTAGTGTTGGGATTTGCAGGAGGGCCTCTGAGGGTAATCAAATTGGCCTTTAACATACTCTGCAGTGCTTGGGTTAAAGTCATATTGATCTTGGTAAACTGTCTTCTCGACCTGTCTTGTCTGTGTTGGAAGTTCTGAGATGGCGGTGCGGCAATTGTAACTGCCCCAACAGTATGGTCATGATTCTTCTTGTTATGCTTCCTCTCACTGTACACAGCATTTGATTCATTCTTTCCCTGATAGGACTTTTTGGTGCTTGCAGAAGTAGCTGCCTGTATCTTTCCACTTCGAATGCCGCTTTCAACCCGTTCACCAGTCAAGATAAGTTCAGTGAAACCTGACGAGGAACTTCCCAGTAGATGGCTGTAGAATGGGCCAGTCAGTGTACCCATGAACATGTCCACTAACTCTCGATCAGTCATAGGGGGTTTGACTCTGTCAGCCAAATCTCTCCACTTTTGAGCATATTCTTTGAAACTTTCTTTAGAGCCCATAGTCATATTTTGTAGCTGTAGCCGAGTAGGCGCTAACTCAGAGTTATACTGGTAGTGCTTGTAGAAAGTTGTTGCTAAATCAGTCCATGTGCGGATGTTAGAGCTCTCAAGCTGATAATACCACTCTAACTGTGTGCCAGACAGACTCTCTTGGAAGAAATGGATCCACAGTTTCTTATCAGTAGTGTGCGGCTGAATCTTTCTCACATAAGCCCTTAGATGCATCTGAGGACAAGAGGCACCATCATACTTAGTGAAAATGGGAACCTTGAATTTGCGGGGAATGACCACATCAGAGACCAGACCCAAGTTTTCGAAATCCAGACCGGGCACTTTCTGCCCCTCCATAGCTAGCATACGTTCTTCCAGCAACTTGTACTTATCATCCTTCGGAGAGTACTGTTCATGTTCATAATCTTCATCGTCATCCTCAGAATTGACGAGATTAGGATTCTCATCTTCCGAATCATTCTCGGTCTCTTCTTCTGAATCCTTCGGAATTCTAATCTTGACTCCTGTAACCTGTCCCTTAAGCCTTCTCCCCGGGTTGATGTAACCCACAGGTTTCTGGTCCTTCTTCTTCTCCATCAAAAGAGCTTTCAGTTCTTCCTGCCCCTTAGATAGGCTCAGCATCATTTCCTGGAATTGAGCATTCTGGGCCTGGAGATCTTTGATAGTTTGTTCGAGAGCCATTGTTCAATCTGTTTGAATCTGCTGGAATCTGTTTGATAGGAAAATCGTGAGAACATTGATCCTTTAGAATACCTGTTATGCGATGCAATGCAATGTATGAAATGTTTTCAAGGACTTTCGGGATTCAACTTTGCATAAACTAACAAAAAGAGCTTTTTTTTTTCTTTTCTCTTTTGTTTTTGCTTTTGTTTTTGTTTTTTCTGTTTTTTTTTTTAGCAGAGTTAAATCCCTAAATCCTTGAAATGGTTAGTACAATGCCATGATGTTATGATGTTATGTTGTTATGATGTCATGTTGTTAGATAAATAACAAGCACAAGCAAGTCACACAACAATCATTCCTAGGTTTTAAGGCTTGCGTGAGTTCCATAGGTAAATACCCTCCCCACTGAAGTTTGGTTGGTTCAACCTGTCTTAAAATAGTAACCGGGTTCTAGAAGGATCTCAAATCATTGACCTTTCCTTAAGTCCACTTCAGTGCAACACCAAGTGGTTGACCGAAGCTTCCCTAAAGTCCAATCTCAAAGAGTGTAGTATCGAGTCTCAACCAACTCCAGTCGGAACCGAAACCAGTTATCTCACTACTTTCTAATGGCCAGGATGAGTCAATTAGGGTTCTAAAGGTCTGGTTAATGCTTTTATGACACCACGCGAATGCCAAATATTTCCTCAACTAACATGAGGAACATCAGGACATCCAAAGTGCCACATTAACCGTAGCCATCATTTTGACCATTCCAGTATACGCCGGACAGTCGCGATGATCTCTTGCTACTTACCTAAGGTACACTAGATCCGGGTGTAGGATCTTTCACTCAAGCATAACATACCCAAGCAATCCCTTAAAAATAAATCAGACAAATTGAATAAGTGATCTTGTTTTAAGGTAACCTCTCTTTTTAAATATTCCGACTCCCGAGCAGAGTCGCCAGTTCTGTCATACGGTGAACTGGACTTTTTGTGTTTTTTATCGCAATGTCGCGGTTAGCAAGAGTCGCCACCGACTTTTCTTTTATCCAATAAGGAAAGGTGGAAAAGAACAGGAAAAACCTTAATTTAGATTTTGGGTTCGGGAGGTACATTATACAAAGGGAAGGTGTTAGCACCCTTTGTATCCATGGTTATCCATGGGCTCTTAATTGCTCGATCACTTATATTATTTTTGTCTAAAAAAAAGTGTTTGTGAATTGTTTAGAAAAATTGTTTTGAAAAGAGAATTTAACTTTGTAATGATTCTTGTATGAATGTATACAAAGTGATTATCTCGTTTAGTTTTGAAAATTGTTTAGAAAAATATAACTCGGTAATGATTCTAGTATGAATGTATACCCAGTGGTGATTTTCTGAAGGTATTTTGAAAGGTGTGAGGTGTGAAAAAATGTTTTAGGTTGTGAGCCAGCAATTAAGAGTTATACCGACCCAAGGTCTTTATGAGTATTTCCTATCCTTATGAGGGTAAAACTGTCCTTATTATTGAGAAATAAGTAGTTTTATCCTTTGGATGTAAAAGGGTCATCGTAGGGTCATCGATTGGTCATTGAAGGCAACAGTTACGAGGATACCTTAGCATTCGAAGGGACTATCATCTTTTAACCGTAGGCAACATCGGAGGGTCATCGAGGGACAAAGTTGTATATTCGAAGGCAACATCCGAGGGATTATAATTTATTTTATGATGATTTAACCGAAGGGTCTTTGCTAAGGGTATCCCCACGTTCGCGGGACATGACCGTAATATCGTAATCGTAAGGCAACAAAGAGAGGTCCAAGATCACTTATTCAAAGGCAAAGTTTTACAATTAATTATATAATTAGGATGAAACTCCACATTAAAATTATTAAAAATAATATATTAAAAAATTAATACATTAGAAATTAATACATTAAAAAATTAATTTAGGGTGAAACTCCACAAGGGTATCCCACAAATAAAGTGGAATACCTAGCCAATAACCTTTTCCTGGGGATATGTGAACCTTTACGAAACTCAAAAAAAGAAACATGTCAGAACACCAAATCAGGGTGCAATCGAAGATTACACCGGAGAAATATCACAACAATAAATAGGATAGGATGAATAATGCATGGCTATGATAAAACATAAAAAAAAACAGACTAGAAGAATCAGGTACTGTCTCGTTCGCCTCTGCCTCGCCTAGCGAAGGCCACGGATTTTGAATTTGAAAACAGCCCCATGTTAGGAACTTTGAATTTTATGGCATTTTATCACAGGAATAACATGGTCAAACATTCAGGGTATTCAGGCATATTTAAATTCCCATACGAAAGCAAATTATATATCAACATTTAATCATGATGCATTATATATGTAGGTATGGCCAATTGAAAGTATAAACAATAGAGATACGCAAACCTGTTTGCCAATTCAAGGTTGAAGGGATTGACCACTTGTAGTATCGGAATAAGTTAGGCAGCGGGAATTGGACGGCGATGGCTTCGGTGCAGATGGGCTGCCTTCAGGGTTTCTTTACTCTGAATTCTCCGGGTAGGCAGGGTTCCTATGCCAAAGTTTCTATCCGTCCTTCTCTGTTCTCTCTCTTTCTTTTTCCTCAAGGTTTTGTTCCAGGGAAACCTCAGAGTGTTTTGCTTCTCTTCCTTCTTTCTCCAGTGAATCTCCCAGTGTAAACTCCAAGTCTCACTCCCCCTACTGAAACTTCAGTATTTATAGACTAATTTCGTGGGTAATGGGCTTGGAATGAGGGAGACCCAAGTCCAAAATAATTTGTTATATTTTATTTATATATTTATTTTAATTATTTAATTAATTAATTAATTAATTAATTAATTAAAAAAAAAATTTCTTTTTTTTTTTCGTTTTTTTTTTTTTTCGTTTTTTCGTTTTTTTTTTTTTTTTTTTTTTAGGAAAAATGATGGGTAATTTTTGAGGTATGACACAACCGTTACTGGTGCAGATATGGTCACAGGAGTACCAGTAGTTACGGGTGCATTAACAGTTCTTGGAGCACGTCCAGGACCCTCAGACGGTTTAAAGTAAATGGTAACAGTTGATACCACTCCACGATCTTTCACAACGCGACCAAACTGTAGGCAACCCTCATTCATCAAGCTCTGGATACCTCTCTTCAACTACATACAACCATTCTCTTGATCAACGCAATCTGAACAACTGTCATCATAGCCTGGGAACACTCCCCCTTTCAGCAGACGTTCTTTCACCACAAGCAACAACATCTGGACATCCTCAACATCGACTACCAAATCCAAGCTTCCCCTCCTTCCACACTGTTCACCTTAGGCCCACCATGCTGAGGCATAGGATTATTCATAACATTCGGAACAGGAGCAAAGTTAATCGCTTTAGCATCAATCAAATCCTTGACCTTATGGTGAAAAGCCCGACAATTCTCAATATGATGCCCTGGTGCACCGGAATGAAAATCACAACAGACATTAGCATTGTAACACCCCGATTTAAAAAAGAGAATTATTTAATTGAGTTAATAATTATTTTATTAATTTAATTAAATAAAGTTGAATTATTGGATTATTTTTATTATTATTATTATAGATGTTATTTATTTTAATAATAATTAAATAAATAAAATAAATGGAATATGAAGAGTGGAAGGGTAAAAGTGGAAATGGGATAAAAGAGGCCAAAGTGAGAACTCAGGTTGTTTTCACGTGTTTTGCCTCAGAGTCAGAGAAAGAGGGAGAAACGCTGAAGAGAAAGAGAAGGAAGAGGAAAAGGCCAAAGAGTGCTCAGAGCTTCCTTCAATCCAAAGAGGTAAGGGGTCTGAACCTTATTAAACGATAATATGCGAGCAATTTCATGATATCTGTTGGATTATTGATAGATTTTGGGGATTTTAGGGAGATTAGGAAAGTTGGGTTTTGATGGAAAATCCTCCGATCTGTGAGTTTTGCTGCGTTATATGCATTATAATCGAAGTATGTTGTGTATATATGACTGTTGAATGTTGATTTTGGATTGTTAGCTGTGGGGTATGAGTTGTGGCGAGTAGAGAAGCAAAGCTGCGCTGGTTTCCTCAGCAGAGGGCTTCTGTTCGCGCGCGATTCGCGGCGCGAAGCCCAGTTCGCGGCGCGAACTGGGCAGGATTCAGAGGAGTTCTGTAACGCATCGTTCGCGGCGCGAACCCTGCTTCGCGGCGCGTACTGAAGCGAATTTAATTGTTCGCGACGCGATCCTTCGTTCGCGGCACGTCCTGGAGAAATGGAGGAGTTCGCGGCGCGTCCCTATGTTGGCGGCGCGAACTGGGGAAATGCAGAAGCTAATGTTGGTGAGTTCTGAGTACGTTGAGTTGCGAGACTCTTAGTAAGTCGCTGTAATTGTATTATAAACAATTAATAGTGATTATATGATTGTGTATGGGGTGTTTATGATGATGAGATGTTGAATTTACGTGTTTAGTTATAAATGTGTTATGTAACGATGTGATATCGTTGTAATGTTGTTGTTGTTTTGTTGAGTTGTATGTCATGCTATTAATGATGATGATAACATGACTATATGATGATGTTGTTGATATGTTGATTATGATGCATGTTTGGTGTGCATGCATTCATGAAAGGCCGATGCCTAGTGATGAACGGACTGAGTTCCAATGATGTTGTTGACTCCGGGCTTGTTGAGAGGCTTGGTTCCTTACGGGGAACTCGGATTCTATGGTGATGAATCTGGGAGTGGTGATCCTGTAGTTGGTCACAAAATGGGTATACCGAGTCGTGTTGAGTCATGCATGGGTGTGTACATTGCATTTGATATGTTGTTTTGTTGATGTTCATGAGTTTGTTGATTATGATGAGCTGTGTTGGCATATGTGAAATATATTTGTGTTTATATTTCTGTCGTTATATTATTATTTAATAATGTAATTCTCACCCCTTCTGCATGTGTTTATGTTCATCTATGATGAACAATGTGCAGATAAAGAGGAGTAGCTATTGTTGAGGTTTGAAGAATAAGTGTAGAGTTATTCTACAGAGTCGAGTCAAATGCTCTGGTCATGTGACACCGGGGTTATGGGATTCGATAGATAGTTGGTTATTATTTACGTTGTTTATGATGACTAAATGTTGAGATGTTTTGTTGAGAAAATATTGAGATATTATTATGAATTGTTATATGATGAATTATAATATTAATGTTGTTGTCCGCTGCGAAGTTTTAATAAAATAAATAATATGTTTTATGTTGTGATGCGTTAATTGTTATGTTGTAAGAAATGTAAACTCTTCTACATGTTGTACTCTGATAATCTATTTAAATATGTCGTTTGGGTAGAAGGGTGTTACATTAGTGGTATCAGAGCATGGTCAGTCCAGTCGAGTCATAATGTGATGTTTCCCTGTTGGTCGATTAGTGTAAATGACACTGTCGATATTTAACGGTTGTAGTTGTGTCGTGCAGAGTATGGCTGGAGAAAATGACCGTGCGATTGCTGAGGCTTTGGCTGCTATGGCGCAGGCTTTGCAGGCGCAGCAGAATCCGCCGGTCGACGAGTTTAGGAATTTGGGAAGGTTTCTGAAGAATAACCCTCCTACATTCAAGGGGCGCTATGACCCAGATGGCGCTCAGATTTGGCTGAAGGAAATTGAGAAGATTTTCCGGGTGATGACGTGTACTGAAGCACAGAAGGTGCAGTTTGGTACGCATATGTTATCTGAAGAGGCTGAAAACTGGTGGGATAACACTCGCCAGAGAATTGAAGTACCAGGTGCTGAGATGACTTGGGAAAGGTTCAAGACGGCCTTTCTGGAGAAATATTTTCCTGCTGATGTGCGATGTAAGAAGGAGATGGAATTTCTAGGACTGAAGCAGGGTAACATGTCTGTTGCTGATTACGCTTCGAAGTTTGAGGAGCTGGTGCAGTATTGTCCTCATTATAATAATGCTGATGCTGAGGAATCCAAGTGTGTCAAGTTTGAGAACGGGTTGCGTCCCGAGATCAAACAAGGCATTGGTTACCAGGAGATTCGTAGGTTTCCTACACTGGTTAATAAGTGCAGGATATTTGACGAAGATAGCAAGGCTAGGACTGCTCACTACAAGAGTCTTAGTGAGAAGAAGAATAAGGATCGTGGTAGTCCTTATGCATCTCCGAATGGTAAAGTTGTAGCTTATGCTTCTAGACAGTTGAAAGTTCATGAGAGGAATTATCCTACGCATGATCTAGAACTTGCAGCTGTTGTATTTGTGTTGAAACTGTGGAGGCATTATCTGTATGGTTCCAGATTCGAAGTGTTCAGTGATCACAAGAGTCTGAAGTATCTGTTTGATCAGAAAGAGTTAAATATGAGGCAGAGAAGGTGGTTAGAATTACTGAAGGATTTTGACTTTGAATTGAGTTATCATCCCGGTAAGGCTAATGTAGTTGCAGATGCGCTGAGTAGGAAGTCTCTACATATGTCTATGATGATGGTTCGGGAGCTTGAGTTAATTGAACAGTTCCGTGATATGAGTTTGGGTTGTGAAGTTTCCGCCGATAGTGTGAAGTTGGGTATACTGAAGTTGACTAGTGGAATTCTGGAAGATATTCAGAATGGTCAGCAAGTTGATGTCGCTCTAGTTGATCATATTACTATGGTTAACCAGGGTAATGGTGGTAATTTTGAGATTGATGAGAATGGCATCCTGCGATTTAAAGGTAGAGTTTGTGTTCCTGAGGTGTCTGAATTGAAAAAGAGTATTCTTGAAGAGGGCCATAGGAGTGGATTGAGCATCCATCCAGGTGCAACTAAAATGTATCAAGATTTGAAGAAGTTGTTTTGGTGGGCTGGTATGAAAAGAGATGTTGCTAAGTTTGTGTATGCCTGTTTGACTTGTCAGAAGTCAAAGATTGAACATCAGAAACCGGCAGGTATGATGCAACCTTTGAAGATTCCTGAATGGAAGTGGGATAGCATTTCCATGGATTTTGTGACGGGATTGCCGAGGACGGTGAAAGGTAATGATTCTATTTGGGTGATTGTGGATCGATTGACTAAGTCGGCGCATTTCTTGCCGATGAAGATTAATCACTCTTTAGAGAAGTTGGCAGAGTTGTATATTGAGGAGATAGTGAGGTTGCATGGCATTCCATCCAGTATTGTGTCTGATAGAGATCCCAGATTTACTTCTAGATTTTGGGAAAGTTTGCAGAAAGCGTTGGGGACTAAGTTGAGGTTGAGTTCAGCTTATCATCCTCAGACTGATGGTCAGACTGAAAGAACTATCCAATCCTTGGAGGATTTGTTGAGAGCTTGTGTGTTGGAGCAGAGTGGTTCTTGGGATAGTTATTTGCCGTTGGTGGAGTTTACTTATAATAATAGTTTTCATGCTAGTATCGGTATGGCTCCATATGAAGCATTGTATGGTAGGAGGTGTAGAACTCCATTGTGTTGGTATGAATCAGGTGAGAGTGTTGTACTCGGACCTGAGATTGTGCAGCAGACGACTGAAAGGGTTAAGATGATTCAGGAGAAAATGAAGATTTCTCAGAGTCGTCAGAAGAGTTATCATGATAATAGGAGAAAGGCACTTGAGTTCCAAGAGGGAGATCATGTGTTCTTGAGAGTTACTCCGACGACAGGTGTGGGTAGGGCTTTAAAGTCTAAAAAGCTTACTCCGAGGTTTGTGGGTCCGTATCAGATTTTGAAGAGGGTTGGGGAAGTGGCGTATCGGATAGCTTTACCGCCGTCGCTTTCTAATCTGCATGATGTGTTTCATGTATCTCAGTTGAGAAAATATATTGCGGATCCTTCGCATGTTGTTCAGTTGGATGATATCCAGGTGAGGGATAATTTGACCGTTGAGGTGTTGCCAATTCGGATAGATGACCGAGAAGAGAAGACCCTGAGAGGTAAGAAGATTGCTCTAGTGAAAGTTGTTTGGGGAGGTCCAGCTGGTGAGAGCTTGACTTGGGAGCGTGAAGATCAGATGAAGGAGTCATATCCGGCTCTATTTGCTTGAGGTATGTTTTCGAGGACGAAAACTTCTAAAGTGGGGGAGAGTTGTAACACCCCGATTTAAAAAAGAGAATTATTTAATTGAGTTAATAATTATTTTATTAATTTAATTAAATAAAGTTGAATTATTGGATTATTTTTATTATTATTATTATAGATGTTATTTATTTTAATAATAATTAAATAAATAAAATAAATGGAATATGAAGAGTGGAAGGGTAAAAGTGGAAATGGGATAAAAGAGGCCAAAGTGAGAACTCAGGTTGTTTTCACGTGTTTTGCCTCAGAGTCAGAGAAAGAGGGAGAAACGCTGAAGAGAAAGAGAAGGAAGAGGAAAAGGCCAAAGAGTGCTCAGAGCTTCCTTCAATCCAAAGAGGTAAGGGGTCTGAACCTTATTAAACGATAATATGCGAGCAATTTCATGATATCTGTTGGATTATTGATAGATTTTGGGGATTTTAGGGAGATTAGGAAAGTTGGGGTTTTGATGGAAAATCCTCCGATCTGTGAGTTTTGCTGCGTTATATGCATTATAATCGAAGTATGTTGTGTATATATGACTGTTGAATGTTGATTTTGGATTGTTAGCTGTGGGGTATGAGTTGTGGCGAGTAGAGAAGCAAAGCTGCGCTGGTTTCCTCAGCAGAGGGCTTCTGTTCGCGCGCGATTCGCGGCGCGAAGCCCAGTTCGCGGCGCGAACTGGGCAGGATTCAGAGGAGTTCTGTAACGCATCGTTCGCGGCGCGAACCCTGCTTCGCGGCGCGTACTGAAGCGAATTTAATTGTTCGCGACGCGATCCTTCGTTCGCGGCGCGTCCTGGAGAAATGGAGGAGTTCGCGGCGCGTCCCTATGTTGGCGGCGCGAACTGGGGAAATGCAGAAGCTAATGTTGGTGAGTTCTGAGTACGTTGAGTTGCGAGACTCTTAGTAAGTCGCTGTAATTGTATTATAAACAATTAATAGTGATTATATGATTGTGTATGGGGTGTTTATGATGATGAGATGTTGAATTTACGTGTTTAGTTATAAATGTGTTATGTAACGATGTGATATCGTTGTAATGTTGTTGTTGTTTTGTTGAGTTGTATGTCATGCTATTAATGATGATGATAACATGACTATATGATGATGTTGTTGATATGTTGATTATGATGCATGTTTGGTGTGCATGCATTCATGAAAGGCCGATGCCT
The DNA here is from genome assembly GCF_024323335.1 of Lathyrus oleraceus. NCBI lineage: Eukaryota > Viridiplantae > Streptophyta > Magnoliopsida > Fabales > Fabaceae > Lathyrus > Lathyrus oleraceus. Next base: position 434,459,465 of record NC_066582.1, on the reverse strand, counting down.
AGTGATGAACGGACTGAGTTCCAATGATGTTGTTGACTCCGGGCTTGTTGAGAGGCTTGGTTCCTTACGGGGAACTCGGATTCTATGGTGATGAATCTGGGAGTGGTGATCCTGTAGTTGGTCACAAAATGGGTATACCGAGTCGTGTTGAGTCATGCATGGGTGTGTACATTGCATTTGATATGTTGTTTTGTTGATGTTCATGAGTTTGTTGATTATGATGAGCTGTGTTGGCATATGTGAAATATATTTGTGTTTATATTTCTGTCGTTATATTATTATTTAATAATGTAATTCTCACCCCTTCTGCATGTGTTTATGTTCATCTATGATGAACAATGTGCAGATAAAGAGGAGTAGCTATTGTTGAGGTTTGAAGAATAAGTGTAGAGTTATTCTACAGAGTCGAGTCAAATGCTCTAGTCATGTGACACCGGGGTTATGGGATTCGATAGATAGTTGGTTATTATTTACGTTGTTTATGATGACTAAATGTTGAGATGTTTTGTTGAGAAAATGTTGAGATATTATTATGAATTGTTATATGATGAATTATAATATTAATGTTGTTGTCCGCTGCGAAGTTTTAATAAAATAAATAATATGTTTTATGTTGTGATGCGTTAATTGTTATGTTGTAAGAAATGTAAACTCTTCTACATGTTGTACTCTGATAATCTATTTAAATATGTCGTTTGGGTAGAAGGGTGTTACAAGCATCATACCCAGCAGGAATCTTCGTCAACGGCGCCATAGTGCGAAGTTCAACAAATTTTAATTTGAGCAATTCGGGAAGTAACTCAGCATATGTCATTGGTAACGGATCAAAACGACGGTCCGACATTCTTTGTCTTGGCTGAAACGGGCGTTGCTGTTGTTGTTGTTGCGGTGGTCCTCTTTGTTGTTGCTGAGGTTGAGTCGTCGGGATAGTTACAGCAGCGACCTGACGATATTGCCCTCTGTTCACATTCCTCCGATGGTGTACAACATTAGTCTCACCCTCTCTCCTTCTGGGTGCCCCACAAAATGGTTTTCTAGAACTTGAGGATGAAGAACCCGGGTCCTGAATCTTTCCTGCCTTGTTGAGGCTCTCAATTCTCTCTCCGCAGATAAAAACATCTGAAAAACTACCGAACGGGCAACTTCCCGTACGGTCCATAAACACACCCTGCAGGGTACCAATGAACATGTCAGTTAATTCTCTCTCCAACATCGGAGGTTGCACTCTTGTAGCTAATTCACGCCACCTCTGGGCATATTCCTTGAAGCTCTCACCAGTCTTCTGAAACAAACTCTACAGTTGGGTTCTGCTCGGAGCCATGTCCATATTGTGCTTATACTGTCTCAGAAAAGCTTCACCCAAATCTCTCCAGCTTCGAACAGATTCTCTCTTCAAATCCATATACCAGTCCAAAGACGCTCCAGACAAGCTGTCTTGGAAAAAGTACATCCACATCTTCTCGTCATCAGTGTATGCGGAGATCTTTCTGTAATAAGCTTGAACATGAGTGCGAGGACAAGAAGTGCCATTGTATTTGTCAAAGGATGGCGCTTTGAATTTGTAAGGGATCCTCAGTCCATCAACCAAGCCCATATTCGTAACATCGAACCCCAAAGAGTTTTGACACTCCATGGCACAGATTTTCTCAGCCAGGGCATCAACCTTTCTATCCCTCTCTTCAGTCCTTCCCACTTCATCATCATCACTTAAGAGAGTGAACATATCCTCTTGTCTATCAACCAACGGAGCAGGATGGCGAGCTGGAGCACGGACTGCTCGAACATTAACAGTCTCTGGAGCGATAGGTTGTCCGTTGATTCTGATACCCCTCAATTCATCACCCATAGCATAGTTATTGACGGGAATAGTAGCAGCAACAGTGTCATTAACAGGGACTCCTTCCGGCGAAGTACGGTTGACAGGTGGAATCACAGCTTCCTGTCTCTGTGCCAAAGCTCGGAGCTCCTTTTGACCTTGCACAACCCCTTGCATAATATTCATGAATTGGGCCATGTTAGCCCTCATCTCTGCCAATTCAGCCTGAACTTGATCCATGCTTCTCTGTTGATTCAGTCTTGTCGCGTAACGGTGCAGACGATGATCAGCAATCCTGCCTAGGTCAGGAACCAGAGTGAGAAATCTTATTCAAGAATACCTGTAATGCAAGAATGATATGTGTATGATGTGTATGATGCATATGCTATGTTCATTTCTCAGGCATTCAAGAGCCTTATTCACTTTTGAAAAATGGCAACCTGCAACATAAACAACATAGAAGCAACATACACTGAATGATGAGCAAAAGTGAAACATCAACAATCTCATCTATAGACATGAGAAAATAAAGATCATACAAACATAGTTCGAGCAAAGATTCCATCATCAGAGAACAAGGAATCCCATCCAACAATCCTGGAGGTGATTCTCAAAGTAAACAACAAGACAAACTAAGAAGGTCGCCCTCCTGGAATGAGAGTCTTCAGATACTGGCACTGATCAATCAACCGGTCACACTCTGAACACTCGGGTAAAGGGGTGATCTTCTCTTTCAGTTGCACTCTGAGCTCCACAACTTCTTCTCTGAGCCGGCTCTCTGCTGCATGCCTTAGGTCCACTTCTTTCTTCAACTGAATATCCTTGTCTTTAAGCTGCCTTTCCAAGTCTCGTATCTTCTTTTGGTAATTGGCTTCCGCTCTTTGCAACCTCAAGCGTTCATGACGTTCTCCATCCAACATTGCTTTTATCTCCTCATAGGACCTCTTTTTGCTCTTCAATCTACTAGCGCTTTCACCTTGCACTCCTTTGAGTTTATGGGCCAAATTCAACTTATCAGTTTTGGCTTTGTAAAGCTCCATCTGGATCTCTTGTTCATTTTCTTTCAACCGTCGATTCTCCATCAAGGCTTGTTTGTAATGCTCAGCAGGCACATTCTCAGAAAGGATCAAAGGTGGTTGCTCTTGCAATTGTTTCATCCTATCAAATGGTAGCAACAAAGTTCCAACTCTTTCCTTGACCCACTCAATGCAGGCAGGCATAGCAATTGCAAACTTCTTCCCTAAAACGGATCCATCCTTGACACCAATACTCTCCCAAGCCCTACCTACTTGCTCCAATCTTACAGGGTCACTCCGCTTCTCAAAGTACACACTCTCAGCTATCTCAGTATCTAGCGACCTTTCATTCATGACAAAGCCCAACTGACGGAGAGAAAGAACCGGGTTGTAATTGATGCAACCCTTAGTTCCTATGAGTGGAACATTACGAAACCCTCCATAACTCATAATGACATTGCGCACATTAATCCTGTAAGCTTGCCATTTGATATCATAGGATGTGAGCGACATGATCCTCTGAGTCCATTTGCGAGTGCTCTGAGTATCCACAAAAGGTCCACTGGTTGGTAGAAAAGACAAGAACCACTTGAGTAGCAACGGGAGACAACACCTTATAGCTCCACCCTTACCATGCCTGCTATGTATAGCATAATAAGTGTCAGCTAACAAGGTAGGAACCAGGTTTCCTCTAATAAAAATAGTGATTGCTGCCAGGTCCACAAAATTAGGCATACTCGGGAACAAGACAACTCCATAGATCATGACAGCTAACTGAGCGTTGAAAGCTTCCCAATTCCCTTTCTTCGCTTCTTCCTTAGCCATTCTCACCAAGAACTTCAAAGGCAAACCCACAACATCACCGCTTGGTTTCCAATTATCGCTCACTTCCTTGATACTCAAGTAAAGAGCCTTAGCAACAACTCTGAAATCCACCTCCTTCGGCACATCTAGGAAGGGTACTTGGTATCTGATTCAGACATTCATAAGGATGGAATACTCTTCAAGAGTGGGTGCTAACTGATAGTCCTGAAAAGTGAAGCAACGGAGCTCTGGATCATAGAACTGTAAGAGAGTCTGCAGAGGTACAAGATCAACCACCATCCTCAACAGTGCCAGAATATCCCCATACTGATCATCAAACACCTTCTGATTACAGTCCGTCACGAGATTACCCAATTCTTCCAAAGATGTCAACGGATCACGGTAAAAACTGTAGGTGCAAATCTTCCTTTTCAACTTTGGAATGGTTGCCATCTCTCAATGTGAACAGACTCCTGAATAAACCTGAGAAATGATATGCATGTGCAAGTTAGCTTTTTTCTTTTCTTCTTTTTTTTTGCATTATTTTTTTTAAAAAATAAACATGCTATGATGCAAATGATGAAACAATGACTGGTTGGATGTGTATCACGAGGCACAGGATCAGAACTTCGGCACGAATTCGGAACCGGAAACCACAAACCAAGGTCATCTGGAACCCATACTTCAGAACCAAGTCACCAACAGGATCAAACAGAAGTCGCCAAAAGGACACGGTCACCAACAAAGCAAGTCACCATCAGTACCTGTAAATGATTCATTCCCACCCCACTCACAGGTGTCATCTAGGCCAGGGTAAGGTCAAGAGAAACGCAGGATAAACGATCCTTTCAAGAATATCATCATATGCACACCAGATGTATGCAACGATAATACCCCATCAGAATCTGAACTGCTCGTGATACCATGTTCCGCTAGGTGGCGCCACACCACCCGCTTCCCATGAATCACTCTACTCCTAGGTGTCCTAAAGTTCACTCATAGCCTGGGTCTTGGGCCTTTTACCTCTTGTGACTCCCACCCAACAGAGAAACAAATACATAGCCAACACAGTATGCATGAAACAATAAAGCGCACATAGGATGCAATGCAAGCAGTTAGTATGCAAAGCAATAAATAAATGACACATAATAGACAAAAACAAACAAACGCTAGGAAAGGCCCGCTAGGGAAATTGAATCCCCAGCAGAGTCGCCAGCTGTCGCTCCCCAGGATTTCCCGAATCCAGGTACAAACGCGAAGAGAGTGCAAGGAAGAAAAAGGATAGAGTCGCCAGCTATGTACTTTTATCCCAGGAGAAGGGGAAAGGCAGTACTGCATAACCTAGAGGGAACGGATAAAACAAAGTCTCGAACCAAAGAAATCTGGGTAAGGGGGCCGGTTACGTGAAGGGAAGGTTATCGCACCCCTTCACGTCTGTGGTACTCCACAGGATCCACGTTTGCTAGTCTATGTCTAAAGTGTATAAAGTCCTATATGAAATGCAAAAGAGAGAAAATAAAAGTAGGGGAAACAAAGAGTTATTACTCGCACAGGCCCTACCCTGCTGCATACGTATCTCAAGAAGGATTGAGAATCAGAGCACCGTAGCTCGGCTAAACTATTTCTGTTTGTTTTGTGTTTTTTAGATGGACGGCGTTACTACGCAATCTACCGGATGCTCGATCTTTGGAGACTTACTCACCTGTAGTAGAAGGAGTCAACGTGTCCTTATGAAAAGAAAATCAAAGAGTTTGTTTGTGCTTTAGGAATGCTCATGCAAGAAAGGAAGCCCTAGACGAAGGAACCGTGCTACCTTAATTGACATGCAAACGAGAGACTATACGAAGTCTAGCAAACCTATGGGGATACGATCACACCATACAAAAACATCAGCATAAAGTAAACACACCAACAAGGGGTCTCAAACACACAAGGGTAAGGCTTTAGTCAAGGGGTCATGTCAACCTCGACAAACAAGCCAGCTGTACAGGGTGTAAACAGAAGCTCTTAACCACTGACACTGAACGTCAGGGTGAGCAGATGAAATGGGAAATGAGGGTAAGACCTCATAGCTCTTAACCCGGGCCTGGGTGAGCTTGAATCAATGAAAATGTGGGGGTTCAGAAAGATGGAACCCTCTCCACTGACTGACTCTGGACAAGATCTTGGGTGTTTATTCAAAAGCGTCAACACGTAGTGTGAGCATAATGAAAGACTCAACTGAATAGCAGGGGATTGATTGCAAATCTCTTTTATCTGCCAATGCCTCTTCACTTAGGAGGTCTTAAACATGTAACAATGCCTCAACAAGGAGGTCTTTAGCACAAACTTAAACAATAAAAAACATGGCCTCTTAAGGAGGGCTTCAGACAGGTGCCTGCCAAAAGAAACAACAGGGCTTCCAGACTACATGGAGCTAGAGGATGATTACCTAGGTGGTATGCCAACCACAAGCAAAGCAAAGCTCAAGCAATGAGCTAAAGCGTCTAAAGTACCTGTAAGAAAGTCAAACAAGTCAATATTCACATTCAGACAAACCAAACAGTCAACAACAGTGTTACAACCAATATGCACACAAGGCAAGTCAACAACTCAAGTGAGTTCATCACCAATGAACCTACAACACAAGAAAGGTTAGTGGACAAAACAAATTTGCATCTCAAGTCATAAGATTGCATCAACCACTAGAGCTAATAGCTTGAACCTGAAATGCAAAGCTCAAATGGTGAGTACAAACCACTAGTACCAAGACTATGGTCAAAGGTAAAGCAAAAAGTCAAAACAGCAACCAATATTCAACATGAAGTACATTTAATCAAGTAAGAACATGTCTTAAAAAGTATCAAACTCAAATCCTAAGGCAAATCCATCTAATGACCAAGATATGGCAAAGGCAATTACAAAGCACACAATTGGACATCAAGAATAACAATTCCATATTAAAACAGAAATGAATCAAACAATCATGAAAATTTGTATGTGATATCAACATGTTAAATACAATCATCATGCAAATAATTGGAAACAGGAGAGCTCAATTGGCATGTCAATGAAAATGGACAAAATTAACATCAAAATGTGTGACACACATTGTCACACCTAACATTCATGTATCCAAAACAGAGATGGAAAATGATAAAAGTGCACAACCAAGCCTCAAAAATCATGTAACATGTATAGAACAAGCATATCAAATTTCATGGCCATTGGACAATGTATGAGCATTTCACATCAATTTGAATCCAACATGTCATATTTGCATCAAGTTCAAACAACAGCTCATCACAAAAAATCCAGAAATGATAAAATCAGGAAATGGACATTATAAAATACTAGACATCAAGATGAACATGTAGGAAAAAATTTCACTCAATTTGGATTAATATTCTATTTGTTATGATTTTTGGAATTTGAATGAATAAAATGAAAATAAATGTAAAACATGGAAATAATATGAAATGAATATGAAATTGGAAATGCATCATGGAGGATCGAACCAATGCCTACGAGGTCACTACTAGCGTGCTCAGGAAAATTAACTAGAATTCTGAAAATAGGCATAGCGCTGGAATCGAGCCAAAGAGCGAGCGGTCACAAGCGCATTCAAGGCCAAACGCTGCGTTTGGATACAACAGAAGAATTAAAGGGAAAATAAAATGCACGCAAGGGGAATCGAACTGGAGATTGGAAGGTTCCAGGAGCTCTACAGTAAGCCCTAACACGCAGACGGCGGTGACACTGTTCACTAGCGGTGGTTTCCACCGTCTTCTTCAACAAGACGGTGGCGCTACAGTAACTCAAAAAAAATTTTTTTTGCAAAATTTAAAACCAAGCACATCATTAGAAAGCTCTTGTCATGTAGAACACGCAAATCACATATGCTAAGCCTAGATCATGGTATATTGGACGGATCGATTGAAAACATTATTGACAACAAAACTTTAAATGAACATATCTCATGCAATTCTTATCCATTTTCAATGAATTTTACATCAGAATGATCAGTGTTCCAATATCTACACAATTATGGTAATAAAAACAAGAATTAAGAGGATCGAATTTCTGACCTCTTGAAGAACAGTCAATGGAAACAGTGGATTCAAGGCTTCTCTAGCTCCAAATCTTCTCCTCCAACCTTGATATGAAGCTTTGCACACGAATGGATGCTTGAAATGGCTTGGATCTTGATCAAATTGCACATTCCATCTTCATGTGCTTCGGCTCAATGTGCTTGAATCTTGGTGAAATTCTTCAATCCAACACTCAATTCCTTCTATATGATGATCCAGGAACAAGATTATGCAATAAAAATCATGTGTTATGTGAAGAATTTTTGAATTTGGATTGAGAGAAAAATTGGAGGGAAAAATGTGATCTAGATCTAGAATGTGTTAGAATGAAAATTCTGTTATGATTAAGGCTTTATATTATGTGTTAATCATGCTGAAAATGTAATTAGACAATGGTTAATGGAAATTAGCAAGATATAAGGTGTAGTGCACAAATGGTAAAATGCGCCCTATGCATGATGAATGAACGTGAACAGTACCCTATGCATGCTCAAAATCACTTAAAATCATCTCATGCACATGTTGGAATTGGAATTTTGTTCATATGATGCACCAAATTTGAATTTGGTATTTTCCATCCAAAAAGCACATGCATGGCCAAATGATTAAGTGATATTATTTCATGCAATGCAATGATGGATTTGGAAATTATAGGTCAAGAGAAGAAATATTCAAAAAGAGGGACTCATTTTGGAGCTTTGGTTCAAAAGATATGGCTTGTTGAAGTTTCAAGCACACTTTGCAATCATTGGATCATAACTCCTTAACCATTCATCAGATGCTCATGATCTTGGACTTTTTGGAAAGGGGAGATAAAGATCTTCAACTTTCATGTTGACCAAAATTTCATTTGAAGCTTCTATGATGTTGGAAAGTCAAGTTGAATGTTGGTCCAAAACTTGCCATTTTTGGAAACTTGAAATTACATGTCACTTTCCATTTTTGGAAACTTTTGATTTGGCTTCAAAATCTTCAAGATAGATGTTTGACATGATGAATGAACCTCCTTTGGACATGAATGAAGTGTCTCAAACCATTTCTCCACCTCCTAGCCCTCAGTTGACTTTCAGTTGACTTTTATGGGCCTCAGATGACCTGGCAATGTATTGATGACTTTGAGCCTTCACCATTTGGTCAAGTTGCTTCAAAATGAACCTTGATTCATATAAGCTCCCTAGAATACTCATGTGGCCTTCATCTCAAAGAAAACCTTTCTCTCTTGGCACTGATGAATTCTCTTGATGCCAGTTCTAGTTGCCAAGATGCAAATGCAATATGTAATGATATGTAGTGTTAATGACCTAAAAAATGAAATGAATGCATGAATGGGGGTGCAAATTTGAGGTGCTACACTTTGCACTACATGTTTGTTTTGCATATTGGTTTGATGGATTGTGATTGCTGCAGAATATTAGGTTATGGTTAACAAGGTTTGCAATGGGTCTATTTTACGTTTGATGCTTGATTTATTGCAATGTTATTCATGGCCATGTTAGAAGTTGATTATAGGAGGTGAATGCTTGTAATGGTTGTGAAAGAATTCTTTAACTTGAATTAATTTTTAATGATAGCAAATTGTGTGATCATCATCCAAATTGATTGTGCATTGCATTACATGATATATTTGTGTTCTTATTTTGTCCATCATCCCACTTTATTGTTGCATAAACATACATACAAATCTACATTGAAAATTCCCTTCAAATAACAATGAAAATGCATTTTATATCAGTATGTATCAATACATGAGCCTCTGCATCGATACATGTAGCATGTGATTAATCACAAAACAATTTCTGTTCAGTATGCATCGATGCATACGAGCCATGCATCAATACATGGAAGGGCAAAAACTCTATGCATCGATACACACGAATTCTGCATTGATACATGACCACTTGAGACAGCCTGTGCATCAATACATGCGCAATAGGCATCGATACATGACCACTTGAGACAGCTTGTGCATCAATACATAAGCATTAAGCATCGATACATATCAGTGTAAAAATCACATGCATCGATACACACGATTTATGCATCGATACATGAGTAATTAATTTCACCAAATATTCACACAACTTACAGTATGTATCGATACACACTCCTATGCATCAATACACAAAGTTGTTTTAAGTCATAACAGCAACTGTTTTTGCAGCACATATAAGAACAGGTCTCAACAGCAGATGAAAGGGACGAATTCATTGAGGGAAAACAATTGAACACAGATCAAAAGCAGTGTTGGAGCAATTGTTTGTGAGCAGATAGAAACCTGAAAGAGACTTCATCTTCTTCATCTTCTCAATCACTTTTCTTCAAGAACATTTACACATAACAATTCTTGTTCTTTGGATTAAAGAAGCATCGAGATAACGTTCAGTGGTACGATCAAGGATCTAGCTGTGGGTTGCAGTGGAACGATCGAGGATCTAGCTGAGTCGAAGATTGAAGGGGGTTTCTAGGAAAAACCTACTGGTTTGTCCTTCAAGAACTGGTGTGTTCTTGAGGGTTTGGGAGTCAGATTTGCATAACATATTCAGCCGCAGCGTTGCGTTTGGAGATCGGGGGATTTCGCAAGCAGGTCGTGGAACCGGTGAATTGTTTGCAACTTTGTGCAGGAAAATCTTGATCGAGCTCAGATCAAGTGAAGGTTTATACAAGAAGAGGTTCTTAGATTGTAGAATTCTGTCTTTGTATCAAAACCTTGTATCAACGGATTCGGCAATAATTGATAATCAAAGTTCTCAATTTCATTTGAAATTGAGAGGGAGACGTACCCACACGCGAGGACGACGTGGGGAACTTCCTTACCAAATCTCTGCGTATCGTATTCTTACCTTAATCTTCTTTACGTTTCAAAACTGTTTTGCAATTTCTGTTAGTGTGTGGTGATTGATCATTTTTCTGGACAGCAGTGATAATAAAACCTTTAGTCATACACCATTGCTGTTTATCATCAATCACATACACACCAACTGTTTGACAAAACGGTTAACTTGATTGTGTTCATTGGAAATAGAATTTAAGGATAAGCGCATTCAATTTGTTAGAATTCTGGTGTGAATTATTTCTGTCATTCTCATTAAAATCCAGCAACTGCACTTGCGTGTCTAGCTTTCTAGTAGCGGTTCAGAATAGACGGAAGTCGATTCGGGACCGATTTTTCCGCCATTTTTGAAAACTCTGATAAAACGTTAAATCCGTTAACTTTTTAAAGAGGTGATCTATTCACCCCCCCTCTCGATCACTAGCCACACCGTCTAACAAGTGGTATCAGAGCGCCGGTTCGCTGGTGCTCTGTGGCTGCCTGTAACAGTATGGATTCTGAACCAAAGGGGGCGTATAATAGAGCGCCTATTTTCAACGGTGAAAATTATGGCTACTGGAAAGACTGCATGCGAGTTCATATAAATTATGTGGATAGGTTAGTATGGGCTGCCATTGAAAACGGTCCGTTTCAAATTACAATGACTAATGCGGCTGGCGCCATAGTACCTAAACCAGAAGATGATTGGAATGAGAAAGATGAGAAAAAGTGGTCGTGTGATTGGAGAGCTCGAAACATGTTAATTTCAGCACTTGGTGTTGATGAGTATTATCGAGTATCCCATTGCACGACAGCTAAAGAAATGTGGGACGCTTTAGAAGTTGCCCATGAGGGTACTACTGAAGTAAAACAGTCCCGCATTAACACACTCAATCAAGAGTTTGAGCTCTTTCGCATGAAACAAGGAGAATCCATCTCCGACATGCAAAAGAGATTCACCCATCTAACTAACCGATTGAATGCTCTTGGAAAACCTATTTCCAATGAAATTGCTACTAATAAAATTCTCAGGTGTCTTAGCAGGGAGTGGCAACCTAAAGTTACAGCAATCAAGGAAGCCAACGATCTTACAAGACTTACGATTACAACACTGTTTGGAAAGCTGGAAGAACATCAGCAAGCTTTGGAAAGTCTTGAAAAATATGAGAATAAAAGTAAGAAGGAAAAGGAGAAGAAAAGAGACAAAGAGGGAGAGAAGAAGCCAATAGCTCTTGTGGCCTCTAGCTCTAAGTCCTCACGAAAAGAGCAAAGCGACAATGATTCAAGTAGTGACAAAGACTCGGATGATGAGGAAATGGGACTGTTTGTAAGAAGATACAATAGATTCATTCGAAAGAATGGAGTCAAACATTCCGACAAAAATCTCATGAAATTTCGAAGACAATCTATAAATTCGAAACAAGAAGAGAACAAGAAGAGTAGAGGAAGAGGATCATGCTTTAATTGTGGTAAATCCGGACACTTTAAAACGGACTGCCCTATGAAGTATAAGGACCAAAGAAAAGATTCACCAAAAGGGTACAGCAAACAAAGAAAAGCGTATATTGCATGGGAAAGTGATAGTGATTCATCAAGCACACAAAGCTCAAGTGATGGTGATGAAGCTGCAAATCTGTGCCTTATGGCTCACACTAAAAATCTGTCCTACCACAAGAAGAAAAACAATGACAAAAAGGTAAAACAAGCCTATTACAATAATTTCTCCTCTATGTCTTTTTCGGAATTAAAAATAGCCTTTGAAAAACTGCATAACGAAGTTGTAGATGCTTTTAAACGACTAGCTTCCGACAAACATATCTTCTCTTTTTTGGAAGGAAAAGTAAACAAAGCTGAAATTGATTTAGAAGCATTGAAAACTAGTATTGCAGAAAATTCAAAAACTATTGACATTGACGGATGTAGTAGAGTTAGGTATTGTGACGCTTGTTATGTTTGGCAAAAAGAGGTAAACACTCTTAAGGTCAAATTAGAGAAAGCGCTACAACCTAAAATTACTTATGCCGTTGACCCCAAGTTGTTTAAGAAGTCATTGAATCCTCCATATGCAAAATACTCTTTTATTCTAAAGGATTCAATGAACAAGAAACAACAAACACATCATCATGGTTTATGTCATTATTGTTGTCATGCTGGCCATACCATTGAGAAATGCAAATTTAGGAGATTTCTAGTCCCTAAAGGTATTTATCAATGAAAGCCAAAAGGCAACCATGTTAACACTTACCCTCTTGGACCCAATGAAAATTGGGGACCAACTTCTCTCTTTTGATGTTGTAGGATGAGTGCCTTGCCTTCGTAGATAGAAGATGGTTTCTTGACAGCGGCTGCTCAAGGCACATGACCGGTGACATATCGCTTTTTATAGACTTCAAGGCGAAGAAAAAGGGATATGTTACTTATGGAGACAACAACAAAGGAGCTATACTCGGCAAAGGTAGTGTAGGTAATCCCTCCACCACTACTATTTCAAATGTCCATTTAGTTGAGGGACTTAAACACAATTTGTTAAGCATAAGTCAACTATGCGACATGGGCTATAAAGTGTCGTTTACAAAAACTTGCTGCATAATTGAACATGTTGAACAAAACATTGTGTTTAAGGGTGTAAGAGTAAACAACATCTATATGCTTGACTTGTTTGATGTACCGTTAACAAATACTAAATGTCTAGTCACCTTGAATGATGATTCTTGGCTTTGGCATAGACGTTTAGCTCACGTTAACTTCGATTTGCTAAACAAGGTTGTGTCTAAGGATCTAGTAGTCGGTCTACCAAAAATAAAATTTTCAAAAGACCACCTATGTGACGCGTGCCAAATGGGAAAGCAAACAAGGGTGTCTTTTAAATCTAAAAATGTAATTTCAACTTCACGACCCCTTGAGCTTCTCCATATGGACCTCTTTGGACCTTCTAGGACAAAGAGCCTAGGTGGAAATTACTATGGTTTTGTAATAGTTGATGACTACTCTAGATTCACTTGGACTATATTCCTTCATAGCAAAGATGAAACTTTTTCTGCTTTTAAGAATTTTGCAAATCTGTCCCAAAACAAAATGAATTCTATTTACAATTCGTAGTGATCATGGTGGTGAGTTTCAAAATTACCACTTTGAGAAGTTTTGTGACAAGTATGGCATTGAGCATAACTTTTCAGCTCCTCGCACTCCACAACAAAATGGTGTTGTGGAGCGTAAAAATCGTGTTTAAGAGGAGTTGGCAAGAACAATGCTTAATGAGGGTGGATTACCAAAATACTTTTGGGCCGATGCTGTTAGCACAGCCTGTTATGTTCTAAACAGAATCTCAATTCGCCCTATTTTAAACAAAACTCCTTATGAACTTTTGAAAGGAAGAAAACCAAACTTGTCACATCTTCACGTATTCGGTTGTAAATGTTTTGTTCTGAATAACGGTAAGGAAAACATTGGGAAGTTTGATGCAAAAGCGGATGAAGGTATTTTTCTTGGTTACTCAATGTCAAGTAAAGCATATAGAGTGTATAATAAGCGTTTACTTACTGTTGAAGAGTCGGTTCATGTTTCTTTTGATGAGTCTTATCCGAAAAATGTCGGAAAAGGTATTTCTTTTGATGACGCAGGTGTATCTACAGAAGACATACTCAAGGAAGTTATTGAGGAAACTGATCAGTCCAAAACAGCTGCCCATGAGAAGGAGGAAGATACAAGTCATGAAGAAATTGAGGAAGAAAAGACAGCTGAAGTGAATGATCTTCCAACAACTTGGAGATCCTCAAAAGACCATCCCATTGACAACATTTTGGGAGACATTTCAAAGGGAGTAATGACCCGGTCTAAGATAAGTAACTTTTGTTCTCACTTCGCGTTTGTTTCACAAGTAGAACCTAAAAATGCCAAAGAGGCCTTGATTGATGAATTTTGGCTAATGGCCATGCAAGAAGAGCTTAATCAATTTAAAAGAAATGACGTTTGGGAACTTGTCCCTCGTCCGCGAGATCATCATATCATAGGCACTAAGTGGGTTTTTAGAAACAAACTTGATGAAAACGGAGTGATTACTAGGAACAAGGCACGCTTAGTAGCACAAGGATATAACCAAGAGGAGGGCATAGACTATGAGGAAACTTATGCTCCAGTTGCTCGCCTCGAAGCTATACGTCTTTTGCTTGCCTATGCGTGTTCTAAGGATTTTAAGCTTTACCAAATGGACGTAAAGAGTGCCTTTCTAAATGGTGTCATAAATGAAGAAGTATATGTTTCACAACCTCCCGGTTTTGAAAATGCTGAAAATCCAGATCATGTTTACAAATTAAAAAGAGCTTTGTATGGTCTTAAACAAGCCCCTCGGGTTTGGTATGAAAGGCTTAGCAAATTTCTAATTGATCATGGATATTCAAGAGGTAAAGTGGACAATACTCTCTTTATTAAACACAAAGGGAAGCACATTCTTTTAGTTCAAGTTTATGTCGACGATATCATATTTGGTTCAACTAACATACACTTGGTCGAAGAATTTTCTAAGGTTATGCAGGGTGAATTTGAGATGAGTCTAATGGGGGAGCTGAACTACTTCCTAGGACTGCAAATAAAGCAACTTGATGAGGGTACAGCAGTATGTCAAACAAAATACTGCAGAGAACTACTCAAGCGCTTTGGAATGAATGACTCAAAATCGATTGACACCCCAATGCCTACCAACGGAAATCTAGACAAGGATGAGCATGGTAAGTGTGTAGATGTCAAAAGGTTCAGAGGTATGATCGGATCTCTCTTGTATCTTTCTGCTTCTAGGCCTGACATCATGTTTAGTGTTTGTATGTGTGCACGCTATCAATCAAATCCTAAGGAATCGCACCTTAAAGCGGTAAAGCGCATATTTAGATACCTTCACGGAACACCTAAATATGGGCTTTGGTATTCCAAAGGAAGTGATTGTAGCTTAGTAGGGTACTCCGATTCTGATTTTGCTGGCTGCAAATCAGATAGGAAAAGCACAAGTGGCACATGTCATCTGTTTTCAAACTCCTTGGTCAGTTGGCATAGCAAAAAGCAGGTTTCTGTGGCTTTGTCAACTGCAGAGGCAGAATACGTTGCAGCCGGTAGTTGTTGCACTCAGATTTTATGGCTGAAGCAGCAACTACAAGACTTCAACATTCAACTCAAACGTATTCCTATCAAATGTGACAACACTAGTGCCATAAACCTTACTAAAACCCCTGTTTTACACTCACGCACTAAACACATAGAGATTAGACATCATTTCCTTCGTGATCATGTTGAAAAAGAAGACGTTGTCTTTGAGCACGTTGATTCCAAAAATCAGCTCGCTGATATTTTCACTAAACCATTGGCAACGGAACCTTTCTTCAACATTCGTCGCGAATTGGAAATCTTAGATCTTTCTCAATTGATGTCATAAGCATGTTATCTCTTAATTATATTATGCCTCACCATGGTTGATAAGAGCTGTTTTAGATGTCAATTATACATCACAAGAGTTCTCCAATAGAGGTAATATCAATCCTTTCTACAATTTTCTTATTGCTAAGTGATTGTGTATGTTGCATCAAATGTTCTTACTCTAGTTGATACAAAAATTTGACTACTTATACTCCTGTCCATATTGTGTGCTCACTAAAATTTGACTTCTGAATCTCTGTTGAGCATAATCATCATGACAGTGCATAATGCATATACATACTGCATTAAAATTCATTAAAAACTGGTTCAGCATCAGTATGCATCGACACAAACGAAGCCTGCATCGATCCATATATTCAAAAATTCAATTTTTTTAAAAACTGCTTCAGGATGTATCGATGCATCCATCGCATGTATCGACACACAGGGCAATTGTAAACACTTGGCATCGACGCATCCATCGTATGTATCGATACACATGACAATTTTGAATACTAGGCATCGACGCATGACTATCTGCATCGATACATACTGATGCTATCTGAATTAAATGCATTTCTTTCTCTCTCATGCATCGACACATCAGCCAATCATATCACTTCCTATCTCATTACTTCATCTCATCTGCCCTCAAAAACCCAAAACCAGTGGCTAACCCTAATCCTCCTCATCCTCACTCTCTCTCACAAACTTGGTAAAACCCTAAATCTCACATCACCATGCCTCCACGCACTATTCCAGCCAGAGCCAAAGGAAAAGGAAAGGGAAAGGAAGCAGCCGGTACTTCTCAGCAACCACCAGATGTTCCTTCAAACGCCTTAGACATTCTTCATCCTGCCATCACTGCTGAATTTGAGGAATCCTTCAAGGCCAGGTTGGTAATGAAACCTCATATCTTTGATAAAACAGATGCTGTTCATCTGCACCTAAATGAAGTAGTTGAACTGCTACATGCACAAAGACTTGGGTCCTTTCTATCTACAAAAGATGACTATCATGAGGATTTCATCCGGGCCTTTTATGCTGGTTTACAAACTGGTAGAGGCTATATGTTCCGGTGTTCTATCGGAGTCAGAACATATACCTTTGAAGCTTCTGATTGGGAAACGGTATTTCAAATGCCGCCTCCGTCGATGGTTTTCAAGTGCTGGCATGACCTACACTTTGATCCTGAATTTGACCTGAAGGACTTTACAACTTCTATCCTAAAGATTGATAGACCGTTGAGTGAGGACGAACACGTCACGTCAGGTATGATCAAGCAAACTCCGCGTATTCTTCACTGGCTTATCACACATATTCTGCGTCCAACAAACAGCGGACACTCTCGGTTGGACAGGCCCAGCATACATCTTCTCTACATTCTGCAAAATAAGGTTCTCCTAAATTGGGCGAACTACTTTGTTAAACGTCTATTTTTTGTGCGAGACACCTCCAAGAATGTGGCTCTAGGTTATGCATCTCAGATAATGAAAATTCTTAAGTATTGGAAAGTTGCAATACCCATTGTGCCCCTCCTATCTCCGTCGGCAGCTCAAGAGTTTGATTCTGCCACTCTATCGCATATGGGATATAGGTGGGACAAAGACCGCAAATGCTTCTATTTCTTCGAAAGAAAATCCAAAACCAGAATTTACAACTTTGATGTGCCTTCGGAACGCATCCATGTTGCTGAAGAACAGCCTGATGAAGAAATGCAGGATGCGCCTGAAACAGAAGTGCCTCAACCTGAGGCCAATACTGGTTGGGGTGAGTGGGTGCCACGAAGGTGGTCTCCCACCAACTACGTACCTGAACCTGCAGCCCCTCCATTCGCCGGTGGTACTTCAGCCTCAACACCAAATGCGGACATCACTCACATGCTTCAACAGATGGAAATCGTCAACAAAGAACGCCATGAAGAAGCACGGTACTGGCATGTTCAACAAACTGAATGGCACAACGAGCATCGGGACTGGCATGATGAGCACACACGGAGGTATCACAATCAACACGCTTGGCACCAAGACTTGGTTAAATGGCATCAGGTTTTCTACAACGAAATGTCCGGCTTTATGGATGATTGCCGTGAAAATCCTGGGATTATGGACAGCTTTAGAAGCATTGAAGTTCAGAATCGATTTAGGCGATACTCCTTCATGGGCCAAAATTCAGACACAATGCCTCCTCCTCCGCCTCCGCCAAGCTACCGAGATCCTGACAGACATGATGAGGAGTCCTGTGGTGGCAACAATCCAAATTAACCAACCACCCTTCCATCTCACTGCATTTCATTTCATATTGCTCATGTTTTATTTTGTTGCACAATATATGGTTTAGCTTATGTAACTCTTAAACTCGTTCGCACACTTAAAATGCTTTTCAAATTCTGTTTACCTCTATTTGTTATTGCCCTTACTTTTTGAATGATTCTTTGTGAATGATTCTTTAACTTGCAGCTTCTTTCTTTGTGATTGATAGCCTATTATCAAATTTTGCCATGCCCTGCTACACTTTCTGCTTGATAACTATGTTTCTTCCTCTTTTTGATGTTGACAAAGGGGGAGAAAACGCAGATATGCACAAACTCAGGGGGAGTATCACACATCTTGCCAAGAATTTGCCATCATCAAAAAGGGGGAGTTTGTGAAAGAATTCTTTAACTTGAATTAATTTTTAATGATAGCAAATTGTGTGATCATCATCCAAATTGATTGTGCATTGCATTACATGATATATTTGTGTTCTTATTTTGTCCATCATCCCACTTTATTGTTGCATAAACATACATACAAATCTACATTGAAAATTCCCTTCAAATAACAATGAAAATGCATTTTATATCAGTATGTATCAATACATGAGCCTCTGCATCGATACATGTAGCATGTGATTAATCACAAAACAATTTCTGTTCAGTATGCATCGATGCATACGAGCCGTGCATCAATACATGGAAGGGCAAAAACTCTATGCATCGATACACACGAATTCTGCATTGATACATGACCACTTGAGACAGCCTGTGCATCAATACATGCGCAATAGGCATCGATACATGACCACTTGAGACAGCCTGTGCATCAATACATAAGCATTAAGCATCGATACATATCAGTGTAAAAATCACATGCATCGATACACACGATTTATGCATCGATACATGAGTAATTAATTTCACCAAATATTCACACAACTTACAGTATGTATCGATACACACTCCTATGCATCAATACACAAAGTTGTTTTAAGTCATAACAGCAACTGTTTTTGCAGCACATATAAGAACAGGTCTCAACAGCAGATGAAAGGGACGAATTCATTGAGGGAAAACAATTGAACACAGATCAAAAGCAGTGTTGGAGCAATTGTTTGTGAGCAGATAGAAACCTGAAAGAGACTTCATCTTCTTCATCTTCTCAATCACTTTTCTTCAAGAACATTTACACATAACAATTCTTGTTCTTTGGATTAAAGAAGCATCGAGATAACGTTCAGTGGTACGATCAAGGATCTAGCTGTGGGTTGCAGTGGAACGATCGAGGATCTAGCTGAGTCGAAGATTGAAGGGGGTTTCTAGGAAAAACCTACTGGTTTGTCCTTCAAGAACTGGTGTGTTCTTGAGGGTTTGGGAGTCAGATTTGCATAACATATTCAGCCGCAGCGTTGCGTTTGGAGATCGGGGGATTTCGCAAGCAGGTCGTGGAACCGGTGAATTGTTTGCAACTTTGTGCAGGAAAATCTTGATCGAGCTCAGATCAAGTGAAGGTTTATACAAGAAGAGGTTCTTAGATTGTAGAATTCTGTCTTTGTATCAAAACCTTGTATCAACGGATTCGGCAATAATTGATAATCAAAGTTCTCAATTTCATTTGAAATTGAGAGGGAGACGTACCCACACGCGAGGACGACGTGGGGAACTTCCTTACCAAATCTCTGCGTATCGTATTCTTACCTTAATCTTCTTTACGTTTCAAAACTGTTTTGCAATTTCTGTTAGTGTGTGGTGATTGATCATTTTTCTGGACAGCAGTGATAATAAAACCTTTAGTCATACACCATTGCTGTTTATCATCAATCACATACACACCAACTGTTTGACAAAACGGTTAACTTGATTGTGTTCATTGGAAATAGAATTTAAGGATAAGCGCATTCAATTTGTTAGAATTCTGGTGTGAATTATTTCTGTCATTCTCATTAAAATCCAGCAACTGCACTTGCGTGTCTAGCTTTCTAGTAGCGGTTCAGAATAGACGGAAGTCGATTCGGGACCGATTTTTCCGCCATTTTTTGAAAACTCTGATAAAACATTAAATCCGTTAACTTTTTAAAGAGGTGATCTATTCACCCCCCCTCTCGATCACTAGCCACACCGTCTAACACACGAGTTATGCCGCGGTATGCAAAGTTCATAAAGGATATTCTCAAAAAGAAAAGAAGACATGTGGAAGGCGAGACAATCTTGCTCGATGCACGTTGTAGTGCCATCATTCAAAAGACTCTCCCAAGAAAGGAATTTGATCCGGGCCGAGTCGTTCTACCGGTAACCATTGGAGACACCTATATGGGTAATGGCTTGATTGACTTAGGATCTAGCATCAATTTAATTCCCCTATCCATTGTTAAAAGATTGGGAAATGTTGAGATCAAATCTACAAGGATGACTTTACAACTAGCTGATAAGTCTACCACTTCACCATATGGAGTTGCCCAAGACATGTTAGTGAAAGTGGACAAATTCTTGTTTCCGGTAGATTTTGTGATAGTAGACATGGATGAGGATCGTGATGTTCCTCTAATTCTTGGAACACCATTCATGAAAACGGCCTGAATGATGATTGACATTGATGATGGACTAATGAAAGTAAGGGTGCAAGATGAAGAGGTAGCCTTCAATCTCTTTGAAGCAAAAAAGTATTCTAATGGTAAGCATGATTCTTTCCGAATCGATGCCACCAAGGAGGAACCAGTGGAGATTGCAAACCAGGTTCATGTTTCTAATCCATCAGAGAAATCTCTTATCGGAGTCTACAAAGTTTCGACCAAAAATGAAGGAAACGAGATGAAAGCAATGTTGCATGAATTAGAGTCTTGTGGAGAACTTGTTTATCATGAAGAGACAAACGAAGGCTTGGATATGACAAAGAAAGTGGAAGAGCCAAAACTAGAGCCGCATTTAAAGTATGTGTTCCTTGGTGATGATTGTACTAAACCGGTGGTCATTAGCAATACATTGTCCACAAATGAGGAGAATCAATTTATACGAGTACTGAAAAAGAAGGAAGTTATCAAACTAGTAGAGGTCGGGACGAATTGTTCTATCTCCGATGGTGAATGGGTAAGTGTTGTGCAAGTAGTTCCGAAAACGGGTGGTATCAGATTTTATTGAAGGTTCATCAAGAACCTCTTGAAGACAACAAAGCCCTTAAGGAAGTTGCTCAACAAAGTCGGATCGTGAAGATCCTTGAACCGTCGAGCTCAAACGACGTTAAACAAAGCGCTTGTTGGTAGGCAACCCAACGTTGTAAGTCTGAATTTTACATTTTCTCAATTCTGTTTTATTGATTTTCTGCTGTGTTAAATTTTGAAAAATTGGGTTCTTTTTTTTGCCGTTCGCCCAGCGAACTGAGCTTGGCAGAACCCTCTAAGTTCTGTTTTGTGTCATTTTCATTTCATTTCCAAATTCACAATTTAAAAATTTTCTTCATCACTCTCACTACCCCACTTCCAAAAATCAAAAATTATTCTTCTCCATTTTAAAAATCTCAAAATTTTAACACATTTCTTGCACCCGAAGCCCGCAAGTTTCCGTCCCAAGCGGATTGTGCTACTTATGCTAATTGGCCTGAGGACAGGCCAACTTTTTTGGGGGGGTGCAGGAGGTGGTGCGACCCATGGCGATGGGATGAAGGAAGATTGAGGAGTTTGTTGAATTGTAGGGTTTGTTTTTATTTTGAGTTTTCTGTGTCTATTACTGCTGTTGTTGAATTTTGAATTTTGGTTTATTAAATTGTCTTGTTAATTGCATGAATACTCTGTGAAATTTAAGTGTGTTACAATGAATTTGGTTTACCAACATCTTTGTTTAATTGTTCTTACTCTTAAGTCAAGCTTAAAGCAACCAAGAAATGTTCGCAAAGAAAGAAGCATAGAACACTTCGAATGGTGATGATAAGAATTAGTGTTGGCATTTCAAGGTACACTTTATCGCTTTCTAGACTTAACATGAGTAGTTTGATGGTATGTGCAAATTCCATATCATAAATTCATTGAAGTATATGTCATTTTTGAATCAAAATAGGACTTAACCAATTGTGAGGAAGCTTTCCATTGTACACTAAAAAGCAGGAAACCGAGCATTATTTCAACTCATTCTTATCATGCTAAATCATGCATCAATCTATTTTTGTGTGAAAATTTTGAAAATGATAGAGGCATTGTTTGTGAGAAAAAACCACTTGACCAAAAAGTTTGAATCAACTAACCTTGTGAGGAATAATCCTTAGTTAAACCCCTTTGAGCTTATTTTATGATTCATTTTATTGATCATTGAAAAATCAATTGAAAATTGTGGAATAAATGAATCATAATTTCTTTCGTGTCAATTGAAACCTCAAATCGAGTTGTTTGCAAATTTTGCCTTTTGCTTATTTCTAAGTAGGGAGCATTATTGAATAAATTTGGTTTTGGAATCTAAAGTTGGGGAGAGTAAAGTGAAAAGTTGATTAGAAACTTGGAAAAGTGAGTTTTTATGAAAGGGTGAAAATATGAAAAGAAACAAGAAAAAGAAATCACCTTTGAAACCATAGAGCAAAGAAAAAAAAGAAAAAAAGTAAAAAAAAGCAAAGAAAACGCTCATGGTTGTGTGGATGTGAAAAGAAAAAGAAAAAGAAAAAAATAGGGATCAAAGAAAGGGAAATTGTGTAGAGTTGAATGTTTGGGAATGCTCCCTTAGGATAGGCAACTTTGTTGAATTCTCTTAATCATATCTTTTCTTGTAACCTAAGCCACATTACAACCTTTGAAAGACCTCTTGATTCTCATTTTTCACATGATTTGGTATTTGTTGTGATAACCGCATGATTTTAATTGTTGTTGATTTAATGGTTTGGATGAGTGAAAGTAACCCTTCATGTTATTCATCATTATTATGATGTGTGTGTAAGTTTGATTCAATTTTAACATATATGGCTTGAATTCCTTGGAATGATTTTTGCACTCAACCATTTTCCTTATTCATGTTTTGTCTAGAATTGAGATAGGTGGATTGAGAAAATTGCCAAACACTTTTGAACCATTTGAATGTCCCTGGTAAATCCTTGTTTCAATCTTTTGTGTCATTACTTTGGTTGTGAGGATGGAAACTTTTGTTTAGGGACAAACAAAATGCTAAGTTGGGGAGAGTTGTTAGGGACCAATTAGTACTACTTTTTATATAATTTTATTGGTCCCCTTTACCAATTTTTGATGTAATTACACACTTTTATTCTCACTATTTTGTATAATTGCAATTAGGTTTAATTTATGTTGTTTTGAGTAGTTATTTCACATTTTTGTTAGTTTTGTAGAATTTTTGGACAAGAGAGCTTCGGAATGCATAATCATAATTTAGAAGAAGTGTTGAATGCAATTTGGAGGCCTATTCTTGAAGATTAACACTTGGAAGAACAATTACATGAAGCTTGCAAAGCAAGGAAGCTGAGGTAGCTTCAGTTCGCCCAGCGAACAGAGTTCGCCCAACAAACTGAATGGAAAGCTTCAGTTCGCACCGCGAACAAAGTTCGCCCAGCGAACCCTACGAATCCAGCAAGCTATTTTAGCCAAATGTGTTGTTTCCAATGCCAGCTGGTTTTGCCATTTTGGTGTCTGTCTTGGAATAGCTTTTCTGCTTTTGATGAAAATGATCAATTAAGGAAATGTCAACTCTTTTAGTATAGGAGAACACATTATTCATTATCATTGATTATTATTGATACATTGAGACATTGAGATATTTTTGTAAGGAAGAAAAACAGAGTTTTTCTTCCATTAACATTCTGCTTTGTAACAATGATGATGAGAAGCTAAACTCCATTTTGTCAAGATTGGAGGTAGTAGTTATTCTCATTTGTTTATGTATTCCATTTGATTTTTATATATGATAAAGATTGTTGATGTATTGAATACTGTTTTTGCCCTAAGTTGAAAACCAGATTTGAGTAGTTATTGAAAGAGATTATTTGAGTCTTGACATAAAACAGATTTTCAAGTAGTGAATAAGTTGTAGAGATAGATTTATTCATTACTCTTCTTTGGTATCAAACATTAAAGATTGCTATATTGATAGTTAGGTGGAGAGATCGTTTAAGGATCAATATAGTGATTATCACAATATCATTTAGACATAAATGACTTTGAGAGGATACTTGAACATCATCAATAATCTTAAATCTATATAGTTATCATAAGGAATCATAAGCATTTAGAATAGTGAACTCCAATCTTGCCAAGCTTTTACATTTGATTAAAACCATTTTACTGTTTTTAGTGACATTCACTCACAAGATAATTTTCCAAACAAAACAACTTTGTTACTTTCTAAACTTATAACAATTTGGATTATAGAACGGCGGTAATAACAACCAATCTCTGTGGATACGATATAAAAATATTTGTCGAAGATACACTTTTCAACACCCAGCGAGTTTACTTTCGTTTCTCCAATGGGTTATCTTTTCTTTTCACCAGCAGATTATCATTGCTCAATCACCCATCAACTGGTAATTGTTTATCCGTTTTCCCAGCTGGTCGTTTTTCTGTTATCTACCCAGTAACTAGTAGTTAACAAAACTCCTCATTGAATTTTTTTCCCCGATAGTTTATCCTTGATATGTTACCCAGTAAATGGTAACGGATCTTCTCCCTTTGGTCTTCTACCTAGTAACTGGTAGTTGTAAATCCTGCTCTCTGGTCTTCTACCCAGTAACTAGTAGTTGTAAATCCTCCTTTTTGATCTTCTACCCATTAACTGGTAGTTGTAGATCCTACTTTTTCATTTCCCTATTAGGCTATCCTTACCCAGTAATCGATAATTGATATTCCTCCCTTTTGAGTATATTGCCTTGTAACTGGTAATATAACTTTTTCCTGTGGTTGATTACCTTTGTTAAGCTGCCTAGTAACTAGTAGTTGGTGATTCTTCCTCTTTTCCCTCAGCGAGTCATCCTTGATATGTTGCCCAGTAACTAGTAACAAATGTTCCTCTGCCCGAGTGTATTATCTTCCGTTTTAAGCTACCCAGTAACAGGTAGTAGATAATATATCTCTTTTACTCCTATGTTGAAGTTTGCCTTCCCCAGTTGAGTCCAGGTTTGTATCTCCTTATGAAATCGAACTTCCTTTCCCTAGAAGGTATTTTAAGTGTTTTGGCGTTCTTCCAATTCACTTTTTCTATTTGAATATCCTTCATTTACCAGTTAACCATGATAGTGGATATTTCTTTTGTTTGAATATCATTCACTTACCAATTAAGCATGGTAATGGATAATTCTTCATGTTGTCCCTTTGTGGACACTTTGTTGTTTTGGATTGTTTATCCGAAGTTTACCTCAGTAAAAGGTAGTGGATAATCCAATTCACGCTTATCCCTGGTGGATAGTTTCCTACTGTGTTGGTGGTATCCCAATAAATGCAGATTATTCCCCAGTTCGAGTCTTTCTATTGATTTATTCTCATGGAAATCGCCTCGTGTCTCCAGCAGTCTTAAGTCGTAGTCTGGCCTATGCATAGCTTATTATCCCCAAAGTCTTTGTCCCCTCAGTGATTTTTCCTTTTGGAATGCATTGCGCTCCTTTGAACTTTCAGTTTCTTCCGGATTCTTTTCCTTTGTGACAATATACTCCCCCACGAAGATTATATTTTTGCATTCACATCATATGCATCATTAGGTCTCTTAGGGACCAAAATTTGTTTCTTGTTGTTAATATTTAAGTCCATTCTACCGCATTGATATAAAGATTTTAACCTTCACATCTCCGGATATAATAACCTTAAATAGGGTTTGCATTGGGAGAGATCACCAAGCATATTTGATTGTATCATACTTTATTTTCTTTATTTACTAACCAAAATACAAAAATATGTCTAATATAGTTTTGTTTCTTTTGTAGGTAGTATGTGTGTCCATATGTGCTCCACCAAGCCCACAACTAGGGTTTAAGATCCTCAATGCAAGAGATCAAGCAAGAAAATGTTCATATTGGTTCTAAGCATAATATATGGATCCTCATGTTCTTTATTTGTCATTTTGATCAAGAGTTCATCAAGAGTTTGAAGCTTGTTTGTCAAGGAATCCCTAATTCATCTAGGTATCTTGTGTGTCGTCCTCAGCAAGTTTCTTCAATAGTTGGTCAAAGATATCAAGTTATGTTTAATTCTACATCATCATAAGCATATATGATCCTCCATGATCCCCTAAGAGCAAAGGAACTTCAAGTGTGCAAGTTGGTTCAAGGAAGTTGACCAGAGAAGTCAACTGGTCAAATCTAGGGTTTCCTATATCCTATCTCCTACAATTTTTGTCATATGAAAATGATTCCAAGAGAAATGTTACTCTTTATGATATTTCAAACATATTTCATGTTGTCCTCAAGAGCTAATTTTGCTTGGAAAGTCGTTTTTTATGGTGAAAGGTTATAGGTCATTTTGTATGTACCCTAGATAGAAGGTCAACTTCAAAGAGTCATAACTTCCTCATTTTTTATGATATATAAAAGTTTCATGATTAATTTAAATATGTCTTATTCAACTTTTCTTCTTTGAGAAATATCAAAATCTACTTGCAAGGTCATGTTCCATGAGGAAACATTATAGGTCCATTTTGGTCTTCGTCATTGAACAAGCAATTTTCCTCAACTTATAAAATCCATAACCCCATCATCCAAACTCCAAATGATGCCAAATTTGTGATAAAATTTAATATAAATGAAATAGATACAACTTTTTATAAGTATCCAAGTTCATTTGAAGCTCACATCAAAAGTTATTCAAGGTGGAAGGAGAGGTCATTTGGCTTATAACTTAGAAAAATTTCTAAGTATGTTTGATACCTCCATTGTCAAGGCCAACTTTCTCCATTTTCCAAGCTTCAAATTGAAAAAGTCTCAACATCAAAGTTATTCCTTATGATGAGATGTTTCTAAAGAGTCCAAGATCACAACATTTGGATGATAAATGAGGGACTTTCACATGAGGTCTTTCCATGGCTTGTTTTGGCAAGTTTTGAACTCCAAACATTGTACAACTTTGCATGGCATTATGTGATGACTTCAGCAACTTTATTGCACAAATTAGAGCAGATTTCAATCATGAATTGGGCCTGAACATTCACCCATTCACCCATGCACCCATGCACCAAGAATTGTTCAATTTCATTCAAATTTGGAAAGGTGTGGAAATCATTTCCTTGGCCTATAAATCAAAGTGCATTAGCTCATAATCAAAGGAGAACCTTGCCCAAGCTTTGCCAACCATTGACATAGCCTCACTCCATAGAACACTTTGAAGATTTCTTTGAAATCCAATTTTTGTTCAACTCAAGTTTGTAAATAGAAACTCCAAAGGTTCCTTCCCTTTTCCATTCCACTGAACTTCTGCAAGCAAGAGGAAGAGGAATCACAAGTAATTGCATCAAGATCCAAGCTCAAAATATGCTCACAGAAGGCAACATTCCTGAGCTATGGAAGAAAAACTTGGTAAATGCCATTAATTTGAGACCAGAAACATGGCCAATGCCATTCATCTCACACAAGCTTGAGAGACTCCCTTGGGTTTATCTGATACACTCTCTCCCTTTGTCTAAGTTGTTATTTTGATCTTGTTGTTATTAGTTAATGTTTTCTCTTTGAGTATGTTTCAAGGGATTTTTCATCTGATACACATAAAGGACATTGAAGATTTCTTGCTTTGGAGTGCTAGCTTGGATGTTTAGTTATCTTTATTTGATACCATTGGATTTCTTATTAATTTCTTTGATGATTATGGATTTGTTGTTTGCTTGATAATCCAAAGGAAATGGGTTTCTATCTGACATTATTGTCTTATGGATGCTTCTCATGGGTTAGATCTTTTCAACTCAAAACTCTTAATCTTGTCTAGGATAGCCTTTTCATATCCACCTTCTTCTTCTTTAATTTCAAAATCTCCTTCTCATTTTCAAAACTTCTTTGCTTGTTTTTTTTTTCAACTTGGACTTGTTTTAATGAGTAAAAACCTTGGCCTTATGCCATTGATTTTCAAACTGTTTTCTTAATCAAACTTGTTAAAAGATTTAATCATATTGACTTTATTTTCAAAAAGATCAAAAAGAACTAACAACCTCATCTAATCATTTTGGCCACTTAGTGCCTTTTTCCTTTTAAAATTTTCAAAAAGAAAGCATTTAGATTTGAGTTATCCTTGGTTGAGATGTAATTCTCCTATTCCATGATATGTTGAGTGCAAGACTTTCCATTTATTAGGGGTTAGTGGCATACTTATTGATTTAATCTGAGTTGGAGCCCTCCCTCTTAAATGTTGAAAAGCCCTCATTATCGGTGGATGTTTGGTTGAGTATCCTCCCGTTGATAACAAAAGACATTCAAGCTTTTTTTAAAATCAATTCAGCCATCTTTGAAATTTTTACCACGAACTACGAGGTTTAGATCCCTCATTTATGTTGGTACACAGGCATAAGACCAAAAGTCTTGTCAAACACAAAAAATGTAAATAATGAATTTTTTCTCATCCCCTCATTCTATTTTTAAAACAAACATCTTTTCAATCAAAACAAGTGCACACAAAAAGGGCTCCCTAGGAGTACCTAAGACACTTTGGGTGTTAATACCTTCTCTCTGTGTAACCAATCCCCTTACCTGTAATCTCTTACATTGTATTAGTTTTGATTTGAAAACTTCTTATATTTGGGCTTTGTTCGTACTTTCTCCCTTTTCCTTTGGAAATAATAAAAGCGCGGTGGCGACTCTGGTTTTATTGATGTTGAGTTAACCAATAGCTCAGTGGTCATGAATTTACCGTTATAATATGTTTCAACTAGATTTGGATACCTATAACTAAAAACCTAAGTCTTATTTATAGTGTAACAATACCTCGGAGGTTACATAACACTTTCAAAATTCATGTGGAGAGAAAATCTCTAGTCATGGCTTTTTCCTAGCAACCGCCCTTGACTCAGCGCGGAATAGGAAGATGGCGCCCTCCATCTAACATGGTGTCAGCCATGAAGTGAGGAAGGTGTGGTCTTGTAAAATTTGGAACATGGGTGAAAGACTACACATCATGGCTACCCAACGGCCAACGCCATGTGTGTATTTTCCACTTAAAGTCTATGATTCTTGCTCTTTTTGCTTCCTTTTTTCGTGAAAGGATTTATTTAGGCAATGTACCTGAAAACAAGACAGAAGACAAGCGTAACGCAAGAAAATACAAAACTATAATACTCATGTGCAATCCGAGCCAAATACGCAGTGTGTTTGAGTGTTATCAAATTTTCCCACACTTAAATCTTTGTTTGTCCTCAAACAAACTCTTATGAGCATAAAAGAAAAAGACAGCAACACATAAGTATCATATTCAGGCTAAAGACTTTTAGTTCGATTAAGGTTGCATAGATAGGTACTAACTCGTGAACTAAGGATATCGTAGTAACACTTTATGCAGTTTGCGGTCATAAGTTTCCTTCCTATACAAATCAATCCACATCATGTTATTATATCTAGACCTAACTTACTCATCCCTTTTTCATCCTTTTTCATTCAGGCGCAATCACATTAAGCTTGTTATCTTATACTCACATGGTGAATGAACCTGTTGGTGACCCTGATCCAAATTTGTGTCAACATTCAATAATCTTGTTATTTAGCACAAACATATAAGCATAAGTTTCAGAAGTTTCTCTATCGTTGGGTTAAATAACTGGGTGAGGGTTACCTAACTTAAATGGTGGATCCTTTTTCAAATTCTTAGCTTTTTCTACATGCATTTTTTTCTTTTTCTTTCTTTTTACTGGATCATTCACCTATTTGCATCGGCTTGTTCACATAGTGGTAACTAAGATGATGCTGACTACTAAAATAAGCTACTTAAGGATTAATTCAAGGGTGAGATTTCAAGGCCACAACATAATAAGTATCTAGATCGGTTCATATAATTAAGAAACTTACAGTGTCAGAATGATATCGATTTTTCGAAAGTTTTCCCAAGTCTCTGCAACCTATCATAAACTTGTCTAACAACCCAAATTTCAATTGTTTTCTTATTCAAAAAATTTGTTATGGCTCAAGAAATGGGGGGAAATAGACAAACTACACATACGACTCATCAAGCAAATGAAATTATTAAAAACAAACTAGAAGCATAATTAAAATTAACTAGAAAGAAATAAAATTAGAAAACATAAAAAAATGAAAACATTAAATATCTCCTCCCACACTTAAACCGAACATTATCCCCAATGTTTCAATAAAAAGTGAAAAGCGATAGGGAAAACTTGGACAATGCATCTGAAGGTGTTTGGATCTATAACACACAGACATGTGCCAGATCAATTGAGAAGAAAACTTGATGACAAGTTGAGTCATATGATCTTGATAGGATATCATTCGACTGAAGGATACAAGT
Organism: Lathyrus oleraceus; assembly: GCF_024323335.1. NCBI lineage: Eukaryota > Viridiplantae > Streptophyta > Magnoliopsida > Fabales > Fabaceae > Lathyrus > Lathyrus oleraceus. Next base: position 434,428,892 of record NC_066582.1, on the reverse strand, counting down.
TGTTCGACCCAGTGAAAAAGCAAGTGGTGATCAGCAGGGACGTGATCATAGATGAGCTTAAGGAATGGGATTGGAATGGGAATGTTAAGAAGGATTTAGTGAGAATCTTTTATGATGAACCAGCTAGTGAAGTCGAAAGAGAAGTTCGACAGGAAGAAGTTAGAGGTGAAGTAGGCCCAAGCAGACCTCAAAGAACAAGACACATGCATGCAAGGTTACAAGAATGTGTGATTACATCATATTATGTAGTCAATGAAGAAAGTGAGTTGGTACAATATGCTTTCTACGTAGATGTCGAACCAGTCAATGTAGTTGAGGCATTGAAAGATTCAAAGTGGATGAAAGCAGTGGACAAAGAGCTGAAGTCAATCGAACTCAACAACACATGGTCACTTATCGAATTACCCCAAGACAAGAAGGCAATCGATGTGAAGTGGGTATACAAGGTGAAGTTGAATCCCAGAAGAGAAGTCACTCGACACAAGGCGAGATTTGTGGCGAAAGGATTTCTTCAGAAATAAGGAATCGACTTCGATGAAGTTTTTGCACCTGTTGCTAGGACCGACACAATCAGGTTGATTATTGGTCTAACAAATATGAACAATTGGCAGATGTGTCAGATGTATGTGAAATGTGCATTCTTTAGTGGCCCCTTAGAAGAAGAAGTTTATGTTGCACAACCAGTTGAGTTTGTGAAACATGGCGAAGAAAGAAAAGTGTACAGACTACATAAAGCCCTGTACGGACTTAAACAAGCTCCAAGAGCTTGGAACAAGAAAATAGATGGCTTTCTAAGGGAGAAGGAATTTGTGAAGTGAAAATCTGAACGTGGAGTATATGTAAGAAGAAGCAAGAGCGAATTGGTTATACTATGCATCTATGTCGATGACCTGTTGATAATAGGTAGCTGCAAGAAGGAGATCGAAGACTTCAAAGGTGATCTCAACAAGGAATTTGAAATGTCAGATCTGGGTGACATTTCATACTTCCTTGGCATCTAATTCTACAAGAGTGGTAGAGGTTTGATGATGCATCAAATAAGGTATGCAGGCAAAATAGTCAAGAGATTTGAGATGCAAGATTGCAACCTAACTTTGACTCCAGTTAGTCCAGATTACAACTGTTGAGAGATTTAGATGAAGATGATGTTGACCCAACCCAATATATAAAACTTATTGGGTCACTTCGATACCTTTGTCATACAAGGCCTGACTTAGCATATAATGTAGGTATGGTGAGTAGGTTCATGTAGAAGCCAAATGCATCACATCTAGCAGTGGCGAAGAGGATACTAAGGTATATGAAAGGAAGTCTCGACTATGGAATTTTGTTTCCGACAGATGATGAAGGAAAATAATGTAAATTAGTGGAATACACCGACTCAAGTTGATGTAGTGATGTTTAGGATTGAAAATCCACAGTTGGCTATGTGTTTATGCTAGGTGGTGCACCAGTTGCTTTGAGTTCGAGAAAAGAGCCAATAGTGGCATTATCGTCGTGTGAAGCAGAATACATAGTTGCTTCTATTTTTACATGTCAAGCAACATGGATGGTGAATATGGTCGAAAAGATAATAGCGAAGAGTCATGGAGCAATTAGCATGAAGATCGACAACATGTCAACTATCAATCTGACGAAGAATCCGATAGCACATGATCGAAGCAAGCACATCGAGACGGGGTTCCATTATCTTCGAGAGCAGGTGGAAAATGGGAAGATGAATATGGAACACTCCAGAACTAAGAATCAGATTGCAAACATCATGACGAAGGGACTGCAGGTCGAAGTGTTCAGAAGACTAAGAGTTATGATGAATGTAGATAGCTTAAACACAATGAATTAGGTGGTGTCTTAAATTGCAATTCCTTGTGTAAAAATAGGTTTCTCGATAGGAACAAGAAAGTGTCGAACCACCTAGTGTGTTGAGTTGTGTTAGTGTGTCAAAGCATGTTGCTTCACACATGATTTCAACTTAGGTCTATTTTAGTAGTGTTAGCTATTTTGGGCTTTTATAGTTTTAGGATTTGGATTGAGGTCCAAGTTAACATAAATATATAAATAGAGGGAGTAACCCTTATTATTGTAATGAAGTGAATAGAGCATTTATAATATTGTAATTCACAGTATTTTGCTGTTGCAAAGTGAATAAGAAGTTTTCCACAATTTGTGGGCAGAGAGAAACTCTGCAGAATTTTATTACTCTTCTCCTTCATCATTTTTTACTTTCTTTCTTTCTCCATTGTTCTTCTCTTTTCATTGTTATTGTGTGGATGATAAAAATCTTGTTCATCAAGATTGATTGAAATTCTCTATAGATTATGGTGGATTTCCAAAATTTTCTCCCTCATTCTCTTAAAATAAAATTATCTTTAAAAACACAAACAAACCTCTCGAAAATTTGAATTCTTCATGCTTTCAACCATTCTCTCAATTTCTACTTCATTGCATTCAATACAAACACATTCATCTCTCATATTTCGTAAGTTTTTTATTTTTACTTTTTCTAATTTAGATGCATGCAATGCAATTTCTTAATACAGTCTAGTTAAGCCACATTAGGTTACATCCGATAAAAATGTAATACATTAATTCTCCTACTTGTATTTGGTTTGAATTTGCGACATTTTAAGATTAGGGTTCTTGCTTGAATGATTTATATTTCGATGCGATAAGTCCATATTTTGAAATCCTAACTATGTATATGGATAACAAAATATGGATTGCTAATATATATGGTTTGTCATTCTATTGATTAATTTTTTTGTGTATGGATAACAAAATTCGATATATAGTTTGTCATTTTGTTTGTTAATTTTTAAATTGTACCATAATATTGTGATTATGATGATAGGCCTTATCTTGTGTGACTATAGATAAACGACTGACATACAACAAAGGTATATACATGGTTAGCTATTTCAGCATGCTTCAACGCAGATGGAGAAAGTTAAATCCTCGCGAGTAGTTGGATAAGGGTCGTCTTCTCGTGGTCATGTATCTTCGACTCATGAAGGTGCACCCGTTACTCCCGTTCATGATCTTGGTGTTGTCGCACATGGTAGTTTTTCTAAAGGCCTATATGACATGTCACTCCTTCCTATATATTTAAATCATATTGATAGGCATGTGTGGGAAGGTGAGGTAGCATAAATGTTTAATTATTATTTTAATTTAATTTGTATATTTCCAACAATATAGGAGGCAGAAGAGGAATAGGGGGTTAAATATACCAAAGAGCCTTATTTTAATTTGTATTTTGATGTAAACATTTTGAATTATTGAGTTATGAATTGTGTACGGTTTATGAATGGTTGATGTGTGAATGACTTATCAAATTCGTTTTTTTGTTAGAAATGACATCTGCGAGTTATAAATACAAACAACAATGTATCATGGGTGTGTCCGGAGATTAGAATCCAAATTCACCCCTTTGTTATCACATATGCATAGAAAATGTTGTAAATAGTGTCACAGGGATGGGTCCGGAGATAGGAATATGGATTCACGCCCTTTGTTGTCACATATACACATAATATGTTTGAAATAGCATGATAATATATGTATGGAGATTGGAATCCAGATTCACCCATTTGTTATTACATATACACAAAATATGTTAGAAATAGTGTCTCAGGGGTGCGTTCAAAGATTGAAATTTGAATTCACTCCTTTGTTATCACACATACACATAATATACCAACAATATTGTCACAAAGGTATGTTAGGGGATTGAAATCTGAAGTCACCTTATTTATCACAAAGCATACCTAGATACTTGACATGATCTCAAAGCATAATATTTCATATATCTAACATGACATAACATGAACTTGACATAAAATGAGCTTGACATAACATGAACTTAACATAGATCTAACATGATATTTCATCACCAATAGATGGTTAAAGACATTTCATCGTTTTTAGAATACGTTAATTGATCTCGCAAGTGTCGCATCCATCTTGATAGGATCCTTAGTTTTGTAACGGTAAAATATACTCTACATAACTCGTGCATTTGCATCTTCATCTCCCCGTCATTATCAATGTTGTAACGGTAAAATATACTCTACATAACGGTAAGAGATTCTTTAGTTTAGATTTTAGATCTACAATATGTGTGTTCTCTATCATCTTAAATTCAAAAGGAGGCTTCATGTTATTGAAGTAAATAAATGCAATATACCAATGTTAATTCATTTTAGAGTGTTTTTATTCACAACATATGAGGAATATTTATATAAGATTTAAATCATTACGAACCATACAAAAGTGTGGATGCAATCATGACTATACAAAAAGTGTCGGTGCAATATTTTTCCATGGGTTTGTTCGGATGTTGGAATCCGAATACACCTTGCTATATCGTATATCAAAAATATTGTTCCAAGGGTGTGTCTGGAGATTAGAATCTGAATTCACCGTTGTTCCTACCAGACCTGCTCAATTGACACTACTTGTTTTACCAATCATCTACAACTTAAAACGTTAATTTCAATGTTTATACGAGTAATGTTAGATATACATTAAAACATATCAAAATGTAAGATAAAAACAAACAAACAATGCATAAACAAATGTGTCAACACATAAATCTACGGGTGATTCCGCCTTTAACTTTTCCTGATTTGATTCTCTTTCAATATCGTTTAACTTGGTAAGCTCTTCCTTCATGTTCAAAAAAAAAATATTCGGCCAAGTTTTAGATTCTTTTGTGCCGTGAGATGACCACTAAGAAGATGTTATTGGTATAAAACATTGTGGTTTCAAATAAACTTGAACAAAAGTCTTATGATTTTGAAAATCATTCGATAGACATAATGCGTCAGACTGGAAGTTTGTATCGGATCATTTTCAAAATCATAACATTTGTTCAAAATATATTATGAAAAACCCAATTCCCTCTATAGTATGCAAATTCTCAACAAATCGTATGAAAATTCTCACTCAATTTGACGAGAAAAGGAAGTGGAATTTTGGAATTTTGGTACTAGAGTCTGTTATAGAATGTGGAAATTGGTTTGATATTGCTCTCGGCACTTCCTCATACTCCCCGACAAGATTTAAGTAGAAAAGCATGATTAATCTTGTACCAACCAATGATAATAGTTCCACGATTGATACCAAGATGATGTTGTTGAATCCCAAGCGACTCTACACAGACATATAACACTTGAAATCGGGTTAGGTTTCCCAGCATTCAATATTTCCTACATTCACGCATTCGATCTAGATCGTTAAATCTTGATCCAATGATTGAAAACACGTCGAATGCGTGAATGCGGCATAACAGTGACAACAAGGGGTCTAATTTCCTTGAAATGACACTAAATTATAAACCATTTTTTTAACATGGTACTTTACACAAATTTACAAATTCAGCACTAAATTTTTTTTCACTATGTCTGATACAAAAGTAAACATGTTTTGTTACAAAATGGCAACAAAGTCCTGCAAACTATGATTTCTTTACAAGAAATGGTTCAAGAACACAAGACTTAGGATTCTTCATAGGAGGACCTTTTTCTCTCCTCTCTAGTTCATCAAGCCTGAAAGTGATCAACTTATCCCAATTCCCTCCTTCAAACAGTACTCCTGCTTTACCATCAGTGATTCTTTGAACAATACCACAGTACATGTAAAATGGATTATTCTGATTCTTCACAATAGCAATCATTCCTGGAAGTAACATAGGAAGTTCCGGTGGTTTCGCCTTTTCTGACGATGAAAGTTTAAGTCTTTTCTCATCTGCATCAGGTTTTGGAACAGGGTTTTCTTCAATGAATTTCATCAACCCTTTTTCACCTCCTGGAAACCCTCCGGTTAACCCCAGCAACTCTTTCTCAAAACCTTCTTCTGCAACACTTTCAAAGGACTGTGATGAGTTGTTACTAGCTGCTTCTGATGATGGTGGTTGATTCTGATCATCAAAACGAACTTCTCTTTTGAGCTCCTTTTGAAGTCCTTCTTCTCCTTTACAGAGTCCTCTGCCTCCCATGATTTGCAGCAGGTCGAATTCGGCACATATCCGTAACGTTCTGTAGGTTGGTTTGCTGTGAAAGATGGAAGCTCTGTTGCTGTGAGGATAAAAATGAGTGAGATTTTCTTGGCCTAAGAATTTGGATCTTAGAAGAGAGCCATGAAGGATATGAAGGGAAACAAAAGAAGACATTGTTAGTTAACTGTTGAGAAAATTGGCTAAAGACAGCATTAGTGAGAGCAGAAAGTAGAAGGAAAAGAATAGAATCATAATCTAATCCTGGCCATAGAATTATTGGATAGGCCTATCTTTTTCTTGAAATGATAAACTAGTAGAAAATCTTCATTCCTTTTAATCTTGACCACAAAGTTGATTCTTTGAGACAAGAATTGCAGTATGTAATAATCATATATATGTCCAAAATAACTTCTTTTTTTTTTACAAAATAATATTTTTATTACTCCATGAAGGTCAAACAAAATGAGTTGACTCGAGTTTTTCGAGAATTTACATTTATTTTACAACAATCTGAATGTAGTAAGAGCTATTGAGAGCACATGTGATTTTTAATGGTAAGTAACAACACTCAAATGCTGAAGAAGGAAGCCTTATACGACAATTTCGTTTCCTCTTCATCGCGTAGCTTCAGTTGCAAGTGTTAATTTAACGCCGTCTTTAAATGAAACCGGATTAATTTTTAGAGTTTGAACCAATCTAGTGATATCCATAGATATGTCGGCTGGGGACTTAACACCTCGATCAACCTGCAAAATAATGAAAAACTTAAATGCGTCACAATAAAGAACAATCAGAGAAGCACAAGAAGTCAAATGACATCATGTTACAGAACTGCTCAAATGGCCATCGAAAGATAAATGAAAAGCTTTGACGGCTATGATGCTGAATGAGAAAACAAAAATAACTTGAATCCTTGATTACGGAATAACATCTTATTCTGTAACATAGAATGAGGTTGATAATTTCATGAAGACACGGAAAATGCAGATGAAGAAAGAAAGCAAGAAACTTATTCTGTATCACAAATTTTATTTTGGGATAAATGAAGCATAACACATACCGATGAAGCAGACACTGGTTTGATTAATGACGTGTCATAACCTCTGACTTGTGCAACAGCCTCAGCCATTTGAACGCGTGATACTCTATCAGGTCCACCCGCATTAAGTAACAACTGCATTTGTTTGCTCCCTATGACAAGAATTAGAAATCAAATCATGAAAGCAAAATCGAGATTCTTAAGTTTAAGCTAGTTCAAAGAACACAATAAAGTGGAAGATTAAAAAACCTAAGTGTAAAGACAAAGTGTCATACAACATATATAAATCAACATGACAAACAGCATGCGGTATTGACACATTTTGCACACTCCCCCTTTCTTTTGTAATCTAAGGCTATTTGCAGAAAGCGAAAGCGACTGTTAGTTGTGGACATTTTGTCAGCATTTTTCTCCCCCTTTGACAACATCAAAAAGAGAGACAGAGTGATTATTCAAGATAACAACGAAAAATTCACAGGTAGTAGCAGAGATATAGATACCAACGAAATAATATCACACTTATATCATTTCTTATCAATAGTCATTAATTAAAAGGAGAAAATACATAAGGAAATTACGGTTGCATAAACAGGCAAAGCAGAGAAAAACAGGAATACATGCAAAACAACAAGCAACATGTAATGTGCATATGAAGGGCTATTGTCTTAAGTGACGGTGGCCGGGATGGTAGCAGACGCTTGGGTTTCTGCTAGGGTCAGCCAGAGTTTCTAGGTAATCACAAACACCTTCCAGATGCCTAAGACTCCCGGTGACATTCCGATCCAAATCTGCATACCGTTCATTTAGGCTTGTGGAGAGGTTGTCGAGCCGCTCATTTTGGGTTTGAAGTTGACTGTTAATTTGAGCAAGTCGGTCATCCTGGGATTGCATGAAGGATTGTTGGGCAAGTTGCATGCTTCGCATCATCTCCAACAGCTCTGAAGAATCAGCTTGATGTGGAGGGGATGGAGGATTCTTCCTCAACTTGGTGATACGGCTGGTAAGATTCACGTTGAGTTGTCCAGCCCGTATGTTGCCATTCCCCCCAGCCACCCCATCGTGAAACATCTTCTTCATATGTATCCGGCTGCTGTACCCAAGCAGAGCCGGAGTAGTCATGCGTGCCAACGGGTGAAGGACTGTTGTCTCCACCATTGTAAGCAGTATCGTGCCTAGCTTCTTCTTCTTCTTCTTCTTCATTTTCCACTTCATCGTCTTGTTCTTCGCTTTCATCACTGTCAGCCCTTGGAGAAACGCATCCTCTTCTAACAAACTTATATTTTCTCCGCTCCTTGCACCAAATATATCCCATCATAGACATGGTTTTTGTGCTAAACTCTTTGTCAGGTGAGATTGATGTGAACGGGAAAGACGGATGATTAACATTGGTTGCAGTAAGGACTTCTTGAATAAATGATCCGTAGGCAAGAGCAGTCCCTCGTCCGGAATCACGTAGATTATACATTCTACTAGTAATGTAGTATGGCCAGTTGATTTTTATCTTATTTTTCAGAATGTAAATCAAATGAACCTCGGGCTGTTCGACTCTGGAGAGACCGCCCTTCTTCGGCCGCAGGATGCGTGAGACAACCCAATGAAGAATTCTTTCTCCGGCGTCCAGCTTGCCGGCAGTGACGGTTCGTGGGAACAAGTCACTTTGCACAAACTCATCAGAATATGGCCGTTCCAACATGTCATTTAATGCACTCTTAAACTCATAGCCATCTATGTGGTGAGAGTCAGTCACCTCAGGTAGAGGATTCTCAGCATCATCCACAGACATGTCAAAATACTTGTTCCAGAAATTTGATTTAATTGATACCTTTGTAGAGCCAACAGTCCTTCACCCGTTGGCATATAGAATATACAACAAGCGATTACTTACTGTAGAAGAGTCTGTGCACGTTACTTTTGATGAATCCAATCCGAGAAACGTCGGAAAGGGTAGTGTTTTTCATGGTGCAGGTACATCTACCGAAGACATACTCAAAGGTGGCGAGCCGGGGATTGATCAACCCGACATAGTCAAAATTGAGGAGGACAAAGATGTACTCCATGATGAAACCGAGGTAGACCATCCGCCTTCAAACGATGATCTTCCTCAAGCTTGGAAGTCTTCCAAAGACCATCCAATCGACAACATTATCGGAGATATCTCAAAGGGTGTAACAACTCGATCTAAGCTAAGTAATTTCTGTTATCACTTCGCTTTCGTTTCACAGATGGAACCTAAAAACCCTAAAGAAGCCCTACTCGATGAACACTGGTTTTTATCAATGCAGGAGGAACTTAATCAGTTCACCAGAAATGAGGTTTGGGACCTTGTCCCTCCTCCGCGAGATCATCGAGTAATCGGCACCCGATGGGTGTTTAGGAACATGCTGGACGAAAACGGGGTAATAACCCGTAATAAGGCGCGTTTAGTCGCGCAAGGGTATAACCAAGAGGAAGGCATCGACTATGAGGAAACTTATGCGCCGGTTGCCCGACTCGAGGCTATACGCCTTCTCCTTGCCTTCGCTTGTGCAAAGGATTTTAAGCTATTCCAAATGGATGTTAAGAGCGCTTTCCTTAACGGTCACATAAATGAAGAAGTTTACGTCGCACAACCTCCGGGTTTCGAATCCCATGAATATCCTGATCATGTTTATAAACTGAAAAGGGCTTTGTATGGCCTCAAACAAGCTCCTAGAGCTTGGTATGAGAGACTAAGCAAGTTCTTACTCGATCAAGGATACTCAAGAGGAAAGGTTGACACAACTCTCTTCATTAAACGTCAAGGAAAGCACTTGATATTAGTGCAAATTTATGTAGATGATATCATTTTTGGGTCTACTAACATGAATCTTGTGAGAGAGTTTTCTGACCTTATGCAGGGCGAGTTCGAGATGAGTATGATGGGGGAGCTCACATACTTCCTCGGTCTGCAAATCAAACAGCTCAAAGAAGGAACTTTCGTGAGCCAGACAAAGTATTGTTTGGACCTTATCAAGAGATTTGACATGGCAAAAGCTAAGGCCATAGACACCCCCATGCCTACATGTACCAACTTGAACAAAGATGAAGACGGTAAGGAAGTAGATGTAAAACGGTATAGAGGTATGATTGGTTCACTCCTCTATCTCACTGCTTCTCGTCCTGATATTATGTTTAGCGTATGCATGTGTGCAAGATATCAATCATGTCCCAAGGAATCCCATTTAAAAGCCGTTAAACGGATACTTCGATATCTATCTGGTACTCCGAAGTATGGACTATGGTATTCCAAAGGTAATGATTGTTCCTTGGTAGGTTTCTCCGACTCCGACTTTGCCGGTTGCAAATCGGATAGGAAGAGTACCAGTGGCACCTGTCACTTATTTTCAAACTCTTTGGTCAGTTGGCATAGCAAGAAATAAGTTTCTGTTGCCTTGTCAACCGCCGAGGCGGAATACGTTGCCGCCGGTAGTTGTTGTGCCCAAATCCTATGGATTAAGCAACAACTATTGGATTTTAACCTCAAACTTGAACGTATTCCTATTTTTTGTGACAACACCAGTGCCATTAACCTATCCAAGAATCCTGTGCTACATTCTCGCACCAAACATATCGAAATACGACACCACTTTCTTCGGGATCATGTAGAGAAAGGTGACATTGTGTTTGAACATGTCACTACTGAAAATCAACTAGCGGACATTTTCACAAAGCCGCTAGCCACTGAACCTTTCTTTCATATCCGCCGAGAACTTGGCATTCTCGATATTTCGGAACGGGAACTATAATCTACTGCTTTACCTAATTCCATATACGACTTTAATCTTGTACTTCTAACAAATCTATGTTGTTGTAAGCACAAGTCTACCGTTCACTAAGTCACTCCGGCATTGAGGTGATATTGTTCCTCTCTTTCTCTCTCTCTGCTAAGTCTCATAACTACAATAGTTATATCTCATAATGATGTTGTTTATATATGTATATTTGATATCTCTCTTTGGTTGTGTATTGCTGTATGAACTGTTAATTATGCATCAAACTGGTCATTGCATGTGCTGAATAGTGAAAAATGGAAATTTGAACTGTATGAGTCGACCGCAGCAGGGCTATGGTCGACGCATGATTAAATAATTTTTGCATTTTCTCAAAAATCAAACAGTATGCGTCGACGCATACAGGGGTATGGTCGACGCATCGCTCGAAAATTTTGTTTTTCTGCAAATTTTGTTTTTCTGCAGACAAATTCAAATCGCTTTTCATGCATTCTCATTCAAAAATCACCATTAAGTGTGCATTTACTTTCCATCACATTTCAAACTACCCACTAAGTTGTAACTTGCATCTACCTAGTGGCTATTGTTATTTGATCTTCCATCTTCCCAAAACCCTAACCTTCCACTATAAATTGGGAGAAACCTCTCTCTAGCAGAATCTCCTTGAAAACCCTTCCTAAACCTTCTCTCTACACACAAACACCCTGTTTCACACTTGCTCAAATGGCCTCCTCATCACGCAGACCTTCCGGCAAAAGATCCCGAGAATCATCCGCTGCATCTCTTCCCGTATCTGCTGTATCACTCGTTCCACCCGCTCGTGTCGAAATTTTCAACAAAGATATAGGTAAACGAGGAGTTGTGCAACAACATGCGTTCTACAAACTTACCGCTGAACGCATGCACCTCGCTCAAATCTTGGCTCTGTTGCAGCATCAAGGCTTCATCAACTTCTTGGAGTGCAACACCAAATACAGTGAAGACCTTGTCCGTGTTTTCTACGCCGGTCTTCATGAGAACTTTCGCGGGCACAAGCTTTCCTCCAGAGTTGGCTCTACAAAGGTATCAATTAAATCAAATTTCTGGAACAAGTATTTTGACATGTCTGTGGATGATGCTGAGAATCCTCTACCTGAGGTGACTGACTCTCACCACATAGATGGCTATGAGTTTAAGAGTGCATTAAATGACATGTTGGAACGGCCATATTCTGATGAGTTTGTGCAAAGTGACTTGTTCCCACGAACCGTCACTGCCGGCAAGCTGGACGCCGGAGAAAGAATTCTTCATTGGGTTGTCTCACGCATCCTGCGGCCGAAGAAGGGCGGTCTCTCCAGAGTCGAACAGCCCGAGGTTCATTTGATTTACATTCTGAAAAATAAGATAAAAATCAACTGGCCATACTACATTACTAGTAGAATGTATAATCTACGTGATTCCGGACGAGGGACTGCTCTTGCCTACGGATCATTTATTCAAGAAGTCCTTACTGCAGCCAATGTTAATCATCCGTCTTTCCCGTTCACATCAATCTCACCTGACAAAGAGTTTAGCACAAAAACCATGTCTATGATGGGATATATTTGGTGCAAGGAGCGGAGAAAATATAAGTTTGTTAGAAGAGGATGCGTTTCTCCAAGGGCTGACAGTGATGAAAGCGAAGAACAAGACGATGAAGTGGAAAATGAAGAAGAAGAAGAAGAAGCTAGGCACGATACTGCTTACAATGGTGGAGACAACAGTCCTTCACCCGTTGGCACGCATGACTACTCCGGCTCTGCTTGGGTACAGCAGCCGGATACATATGAAGAAGATGTTTCACGATGGGGTGGCTGGGGGGAATGGCAACATACGGGCTGGACAACTCAACGTGAATCTTACCAGTCGTATCACCAAGTTGAGGAAGAATTTCCTCCATCCCCTCCACATCAAGCTGATTCTTCAGAGCTGTTGGAGATGATGCGAAGCATGCAACTTGCCCAACAATCCTTCATGCAATCCCAGGATGACCGACTTGCTCAAATTAACAGTCAACTTCAAACCCAAAATGAGCGGCTCGACAACCTCTCCACAAGCCTAAATGAACGGTATGCAGATTTGGATCGGAATGTCACCGGGAGTCTTAGGCATCTGGAAGGTGTTTGTGATTACCTAGAAACTCTGGCTGACCCTAGCAGAAACCCAAGCGTCTGCTACCATCCCGGCCACCGTCACTTAAGACAATAGCCCTTCATATGCACATTACATGTTGCTTGTTTGCATGTATTCCTGTGTTTCTCTGCTTTGCCTGTTTATGCAACCGTAATTTCCTTATGTATTTTCTCCTTTTAATTAATGACTATTGATAAGAAATGATATAAGTGTGATATTATTTCGTTGGTATCTATATCTCTGCTACTACCTGTGAATTTTTCGTTGTTATCTTGAATAATCACTCTGTCTCTCTTTTTGATGTTGTCAAAGGGGGAGAAAAATGCTGACAAAATGTCCACAACTAACAGTCGCTTTCGCTTTCTGCAAATAGCCTTAGATTACAAAAGAAAGGGGGAGTGTGCAAAATGTGTCAATACCGCATGCTGTTTGTCACGTTGATTTATACAGGTTGTCATCATCAAAAAGGGGGAGTATGTAAAGACAAAGTGTCATACAACATACGATATCAAGTTTCGATGATGACAAAAGACCATCATGCACGTCTACAAACAAATGCAACACATTAGCCACCATATCCTTTGTTACGTTTTTCTAAATATGTTATAATCATTAAAAGCATGTGGACAAAGTGTGATCATGACAAAATGCATGAAAAATCACAAAACACTTGTTTTTGCAGATTTGAAGGCTTTGAGTCGACCATAGAGGTCAGCTCAAAGCTCACGGGTCAGCGCGAAGCTCAGCCCAAACTGGAGGTGGTCAGCGCAAACTTGCTTGCGTCGACCATAAGGGTCAGCGCTTGGCTCACGGATCAGCGCACAAACCCCTTGCGTCGACCAGACGTCGGCGCATGACATAGTGATGTTGTCCACGGCTCAGCGCATGGAACGATAGGTCGACCATAGGGGTCGGCGCATCACTCATGGCTCAGCGCACGCCGACCTATGGTCGACCGCTCGCGCGCAATCTCAGTTTTCTGAGTTATTTCAATTGTTTGAAATTCTGTTATGTTTGATTGGTTTTGTCAGTTACTATAAATACAAGTCAAAACACTTGTATCAACTAACATTTGTCAATTTGTATTCAAGTGTTCAAGGAAACAAGAAAGAGTGAAAAAGGTGTCAAAGATTCATCATCTTCATCTTCAACAGTTCACAATACATCAACTGCACACAATAACTTTTGATGTGATTCGTGATAGTTTGAAGGTGATAAGGTTCGTAGCTGCGATTGGAGAATCGGGTTCGAGTTGAAGTCTTGGCAGGTTCTTTCTTGAATAAAACCATTAGGGTTTTATCCTCCAATACCGGTTCGGGTTTGGGGGTTTTTGGACGAATTGCTTCATTAACATTCAGCTGAGCGAAGGTGACTGATAAGAGAACGTCTTCATCAGTTTAGTAGCGGATTCGGTGTTTGTGTAGTGAAGGATTCGGGTTTGATTCGTTCGTGTTCGTGATCAGTCGGGCCAAGGGGTTGAAGAACGGAAGGTCCAGCATCAACAATCAACAATCAAATGTCTTGATTCATCTTGAATCAAGGAGCAAGGATAAGAAGTATCATCCAACACATTGGAAGTTCTGTTGTTTACATACTTTGCAATCCTTGTAAAAACGATTAAATCTCACAGGTGATATCTAATTAATCATCTCAATTCTATTTTTAGAATTGAGGGCAGACGTACCCCGAAGCGAGGACGGCGGGGGAACTGCCTCATCAAATCTGCGTCTTCTTCAATTTTCTGCATAATCTGTTTTTCAGCTTAAAAATTAAGTGATTTTAGTTTAAGCAATTTTTCCAAACTTTGATATAAGTTGAGTAAGAGATTAAAACTGCTGTTTGAATACTAAGTACAATAATATATTGTACTAGGATAAATTGAATTACTTACTCAACTCAAATATCACTTGGAGTGTTTATGCACACCAAGTGTTTGTAAATTTGCTTAAGTCAAAGTTGTCTTAAGTTTGCATCAGTTTAATTTGGTGTCTTGATTCATTGGAACTAGGCTTGCTAGTTAGTGAATTATATCATTGATTGTGCAATTAGTGTAGCAACTTGTATCTCAATTTATCACTTATCCATTAGCTTAACGCATATCCGGTTTTCCAATAACGGTTCGTTTTAGACTAAATTTTCCTCGGCCGCTTCCGCACCTAAAACAATTTTTAAAACCAATTTTTCTTTTATATTGGTAGCGCCGACTCAAGTTTTTAATTGGGATCTATTCAACCCCCCTTCTAGATCCGTGCCATAGTCTAACACTAAGGAAAACATAACACAAGAACGGGAATGAAAAGTTGTTAGAATGCTTAACTTTTACAAAACAAAATGAAAATGTGATGCATAATTCTAATTCAGCTATAAGATAACTATTTTCATAGGTAATAATGATTGAGTTTCCCCAATAAAATTATGTTTTGCAACCTTAAAAAAGGTCTAACTGAAAATCAGTTTCATTAAGAAACTCTTTTGCAGCGTATAGCCTGTCTAACCGATATAAAGGAGGCTATTTACAAAAAAAATTGTACCTGATATCCATTGGTTTGTTAAAGCTAGTATGATAGTAATGAGATCCTTAACATAAATCGGACAACGGAACTCATCGTGAAAGAACTCAACTGTTTCTCTTTTAGAAAGGACACAGTCCATCCACTGCAGTAGTTAGACAGTATAAGTAAATCATACATTAAGAAGTAATTATAAGAATTAGAAGAAGAATCTAATGAGCAATCATAGACAAGTGTAATATTCGCAACAAGGTTGAGCAAAAATAAGTAAATGATGAGCCAAGCACTACCATCGTCTTTTTTTAAAGTAGCAAAATTTACAAGCATCATTCACATCTCAAGTATCATCAATCCAAATGCTAGATAAAAGCATTAGTTTTCCGATGAACCTAAACAGGGTCGAACAACTTAATTAAGTGTTTATCGTGTAAGTGTTTATGTATAAGATGTTTATATATTAAAAGATAGAATCAAATTAAACCATTTTCATTTCATATAAGATGTTTTCATCAGCTATCCTAGAGAGTTATGAAAATAAGCTGAAAACATATTATGAATATGTTATCAGTTGTCTCCATAAGATCTCTCACAGCAAGTACTTAAGACAGTTGATAAGCTAAAATAAGTCAATCCAAATAGACCCTAAGGCAGAGATTTTGGAGTATTAGTATAAATCCGCATACTGTAAATGCACCTGAACAGGAAGAGATTTTGGAACTGGTGAGAGAGTTTGTGGCCCATAGATGATACTGCTTCTCAAAATTGCAAAGTTTGGGAAATTTTCCGCAATGAACTTTTCCGCCGCCAGTTTAGTTTTTCCATAAACATTTACCGGAATAGCAATGTCTTCTTCCTTGTAAAAGGACTTCTCCCCTTCATAAACTAATGACAAGAAACATAAATAACAATTTAGCTGAAAATCAGTGAATGAAAAGGAATATGGACAACAACCAATGCAATATATTGGTTGCGATAAGATTGGTTTACCTTGATCTGTGGAAAGATGAATGAGAAGGGTATTGTTTTGTTTAAAGGTTTGCAGCCATTTTACAAGGGATGATGGTACATTAATAGCATTTGCAGTATCGGGATCAATTTCACAGGCTCGGGGCACCGAGATGGCAGCACAATTGATAACCACGTCAGGCTGCCAATAACAAACCAACGAAATTGACAATCTGATAATGAAACAAGTAACATAAAATGTTCTATGAAGTTGTGAAATGGTAATACATGATTCTTTATCCCTATGTTTTTTTTCTGATTAATTTGTATTTGGGAACATAAATAACCCCAGGATATATTTAACTGATGAAAGGTTCAAACTCTTGTAACACATTAGCAGCTATTCAATTTATACATTTTATCAACAAAAAAAAACTACTCAACTTATATATGTTTGAAAATTCATTACACAAAATATTAATAAGTTTCAAAACATGCAGAATTTCAAAAGATTTAATGAGTTTTAATTTGAAGGATGAACAAAAGAAAGACGAACTATGAATACTAATAAGCACGTGTTCAGACTATATAATGACCATATATTGTCTAAAGGGAGAACTCTTAACACACACTCTCAAGCCCAAGACTTTACATCTAGAGCGGAGAAATAAATAGTGGGTAGCCCGATAGCGGAAACCTGATAGTATGTGGCCCAACGGATCTTAAATGATGCTCTTGATACCATGTTAAGAAATGTGGTGAGCTTAACTCAATCCTACAAAATCGCCTTGTAGAGTGAGGATTGCACTCACTTATAAGCACATGTTCAGACCATATATTGTTCGATGTGAGACTCTTAACTGATCCAAAGTCTCTAAAACTTCGAAACCAAGTCAACTAGCTAGACACTTATCCATACCACACTGAGGCCCTATGTGAATAAATTATTTAAGTATAAATTATTTTTTATGACAAAAGATAGAATCAAGTTAAATAGTTTTTAAAATAAACTATAAGCTGTTTTTATAAGCTATCTTGAAGAGCTTATCAAGATGTTGTAAGTTATAATCATAAGCTCTCACAAACACTCTAACTAAATGTTCATCACAGTAGAAAAGCTATAATAAACTAACCCAAATAAACCCTAAATTGCTAACACATCTAACTTCCTCTAATGCTGGTTGGTAGCCCTTTTACATTCTGTGTTGAATCTGATGAACCTGATTACTAAAAATCATGTTTTGTTACTGATCTAATTGAATTGAAAGTTCGGAGAGTGGAAAAAGTGAGAAAAGAACCTGGCCGAATACGCTGGAAATGGCTTCAAATCCAATGCCGGATTTCAAATCGATTTGGAAAGGAAGGGAATGGGGAAATGCATCCAAGAAAGGTTGAGGAAGAGGAGTGGAGTGATAGGTAAATGCGAGTGCGAGAGATTGTCTGGCATAGGAATAGGATTGTAGTAGATGCTGACCCAGGTAACCAGTGCCTCCCACTACCAATATCTTCTTACTCATCTCTCTCTATTCTCGCCCAATTTTTGTATATCGTAAATATAATGGTGAAGGTTCTCTATCTCTCTTTTGTATTTTTTTTTTTCATTTTATGGAAGTTAGTCGTCATATTAGTCGGGCATAAGGTGTTAAAAATTGAAAACGAATCAAACGGAAAACAATCAAAATTTAAAAACAATCAAAATTTATATTTGATTCGAATGTGTTTGAGTCATATTTTAATAAAATTGTGTGGTTTGCTTGGTTTGTTTTAGTTTGCGGTTTGTATTTTTCAAATCGAATCAAAGTGTATTATATTACAACCCAAATTTCATTTAATTCACATTCAACTCAAACATAAATTTATTGTGCATTAACCTTACGATTACAAACGATTCTGTCTTCTTCACATTTAGGGTTTAAATATCTCTTAGTAGTATCACACTTTCTTCTTGTTGAGAATGTAATTATTTATGTCAAAACACCGTTTCGACAGAGTCTATTGTTGTCGAAATGCTTTGTGTGTCGAAATGTATAGTTGTCGAAATGTCGACAGAATTTTGGACTTAGCTTTACTTGTGTGTTTTAGTTGGGTTAGTTATGTTAGTTAGAGATTGCTTGGTGTGCAAGCAATCTCAACCTATAAATAGGGAGGTACCTTATCATTGTAATAATGTAGTTGCATAAAGAAAAGATTGAATAAATTTCAATTTAAAAACAAAGAAGTTTCTCTCTAGAATTCACAACTACTTTTCTTCCTTCTCTCGTTGAAATCCTGATTTCTTTTCTTCCCTAATTCATCTTTTTTATTCTTCTTCAATAATCATCGTGCATCAAAATAGTCTTGCAATCAATGTTTGTTGATTCACTCGAGTGAAAAGTGAAGAATAAAAGGAGTAACCAATCAAAAATATTGGTTCTTGTTCATCAAGATTGATTCAGAATTCTCCAACATTTGGTGAAATTCCACATCGGGAATTTATTGTAATTTCAACATCTGGTATCTAGAGCACTAGTTATGTGATTCTTGGGAAGTATAGCGCAATGAATCATCTGAATGGACATTTTTCGGCGTGTCTCCCAATTGTGAAGAATCAAAATTATGAGATTTTGTTCAAGCAAATAAAAATTGTTTTTTGCTATCACGAACTTTGGGATCTTGTGAAGAATGGAGTGATGGCACTTGCAAAAAACGCGACGGATGAACAAAAGGTTGCATACAAAGAATTGAAGAAGAAAGATTATAAAACCCTTTTATGATTCATCAATGCGTCGATCCAGATAATTTCGAAAATGTCAGTGATGTAGAATCAACGAAAGAAGCATGGAAAATCTTGGAGAAATCATTTGAAGGAGTTGAGAAGGTGAAAGAGGTGAGGTTACAAATTTATAAAAGAACGTATGAATTGCTTCAGATAGAAGAAAGTGAAAGCATAACTGATTTTTTCACTAGGGTTATGAAACCGGTGAATCAAATTAAGGTATATGGAGAAGTGTTGACATCAAGATTAATTGTCGCAAAGATCTTGGGGTCATTGGCCCCAAAATTCGATCATGTGGTGTCGCATCTCAAAAAACGTGATCCTTCGTGAGGCGTTCGCACGCTCGCGAAAAAATATTCGAAAGAGTCGCCACCGAACTTTATTTATTCCAAATGAGGAAAGAGAAAATATCGATAAAACCCTTGAAAAACAAAGAAAATAGTCGTCGCAACCAAATTCAGGTTCAGGAGTCGGTTATACAAGATGAAAGTATTAGCACCTCTCACATTCGTTGTACTCAATGGGAACCACTTGGTTAGATTTGCGATAAAGTGTTAGCGTGATGTTAATTATGATCTTCTACTTACTGAGTGAAAAAAAGAAAGAAAGGAAAATGTTTTTTATTAAAGGGGTATTTTTTTAACATTAATGTGCCTGACAAGATTTCTCAATCATGCTCCTACGGATCTCCAAGTGTTATGGAGAAGGCTACATAGTTCTACTAAAAGAGAACTACTTATTGGATTGCTTTTAAGGAGTGATCTTTTAGACATATCGAGTGATTAAACCTTTACTTGCGGCTTGCTCTTGGAGAATGAAGTATTTGTTTGTTTCACGTTAATATCGATAAAGAATACTCGTTTCTGAAAATGTTTTCGAGGTCGCACAATGGTGGAAAACAAGTTTAATTTGTTGAGTGTTTTGTTGGATGACGATTACTTGAATGACCGAGTAAGGCTAATCGTATCCAAGTACTCGAGAAGAGGAATAGAAAGCTCTAGATCTTCTCATTTTTCACCCTTAATTGCAAAAGGATATAAACAAGGCTAATGTGTTTTGGATTGACAAAAAGTACTTGAATGGACGAGTAGGGCTACTCGTATCCAAGTACTCAAGGAAGAAATAGAAGGCTTTATGCCGCCTCCTTTTTCGTCCAAATTTGTTACAAAAATGAGTTTGACTTAAGGTTTGATTATGAAAAGAGTTTGGATGTGGTAGAGGTAAGAAGTATTTTAACATATGACAATTGCTCGAATGGCCGAGTAAGGCTACTCGTATCCAAGTAATTGAGGAGAGGAATATAAGGCTCTAGATCATCTCCTTTTTCACCATTTTCAAAAGGTGTATAAGTATGATTAGGTTGTTTAGATTTGATTAGGGAAAAGGAACTTGATTCTTGATTGAGGTTTTTATTATTTGCGTTGAATTGAAAATCGGATGGAATGATTTGAATGCTTTGAAAATGATGGAGAAGTGGAAAGTGGAAATGGTTATGATTTGTGAAATTTGCTCGACGTTGGATCGAGTATTTTTTTTGTTCTTTTATGAAAGTGTTGGTTTTAATCTTGAGTTTATCGACCAACTAAGACAATAAAAATAAATGAAAACGGTAAATTTATTACACATCACGGGAATGAGGGTAAAATTTATCGAATGGAGATACAACATAACAATCATACAAACTCAAAAGACAAATGTACATAAAAGAATCTCATTGTACGAAGGCCCAAGAGAAAGCCAAAGGACTCCAAATAAAAACCAAGAAATTTGAAATACATAATTTAGCGTTATGTTAAGTAATCGCAAAGCGATTCATGTAGGAATCACAATATCTGAGGTCGGTAAAAATTGAATTTTTAACTTTGAAATTGTAAGGCATTTGTGAAAAAACATGATTTAAGCGGAAAAAAAAACAAAAATTAAACTAAAAGAATTTAGTGTTATGTTAAGAAATTGTAAAGCGATTCAGGTAGGAATCACCCTATTTGAGGTCGGTCAACAAAATTTTATGCGCTTAAGCAATTTCTGAAGTTAAATTGAATTTTTAACTCCGAAATTGTAAGACATCTGTGAAAAACCAATGATTTAAGAGATAAAAAGAAACGAAAATTAACTAAAAGAATTTAGGATTATGTTAAGCAATCATAAGGCGATTCATGTAGGAATCACCCTATGAATCCAAACATAATTTATGTATCCAAACGTGTTCGAAAGCATAAATCAATTTATGCTCCAAAATCGCAATGCAATAAGAGACAACGCAATCCAACTGTTTTTCAATATTTACTATGTCGAAATCGAATACTCATAATCCACACATTCAACATATATGTGAAAACAAAATTGTCACCATGACATAATCATATCAACCACATAATTATTCACAAAAATACCAAATTATTTATAGCAAATGGGAGGTGCGGAATAATCAATGGCTCTAAAACCAATAACAATAACCCAACAATAACTAAATCTAATTTAAATTCAAGTTAAAAATAACATATGAGAAAAATACATAAAAATAAAACGTAAATGAATGATAAAGCAAATATACTTGACTTTTTAAACTAAACAAATAGATGCCTTATTATTAAATCTAGCAACCAAAAAAAAGAAAATATACCCCTCCGCCAAATCGCGATTCGCCTAGCTAACAGTTCATCCGCCACAAACGAAAACCAACCTATGATTGCAGAAAGTTAAACGCGACAATGGTGATGGTGGAAGTCGTTCAACATGGGAGCTTGCACTGGCACGAAGATGGTGAAACAAGTTTTGGTGATGGGTCAAAGGTGCATGGTGGTACGGTTTGGATGTAGAAGAAGGTTGTTTGTGCGTCTAATCGGATGACACTTGAAGGTTGGAGGAGGGAGATTTGTTGTTTAGTGAAAGGAGAAAGAGTGATTGTGAGGGAAAGCTTTGGTGATGCGGTGACCAGATCTTGTTTGCTAACGTGTTGACAGAAGAGTGAAGGTTTATGTATGATGATTACGGATCCACGGTTGTACGTTTTGCACGGCGGTGATGAAGTGTTTTTATGGTGGTTCTGAGTTATTGTTGTTGTTGTTGTTGCGGTTTACACAATGTCGAATGAAAAGGGTGATAGAGTTATGGGGTTGTGTTGTAAGATTGGTGAGCTATGATGATGTTGAATAGAGAAGAGTGTGTTGGTGTGAAGAAGAGTGTAGAAGATGTATTTGTTTTTTTCAAACATGAAAGTTCTGTGTGATGTAAATATGGAAGGGAGAAAAAAGATCACATTCCTCCTTGTAGTAGGCGGTGGTTTTATTTATGTGTTTATATCTTTTGAAGTTGTATTATTATTTTTTGATTGGAGAAAGAAGAAGAGAGGAAGTTTTCAATGGTGTTGTGTGTTTTTGATCTTTTGTTGTTCTCATGCTCTGATAAAAAGTGAAAAATTAAAAGAAATTGATCCTCCCTTCCTTTTCCCTACACGTGTGCGTGCCTACATTGAAATTTAAATATCTCTCCTTTTGTCAATCCCCTTCATCTCCATGTCACGTGTTCGCTTTTGAGTGAAGAAAAAAAAAGATATTTGTTTACATTTAAATTCAAGTGTTTAAAAATAAATTAAAATACTAATTAAGATAAAAGTAAATAACACATCATTAAATCAAACTAAAAATACAATTAACTCTAATTTATTCCACTGATTATTTTGGCTAAAAAACAAAAATAAACAGATAAAAAATAAATAAAAATCAGACGCAAAAATGCTCGAAAAAATGAATTGAATGCACCAAAATGATAAGTCCAAAATAAACTTATCAGAAACATACATGTTTTTTTTTATTTCGAAGTAAAAAATGACCAGTTGAAAGACTCAGGCTAATTGAAATGCGACTGAAAAAGTTGTCGAAAAAATAAAACGAGCACGCCAAATTAAACTACGCAAAATATAGATTAATAAAACTGACGTATGTAAGCTCGATTTTTAAAATTTTTGCCCGTTAATTCGATGTAGATTTGAAAATTGATTCAACCGACCTGTTTGTAGATCCGAAAATTTATTCCGAGCGATACTTTAAATGATATGCAAAATGAAATGCATGTTGTGACAAGTATAAAATGAAAAAGAATTGAGGATGCATTGAATTGTTGACTAAATAACCGTGAATAGACAATCAGATGCAAATGAATTGCTCTTGGATCATTTACTTCTGATTCTCGATCATAATAAAAACTCTACAAAGATTCAGATGATGATAATACTCTTGATTGTCACCCTCTGAAAACACGATTCAATGGAATGAACGATGCAATGATATTCAAAAATAAAATCTTTTGACTTCTTAATCAATAGATGACTGAATGAATGTCATCAAAACCAGATAAAATTTCAGAACTCCTGACTTTTTATTTAAACACTGATGAATGCTTTTAACTAATGAAATGCACGACAAAGTGGATCAATTATGCTACTGATGTGAGTGAAAAACTTATGGTAAAATTTAGGGTATGATAGACATGTCTGACATTTTCTTCTGCCCCGAAGATAGTCTTTAGCATTATGTAAAACTTCACCTATATTGGCTCGCCCAAGAAAACCACCAACGGTCCCTGGAAAGGTTTTAAGTCATCCAAATCTAGGGGGAGCCTCTCAAATGCATCCTAGTATAGGGTGTATGCAGAACTTCCTTTATCAATTTGGACTATTTTGATTTCCCAATTGTCATATCAAACAATGATAAACATGAGATCATTTTCGTGCAGGTGATGTCGGCAACATCCTTCTCGGAGAATGTAATCTTGGATTTTGGGACTTCTGGTTCACTTTCCTCGAAATCAACGGGCGAACCATCGACAAATAGGATTTGACATGCATATCTCTTTTGGGGAAAATTGGTTTCTCTGCCTCGAGAAAACACTCATGTAATGGTGTTAAAAGTATGGTGAATGGGCATGTCTCTGCCTTATTTGGTTGGCTCCTATCCCTTATTGGATCCTAGATAATCCGGGGAATCTCGTCCTTGAGAGTTGGATTCTCCTGGCCCTCTAGTGGAGTTTCCATTGAAATTTTTCTTTAGGTGTCCCTCATGGATGAAACACTCTATCTCGTTTTTAGTTGGCATCACTCATCTAGTTGATGTCCTTTAACCTTATGGAACTTGCATCAACCGTTAGGATCAGGGCCTATGACATCCATTTTGGGAGCAGTTGATTAGGGGATGTTATGCATATGTAGAACTTCTCGCCATATTTTCTTCTAGCAACATTCAGGGGAGTGAAGCTTTTAGTGGACTTTTTCCACTTTGTTTAAACGCAGTTTTGTCCCTCGTGAGCGATGTATATTGGTTCTTTCGTGAGCTGTATGTGTTGGGAATGTGTTCTTTTGCATCTTAGACCTTCTTTTCGGCATTGCTCTCTTTGCTCCTAATGTAGCATTCTGCTCGCGTTACTACTTCAGCCAAGGACGTCGTTAACCTCTGGGTGAGGAATTCATTGAAGTGTCTCGCCATGAGCTCGTTCTGAAATGTTCCTGCGAAGATTTCTTGGTTTGGATGGATTACCCTAATTGTTGCCTTTCGTTGAAGCGAGCGAGATACTCCTTTATCGATTCCGAGGGACCTTGGCAAATGTTGAATAGACTATTGGCGACCATCTGCATATGCCTGTCTGCGGCGAAATGATGAACCAACTTCTTCACCAGGTATTGATAGTTGGTGACAGGGAGTGGGGGAGGCCCATAAATCCCCTCAGAGTTGCTTCTCTAAAGGTGCTCGATAGGAGCTTACACTTCAAGGAGTCAGATGCCGAATGATGACAATCTGAGTGTTTATAGAGGTTACACATTCATATGCGTCACTGTGTCAGTCAAACTTAGCCAATGATGGAGACTTAAATTTCTATAGGACAGACGCCTTTGATATCTCATCCAACACAGGTTGGAGATTCAATACCTCTAGTTCCCCCACCATGTGTTGTCTCCTGTTGACACTGTTGGATATGAAGGACATTATCCTCCAAGGTATGGTTTTGGCAACAAAGATCATCCATAGCAGCGCACATCTCTGCTATGACACTTTCCTCACTGTCAAATTCATTGCTTGCTGAAGTTATTGTATTTTTGTTCACCGTGATGGACAAAGAGGATGAACGTGATGACAAACAATAATCTAATTGATTATTGTGATGATGGACCAAGTTAGTTTTACTAGGGTCCCATGATGGACACCAATTGTACTCGTTAAAAGTACAAATGTGTGACAACCTATAGTGATTAAGGATTGTTAAAGGCTTTATGGTTTGTTGTACGGTTGAGAGTTAGCTCATGTGGGGTGAGAAGTTTCTGTATTTGTGTATTTCCTTATTGTAGTTGTCCTTTTGTCTATCATGATACTGATGTATTTATAATCCCCCGAGCCTGAACCCAAGTCTTCCTAAGATATAACAACCACTCCGAGAACGGGTAGTTGATTCACCAAAATTTAGGGAGCGTAGCTAAATCTCACGACCCCCGTATAACGTTTGGTGACCCATTACACAATTCACACACGACCATGCATTATGTATGGAGGCGCTAAGGATCCATGCAATATATTAAGAGAAAGGACACCCTATCCAAAAGAGGGGTGTTCAAATTAAAAAATGTGCGACTTAGAATGGACGATATGTTAAGCGCATGCCTTCGCCCTGTCCCTCATGATTTCTTCGAATTACACCATTACAAACAATCATATGACTAACAACTATACTTAATCGAGAGTATATCTCAAATAATAATAATAATAATAATAATAATAATAATAATAAATATTATATTATATTTGATGGATATTGCATAGAGAAAATTATTTTGAAATAATTGAAGTATAACACTTTTATAAGAGAGTATAAAAAAATGGAAATGAATTTGCTACCTTTGATGAATCAATTATTTGGAGAATTTTTCACTAGGGAACATTGAACATTATGAGACTTCTTCTTTTATAGCAACATCTTTGTGAGATAACACCACATATTCACCTAAAATCTTAAGGTGATAGGTGAGTGAATTCTCTCATTTATAAATGTTCAAGTCTCCACATTTCCAACCAATGTGAGACTATTATCCACACTACTCACACTTGATACATTCTCAACACTCTCCCTCAAGTGTGAGTCCATAATGCCCCCTTAAGTGAAAGTTATTCTTACTTCCACAAACTCTTGTACCGCACGGAACATTTCTTATTCACCACACCGGCGCCGTTGACTTTCGATACAAATAAGTCAGTCCATTTCTCGAACCAAAGACTCATGATACCATTTGTTATGAGAGTTTTTCATTAGGGAACATTGAATATTGTGAGACTTCTTCTTTTAGAGCTACACCTTTGTGAAAGACACACCACATATTCACCTAAAACATTAAGGTGATATGTGAGTGAGTTTTCTCACTCATAAATGTTAAGTCTTCACATTTTCAATCAATATGAGACTATTATCCATACTACTCACATTTGATATATTCTCAACATGAAATATTCTCAACATGAGTGACTGACTTTGTAACTTAATAATAAGTTGAAGATATTTGAGGATTATTTGAATAATTTAAATAAGTTTTTAGATGAGAGAGAAGGAAGATCTAAGAGATAGATAGAGAGAAAGGTAGCAAAGTCAATAAACTTAAAGTTAGCCTAACTCTTTGAGTGTCACATTTAATTATTATTGTTTCATTTTTATTTTTGGCAGTTTTGTTGTTTTATCTATCTGAAGAAGGGAATGTTTGGTTAATCATTTGAATTCAACCGATGGAAGGAAACCTATGTGAAACCATCATAGCATCACCTCTTTACTTCCACCACGATGAGCGGCCGCCTCCGTCTCTCCGATATCGCCGCCTCACACCTTTTACCACCGCTCCACTGCCGTCGCCATCTCCGCCTCACCTTCCTTTCATGGCCAACCCACCAACGCAGTCCAAATGTTTGTTTTACATGTGCACATTTCTTCTAATTATACCATTTTTAACAACTACTCATGTTCATTGTATATTTGTATTTGTTATTTTTCAAATTACTTTGGATAATAATCAAAATTAGGGCAAATCCTCTATTGTGATTAACCTTTTCATCATTATTAGGGTTCTTTATTTTCAATTTATTATTAATCATATTCATAACATTAGCTGCTATTTGTCATCAAATGTGAAGAGTGTCAAAATTTGTTAGTTGGAATTTGAGTGTTTTATAGTTCTATTATTTTTGTTATGGGGTTCTAGGTCTAGATTAGTATGAATGAAATGGTTTCTTGTGTTTCCTTGTGTGTCTCATTTGAAGTATTTTGATTTTGATTTTGATTTGCCTTTGTCAGGGTAGCATGTAGCATTTTAAGAGGTATACTAGAATGTCCAAAGAGGTATATGCATTATATGGCGTCTCTGTTGTGATCACATTGGAAATGCGATGACAATAATGCATAGGGTTGTCCC
Source organism: Lathyrus oleraceus (assembly GCF_024323335.1). NCBI lineage: Eukaryota > Viridiplantae > Streptophyta > Magnoliopsida > Fabales > Fabaceae > Lathyrus > Lathyrus oleraceus. Next base: position 434,401,308 of record NC_066582.1, on the reverse strand, counting down.
TGTCTTCAAAGAGGTAACCTTTTTGATTGTTTATTGTGTTTTGATTTTAAATGATTCTGCACCGTAGTATTTTATTTTTGCCGGAATTTCTCTTCAACATTTAACGGCAGTTTTTGTTTGGGGCAAAACAGTTGTTATAGTTATTTATTCATATATTTGACCACAAAATTTTATTTCCGTGGCTATTTCATTCTTCATTATTCTAAACTTTTTTTCTGTGTCAATGGGTAAGGATCTTAGATGACATCATGGTGATGTTGGGTTCATTTGCATGTGCTTGATTTTAAAGATTTTTCGCGCTCTGTTTTGGCTGTTGTATTGCTACAAGAATGTTTTTTATTTTTTATTTTAAATTTGGATTAGTGATTTCAAGAACTCTGCCTCTTACTTTTGATTTTTTGTGTGGTACTATAATCGACTTGTTAACAGAAATGGTAATATGACCTATTTTGGAATGCATGGCCCTAATTGGTATAGGTTCATAAATCTTCCGGCTTATGACAAATATTTCGTTTAGTACAATGCATATCACGGGTAATCCAAAAATGTTAAGTAAATTGTAAAATTGGACCATGATTCGATTGTTGACGATTACACGTGCGAGAATGGGAACACGTGGCTTTGGAGGAGGCACCTTTTTATTTGCGGTCTTTCCCCTTTCCTTGTTGTCTACTTATCACAAATCTAGGTTAAAAACTATTTCAAACAAGGTGGGCGGAGGAATAGACCTTTCACAGTATATCGAGTGAGTCCACCGATGGCAGAGGAAAGTCTAGCAATTCCAACTGGATGGAATGTTAAGTCAGAAGTTCAAAAGAATGGTTCCATAAAAAGGGTACTCAAAATCTACTTTAGATTTTCTGTTTATGTTTAGGGTAAAATTATCGAAATCTAGTAATCACATTCAAGATTTTGATATTTATTGATATCGATTATGGCTCAAATCATCTCTTATGCAATTGCTGATTCTGTTTATTTCATTTTATGAATTCAGATCACGCTTCCTGATTTGCTTTGAAATCTAGTAATGACATTCAAGATTTTCATATTTATTAATATCGGTCATGGCTCGAATCATCTTTTACACGATTGCTGATTCAGTTTATTCCATTTTATGAATTCAGATTATGCTGCTGATTATGATATGCTTTGAAATCTAGTAATGACATCCAAGATTTTGATATTTATTGATATCGATCACGGCTCGAATCATCTTTTACGCGATTACTGATTCAGTTTATTTCATTTTCTGAGTTCTGATTATGCTGCTGATTTTGATTTGCTTTGAAATCTAGCAATGACATTCAAGAACTTGACATTTATTGATATCAATCATGGCTCGGATCATCTTTTACGCGATTGCTGATTTAGTTTATATTGATTAAAGGAAGGGAACTGAAATTCTTTAAGTTCTACTAACTTGCAGTTTGATTATGACTAAATTGTCCTAGATTGCCTCTACAATCAATCTTTGTCTGCTCGTCAGGATACCCTTAATTTTTCAAATAGAATTTTTTAATATAGTTAAGTTTGTGCTTCAAGCCTTAAACTACTGAATGTATTTCTTGGTTTAAAGGACCTTTCTCTGTTTTCCAATTTTTATGTCTCGAGCACCACTGTCTTCCTTCGATTGAGCAATATATTGCCTTTGCTTAGTGCTTATGAGGTACAGATACAAACACAAACACCACACAACAATGACACACAAATACACTAATACAAACAATGTATACCCGGGACACGATACATGATTGCGTGGAGCTGTTAGTCAGGAGCATTAGAATAGTTACTCTCAACCATCCATGTGTGGTTATTTGATCATGAGTATCTTGTTTCACTTTACCACTTACACCTCGTAAATATAAATATATTTGGGACATGGTGAATACAGAATTTTCATTTCAAATGAAATTTGGTCGAGATCTAGGGCCTTCATTGAGGGCGTACAAGGCGGGCTACTGCACAGGGCCTCAAATTTGTCATAAGTTGTTCAAGAAGCAAACATAGTATATGAAAAGTCATTCATTCTATTTGAGATAATGTTTTGAAAAAGCATACGCATCAGCAAACATGAAATTTGTTTTTTGAATTATTATTTATTAGTTTCATCATGGAAGTGAAAATAGCCATTTATTTTTAAATGTGTCTACTAAGTAGCATCTATTATTCCTATAATCCATGATACTAACCAATGTTTCTTTTTTGTTTTTATGAATGTCTATCACTGACTGTGTTGTATTTTTCTGTTACAGTCTTATTATTGTCCTGACACTGGGCAGCATTTCTACACATATCCTAGTCTCATTCGCTATGTGAATTATGCTAAGAGAAATCAGGTTGGCGCCTACAAACTGGTGAGTTGAATTTCATTTTTCCTGAATCATATCAACTGAATGTGTTGTTCTTATCAGGCCGACAATTTCCCATCAATTTTGTGAAAGTTTCTTGCATTTTAAGCATGAAATATTTTAAATATGCCTCATAAAAGTGTCCAATGATTTTGTTGAATGCTTTATTAAGCTTCGATTTGCTTACTGTACTGCTAGAGGCGAAGTGTGAAATTCTTGGGAATTTGGAATTCCTGCACTCACTGCAGAAATTCCACTGTAAAAAAAAAAGAAACAAAAATGTTTTTTTTGTCTCTCTTAGTGACTATGTGTTGTATATGACAAATACACTATGAAGCACGGACTCAGACACGGACACTAGAACACGATGCGTGTTGTATGAGTGCCGGACACTGATTCAAAGAGTATCGAATCGAAGAAAAAAACCATTTTTTTGGGAACACTTGTCTTACTTTTCTGACACTTATCTGACTTTTCTGACATGTGTCGTAGAGTGTCATACAAGTGTTGGAAACCGCGACACGCCTACTCCTAGAGGTGTTAGTGCTTCATAGCAAATACATTTTCATTCGGTGTTTAGTTTTTTCAGTTGGAGTATACAATTACCTTATTTTTTGTTAGTCTATTAGATAAGATACTAATTTTATTGTTTTTCAACTTGTGTAGTTGATTTCCATTTAGGTTTGGAAGTTCCTTTTGTGTAGATTTGTTTCCTATCATTAAAATTTCTTCTGTTTATATTGGGTTTTGAGCTAAGCTATCAACGACAATCTGGAACATCAATCTAATGTTATTTTCTATTTGCAGTGTGGTAAGTCAATTAGAAAAAGGGAAGCCGAAGCGCTGAAAAAAAACACTTCCATTGGTCGTAGGAAGACATCAGCTGCCCTGTCAATTCGTGGGAGACCACCACGTCCATCAAACTCAGATTCATTAGCTGCTGCCAAGAGTAAGTTTCTGAACAGAACTCGTCAAATTGATAATGTTTGTCTATGATCATAGAAGCCTAGGTAAATCATAGGATTATACACCGGCTAAACAATTTGAAGTTTAATAAAAAGGAGCATTTAAGCTGCATAGTTTCATTCAAGGTTTGAAATTGCAGTCGCGGTGACGGCTGTGGCCGTGTCACAATCTGTTAATATTGAAGAAAACTGCAGCCAAATACACGGCTAATGCAGCTTCAATAACTATCACCGGGACATCAAAAACCTTGATGCTATGACCTTGGTCGTGCTCTCAAACCATTTTTTAAAACCTTGGAAGCACACTTCTATCATTTTATGCTTATTTGTAGTCAACAAGGCAATTGATTCAATATATGTTTCTTTCAGATGATGGTTCTAAACCATCCAGCTCAGGTGAAAGTATTGATAAGGAGAAAGATGAGGATTATACGCCCGAGTAAGATGGCGGTGTCTCTATTCACTTTGCAATTGATGGAGCGAGTAAAGTCCCAAAATAAGGAAAAAAAGAAATAGCGACTAATTAATCGGCGATTTGCTGTTAACTGTTTGTCGTTATTATTCTGTTTACTTGTGATAAACCATCCTTTTGCCAGCAGCTTTATTTCATATACTCTTATTTTACTGTTTCTGTTTTCGAATTTTAAAAAGGTCTGAATAAATTGTAAGGCTGCTTTTGAATAAATTTTATTGCATACAATGTTATGACAAAGATAATATAGTTTATATATCAAATTGGTTGAAAATTATAAACACAACACTATCATATCATCAACACCAGAAAACACATTGATTGAAGAGATTATTTTATAGCAGTAATTTTAGACCTTGGAAATCTGCAAATGCAAATCCCTGATTCACTTCAAAGTTCACTAGCGGATTGTTTCCATCCACCACTCTCTTCCTCATTGTAACCCTGTTCTTGATTTCTCTGCAACCAAAAATTGATAGTGCATTTGAATACAGACTAAAAAATAGGCACAAAACATGAATAAAAGTAATAGAAAAACAGATTATACATCATTATTATTACCTCAGGTTTAAAAGTGAGAGCTATCCTGATCTCACCACAATATTGTTCTTCTTTCACTAGTTTGTAAACACTCTCTGGAACACTACCCTCGTCAAGCACAGCATCCAAAGGAATTCTACACAGAAATGAATGCATATTTAGTATGCCAAAATTGCAAATTGCACCTTTGTAAAGCAGAATTTGCAACTTAAAGATGAATTTAACTCACATTGCTTCTCCAATATTATCATCACTGTAGCTGTCCTTTTCCATTATCTTTAGTTTGAGTTCAGAAGCAGAATCAGAAACAGTGAATAGAAAGGTCTCATTCCATTGAGGATTGGATCCAGCACCTAATATTTTCATAATACAATAGTCAAGCCACTAAAGAGAAAATTATTCAATACTAAGATTTTTTTTAGAATTTTACCTTCTTGCACATTACTCTTGTGCTCTTGTGCTCTGTAAGTAAGAATCACATAAGGATCTACGCTAGCTGCAATTTGAGAACAAATATCAAGACATTAGAGAACCATATCTTTATCAATTTGAGTAATTAAATTGGTAATTCAACATTATATGATCATAGATATAACAAAAATAGATTCAATTAACAAGCTTTATGAACAACAAATATCTAGATTAAATCAATTTTAAGTCATGTTTTTATGCAGAAATTTCAATGAAAAAGGTGAAATCATTGACATTGTAATATCAATATTTGAAATCTGGTATAACTTACTGAGAAAATCATTATCATCAAGGCCTTTGGCACTGATCAAAACAACCTCGAGAGTTCCACGAGGCATGTTTCTTTGCTTTTGGAAATCTAAATGGTAAAGGACTTTTGATTATGGATTTAGTTAAGGTTGATTGATTCCATTGGAACAGAAAATGCGAGAGTATAGTATTAAATTGAGTTGCAATTTGTTCGGATCCAACTTTTTCTCTATTTATGCCAATTTTTTGTTTTGTAATAAACTAAATGTTGAGTTTATAATAACAATGATATGATATAATATATACACCCTAAATTAACAGCCATTTATTTCTCTTTTGTGTTGTCCGTAAGACTCATGACGAAAGATTCAAGGATGTATTTCAAGTGAAAAACACACAAAAATAAGAAGATCTTTGTCGCGGCGTGAAAAATGACCATCAGCCGTTCACACGTTCGAGATAACAGAGTCGTCATTGAATTTTATTTATTTCAAAAAGGAAATGAAAAGTATCGCTAAAATCTTTAAAAGAAAAAAGAAAAAGATCGTCGCAATCAAATTCGAGTTCCGGAGTCGATTATGAAAAAGAAATATATTAACATCTCTCACGTCTGTTGTACTCAACGATAACCTTTTGGTTAAACTTACGCTTGAAGTTATCGTTAATTGTTTTCTTCGAGTAATAATAAGTACAAAAGAAAAAGAAAAGTGGTTGCAAAAATGTTTTTATTAATGTGCTTGACGAGATTGTGGAACTCGCTCCTATGTATCCTCGGGTACAACGAGGAACTCAAAGCTTCGTAGTTCGGGGTAGAAAATGTTTGTTTGTTGGTTACTTTTAACAAAAACTATTTTGTCACAATCGATGGAAAATATTACTTAGCCAAAACAGTTTAGAGGAGTGGATGTTTGCATCATAACCGAATAGATTTCTAAATATCAACATTCGCGAGAAAAACATTATTTATCTCACTCACACATACTCACAGACATGTGTGAATGAAGCATTGTTTTGCATCGTCTCAAGATGAAATATCTTTCGTTTAAAAAGAGTTTTTGATTGCACGACAGCGAGAAAGAGAGGTATGATTTGTTGAGTGTTTTGTTGGATGACGATTGCTCGAATGGTCGAGTAAGGAAACTCGTATCCAAACAATCGAGGAGAGGAATGAAAGACTATAGATCATCTTCCTTTTCATCCTTAATTGCAAAAAGATTTGATATTGTTAATGTATTTTGGATGGACGATGAATAATCGAAATATCGAGTAAGAAAACTCGTATCCAAATCTTCGTGGAAGGGAATAAAAGGTTGTAGACCACCTTCTTTTTCATCCAAGTTATTACGAAAATGAGTTCGCTTAAGTTTGATTACAAAAGGGGTTTGAATTGAATCAGATTAGAAGTTTTTTTTTTATTATGGATGACAATTGTTTGAATGGTCAAGTAAGGCAACTCATATTCAAATAATCGAGGAAATGAATAGAATGCTCTAAATCATCCCTTTTTCATCCTTTGTGAAATAATGTTTGATAATAATTAGGTATTTTATTTTGAATTGGGAAAATGCATTCGATGTTGATTGATGTTTGATTTGCGTTGCATTATAAAAGAAGAAAAGATTTGAAATGGCTTGAATTGATGATGAAAATGATGAGATCTTTTGAAACCTAACTTGATATTGATCAAGTGTTTGAATCTTATTTTAAAAGATTGATTTTTATTATGCCTCTACTTTTATTTTTTAGCAATCAAAGGTCTAAGTGCAAAACATACATAAATCATGGATAAAGTACAACATACAAGCATTGACACCATTAACAAAAATCACACAATTCAAACAACAAATGAATCAAAATTATTTCTAAGTAATTTTTTAAAAAAGAAATACCTCAATTTTAATTACTTTTTCTTGTTTTTATTCAATAATAAGAAAATAAAAAAAATATTATATAAAAACTCCTAATCTTTTTTTTTCCTTTTTTTTTTTAAATGTCAATCTTTAGTTGATTTTTATTAAATTAAAATGCAAAGAAAACAAAAACTATAAACGAATAAACGGGCCAAATGGTATGCTCCCGCATAAATGGGGTAAGGCCCAAGAAGAATAAATAACCAAAGGGGAAAAAACTGGGCTTAGGTCAACGCATGTGGATCCAGTTCGGTTTACCCGATCCCAAACCTCATCATACAAAACAGAATTAGGGAATGGTTCTGAATCCTGATGAAGTTAATGAGACGATGAAAACAAAATGATTATAAAATAAAATGTTTATCTAAATAAGAAGGAAATATTTATATATAAAAAGAAATAGTTATTGTAAGGAAGATGAAAGGGTTAAAAAAAACTTATGACAATGAGATGATGGCTATGAAAAAACTCATTAATTACTTGAGAATTATAAAAAACATGGAATCAAATTCCAAATGCACCCAAATTCCAATTTCAAAATAACTCTAATGGAAAAATGTTTTAATGATGCTAAATTGTAAACATGTGGTAACTAAACACTCATGTCATTAAAGATGGGGTGGTAAAATTGGGTTATAAAAATCTTCACTTTGCGAGAAGCATATGATTCCGCCCTCCAACACATCAACCATCGTCTGATTCAATCTGACGGTTGTCCATACAGTACGCCACATCACTCGCAAATAATTTCAACCGCTCTTGATATATAAGGGTAAAATCCGTCATTTCAGATACTTAAATTCATTATCACTCACATATTACTCCTAATTTCTCATTGAATTGGACATTCGAGTATATCACTCCACCATAGTGGGACACAACTCTACCATCGCATCTTTCATGTCTAGTTCCTAACCAAACGGTGGCGCCGTCTATGTGAATCGACTTCTAATTCCAGTTAATTTCCACGAAAAACCATTGTTTCTCCATCGAAGATCCAGATCAACGATCTCCTTTCTTGAAACATCATTCTCATTCTCATATAGATCTAGTATCATATTTATCAAGCACGGTGACATCCAAAGTCACTCGATCTGTTGTCCAACGATAAGCTTCTGTTGTGGCCGCTAAAACTGCCAAAGCTCCACCTCTTCCTCCTCCTTCTTCAGTGAAAGTAGGTTTAATTTTGGTATCATCTTCATCTAACCATACTTAACAAGACATCATTCTTAAAATAGTTGTTCAAGGAACATGCTCTCTCGTTCTTTAGACATATACAAAAACCTTGCCAAGCAAACCATCACATCGACCTCCTTCACAATCTGTTGTACCTGAACAAGAAATACGCCTAAGTTTTAAGATGTTGCAAGAAAATCTTGGAGTACTAGAAGCCACGTATTTGTTGAACACCTTCTACAGCCTAATACACCAACAAAACTCACAATTCATGGTCAATAGGATATTCAAGATTGAAGAGAACATTCAATATGCTCCACCAGGGAACAACATTGTATGAGAGGCAAACTCTTGAGGCAACCAAATTGGCACACTAGAGTCAGTCCACCTTGGTACAACTACGCCATGGAGAAAGGTCCTGAGATCACCAGCTCGTAACCAATATTGAGAACATAAATCCCTCTATCTGATTCTAAAGGAAAGAGAGGTATTCATACGTGTTCCAAAGTTTTTCGTCATCATCGTTCACCAACACATCATTCTCAAAGAAGGGAAACACATGACTTAATGGGTTTGAAAAAAATGGGGTTATAGTTTCACTCAACAACTCCTACATTGTCCAATTTATCGCCTGAGTGAACTTCAAATTGAACTGGGGTCAGAGCATAACTTCCCAGGTCTCCTCCAGGACTCGGAGGAGGAGACTTTTTTTTACTTCTGCATCAATCCTTTGACTAGGGAGCATCGTCTCCCTTTGTCACATATCGCTTCAGGATTGCAATGTGAGTCTTTCTTGAAGCAACTTCTTAAATTGTATTCTCGCGGGAATGAGCGTTATTGAGGCTCTATTCAAGGCATTGAAGCCTCTCTTCAATAACATTTAATTTTTGTTGTCGAAAAATATTAAACACAATGTTTACTAACTTGTTGGTGCCTTGTATGTCAGGGTTTGTTTGTAGTGTGTGAAAGTGAGGTAAGGTTTCAAGTTGTATAGATGGAAGCGAAATATGAGTATCCACTAGAATGATCGGAACTTATCCATCCACTTGTAAAGCTCGAATTGGATTCAGATATGAAGAAACTACAACTCTAGGATCTACAACATTTTATTGTGGATGACGAGGTAGTTGATTACATGTTGCTAAAGCAACAACTATAACTTTTCGTGCAGTGGTGAATCTGATAGTCTTAGATCTAGCCATATATGTTGAAGATGAAAATCAGTGTTATGAAAGTCTTGAAGAATTGAGAATGAAGATGTGCTAAGTTGAATCAGAACACGACAGATCTTCATGTTCGATTACTGTTACTTGCTCAGCTGATCGAAAAGAGTAATGAATTGTGAAAGTCGAATAACAAATGCAAATTTGCAAAAATATAGGAATCAAGTGTCGATTCCCACAAACGGTTGTCATACCTTGAAAAAAGCAAATGACCTTCATGGGGCGCATCGCACGCTTGTGGAATTTGACTAACAGAGTCGCCACCGAACTTCATTAATTCCCCAAAAAAAGGAAAAGAGAAAATTTCGATAAAACCCCTAAAATACCGACAATGATATGGTCTCGCAACCAAGTCGAGTTCGGGAGTCGATTACGCAAGGGGAAGTATTAGCACCACTCGCGTCCATTGTACTTAACGAGAATCGTTTAGTTAGTTATGTGCATTAGTGTTTTCTTTTGAAAATATTTGGCTTTCTCGAGTTATTAAAATTTTAAAAAGAAAAAGAATGAGGTCTCAAAAAGCTTTTTATTAATGTGCCTGACAAGATTGCGCGTCTCGTTCCTACATATCTCTGGGTGCGGTGGAGAATTCAAGGCTACATAGTTCTGTGTAGAAAATGTTTGTTAATTGGTCAATTTTAGCGAAATTTATTTTGTCACAATCGATGGAAAAACATTGCTTATCAAAAACAGTTTAGAGGAGAAGGTGTTTTCCTCACATTGAATGGATTTCAACATATCAACATTCACAGAAAAACGTCACTTATATCAACTCACACATTTATTGATGAAGCGTTGTTTTGCATAATCTTGAGACAAAATATCTTTCGTTTGTGAAAAGGTTTTTGAAGATCGCACGAAAGCGAGAAAAGAGATTGATATGTTTGATTTATTTTTGGGTTGGAAGATAAGTATTTATGACTTGCAAGTTCTTTCAACTTGGGTATAACACTTGGGACTATGACTGGACCTTTCACCCAGGTAGTCCGTTTCCATTTTGTTACAAAAAAGGACAAAGTTGTTTAAGTTAGTCATTTTTGGATTTTTGCTTGAGAAAAGATCTTGAGGTTGGATCAAGTGTTTATTAGCGTTGCGAATATGAAATGAAAATGGTTTGATGGTTTTGAAATATTTTTTGACTCGATGGTGAAAATCATCGAAGGATGAACGAGAGGTAAGAAATCATAACACAAAGGTGCAAATTGGATCGCAAAGGGTTGAATTCAAGCATAGTGACGTGAATTCTAGCACAAGGCGTAATTCAAACGCCATAAGTAAATCGAGTCGAATAATATGTACAAGGCATATAAAAGAGATAAAAGGATACATGTGCATACATCATATTTACAACACACATCCATCATAATTTAATCGAAAGGAGTATAGTAAAAATGAATGTGCATGGACTAAAATCACGATGGAAAGACATAAATCAATGTCGCGTACGTGAAGACAAGTAAAGCTATCACAAGAAATATTCAAAATCGGCTAAATGTAATGACGTCGAATCATTGTATCTAACACAATCGAATGGAAAGTTGCTAACGCGTAAGCGATCATCGCAAATCAAAATGCAACCGAATAAAATCGTGAAAGAAACAAGTTATGAATCAAAAACGGGAATTGGTAAGAAGCACAAGTGCGGATTGTCGCTATACTAAACCATCAGACGCACGTACAAAATCAAAACACAACAACAAGTACTATAAACTAATAAAATCATCCATTAACTTGATACACTTAATGCGATCATTGTATGATGGATCGAAATCGTGCAAAAACTAAACTCAATAAAAAGAAGATGCAAAGTAAAATGAATTTAAACACGCAAGGACATAACACAAATCAAAGTTGACGCGTTCGAGTTATAATGTAACGGTAAGAAAATATTGCACGTAACGGTAAGAAAAAATACAACAATGTTGTTAGTGCAAGAATGTGATCATTGTAACCGAATCTAATTAATGCAAATGTCACACATCATGCACACATATATGCAAACAACATATCAACACGATTCAATCTGAACAACATAACCAAAACGTGAATAAAAAAGCAGCAACCCATGCAAATTAATATTATTATTATTACAACAAATTACAATAACATTAAAACCAAATCGCAACGTAATCGAAAGTAGAAAGCACAAGCTAACACAAAAGATATCGAAAATACATAAATAACACACAACCAAATCAAATAGAATAAATAAACAAAAATAAAAGTGATGAAAAGTGAAGCGGTAAGCGAACCGAGCGAAGAAAAAACTATAGTTGTTGTTATGCTAAGTTATGTTCGTGATGTTATCGGAAGTGGAATGTCGTCTCGCCAGAAAAATCGACAATGAATGAAGGTAGTGTTATTGTTGTTTTGGAGAAAGAAGAAGGTTGTGGTTATAAACTCAAAGAGGTCGTGAAGTGATTCACAGTGAGGAAATGGGCAAAGTAGTGATGTTTAGAGAGTTTGTAGGCGACGAGTTTTTGAATGACTGATGTGCTTTATGATTAAAGTAATGGTGGCGCTTAAAGGAGGGGTATAAATAGAAATTGGAATTTTTTATTTCATTCATAAATTTGAATATGGTAGAAAACATTGACATTAACAAAAAATATTTGTTTTGTAACAGTTAGAAAAAGAGTATCTTGATTTCAATATGGCTCTTGATGAGTTGAATTTCAGAAATGTTAAAGTAGAAAATGAAGGATGGTTTGGAGAAAAGCTTGATAAAAATGTAATGAATTCTATATTTTTAATAGTAGTTTTATCATAGGATGAGATTCTTATGTTTTATGTTGTTTTGGTTTTGAAATCATTTGTGTAGTCTTTGAATTATTTGAGGCTGCATGGAAGATGTCATGTTTAGAAAAGTTTAGAGGTTTTGTTTTTGTTGGTTTCTTTGATGTGTTAGGTTGAAAAGTTTTTGTTTATGTTGGTTTGTTTGATGTTGCTTTTCGAGAAGATTATGAGAAGAAGCTTCTGGAATCGTTAGAGAGCCGACAACTACTTAGTGATGGGAGAATAAGATCTGATAAATCATGCAGTAGTATGCTTCTGTAATTATGTGAGAAAAATGTTAGAAGATTGATAAGAATAAATGCTATTCTGTTGAAAATCTAAAATATTCCTATCTATATCATACTCTAAAAATGATTGCATGAGAGTATTTGTAATAGTAGTTGCTGGGGCCACTAGCTAACTTATTGGAATCAAATAATAATTGCTTTGATGGGATAGAGAGTCATTGAAGTCCTTGACTTTATTGCTCCTTATTAAAATCTAAACTTAAAGATCAACTCTAGATATATTGCAAAACTAAAATGCATAAAGTCAAAAGCTAGGTTGTTTATGATTTTCAATTTCTCTAAAATAATTGGGGTGTGACAACGACACCAGCATTCCGTCCTAGAACCAAAACTGAGAAATTTAAATGGAGATGAAGGTGGATCGCGACCTCTGATGCACTGGAATGGGAATACTTGCAAGGTTATCACTCCATCACTTAAGTCAGTGAAGGAGAAGAGCGAAACAAAAAATGGTATTCGAAACCCTTTACCTCGATTTGGTGCATGCTCTATATATAAAGGGAAAAAAATAACTAACCATCAATTTGCTCACCGTTCTTTATGAATGACTATTGGATGTGCTTTTACAGTTGAGATCTCTTGGAATCGTAGAAATAACTATCTTCACTCATTGGGAAAATTTGTAATGGAACGAGACTTTTATTATAATGTGGGCTAAGAAGGCATAGTAGGATTAAATGGAAAATTAATAAATAAGAATGTATTAGTAAACAAATAAAGATGTGTCACTGGTATAATTTTTTTACACAGTTACTGTATTATAATTAGGGGCGGAAATAAATCAGACCAACTAACGGGAGTCAAACGCCTAACCCACACAAGCCCGTGCGAGATCTGTCTTTAAAAAAAAGACCTAGGCTTTTTATAAGTCTATTTAGTTGAAAATGTTAAGCCTCAGGCAATAAAAAAAAGTCTTTTGAGTCTATTAGGTCGACCTATTTAAATGAATATGAATGATTTATTATTATTATTATTATTATATTGTATTTTGAGTTAAAATATTAAAATGAAAATCAATTGTTTTGAAGAACTTATAAAAATAGACCGAAAAACATCTTTTGAACAATATCATAAGTTTTTTTCATAAGTTTTCCTAAACAGACAGTCTCACAAAACTTATGCTATTTGTAACGCCCCAATTTAATTATTTACTTATTTTATTATTAATTTAATTTAATTTAATGTAATATTTTATTTAAATAATTAATTTGAGAATATGTGACATGTTTGGCAGGTGTCTATATTTGTGGTGTTTTATGTTAATTGTTTGGGTTAGTGCTAATTAATTAAATCAATTGATAATTTGATTAGAATTTGGTGAGAATTTGTAGAGTTGTGCCAATATTGAGAATTAGGAGAGTTTAGTGGTAAGTGGGGGAAACTGAACTTTAGTTGGGTAAAAATGTAAATTAGAGAAAATAATATAAAATAGTATATATTTTAAAGTTAGACAAACTAGGTTTTTACAGGTTATTTCTTCAGTACGCGAAAACAAGGGGAAAAGAGAGAAGAACTTTGAGGAGAGAGTGATAGGCTTGGGGAGGAAGATCAATTAGAGTTTGCCTTATTGAATTTTATGAAATTAAATGGTAATGGGGGAGATTATTCATCTATGCATGCTTAATTCATGAAAGGATAGAGAGATTCCCCTTAACCTCCAACATGAATTTCTCTCTTGTTGTTCATTGTGTTATGTGATGAATAATATGATTTCAATTCGGTTTTATGACATATTTGCTTGCCATTTCGTGTAATAATCTTGTGTTGATTATGTCATATGTTATTTGTTAGTAAACATGAGTTTAGATGAAAGATTAGGGTTTTCAAAGCATGAGTAAATTCTGAATTTTGTGAGTATATTAATGTAATAATATGTTAAATTATTGGGAATTAACATTCTAATGTATGGTGATCATATATGTGATAATTTTAGACTATTTGGATGATTTTGGAGGTTATGTTATGGCGGAGCGCGTTTGTGGTACTGTTAACAAGGTGACGTGCGTCACTTGTATGACTAATTACAAAGTTAAACAAACTAGTTACAATTTTTATCACACAATTTACAAAGTTTACTAGATTAATTACAGAGTTTGTCAGATTCTATGAAGTTATCATATTAGTTATGAAGTTTATTAGATTAGTGACAAAATTTATCAGATTAGTTATAGAGTTTATCAGATTAGTTACGAAGTTAATCAAATTAGCTACAAAGTTTATCAGATTAGTTACGAAGTTAATCAAATTAGCTACAAAGTTTATCAGAGTAGTTACAAAGTTTATCACATTAATTACAAAGTTTATCAGACTATGTGAAACTATGCTTATGTATAATGAAAGTGAAAATGTGATGTGATACTGAGTTTTGTTGATGAGATGAGTGATATGAGATATGATTTAATTCTTGATGCATTGAAAATATATATATTTAATAACAGTCAGAATGGGGTTGTTTCACATCTGTTGTTGTTGAGAGTTATGTATAGACAATGTAACAACCCGTATAATATATATCTAGAATAATATCATACAAGTGTTAATAATTTGTACTGATCCAACATAATATATATATATATATATATATATATATATATATATATATATATATATATATATATATATATATATATATATATATATATATATATATATATATATATATATATATATATATATATATATATATATATATATATATATACATGTCCAAACTAAAAACATCAATGGAACATGTTATACAATAGTGCTTAAATAATAAAAATCTAAGAACTATGTGCAATATCTTCATTGCACACAACTCCACAGCGGAAGATCATGATAAACAACATCCTTTGAAACATCTATAAACGGATTCTCTTAGATTCAACCTGCAAGGATCACCTGAAAAATAACAACAATAATGGGATGAGATAATAATCTCAGTGAGTTCTCCTATCATATGGGTCCACTCGACTCTACAGAGTTTTCTAATCAATATTCAACTCATATCTAACTCAAGTCAACAAGGGAATGAAGACTTGAGCGATGGGGAAACTATCTCGCAATTGCATGGCAACATGCATTTGAGTTCTCATAACTCAACCACGATCATTATTCAGATCACGAAACATCAATTCTCGAACGAACTTATGTCTAAGCCAGGCCTGGTTCATGCATGCTCGTATGATTCGACTTTCGCGGTGGATATCCGGTTCCCCTATGGGACTTAAACCCACTATTAAGAACCATCACTCGTATGGGACTCAACCCACTTTGAGTTTCTTTCACAGTATGGGCCACATCCCACTTTGGTGTCCATCTCTCCCCCATGTCCGCCATGGTTGGGGCTCAAACCCAATTGAGGCTCGAATCATTGGTCCCACATCCCAATGCTTACTCGTCTAAGCATACCAATAAAGATGTGTACCATCATAGAAAACACATATTCTGAATACATGATTGGTTCAACAATCATCGGTTCCACGAACCATAACAAAATCTATCAATCACAGGTGACTTCATTCACCACAATACACAAATAATAACATGGCATGTTCCATACAATGCGTCTCATTCTCAATCATGGCAATAATTCATCCACGACCTCCACATAAGCGTCGTACGAATGAATATTGTATTCTCATACTTATATCACACATGTTCCATAACCTATATTATCTTTCTAAGTTATTAGTCAAGTTATTCTCCTAAGTTTCCTCACTCACCTTTGTAAGGTTTTAAATTATGTTATTTCACAATCAAATATATCAATAATGTTTAACATTCATCATAATATAATTCATAGAATTTGTAAGACACATAATATACTATAACATGGTATAATAATGATAGCCTTTTTCGTTATCTTACTAACGCATATGCCCGCGTCCAAAACGGAGTTATAACACTCAATTAACTCATTAATCTATCTTAATCAAGATTTAGATTAAGATTTATTCATTGCATAAGTATTCAACAACAAGATCCTTAGCCTAGTGGTAAGGCTTGTATTATATCAAGGAGGTCCTGGGTTCAAACCCCATTGGTCATATATTTTAATTCATCAAATAATTATATATATATATATATATATATATATATATATATATATATATATATATATATATATATATATATAGTACCAATTATTAATGTTATTAAAAATGTCCTCTCTTGCACAATTATCTTCAGAGTTCAATGGTTACTCTATTTGTCCCAACTAGAAACACTTAGAGCACATAGAAGTACATATGAACTTAAGCGAATATGGGATATTACATTCTCCCCCCCTTAAATTAAAATTCGCCCCCAAATTTCCTTCACTCAACAAACCAATTGTTGGTGTAAGCCCTAGAGGCCAATACTTTTGGTACTTGTATCGAATTATTTATTAATAATAAAAGGCTTTTTCTTTATTATGATTGTTTAATAAAGTCCCTGGAATAGATAGTCCGTTTAATGTATCAAGTGTGACTTAATCATGAGAGCACATTAAACATAAGGACATTATTCTTAAAGTATCCGTAGTCAAGCTTTATTGTGAAGTGGGATAACATTAAAGCATGAAGACTATTATGTTTGTAGACTGATGATCACATCTCATGGATCATGGATAAAGAGTTATCAAGTCTTAAACATAGGTATGAATATTAAGAGTAATATTTATACCGGACTGACCCGCTATGAGAATACTATATAGAATGTTATGTAAAGTGTCATAAGTTATTCTCATGGTGATAATGGTGTATACCACTCTTCAACGTGAAACCACTATGGACCCTAGATGTAGAGTTGGTGGGTACTCCACGAAGCATGCTAAGGGACATGAGTGACCTAGATGGAATTTGCCCATCCTGCGTAACAGGATAAATGTCTATGGGCCCAATATTGAACTAGACAAGGATGACACGGTCTATGCCTTGTGTCCAATATAGACATAAGGGCAAAAGGGTAATTATACGTATCATTATTATCACAAAAGGACTTGTCAGATCACATGACATTTTCGTGTCTTAGGTAGCAGTGATGTGTTGCTAGATACCGCTCACTATTTATTATGTTAAATACGTGATTTAATATAATTGCCAACGTCGCGAAAACCTATAGGGTCACACACAAAGAACGGATTGATGAGAAATAGAGTAATTAAGGAATACCGTAATGTATGGTGTCCTTAAGTAGAATACGAAATATGGTAAGGTACCAAATACTAAGTTATTCTCATGGTGATAATGGTGTATACCACTCTTCAACGTGAAACCACTATGGACCCTAGATGTAGAGTCGAGTGCTTTATTGTTGATCCAACGTTGTCAGTAACTGGATAACCATAAAGACAGTTGATGGGTACTCCACGAAGCATGCTAAGGGACATGAGTGACCTAGATGGAATTTGCCCATCCTGCGTAACAGGATAAATGTCTATGGGCCCAATATTGAACTAGACAAGGATGACACGGTCTATGCCTTGTGTCCAATATAGACATAAGGGCAAAAGGGTAATTATACGTATCATTATTATCACAAAAGGACGTGTCAGATCACATGACATTTTTGTGTCTTGGGTAGCAGTGATGTGTTGCTAGATACCGCTCACTGTTTATTATGTTAAATACGTGATTTAATATAATTGCCAACGTCGCGAAAACCTATAGGGTCACACACAAAGAACGGATTGATGAGAAATAGAGTAATTAAGGAATACCGTAATGTATGGTGTCCTTAAGTAGAATACGAAATATGGTAAGGTACCAAATACTAAGTGATTTTGGCATATTTTAAGATATGGGCCATATACACTTGAGTGGACTTTTTGGCTTGCAGCCCACACAAGTGGTGTAGCAGGGTATTCGTTACCATTAGAGATATTGACTAAATCCAAGGTAAACCATACAAGTCAAGTCGCCACCACACTTCTATTTATCCAAAGGAATGGTTAGAAAGCGAACAAAAACCTAAGAGTTTTATCAAATCAAAAACTAGTAAAAATGTTAGAGATCTGGGTAAGGGGGTTGGTTATGCAATGGGAAGGTTTTAAGCACCCAAAACATCCTAGGTACTCCTAGGGAGCCCTTTTCATACTTGTTGTAAGGTTGGTGTTTTGTGAAAATTTTATTTGTGCAAACATGAGTGAAGGGATGAGAAAAGAATATACAAGTTTATTTACATTTTTTGTGTTTGAATGGATGAACACACTGCCTACGTACCATCTTAAAAAAGATTAGGATCAAAACCTCGTAGTTCGGGTATAAAAATTCAAAATGAGTTGGTGAATTGATTGGTCCAAAAGGCTTAAGGTCTTTTGTTATCCAAGGGAGAAAACTCAACCTAAAACCACAAATCCACCATGTGAGGATAGCTTCAACATGCTAGTGAGGGGTTAACCCTATAATAAGCATGGAAGACTCATTGTCCATCACTAAGGATATTGGTGAGTATTACATCTACCTCAAGGATAACTCAAACCTAATAACTAAAGGTTATGGAAAATTCGATTAAGCAAGTGGCCATTGAAACCACAAAAAGCATTTGAATGGGTGGTATTTACCAATGAAAAGTATTTATAAAAATGGTCAAAGTTGACTTAGAAGTTCAATTCAAAATAAGTATTATGAAAAGAAAGTTTGAAAATCAAAAGCATAAGGCTTAGGTTTCTAATGTTGAAAACAAATGTTAAATGTTTGCACAAAAGTTTTGGCTTGGGTTAGAGTGGAGAGAAGAAGAAGAATGACTAAAGTCCTAAGCATACAAGAGGAAGGAAAAGAAACAAAACCACAAATGGAGTTCCTCTCTTGAGATCATATTGATGATCCAAGTAGCTCCCATCCTTTAGAATAAAGCAATCACGAGCATAACTCAAGCAATCAACAATCAATGAATTCTTGGATAAGGGTTCCACAAGATATCTTAGATCTCTCTCTCTTAGAAGTTCATGGTAATGGTTCCTCAACTTGGCTCAATGTTGGAATCCCTAGCACAGAAAAACACACACATCAAAAGGTTCTATTAACAATCAAAGAATAGATAAGAGGGAGTTTAGAATATGGTCCTCTCAATGTTCATCATCAAGCTCTAAGAATTCTAAAGGCAGGAGGCCTAGTTGCTCTTTGACATTTAAGCACTCTAAAGGCATGAGGCCTAGTTGCTCTTCAAACTCCATTAGCTTGGGTAAAAGTCTTAAAGTCTAAGTCCATTTGTCCAATTTTGGTTCAAAACAAACAAACAAAACACAAGCACAAAATATATACACAATTATGTGCTCAAGTGAGCAAAAGGCAAATGACATTAACATAAACATGTGCTCAAGTGAGCAAAGCAAAAAGCAAATGAATAATATGTACAAGAATGATAAATTGCATAAATGTAAAGTGCAAGAAGTAAATGTTAATGGTTAATGGTTAGTAGTTAGTGTGCCATAAGGCAAATTTAGCGCTATGTTAAGCAATCGTAATTGGACTTATGTAGAAGTCATAACTATCTGAGGCCGGTCAATAATAATGTAGGCAACAAACACAAGTTAGAAGTCTTGATTAGTGAACCAAGTTTCAACAACTTTCCATGCCAAAAGAAAAAGAGGATTGATCTTGTATTGGTTTAAGTCTTTTGCATGATTTAGAAAACAACCTATCCTTAATGCAAAGCCATTCACTTGATCAATTGATCAAGATGAATTAGATTTGGATCAAGGAAGATTAAGTCTCCTTAATCAATGCTAATTTATCAACCTTCAACTCATTGATCAAAAAGAAAAAGAAAGAAGAAGAAGAAGGAGATGAATAATGGATGATGAAAATGGAAAGAATAAAGTGCATTAAATGAAATGAAAGAATATACCAATCTTATAATGTTGACCAAAGACATTGAAAGTCAAAGTCAAACAATCAAAATCAGAAATGAGATGAAGATTGGAGATCAAACAATAAACAAAATATTTTTGGCATTTTTTAATATTAAGATAAACTTGAATTAAAAAAAATAAAAGAAAGGTCAAACTTCAAAATCACTTCAAATCAACTTTTAAAAGTCCAAGTGATTTATCCTAAGTTCAACATGGTCAAACAAAGTTTGACAAAAAATTTCAGCATTTTTAAAAGTCAGAAACTATTTTTAATCAATTAAAAATGAATAAAAATAACCTAATTGAACTAAAATCTCAAATAAATCTCAAATCAATTAAAAAATTGATGAGAATATTTTTCATAGATCCATCATCATTCAAATAGGTTGAGAAAATATTTTTGTATTTTTTGAATATCAAAAACTATTTAAAATGAATTAAAAATAACCAGAAAAGAGAAAATTCACAAAAAATATCAAATGACAAAATAAAAAATATTAAAAATCATTTTTAGAAACTAGAATTAAAATGGGAAATAATGCAATTGGTCCCATGTTTTTTGGAATTAAAATGAAGAAGTTGTAAATTTTTGAAAATAAAGGAAATAAAAGAAATTAAAACAGAAATTAGAAAATTCAAAAAAACAAGGAGCGTCTGATCAAGCCTCATTAATTGACGTGGCTGATCAAACGCTCCATATGCGCGCGCTCATGGTAGTCTCCAGTCAAAGCGAAACACAATGAATTAAAATAAGTCAAATGAAACAAAGGCCAGGATTAGATCGTGGTCAATGGATCCAAGGGCCATGAAGCCATCCACGTGTGGACGGTGGTGGAAACCACCGTCTTCTCCGGTGAGAAGCCAGAATCCGGCCACCAGTTGCAGGTTTTCAAACCTCAACCAAACCACACGATCCTTATATCAAAATGAAGTTGGGGTGATGTACATCACCCCTGTAACCTTGAATCACCCTCAAAATTCCTATAGAGTAAGAAATCTGAGCTGGAAGATTCAGGTACAAAAAATGCAGTTCAATAAAACACAAAATTGAAGCTACCACTAGCTTGCCTCTCAAGTGAGGACTTCAGAAAACACATTGGCCAGGCAAATAGATCAAAGAGTGATGAGTTTCGAAGAGAAAACCAGTTGATGATCACCTTTGGATTCTGGAGATTTGAGCTTGCTTCCTTGCTTCCTTTGGCCAAACAGAACTTCAATGGATCATATGAGAGAGGTCTAGGAACTTTGGATCTAGAGATTCAACCAGATGTAGTTGAATTTCAGATCTGAAAAATTTGAATGAAAATGAAATAGTTCCTTTGGTGAGAGGTTTGGTTTTCAATTCAGCAGCATTTCAGATTGATTCATGGATGGAAAATGAATGGAATGGTGCTTCTATTTATAGCCAAGCATGATGCAAGCAATGAGAAATCCGTGTGTGCATGGCAAGTGGATACTCTTTGCATGGGCTTGCATGATCATGTAGAAGGCCCAAATTCAATGCCAAATGCAATCTGAAGTATAATTGAGCTGAAATGGACGTGTAATTGGCAATGCATTGGCTTGTGTAATGAGTTTCAACATGTTATGCACAATTATGCCTAAAACTTCTCTACTTCGAAAATGCCATTTGCCAAATCCAAACATGAGCATGTGAGTAATGGTTGGAAAGGTTTTGATGCAAGGAAAAAATGTTATGTTGGGAAAAAATCCATTTGAAGTGTGGAAATTAGTGAATTTTGAGTTTAAAGTGTAAGGTGCAAAACATGTAAAGGCAAGGTTTCCAAATTTGGCCAATGTTCAAGCCCCTCTGTTTCAATGATGCATGCCCCAAATGAAACAACCTTCAACATCAAAGTTGTATATATTCTCAAGACAATCAAAATGGACTTAAAGTTTGCATCATTTGGATTTTCGATGAAGAAGTTATGGGCACTTGAAGTTGGACTTTTTTGCCTTCCAATGCATTTGGTCCAAAGTGACATATAATGTTTTGCATTATAACATGTATTTCCTTTGAGATTTTGAAATTTTGTTCAACATAACATTTGAATTAGACATCTTAAGATTTCCAATGCATTTGATCCCACCTCAAAATCATGAAAAATGAATGAGTTATGTTCTTGGGAAGTTGACCTAAAATTAGGGTTTCAGTCAAAATGACCTATAATGTCTTTGAATGGATGATGACTTTCCAAGCTTCAAATCAATTTTTGATAAACATGAAAGTTGTTCATATTATCCTTAAGAACATTGTTTCTTTTGGAATCATCACCATTTGACCAACACATAAAAAGTTAGGTCTCAGTGTATTTCAAAATAGTCAGATGAATTGACTGATCAACTTCTCAAGTCCACAACTCATATCTTGATGAATTGATGATTGAGGACACTCAGATAAGTTCAAATATGCATGAAATGATGAATTAAATAAGTTCCCTTGATTTTATTTGACCATGGGTTGAGGTTGCTTCATGAGCAAGGCATTGTGGATGAACAGTTGAATTAGGGTTTCCTTGAGAAACAAACTTCAAACCCTTTGACTTGCTTTGATCAAAATGATGAATTGAGACACTAAGGAGGCATATTTGATGGATGAGAGCTTTGGGAACCATTTCCATGCTTGCTTTCATCTTCATTTGGCCATATCTCTGCACAAAGGATCTCATAGAAGCTCTTGGCCTTGTGATTGCTCAAGCTACAAACAAGAAATGTTAGTGACATATTTTTGTGCTTTTGGTTAGTAAACAAAGTAAGTGAATCAATAATATACAATTCAAGCATGCTTGGTGATCTCAAACCACTCACAAGGAGCCCCACCTAAAGGCAAAGGGAACCAAGATGCTCATGATCCTTGAGGCTTTGCAAATGCAATGTTATGATGCCATGGGGGATCTTAGGGACAAAATTGGGGTCTTACAAGTGGTTCTATAAATAGAACCCTTGTGCAGAAGCATTGTAACTCTTGAACAGACTTGCAATTCGTTTCCCTCTCTCTCTCACTCAAAGCCTTCATTTGTAGCAGCTAGCACTGAGATTGAAGGAATTCGTTCGTGTGGACTGAGTAGAGATGTTGTCACCGTTCAACGTTCGTGATCGCCACAAGAGGTAACGATTCTATCACTGATCATGCCCATTCGTAAGGATCACTAAATGGAGAAATTTTTAAATTCCGCTGCGTCTTAGATGGCAATTCACCTTCAGTGGTATCAGAGCCACTTACGAAACCATGAATCTGATAATTGTTTTTGTTCTGTATTAATAAAATTAAAGACCGAATAAATCAAAGAATTAAATCGAGACCAATCAAGTTATATATATATGATATATGTAATCCTGATGCAAAATACGGTATATATGATATATTGTTTCTATTTCATTCATTCAAACACTTAATGATTGTTTTCCTTTGAGCGATCAATGGTCGTTTGCTTCTTGATTCGACATTAGTATGGTGAAGCAATGACGTGTTGATCAATCATACTGAATCAACAATCGATGAGTGTTTGACAGTCTGAAATTGATGCATTAGGGTTAGTGACAACATAAGGGTTGTGTTGTCAAAGAGTTGTGCATTAGGGTTCTGACTGCACAAGAGTTGTGCTTTCTAATAACCTTCTAACTGGTTTTCAAACAATGTTAACCGGTTAACGCAATGGGTTAACCGGTTAACACAAGACGGAACACTGCTTTCTAACAGATTTTGAAACAGTGTTAACCGGTTAACATATTTGGTTAACCGGTTAACGCAAGACGAAATACAATTTTCTAAGTTTTTTCAAACAGTGTTAACCGGTTAACGCATTTGGTTAACCGGTTAACGCATTTGGTTAACCGGTTAACGCATTTGGTTAACCGGTTAACGCAAGACGGGATTCAGCTTTCTAACAGTTTTTCAAACAGTGTTAACCGGTTAACGCATTTGGTTAACCGGTTAACGCAAGACAGAAAGCAGATTTTGAACAAATTTTCAAACAGTGTTAACCGGTTAACGCATTTGGTTAACCGGTTAACGCAAGACAGAATGCACCCGTTCGGCTAACTCTGCGTAATGTGATCGGTCGTCGAGATTTAATTTGGTTTTAATTAATTAAAAGAATTAAAATTAATAATAATAATGTGTTTATTATTATTGTATTATGGTGATCGGTTATGGCCTTAGTTTTCCTTTATTTTGTTTTGGGTTTTAAAATACGACCTGCGTGTCGTGCCTCTCTTTTAATCTCTCAATGTAACTTCTTTTCTCATCTCACTCCCTCGTATGTAAAACGAGTTTCTTTTATGTAATGTAATGTTATGAAGAAAGCAAAGAAGTCAATGCCAAAGGAGGACAACCTTGAAGATCTTGCTTGGAGAAGCTTAGATCGTTATTAGGTTAGCTTAGGTTCTCTTATTGGCTTGGGAGAACAATTGCGCTAGGGGCCATAACTGTTTCATTATGTATGTATGTATGTTGATGCATGTGAATGTATGTTGATGCATGTCAAAGACGATTTATATGATAAATAAGCCGGTGACATCAGAAAAATTGCAACTCCCTCAAATTAAATATTAAGTTTATGCTTTCCAAGTTTTAACACTCATCAAGACTAGTATCGGATAATGTAGGTTTCGCCTACGCGAGGTGCATGTTCTATATTAGTAGGGTGCGATGGGATAATTGTAATATCCAACTGTTAAGACAATGGGTCAAACTTAACTAAACAAATTATAATAATATTATATATGTTTGCTTTCCAAGTTTTAGCACTCATCAAAACTAGTATCAGATAATGTAGGTTTCGCCTACGCGAGGTGCATGATCTGTATTAGTGAGGTGCGATGGGATAATTGTAATATCCAACTGCTAAAACAATGGGTCAAATTTAATTATAATAAGATTATATATGTTTAGAAGCAAGAGTTGGGAATGATCCATATGATGGATTGGAATAAGGAGTTATTCACCCAACTGAAATTTTCGAGAGTTGTATGAGATACAACTTGTAGGAGTTCCTACCTAAATAACCTAGTTTTGTGTAATCCGTCTAAGCAGACTTGGAACGAAGTGAAATATGGATCTCGACCCACTAGAAAATCTTCTAACGGGATTTTCCGAATCAAATGATGAGGGTCATTTGTTTTTGAGTAAAATAGTGGGAGCATATTTAATTAAAGGCCTAATTAAATATGTCAATGATACTTATATTTTCATTAATCCTTATGTAGATTACCATGACAACAAACACCTCTAACAACATCTTGCGATCAATCCTTGACAAGGAAAAATTGTCTGGGACAAATTTTCCTGGATTGGCATCGAAACCTGAGGATCGTCCTCAAACATGATAAAAAGTTGTATGTCTTGGAGAAACCTGTTCCTGAAGAGGAACCTCCTAGTTCTGCACCTAAGGCAGAAAGAGATGCTTATAAGAATCATGTCGATGATGCCAATGAAACTGCTTGTCTCATGCTAGCTACCATGAACTCAGAATTGCAAAAGCAACATGAGAACATGGCAGCGTTCGATATGATCGAACACCTTAAAATGCTCTATCAAGAGCAAGCAAGGCATGGGATGTTTGAAGTTTCAAAAGCCCTTTTTCAAGGCAAGTTAGCTGAGGGAGCACCTGTAGGTCCCCATGTGCTCAAGATGATTGGGTATGTGGAAAACCTTGAGAGACTGGGTTTTCCCCTCGGAAAGGAACTTGCGACTTATTTGATCTTGCAATCGTTTCCAGATAGATTCAGTCAATTTGTCCTAAATTTCAATATGAATGATATGGACGAATCACTTCCTGAACTACTAGCCATGTTAAGAACGGCCGAGCAGAATCTGAAGTCAAAAGGGAAGTCCATTCTGATGATCGGAAATGGAAAGAGACAGAACAAAAGGCCCACCAAGCAGGGTGATAAAGGGAAAGGCAAGGAAGTTGCCAAACCCAAACCCGTCGTTGCTGCTTTGAAGCCTAATGGAGGCATAGCAAAAGAAGGCACCTGCTTCCATTGCGGTAAGACCGGGCACTGGAAGAGAAACTGCCCAAAGTACCTGGAAGATAAGAAGAATGGAGTAGAGACTTCAACTTCATGTATTTTTGTTATTAAAATTAATTTATCTACTTCTGCATCATGGGTATTAGATATTGGATGCGGTTCTCACATTTGTACAAATGTGCAGGGGCTGAAAAGGAGTAGAGATTTGGCGAAAGGTGAAGTTGACCTACGAGTTGGCAATGGAGCAAAGGTTGCTGCTTTAGCTGTGAGAACTTATGTGTTGACTTTACCTAGTGGTTTAATAATTCAGTTAGAGAACTGTTATTATGTACCTGCAATTAGCACGAATAGTATTTCCAATTCTTGTTTGGACAAGTTTTGTTTTTCATTTATAATAGAGAACAATTATTGCTCAGTTTATTTGAATGATAGATTCTATGCTACTGCACAAATGAGCAATGGACTATATGTCCTTGATCTCGAAATGCCCATTAATAATATTAATACTAAAGGGTGAAACCTAACGAGTTAAAACCAACTAGGTAAGAATATTAAAACTCTTCGATCAGATCGAGATGGTGAGTATTTAAGCCTAGAGTTTGATGACCATCTAAAAGAGTGTGGGATCCTATCCCAACTTACTCCTCCTGGAACACCCCAATGGAATGGTGTATCTGAGAGAAGAAATCGAACCCTGTTAGACATGGTCCGATCCATGATGAGTCATGTCGATCTTCCAAACTCCTTTTGGGGGCGTGTACTATTGACAGCAGCTTACACACTTAACTGTGTTCCATCCAAAAAGGTTGAGAAGACACCATATGAGATATGGAGTGGTAAGAAACCACATGTCTTACATGAAGATTTAGGGTTGCGAAGTTTATGTGAAACGACAAATTTCAACTAAGCTTGAGCCCAAATCTGATAAATGCTTATTTGTGGGGTATCTTAAAGAAACAAGAGGGTATTACTTCTACAATCCTTCTGAGGGAAAAGTGTTTGTCGCTCGAACTGGAGTTTTCCTAGAAAAGGATTTTATTTCCAAAGGAATCAGTGGGAGGAAAGTAGAGCTTGAAGAAATTCAAGAATCACAAAGCATCGATACACCTATGGAGGAATTAGAGCAGGAAACACAATTAGTTGTGGAAGAGCAACCTGCTCAAGTAGAACAAGACTAGCGTAGGTCAAGTAGGAGACGTCACATACCTGAAAGATATGGATATCTCATAACAGATCAAGGTGATGTATTACTTATGGATCAAGATGAGCATGTGACCTACCAAGAGGCCATAACTGGTCCCGAGTCTGAGAAGTGGCTAGAAGCCATGAAATCTGAAATGGATTCCATGTACACAAACCAAGTTTGGACCTTGGTAGAGCCTCCTGTAGGAGTTAATCCTATAGGATGCAAGTGGGTCTTCAAGAAGAAGACTGGCATGGATGGTAAGGTACATACCTATAAAGCAAGACTGGTTGCAAAAGGATATAAATAAATTCATGGGGTTGACTATGATGAAACCTTTTCACCAGTTGCAATGCTTAAATCTGTTCGGATTTTACTTGCTATCGCTGCATATCATGATTATGAAATATGGAAGATGGATGTCAAAACTGCTTTCCTTAATGGAAATCTTCTTGAGGATGTGTACATGACACAGCCTGAAGGATTTGACATACCAGAAGAAGCCCAAAAGATATGTAAGCAACAGAGATCAATCTATGGATTGAAGCAAGCTTCCAGAAGCTGGAATCTTCGTTTTGATGAAACAGTAAAACAATATGGATTCATCAAGAACAAAGATGAGCCTTGTGTCTACAAGAAGGTTAGTGGGAGCATGATCGTTTTCCTGGCAAACTTCTCTCTTGTGTCAACTCTCACTACTTCATGATCTTAGCCATATCCTTACTACAATATTGGATTAACGTTTAACTTTGCTCCCACTTAATTCATCTGATATACCACTCAACATTAGTTGGTCACTTTCCTCCCGGAAACCATGACTTTCCTTCCTTGCACTAAGTTACACAAAACATAATTATGACATCTTATCTTTATTTGGTTAATCAATGCTCATTAATTATTCATAAGAAAACTTATTGATTCCTTGACAACAAACAACATTGTATACTCTTTTCTTATTATTCCTTCAACAAGTGTGACAAATTTTGTAATTCATCTATTGATAATCTCATAAACTTCACTTGATCTGATATTGTATGCGGCAAGCCTTTGCTTCTACTATTTCACTTCTCTCGTACTACTCCAATAGGATAGCACCATTAGCACGAGATTGTCTTACTCCCATTCTTATGAGTTACTATCTCTCTAATTCCCATAATCTTGATTGACCCCTTACTTCCATCACCTTCCATTGTGATACTCTGATTCCAACAGTGGAACACTTGGGATTCCTAAACACCACTTGTTAGCTAACAGTCTACATAAAAGATCATGCCTATCCTCCAGAGTGCCCACCACCCAAAGCAGTACTAGGACCTCACTGACATCCATTAGTAGAATAAATTTCTCGCTGACACACAAAGGTTTAAAATATGACCAACATCCTCCATAATATATATATATATATATATATATATATATATATATATATATATATATATATATATATATATATATTATATATATATATATATATATATATATATATATATATATATATATATATATATATATATATATATATATATATATATATATATATATAGGAGCCACGTGACTACAACCATAAAGGTGTATGACATCCAGATTCATCATGTGTTCGAAGCAGCTAAACCAAATTAGTTTGACAATCTTCGGTTCTGGTTACTATATTCCATATCAAATCCTCTTATAAGATTCTTATTCATTTAAGATTTCTACCGACACATGATCTCGACCAATAACAAAGTAACACCGTCAAAGAACTTTAAATCATCAACAACACACCATTTCTAAGGAACTTAAGCAATCTAGAACGTAACTATGAGTGTCCATACACCTCATAGAGTCACACACATCTAGAGATAACATTTCACTTCGTATCCAAAATCATTCATCTCAATCGTCATGTCTCATCTTCCATGATCTTAGCTCATGCTCTTACTAATATATAATCCGAGTAACATGTTTAACTTCAGGAGTATCTGATTCATGTTCCTCCTGGGAAGTATAATTCATGAATCCTTCAAATAGGGTAAAGTATCATCGTACACATACATTACCAATCTCAGGGAGTCTACATCTAAGGCTATGAATTCGAATGAATTAATCAATGTCATACCATGACCAACCACTTCACACTTTACCAATATATACAATATACCTAACTAATCTCTTCCAGATCACCACTTAGTAGGTCTCTTCCAACTCTGTTCCTTATAGTTATTCATAATCATAATAGTGGTACTTCTAAGACTTACTTAAACTGAGCATGGTTCACTAGGTTGGTTTCCCCAAACGTCTGACTTCCATGATATCTCTACAGGTGACCAACTACACATTACACCTTTAGAAATCCCAATTTCAAAACTACCAATCTGACTTGTGGTGACTTGTAACTCCATCCTCAATTTGTACATCCACAATGGTACACTTATGACCTTTAAGACACCCTTAGCTCCAACACAGTGTGAATGTTTATACTCCGTGATCAACCAACCAAACACTCCTAAAGAAGATAAATAACAACCAGACTTCCAATAAGCCACTATTACTCTTGCAATTCAAATAAAATGCAGTTAAGATAAACCTTATCATTTCCACACACTTATGACTGGAATTTTTCTTCTAACCCAATACCTACTACACACTTCATAATACTGGGGTTACTTGTCTAGATGACTTGCCACGGACAATCCTCATTGTCTCCCCATAAGCTTTTACAACATAACATATTTCACATCCTACACCTAGTCCCCATGCTACAGCTTGACTTATCTTTCATTGTCTATCATCAACTCAACTTCTTAGAATACAAGACTCACTACTCAACAAAATGTATGTTACTTTACATCCATCTCAAGACAAGGAATCCATTAAACTTACTTGTGACCATAATGCTGGTATCACATACTTCTCTTAATACCAAGGTTTAACTTCTTCCATTCCACTACATACTCTAGAAATCCTCGATGCGAACAATCATCAACTACACGCCCATAACTTCGTCTTGATGAATCTTAATGGTCCCATTGTTCCTTTATCTAAAATGTACCCCATTACAACAATTGTATTGCAACATTCATACTACTTTCACACTCGGTGTTCACTTGTCTTCCTATGGTAATTCTCTCAGTTCTAATTACATAACCATTCTACTAGAATTCCTTAAATCCAACTTACTTGCTCTTCTCCTCAACCAGATCTACTACAACCAAAACTCACTGGAGCTTCCATTACTATATAATGTGCGTTCTCTCTCTCCACACAAACTCTTATAATTGATCCTTAGGTAACTCAACATTCCATAATGGTCTCTTACTAACACTGAACTGCTGACGAGCTATCCCAAATCTGATCTCCCTTATAAGACTGAACATACTTGGTTTATCTACTAGCTTCCATTTGGCCCATACCTGTTTCACTTGAAATAGGTAGGCATGTCCTTGAGTCTCTCCTTAAACTTCACCATTACCTTAGGCTCCCAACAAAACTGAACGTCCTTATCCCTCAAGTCCTTAACCACTTGCAAGATACCATTCCAAATATATACTCCATGAGGTACTCTCGTTCTTCCAAAATATTTTAGTGGCCTTAGAAACTAAAACACGGATACACTACCTCACTTCCAGACCTTCTGGCATATGTGTAACATAACCATCCTTTCTCCTTCACCATACAGAATTACTCGCAATACTTATTCCATATCAGTGTGTATATCTTACTCCACTAGTAATTCACACCTTTCTCAAAGCTCTGACAATTTATCCAATAGAGATCCTCAACTTCTCAACTCCGTTAGCACTGTAGAATCGCTTGAACAATACACTACTCTTCAATTCCATAATACCCAAATCACAACTCCTCTGAAACTTTAATTGGGTTATCTAGTTCTCCTTACTTTCTAACTCTTGGCTTGAGCCTATCCTCAAAGCACAAGTTCAACTCACACTTTGGAGTACTCGTGGTCTCTCAACCATGACCCTACCTACCATGCACATAACACTAGGTTGATCAGGCCCAATACTACATATAGTGATAGTAAGAATCATGTTGGCTAAACACACATATGAGGCATGAATAGATTTACTTATGATGTTTCAAGGTTAGGTCGAGAACCGACCTACTCTGATACCAACTGTAACAACCCGTATAATATATATCTAGAATAATATCATACAAGTATTAATAATTGGTATTGATCCAACATAAGTGCCTAATGACATCAATATATATACATGTCCAAACTAAAAACATCAATGGAACATTGTAATACCCCAAAATTTACCCTTCATTTTTTCTGGAAGCATACGCTTTACACCTCATGCATGCATTCATTTTTAGGTCATTCAGCATTTGCATTTCATCATGGCAATCGGAATCGGATCCAAGAAGCTTTATTAAAAAAATGAAAAAAAGAAAAGAAAAAAAAACGAGAAAAAAAAACGAATAAATAAATAAATAAATAAATAAATAAATAAAAGAAAAAATCTCAGACTTGGACCTCTCTCAAAAGCCCACTAAGCTACCAATATTAGGCTATAAATACTAGAGTTTCAGTGAAACAAATACATTCTATTCCTATTACCCTGGCAAGGAAAAAGATAGTGAGAGAAGAGCTAACAGAGCTCAGAGCAGCCTCCAAACCCTGAAGGGAACTCAACTATACAGAATCACCTCTGCCTCACATAAACCCTAAAGATTGTTTTGTAAACCTCACGGGTGCAACTCAATTTCAATCAAGCTCTCCAATCAGGTTTGCCTTATTCCCATTATTTTACGCCTTCAATTTGAATGTTCTAAATGTGTGATGTATTATGTATGAATGTATAAATAATACCTTGAATGCTTAATCGTTTAATTTCTAAAGTGTATGCCACAGGGTTTGAGGTTTCTGAAACCATACTGTTATCCATGAAAAAAACCATATTGTTTTGCTCTAATCCGACTTACGTTTGTCATAGCATGTTTTCTCCCAATCTTTATCTTGTTTCACTAACCCTTTTGTTGAGTTTTTGTGAAGGCTCACATGACTTTTGCAGGGATAGCTCGTTGGATATTCCACTTTGCTTGTGGGATACCATTTGGGAGATTTATTCTGATTACCCTGTTGGCACATTTACTTTATACATGTTTGTATCATACATGTTCGTATCCCCGCAGGTAGCGCGGTTCCTTCGTCAATGACTGCCTTTTTGCATGAGCATCCCAAACCCTAACCCTTCATTGATTTTTCTTCTCCTAAACACACGTTTAATCCTTCTACTACAGGTGAGTAAGTCTCCAAAGGTCGAGCATCCGGTAGATTGCGTAGTAACGTCGTTCGTCCAAAACCCAATCCATAACCCCGTAGTCAGCCGAACTACGACCTGCTCTTATTCTCATTCCAGATGAGATACGTAGGCATAAGACGCGATGTCTTAGCGAGCACACATCCCCCCAACCCATAGGTCAGCCGAGCTACGAAGACTCTGATTCTCATATTTAGATGAGATACGTATGCAGTGGATGCGACATCCGCGCGAGTCATTTTCATTTAACCCCTTTTTTGGTAAACAGCACAAGATAAACTCACACCCTTTAGACAAGAACTACCAAAGTGGATCCCGTAGAGTACTACGGATGCGTAGGGGTGCTAATACCTTCCATTTGCATAACCGACTCCCGAACCCAAGATTTGGTTGCGAGACCTTGTCTTTTCCTTTCCTCTTTTCAGGTTTACTTCGAGCGTTTCCTTTCCCTCCTTTGGGATAAATAACGCACGGTGGCGACTGTTCTGTCATTTTCTTTCGTCGGTTGTTTTTTTCGCACACTGTATTTTTCAGGTTGCGCCAGCTGGCGACTCTGCTGGGGACCCGGTTTCCCTAAGCGAGTCCCTCCTAGCTTTTGTAATTTGTTTGTTTATTGGGTGTTCATGCTTTTTACAGTTATTTATTTACCTGCTTTACCTTATTGCATTGTGTACATATCATTGCTGTATCTGTATGCTGGTTATGGCTGCTTGGTGATCTTTGTGAGATGAGTTCTATACCCGAACTCGAGTGCACTTAGGATAGGAGAATGGCATAGTCTTGTCGACTTGTGTGGAGTTATTCCTTAGCAAGTTGACTTGCAAGCCCATTCACTTGGTGGAGGTCATGTTGAGATCAATAATGTCACACAAGTAAGTTGTGGTTAGACATTACTTTTTCCAATATAGACCTTAGAAGCCGAGGACCTTAGTTAACCAAACCCATCTTGGCCTATTCGTAGGACGTAGTGCGAAAGTCGTTCAAGTGTAAGATTTGATACGATTGTTACGCGATATTACACTCATAAGAGTCTCTCTTAAGAATATTTTTGGAATACGAGTAGTCGTTCCTCCGATAATATCCGAAAGATGGGATTATGACTATGGGAACCTTTTGTAGAACATGTTTGGCAGGTTTAGACCTTAGTACACTCCTTTTGGGTGGTTCTTAACCTAAACTCCATGCTCGTGACTTGCAACAAACCCTTGATTCATGGTTGATCCGATCAGGTATCCTTAATATCAATGAAACTTGGGTGTTGATAAGGTGTAAACCATAATCCACCAAAATGGGTGGTTGATATTAAGGATAACATGATCCATCCCATGACCTTTGTTTGGTGTGCTCTTAATTTCTCTCCAGACAGTGCAACCTGACAGATGTTCAAGCAAATACAGCGATCCTGATTCCTATGCCACTGCACTGCATTCACATCATTTTGCATCACATCATTTTGCATTCATAATCATTCACACATGTTTATCCATTTCTGTGGGGTTTATATCTTCTACTTGATTCTAGTCGGAATTTCCTTGGTTCTCATCAACGGCTTAGTCTTTTTTTTACATCGTTTAGAGACTGGAATCAAGGGGGTAGAATACCTTTGGAATTGATAAACATGTCATGGCATTTACATATTCATTAGCATGTCTTGCATAACAGGTCCCGCCACAGTGTTCTCAGTTTGTTTGGTGTTCAATCAGCAGGATAGTTGACCCAGGCATTCACCGGTACGGTACCCGCAGAAACCAACAGAGAGTAATGGAAAGCCTACAGGCAGAGTTCGGCGAGATGAAAATCCACATGAATCAATTCATGGATGCGGTTCAAGGGGTGGCTCAGGGACAGCAAGAGCTCAGGCAGATGATATAGAGGAATCCCCCTGCTCAACCAGAGACGGTGACTGATCCTCCAGCTGGAGAGGCTAATGGACCCAATGGACCGGGGCCTATCCCAATCCTACATGTCACCTCCGGTCAACATCCCGTTCATGATGATCAGGACGATCAGTTCCCCCTGCTGCAGGAAGACTTTGGTATGGGTCATAGTGTGGACCCCATGTTTAGAAGATTGGAAGAGAGGTTGAAGGCAGTGGAAGGACAGAATCCTCTGGGAGTAGATGTTGTTGACTTGGGGCTGGTCCCAGGTGTGAGAGCGCCACCTAAATTCAAGGTCCCGATATTTGACAAATACAATGGCAACTCTTGCCCGAAGACCCATGTGTAAGCCTATTTCCGTAAAATGGTTGCATACTCCGATGACGAAAAGTTGCTTATGTACTTTTTCCAGGACAGCCTAGCTGGGGCATCCCTGGAATGGTATATGAGGCTGGACAGAGCCCACATCCGTTGCTGGAGGGATTTGGCTGAGGCTTTCGTGAAGCAATATCAGTATAATGCAGACATGGCTCCGGACAGAACTCAACTTCAGAATCTGTCTCTTAAAGGCAATGAGTGCTTTAGGGAATACGCTCAACACTGGAGGGAGACAGCTTCCCGTGTTCAACCTCCTATGTTGGAGAAGGAAATGGCTAACATGTTCATGAACACTCTGTCCGAACCTTACTTGGAGCGCCTGGTGGGTTGCAATGCCTCCAATTTTGCTGATGTAGTCTCTACCGGAGAGAGGGTGGAGAATTACCTGAGGACATACAAGACCCAGAGTGGAGGTGGATCCTCATCAGGGGTGAAGAAGCCGTTCATTCAGGGACAAAAGAGGAGAGAAGGGGATGCAAGTTCCATATCTTCTTATCAGAACAGGGATAACCGGAGGAATAACTTTCAGAACTATCATCAGCAACCGTATGTTGCGGCTGTGACCATTCCAGCTGCAACACCACTACAACAACATCAACCAGCTCAGTACCAACCACAACAACCGGGTAACAGACCCACCTATCAACCGAGGCCAAGGACGATGGACCGGCGTTTCGACATTCTTTCAATGTCGTACGCTCAGTTGCTTTCTAGTCTTCAACAACTACAACTTGTGCAGTTGTGCACTCTGGCTCCTCCCGTTGGTAGGCTTCCGGTGGGTTATGACGCCAACGCTAGGTGTAGCTTCCACTCTGGGGCACCTGGCCACAATATTGAGAACTGCAAAGCTTTTAAGCACGTAGTTCAGGACCTCATTGATTCAAAGGCCGTTAACTTTGCACCAGCTCATAATGTCGTCAACAATCCCATGCCCCAGCATGGTGGAGCCAACGTTAACATGGTTGAAGGAGAAGTCAAATTAGTCTCTGCGGTCAACAATGAAGATGGGGATAGTGATTGCGACATCAATAACTGGGTGCGTCCGAGGGTCACGGGTGAAGTTCTCAACAATTGGTCTTCTGAGGAGATTGTCCAAGCCACTTGTCTGGAGGAGTAATTTTCTTTGTTTATTCATGTATATCCAAGTCTTACGTTCCGTCAGGGCGTAATGACTCATTGTAGGGCTCATCTATGTGACACTTGCATTTTTTATCATAAATAAAGGACGTCTTTTTGCATTCAAATATTTCGTTCCATGTCTTTCTATTTTTGCAGTTTTTCAAAAAAAATGGCAATGTTTTGTTTAGTTTCAACTTCTTTTTTTTTCTCACACTCATAATCACATACCATCACTCATGCAGATGCACATCACCGGATCCTATTGATAACGGTTCTGCTATGGCTCGCTTCGACTTTGAAAATCCAATGTTTCAAGCTGAAGAAGAGGGTGATGAAGACTGTGAACTCTCTGAAGAACTTACCAGGTTATTAAAACAAGAGGAAAGGGTCATTCAACCGCACCAAGAGTCTGTTGAAGTGATTAATCTCGGCACCGAGGACGCCAAGAGAGAAATCAAGATAGGGGCTGCTTTGGAAGATAATGTGAAGAAGGGGCTGATTGAATTGCTGCAAAAGTATGTTGACATCTTCGCCTGGTCTTATCAGAACATGCCCGGACTTGACACAGATATCGTGGTACACCGTTTGCCTCTCAAAGAGGATTGTCCTCCGGTCAAGTAGAAGCTCAGAAGAACAAGACCAGAGATGGTTGTCAAGATAAAGGAAGAAGTGCAAAAACAGTTGGATGCAGGGTTTCTAGCAGTCACAAATTATCCTCCATGGGTTGCAAATATCATTCCAGTACCTAAGAAGGATGGAAAGGTACGGATGTGTGTTGACTACCGGGATCTGAACAGAGCTAGTCCTAAAGATGATTTCCCATTACCTCACATTGACATTTTGGTGGATAACACGGCTCAGTTCTCGGTATTCTCCTTCATGGATGGCTTTTCTGGCTATAATCAAATTAAGATGGCACCAGAAGACATGGATAAGACAACATTCATAACCCAATGGGGCACCTTCTGTTACAAGGTGATGCCGTTTGGTCTGAAAAATGTCGGAGCAACATATCAGCGAGCGATGGTGACTCTGTTCCATGATATGATTCATCATGAAATCGAGGTTTATGTTGATGATATGATTGCCAAATCTCAGACAGAAGAAGAACATTTGGTGAATTTGCAAAAACTGTTTGAGCATTTGAGGAAATTCAAGCTGAGGCTTAATCCGAACAAGTGTACTTTCGGGGTGAGATCCGGGAAACTGCTGGGTTTTATTGTTAGTGAAAAAGGGATTGAGGTGGATCCGGTCAAAGTGAAAGCGATACAGGAAATGCCTGAGCCAAGAATAGAGAAACAAGTCCGTGGTTTCTTAGGGAGGTTGAACTACATTGCAAGGTTCATCTCTCACCTAACAGCCACGTGTGAGCCAATATTCAAATTGTTGAGAAAAGATCAGGCTATCAGATGGAATGATGATTGTCAAAGGGCGTTCGAGAAGATAAAAGAGTATTTGCAAAATCCTCCTATCCTTGTGCCTCCGGTCCCAGGGAGACCGCTGATTATGTATTTGATAGTACTAGACAATTCCATGGGTTATGTTCTCGGTCAACACGACGAGACAGGTAGGAAAGAGCATGCCATCTACTACCTGAGTAAGAAATTCACAGATTGCGAGTCGAGATACTCAATACTTGAAAAAACATGTTGTGCACTTGCATGGGCTGCTAAGCGATTGAGACAATACATGCTGTCTCACACAACTTTACTGATCTCCAAAATGGATCCAGTCAAGTATATATTGGAGAAGCCGGCTCTCACCGGAAGAGTTGCTCGTTGGCAAATGGCACTGATAGAGTACGACATCCAGCATACTTCCCAGAAAGCCATCAAGGGGAGTATTCTGTCAGACTATCTTGCTCAACAGCCTGTTGAAGATTATGAGCTGATGAAGTTTGATTTTCCAGATGAAGACATCATGTTCCTCAAGATGAAAGACCGTGAAGAGCCAGTTGTTAAAGAGGGACCTCATCCAGACGAAAAGTGGACTTTAATGTTTGATGGGGCCGTCAACGCCAGAGGAAGTGGAATTGGTGTCGTCATTACAACTCCGAAAGGTGCCCACATGCCTTTCACCGCTCGTCTGACTTTTGAGTGCACCAATAATGAAGCTGAGTATGAAGCCTGTATCTTGGGTATTGAGCAAGCCATTGATTTGAGAATCAAGACTTTGGACATCTTCGGAGATTCAGCTCTGGTAATCAATCAAGTGAATGGTGATTGGAACACTCTCCAGCCTACTCTAGTCCCCTACAGAGATTACACGAGAAGACTGTTGACTTTCTTCACAACAGTAAAGCTGTACCATATACCTCGTGATGAGAACCAGATGGCAGATGCTCTTGCTACTCTATCCTCCATGATCACGGTGATCCATTGGAACCACGCTCCCATGATCGATGTGATGCGCCTCGACAGGGCCGTGTATGTGTTTGCTGCTGAACTGGTAGTTGATGACAAGCCCTGGTATCACGACATCAAGTGCTTTCTGAAGAATCAAGAGTACCCTGCAGGGGCATCCAACAATGATAGAAAGACTTTGAGAAGATTGGCAGGCAGTTTCTTCTTGAACAAAGACGATGTGTTGTATAAGAGGAACTTCGACATGGTTTTGCTCAGATGCGTGGACAGACACGAAGTAGACATTTTAATGCAGGAAGTTCATGAAGGCTCCTTCGGTACTCATGCCGGCGGACATGCAATGGCTAAGAAATTGTTGAGAGCAGGTTATTACTGGATGACCATGGAATCTGATTGTTTCAAATATGCTCGGAAGTGCCATAAATGCCAGATTTATGCTGATAAGGTGCATGTGCCGCCAAATCCTCTGAATGTGATGTCTTCGTCGTGGCCTTTTGCTATGTGGGGCATTGATATGATTGGAAAGATTGAGCCGACTTCCTCCAATGGGCACCGCTTCATCCTTGTTGCCATCGACTATTTCACCAAGTGGGTCGAAGCAGCATCGTTCGCGAATGTCACTAGACATGTGGTTGCCCGTTTCATCAAGAAAGAAATCATCTGTCGCTATGGGATTCCCGAAAGAATCATTATTGATAATGGTTCTAATCTCAACAACAAAATGATGAAGGAGTTGTGCCAGAACTTCAACATTCAGCATCACAATTCTTCCCCTTACCGTCTTAAGATGAACGACGCTGTTGAGGCAGCAAATAAGAACATAAAGAAGATTGTGCAGAAGATGGTCGTTACGTACAGAGATTGGCATGAGATGCTACCCTTCGCCTTGCATGGGTATCGTACTTCAGTACGTACATCGACCGGGGCAACCCCTTACTCCCTTGTGTATGGTATGGAAGCAGTCCTACCTGTTGAAGTGGAGATTCCTTCTATAAGAGTCCTGTTGGATGTCAAGTTAGACGAAGCTGAATGGATTCGGACAAGGTTCAATGAGTTGAGTCTTATCGAGGAGAAGCGAATGGCAGCCAATTGTCATGAGCAGTTGTATCAAAGTCGGATGAAGAGAGCCTTTGATCAGAAAGTGCGTCCTCGATGCTTCTAGGTCGGAGATTTGGTGTTGAAAAGGATCCTTCCTCCTCAGACAGATCACAGGGGCAAGTGGACTCCTAACTATGATGGACCGTATATTGTCACCAAGGTTTTTGATGGTGGGGCCTTAATGCTTGCAACGATGGATGGTGAAAACTTCACTTCCCCGGTGAACTCAGACGCAGTTAAAAAATACTTCGCATGAAATAGACCCGCTGGACAATAAAAAGAGTAGTCCAGGCAAAAATGGGCATCCCGGCGAACCAAGAAAATGAAAAAGGTTCGGGCAAAAATTAGGGATTAAAAGTGAAAAGATTGTACACCCGGTAAGTTGAAAACCTGAAAAGGCAACTTAGGCAAAGATGGGTATCATGGTGGATTGAAAACCCGAAAAGGGCGATCCAGGCAAAAGTTAGGGATTAAGCGAATGACTGTGTTCTGAGTAGTTCTGAATCTCATCTCGTGTCAATGACTGGAAACTTTTGAAGGATAGGAAACTGTCCAATCACTCTTTTCAGAAAGCTGATCATCTGGAGGATCTTGAAGACGAGCAAGTCATAGCAGAATTGGAACCCAATAGAAATCCATTTCACATTGCCATTAGATTAATGTCTGTTTTTATCTGTTGTGCGATTACCTCTTTCCAGGGATTGCTTCCTGATATAAATGCCTATTCAGAGGTCGTTCAATCAATAAAATCATGTTATTCAGTATATCTCTGTTTTCATTTTCATTTTTCTGTTTTGTTTGCAAAAATGATGTCCGAGTTTTTTGATAAACATTGCATCATGACACATAAGAGCTTTACAGGTACATGCTTAATAAACATTTAAAATTGCTGTAAATTTTAAGTGCTTTGGATCGTCTATTTAGAACAGGTACCCTCGGGGCATTTCCTTAAAATCCCCTGCAGATGATCATGAATGTTTTTTCGCCAACAGACGAATTCGGTATCTTATCCCTGCAGAGCTGATCAGAGCGTTGGATTCTTCAATCCCCAGCAGGTTCTCACCACTGTACCTCCCCCTAAGCGGTGGTTTCAGATTATACACTCCCTAGTAGAGTTGACAGTGTCAGACTATATACCCCCAGCGGAGTTGACAGTGCCAGATTGTATCTTCCCAGCAGAAGCGGCTGCTCCTCAGAGTTCGAGGCCAGATCGATAATCCCAATGCCAGATCCATGGTTTCTTTCCTTGAAGCAGAACCTCGGTACCGTATCGGTGCTTGCTTCCCCTGCTGAGTCATCTCTCACAGATCGTGGTTGCTAGAACCACTATCGCTTTCCCCAACAGCAGGTTTTCAGTGTCGTTCTCTCCCCAGTCAGAATCTCGGTATTTTGTCATTGCTAGAACACCATGTGGCGGGTCATTTCCCCACAGAATTCTTTGCGCTGTGCATCTCTAGCAGCCTTGCCAGGGTCCAGAAGATGGTGATCATTTCCCCAGCAGATCCCCTTGCCTCAGCTTGGCATTTTACCCAGCATTTCGCATCCATGCATGTAGAATCATATTGCATTGCAAATCGCGTAGCATTTCCATTTTCATGGAGCATTACGCCATTGAAAAATTCAAACATACGCATGTAAGCATAAAACATTCTCGGTATCCCAAGTGATAAGCCAGAAGTTGTTTCCAGTACTCAGACTGAAGATTGTTCATGACTTACCTTTGTTATCCCCAGCAAGTGTCATTGGCTCATGTGCCGCCTCTATTATCGTTCCCTATTTCTGCCGATGCTGACAGGCATGAAGTTTCCGGTATTCAGACCGAAGTGGCGTTCAAGCCAGTTTTCCGATGTTCAGATCGAAGAAGTTTCCGACGTTCAGGTTGATGCAACTTGTGGCGTTCAGGCCAGTTTTCTGATGTTCAGATCGAAGAAGTTTCCGACGTTCAGGTCGATGCAACTTGTGGCGTTCAGGTCAGTTTTCCGATGTTCAGATCGAAGAAGTTTCCGACGTTCAGGTCGATGCAACTTGTGGCGTTCAGGCCAGTTTTCCGATGTTCAGATCGAAGAAGTTTCCGACGTTCAGGTCGAAACAACTTGTGGCGTTCAGGCCAGTTTTCCGATGTTCAAATCGGAGAAGTTTCCGACGTTCAGGTCGATGCAACTTCTGACGTTCAGGCCAGTTTTCTGATGTTCAGATTGAAGAAGTTTCCGACGTTCAGGTCGATGCAACTTGTGGCGTTCAGGCCAGTTTTCTGATGTTCAGATCGAAGAAGTTTCCGACGTTCAGGTCGATGCAACTTGTGGCGTTCAGGCCAATTTTCCGATGTTCAGATCAAAGAAGTTCCCAACGTTCAGGTCGACGCAACTTGTGGCATTCAAGCCAGCCTCTCGATGTTCGGACCGATATCAATAATCTCATATCTCCCGATGTTCAGATCGAAGTTATTTCCAGTATTCAGACTGATGAGCAGCATTCAGGCCATGGTTATTTCTGTGTTACCATTTATTTTGGTATCCAAGTTAGTATTCTTTTTCGGTATTCAGACTGACTCTCACCGTACCAGACGGATTCTTCTTTCAAGACCACCTCTTTGCCGATTCTGACAGGCATTGTTACTTCACTTCACTTCAGTGCAAATTTTCGGGCTTTTATTGGATTCAATCCCTTGATACCTCGAAAGCACGAAAGTCGCTGCTATCTTCTTTCCAGGTCTCCAGTTGATTGAATAGGGACAGCTGTAATACCCCAAAATTTACCCTTCATTTTTTCTGGAAGCATACGCTTTACACCTCATGCATTCATTTTTAGGTCATTCAACATTTGCATTTCATCATGGCAATCAGAATCGGATCCAAGAAGCTTTATTAAAAAAATGAAGGAAAAAAAAAAGAAAAAAAAAAGAAATAAATAAATAAATAAGTAAAAGAAAAAATCTCAGACTTGGACCTCTCTCAAAAGCCCACTAAGCTACAAATATTAGGCTATAAATACTAGAGTTTCAGTGAAACAAATACATTCTATTCCTATTACCCTGGCAAGGAAAAAGATAGTGAGAGAAGAGCTAACAGAGCTCAAAGCAGCCTCCAAACCCTGAAGGAAACTCAACTATACAGAATCATCTCTGCCTCACATAAACCATATAGATTGTTTTGTAAACCTCACGGGTTCAACTCAATTTCAATCAAGCTCTCCAATCAGGTTTGCCCTATTCCCATTATTTTACGCCTTCAATTTGAATGTTCTAAATGTGTGATGTATTATGTATGAATGTATAAATAATACCTTGAATGCTTAATCGTTTAATTTCTAAAGTGTATGCCACAGGGTTTGAGGTTTCTGAAACCATAATGTTATCCATGAAAAAAACCATACTGTTTTGCTCTAATCTGACTTACGTTTGTCATAGCATGTTTTCTCCCAATCTTTATCTTGTTTCACTAACCCTTTTGTTGAGTTTTTGTGAAGGCTCACATGACTTTTGCAGGGATAGCTCGCTGGATATTCCACTTTGCTTGTGGGATACCATTTGGGAGATTTATTCTGATTGCCCTGTTGGCACATTTACTTTATACATGTTTGTTTTGTATGTGTTCGTATCCCCGCAGGTAGCGCGGTTCCTTCGTCAAGGACTGCCTTTTTGCATGAGCATCCCAAACCCTAACCCTTCATTGATTTTTCTTCTCCTAAACACACGTTTACTCCTTCTGCTACAGGTGAGTAAGTCTCCAAAGGTCGAGCATCCGGTAGATTGCATAGTAACTTCGTTCGTCCAAAACCCAATCCATAACCCCGTAGTCAGCCGAACTACGACCTGCTCTGATTCTCATTCCAGATGAGATACGTAGGCATAAGACGCGATGTCTTAGCGAGCACACATCCCCCCAACCCATAGGTCAACCGAGCTACGAAGACTCTGATTCTCATATTCATTTGAGATACGTATGCAATGGATGCGACATCCGCGCGAGTCATTTTCATTTAACCCCTTTTTTGGTAAACAACACAACATAAACTCACACCCTTTAGACAAGAACTACAAAAGTGGATCCCGTAGAGTACTACAGATGCGTAGGGGTGCTAATACCTTCCCTTCGCATAACCGACTCCCGAACCCAAGATTTGGTTGCGAGACCTTGTCTTTTCCTTTCCTTTTTTCAGGTTTACTTCGAGCGTTTCCTTTCCCTCCTTTGGGATAAATAACGCACGATGGCGACTCTTCTGTCATTTTCTTTCGCCGGTTGTTTTTTTCGCACACTGTATTTTTCAGGTTGCACCAAACATGTTATACAATAGTGCCTAAACAATAAAAATCTAAGAACTATGTGCAATATCTTCATTGCACACAACTCCACAGCGGAAGATCATGATAAGCAACATCCCTTGAAACATCCATAAACGACTTTTCTTAGATTCAACCTGCAGCGATTACCTGAAAAATAACAACAATAATGGGATGAGATAATAATATTGTCGCTCCCTGAGGATTTCCCGAATCCAGGTACTAACGCGAAAAGAGTGGAGTCTCCAGCTATGTACTTTTATCCCAAGAGGAGGGAAAGGTAGTACTGCATAACCAAAAGGGAACAAATAAAACAAAGTCTCGAACCAAAGAAAACTGAGTAAACGGGTCGGTTACGTGAAGGGAAGGTTAT
Source organism: Lathyrus oleraceus (assembly GCF_024323335.1). Taxonomy (NCBI): domain Eukaryota; kingdom Viridiplantae; phylum Streptophyta; class Magnoliopsida; order Fabales; family Fabaceae; genus Lathyrus; species Lathyrus oleraceus. The sequence goes on along the minus strand of NC_066582.1, from coordinate 434,357,145 downwards.
CGCACCCCTTCACTTTTGTGGTACTCCACAGGATCCACACTTGCTATTTATGTCTAAAGTGTGTGTATAAAAAGTCCTATATGCGATGCGAAAGAGAGAAAATCAAAGTAGGGAAAAGAAAGAGTTATTGCTCGCACAGGCCCTACCCTGCTGCATACGTATCTCAAGAAGGATTGAGAATCAGAGCACCGTAGCTCGGCTAACATATTTTTGTTTGTTTTGTGTTTTTTAGATGAACGATGTTACTACGCAATCTACCGGATGCTCGACCTTTGGAGACTTACTCGCCTGTAGTAGAAGGAGTTAACGTGTTCTTAGGAGAAGAAAAATCAATGAGTTTTTTTGTGTTTTAGGAATGCTCATGCAAAAAGGAAGTCCTAGATGAAGGAACCGTGCTACCTTAATTGACATGCAAATGAGAGACTATACGAAGCCTAGTAATCTTATGGGGAAAACGATCACACCACACAAAACATATAGCATAAAATGAACACACCAACAAGGAAGCTCCAACATACATGGGTAGGGCTTTAGTCAAGAGGGGTCATATCAACCTCGACAAACAAGCCATGGAAAGGTAATCAAATGGGCTCTTAACCACTGACATTGAACGTCAGGGTGAGCAGATCAAAAGGGTAATGAGGATAAGACCTCATAGCTCTTAACCCTGGACAGGGTGAGCTCATGACAAAGCGTGGGGGTTCAGAAGGATGGAACCCTCTCCACTGACTGACCGGACAAAAGATCTTGGGCTTTTGTTCTGGAGCATCGACACGTAGTGCGGGCATAAAGAACGACACACTGAATAACGGGGGATTGGCTACTAATCCCTTTTATCCGTCAATTGCCTCTTCATGGAGGTCTTTAGCACTGGTGCCTCTTCTTGGAGGTCTTTGGGGCACAAAAGTAAACACACAAAAACATTGCCTCCTATCGAGGTCTTTCAGCTAAGAAAGCGGTAAAATGCGGGAAAATGTAAAAGGGATCAAAAGATCTACCACACGGATAAAGATCCGGAGTAACAGCAACTCAAGAGACAAGAAACCCAGAGATCTCTCAAGCTAGCACCATCAAAGAAAGCAAGTCAGCAAAGCAATCAGAATAAATCTCCAAGTGGTATCCTACAAATAAAGTGGAATACCAAGCAAGCTATCTCTTCAAGAGTCATGTGAGCCCTCACAAAAACTGATTGGAGAGATCGATTGAAATTGAGTTGCACCCGTGGGGTTTGAAAAGCAATCTTAGGGTTTATGGGAAAGGGAATTGGTAGAGGTGATTTTGTGCAAATGAGTCCTTTCTTCCCTGTCTGGAGACTGCTCTGATTAGTTAGGCTAGGGTTTTGTTCCAAGGAAAAATCAGAATTTATACTCTGATTTTCGTGGCTTGGTGGGCTCAGAATGAAGGCAATTCAAGCCCGTGACTTTTGTTATATATTAGTATTATTTATTTATTTTTTTAAAAACACGTGAGCTTCGCCTAGCGAGCATGACAGTTTGGGACTCGCTAGGCGAACCATCCTGCTCGCCTAGCGAGCATGACAGCTCAGGAACGAACTTTTGCTGAAATGCAATATGAGATGTTAAATGAACTAAAAATGAATGTATGAATGAGGAGGGCAAATTTGAGGTGCTACAAATATCAATTGTCGCAACGCGAAAAACAACCGGCGGAAAAAATAAAGATTTTACTGAGCCGCCACCGACGTTATTCATCCTATGACGGAAAGGAAGCACTGGACTAACCTAAGAAAAGGGAAAGGAACAGTCATACGACCAGAGATTGCAAGGTATGGGAGTCGGTTACGCAAGGGGAAGGTATTAGCACCCCTCACGTTCGTCGTACTCGACGGGATCCACGCTCAAAAGATAGCTCAAAAGGATAGGAAAAGGGTTGCTAACAAACTGCTCAACAAAACTGCACAAACTAGAATAATAAACAGGTGAAAGAGAGACGGAGGAAATGGACTCGGCAGGATGTCGCATCCTGGTCCTACGTAGTTTATCAGAAACAAACATCAGAGTCGACGTAGTTCGGGGAACGGGATACATGCTCGCTAGGACATCGCATCCTATGCCTACGTATCTTCTCTATCCAGAGAAGAATCAGAGCACTCGTAACTCGGCTAACGCACGCCGAAACAAAACAATAAAAGAGACGCTGAGACGTTAAAAGAAACACACAAAAGGAAACATAATGCCAATACATGGACTTACATCAGACTCCTAACAATAACGAAAAGAGGAAACAGAATTCCAAAACATGGGCTTACATCCGACTCCTACCAAGCCAACGCTAAACAGCGAAAATGAACCCCAAAGTGACTACCAATCGTCACAAATGAACTCTGAAAATAAACCCCAAAGATGATAACAATCATCAAGAATGAACCCCAAATGTGATAACAATCATCAAGAATGAACCCCAAGATATGGACATACAACACTCACCCACGCTAATCAAATGAATACTCACACCACAGAAGGCAAATACTAAAAACAAATAAAAGATTGAACACACCCATACAAAAAGACAAAGGATGATACAACATACAAAAAAAAAGGTTGACCAAACACACGCAAAAAATAAAAAGGGTGCCCGGAGAGATCTCGCACGATCTCCTGCCTACGTATCTCATCTGGTATGAGAATCAGGGCGACGTAGTTCCCCTTAACAGGGGACACACAAAAAAAAAGAAAAGGTTGACCAAACACATGCAAAAAATAAAAAGGGTTGACACAACACACACACAAAAAAGAAAAGGTTGACACAAAACACACACAAACAAGAAAAGGTTGCCCGGAGAGATTTCGTACAATCTCCTGCCTACGTATCTCATCTGGTATGAAAATCAGGGCGACGTAGTTCCCCTTAACAGGGGGAAAAGCACTCTCCTAACCAGAGACCAGGGAAGCAACAAACTAAAAGGGAGACTAGACTCGAGCCTAATAGTTGTCATGCAGTCACTATCCCTAAGTCAAAGTCTCTAACCTAACTCATCCGAGAAGGGAGAATAACACAATCATCACAAGAAAACAAAACATCACACACTATATCCATACAAGGGGCTCAAACAATGTGTGGGCTTTAGTCAAGAGGGGTCATATCAACCTCGACAAACAAGCCAGAATGCAAGGGTAATCGGTAGCTCTTAACCACTAACATTGAGAGTTAGGGTGAAGCTGATCAAATAGGAAATGAGGATGAGACCTCATGCTCTTAACCCTGGCCTGGGTGAGCTCAATGACAAAGAAAGTGTGGGGATCCAGAAAGAGGGACCTTATTCCACTTGACAGACACTATACAAATGATCTTGGGTTCATGTTCAGGAGTATCAGCACGTAGTGCGAGCATACACAGAATAACGGGGGATTGGCTACTAATCCCTTTTATCCGTCAATTGCCTCTTCACTTAGGAGGACTTAACAAGTAACATGCCTCATTTAGAGGTCTTTGGCACAATTGTAAACAAACACACAAAGAGCCTCTTAAGGAGGACTTCAACCAAATGCCTGCCAAAAAGGTGACAGGACTTCCAGACTACATGGAGAAAGAGGCTAACTACCTCAGTGGTGTATCAACCACACTCCAAGGCTTAAGCAAAGCAAAAGCAAGCAGAGCAAAGCAACTAAGGTACCTGTACAAAAGCTAATAAGTTAGTATCTCAGACAACCAATCAGAAAAACAGACAGTGAAACCAAACAACTGTATATACAACTCAATGCACAATGGTCAAGGACTCAAATGAGCTCAAGCCTATCACTTAGAATCCTACAAAACAATCAAAGGTTAGAATTCAAATCATTTGTATCTCACAAAGTGAGACCAAACCAAACATCAATGCCAAATGCCCAAACTTGAAACACAAAGCACAGTTAGTTCATATACAAAACACTAGTGCAAAGACTAGGTTCAAAACCACATCAAATGACCAAAACAGAAGTCAATCTTTCACACAATGCAAGTTCAAACACTCAATGAAATGTCCTCAAAAGGACCAGCATCAAATCACAAGGCAAGTAGCTCAAATGATCAATGTAAAGCAAAGGCAAGCAAATGTGCATATATTGGACATCCAAATTAGAAAATCCAAATCAAAACAGAAAAGCATGCAAAGGCTATGAAATGTTTTATGCAAGCTACTCATGTCACGAACAAACAATGTACAAAAAATCAAATCCAGAAGAGTTCAAATGATAGGTGAACAAAAATGTACAAATGCTATGCTAAAAATGTGACACAAATTGTCACACCATATCTTCATGTGTCAAAAATAGTGATAGCATATGATAAAAAATTCAAACCAGTGCCCAAAAATCCATATCATGAGTGAAGATCAAGCATGCAAAAATTCAGATCAAATGGATCAACACATAGCATTTCACAAAGCAATGAATGTAACATGTCCAATTAGCATGAGGTTCAATCAAAAATTCCAAAATAAAAATCCTGAAATAAACAAATCATGAAATTAATACTAAAAAAACTAGACATTAAAACAAACACATGAAAAAAAATTGGAGTTGATTTGAACCATTTTACTATTTTTTATGATTTTTTAAAGTTGTACAAAATAAAAGGATAATGCATGAAAATAGGAGGCAAATAACAATTCAAATAAAATCAGCCATGTGCATACATCAGAATCGAACTCACGCACGCCAGGGAAATGAGAATATCAAAATTTAATTCAGGAAATGCGCACGCCAGGAATTGAACTCACGCACTGGAGGATAAAAAACGCTTAATGAGTTGCGTGGCGTCCACATCACCAAGTCAGCATACACAAGGCAAGTGAAACAATCCATGGCCAATGGTTCACAGACGCAAGCAGCACAATCAGCACACACATGGAAGCCACATCACTAAATGAAATGATGCGTTTCATTAAATCTAGTCATCACGCCACTCAGCAAGTCAAGGCAAGCGTGGCACGGTCAAACAAGTCTCAGCCAATCAAATGGACAGGCAAGCATACACGTCAGCACACAGCATGGCAAACCCTAGGTAACACGCAGAGACGCCGGAACAGTGGTTCCGGTCGTCTTCTCTGACCAAACCACGGCGGAGCAACAAGAAAAATTTCCAGAATCCATCGTGCCACACATGGTTCGAAAGCTCTTTCCACGTAGAGCTCAAATATGCTAATGGTTTTCTCTAATTCCTCAAGGATTTTGCAAATCGAAGAGAATAAAATCCTAGATCTAAACTTATATTCCACATATCTAACTCAGTTCTTAACCGTTTTCAATTCTAAGCACATACTCGTGCTCTACATCACAAGATCTACACAATTATGGCATGAAAACATCAAAAGGAGAGGATCGATTTGAAGTCACCTTGAACTTGAAGTTTCTGAATTCGTGTCCTTAAGGTCTCATATGCTCCAGATCTTCTCCAATATCCTTGACTTGAAGCTTTGTACACAAAGGATCACTTGAAACAACTTGAATCTTCTTCAATTTTCAACTTCCATTACCATGCTCATGTACATGAACTGCTCCAATCTTGCTTAAATTATCCAAACCAAGGGATGAATCTTGCTCAGAATTGCATGATGAACAATAATTTACAAGAATCTTGAAGAGTTGTGTGAAAAAAAATGAAAATTAAAGAGAGAGAAAATTGGAGGGAAAATGAAATTCTAGATCTAAATTCTGTTATTATGGCAAATGAGGTTAGGGTTTGGCTTATATATGGTGTGTTAATGACATTGAAATTGGGATTAGGCCTTGGCTAAACATGATTAAGGAAATATGAAGCAAAGTGTAAAATTGCAAATGTGAGCTAGCATGCACATGCCACACGTGAACAGTGCCCATGCAAGCTTAAACTTCACTTAAAACTAACCAATAAACATGATGGAAGTGGTATTTTACTTGTAGTTTAAGCCAAATTTGAATTATGAAGTTTCCCTCCAAAATGATCACATGAGGAATGATGATCATATGAACTCCTTCCATGCAAGGCAAGGCTTGATTTGAGAAATATTGGTCATGAGGAGCATTTTGCAAAAAGAATGGACCAAATTGGAGTTTTGGATTAAAAGTTATGACACTTTGAACTTCCATGCACACCTTGTGATCATTTGACCATAACTTCTCAACCATTCATCATATGGATATGAAATAGGACTTTTTGGAAAGGGGAGAGAAAGACCTTCAACCTTCATGTTCAACAAAAATCCATTTGAAACTTATTTGATGTTGTAAAGTCAAGTTGAATGTGGACCAAAAACTTGCCATTTTTGGAAACTTTCAATTACAGGTCATTTTCCATTTTTGGAAACTTTTGACATGACCTCAAAATCTTCAAGATAGATGTTTAAAATACCAAATAGACTTCTTTTGAACATGAATGAGGTGTTTCAAATTACTCCCCCACCTCAAAGTCCTAGTTGACTGCACAGTTGACTTTTTGGTCCTCAAATGACCTTGCAATGCCTTGATCAATTTGAGCCTCTAACACTTGGTGAAATTGATCCAAAATGAAACCCTAGCTCATGTAAGCTCCTTATGATAACCAAATGATCCTCAACCTAAGAAATAACCTCATCTCCTTGAGAAACCCAGATTAGAAGAATGCATTGATTAGGGTTGACCAGAGGTCACAACCCTAATCCATAGGAACTTGAGAATGAATAATGAAACCCTTGATGATGATAAAACCATGATGATGGTGATATATCCTTGTAGACAATATAATGCTCAAGACCTTTGAAAAATCAAGAATCCCTGATGAGATGCAAAACCCTCAGATGGTTAATGATCAATTCAAAGAGACCCTCAGGCTTGAATCACATAACTTCTCCATCTTTTGTAAAGACTTTGGAGGATGACTTTCTTATTTTCATATGAGATGCAAAATGCAATGCTTAATGCTCTAAAATATGAAATGCAATGTCTCAAACTAGTCTCAAGCAAAGGAGGGCAAATTTTGAGGTGTTACATCAGTGAGTTCTCCTATCATATGGGTCCACTCGGCTCTACAGGGTTTTCTAATCAATATTCAACTCATATCCAACTCAAGTCAACAAGGGAACGAAGACTTGAGCGACGGGGAAACTATCTCGCAATTGTATGGCAACATGCATTTGAGTTCTTATAACTCAACCACGATCATTATTCAGATCACGAAACATCAATTCCCGAACGGACTTACGTCTAAGCCAGGCCCGGTTCATGCATGCTCATATGATTCTACTTTCATGGTGGATATCTGGTTCCCCTATGCGACTCAAACCCACTATTAAGAACCATCACTCGTATGGGACTCAACCCACTTTGAGTCTCTTTCACCGTATGGGCCACATCCCACTTTGGTGTCCATCTCTCCCCCATGTCCGTCATGGTTGGGGCTCAAATCCAATTGCGGCTCGAATCATTGGTCCCACATCCCAATTCTTACTCGTATAAGCATACCAATAAAGATGTATACCATCACAGAAAATGCACATTGTGAATACATGATCGGTTCCACAATCATTGGTTCCACAAACCATAACAAAATCCATCAATCACAGGTGACTTCATTCACCACAATACACAAACAATAACATGGCATGTTCCATACAATGCGTCTCATTCTCAATCATGGCAACAATTCGTCCACGACCTCCACATAAGCATCGTACGAATGAATACCGTATTCTCATACTTATATCACACATGTTCCATAACCTAGATTATCTTTCTAAGTTATTAGTCAAGTTGTTCTCCTAGGTTTCCTCACTCACCTTTGTAAGGTTTTTAATCATGTTATTTCACAATCAAACATATCAATAATGTTTAACATTCATCATAATATAATTCATAGAATTTGTAAGACACATAAGATATTATAACATGGTATAATAATGATAGCCTTTTTCGTTATCTTACTAACGCATCTGTCCGCGTCCAAAATGAAGTTATAACACTCAATTAATTCATTAATCTATCTTAATCAAGATTTAGATTAACATTTATTCATTGCATAAGTATTCAACAACAAGATCCTTGCCCTAGTGGTAAGGCTTGTACCATATTAAGGAGGACCCGGTTCAAACCCCATTGGTGACATATTTTAATTCATCAAATAATTAAATCATGTCAATAGATTGATCAAATGAATCAATTGATTGAATGAACTTTGTACTCACAAAATACAAAGGTTCTTCTTTTTTCTTCAAAAATTCATCTGTTAACTCCATTTATACCATCTCTAACCATCTTTAATTCATCCCATCAACCCAACCAACATGAGCATCATGTAAACAAGGAACGACACCTTAATCCATCACAACATAACATCCATTCATATGGCAACATGAAAGATCACAAACAACATACAACTACATGACACCAAAGGGAGTATAAACACAACAACTTCATCACAAATTCTCATAAATCCTAACCCCCAAACATGGATTATTTCCCCCCAAATGCTAAATCTATCTAAGAACTCACCTTGGACACATGGAGATGGTGAAGATGGTGAGTAGAAATAGAAAGTGGTGATGATGATGATGAAGATGACATGATGATGATGGTGGTGGTTTCCTTCCTCTTCTTCCTCTTCCTCTTTTCCTCTTTTCCTCTTTCTTTCTTTTCTTTTCTGATATCTCTCTTTCTCTTTTACCTACTTCTTCTTATCCTTTTCTTCTTCTTTCTCTTATAACCACACAAATATATATATATATATATATATATATATATATATATATATATATATATATATATATATATATATATATATATATATATATATATATATATATATATATATATATATTATAATATTAGGTAGTAATAAAATATCCCAATTGATATTTTATCTTCCAGTACCAATTGACCAATTATTAATGTTATAAAAATTCCTCTCTGTAGCGGTGTATTCGTCACTTTAGATTTATTGATTAAATAAAAAGCAAAGCATACAAGATAGAGTCGCCACTGCACTTCTATTTATCCAAAGGAATGGCTAGAAAGCGAACAAAAGCCTAAGAAGTTTTATGCAAAGAAAACTAATAAAAGGTCAGAGATCTGGGTAAAGGGGGTAATTATGTTGTGGGAAGGTGTTAGGCCCCCACAACATCCTAGGTACTCCTAGGGAACCTCTTTTCACAACTTGTTGCAAAAATATTTGTCTATGAAATTTTTATTGTGCAAACATGATTGAAGAGATGAGAATAGAATGTACAAATTCACTATGCCAAACAAGGGATTAGACAGCGCTTTTTTTGACATTAGACAGCGCTTAAAAGCGCTGGCTATACTGGCGCTGGTATAGGTCTTAGACAGCGCTTAATTTACTAAAAAAGCGCTGGCATAGGGGGGGTTTAGACAGCGCTTTTTCAGTAAAAGCGCTGTCTAAAACCCCCCTATGCCAGCGCTTTTTTAGTTAATTTCATGTTGAAATTAACTAAAAAAGCGCTGGCATAGGGGGGGTTTAGATAGCGCTTTTACTGAAAAAGCGCTGTCTAAACCCCCCCTATGCCAGCGCTTTTTTTAAAAAAGCGCTGGCATAGGTGGTTAATTCAACAAAATATAGTGTAAAAAAGCGCTGGCATAGGGTGGGCTATACCAGCGCTTTTACAGAAAAAGCGCTGGTATAGCCCACCCTATGCCAGCGCTTTTTTACACTATATTTTGTTGAATTAACCACCTATGCCAGCGCTTTTTTGATAAAAGCGCTGTCTAAGGTCAAAATTAAAATGCCTTTACCAGCGCTTTTTGCCTAGAAGCGCTGTCTAAGACTCCAAATTTTGGAGGATCTTTTTATACGTTTTCACCACATTATTTAGCACCTGTAAATTGCAAATTTCAGCAGATTTTCATAAATTGGAGCTTGAATCCAATCTATATGCACCTTATAGTTCAACACATTGTAGTTCTATCTTCTGAATATGCACATATACTTGAAAATCTATATGCATTATAAACACATTATAGTTCAACACAATATACTTCTAATTTCAGCAGTTTTTTGAGTATTTATATATATACTTGAAAATGTTTGCCTTTACAAAAAATCTACACATTTCTAATAACCTCCAAAAATGCTAATCAAAATGTATTTCAACACATTCTAGTTCTATCTTCTAAATATGCTATATAACCTGAAACAACACCAAATAAAGATTGTAGTAAGCAAATGGAATTCACTCAAAGTTATTCAGATCACATTCAAAATTAAAGTAAGAGTTCAATACCTCACAAAACCTGTAGCTCGATAATGAATTGACACAATTCCTCTTTAATTTCATCCAACTGATCTTTTGAGTAATAAGCACATCTATATTCATCAAAGTACTACATAATAATATAACATAGTATGATTTAGTTAAATCTATTTAATTATGAGAAATATGTGTTAAATATGAAAATAACTCATAAGTTAGAAATCCATACATCAGATGGAATATCTGTTCGATCCATAAGAAGAGTTTCTTTCATAAACCTCAACGTGTAATATCCACAATCTATATTATTACGCTGTCGAGGACACTACACATGGAAAAACAATATGGATAAATATCCTAAGTTTTATCATGTGTCATCACTAATATAATCAAAATTGTGATAATTAATATACCTCCACTCTATTCCATGTAATGTTATTGGCTTTTCTCTTTGGTACTTGAATTTTTCTTTGTGCTCGAACAGTTTGTATAATGCTATAATGAAATATAAACGAATATTTAGAACAATTCACATAAATAAATAAGTATACACACGAATATTGGGTTATTTGCACTTACGTGTCAACTATCGTCTTCATAGCAGGGTATGTTGTCCAATCCTTGTGTAAAGAATCCAAATAATACACAATTTCTTTAAAAGGATTTATCGCGACCAACAACCAATGTCCACTGTAATAAAACAAATGTTAGATGGAAACTTTCTACACGACGTCAAAATATGAAAAATTATAACAGATGAATTTAGATTGAAGAACTAACCCGTCGCCGGTATTAAACGGTAAAAAGAACAACTTTTCTCTATCTGTGTCGGCCATAAAGCGCTCGACTACATACGTCCTGACTTCATCTGGTTTTCTTATCATTTCGGTTAAGTTCGTTTTCATGGGATTTAAGAATGAGAATCTTTGCTCCAACCCACGCGGACCCATCAATTTGTCATATAAATACCTTATATAAAAACATCATTAACATTTAGACTATTCATATGAAACGAGTAAATAACTTGTTCAAGAATTTAAACAAAGTAGATCGGATATACCTCATGTATGTGTTGATAACACCAACGCTTAATTGCGTATGATACAAAATTTGATCAAAATCCTCTTTACCCAATGGCTCGGCATACTCAAAACCAAAAATAGCTCCATCCATAGGTATTAAACGAACACATCCATCCGAAATATCTGTCGTTTCTAAATATGTATGGAGGCACGCTCTATACTTGGAAGGATTTTTCTTTTTAGCCCCGGTCCTCTTGGAAATTTCAGTCTTCTTAGCAACAGGAATCTAAATATCATATAATTAGTAAGGTGAAGTGTAAGATGACGAATTAACAGGAATCTAAATAGCATATAATTGTGATGTACCTCTTTTTGCGATGCAACTGACTCGATTTCCCGCGCAATCCCCTTATCTTTTGCTTTGGATTTTGTGGGAGTCTAATTAACATTAACATGTAAAAAATGTGTACGTAAAATGCGCGTAAAAAATTTGAATACCTAAAGGTTCATAATGGTTTTAAGCATACCTCATATCCTACGATAATGAGGTCTGTCGGCCATGCAACAAATGAACCTATGGCATCTCCCAATAAAGTTGCATCCGAAACATCGTCAGGATGTGGTAATAACGCATCCTTCTCCAAAGCAATATCAACCGAGACTTTCAAAGATCCAGTAGGGAGCGGTTTAGTGTGAAGTAATTCACCCAAATTGTTATGAACTTTCCCCTTGCCAACCATCCGATAAGTCGGTCTCGCTAAGTAGAGGTGACAAGGTGAAATGCCCTAAAACCAATAATAAATATGACATTTTTAATGTGTATATATGACAATTAAATAAATTAAGCTAATTTAATTTCATAATAAGATATATAATTACCTCTGGAATAGTCGGTTGAAAATTACAATTGATACTATCTTTGTCACTAGTATCTTTAAAACCCGCTGCTCGATCTCTTTCTCTTTCCTTTCTTAATTCAAGAACTTCAGCTTTTAATGCTTCCAAAGTTTGCTGCAGTTCTTTATTGCTAGGAGTCTTTTGTTTTTTAATATTCAAGGATTTTTGAGTGATCCCAAATCCCTTGCCCCTCACCCGACCAGAATACTCGGGAACATCTAATGCTCGACTCAGTATGCTCCTGCAATCAGTGTCTTCATATGGAACTATAGATTGAGATAGAGTCTCCTGAAAATCATATGAACATACACACAATAGTAATGTTATTGTCTTAAGTAAGTGTCAAAGTCAAAGTGTTCGAAATTGGACGATTCAAAAGTGTCAAAGTCAAAGTGTTATTGTCTTAAATAATGCTATACTTACACATTTCTCAAATATTTGTTGAACGTCTTCTTTAATCTTTCCATCCTTACCGACACGGGCTTCCTTCCACAAAACATGTGCCGGAAGAGATGTTTCAGAACTATTCTCCTTTGTTAACTACACATTAAGCATAATATGATCAAATATAACTCATGACAAAATATGATCAAATATAACAAGTATATCAATGCAATTTATAGATACTTACTATAGACTGCTCTAAGCGTCCATATCCAACACGCCCTTTTCTATAGGGATACGCCGGACTTGATGCTCTTTGCCGGTTTGTTTCACTTACACTCTTAAATTCTTGGGTTTTTCGTTTGGATTTAAACGTTTCCCATTCTTTAGGTGAAATCAAACTTGCATATTTAGATGGAAGCTCTGCATCAACAAAAGTACCTTCCGTATCCCTAAGAAAGGTGGTTGATAAAAAGGTTCTAAACCCTCTTAGTAACTTTCCGGCCAATTTGAGACAATGATCTCTTCTGTTTTCTTCGATGTCGAAACACCTCTACGAAAAACATACACACATTGCGTTAGTACAATTAATTTAAAGACATAATCGTCATTAAAAACAAATAACATCACATATGGTACCTTTATCTCACTCCATATTTTGTCTTTAGCTTCGTTCAATTGTTTATTTCTCCAATTATCACAAGTAATTGGAACTTCATTCCTTACCAATGCACCAATAAAACTTGTCAATGTTGAACCGTTAGGCTCAATTAGTTGTCCACCTTCGTTCCAATGCACTTTTATTAAAACGCCTCGATCTCTATCTCGAATAACTTTCTTCATAACCGTTATTCCACGTTTAATTTCCCTTTCCGCACCACCAACGGTCTCATCACCATGTGGGTGATCCTCGTTACTAGCCATCTGTAATAAAGAAAAACATAAACACAATATTAAGCAAATATGAATACAAATCAAGTAAGTGTCAAAGTCAAAGTGTATTGAATTGGACGAAAATTACATGGTAGCCTACAAACGGGCCAAAGGACTCAAAAATGAACTCGATTCGTCCAAATTCCGAGTGGAAGCATGTTTTTTGTAACAGTACAGCAACAGTAAAATCAGGGAAAAAGTTGTCCGAATCGAAAAACAAAGTATACCATTGGCTCCGGAATCGTGGAGAAAGTCTATTTTCCTAAGATAAACACTTTCGCGTCACAAAAAGAAGATTATTACAAACTAATAAATTATATATATATATATATATATATATATATATATATATATATATATATATATATATATATATATATATATATATATATATATATATATATATATATATATATATATATATATATATATATATATATATATATATATATATATATATATATATATATATATATATATATATATATATATATATATATATATATATATATATATATATATATATATATATATATATATATATATATATATATATATATATATATATATATATATATTCTTCTACTAACTATGAAGTGAAGTAACTATAACTATGTTGTAGTTATGCTATTAAAATCATGACAATTTGGATATTTATTATGATTGAATGTCAAATGATTGGAAATAATTTAGAGGACTAACACCCTATATGAATAAACAACTTATTTCCGCGTTTATCATATAATTGCTTATATTATAAGTCATTTCTATGAAAAAAAGAAGAAGAGGCAATAAGTTACTACCTTTTAATTGTGGATGTCAACAAAGCTTGTTAGCAATAGTCCTCAATTGAGTCCTAAGGAAATGAACACCCTATAAAATAAACAACAGCTTATTAGACATTAAACAGATCAAGCAATGTATCAATCAGTCAGTAAAGTAATCAACTAAAGTACAAGCAATTCAAGTAGGGTAATATGTCAATCCAAAACTAGTTCAGCATTGTCAAAAACCAATTTAATACCAATCCAACTTAGCAAAATATTTTCCAAACCAGTCCAACACATTCAAGCAAATAACAAGTGTAGTTCAAATGTGCAATATAGTTCAGCAGTCCAACATAATTCAAGTTTAATCAGTTCAGTTTCATGGCATCAGAAAAAAAACAATTCAACAAGGTAAAATCACAAGCCAAGTCAATGCAGTTCCATTCAATTAACTTTGACTCACATCATTCCCATTCTAACAAGCTAGCCTTTCTTTAACTGTCTAACAGCTGACCTGCATTTTCTAAACTTGCATTTCAGTTTTTCATTCTAACACTAACCACACTAATTAACTATTTCATTAACACTAACACCATCTCCCTTTAACAGTTCTATCTAATCCTATCCAACTTACACGCCAATGCTAACAATCACATTTAACACTTGCTACAATTCATCATCAGTATAATAGAAACCTAATGGAAGCTAACACAAACCATCTCCCTTTGACATGGTGATTAATATCAAAAATATATACATTTGTTAACATACCACAAAAGAATCAACTGCCCTAACACACAAAAGAATCAACTGCCCTAACACAAGAGAATCAACGGCCCTAACACATGAACCACAAAAGAATCAACCCAGAAGCAAACCTTTATCACTAATAAACTGCCCTAAATAAAGAAAGATGAAACGAACAGAAAATGCACTTACAAAAATGTAAACGGTGATGAACGAAGTGAGTGATGAACGCAGGAATCAAGAATGGAGGTTTTGGGAGAAGCAGTGATGATGAACGCAACGAGTATGAACGCAGTGAGAAGAAGGTTGTGGGAGCGAGGGAAACAAAATGGGTCTTAACGTACTAAATGAATTCATATATTATAATTTACTAAAAAAAAATTTGGTAAATAAGGCCTTAGACAGCGCTTTTATGAAAAGCGCTGGCTAAGCTCACAAATTAAAATGGCCTTAGACAGCGCTTTGAAGGAAAGCGCTGGCACAGGAGGGGTCAATAGCAGCGCTTCTAAAAGCGCTGTATAAGGTAGGCCTTATACAGCGCTTTTTTTAAAAATTTAAAAGGCCTTAGACAGCGCTTTTGGGAGAAGCGCTGTATAAGGTGACCTTCTAAAAAGCGCTGTATAAGGTAGGCCTTAGACAGCGCTTTTGTTGTGATTAATTTAAATAATTTTAAGGCCTTAGACAGCGCTTTTGGGAGAAGCGCTGTATAAGGTGGACCTTCTCAAAAGCGCTGTCTAAGGTAGGCCATTTAGCAGCGCTTTTAAAAAGCGCTGTCTAAGACCATCCATTTAGCAGCGCTTTAAGCCATCTACGTATTCAGTTTCCTTATTTTTATTTTTTTTTACCGTGTAGCAGCGCTTTTGGAGAAAAGCGCTGTCTAAGGGGCGCTGCCAAAAACCTGTTTTGGCGTAGTGATTATTTACAATTTTGTGTTTGGATGGATGATACCCATTGCCTACGTACCTTTTCATGAAAGAATAAGGATCAAAACCCCGTAGTTCGGGTAAAAAAAATTCTAAAAGATGAGTGGATTGATTTTAAACAAAAGCCTTAAGGTCTTTCATTATCAACGGGAGAAAACTCAACCTGAAACAACAATCCACCATGTGAGAACAGCTTCGACACGCTAGTGAGGGATTATGCCATATAATAAGCATGGAAGTCTTACAATTCGATCACTAAGGATGCAGTGAGATTTACATCAACCACTAAGATAATTCAGATCTATGGCTAATGCATGAAAACTTGATTAAGAGAGTGGACAAGGCCACAAAAGCAATTGAGTGAGTGAAATTAGTCAATTATGAGTATTCACAAAGATAGTCAAAGTTGACATTAAAGTTCAATTCAGAAGAAGTATTATGAAAATGAAGTTTGAAAATCAAAGGCCTAAGGCCTAGGTTTATAGTTTTGAAAATAAGTGAGATTGTTTGCACAAACAAAAGATTTTTGGTTTTGGGTTAAAAGATGGAAAAGTTCAAGATTAAGCATGCAAGGTGAAGGTTAAGGGACAAAGCCACAGGCAAGGTTGCTTTCTCAAGATCATAGAAATGATCCAAGTAGGTTCCTTTGGAATGGGCAAGGCACAAAGCAAAATCAATGATAAAGCATGTATCAGAGATAACCAAAATAAATGGAAACCAGATGCCAATCAATGGACTTACACCAGACTCACAAAACAAAACTGGAAACCAGATACCAATCAATGGACTTACACTAGCCTCACAAAAACAAAGAGGAAACAGATAGCCAATCAATGGTCTTACATCTAACTCCACAAAAGAAACAAAATAGGAAACAGATAGCCAATCAATGGTCTTACATCTAGCTCCACAGAATAAAGCAAAATAGGAAATGGAGTGTCAATCAATGGTTTTATATCCAGCTCCCCAAAAGGAACAGGAAACAGATAGCCAATCAATGGTCTTACATCTGACTCCTCAAAAGAACACATAACAAATGCAAAACAAACATATAAATGATGCACAAATAAGCAAACAAGCAATCAATTATCACACGCTATACACAACCAAGAGGCTCATACAAGGTTGGGCTTTAGTCAAGGGGTCATATCGACCTTGACAAACAAGCCAAATATGTAAGGGTGTTTAGGCTTTTAACCACTGACATTGACCGTCAGGGTGAGCAGATGAAATGGGAGATGAGGGCTAGACCTCATAGCTCTTAACCCGACCTGGGTGAGCTTGAATCAAAGAATGTGTGGGAGTCCAGAATGAGGGACTCTATTCCACAATGACTGACTCTATATACAAGATTTTGGGTGTTTATTCAAAATGCATCAGCACTTAGTGCGAGCAAAATGAAAGACTCAACTGATTAGCAGGTTGCACATCCCTTCTATCTGCTAATTGCCTCTTCACTTAGGAGGTATTTACGTGTAACCATGCCTCATTGAGGTCTTTAGCACAAAATTAAACAATCAAGAACATGGCCTCTTAAGGAGGGCTTCAGACAGGTGCCTGCCAAAGATAGCAGGTCTTCCAGACTACATGGAGAAAAGAAATTACCTAAGTGGTATGCCAACCACAAGCAAATCAAAGCTCAAGTAATGAGCTAAAGCGGCTAAAGTACCTGTATGAAAAGCTAAAACAATCAGTATTCACATTCAGACAACCAAACAGAAAACAGACAAAACCAACAGTGGTTTCCAATATGTACACAAAACAAGGTGCAAAGTGCAATCAACTCAAATTGTTTCATCATTCAAGTGACCTACAAAACAGCAAGGTTAGTTAACAAAAGTAACTTGCATCTCAAGTAATGAGATCATATCAATCATTGTGGCTAATTGCTTGAACCTGAAATACAAAGCTCAAAAGATGAGTACAAACCACTAGCACAAAAGCTAGGGTCAAAGGCATAGCAAAAAGTCAAAACAGAAGTGGATATTCAACATGAAGCATCTTTAATCAAGTGTGAACATGTCCTAAAAAGGACCAAGTCTAAATCATCAAGCAAGGTCATCACATGAGCAAGATATGGCAAAGGCAATTTCAAAGCACACAATTGGACATTAAGAATCAAAATTCCATATTAAAATAGAAATGAATCAAACAATCATGAAAAATTTTATGTGCACACAACATGTCAGACACAAGCATCATGCAAAAGATTGGAATCAACAGAGCTCAATTGGCCTAGAAATGAAAATGCACAAGTATGACATCAAATTGTGTGACACACATTGTCACACCATACATTCATGTACCTAAAACAGAGATGAAAAATGATAAAAATGCACAACCAAGCCTCAAAGATCAAGCAACATGTTGGGAATCAGCATACCAAATTTCAAATCAATTGGCCAATGTATGAGCATTTCACAATAGAATGAATGAAGCATGTCACATTTGCATACATGTTCAATCAACAGTCCACAATCAAAAATCCAGAAATGATAAAAATCATAAAATCACATCATAAAATGATAGACACTTCAAGGAACATGTGAGAAAAAATTTGGAATTATTTGGAATCATTTTCAATTTTTAGTGATTTTTTGAATGTGATGAAAATATTTGAAATAAATGTGAAACATGTACATGATAATTGGAGGGAAAGAAGAAATGTGAATTAAATTTGAAAAAGTGTGTGCTGCAGGGATTGAACTAGGTACGGAAATTGGAAATGCGCTAAAACAAAATAAATCCACAGAATGCCATAGCCAAGGATCGAAGCGTGTATATGCTAAAACGTTGTAGTTTCACTAATGAAGTGGCAGGCCACATCATCAGTCAATGCCAAGCAAGCGCGATCAAAAGAAATGGGAGCCAATAGAATGGCCAACAGGAAAAGGCGTGGCAGCATGTGTGGACAAAAACCCTAGCCGGCTCAGCCTGTTACAGACGGCGGCGGCAGTGGTTGTTTCCACCGTCTTCTTCGTGAAGACGGTGGTGCTACAGTAGCTAGCGACAAATTTTTTTCCAGATTCACGCAAATTTTATATCAAACGAAAGCTCATGACATGTACATCACAAATCCAACATTATTTTAACCTAATTCTCCATGGATGATGTGAATCGAACAAAACCATTAATGACTTTCAAAACTTCAATTCCAGATATCTCATGCAATTCTTCACCATTTTTCATGAAATTTATATCAGAATGCTTAGCATGAATAGATCTACAACATTATGTGCATAAAAAGGAGAATTAAGAGGTTCAAATTTCACACCTCTTGAAGAGCAGTCAATGGAAACAAGCGATTCAAGTGTCAAAAGTGTCCAGATCCAATCCTGAGATGATGACTTGAAGTTTGATGTATGAATTGAAGCTTGAGATGGCTTGGGTCTAGCTCAGATTTCAACTTCCATCTTCATGTTCTTGAGCTTCATGTGCTTGATTATGGCTCAAATTCTTCAATCAAGAGCTTGATCTGCACTCAATGATGATCAGAGAACACGAATATCCAATAAAATTCAACTGTTATGTGGAAGAAATTGAAGTTTCAATTGAGAGAAAAAACGGAGGGAAAGAAAAATTTGAGATCTAGAATGTTCAAAAACTCCACAATTCTGTTAGGATTTAGCATTTATACCATGTGTTAATCCTACTGAAAATGTAATTAGGCATTGGTTAATTAGAGATTAGTGAGAATAAGGTGCATGACCAAAATTGGAAAGTGTGGAGGTGCATGGAAAATTGGACGTGAACAGTAACATGTGCATGAGTAATTTCACTTAAAATCATCTCATAAGCATAATGGCAATGGTATTTTGTTCATATGATGCACCAATTTTAAATTTCCAAATTTCCCTCATAAATGTTCATGAATGAGCAAATGGTCATGTAATGAAATTTCATGCAATGTGATGATAGATTTGGAAATTAGAGGTCAAGAGAAGAAATATGCAAAAAGAGGCACTCAAATTGGAGCTTTGGATCAAAAGTTATGGCTTGTTGAAGTTCCATGCACACTTGGCAATCGTTTGATCATAACATCCCAACCATTCATCAGATGCTCATGATCTTGGAACTTTTGGAAATTGGAGAGAAAGATCTTCAACTTTCATGTTGGATAAAATTTCATTTGAAGCTTCTTTGATGTTTGAAAGTTGAGTTGAATTTGAACCAAAAACTCGCTATTTTTGGAAACTTGAAATTATAGGTCACTTTCCATTTTGGGAAACTTTTGACTTGACTTCAAATTCTTCAACATAGATGTTTGACATTATGAATAGACCTTGTTTGAACATGAATGGGATGAAGAAATTCAATTCTCACACTTCAAAGCCCTTAGTTGACTTGCAGTTGACTTGCATTGGTCCTTAGATGACCTGAAAGTGTTCTGATGAACTTGAGCCTCAACCACTTGGGGAATTTGCTCCAAAATGAACCTATAGCTCATATAAGCTCAAAATAATGATCACATGATCCATATCTCAATGGAAACCTCATCTCTTGCACAAAGGATTCACTTGAATTGCCTTGACCTGTTGACTGCTTAAGCTGCAAGACAAATGTTATATGACATATTTTTGTACATTTTTGATTAGTGATTAAAAGAAAAGCAATGATATATAAATGCAAGTGTCGCATCCGCGAAAAACAACCGGCGGGCTGAAACAAAAACAACACAGAGCCGCCACTGCGCGTTATTTATCCCAAGATAGGGAAAGGAAACGCTTAGAGAAACCTGGAAAAAGCATGGTCTCGCGACCAAAGAGAAAGGGTACGGGAGTCGGTTACGCAAGGGGAAGGTATTAGCACCCCTCACGTCCGTCGTACTCGACGGGATCCACGCTCTAAGAAAAGAAAAGGTTGCTAAAACACCACACACACACGCACCGAAGACAACACAGGTGGGGTTAAGAGGAAGAGAGAGCTCGATAGGACGTCGCATCCTATGCCTACGTATCTCGTCGGGAACGAGAATCAGAGCTGCCGTAGTTCGGCTCACGCACGCCAAACAAGCAAACACAAACACAGTCAAACTGGGAGCCTGAATGCCAATCACTGGGCTTACATCAGCATCCGAACCAAAACACACACAAAAGGGCAAACGTGGAGCCGGACCGCCAATCACTGGACTTACGTCGGCATCCGAACCAAACATACACAAGAAGATAACAAGCAAACACACACAAAAAGAAAAAAAGTGCCCGGAGAGACCTCGCACGGTCTCCTGCCTACATACCTCGTCTGGCACGAGGATCAGGGCGATGTAGTTCCCCTGAAAGGGAAAGAAATTCTAGCCAGAAACCAAGGGAAGACACACTACCAGGGAGCTGTACTCGAGCCTAGTGTTGTCATGCATCATTGCCCTACGTTGTGGTTTCTACCTACTTGCACAACTGCAAGCTAATCCTATCCAGGAAAACAAGCATGCAAGCATCAACAGATCAAAACAAGCATTTCAAGCAAATATTCACATAGCACACACTATAACCAGTCAAGTGAGGCTCAAACAATGGGTTTGACTGCCGAAGCAAGTCATCTGTACATGGGTAGTATTCGCTCTTAACCTTGCCATTGCGGGGCTAAGGTGAAGCAGATGAAAGGTGAGTGAAGATTAGACTTCACAGCTCTTATCCCTGATCAGGGAGAGCTTCAGACAAAGGAGCGTGGGTCCAGAATGGAGGGACCCTTCTACGCTCAAGACTCTGACTCGATTGTGCAACAGCACAAGATCTTGGGTTTGTGCCCCAATGCATCTACACAGTGGTGTGAGCAGAGGGACGACTCAACAGAATAGCGGGGGATAGATTGCATATCCCTATGATCCGCCAATTGCCTCATAGAGGTCTTTACCTGCTTGGCGCAAAAGTAAACAATCACAATCATCGCCTCTTAAGGAGGACTTCAGACAGTTGCCTGGCCAGGTAACAGGCCAGGTCTTCCAGACTACATGAAGTATAGAGATTCTACCTCAACTGGTTAAAAAAACCAAGCAACAGCAAGCAAGTTCTTAAAGAACTGTAAGCGACTAAATGTACCTGAAATCAATCAAGTATCATCAGTACTCAGA
Organism: Lathyrus oleraceus; assembly: GCF_024323335.1. Lineage (NCBI taxonomy): Eukaryota > Viridiplantae > Streptophyta > Magnoliopsida > Fabales > Fabaceae > Lathyrus > Lathyrus oleraceus. Next base: position 434,335,246 of record NC_066582.1, on the reverse strand, counting down.
CAAACCAACAATAAACAACAAAAGTCAATCTATACAGACAACACAAGTTAATGCACATAAGTGCAAGCCATGAGCTCAAGCTCAAGCATCAAACCTACAACATAAAGTCAAGTTAGTTTATAAACATCAACCAAACTCAATTCAAATTGCCTTGAAGCAATCTCCTTAAGCATTGTGCATTTCATCCTGAAAATCCAAACCAAATGTGAGAAACTAGACCACTAGGCCAAGCCTAGGGTCCAAAGGGGATAAAAAAATCAAAACAGCAAGTGCAAACCAACCAAAATCACATTCAAACAAATTAAAAGCAAATGCAATTGGTCCCATGCTCATACCATTCACCATTATCATTTCATGCACAATTTAACATCAAACATGCAATTTGCAACTTCAAATGACCAAACAGAACTATCTCACTCAAAAGCATACCAAATCAATTCGATTAATTCCATAAAAATTCACACCTAAACAGGACCCATTCAATGTATAGCATGTCAATTTTCAGCTCAATTGGACAAAAGAAAGTAGGTCAATGAAAATCAAGAAGTCCAGACACAATTATACAAACCAATTCAAGGCATCCACATAAGCATCCACTTCAATAATTCATAAAACAGTGACAACATATTATAAATGAATGGGATCAAAACCATGATGTCCTACAATGTGTCTAGAATACTCACACCAAATTTCATCTTCATCCAATACCATATGAGAATTCCACAAAAGAAATACAAACATGTGTCACACAATGTTGCAAAATAAGCATACAGAGAAGAAAATTACCAATCAAATTGAAAACTCCATCAACAATTCCAGAAAACTTCTCATGTAATCTTGACATATCAATAATCATCCACACAAAATTCCAGCTCAAATCAACATCTCTAGGCATTTTAAATAAAATCAGAAAGTTGACCTAGCTTGGTGTGACACAAATTGTCACACCTCTATTCAAAAAATCATATCTCCATCACCAAGTATCCAAAAATCACAAACTCCACATGAAAATCACCATCAACATGTCCAAAACAAGCACAAAAATTTTCATCCATTTATTTGCAAGCATCACTATTTCATGAAGGTTTTGGTGAGACATACAAAAATGTGACACATTCAACAAACCCTAGGCCAATTATTTTTCTACACATGCAAAAAATCCACAAAAATAACCATTAAATTCTACACATCATCATGAGAATTATGCAAAAAATTGCACTCAATTTGGATGAAACATGAAGCCTTTATGATTTTTCTAAGATCATGTAATTAAATGAAAAACAAATGAAAAAGAAATAGAATAAATCAATTAATTAAAGGCGGAAATGGCAGTTTTGTAATTTTTTGAACAAGTGCCAAAACGGCGCCGTATCAGTAAGTGGCAACGAAATGTTTTGATTGGTGGAAGGTGGCGCCAAACACAATATTCAAACAGCAAGGCAATGGCATGGATCAAACAACACATTTTTCATCGTTCTTCACAAGAAACTTTCCAGAAAACGCAGAAAATTCATGAACATCCAACATCAACCAAAATCAACAAACATATATCCATTGGAACCGTCTTTCAATGCAGATTCCAAATATGTAACTCATTTCTCCTAATTTCTAACACACAATCGGGATCGAGCATTTAAAGTTATGCATCCAAACATTCAAAGCATGATACCTCACTCCACACTCAATTATTTTAAAAACTAAGCACAGCACGATGATCTACGATGAAGGACCTTTCTAAACCCTAGCTCAATTCAAGCAATGGAAGAATTCGAAAACATACCTAATGATGAAAGCAGCGCTTGAATCTGGTGTTTCTGGATGTATCTTGCCAAAACAGATGCAGAAGAAGCTTTAGGAAGATGATTGGAGAAGCTATCTCAACTCAAACACGATCCAGAAGCAAGAACTCTCAAAACTCCATTGTTGAGCAAGGTATAAACAGTCACGATCCAGCAAGGTTACGACAATGATTCTTCAAAACAGTCAAAGCTTATGCTTGTAGAAGATCAACCAAAGAAAAATCGTGCCAAATGATGAAGAATTGATGAAGTTTTGGTGAAAAAAGTTTGATGAAAATTTGGAAAGTTTGAGAGAATTTGATGAAATTCTGTTATGGATCTTGAGAATTGTGATTAACCTTTGCAATTCAGTTACAATTAGGATTAAATACTCATGCCTTAATCACCTCTTAATCACCAATTAGCAAAAAAATGCATTTGATTAGCATAATGTTAAACTTAAGGCAAGGGCAAAAATGACTTTTCACATTAGGCCACATGACAGCAATGTGACAGCTCAGACATCTTCTAATTACCATTTGGAATGTGTTGGCTTTTGTCTCATGTTAATTGGCTTTGTATTTCTCAATTTCACTATGTCATGCCAAAAATGCATTTTAAGTGAAGGTTCAAAAATAGCCTAGCCAAATATTGATCCTTGAAAACTCATGACAGTTCAAACCACTTCTATTTGGCATATGTGATGTGTTGCAAAAACTCCCATTCCAAAATTTCAAGTATTTCTCAAGTTGGACCATTTTGCCCTTGGATTTTCATTAGTACACTTGAAAATTGACCTTTTGCATTGACCATTTTTGATGAATTTTGATTATGCACCATGAAAGTACATGTTAAATGGAGTTTGCTCATAAAAATATCATCCATTTTGGACATTCCATGTGGAAGTTATGCCACTTTGATTATGGGTCTTTTTTGAAATTGAATGGACCATAACTTGTCAACCATACATGGGAATTTCAAGTTCTTGGACTTTTTGAAAAGGTGAGACCAAGATCTACAACTTTCATGTTGAACAAATTTTCATTTGAAGCTTCCTTGGACATGTAATTTTGTGGTCAAAAACTTTCCATTTTTGGAAACTTCCATTACAAGTCACTTTCTATTTTTGGCAATTTTTGTTCTGACTTTATTTTCTCCATTCTTGAGCTTTGACATGTCAAATAACACTTGTTCTAACATGAATGAAGTGTATCCAACTCTCTCCCACCTCCAAATCCATAAAATCAAGCACAGTTGACCACAGTTGACTTTTTCAATTGATAGATGAATTTGGCAATGCACTGATCAATCTGAGCCCCAATTCTCTGATGAAATGGCTCAAGGATGAAACCCTAACCTCAATAAGCTCCATGAGACCACATGATGATCCCCATATCCATTATAGACCCCATCTCTTTGTTATGCCCTGATTGGCCCAATGCAATTGATTAGGGTTGACCAGTGGTCAAAACCCTAATTCCAAGGTATCCTGATCAAACACTTGATGATGACAAACCATGATGATGATGTATCCTTTCCACCAAGATCAAGACCAATCTCCTTTGAGAATCACAAAACCCTAATTTGGACCTCCACATCCTCAGATGATTGATGACCAGTCCAATGAAACCCTAGCTTGCACATGACGTCCTATCTTCTGACCAAGACTTGGGAGAATGGCTTGCACAATGTACCCACATGATATGCAATATGCAATGCCTAATGACCTAAAAATGCAATGCAATATGTTATGCTAGTCCCAAGAGTGGAGGGCAAATTTTGAGGTGTTACAGCAAGCAATGCTTGGTGATCAAGAATCACTCTCAAAAAGATCCCACCCACAAGGAAGGAAACCAAGATGCTCAAAGATCCTTGAGGCTATGCAATGCTATGATATGAAGCCATGAGGGATCTTAGGGACAAAATTGGGGTCTTATAGATGCCCCTATTTAAGGTCATTCTAGCCAGAGAAATGAAGGTTAAAATCTTCGTCTCGACGCGGTAGAATGGGCTTAAATAACAACAATGAGACAAATTTTGGTCCCTAAGAGACCTCATGATGCAAATGTTATGAATGCAAAACAAACCAAACTCTGTGGGGAATATGGGTCCAGAAAGAAAAAAGAAAATCAGGAGAAAAGACAAATCCACAGGAATGATGCACTTCCTAATGGAACAGAGACTCTGACGGGACTCTTATGGGGATAGAAAAGGAAAAGAATGCGTGAGCAGGACACGACTTGAAACTGGAGACTATATTGGGGATAAAAGACTGACACTGGGGAAAAAAGAGTTTCCAAAGGGAACAAATCCATTGGAAAGACTCAAGCTGACTCAAAAATGTGTGTATTGGGGAAAACGCCAACACAGCAAAACTATCCACAAAGGATACTTCGGATAAAAATCCGGACTCAGACTGAGGAAAGAGCTGACAAGACAACTCTGCCGGGAAGATGCATGTATTGGGGAGTTATGCCAATACAGCAAAAAGCGAATGATAACAACAACCCCGCTAGGGAAATCTAACAAAGACTCTCCAGGGGAAGCAAAAGGAGTGAGGTGTTACCGGTTACTGGGTAACAAGCTCAAAGAGACATGTGATCTGAACACCGGTTACTGGGTGAAAGAACAACACGCTCAGGAAGAATGAATATCTAAGACCGGTATACGAGTGAGAGATATCAATCAACCAAACATCTGAGGAAGACCTGAAAAAGGTACATCAACTCAGGAAAATCTGACTCCGCAGGGGACCAAGGTCATAATAGGGAGCAGAAAGGAAGGAACACCAGGGATACCGGTTACTGGGTATATAATAGGTGACCAACCAAAGCGTGAATTGGGGTTTACTTCCAAAACACTCATCATCCAAAAGGAGGGCTTGAAAAAGTAAATCGACTTAAAGGATGCACATTCGACTCCGCCACGGGAAAACGAATCTTACTCAAATGGGGAAGGACGGAAGGCATCAACCAAAGAGCGCATGAGATATATTATCCATTACCGTCAGAACATGGATAGTATACTCGCATGGAAGGAACACCAGGGATACCGGTTACTGGGTATATAATAGGTGACCGACCGACAACGTGAATTGGTTTTTACTGCCAAAACACTAATCATCCTGAAAGAGAGCAAAACGCAAACTTGTTAAAGGATGGACATTCGATTCCACAAGGAATACGAATCTTACTCCGCTGGAGAAACAATCAAAAGATTTTGACCAAGGAGTGCATGAGGTATATTATCTATTACCGTCAGAACGTAGATAATATACTCGCGTGGCAGGAACACTAGGGATATCGGTTACTGGGTATATAATAGGTGACCGACCGAAAAGAGCAACAATCGTTACCAACAACAACAGGGTAGACGAAAGATAACTCGCTGGGGATAAATTGCAAGCATACGGCAATTATCCAGGAGACATATCACCGGTTACTGGGAGATACGCTCAAAAAGGGCAGAAATGAATATTCGATTTCGCAAAGGGAACACGAATCTTACTCAACTGGGGAAACACCAGGCTTCGACTGAAGAGTGCATGAGATATATTATCTATTACCGTTAGAACGTAGATAATATACTCGCATGGAAGATTATCCACAACCGGTTACTGGGTTAATAAAGGATAAATCATCCGAAAAGAAACGCATCAGGATACCAAAACTAGGTATATAATGATGACCGATCAAAGGGAGCAACAAACATTACCAACAAAAAGGGTAGATGAAAGATGACTCACTGAGGATGCATTGATAAAAATCAATGATCCGAGGAACAAATCACTGGCAAATGGTGAAAGAACCCGCTGAGGATAAAATTGCTAGCATACGACAATTATCCACAAGAAGGAGGGAATATCAACATCAAATACTGGTTGAAGATAACCACAAAGAGGGGATTACATCTACCGAATACTGGGTAGAAAACCACGGACGAGTAACCGTCATCGGTTAGGATGAACAACAAGGTTAACTCTGCAAAGGGAATGCAAGTAGGATTTATAACTACCTAATACTGGGTAGTAAACCACAAAGATAGGACTTATAACTACCGATTACTGGGTAGAAGCCACAAACTCTGCGTGGGGAGCGAAAGGATCACTACTCCGCACAGGGAAAAACAAATAGGGTTTATAACTACCAGCTATTGAGTAGAAAACCACAAACTCTGTTAGAGCAAGAAAATAGGATTTACAACTACCGAATACTGGGTAGAAAACCACAAAGGATATGACTTACAACTACCGGTTACTGGGTAGAAGCCACAAACTCTACTAGAGCAAGAAAATAGGATTTACAACTACCGAATACTGGGTAGAAAACCACAAAGGATAGGACTTACAACTACCGGTTACTGGGTAGAAGCCACAAACTCTGCGTGGGGATAAAGTGAATGATTGCCGGTTACTGAGCAAATATTCATTTATTCCCCAGGGAAGCACAAGAGACAGTCACAAAAAGGCCGATTTAGGATCAATCCAAAAAGGCAAACTGAATCAAGACTCATCCTAATGAGGATACAACTCAATAGGGAAAATCATCCCAATATATGTGTTGGGAGGAAACAGAAACAACCGTCATCCACGAGGATATATCTCAGTGGGGAAATGCAGAAGGAAAGACAGACACTTTCTGCTTATGGGGCTGACTCTATATTAAGAGATTAGACACCCGACATCTGCTTTGGGGAAATCTACTGGGGAGATCTACATCACCAATTAGCAGGAGGCAACAAACAAAAGATATATGACAAAAGATGCAACATGAATATCTGAATGTTGAAAGTATGCATGAATATGCGTGATTTATGTTTGATGAATGCTGACAAACACAGACATATCTAACACAAACAGGCCCAGGGAATCAAACGCCTAGTACTACACCACAAGAGAGAAAGCCAGGATCACCGGAGAATAAACCATTCTAACGGGATTAGGAAACAACAAGATCTCTGCAAGGATGAATCATCAGTCTCAGCTGGGAAAGAGGAGCTCACTACACAGGCGAAAACTGCCACGGAAGCAACTCTACTGGGAATCGGAGATATCAGGAAATCACCAAATCTCTACAGGGGAAGATCATCACAAATACAATCCGCCATGCTACCGATCTATTGGGGATCTATCTGAAGAAGAGAAGGAGAGTTGGGGATCAACCACCAAATACTGAACCTTCCACAAGGAAAAACCACAACTGCTGAGGAGGAAAGAATCACTGCTCTACTGAAGGGAGGGGAGGTGAAAACCTCAACAAGCGCTCTGATGGGGAGAGTCCTAACAAAGGCTCTGCTCAACAAAATCTGTTCGGGAGAAATCCCAACAAACACCCTGCTTGGGGGGAAAAACTCAACAGAAGCTCTGCTTGGGGAGAAAACCCCAACAACAATCTGGAGAAAGAGGATACAGCCATGCCAGGAATATGAACGAATGTCTTACCCTGTTGGAAATCATGCCACCCTTGGGAGAGCACTGAGAATTTCTTAAGTATCCTTTTATCATTGTGAATGTTCACTTTGTTTAAAACAATTTTGAAAAATTTGTTTGTTTAAAACAATGACATTTTATCAATTAAAACATGCAAAACATTTGTTGAATTGAAACAAATAAGAGTGCAAGTAATTGGATAAAAGCTCAAATTGATTTGATGGAATGGTAGTCTGCAAATGGCAAGACTCCATAGATCTGTACAAATTTGAAATCGGTGATATATATTGGAAGAGGGCTACATTGAACATAATGACCATTTCTCTACCAATTTGAATCCGATGTATTTGAAGCTTTAGTTGACGATGACTGAGCGAGAATCTCTGACGAAAAGACAGTTGTGAAACAGAAAGTCTTGTCAGGATGCAGTTACTTGCCAAATCCCTAATTTTTGCCTAGATTTCCCCAGGGTGAGGTACTCAATCTAGCGGGATGCAAAATCATTTTTTTTATGTCTCTAATTTTTGCCTGGATCGCCCTTTCGGGTTTTCAATCCACCGAGACGCTCTTTTTTGCCTAAGCCGCCCTTTCGGATTTTCAACTTAGCGAGCTATTCTTTTATTTTTATTTTTTTAGGCAAAGTATTTCTTGACTGCATCTGAATTCACAGGACGAGTGAAATTCTCCCCATCCATAGTTGTAAGCATCAAAGCACCACCTGAAAAGGCTAGCTTGACAACATATGGACCTTCATAGTTTGGAGCCCACTTGCCCTTGGAATCGGGCGCGAAAGACAAAACTTTCTTGAGCACGAGGTCACCTTCTCGGAACACACGAGGCTTGACCTTCTTATCGAATGCTTTCTTCATTCTCTACTGATATAACTGACCATGGCACATGGCAGTCAATCGCTTCTCTTCAATCAAATTCAACTGGTCGTAACGACTCTGAATCCATTCAGCATCAGTCAACTTGGCTTCCATCAAGACTCTCATTGATGGGATCTCGACCTCTACTGGGAGAACAGCCTCCATGCCATAAACAAGAGAGAAAGGGGTTGCCCCTGTTGAAATGCAGACAGATATACGATATCCATGCAAAGCAAATGGCAGCATCTCATGCCAATCTTTGTACGTGACTGTCATCTTCTGGATAATCTTCTTGATATTCTTGTTAGCAGCTTCAACAGCCCCATTCATCTTGGGTCTGTAGGGAGAGGAATTATGGTGTGCAATCTTGAACTCAGCGCACAACTCTTCCATCATCTTATTATTCAGATTAGATCCATTATCAGTAATGATCTTATCTGGCACACCATAACGGCAAATAAGCTGATTTTTGATAAACTTCACGACCACCTGCCTGGTCACATTCGCATATGATGCGGCTTCAACCCATTTGGTGAAGTAATCAATTGCTACGAGAATAAACCTGTGGCCGTTGGACGCTTTCGGTTCAATCATGCCAATCATGTCGATTCCCCACATGGAGAAAGGCCATGGTGATGAAATCACATTCAGAAGTGTCGGAGGAATATGAATCTTGTCCGCATAAATCTGACACTTGTGGCATCTCTTCACATATTTGCAGCAGTCAGACTCCATTGTCAGCCAATAGTAGCCTGCTCTCAGCATCTTTCTAGCCATGGCATGTCCATTGGAATGTGTACCAAATGAACCCGCATGGACCTCAGTCATCAACAGGTCTGCTTCGTGTCTATCCACGCATCTGAGCAGAACCATGTCAAAAATTTCTCTTGTAAAGCACTTCGCCATTGAGGTAGAAACTGCCTGCTAGTCTCCTCAAAGTTTTCCTGTCTTTCACAGATGCCCCAGGCGGGTAAATCTGGCTCCGAAGGAAATTCTTGATATCAAAATACCAAGGCTTATCGTCTTTGACTTCTTCAACTGCAAATATATGCGCTGGTCTGTCCAAGTGCATCACAGGGATATTGGGAACTTCATTCCAATACCTCACCACAATCATGGAAGCAAGCATAGCAAGCGCATCTGCCATCCGATTATCTTCTCGAGGAATATGGTGAAAGTCAACTTCTGTAAAGAACGTTGAAATTCTCCTCGCATAATCTCTGTACGGAATGAGACTTGGCTGATTCATCTCCCATTCACCTTTGATCTAATTGACAACTAAGGCCGAATCACCATACACATCGAGATGCTTGATCCACAGATTGATGCATTCTTCCAATCCCATAATACAGGCTTCGTACTCAGCCATATTATTCGTGCATTTGAAAGTTAGCCTTGCTGTAAAAGGAATATGTGTGCCCTGAGGAGTAATGATTACTGCCCCAATTCCATTTCCGTATTGATTTACAGCACCATCAAACACCATCGTCCATCTGGAACCAGGTTCTGGACCTTCATCAAGTGTAGGCTCATCGCAATCTTTCATTTTCAAATACATAATCTCCTCGTCAGGGAAGTCGTACTGAACAGACTGATGATCTTCAATCGGCTGATGTGCCAAATGGTCAGCCAAGATACTACCTTTGATAGCTTTCTGAGCTCGATACTCGATATCATACTCAGATAACAACATCTGCCAACAGGCAATTCTCCCTGTTAAAGCAGGCTTCTCGAAGATGTACTTGATCGGATCCATTCTGGATATCAACCAAGTTGTATGATTTATCATGTACTGGCATAAACGCTTAGCAGCCCAAGCCAAAGCACAACACGTCTTCTCAAGCATTGAGTATCGAGACTCACAATCAGTGAACTTCTTACTCAGGTAGTAGATAGCAGATTCTTTCTTTCCCGATTCGTCTTGCTGACCGAGTACACAACCCATTGAGTCTTCAAGAACAGTCAGATACATGATCAGAGGTCTTCCTTCTACAGGAGGAGACAAGATCGGAGGTTCAGACAGATACTCTTTGATACTGTCGAAAGCTTTCTGGCAATCCTCAGTCCAATCAAGAGATTGATCTTTCCGAAGGAGCTTGAATATCGGCGCACATGTGGCAGTCATGTGGGATATGAATCTGGAAATATAATTCAAGCGGCCAAGGAAACCTCGGACTTACTTCTCAGTTTTGGGCGCAGGCATCTCTTGTATTGCTTTGACCTTTGCAGGATCAACCTCAATACCTCTCTCGCTGACTATAAAGCCCAATAACTTGCCAGAACGGACTCCAAATGTACACTTGTTCGGATTCAGACGAAGCTTGTACTTCCTCAAACGCTGAAAAAGCATCAACAAGTGCTCAACATGTTCAACTTCTGTTTGTGACTTAGCAATCATATCATCGACATATACCTCTATCTCCTTGTGCATCATATCATGAAACAAGGTAGTCATAGCTCGTTGATACGTGGCTCCGACGTTCTTCAAACCGAAGGGCATCACTCGATAACAGAATGTTCCCCAAGGTGTGATGAATGTTGTCTTCTCCATATCCTCGGGTGCCATCTTGATTTGATTATATCCGAAAAATCCGTCCATAAACGAAAAGACTTTGAATTTAGCTGTATTGTCTACCAACATGTCAATGTGTGGTAGAGGAAAATCATCTTTCGGACTAGCTTTATTCAAATCACGGTAATCCACACACAATCGGACTTTTCCGTCTTTTTTAGGCACATGCACAATATTGGCCACCCATTGAGGATACGTAGAAGTCACCAGAAACCCCGCATCAATTTGCTTCTGAACTTCCTCTTTGATCTTTACTGCCATATCTAGATGAGTTCTTTTGAGCTTCTGCTTCACAGGCACGCACTCAAGCTTCAGAGGCAGGAAATGTTGCATAATATCTGTATCTAGACCTGGCATGTCTTCATATGACCAAGCAAAGATATCGGAATATTCTCGTAGCAAACTGATCAACCCATTCTTGACAGATTCTTCAAGGAGTGCCCCAATCTTCACTATCCGAACATAATCCTCAGACCCCAAGTTGACTGTTTCCAGATTCTCAAGATGCGGCTGAATGATCTTCTCTTCGTGCTCAAGGAGACGGGAAATCTCATCAGGAATCTCTTCAACATCATCTTCCTCTGCCTCAAATACAGGGAATTCAAAATTGGGAGATGACATTGGATCATTATGTTCAATGGGTTTTAGAATCAACCTGCATAATGATTTTGGATAATAAAAAGCTTTAGAATTTAAACAAGCAAATCATTATGCAAATGAAAAAGATTGTTTTATTTGTTTAGGGTTTTTTGTGATCACCGATTTCATGCAAAAAAGCAAAAAGTGAAAACAATTGGGAAAACAAATGTTTAACATGCATTAATTGAATGAAATATCATTGTATATATGATGCCAACAATGTCATCACTCCTCCTTTTGGCATGGGAGAAGGGTTTTCAAACAAAGTGAACACATTACGCTGACTTATGAATGACCGTAGGAACATCTACAGCGACCCAATTGTGGCAGATCCCACCAGGGATGACAAAATTGTCAGAGTCCTCTGCATCCTCTTCCAAGATAGCAGCAGCTTCCTCAGCTTGATCGGCGTGGATGAAACCTCCACTCTTGAACAACCCTTGCTCGTTGAAGACCCCAGAAGAATAGCCAATGCCAGCCCGGGACTTGTTGTCTTCAAGTTCAATCATTTTTCCTAATCCAGCAGTTGCACCATGCTCGATGGCCAGTTTAGCATCTCGATAGGAAGCAAATGAAGGAGTTTTCTTCTCACCAGGCTCGGCTACAGATAAAGCTTAGAAAGGCGTTCCAACTTCATCCTCAGCATCAATGTATGAGAAGGAAGACAAGTGGCTAACCAGGAATAAATCCACCAAAAGCACTTAGTTTGGCAAATTCCTCTTTGATTTCACGGTTCTCTTGTTCGAGATGATCCATCAATCTAGAAGAGTTGGCTCTGGTGTAGTACCGATGAGTCAGCTTGTCTTCAAAATAAATGAAGAGCACAGAGTTAGGCCACAGACAAGAAGACCGGAACAACACCTGCTTATGCGAATGATGCATGCAATGCTCGTGCATATGATTTGTTTTTATATTTCAAGGAACTTTTAGGGTTCTATTTGCAAATTTTGAAATATTAAACATTTTGATCGCATATGGAAAATATCTCATCAAATATATTTGAGAAAAGAAGTACAGCATTGTCAATCATTACAAGAGAAAAGGAAAATAAACATCCTATGGATCCCTAGAAGCTCGGGATGCCGGAAGATAAGCTGCACGAAGCCTCTTAACCTCTCTCTCATATGCTACTTCCATATCCGCTTTCTCTTTGGCGAGTCTGTCATACCTCCTTTTCCAGAACTTGGAAGACTGAGGAAGTAGAGAAGTCCATGCATCGTTCGGATCGTCAATGACCTGATGCTCGAGGAACTCAATCAAAGCATCCTTCTCCTTAAGCTGTTGAAGCAACTCTTCTCTTTCACGGATCCAGGCACGTGAAAGGTCTTCGTCTCTCAACTCCTCTACGCCTTGGTTAGGGAGGGTTGAAGGCCCAGCCACAACCAAAGGTGTAGGTCTCGGATAACCATAAGGCATGAGATACTCAGATGCTCTCTTCCTTACCCAAGTCGTATACGGCTCCAAAGCAATGCAGTTCTTCGGACCCAACTCACTTCTACCCTTCTTGTGAATCTTGCGCCAAGCGTGAACCATCCTGGCTTTCAAGCCTTAGAGATCTTTACCCTCCTGAAAGAACACACCTTCTAACAGAATGTTATGAGGTTTATCCTTTAAGGGGAACCCAAGCTGACGACGTGCTAACACAGGGTTGTAGCTAATTCCACCACATGTACCAAGAAGAGGCACATTGGAGAATTCACCACAAGAGTCAATAATCTGAACTCCATCATACACGCGATCATACCAAGAGATATCATCATTAGTGAGAGACATAAGTCTCGTAGACCACCGTAGACATCCCTTGTTCTCCTTGAAAGCGACCGTCTGAGGTAAGTGAGAAATAAACCACTTATACAACAGAGGCAAACAACACACAATAGCGCTACCCCCCTTTGCATTCCTCAGGTGCAAAGAGAAATAGGTATCACCCAACAGAGTCAGAACGGGATTAAGAGCAGAGAAGATCCTAATAGCATTCACATCCACAAATTTGTCGATGTTGGGGAACAATACCAATCCATAGATGAGAAGCACGAATATGGCTTCAAAGGCATCCTCACTCATGGCCTTCCCATAAACGGTAGCTTGAGCGATGAGGAAATCAGAAGGAAGACCTTGAATTCCACCTTTGGTAGTCATATGAGCTTTAACCAAGGATTCATCTATGTGCAACATGTCAGCTATCTCTTGAGAAATAGGAATACTCTCCAAGCCACTGAACGACAACAGATCCAGAATAGGAATACCCACAAGATGAGCATACTCCTCAAGGGTAGGCAATAGCTGAAAGTCTGGAAAAGTGAAGCAGTGATACAGAGGATCATAGAACTGCGCCAAAGTACTCATCAACCCTTCATCAACCTGAGTAGTCAGAAGAGGCAGAAGCTTCCCATAACGAGCTTTGAAACCCAAGGGATCTAATACATAAGATGTCAGATTCCTTAACTCTTTCAGATCGGGCTGTCGGAAGCTGTACTTCTTTGTATGCCTTTTTTTATCTTTCCATATCTGAAAATTTTGCAAATAAACCCCTTAAGTTCCTTGAAATTTTTCTTTTTATCTGATGATATGAATGCAGATGAATGCATGAATGCAACAATCACACTCAAGGATCAAGCAAAGCACACCAGACAAAGGTCATGGGATGGTTCATATTATCCCTAATATCAATCATCCATTTTGGTGGATTATGGTTTTCGCCTTATTGACACCCAAGTTCCATTTATATTAACGATATATGAACGGTTCAACCATCTTTAATATCAATCATCCATTTTGGTGGATTATAGCTTTCACCTTATCAACACCCAAGTTCCATTGATATTAATGATAGTTGAACGGATCAACCATGAATCACGGGTTTGTTGTGAGTCACGAGCATGAAGTCTCGGTTAAGAACCACCCAAAGGGAGTGTACTATGGTTTAAACCTGCCGAACATGTTCTACCAGAGGTTCCCATAGTCATCATCCCATCTTTCGAATATTATCGGAGGAACGAATACTCGTATTCCAAAAATATTCTCAAGAGAGACTCTTATAAGTGTAGCATCGCGTAACAATCGCATCATATATTACATCTGAACGACCTCCGCACTATGTCCTAAAAATAGGCCAAGATGGGCTTGGTAAACTAAGGTCCTTGGCTTCTAGGGTCTATGTTGAAAGAATAATGTCTAACCACCAATAACTCGTGTGACATTATTAATCCAACATGACCTCCACCAAGTGAATGGACTCGCAAGTCAACTTGCTAAGGAATAACTCCACACAAGTCGACGAGACTATGCCATTCTCCTATCATAAGGTGCACTCGAGTTCGGGTACAGAACTCATCTCACAAGGATCACCAAGCAAACAACAATTGATATATCAAGCAATTCAAGCATTACAATCAATACAGTAATCCCAAATAGCACAAAAATATGTCATAAACAAATAGACAAATATGATACAACAAAGTGTGAAAAGTAGGCAAACCCACTAGGAAAACAGGTCCCCAGCAGAGTCGCCACTTTTCTGTAACGGTGTATTCGTCACTTTAGATTTATTGATTAAATCAAAAGCAAAGCATACAAGATAGAGTCGCCACCGCACTTCTATTTATCCAAAGGAATGGCTAGAAAGCGAACAAAAGCCTAAGAAGTTTTACGCAAAGAAAACTAATAAAAGGTCAGAGATCTGGGTAAAGGGGGTAATTATGTTGTGGGAAGGTGTTTGGCACCCACAACATCCTAGGTACTCCTAGGGAACCTCTTTTCACAACTTGTTGCAAAATTATTTGTCTATGAAATTTTTATTGTGCAAACATGATTGAAGAGATGAGAACATAATGTACAAATTATTTACAATTTTGTGTTTGGATGGATGATACCCATTGCCTACGTACCTTTTCATGAAAGAATAAGGATCAAAACCCCGTAGTTCGGGTAAAAAAATTTCTAAAAGATGAGTGGATTGATTTTAAACAAAAGCCTTAAGGTCTTTCATTATCAACGGGAGAAAACTCAACCTAAAACAACAATCCACCATGTGAGAACAGCTTCGACACGCTAGTGAGGGATTATGCCATATAATAAACATGGAAGTCTTACAATTCGATCACTAAGGATGCGGTGAGATTTACATCAACCACTAAGATAATTCATATTTATGGCTAATGCATGAAAACTTGATTAAGAGAGTGGACAAGGCCACAAAAGCAATTGAGTGAGTGAAATTAGTCAATTATGAGTATTCACAAAGATAGTCAAAGTTGATATTAAAGTTCAATTCAAAAGAAGTATTATGAAAATGAAGTTTGAAAATCAAAGGCCTAAGGCCTAGGTTTATAGTTTTGAAAACAAGTGAGACTGTTTGCACAAACAAAAGATTTTTGGTTTTGGGTTAAAAGATGGAAAAGTTCAAGATTAAGGGACAAAGCCAAAGGCAAGGTTGCTTTCTCAAGATCATAGAAATGATCCAAGTAGGTTCCTTTGGAATGGGCAAGGCACAAAGCAAAAGCAATGATAAAGCATGTATCAGAGATAACCAAAATAAATGGAAACCAGATGCCAATCAATGGACTTACACCAGACTCACAAAACAAAACTGGAAACCAGATGCCAATCAATGGACTTACACTAGCCTCACAAAAACAAAGAGGAAACATATAGCCAATCAATGGTCTTACATCTAACTCCACAAAAGAAACAAAATAGGAAACAAATAGCCAATCAATTGTCTTACATCTAGCTCCACAGAATAAAGCAAAATAGGAAATGGAGTGCCAATAAATGGTTTTATATCCAGCTCCCCAAAAGGAACAGGAAACAGATAGCCAATCAATGTTCTTACATCTGACTCCTCAAAAGAACACATAACAAATGCAAAACAAACATATGAATGATGCACAAATAAGCAAACAAGCAATCAATTATCACACGCTATACACAACCAAGAGGCTCATACAAGGTTGGGCTTTAGTCAAGGGGTCATATCGACCTTGACAAACAAGCCAGATATGTAAGGGTATTTAGGCTCTTAACCACTGACATTGACCGTCAGGGTGAGCAGATGAAATGGGAGATGAGGGCTAGACCTCATAGCTCTTAACCCGGCCTGAGTGAGCTTGAATCAAAGAATGTGTGGGAGTCCATAATGAGGGACTCTATTCTACAATGACTGACTCTATATAAAAGATTTTGGGTGTTTATTCAAAATGCATCAGCACTTAGTGCGAGCAAAATGAAAGACTCAATTGATTAGCAGGGGATGGATTGCACATCCCTTCTATCTGCCAATTGCCTCTTCACTTAGGAGGTGTTTACGTGTAACCATGCCTCATTGAGGTCTTTAGCACAAAATTAAACAATCAAGAACATGGCCTCTTAAGGAGGGCTTCAGACAGGTGCCTGCCAAAGATAGCAGGTCTTCCAGACTACATGGAGAAAAGAAATTACATAAGTGGTATGCCAACCACAAGCAAAGCAAAGCTCAAGTAATGAGCTAAAGCGTCTAAAGTACCTGTATGAAAAGCTAAAACAATCAGTACTCACATTCAGACAACCAAACAGAAAACAGACAAAACCAACAGTGGTTTCCAATATGTACACAAAACAAGGTGCAAAGTGCAATCAACTCAAATTGTTTCATCATTCAAGTGACCTACAAAACAACAAGGTTAGTTAACCAAAGTAACTTGCATCTCAAGTAATGAGATCATATCAATCATTATGGCTAATTGCTTGAACCTGAAATACAAAGCTCAAAAGATGAGTACAAACCACTATCACAAAAGCTAGGGTCAAAGGCATAGCAAAAAGTCAAAATAGAAGTGGATATTCAACATGAAGCATCTTTAATCAAGTGAGAACATGTCCTAAAAAGGACCAAGTCTAAATCATCAAGCAAGGTCATCACATGAGCAAGATATGGCAAAAGCAATTTCAAAGCACACAATTGGACATTAAGAATCAAAATTCCATATTAAAACAGAAATGAATCAAACAATCATGAAAATTTTTATGTGCATACAACATATCAGACACAAGCATCATGCCAAAGATTGGAATCAACAGAGCTCAATTGGCCTAGAAATGAAAATGCACAAGTATGACATCAAATTGTGTGACACACATTGTCACACCATACATTCATGTACCTAAAACAGAGATGAAAAATGATAAAAATGCACAACCAAGCCTCAAAAATCAAGCAACATGTTGGGAATCAGCATACCAAATTTCAAATCAATTGGCCAATGTATGAGCATTTCACAATAGAATGAATGAAGCATGTCACATTTGCATACATGTTCAATCAACAGTCCACAATCAAAAATCCAGAAATGATAAAAATCAGAAAATCACATCATAAAATGATAGACACTTCAAGGAACATGTGAGAAAAAATTTGGAATTATTTGGAATCATTTTCAATTTTTAGTGATTTTTTGAATGTGATGAAAATATTTGAATAAATGTGAAACATGTACATGATAATTCGAGGGAAAGAAGAAATGTGAATTAAATTTGAAAAAGTGTGTGCTGCAGGGATCGAACTAGGTACGAAAATTGGAAATGCGCTGAAACAAAATAAATCCACAGAATGCCATAGCCAAGGATCGAAGCGTGTATATGCCAAAACGCTGTAGTTTCACTAATGAAGTGGCAGGCCACATCATCAGTCAATGCCAAGCAAGCGCGGTCAAAAGAAATGGGAGCCAATAGAATCGCCAACAGGCAAAGGCGTGGCAGCATGTGTGGACAAAAACCCTAGCCAGCTCAGCCTGTTTCAGACGGCGGCGACAGTGGTTGTTTCCACCGTCTTCTTCGTGAAGACGGTGGCGCTACAGTAGCTAGCGACCAAATTTTTTCCAGATTCACGCAAATTTTATATCAAACGAAAGCTCATGACATGTACATCACAAATCCAACATTATTTTAACCTAATTCTCCATGGATGATGCGAATCGAACAAAAACATTAATGACATTCAAAACTTCAATTTCAGATATCTTATGCAATTCTTCACCATTTTTCATGAAATTTATTTCAGAATGCTTAGCATGAATAGATCTACAACATTATGTGCATAAAAAGGAGAATTAAGAGGTTCGAATTTCACACCTCTTGAAGAGCAGTCAATGGAAACAAGCGATTCAAGTGCCAAAAGTGTCCAGATCCAATCCTGAGATGATGACTTGAAGTTTGATGTATGAATTGAAGCTTGAGATGGCTTGGATCTAGCTCAGATTTCAACTTCCATCTTCATGTTCTTGAGCTTCATGTGCTTGATTCTGGCTCAAATTCTTCAATCAAGAGCTTGATCTGCATTCAATGATGATCAGAGAACACGAATATCCAATAAAATTCAACTGTTATGTGGAAGAAATTGAAGTTTCAATTGAGAGAAAAAATGGAGGGAAAGAAAAATTTGAGATCTAGAATGTTCAAAAACTCCACAATTCTGTTAGGATTTAGCATTTATACCATGTGTTAATCCTACTGAACAAGAGGAAACATTATAGGTCATTTGGATCATTACCATTGAACAAGAAACTTTCCTCAACTTGTAAAATGCATATCTCCCTCATTACAAAACAAAATGAGGTCACATTTATGACCAAATTTAATATGATTTAAATAGATACAACTTTGATGAAGGAATGTTTTCCATTTGAAGCTCATAGCAAAAGTTATTCAAGGTGGAAGAAGTGGATATTTGACTTGGTACTTAGAAAATTTTCAAATATATTTGATTTCTCAAACTCCCACCTTAAAATTCGTTATGATCCAAGCTTCAAATGGAAAAATGTTCAACATTAAAGTTGTTCCCCTTGATGTCACCTTTCAAAAAAGTCCAAGATTATTTCATTTGGACAAGATTTGAGGGCCTTGCGCATGGTTACTTTGTTGGGTTTGTTTTGGCAAGATTTGGATTCAAATGATCATTTCCCTTTGCATGCTTCCATGTGATGACCTCAATACTCATTATTCACTAATTGAAGTTGGATTGCATCATTCTTTAGGCCCAAATCATTGCCCATGCATCCATGCACTATGACCCAAATCATTGCCCATGCATCCATGCACCACGACCTAAATCATTGCCCATGCATCTCAAGACACACATTTTTTCACATAGGCCTCAAATAAATTTGTTGATAAACCCTTATTCTGTTAATTTTTAGTTTAGATATGCATCTTCGTATGCTTTAAAGATTAATCCAGAGATGCATCTCCGTGAATACTCTTAGATAAATATTCTGTGAGCTTATTGGAGATGCATCTTCGAAATATGTTCTGTTAGGTCAAACCAAAAACAACCAAAGACAATGGATAAATAATGAAACAACAACATATATTAACTTCAAAATAAACATTACATAGATCAAAGTTAACACTAACATAAATTTAACATTACATTTAATTATAAACTGGTGGTTCAGGACCTTGAAGCATCCTTAGCATATCTTCAGCCGATCTTTCTACCGTTTCCATTTCAATCGAACCCTTTGTTGAGTAATGGTAAAAGGTAATGTAGGACCCCAATTTTGGCCCTAAGATCCCTCATGGCATCATGACATTGCATTTGCAAAGCCTCAAGGATTATGAGCATCTTGGTTCCCCTTGCCCTTGGGTGGGATCCCTTGTGAGTGGTTTGAGATCACCAAGCATGCTTGAATTGTATATTATTGCTTTTCTTATTTTTGTTTACTAACCAAAAGCACAAAAATATGTCACTAACATTTCTTGTTTGTAGCTTGAGTAATCACAAGGACAAAAGCTTCAAGGAGATCCTTTGTGCAATGATAAGGTCATGAGGAGATGAAAGAAAGCATGGTAATGGTTCCCAAATCTCTCATTCATAAAATATGCCTCCCAAGTATCTCAATTCATCATTTTGATCAAAACAAGTC
Source organism: Lathyrus oleraceus (assembly GCF_024323335.1). NCBI lineage: Eukaryota > Viridiplantae > Streptophyta > Magnoliopsida > Fabales > Fabaceae > Lathyrus > Lathyrus oleraceus. The sequence goes on along the minus strand of NC_066582.1, from coordinate 434,315,060 downwards.
AAAGGGTTTGAAGTTTGTTTCTCAAGGAAACCCTAATTCATCTGTGTACCACAATGCCTTGCTCATGAAGCAACCTCAGCCCATGATCAAATACACTCAAAGGAAGTTATTTAATTTATCATTTCATGCATATTTGAACTTATTTGAGTGTCCTCAATCATCAATTAATCAAGATATGAGTTATGGACTTGAGAAGTTGAGCAGTCAATTCATCTGACTATTTTGAAATACACTGAGACCTAACTTTTTATGTGTTGGTCAAATGGAGATGGTTCCAAAATAAAAAATGTTCTTAAGAACAATATGAACAACTTTCATGTTCATAAAAAATTGATTTGAAGCTTGGAAGGTCATCATCCATTCCAAGACATTATAGGTCATTTTGACTGAAACCCTAATTTTGGGACAACTTCCCAAGAACATAACTCATTTATATTTTATGATTTTGAGGTGGGATCAAATGCATTGGAAAGATTAAGATGTCTACTTAAAATGTTATGTTGAACAAAATTTCAAAATCTCAAAGGAAATACATGTGATAATACAAAACATTATAGGTCACTTTGGGCCAAATGCATTGAAATGTGAAAAGTCCAACTTCAAGTGCCCATAACTTCTTCATAAAAAATCCAAATGATGCAAAATTTAAGTCCATTTTGAGTTTCTTGAAAATATATACAACTTTTATGTTGGAGGTTTTTCCATTTGGAGCTTATATCATCAAAACAAAAGGGTTTAAAGTTGGACCATTTTGACAAAATTCTCAAAAACAATGTTTTGTACTATGAACTTCATGGCCTGTTTTCATAAATTTCCACACTTCAATTGAGTTTTTGCTCAACATAACATTTGTTTCTTACATTAATACCTTTCCAACCATTACCCACATGCTTATGTTTGGATTTGGCAAGTGGCATTTTCGAAGAGGAGAAGTTCTTGGTTCAATTATGCATAACACATCAAAACTTCATACCTAAGTCATTGCCTTGCAAACTACACGTCCATTTCAAATTGTTTGGTCATCAGCATGTAAATGCAATTGAGTTTGGGCCTTCTACATGATCATATCAGCCCATGCAAGGAGGATCCATTTGCCATGCACACACAGATTTCTCATTGCTTGCATCATGCTTGGCTATAAATAGAAGCTCCATTCCTCTTCAAAATCCAACCTGAAGGCGCCTGATATGCTGCACAATTGAATCCCTAGCCATACCTAAAGGAACTAGTTCACATTTCTTCAAAATTTTAGATTTAAAATTCAACTGAATTTGGTTGAATCTTTAGATCTAAAGTTCCTAGACCTTCATCATACGATCCATTGAACTTCTGTTTTGCAAAAGGAAGCAAGGAAGGCAACTCAAATCCTCACAATCCAAAGGTATGGTTCAACTGATTTTTGCTTCGAATCTCTTTGTTCCTTGATCTATTTGCATGGCCATTGTGTTTTCTAAAGTCCTCACTTGAGAGGCAAGCCAGTGGTGGCTTTGATTTTGTGTTTTAATGAACTGCAATTTATGTACCTGAATCTTCCAGCTCAGATTTCTTATTCCATAGAAAGTTTGAGTACAATTCAAGGTTACAGGGGTGATGTACATCACCCCAGCTTCATTTTGGTATAAGGACCGTGCAGTTTGGTTGAGGTTTGAAAACCTGCAACTGGTGGTCGGATTCTGGCTTCTCACCGGAGAAGACGGTGGTTTCCACCACCGTCCACACGTGGATGACTTCATAGCCCTTGGATCCATTGACCACGATCTAATCCCAACCTTTGTTTTATTTGACTTGTTTTAAAACGTTTTGCAACGCGCTTGACTCTTGCCTACCATGGAAGTGCGCTTCTGGACCATCAGATTTTGCCACGTCAATTAATGAGTTCCATCCAACGCTTCCTGATTTTTGCTATTTTCTAATTTCTGTTTTAATTTTTTTTATTTCCTTTATTTTCAAAAATTCATAACTTCTTTATTTTTAATCCAAAAAATATGGGACCAATTGCATTATTTCTCTTTTTAATTCTAGTTTCTGAAAATGATTTTTAATATTTTTTATCTTGTCATTTGATATTTTTTGTGAATTTTCTCTTTTTTGATTATTTTTAATTCATTTTAAATAGTTTTTGATATTCAAAAAATACAAAAATATTTCCCTAACCTATTTGAATGATGATGGATCTATGAAAAATATTCTCATCAATTTTTTAATTGGTTTGAGATTTATTTGAGATTTTAGTTCAATTAGGTTATTTTTATTCATTTTTAATTGATTAAAAATAGTTTCTGACTTTAAAAAATAATGAAATTTTTTGTCAAACTTTGTTTGACCTTGTTGAAGTTAGGATAAATCACTTGGACTTTTCAAAGTTGATTTGAAGTGATTTTGAAGTTTGACCTTTCTTTTTATTTTAATTCAAGTTTATTTTTAATATTAAAAATGCCAAAAATATTTTGTTTATTGCTTGACCTCTAATCTTCATCCCACTTCTGATTTCTCTTGTTTGACTTTGACTTTCAATGTCCTTGGTCAACATCATAGATTGGTACATTCCTTTTCATTTAATGCACTTTCTTTTATTTTTTTCATTATCCATCTTCTTCATCTCCTTCTTCTTATTTTCTTTTTAATCAATGAGTTAAAGGTTGATAAGTTAACACTGATTAGGGAGGTTTAATCTTCCTTGATTCAAATCTAATTCATCTTGATCAATTGATCAAGTGAATGGCTTTGCATTAAGGATAGGTTGCTTTCTAAATCATGCAAAAGGCTTAAACCAATACAAGATCATTTCTCCATTTTCTTTTGGCATGGCAAGTTTTGGGAACTTGGTTCACTAATCAAGACTTCTAACTTGTGTTTGTTGCCTATATTATTATTGACCGGCCTCAGATGGTTGTGACTTCTACATAAGTCCAATTACGATTGCTTAACATAGCGCTAAATTTGCCTTTATGGCACACTAACTATTAACCATTAACATTTAATTCTTGCTCTTTATCTTTATGCAATTTACTATTCTTGCACATATTATTTATTTGCTTTTTGCTTTGCTCACTTGAGCACATGTTTATGTTAATGCCATTTGCCTTTTGCTCACTTGAGCACATAATTGTGTATATATTTTGTGCTCGTGTTTTATTTGTTTGTTGTGAACCAAAAGAATTGGACAAAATGGACTTAGACTTTAGGACTTTACCCAAGCTATTGGAGTTTGAAGAGCAACTAGGCTTCATGCCTTTAGAGTGCTTAAGTGTCAAAGAGCAACTAGGCCTCATGCCTTTAGAATGCTTAATGTTGAAGATGACTTTGAAAGGGCCAAATTCTAAACTCCCTCTTGTCCATTCCTTGTTTGTTTGCTTGAACTTTTTAATGCGTGTGTTCTTGTGCTAGGGATTCCAATATTGAGCCAAATTGAGGAACCATTACCATGAGCTTCTAAGAGAGAGAGATCCAAGATACATTGGGGAATTTTCCAAGAATTCATTGATTGTTGATTGCTTGAGTTTATGCTTATGTGATTTCTTATTCCAAAGGATGAGAGCTACTTGGATCATCAATATGATCTCAAGAGAGGAACTCCATTTGTGGTTTTGTTTCTTATCCCTCACCTCTTGTATGATTAGGACTTTAGCCATTCTTCTTCTTCTCTCCACTCTAACCCAAGCCAAAAATGTTTGTGCAAACATTTAACACTTGTTTTCAACATTAGAAACCTAAGCCTTATGCTTTTGATTTTCAAACTTTCTTTTCATAACACTTATTTTGAATTGAACTTCTAAGTCAACTTTGACCATATTTTGTAAATACTTTTCATTGGTAAATACCACTCATTCAAATACTTTTGTGGTTTCAATGGCCACTTTCTTAATCAAAACTTTTCATAACCTTTAGCTATTAGGTTTGAGTTATCCTTGAGGTAGATGTAATACTCACCTATACCCTTAGTGATGAACAATGAGTCTTCCATGCTTATTATAGGGTTAACCCCTCACTAGCATGTCGAAGCTATACTCACATGGTGGATTTGTGGTTTTAGGTTGAGTTTTCTCCCTTGGATAACAAAAGACCTTAAGGCTTTTGGACCAATCAATTCACCAACTTGTTTTGAATTTTTCTACCCGAACTACGAGGTTTTGATCCTAATCTTTTTTAAGATGGTACGTAGGCAATGGATTCATCCATCCAAACACAAAATGTAAATAAACTTGTATATTCTTTTCTCATCTCTTCAATCATGTTTGCACAAATAAATTTTCACAAAAACACCAACCTTACAACAAATATGAAAAGGGCTCCCTAGGAGTACCTAGGATGTTTTGGGTGCTTAAAACCTTCCCATTGCATAACCAACCCCCTTACCCAGATCTCTGACATTTTTACTATTTTTTGATTCGATAAAACTTTTAGGTTTTTGTTCGCTTTCTAACCATTCCTTTGGATAAATAGAAGTGCGGTGGCGACTCGACTTGTATGGCTTACCTTGGATTTAGTCAATATCTCTAATGGTAACGAATACCCCGCTATAGGTAATCCCCAAAACTTTTAAATTATCAGTAGTCTTCACTTCAAGCATGGTAAATTGTATATTCCCTTCATTGTTAATCGAGGGTGAATGGTACTCGAGCTTGACAACTCTCCAATTTTCTAGATATCGTAGGAGAATATTCAATTTGGATTTCAGATCGACGAGAAGTATGTCATTGAAGATCCTAAAATGAAGTGAGGGATTTCCGCTACTGAAATACACAAATGCAAGATGGGGATATGAATTCATTCTGGTTTTTGTAAAGAAAATGGAATGAGAGACCCTGTTTATAGAAATTATAGATCAACAAGGACCTTACAAACCATATCATATAATCAGGACATAATTCATAAAGCATATTCGGATCCGCCCTTTTATTTCAAAAAATAACGATCTATCCTGATATGAACATCCGAATAATCCCCTGTTTTTTTTAATAATTAAAAGGTGTGTCTGGAGATGCATCTCCATATCCACACAAAAATTATGCAGTTCATAGCTAGTGTGTTTTACGGTGCAGAATTTAAAACACAAAAATTGTCCATAAATTATCATCCAACTTTATAACATTATTCAGTTTATTACTTACAAAAAATGTGTTACATTCTTAGATTAAACTAAAAGCATCAAAACATATGTCACTCCCTAAATGTTCATTCTTCGACCTTTCCATATTTGCTTATCTTTCAATGCCACTCAACTTGGTTAACTTTGCCATCCTTTATAGAAAGTGATTCACAAAGTTTCAACATCTTATGTAAATGTGTCGTCCACTCCAGTGATGTGTTTGGTATAAGACATCCCAATTTCAAATAAACCTGAACAAAGTGTTTTTTTATGGCCAACAAATACACATGATGCATTCAGATAGATTTTGAGGTGACTTACTCCAAAGTGGAAATAATGTTTTTGAGAAACCATAGCGTGTTAAATCAATACACATCCTATCATAAGCACTTTCTATAAGGTATCCCATATCTGGGAAGCACATCCCTTTTTTAAAACAGAGTCGGAGCAGTAAGACAAGGAACTAGAGCATTGAGAATTGCATCGTAATTTTCTTTGTTCCAATATAGCTTTGTGTATAAGTCCTGATGCATCTTCATCTCTTGTATAAGATGACGATGGAAAAATTGGTAGTCGTCATCTCCCTTACCGAGAAAACCAGAAACATATCGAAAAACGCAGTTGTCGTCACCTTCAACATGTACAATATGCTCAATGTATTTGTGCATAAAAAGCAACATCTCTTCAATGTGTTTGATTGTTGGTAACGATAATGGAGGATATGGTTTGCTAGTGCGAGCACCATTGAAAACATTTTTTTTGGAATTTCGGAGTTGGAGAATCCGGAAAATGTGAGTCAGCATGTTCAAAGTATGAAGGAAACAGACTCGTGGAGTTGTCACTTTGTGTCAGTTTGACCTTTTTAGAGGCACCCTTTGCTTTAACCGATTTCGAGAGTGGTTTCAAATCCGTTTATTCTGGATATGCAATATTCCTCAGTTGCTCTTTTATGTGCAATTTCATTATGTCATCAGCTTTCGTAAATCTCTCTTAGATCACTTCCCACTCAGTCATGATAGATATGTTTGATTTATCATCCTTTATCATACCACCACCACCATCATCATCAAAATAGAGCATTTTCCAGTGACTGCAAACTTCATCCATACATATTGGTTTTTTAAGCTTTATCTTCTTTGAAATTAAACAAGCACATAGAAGACCATACATCTTCCTAAGTATACATCCACACTTTGAGCTATCTAAACATGTTTTATCTACTCGTTGGGCTTCGTGATAAATAAAGTTTAATATCATCCGAGATACATTGCCAACCAACTATGAATAAAGGATGTTGTCTTTGAATCGTTGTTCTAACACACTAATGCTCCGACCATTCATAGTATTGGTTTTGGAGCATTTGGTTAACAGCGTCCCAATCTCTACAAAAATCACCTTTATTGTTTCCCAAACAATTCTCTAGTTTAACATGTGTAGATTCAACTCTATTAGTTACTGTATTGCCAAAGTGCCAAAGTGCCAAACCTGATCGGTCTAGGCATAAATAATATTCCCTTTAACCTTATCCAAAATAGTGCTCTTAACATATTTAAGCAAATCTAGATATGTCATATACACACACGCACGCACACGCACATGCACACACATGTAGAACATATTCAACATATAATTCTTTTGTGGAAGAATTCATTATAGAATTCCATGCATCTATTATATGTTCAACCACCACACCAGGTTTGACAATTTTTCCATCTTCACCTATGACTTGTTTTGTGCCAATCACATGTTTTACTTGACTTCTCACATATTTTGTTATGTGATACTTACATAGTAACACAAACGATTTAGGAAGCACTGTTGAAACTGAATTCATCAAGGCGGTATCGCGATAGGTGACTATTACTTGCAACATGTCCTATTAGTCTTTCAACATAGTCTTGCACATTCCCAGAGCCCATGTAACATTGTCCTCTTTTTCAGATTCAAAAAAATGAAAAACTCATTGAATACGTCATCTCCGTAGAAGCAACACCAACAATTTTTAGGAGTGGAAGTATATACTTGTTTGTTGAGTTAATTATGAGCACAATGAGAAACGTGTTGAACAACTCGATGGAATCAGGATGACTCTAAAATATATCTTGAACAATGACTTTATCCTCACAAACTATGTACTTAGAAACATATTTGTCATTCTCCAAAAGCTTTAACAGTTGTTACATCTTAGATCTTGGTCATCTTACCGCCTTGTTGTCTCAAGCGCGCACGTTTTATATTTGCTTGATATTTGAAACATTAAGCAGTCTTTTACGTTTCAAAGATGCGAGTATGTTTTTCGACGCACCATGTTTAATGTCATGTCCGAAACAAGTTCACTCTCCTTCGGAACAAGACGACATACAATGGGATGACAAGATAGCTTGTCGGTCAAGGCATGGTTATGTATCTCGGAAATCATATTAAATTTTCATGTCTCATCCAGCATACAGTATCCGCACAAGTTAAACAGACGCTCACATTTCCTCGTTACAGTGTCATCTCGTTTCAACTTCCTAATCCGTGGTTGATACGTGTCACTTTTTCCGCATCTCATTATTACAAATGTTTGTATTCTATTCTAACCATTGTCATACCTTTCGATTACAACACCAAATCCCAATCTGCGGGTCTCCCTACGAACATATTGTAGCATATGTTCACGAACAATAAACACTTCTTTATTTGTAATTGTGTACGAACATCTACCTCGACAATAATCAGCCGAGCACCTGGTTTAACATCATCATTCACTTCATCTGATTTAACACCATCATTCACTTTATCCAATTTAACATCATCATTCACTTCATCCGATTTAACACCATACTTCATTTCGACGAATTAAACATCCATACTCACAATAGCTTTAAGAAACATATATGGGTGCACCATATCTATTACCACCAACAACAGAAAAATAGTGTTAAAACTCAAACTACCAGGACAATCTGAATATGCACATTCGAACCACACTAAATTTTGTTTGGAGATGTATATTCGAATTCAACGTTCATGTTGTCATCACAAAAATCAGATTAATGTAAGAAACGAGGGATGAAATGAATGTATTTTACCAACAATTTCAACTTGTTTTGTCCATTTTAAAGTGATGAAATACACAAATAATATTTTGGTGTTTAAAAATTGATCGAGAATAAAATATATTTTTAAGGGTTTCAAATAGAGTGTTGTTCACTATGAAAAAGAAAATATGTAAAATGATGTTTTATTCTATTTCTCACTAAACATTTTCAGAAATGCGTAATTAAATCAATTTAGTGAATAAAGAAAGAGATTAATTAAAATACATTTTGAATGTAAAAGGGTTTTACACCACCACTTAATTATAGACGTTGGATATTAAAAGAAGTTTGACTTTTATTTTAAAAATATATAAAGTAATACAAACGGGTGATAGTGATGAATCGACGGTGTAAAACTTTTTAGACACGTAAAACTTTTTAGACACCGATAGTGTATAGTAATTAATATCTTAGAAAAATAATAAATGGTTGTGATTTCGAGTATCTCCCAAAATGGATCTCTATATGGAATGCACCTTAAGCATCCCATTATTTTAGTTTTGTTTTATTTCTCTGAAGAAGCGAATGTCTGGTTAACCATTTGAATTCAACAAAAGGGAGGAAACCTATATGTGAAACCATCATAATATCACCTTTTTACTTCCACCGCGATGAGCGGCCGCCTCCTCTCTCCGATATCGCTGCCTCACAGCTTTTACCACCGCTCCGCTGCCGTCACCATCTCCGCCTCACCTTCCTTTCATTGCCAACCCACCAACGCAGTCCAATATGTTTGTTTTACGTGATTATCTCTCTTTTTTTTTATATGAAAAAATTGATAACTATATCAACTCGATAAGTAGTTCATTGTCATAGATGATACCATTTTTAGCAACTATTTATGCTCATTGTATATTTGTATATCTTGTGTTTCAAATTACTTTGGATAATAAGCAAAATTAGGGTGAATCCTCTATTCTAATTAACCTTTTCATCATTATTAGGGTTCTTTATTTTCAATTTACTATTAATCAATTTCATTAGTTTCTATTTGTCATGATTTGTTAGTTGGAGTTTGAGTGTCTTATAGTTTTATTAAAAAAACAAAAATTTACCAAAAGTTAGTTGGTCCAGTGGTGATTGGCGCTCAACTTGGTATGGAGGAATGCTTTTCGATCCCCCGCAACTGTGATTGGGAGGAGGCTGAAGTCACTTGATGACAAAATTTACCCTGAACCGGATTAGTCGGTCCAGTGGGCCGGATACTGGTGGTGAAAAAAAACAAAAAATTTGGTATACTCATCATGCACATTCCAAAAAAAAGTTAGAACTCACCTGACTCTAGTTATTCCCAAACTAAAATTTGATTCTTAGTTTTACTATTACACTTATTTATCTTTATATTTTGTCACAATATTGTTAAACACTGGCCATTATTGTTGTTATGAGGTTTCTAGTTCTAGGTTAATATGAATGAAATGGTTTCTTGTGTTTCCTTGTGTGTCTCATTTGAAGTAATTTGATTTTGATTTGTTTTGTCAGGGTAGCATGTAGTATTGTAAGAGAAGTATACTAGAATGTCCAAAGAGATATATGGGTTATATGGTGTCTCCGTTGTGATCACATTCGAAATGAGATGACAATCATGCAAAAGGGTTGTTGCTGTCTCTCTAGAGGTAACCTTTTTGATTGCTTAGTGTGTTATGATTTTGAATGATACTAACAACTAAGCACCGTAGTATTTTATTTTTGCCGGAATTTTTCTTGGTGATGTTGGGTTCATTTGCATGTTCTTGATTTTAAAGATTTTTCGCACTCTTTTTTTTGGCTGTTGTAGTGTTACAACAATGTTTTTAAATTTTTTTTTTTTTGGATTACTGAATTTAAGATACTCTGCCTCTTACTTTTGATTTTTTGTGTGGTACTATAATCGATTTGTTAACGTAAATGGTAATATGATCTATTTTGGAATGTATTGCCCTCGGTTCATAAATCTTCCGGCTGATGGTAAATATTTCGTTTAGTACAATGCATATCATAGGTAATCCGAAAATGTTAAGTAAATTGTAAATTGGACCCTGATTCGATCGTTGACGATTGCACGTGCGAGAATGGGAGCACGTGAGAGAATGGGAACACGTGGCTTTGGAGGAGGCACCTTTTTATTTGCGGTCTTTCCCCTTTCCTTGTTGTCTACTTATCACAAATCTAGGTTAAAAACTATTTCAAACAAGGTGGGCGGAGGAATAGACCTTTCACAGTATATCGAGTGAGTCCACCGATGGCAGAGGAAAGTCTAGCAATTCCAACTGGATGGAATGTTAAGTCAGAAGTTCAAAAGAATGGTTCCATAAAAAGGGTACTCAAAATCTACTTTAGATTTTCTGTTTATGTTTAGGGTAAAATTATCGAAATCTAGTAATGATATTCAAGATTTTGATATTTATTGATATCGATTATGGCTCGAATCATCTTTTACGTGATTGCTGATTCTGTTTATTTCATTTTATGAATTCAGATTATGCTGCTGATTTTGATTTGCTTTGAAATCTAGTAATGAGATTCAAGATTTTAATATTTATTGATATCGGTCATGACTCGAATCATCTTTTACGCGATTGCTGATTCAGTTTATTTCATTTTATGAATTCAGATTATGCCGCTGATTTTGATTTGCTTTGAAATCTAGTAATGACATTCAAGATTTTGATATCTATTGATATCAACCATGTCTAGAATCATCTTTTACGTGATTGCTGATTCAGCTTATTTCATTTTAGGAGTTCAGATTATGCTGCTGAATTTGATTTGCTTTGAAATCTAGTAATGACATTCAAGATTTTGATATCTATTGATATCAACCATGTCTCGAATCATCTTTTACGCGATTGCTGATTCAGTTTATTTCATTTTTTGAGTTCAGATTATGCTGCTGATTTTGATTTGCCTTGAAATCTAGTAATGACATTCAAGATTTTGATATTTATTGATATCAATCATGACTCGAATCATCTTTTACACGATTGCTGATTCAGTTTATATTGATTTAAGGAAGGGAATGGAACGGAATTTTTTTAAGTTCTACCGACTTGCAGTTTGATTCTGACAAAATTGTCCTAGATTACCTCTATAGCCTCTGTTCTGTAGTCAATCATTGTTTAATCGTCAGGATACCCTTAATTTTTTTAATATAGTTAAGTTTGTGCTTCAAGCCTTAAACTACTGAATATATTTTTTGGTTTAAAGGACCTTTCTCTGTTTTCCAGTTTTTATGCCTCTAGCACCACTGTTTTCCTTCAATTGAGCAATATATTGCCTTTGCTTAGTTCTTACGAGGCACAGATAGAAACACAAACACCACACAACACTGACACAGAAATACACTGATACAAACAATGTATGCCCGGAACAAGATACATGATTGGCGTGGAGCTGTTAATTGGGAGCATTAGAATAGTTACTCTCAACCATCCATGTATGGTTATCTGAAGTATAAATATAAGTGGGACATGGTGAATACAGAATTTCCATTTCAAATGAAATTTGTTGGAATGACGGGTTGGCTCGGTCATTTAACGAGTTTGAAAACACATGATTTGTCATACTCATTAAATAATATGGTAACACATCATTGAATGCATATATGAAATATTTGTACATGGATAATGTATAAAAATTAAAGTAATTTTAGTTAAGCATTATTTAAAGTTATTTAAAACCAGTTTTTATAAGATTGGTGTGTTCCTTAAGCGTCAAGCCATTTTGTGTCAATTTAGTGTCCAAGAGGTTACTAGGCATGTTTGGTGTGTGTACAGGCCAATGTTGAAAACATGTGCAACATAAAGAGTGCCGGGCATGAGTCTAGAGTGTCGCATAGGTGCCAGTGTTGGAAACATGTGCGACATAATAGTGTATGAAGATATTAGATGTATTTATGCTTCAAAATAGCGTAGTTAAAAAATTGGGAAAGTTGCTCAAGAAGCAAACATAGTGTATGAAAAGTCATTGTATTTGAGATAATGTTTTGGAAGTATACATATCAGCAGACATGGAATTTGTATTTTGAATTATTATTTATTAGCAGACATGAAATTTGTATTTTGAATTATTATTTATTATTCTCATCATGGAAGTAATCATTGGAAGTAAAATGGCCATTTATTTCTATGTGTCTACTAAATAGCATCTATTATTCCTATAATCCATGATACTAACCAATGTTTCTTTTTTGTTTTTATGAATGTCTGTCACTGACTGTGTTGTATTTTTCTGTTGCAGTCTTATTATTGTCCTGACACTGGGCAGCATTTCTACACATATCCTAATCTCATTCGCTATGTGAATTATGCTAAGCGTAATCAGGTTGGCGTCTACAAACTGGTGAGTTGAATTTCATTTTTCCTGAATCATCATATCAACTGAATGTGTTGTTTATTAGAGTATATTAGTAATTGAGTTACTCTTGATGAGTTAGTTAGTTAAGTGTTTGTTACTGAACTGTAACAAACTCTATCCCGAGCTGTCAAATGTAACAAACTCAGTGCATCTGTATTTCTATAAATACTTACTGATGTAACTATCTTCATTAAGGTGTGTTACACTAAATACAACAGATTCACTCATCTCTCTCAATTATGCTCTCTTTATCTTTTCCTAATATGGTATCATGAGCTTGTGATCTACCATAGCCATGGCTTTCACTGAAACCTCTCAGTCCTCTCCATCGCAAGGTGGAACTCCTTTGAAAACTGTTGAAGCTTCTTCTTTGAAGAATGCTTTCAAGACTTTCGCGCAACAAATCAGCATCAAACTCGATAACACGAAATTCCTGTCATGGAAATAGCAGGTTGAAGGTATCATCAGAATTCACAAGTTGCATCGCCATCTCGTGAATCCTTCAATTACTCGCTTTATCTCAACTGAGGATCGCGCATCTGATACAGAAAACGCTGCGTATCTGCTATGGCATCAAGAGGATTCACTTCCCTTTACGTGGCTTCTGACTACGCTTTCAGACTCGGTTCTTCCTCGAGTGGTGAAATGTGTTCATGGGCACAAAGTCTGGTCTGTCATAGATCAATTTCAATGAACTCAGATCTATGTGAAATCACGACAGATGCACTATGAACTTCGCTGCATTGAGAAAGGAGAACGCACCATCGCACAGTACTTAGGTCGAATTCAACAGATTGTTGATATTGTTGAATCAATTGGTGATCCTGTTTCGCACAGAGACCAATTGGAAGCGATTGTGGATGGTTTACCTCCTGAGTATCAAGCCTTGGCCTCTATCATTCAGTATCGTGATCAACCGTGTGAGTTGATTGTTGCTGAAACAACGCTGCTATCACATGAAGCACGCTTGGACAGAGCACCTTGCGCGCCTGTTCAAGATACTCTTTCTGTTAATCTCACTCAAGGTAGTGTTATACCTACTGCTCACTCTACTGTATCCACAACTCAAGATGCACCATCACAGGTGTCAGGTCAAGAGATCATACCATAGTTTGATGGTTCAAGAAGTACTCGTGATGGTAGAGCCTCTAATTTTAGAGGAGGTAGATTTGGCGGCAGAACACGTGTTCAATGCCAAATTTGCTCTAAGGTGGGACATGATGCAAGAGTATGCTATTTTCGCCTTGCTCTTCAATTGCAACTTCAAATCAGTGGAGAAATCCAACTGTCCAACAAATACCTCAATCACACTTCATGGATCCTTGGCATAATGCTAGTCCACAACAACCTTTCAACAATCAGTGGATGGCTCCTCCATCTGTCTCATAGTGGCACACTCCACCTGAATTTGCTCCTACGACCTGCATCATCACCTTACTCATCAGTTTCATCCAAACAGCCTCAGGCCTATGTTAGTGGAACTGATTCCATCAGTGGTCAAACTAATATGTCTCATGGTATCTGTTATTTAAGAGTCCCACGTCGGACAATATATGACCTGGACATGTGTTTATAAGTGGGGGCAGTCCTCACTCTACCAACCGGTTTTGTAGGGTTGAGTTAGGTCAAACCACACATTCTTAACATGGTATCAAAGTCTCGTTTAAAATCCGGTGGGCCACCTACTATGGTTTCCGTTATCGGGCCACCCACCATTTATTTCCACGCTCCAGATGTCCAGTCCTGGGCGTGAGGGTGTGTTAAGAGTCCCATATCGGACAATATATGGCCTGAACATGTGTTTATAAGTGGGGGTAGTCCTCACTCTACCAACCGGTTTTGTAGGGTTGAGTTAGACCCAATCACACATTCTTAACATGGTATCAAGAGCTTCGTTTAAGATCTGGTGGGCCATCTATTATGGTTTCCGCTATCGGACCACCCACCATTTATTTCCACGCTCCAGATGTCCAGTCCTGGACATGAGGAGGTGTGTTAGTTAAGAGTCCCACATCGGACAATATATGGCCTGAACATGTGTTTATAAGTGGGGGCAGTCCTCACTCTACCAACCGGTTTTGTAGGGTTGAGTTAGGTCAAACCACACATTCTTAATAGTATCTGGACTCTGGAGCAATGTATCATGTGACTCTCTTCTGTACCTATGTTAAAACTCAGTTTAACTGTCAAATTAAAACTGTTCAAACTGATGGAGGAGGTGAGTTTCAACCTCTCTCTTCTGTATTCACAAAGCTAGACACTGTTCAACTTGCCCACACACTCACCATCAAAATGGTTCAGTAGAGAGAAAGCATAGTCATGTGATTGAGACTGGCCTCACACTTTTAGCTCAAGCCTCTCTTCCCTTGAAGTTTTGGGATCATGCATTCCAAGCAGCAACTTATCTCATTAACATAATGCCTACTACAATGCTAGGCATGGATTCCCCCTATCTCACTTTGTATCATCTTGAACCAGATTACAAGTTTTTAAAAGTGTTTGGATCCTCATCTTAGACCTTATAACAAACATAAATTTGCCTATCATTCCAAAGAATGCCTATTCTTGGGATACTCCTTTCATCACAAAGGGTACAAGTGTTTGGCTGCTGATGGTAAGATTTACATCTCTAAGGATGTAATCCTCAATGAGATCAGATTTCCCTATCCCTCCATGTTTCCATCAATTTCAGTGACACCTACCTCCTCAACTCACGTGTCCATTATTGTTCCCTTGACCTTCTCTTCTTTCAACACCTCATCTCCTACCTCATTACCTGCTACTCCTAGCTACACTCAACACAACACTCCTCTTAGTCTTCACTCAGGTACCTCTCAAACTCAGAATCTACCTTCAAACTCCTTGCCTAGCCCTGATTCAGTACCTGACAGTTCTGGTTCCAGACCTAACCAACCTACCAGTCCCATGTCCCCCTCCTCTGATAGTCATACTTGTAACACCTCTTCTTCCTCTGCCTCTACTCAGTTATCTTCACCAACAAGTTCTTCTGCTCACATTCATAAGCCTCCTTCACCCAGAGTTCATCCTCATAACACACACTCCATGATTACTAGGGCTAAGGATGGAATAGTCCAACTAAAACTCCACCTTACGCTACTTATCACAGAGCTGGAACCTTCGTCATACAAAACTGCACTCAAAAATCCCAAGTGGCTTGATGCCATGAAAGCTGAACATACCGCTCTACTCAACAATAACACTTGGACATTAACATCTCTTCCACCTAACAGAAGAGCCATTGGCTGCAACTGGGTTTTTAGGATCAAACAAAATCCTGATGTCTCTATCCTAAAATGTGAAGCAAGGCTTGTGGCTAAAGGATTTCATCAAGTGCAAGGCTTTGATTTTCAAGAAACCTTTTCTCCTGTTGTGAAACCTAACAGTCAGGATCATACTAACCCTAGCTATTTCTAAACAATGGCCTATCACTCAACTAGATGTGAATAATACATTTTTGAATGGCTTATTGGCAGAAGAAATATATCTGCAGTAGCCACCAGGATTTACTGCCACTGATTCTTCACTGGTTGGCAAGCTTAACAAGGCCATTTATGGCCTAAAGCAGGCACCTAGGGCCTGGTTTGAAAGGCTAACCTCTACCCTTCACAATTTTGGATTTCACACAAGTAAATCTGATCCATCACTATTTTCATGCACCCGTGACAATATGTTGATGACATAATTGTCACAGGAAACTCTCCAAGTCACATTCAAAAACTGGTTTCTCAAATTCATGAGCAATTTTCCCTCAAGCAGCTAGGTAACCTTGTTCATAGGTATTGAGGTTTCTCATATTTCTAATGGAGGTCTTTTTCTCTCTCTCAAACCAAGTACATTAGAGATCTCTTGGCTAAAACCAACATGAGTGATGCAAAAAGTCTGCCCACTCCTATGGCTCTAACCTCAAATTAAATAGACTTGGTTCTGACTAACTTCAGGATCCAACCTACTAAAGGTCCGTAGTTGGGGCATTACAGTATGCCACATTACTAAACCAGAAATTAGCTACTCAGTCAACAAAGCTTGTCAATTTCTGTCTCAACCTTTGCAGACCCATTGGGTTGCTGTGAAAAGAATTCTGAGATACCTCAGAGGGACCCTGCATCATGGTCTGCAAATCCTGCTACCTCTATGACTATCATTGTCTTTTCTGATGCTGACTGGGGGTCTGACCCAGATGATAGGAAGTCCACATCAGGGTCCTGTATCTATCTTGGTCCCAATTTGGTGTCTTGGTGGTCCAAGAAGCAAACCCTAGTTGCTATATCAAGTACAGAAGCTGAATACATGAGTCTGGCCAGCACAACAGCAGAGGTACTCTGGGTTCAGTCTCTACTTGCTGAGCTCAAAATTCACTCTCTCACACCAGTCCTCTACTGTGACAATTTGAGCACAGTTGCTCTCTCTCATAATCCTGTCCTTCATTCCAAGACTAAGCACATGGAGTTTGATATCTTCTTTCTAAGGGAAAAGCGCATTAATAAGACCTTCTATGTCAAGCATATTCCAGCTCATTTACAGAATGCAGATCTTCTGACCAAACCCTTGTCTGCACTAAGATTTCTAGCACTCAGGGATCATCGTAGAGTTGTAGATAAGTCTACTCTGAATTAAAAGGAGTGTCTTCCTAGGAAGAACTCTCAGTTTGAAGGGAAAATATTAGAGTATATTAGTAATTGAGTTACTCTTGATGAGTTAGTTAGTTAAGTGTTTGTTACTGAACTGTAACAAACTCTATGCTGAGCTGTCAAATGTAACAAACTCAGTGCATCAGTATTTCTATAAATACTGATTGATGTAGCTACATTTGTTCAATTCTGTTACACTAAATACAACAGATTCACTCCTCTCTCTCAATTATGCTCTCTTTATCTTTTCCTAATATTGTTCTTATCAGGCCTGCAATTTCCCATCAATTTTGTGAAAGTTTCTTGCATTTTAGACGTGTAGTATTTTAAATATGCCTCATGAATGTGTCAAATGATTTTGTTGAATGCTTTATTAAGTTTCAATGTGGTTACTGTACTGCTGGAGTCAGAGAGTGGCAAATTCTTGGGAACTTGGATCTCCTGCACTCACTGCAGAAATTCCACTGTAGAAAAAAGAAACAAAAATGTTTTTGTGTCTCTCCCACTAGTAACTAATGTGTTGTATATGACAAATACACTGAAGCATGGACTCCGACACGGACACTAGGACACGATACGTGTTGTATGAGTGTCATATGAGTGTCAGGCACTGATTCAAAGAGTGTCGAATCAAAGAAAAAAACCATTATTTTGGGAACACTTGTCTTACTTTTCCGACACATTGTCGTAGAGTGTCATACAAGTGTCGGACACCGCAACACGCCTACTCCTCGAGGTGTCCGTGCTTCATAGCAAATACATTTTCATTATGAGTTTAATTTTTTCAGTTGGAGTATACAATTACCTTAGTTTTTGTTTGTCTATTAGATTAGATACTAATTTCATTGTTTTTCAACTTGTGTAGTTGATTTCCATTTAGGTTTCGAAGTTCCCTTTGTGTAGATTTGTTCTCTATTCTTGAAATTTCTTCTGTTTATATTCGGTTTTGAGCTAAGTTATCAACGAAAATCTGGAAGATCAATTAATGTATCTTTCTATTTTGCAGTGTGCTAAATCAATTAGAAAAAGGGAAGACGAAGCGCTGAAGAAAAGTACTTCTATTGGTCGTAGGAAGACATCAGCTGCCCTGTCAATTCGTGGGAGACCACCACGTCTGTCAAACTCAGATTCATTAGCTGCTGCCAAGAGTAAGTTTCTGAACAGAACTCTTAAAATTGATAATGTTTGTCTATGATCATAGAAGGGTAGGTAAATCATAGGATTATACACCTGCTAAACAATTCAGAGTTTAATAAAAAGGAGCATTTAAGATGCATAGTTTCATTCAAGGTTTGAAATTGCAGTCACGGTGACGGCTGTGGCCGTGTCACAATATGTTAATATTGAAGAAAACTGCGGCCAAATACACCGCTAATGCAGCTTCAATAACTATCACCGGGACATCAAAAACCTTGATGCTACGACCCTGGTCGTGGTCTCAAACCATTTTTTACAACCTTGGAAGCACACTTCTATCATTTTATGCTTATTCGTAGTCAACAAGGCAATTGATTCAATATATGTTTCTTTCAGATGATGGTTCTAAACCATCCAGCTCAGGTGAAAGTGTTGATAAGGAGAAAGATGAGGATTATATACCCGACCGGTGTTTCTACTCACTTCGCAATTGATGGAGCGAGTGAAGTCCCAAAATAAAGAAAAAAGAAATAGCGACTAATTAATCGGCCATTTGCTGTTAACTGTTCGTCGCTATTATTCTGTTTACTTATGATAAACCATCCTTTTGGCAGTAGCTTTATTTCATATACTCTTATTTCACTGTTTCTGTTTTCGAATTTGAATAAGGTCTTGACAGTGTTTATTTGATTATATCTATACATTCAGAAATTTGTTGAACGTGTTCTGTTATCAGAATAAATTTTAGTGCGTACAATGTTATAACAAGGATAATATAGTTTATATATCAAATTGGTTGAAAGTAAAAACAGAACACTATCATATCATCACACCAGAAAACACATTGATTAAAATTCTTAAAGGGACTGAAGAGATTTTTTTGTAGCAGTAATTTTAGACCTTGGAAATCTGTAAATGCAAATCCTTGATTCACTTCAATATTCACTAGCTGATTCTTTCCATCCACCACTCTCCTCTTCATTGTAACCCTGTTCTTCATTTCTCTGCAACCAACAATTGATAATATGGACTAAAAAATAGGCACAAAACATGAAGAAAAATAGTAGAAGAAAAGTTATATAGCATTATTATTACCTCAGGTGTAAAAGTGAGAGCCACTTTAATCTCACCACAATATTCTTCTTCCTTCACAAGTTTGTAAACACTCTCCGGAATACTACCCTCTTCAAACACAGCATCCAAAGGAATTCTATACATATTGAAATCATATTCATCTTTAGTATATGCCAAAATTGCAGTTACAAAGTAGGTTTATCAGCCAAACCCGAGTTCTCGAATCGGTTTAGAGAAGAATTTAACTCACGTTACTTCTCCGATATTATCATCATTATTATAGTTGTCCTTTTCCATTATCTTTAGATTGAGCTCAGAAGCAGAATCAGAAGCAGTGAAAAGAAAGGTTTCATTCCATTGAGGGTTGGATCCAGCACCTAACATTTTCATAATACAATAATACAATAATCAAGCCACTAAAGAGAAAATTATACAATACTAGTAAGATTTTTCAGAATTTTACCTTCTTGAACATTACTCTTGTGCTCCTGTGCTCTGTAAGTAAGGATCACATAAGGATCTATGCTAGCTGCAATTTGAGAACAAAGATCAAGACTTTACAGAACCATATCTTTATGAATTGGAGAAGTTAACTTGGTAATTCAACATTATAGGATTATAGTGATAACTAATTACTATTAGCAAGGAAATTAGCAAAGAAAAAGTGACCTGAATTCAGTGAATTGATACTCAAGTTCAATTAGCAAAGAAAGATAGACTCAATTAACAAGCTTTTATGAACAACAAATATCTAGATCCATGATTCTAGATTAAATCCATTTTAAGTTATGATGAACTTCAGTTATCCAAAAATTGAAAGTCAAACTCTCGGATCTAATGATTTCAAGCAGAAATTTCAATAAAAAAAGGTGAAATCATTGACATTGCAATATCAAAAATTGAAATCTGCAATAACTTACATAGAAAATCATTGTCTTCAAGGCCTTTGGCACTGATCAAAACAACTTCAAGAGTTCCACGAGGCATGTTTCTTTGCTTTTGGAATTCTAAATGATAGTAAAAGACTTTTGATTATGGATTTTTCTTAAAGTTGAAGTAAAGGTTGATTTATAGTGTACCTTAAAGTATAATATTAAATTGACTTGGAATTTTTCTGGATCCAACTTTTTTCTATTTACGCGACATTTTTTTTTTGTTTTGTAATAAAACAAAATGTTGAGTTTATAATAACAATATAATATAATATATACATCCTAATCATTCGTCATTTTTTCTTCCGAATTTCATTTAAGACTTTAAATATTAACACATCTCTCAACTGAAATTCCAATATTTATTTATTATTATTTTGTAAATAGAATAGTCTAGGGCTCTAAACTCAACTTTTTTTTATGTATTATCTTTGTTGGGTATAACTTATATTAACATAAAGAAAAATATAACATGCGAAAATTAGAAATTAGGCCAAATTATTTATTGTGGGTAGGTGATCGGAAGTGCGAGACAGTTGCTCCTGTATTACTGTTCAAGGGTACTATTGTAAATGGACTCATAATATTATAGGTATTGTTTGTAACAATGTAATCCTGATTATTAGACATAAATTAAAGGAACCGTAGTTGGTATATAGTCATGGAGACATACACCTTTGGCAAATCTACGTTAACAAAGACCAATTATGTTTATTGTCTTTTATTTTTATTTATTTTTAATCATATATCGATTGTTGTTCTAACTAATGATATTAGATGACGATTAACCCTAGTGTGAAATTTGAGGTGAAAAAGTTTAACGGGATGAGTAATTTCAGATTATAGAAAATAAGGGTTAAAGATCTGTTGGCTCAACAAACTTTATATAAGAAATTGCATGAGACGAAACCGACAGACGTTCAGGATATTGATTGAGAAATTTTGAAGGAGAAGGTTGGGAGAATGATCCGCCTATGTGTTTCAGAGAGGGTGATGTATCATATATGGGATCTAATGACACTAAAGGAGGTTTGAAAAAAATTGAAGAGTCAGTATATGTCAAAGACGTTGATGAACAAATTGTTCGCGAAGCAGCGACTATACAGTCTAAAGATGCAAGAAGGATCCGATTTGCAATAACATGTCAACGTGTTCGACAATATAATCATTGATTTGATGAAACTTGTGGTGAAGAATGGTAACAAAGATAAGATAATTATCTTGATGTGCTCATTACTATGTTCTTATGACCACTTGGTGGCTACTCTTACCTATGAGAAATACACTACCAGTCTTGATGTGATTATTGTAACACTTCTTTTCTCATTCTCAAAGGAGACAAAATTAGAGGAAAGAGCTCAAGGCGAAGATTTGTATGTGAGTGAAGGTCAATATTGTACCTACAACAAGGGTAAAGTAAGTTCTGAAAAGAAGAGGTCTAAATCCAAAAATCGGAAAACACTTGAGTGTTATAATTACAAACAGATTGGGCTTTGGAAGACGAGCTTGCAAACAGAAAGCATGACTCATCCAATATTTGCAAATGTGGTTCAAATTAGTGATTTTGGCAATGAAGCACATATACTATGTGTTTCATCTAATAATCGTACATATGCATGGATTTTTTATTTTAGCTATTCTTACCACATGACACTGCACCGAGAATGGTTCATTACATTCAGGTAACATAATTTTGGATTATGTATCAGGGTGATGATAAAACATATACTATCAATATAATAAGTCAAATTAAAATTTCTATGAAAGATGGTTGTCATACCCTGAATTTTCCCCCACCTAAAATCATTCATTTGCATTTCAGTCGTCTGTATTCACTCACTTGTGTCCGTTCATTTGCATTCATGTTCACTAATATCTCATGTTGCATCATTTCTCATGACCATTAAATTTGGTCATAGAAATTTTCCATGCATAAGTTCAATAGTAAAAAACTAAGTAACTCCGGTTTGTGATATTTTTGCTAAGACCAACTCATTCTTATCATGCACCACACGAGTCTCTGGAACATTAAGATAATTCATAACTCTTGTGGATATCACTTTTGGTTGGATAAAGACTTGATTTTTTTTATCACAATTATTTTTAGTCATTTTTGAACATTTGTGATTCACTCATGCATACACCTATCATATATTATGTCATTCGTACATTTGTTTTTCCATAAATTTTCTATCATACATTACATGCCCATAATTGGACTTGTTGCATTACATTGAGTGCTTGAAGGTTTAGATATTTTTTGTCATGGATTTTCATTAAATATTTACTTTAATTAATTAAAGTTATATCTTTGCATTCCATTTCAAAAAAATAAATTATGTCTCAATTGAATTTGCTTTGATAATTCTTGTTGCTAGGATTTACCATGTTTGGAAATAAAAGTAATGAAAATTGTTTTACAAATTTGAGTTGAGAGATAAACTTAAGAAATCAAGAATTAAATCAAGCTTTAAATTTTCTCACCTACATCATGATTTTTTTTTGCATCAAGTTTTGTTTTTTAAAACTTTATTCCTAAAAATAAAATCCTCTCACATCAAGGATAAATAATTACATTTTATTTTTACATTAAAAATCAAACAAAATTACACAAAAAGTTATTTCCAAGTGTGGGGACCCTTCAAGCTTGCAGGCTTCTGTTATTGACCATTTTGCTTGCTTGTATGCATAAGACCATAACAACACCTTTGATTCTTTAAGCACAAGTTTTATCCTGTATATACCTGTATGTGCAGAAATAGTATAATTAGCATGCTATAAGATGATACAAAACAAAGAGTCAAAAGCAAGAGGGTAGACATACTACTGCATCAGTAAAAATCTCAACAGTAGAAAACAATTGTTTCACAAAAATAGGCAAGCTATTTTACACTAAGTTAAAACATTTTTGGTTCCTCCCCTTTCCATCAATAGGCATCTATTTTAAACCCTAAATCCCCATATAAAATCATCAAAAAAACAACACCAATAGCATAAAAATTATAGAGATAGGAAAAACTTAGAAAAAAAACCATAATCGAAAATCACCAAAATTTCAGCAGCCAACATCTTCAAAACACTCATCAGACTAAAAGTTCACATACAACAAAACCTAACCAAAACTTTTATTATCACAAAAGAAAAAAAAACTCAGAGACGCATTAGAAACTCTAACTAGCAATCACCATCATTCATTAATTATAGAAGTGTTACAAACAATAAGCAAAGCAAGGTTACCACAGAAGACATAAGGATGCATGCCTGAGATCGATTAGAGCGAGTTATCTTTGATAGGTACCCCTTCCTGGCTGTTTGTTTCTTATCGTGTTTTTTTCTTGCTCATAATTTGACCTTTCGTTGATGTTCTGCTCCATATGCGCGTGCTTCGGTTGATGTTTCGGCATGTCGTTTTTTTTCTCCTTCCAACTGTAAGACCCCAATTTTTCCCCCAAGATCCCTCATGGCATCATAACATTTGCATTACATAGCCTCAAGGATCTCTGAGCATCTTGGCTTTCTTTCCCTTTGGGTGAGGATCTCTTTTGAGTGTTTCTGATCGCCAGGCATACTTGCATTATATATCATTGCTTTTATCATTTTATACACTAACCAAAAGTACAAAATTATGTCATTAACCTTTGTTACTTGCAGCTTAAGCAATCACAGGTCAAGCACATCAAAGGCATCCTTTGTGCAATAGATGGTTATTTTTCTTGAGATATGGACCACATGATCATTTACAAGAGCTTATATGAGCTATGGTGTCATTTTGAAACAAAATTCCCAAGTGTTGGAGGTTCAAATTCATCAGAACATTTTCAGGTCATCTGAGGACCTAGAAAGTCAACTGTGCAGTCAACTGAGGACTTTGAGGTTAGGGAGATGATTGAGACACTTCATTCATGTTCAAACAAGGTCCATTTGACATTTCAAACATCCATATTGAAGATTTTGAGGTCATATCAAAAGTTTCCCAAAATGGAAAGTGACCTATAATTTTAAGTTTCCCAAAATGGCAAGTTTTTAGTTCACATTCAACTAAACTTTCCAACATCAAAGAAACTTCAAATGAAATTTTGTTGAAAATGAAAATTGTAGATCATTCTCTCCCATTTCCAAAAAATCCAAGATCATGATCATCTGATGAATGGTTGAAGAATTATGGCCAAGGGATCACAAAGTGCACTTGGAAGTTCAACATGACATATCTTTTGCTACAAAACTCCAAATTGGTCCCCTCTTTTTGCATAGTGCTTATCATGACCAATATTTTCCAAATCAAGCATTGCATTGCATGAAATTAACTCATATGATCATTTGTCCATGCATGAACATTTTGGACGGAAAATGGAGAATTCAAATTCTATTGATCATACATGAAAAATACCAATGCCATTGTGTTCCTTGGATGATTTTAAGTGAGTTTGAGCCATGCATGTGCACTGTTCACGTGTAAAATTTTCATGCACCACACACTTGCCAAAATTGGTCATTCACCTTACATTTCATTAATCCCAATTAACCAATACAAATTTTGATTAGCAAGGTGATTAACACATGGTATAAGTAGTAAATCATAACAGAATTTCAGAAAAGAAGCATTCTAGATCTGAAAAATTCACATTCCCTCTCAAATTTCTCTCTCTTCAATTTTCAAATTTCTTGATCCAATTCCACAAAATTCTTGCATATTCTGGTTTATCATGTATCATTGAGTAAGATTTGATCTCTGGTTTGAAGAAATTGGTGAAGAATCGTGCATATCCATAGCTTGAACATGAAGATGGAAGTTGAAGTTTGAGCTAGATCTAAGAGGTTTCCATTGCCAATTCCTACATAAAGCTTCATAACAAGATTGAAGAAGGAGATCTGGAGCTGGAGGAAGCTTGAGGACGAGTATTTTGGTCACTGCACTTCAAGTAAGTGGAAATTCGAATCTCACTATTTGCCAATCCATGAACATAAACATGTAGATCTTGTTGTGCTGATGATTCTGATAGTCTTAGAATTTAAAATGGATGAATTTTGATGAAGTTGTGTTGATTTAAAGTTTGATGTTCAAATATGTTTGTCTTCGATCCGCTCAATCCATGGAGAATTAGGCTTAGCTATTATGATATTTGAGATCTACGTTACAAGACCTTTCGAATGGTGTATAACATGTTAAATTCTGGAAAAAATTTGAAGTTTCTCCGCCTGGACGGCCGGAGAAGACGGTGGAAACCACCGTCCGCCGCCGTCTGCATTAATGCTTAGGGTTTGTGCTATGAATGTCCAGTGCGCGCGTTCGATCCTATCCTGGTGCATTTGTGAAATTTTATTTTCCAGCGCTTTTGATCCTAGCCACTCAGGTTCGATCCTTGGCGTATGTTTGTTTTGTGAATTAATTTTGGTGAGCGCCTTGAGCCTTCAAGTCCTTGGTTCGATTCCCTGCGTGTGGTGTTTTTGATTTTCCAACTGATTTTCATGCTAAGCTCTTGTGACCTAGCCGTCCTAGGTTCGATCCTTGGCCAATGTTGGTTTGTGGATTTAATTTTTCAAGCGCGCCTCATTATCCTGCCTTACCTGGGTTCAATCCCTGAGTTTAACACTTTTCAAAATTGCATTCAACTTTATTTCCCTCATATTTCTTTCATTATTTCATTTATTTTCTTCAACTTTCAAAAATCATAAAAAATACTAAACAAATCCAAATTGTTCCCAATTTTTTTCCACTTGATTATATTGATGTCTATTATTTTTAGATGTCATTTGTGTGAATTGATTGCTTCTGGTTTTTTTAATTGTGAATGTGTGTTTGAACATGTATGCCAAATTACCATGCTTCATTCAATTGATTGTGAAATGATCATTGTTTATCCAATTGCCTTGAAATTTGACATGCTTATTCATAACATGTGACATGATCTTTTGGCTTTTGTTTGACATTTTTACCATTTAATATCACTGTTTTGGACACATGAGCATATGTTGTGACATTTGGTGTAACATTTTGTACTTTGTACTTGTGCATTTTCATTCACACACCATTTGTTTGCTTCTGGACTTAAATTTTGGCATGACGCTTGTTCATAACATGTTAAAGTCATATAAAAAATTTCATGATCATTGGATTCATTTCTGTTTTAATGTGGATTTTCTATGTTTGATGTCCAATTTTGATCACATTGTTGGCCTTTGCCTTATCTTGATTATGTGATGGCTTTGCTTATTGATTTAGTTTTGGTCCTTTTGAGGACTCTTTCTTGTTTGTTTGAATGTGATTCATGTGAAATATTGACTGCTGTTTTGGTCATATGACTTGCCTTTGACCCTAGTCTTTGTACTAGTGGTTTGTACTCACCAATTGAGCTTTGTGTTTCAGGTTCAAGCATTTAGCTCTAATGGTTGATGTGATCTCATTACTTGAGATGCCAATTGCTTTGATCACTAATTCTTGTTGTGTTGTAGGTCCATTGATGTGATGAACTCATTTGAGTGCTTGCACTTATGCTTTGCTTGGTGTAACACTGTTGATTGGTTTTGTCTGTTTTCTGATTGTTTGTCTGAGTTCCTAATTGACTAGCCTTTTGTACAGGTACTTTAGTCGCTTTTAGATCTTTCTTGAGCTTTGCTTTGGTTTGTGGTTGATATACCACTTAGGTAACCACTCTCTTTCTCCATGTAGTCTGGAAGCCCTGTCCTTTATTTTGGCAGGCATTTGGCTGAAGTACTCCTTATGAGGCCATGATTGTGATTGTTTACATTTGTGCCAAAGACCTCCTTGTTGAGGCATTGTTACTTGATAAGTCCTCCTAAGTGAAGAGGAAATTGACAAATAGAAGGGATTAACAATCAATCCCCTGTTAATCGTTGAGTCGTTCATTATGCTCGCACTACATGCTGATGCTCTTGAACCTAACCCAAGATCTTTGTATAGAGTCAGTCAGTGGAATAGGATCCCTCATTTTGGATCCCCACACATTCTTTGTCTTAAGCTCACCCAGGCCAGGGTTAAGAGCATGAGGTCTAATCCTCATTTCCCCATTTCATCTGTTTCACCCTAACTCTCAATGTTAGTGGTTAAGAGCATCAGAACACCCCTACAGTTTTGGCTTGTTTGTCGAGGTTGATATGACCCCTCTTGACTAAAGCCCAACTTTTGTCTGAGCCTCTTGATTGTGTATAGAGTGTGATGCTTGCATACATGTGAACTTGTGTGATGTGTTTGCTTTTGATTGCTTACTTGCTTTGTTGTAAGGAGTGGGCTATAAGACCATTCATTGGCATTCTATTTCTTTTTTGTTTGTGAGTCTGGTGTAAGTCCATTTATTGGCATCTGGTTTCCATTTTGCTGTTGTGAGTCTGGTGTAAGTCCATATATTGGCATCTGGTTTCCATTTTGTTGTGAGTCTGGTGTAAGTCCATAGATTGGCATCTGGTTTCCTTTTTGTTTTGGTTCTCTCTGAGGCCTTGCTTTAATTGCTTTTGCCTTGTGCCTAATTCCAAAGGAACTTACTTGGATCATTTCTATGATATTGAGAAAGGAATTCCTGTTTGTGGCTTTGTCCCTTATCCTCTACCTCTTGCATGCTTAACCTTGATCCCTTTTCATCCAAAACCAAAAATCTTTTGTTTGTGCAAACTTCTGATTCTTTTTCAAATTAGAAACCTAGGCCATATGCCTTTG
Source organism: Lathyrus oleraceus (assembly GCF_024323335.1). Lineage (NCBI taxonomy): Eukaryota > Viridiplantae > Streptophyta > Magnoliopsida > Fabales > Fabaceae > Lathyrus > Lathyrus oleraceus. Next base: position 434,287,092 of record NC_066582.1, on the reverse strand, counting down.
ATCTTTTTCAGACTCTTTTCACTAATACTCATTGTAATTGAACTTTAAGACAACTTTGATCATGTTTTTGTGAATACTCATAATTGGTTAATTCAACCCACTCAATTGTCTTTTGTGGTCCTATATCCACTTTTTAAGCAAATTTTCATGCATTAGCCATAGATCTGAATTATCTTAGTGGTTGATGTAAATCTCACCGCATCCTTAGTGAGTCGACCGTAAGTCTTCCATACTTATTATAGGGTTAACCCCTCACTATTATGTCAAAGCCATCCTCACATGGTGGATTGTTGGTTCAGGTCGAGTTTTCTCCCTTTGATAATGAAAGACCTTAAGGCTTTTGTTTAAAATCAATCCACCCATCTTTTAGAAATTTTTTACCCAAACTACGGGGTTTTGATCCTTATCTTTCATGAAAAGGTACGTAGGCAATGGTTTTCATCCATCCAAACACAAAATTGTAAATAATTTGTATATTCTTTTCTCATCTCTTCAATCATTGTTTGCACAAACCTATTTCATAACAAATAATTTTACAACAAGCGTGAAAAGGGCTCCCTAGGAGTACCTATGATGTTTTGGGTGCCTAACACCTTCCCTTAACATAACCAACCCCCTTACCCAGATCTCTATTCTTTTGCTAGTTTTTATACAAAACTTCTCAGTTTTTGTTCGCTTTTTAACCTTTCCTTTGGATAAATAGAAGTGCAGTGGCGACTCGACTTTGTATGATTTACCTTGGATTTAGTTAATATCTCCAATGGTGACGAATACACCACTACACAACTTAGGTTTTAGTTTTCTCAGTCGTGTTTGGATCCAAGGGATTAAATATCAGTTTTTTACTTTATGGTATTTTCGATTCCTATTTTTTTGGCTTGATTGTTGGTTCTTCATGGCCATATTCACGTGAAGGGGTAGGGCAGCGAGAGAGAGCAATTTGAGGGAGGGAGGGGAGAGAGAGCAATTTGAGTGAGAACGCGTGTTGGCGAGAGAGAAAGTATGAAACACATTTTTTTCTCTGTTATGTTGTTTCGTTGAATCATAGCCATGGTAAAAGTAGAAATAACATTTCTGTAAGAAGGAGAGGCAACGGTCGAATTAGGGCTCATATGTTTTCTCCTTCCATGTTATAAGACACCGGGTCGGGTTGACCCAACCCGAGTCTCTCATCCGGCTGCCTCTGGGCATAACCCATGTTATTTTTTTAAAGATTTTCGGATAGGTTATTTTATATATATACTTATGAGTGTAAGCTTATGTCAGCTAGTCACCCATGACCGGGTGGTTCGGGCATTCGCTGCTTCCGACCAACCTTTATTTATTTATTTATTTTTACTCACTTATTTTTTGGGGATCTTTTTACATCAAGTTTTTTCAAGCATATCCAGTCAAATTTCATTGATTTCAAATTTCCGTACATTGATCATTTTAATTTAATTTCAAACCTTTGCTTTTTTTAATTTATTTTCTTAACTAAAATTGTAAGAAAAAGATTACCTGGGTGAAAGATCCAGTCGTAATCCCGAATGCTATGCCCAAGTTGTAAGAGCTTGCAAGTCATAAGTGTTCGCCTTCCCTCCCAAACACTTGTAAGTATTCAAAATTCTTTATTCAATAAAATTGAAAGAAAAAGATTACCTGTGTGAAAGGTTCAGACGTAGTCCCGAGTATTAGACCAAAGTTGTAAGAGCTTGCAAGTCATAAATACTCGTCTTTCAAGCCCCAAAATACATTCATTCGATCAAACTCTTTTTCCGCCGCCATGCGATTGATCAGAAAAAACTTTTCATAAACAAAGGACATATTGTCTTAAGGTGATGTAAAACAATGCTTCGTCCATAACTATTGAGTTGAGATATGTGACGTTTCTCCGAATATTGATTTGTAAATCCATTCGATGTGTGGTATAATGTAGCGGGAAATTCATGATCATCAATCTATGGATAAGCAAGAGATCAAATAACAAGAGTCGCCACCACACTTTTATTGTTTCCAAGGGAAAAGGGAAAAAGTACGAACAAAACTCAAAAGTAAGAAGTTTTCAAATCAAAACTAATAAAATGTCAGAGATTACATGTAAGGGGGTTGGTTATAAAGAGGGAAGGTATTAACACCCAAAGTGTCCTAGGTACTCTTAGGGAGCCCTTTTTGTGTGCATATGTACTTGGTATAAAATGATGTTTACAAACAAATAAAATGGGGGGATGAGAAAAGAATTCATTAATTATATTTTTGTGTTTGACAAGACCTTCGGTCTCGCGCCTACGTACCAACATAAAAATGAGGGATCAAAACCTCGTAGTTCGTGATACAAATTTCAAAATGGATGCATTGCTTTTAACAAAATTAAGTTGAAAGGCACAAAGGCCTAAAAATGGTTTGAATGAGTTAGTTCTTTTTGGCTTTTTGAAAATTTAAGTCAAGTATAGTTAAGTCTATTTACAAGTTTGATTTAAGAAAAGAAGTTTAAAAATGCAATGGCATAAGGCCAAAGTTTCTATCTTTTTGCAAAAGTGGTCAAAGTTTAGAACAAAATAAGTTCAATCAAAGAAGGTTTTGAAAAAGAGAGGGAGAGATTTTGAAATTAAATAAGTGGGGAGAAGATGAAGAGACTATCCTATGTACAAAATTAAAATTTTAGAGTTGAAAAGATCTGACCAAATGGGTAGCAATCCAATAGACAAGAATGTCAATAGAAACCCAGAATTCCCTTGGACTTTTAGAATCAAGCAACACACAAATGCACAATTATATTGTCTTGAGGAGCAAGACATCAAATAAAGATGGCTACATCCAAGCTTATCTAATCCATGATCTTCTTCAAGGTAGCCCATGTAACAGATGAATTTCACAAGTCACAGGTTCAGAATAACAGCTCCACAATGATCATGTTGCAGATGAACTCAGGAGGATCTTGAATGATGTATCAGATGAAGTTTCAAATTGCAAGCACTTGGTTCCTCAATAAGTTGGCATTGGCCAAGTCCTTTAGCATAGGAATGTTGCCTAAATTCTAAGTCCATTTGTCCAAGATCAAGCCAACAGTCCACACAAAAGTTTTTTAGGGTTTTTGTTGTTATTATGTACATTAATGGTCAAAGACCACACAAACAAACAAAGTATACACAAACAAAATGTATCACACAATATGGTCCAAGTGGACAAAGTGAAAATTTCATTAACATAAACAATTAGAATGATATGAACAATGGAAAATGTATAAAAGCTAGAATTAAATGGCATTAAAATAAATGGCTTGAAATCAAAAGTTAGTAGTTAATGGGTTAGAAGTTAGTATTGTTTTGCTTTTGCTTTTTATTTTAAGACATTCTTTGGAGAACACTCAACCCACTTATCACAAGCATGGATCCTTGAACCAAGACATCTTCCAAAGGAAGGAAAAAATGTCAAGTTTCCCCACAATACCATGAAAGAGGGGAGACTTACAATCTCACTAACTAGAATGCTTATGCCTTTTATGTCACAAATTTAACGCTATGCTAAGCAATCGTAATTGGACTTATGTAGAAGTCACAACTATTTGAGGTCGGGCAATAGAACTTTGGTGTTAATGCATGTTAGAGACATAGTATAATGGACTATGCTCATGAAACATACCACACACAAAAAGAATATGCTAAAGGGGTGACCTAATCTCATCCATACTTATGTTAATTTTTCAATCAATTAGCCTTAGGATCTTGAGACATCATAGGCCAAATGAAATGAATGAATGAAGAAAGGGAATGAGATGAAGTGGGAGGGGAATGGATCAAAATACAAATTGGTCAAATGAGGACTTTTACCAAATTAATGTCATCCATTCATTTTGGGAGATAGAATGTTCATTCCATCAATTCCCTAAATCTAATGATATTAACTCAACAAAGTCAAAACAACCTTGACCAAGGCCCAACAACAATAGTCAAACACAAACAAGTCATCACAATTGGTCAACAAAATCATTTGGCATTTATTCCAATTAAAAAAAACTAAAATAAGGCATTTAAATTAAATATGGTTTGTCCAATTCCTAAAACCTCATCAAAACACCAAAGAAATGATCATGACATTTATCATAGATCAAACTAGATCAAAGGACCTTGGAGAAAAAATTTCATAATTTTTGGACATTTAAAAGTATTTTTAGATAATTAAAAACAAATGAAAAATCAATTAAATCATGAAAAATATTAATAATGATCCAAAAAATAATTTTAATTCAGAATATGAAAGAGGAAATTATTTGAAATTTTTTGGTGAAACTCTCATTTTTTTGGATCAATCTTAAAATTAATATGAATTAATGAAAATAAAAGGAATAAAAGAAAATCAAAAAATAACCAAAAAAACGTGACCCACTTGATCTCCCTCATTAATTGAGGTGGCAGATCAAGTGGCCACCAACGCGCGTTCCTCTGTGGTCTTGAGTCAATGTGCCACAGGAAAGGTAATTATAATGCACGCTCGTGATTAAAACAATTCAAATGAGATCAATGGCTCAGAACCAAGCCAACACATCATCGGCGTCCAAAGGCCGGTCGTCTTCTCCGGCGACCCTGGCCGGACTGGTTCACTCATCCCCATCAAAAAAATGAAAAACGAGGACATGATCTGAAAGAAAAAATGGCATAGAGCACGAATCTGACCTCAATTCATCCTAACTCCAAGTATATTGAGAGATACATGGAGTTAAAATTTGAGGTACATGAACTGAGTTGCTTCGATTTGGCCTCAAAGCAACTCAATCTTCTTGCCTACATTGGTAGGACTTCAGACAACCAAAGAATCAAGAGCATTGAGCAAGATTGAGAGAGAATCAAAGAGATGAAATATTCTGAAAAATACCTTCAATGTAGGTCTGGATTCAACTGTTCTTGCCTTGGCTCGTGCTTGATCTCACTCCAAATGCTTGCAGAAGTAGAATGGAATGCACAAAAGGTCTTGGATCCATGGAGTTTTAAATCTCAAAACAATGAGAATTCAAACTCAATTTCAAGTGAAATTCTCAGGATTATCCTTTGGAATGAGAGGGTTAGAGGTTTGGGATCAAAGCTGGCGCGAATGTGTGTCAAATTCTGATGCTAGAGGTCTCTATTTATAGCCAATTCAATTTATATTTGCACACTTGAAGTGAACTTCCAAAATTAGCAATGTGTGATGCATGAGTGCATGGGCGTGTACAGGCCCACAAAATCACTCCATCTGATCCATAATTGAGTGTAAGCAAGGCTGAAGTCATGTTGGAATGCTAGGCAATTGTGCATGGATGTTTGAAGTTCAATCTTTCCAAATGATGATGCAATGTTCAAGCCATGCGCAACCTATTCAATTCTTGTCCAAAATGAATGAAATTAGACTTTTTAGAAAGGTGAGATCAAGAGGAACAACTTTCATGTTCAACACTTTTTCATTTGGAGTTTGTATCATGATGAATTTTGAGGTAGAAGTTTGGAAATTTTAACATATCACAATTTTTTCTAAGTGTCAAGCCATATGTCTCAATATTCCACCTTGCTTAACTTCTTATGTGAGTTTCAAATGAGAAAAGTGTCTTCATCAAAGTTGTATATTCTCAAATACCTTCAACATGGTCACCAATTTTATGTCATTTGGATTTTAAATGATAGAGTTATGAATTTTTGAAGTTTGGAAAAATCACTTGATCAATGGTATAGGTCAAAAGTGACCTATAATGTAGCCTCATATCACATGCTCATAAAAGTTGAATTAGCTCTCACTCCAAACATAAAAGTTGAAGTATAAATATTGAATTTAATTGTGAAACTTGGAAATATTTCATCTCATAAAAATTGAGCAAGTTATGGCCTTGGGAAGTTGACTTTCAAATTAGGGTTTAGACAAAATGACCTATAATGTTTCAACATAGAAAATGATTTTCCAAGAAAAACTAGATCTAGGTCTCAACATGAAAGTTGTTTGTAATGTTATTTAGAGTAAGTTTTCTCTTGGAATCATTTTCGTATGGTGAAAATTGTAGGAGATAGGGTCTAGGGAGACCCAGTTTTTATCAGATGAATCCATCTGGCCAACCACCATCAACCAACTTGCTAATCTTCAATTCTCTTGACTTTATAGGTTCATGGTATATCATATATGCATAAGATGATAAGTTTTGAAGTTCCCCTTGATAAACTTGATCAATTGGTGAGATAGCTTGTTGGAGAAGTTACTCAAGATGCCCAGTCAAACTAGGGTTTCCAAGGCAAATCATCCTCAAACTTTTGAAGAAAACTTGATCAATATGACATGTAGTAATCATTGGGACTCATATATGATGCTTATAACCATCCTTGAATCAATTCCTGGTTGTGCTCTTTGTTCATGAGGGTCTCAAACCCTAGATGTGAACTTGATAGATCAATGGAGATCATGCCCTACCTACAAAAGAGTTAGGCAAATGCAAAGACATATTTTTGGTATTTTGGTTAGTAAAATGATAATATACAAGTATGATACAATCACAAATTACTTGGTGATCTCTCCCAAAACAAACCCAATGAAAGAGGGGTAAGGAGGATGCCAATGTATAATCCCAATGCTTATACATATGATGAAATTGCATGAGGTATCTTAGGGTCAAAATTGGGGTCTTACATATACGTCCGCTCCTCATCTGTTTTGGGTAAAATAATATTTTTTGTCGATTAATACAGTATAACTTTCACTAAAGTCGACCAACCAACAAATGCTTTTTTAACCCAGAACTATGTGTGCCTTGAGTTCTCTATTAAGATACCAAGGAGCAAGATTGTGAAATCTTATCAGACCCATTAATAAGAAACTTAGGTTTAGTCCCCTTCGTTGCAAAAATCCAAAAATATCTCCTCATTTCTTTTGATCATATTCTTTTTTCCCTCTTAATAAATTCGAGAAGCCTAACATTTCAAGCTAACACTAACGCGCATAATTAACCTAATGGTTCCCGTTGATTACAACGGACATGAGGGGTGCTAATACCTTCCCCTTACTTAATCGACCCCCGAACCCTGATATTGGTTGATGACCATATCTTATCCTTTCTTTTAGGGGTTTTATCGATATTTTCCCTTTTCCATTTTGGGAATAAATAAAGTTCGGTGACGACTCTGTTCAGTCCATCATTGCGAGTGTGCGATTGCTCTTCGCTAAGTCGTGTTCTCATTTTTCGAGGTGAGATAATGGTGGTGTGCGAACATCAAATGATGTTAGATATAATCCAAATTTGAGGAAGAATTTGATTTCCATATGTAATCAACAGACAAATGATTTCTCCTACAAGTCTGATGGAGATAAACACATTATGAAGGTTAACAATGGTTTATTGACTATGATGAGAGCAAGAAGAACTGCATGTAACATCTACAAACTATTGAGGAATATTATTGTAGGTGATGTTGCATTATTTGAGTCTGATAATGATGCAACCAAGCTCTGGCATATGCGCATGGATCATCTCAGTGAGCGCAGGATAATTGAACTTCATACGAGAAATCTATTGAAGGGTGTTTGTAGTTGTAAGATAGATTTGTGCAAGTATTATGTACTTGTGAAATAGTGTTGTGTTAGGTTCAAGATTGAAAATCACAAAATATAGGGAAGTTTAGATAATGTGCATTATGATGTGTGGGGGCCTACCAAAGAGGGTTCGATTGGTGGTTCGAGGTATCTTGTGACTTTTAAAATGATTTTTCTTGCAAGTTTTCCATGAGTGGTACCCTATATTTGTAACTTTGATAAGTGAGTGGCATTTTTCCTATAATGTATATTTCAATTTTTACTTACCAATGTTACCTTATACACGGTATTGCTTTTGTTCCCGATTTCCTTTTTTTGGGATCCTGTTCTTCATCTGGGTTTTGCCGCGAGTTTGTTGGATGTCTATGGAGACCATGATCGGACAAGGGACGGTACCCCTTCCCAGCCCCCAAGTGAAGATCTGGTGCGGCATTGATGTATTCGCGGACACACTGCGACCTATAGAGTGACTAGCTCTGAGGAGGGGGGTAAGCTGGTTATTTTCAATTTTTGAGGCTTGCTTTCCTTGTGCGTGTGTTTGGACATCATAGAATTTTAATTTCTTTATTCATACGCATGGGGAAATTGTGAGAGCATCCATGAGTCTTAATGAATGGGCCCTAATCTCTCTAGTCACACCCGAATTTGTCAATAACTTTCATAATCATCAAAGCAAAGATAATTTAGTTAAATATAATTCTTTTGGTTTAATCAAGATAGTTCTAATGCATTGTGATAGCTTGATTTTTAAGAAACAAAAGAACTCGAAAATAATGTAACCAAGTGGCATGGCCATTGCTTGTTAGTCATCTCTGCTTGAACTCCATTCCGATTTATCCATACTCGTTTGTTCGTTTCGGACGACTTGCTTTGCTGGAAGGGGATTGAATGGCCATGCCTTTTAGTTTCCCAATCAAAGAGGCCACATTTATATCCATCTCCTTAGCCTCCCCTTCCTTTTGATATTGCTCTAAAGTTTGGTAAATTCATTTTTCTTCTAGAAGGTCGACATTGATCATGGCCAGTTCTCCATGTACATGGTATTTGAGCTTAAGATGGACAAGGGAAGACACTGCATCCAGTGCCAATGAAAAATGCCTACCCATGATGCAATTGTACACACTCTTGCACGGAACAACCAGGAACTAGGTGTTGATGTTCCTGGTGTCTCTCCCCCCCACAGAGTAACCATAAGCTCTACGTATCCCCAAGGGCGGGCCATAGTGCCATTGAAAACCTGCAGGCCAGACCCTTCATAGGTACACAATATTTCTTTATTCAATACCATCTCTTCAAAGATACATGATACACAATATTGAATAAACTTCTACCTTTAATCAATATCCTAGATACATCGAAGTTGGAGATCGCGGCCATGATGAATAGAAGGAAAATTTCATTGGGGATTCCTATGTCCTTCTCACTATCTTGGAGTTCGAGGGTAGGTATTTATGGGCTCTTGGTAGAGATACTCCCTTCTCTGTTGATCAGCTCCATAATCTTTATTTTTATCACACCATTGGAAGGATTACTTTCTTTAGGGGCGCCTTAAGTTATTTAAGCAATGTATTATCGCTTACCCTTATGCTCAACCTCTTCTTCTGCTGCTTGATTCATTTCCTTTGCTCTCAGACACAACCTCAACAACCTTGGTAAATAGGTTAATGTATGTATGCATGGCCTCCTTCGCGCCCTGTGTAACTTCACTAAGGACAAACATGTTGGTAGGTTGTATTTACCTAGCGACGAAGTGGGAAGATAAAACTTCACATAAGTAGGTCTAAGGGTCTATGATTTTGTATGGAAGCGACTTGAACAAGGCTTGGGTGAACTCAATTAGGGTTAGTTAAAAGAGTTTGCGCTTCACGTCTCTGTTGGCATGATGGTAGTCCAAGCGATTATCAACATGCTCAACATGTTCGTCCTAATTTCCACTTTCTTTATAACCTAGAGCTTAGGATGTTTCTATATAAATTTTGGGATCCTTCCATCTAATATGTGAACGAACAAAGGGTTCTTCTTCTGTGATTGGATGATGGCTTCTTTTTCGTACCTTTCTCTTCTCCTTGGTCGGAGGACCTCAGGAAGAGTGAGATCTGTGAGAGAAGTATGAGATCCGTGTCATCAATAACTTGAAGATTTTTGGACTTCTTCCACATATTTTCTTGGCTCAACGGTTTTTGAAGGGAATCATAATATCAAATGCAGCGGTAAATAAAAGTGTCCCTTATGTTGATCTTTATGAATGAGCATGATCGGTTAATTAACAATCTCCTCTTATCGCGATTAACACCATTGATGCAAAATCAAAATAACAATCACAAGCCTTAAATGAAGAACAACACCTCTATTTAGTTTACATGACCAAAGTGAATTCAATCTTAGTGCTAGCTATTCTGAATATATATATATATATATATATATATATATATATATATATATATATATATATATATATATATATATATATATATATATATATATATATAGATAGATAGATAGATAGATAGATAGATAGATAGATAGATAGATAGAGAGAGAGAGAGAGAGAGAGAGAGAGAGAGAGAGAGAGAGAGAGAGAGAGAGAGAGAGAGAGAGAGAATGAATATAACTAGGATTCAAAACCAAATTTCATCAAGTGTGAAAGCTTCTACATAAGAGTTCTATTTATAGAACCACTTGTATGGGTTGCAAGCTGAAAATGCCCACTTAAGTGCGTTGTAGCTTATAATGTATTATATTTCACTTAAGTGCACAATACCTTATGGTATTTCGCATTCCATTTTTGTTAACCTTACCTTATGATGTTCTACAATTAACTAAAGGGAACCGTACCTTACAATGTTATGTAATTCCCTTAAGTACATTGTACCTTACGATGTTCTGTATTTCACTTATTTATCCTATCTCTCATCAATCTTTTCTTTTGTGCGTGACATTGTAGGTTCTCGTGATTTTGATAATTATACTAAATCACGCATTTAATATAATAAATAATGAGCGATATCTAGCAACACATTACTTCTACCCAAGTCACAAAAAATATCCTGTGATCTGACAAAAAAATCATGTGATAGTGTTTATGTGTATAATTACCATTTTCCCATCATGTCTATATTGAACAAAAGACATAGACCGTGTCATCCTTGTCTAACTCAATATTGAAACCTTATACATTTATTTTATTATGCAGGATGTGCAAATTCCATCTAGGTCACTTATGTCCCTCATCATGATTTATCGACTATCCATCTACCATCTTTATGGTCATCTTGTTATGGACAATGTTTGATCAACAATAAAGTATCCAACTCCACATCTAAGGTCCATAGTGGTTTTAGGTCAAAGGGTAGTATACACCACTATCACCACGAGAATAACTTATGGCACTTGCATAACATTCCATGCAACATTCTTATAGCGGGTCAATCTAGTATAAATGATACTTCTAATATTCATACCTATGTGAAGACTTGATAACTCTTTATCCCTGATCCACGAGATGTGATCATTAGTCTATCCATAAGATATTATAAATGCTTTAATGTTATCAAACTTCACAATAAATCTGGACAACATATGCTTCACGAATAACTTTCTTATGTTTAATGGAAGCTCATGATTAAGTCACAATTAATGTTTCATTATACAAACCAGCTATTATATGAGACTTTATTATTTTGGAAAACCAAACATAACAAGGAAATGTATTTTGTTATTAACAAATAATTCGATATAAGTACCAAGTTATTAAAAAGTTATTGGCCTTTAAGTCTTACAACAACAGTTATATGTGATCCCGCATCCAGCACGGCGTTGCTCTTTAGAATGGCATTGCACAAGCTCCCTTCGATGTGAGTTAGCCTTTCATCAAAGACCTGTGAATTTTGCTGTTGAACCATGTGGTACATACTATACAACAACTCATTATCTCCTTGATGGCTAAGATTAGCCTGCATGAGCTAATAACTGGGAAGCGCTTCACATCCGGTCACAACAGGTGGTAACGTAGGTCTGAAGGAAGGCCCGCCTAGAAGGAATTGTGGATCGCTTTAGATGAATGAATAAGGTTGAGATTCTCTGGGATTTTCCCTAGGTTGGACAAGGCTTGGCGGTGGAGGAACAAAAGGATTTTTCGTCAGGACTTGGTCATTTGTCCCTCGAGAAGGAGGAAATAAAGGATTTCTGACCGCTTTGTCGGTCGTGGTCTCTTGGCGTTGAATAGAGGAAAGATTAGCTTTGGAAGCTACCATCGTCTGATGCATCAAAATAAGGGGTTTGGTTCCAAACTTGGAGGAATTGGTATGGAGATGGACATACACGCTTCAATCGAAGGAGATCCATATCTAATTTAGTTGAATCGAGAATCGATAAATTATAGAAATTCCAGCAATCAATTATCGACTTCCATAGTCGGCACCAATGTTCTTCTCTAGAACTGTGTGAAGATCGATGAATTAAGATCCATAATGAGTTATGGTGGTCCATATTTCCGATTTGGAGAAATAGGGGCTAACCTACAAGGTTAACACTTCAATGCTCAAGTTAGTAAGAGGGTGAGAAATGTAATTTGATTGGGGAAAATGATCGTACCTCGAGAGTGACGTGCGTTCTCCTTTAAATAAGATAGGTGGTTGATAACTAAATGTGAGTAAGATGTGGATGACCGTTGGATCATTTCTAGGGGATAGTGCATGGTGATTTCGTGAGTAAAACTCTATCTTCCAAGGAAAGATGAGGTGGCATGCTCTCTTCGTGACCACCCCTAATCCATCCATTGGACCTTATCTACTTGGTTGTGTGGCCGACCTAAAACATAAATAATGACTTAACACTAATTATCCATGGCTAGGTTTGTGACCGACCAAACTTTAATAGAAAAATGTAATACCCGATAATATATGTGTAGAATAAAATGAAGTTTGAATTACAATCATTTAATCATACATCAAGTTTTCTTGAATTTACAATACGCTTTAATGATTTTGAAATAAAACCTAATCCGACTTAAAAATACAATAGGAGTGATGAATGTCTAGTCTCCACTGCTTTTCCACCTCCGATCCATGGTTATCTATAAAGAAATAAACTATGGGGGATAATATAATAGTCTCAGTGCATTCCTTAGTATTCCTTAACTAGAACCATCAATTCTATAGCTTCCCTTTTATGGGTCTTACATAATTTGAACATCGTTACATAAGTCTTACACAAAGGAAAAAAAATATCAATATATAATATACATTAATTAGTAGTCTTAAACGACTTACTTTACTTGGTACACATGATTTGCCTAAATTGAACGTAAGCGCTATATTCATATGTGTCCTACAATACCCAAGTAGTTAGGACTTGCCTACACTGAATATAAACCTATCCATGTTTTCTCCACAATATCCCATATGCTCTTCTTTACCAAGTGTCATACTCCAATTTTGTTCGTCCATTTGTGGTTTACCCATGAGATCTCTTTGTTTCAAAGACCCATTTGCATAAGTGTGTTCATGATCTAAAATGTGGTTTGAATCTTTTTACATTACTAATTCAAAACCTATTTTTTCTATTAGTAAGTATTAAGAGTCATGTTATTATTTCTATGATCACTATTTACTAGTCCATTTACACATCCCAAATATTTATACCAAGTTCTAAGTTTTTCATGGGTTCCCAAATTAAATTTGCATTTTTTAGAAGCATGTATGTGTTGTTTTTTAAATTAAAAGTCCCATATTTAGATTTTTGTGTTTAAATTAGAATATGTGTTGTTTTTAAATTAAAAGTCTCATATTTAGATTTTTGTGTTTAAATTAGAATATGTGTTACTTTTAAATTAAAAGTTCCATATTTAGATTTTTGTATTTAAAATTGAATTGTGTTGTTTGTAAATTAAATCACTATACTTAGTTTCTTTGTACCTAAGTTAGAATTATGTTGTTTTTTAGATTAAGTCATTATACTTAAGTTAAAAGTGAATTGTTTTCAAAAAAAAAAGTTGAAATTGATTAGCATGAATAAATATTGAGTTAAATTTTGAAAGTTTAAAAGGTTGAATACATAATTATTAATGGTCATTAGACTTTTAAATCAATAAGTTACATAAGTCCAAATACACATTTTGTCCTTAAAAAAAAACTAAACTAAATAGTTACATTTTAACTAGGTGGAATTTGCTGCAAAAAGGTCCCTAATTCTAATGGCCAAGACTAGCGTGCCTCCAAGTGTACTGTCTTACAACCTACTTTTTCTTCCCATTCCATCAAAGCCACCTCAAAGCTGTAACCTGCAAAGAGAAAAAATAGCTTATTTAAAAAGCACTTTTTAGAAGCGCTTAAGAAACTGCAAAACAACAAAATAAATCACTCAGTTTGAAGCTTTATCCAGAAGATTAATCTAAACATCCAAAAAGCACTTTTGACATTAACTTAAAACAGAACAAACCAAATCCCACATAATCTGGGATGAGAAATTCAAGAAAGCAAGGAGTTTCTTAAGACTTAATCTGGTTTTAATAAATTTTGATGAGAGGTTAACAAAAACACAACAAGAACAAGATAGTATTTTTTTTCTAAAAAAACTTAAGCCAGAAACGCATAACAAGAACAACAAACACAGCAAGAACAACCTAAACACAAACAGAGTTTTTTTTCAAAAAAACCATAAAGAACACAACAGCAATAACAGAAACGGAAACACTCGGTAATCCTTCATCGACAATTCACGAATCAATCAGTAATCGAAGGAGAAAAAGAGAGATAGAGTTGGGAAAGAAAAGAAATAACATAAGCATAAGAGAGAAGCGAAAAAACTCGACGATACCTTTTCGGAATTGATTCGCTTCCGCTCTTCATCTTTCGACTCGAGCATCGTCGTTCTGCGTTCCATCTTCAAGCCACCACCACTCACCCTCCACCACCACAACTCAACGATATCACCCTTCTTCACCTCCGATCAAATCCATTCTACCGGACCACCACTGTTCGTTTCTTCTTCCGGCGTCACAAACCCTTGCATCCCCAACTAACCACCTCCGCTGGCGAATCCTTCCAAACCTCCAAACGCACACCTCTTCTCCTCCTTCGACCGCGAACCCACACGCTCTACACCCTCATTTTCTACCTCCAAGCGCCCTCGCAGAACCACAGTTTCTCCGCCGGCCACAATCGACCTTCAATCGCTCCTCATCGACGCAACCTCCACCATTCTGACAACCACTTGTCGCCGCCATTAACGGCCTTTACCACCGTATTCTTGTTCTACGTCGACCATGCACTACCGATTGAAGGTGATCCGTCTCCCTTATCGACGATGCACCGACGTCAACGATGCGAGGTTAATGCGAGCGACTTCAGTTAGGTCTCACAATCGCTCATTCTGGGGAAAGTTTGAAGGTACGCTCTGAAGCTTTTGTTAAACCAAATTATGTTGGTGAGACTTGGGCCTTTGGCCCAAGCGATTTTGGCCTGCGTGACGCTCCCTCAATGCTACTGCACCCCATCTGATTGGGCTCTGATATCCTTTGTTGAGCCTATTCTCAACTTCTTTGGGCTTATTTCTTTGTTTTTGGTTACTAGTTGATTAAGTTTAGTTAATGTAGGTTACTTAGCTTAATTAGATGATTAGGTATTAATTAGATTAAATTAGTTATGATTAGGATTAATTAGAAATAATTTTAGGATTAGAAATAGTATTAGAAATATTAGAAATAATTAGGAATTTAGGTTCATTAGAATTTTTAGATTTAGGTTATAATTTTTTTGAAGAGTTGGATTTAGAAATATTAGAAATATTAAATTTAGTTTAGAAATAATTGTAGATTAATTAGAATTATAAGGTGATTTAGAATTGTTTTAGAATTTTAATTTAATTTAGAATGATTTTAAAATTTAATCTTTGTTAATATTTTAGAATTTAATTAGATTTCCTTTTTAGAAATGATCGTAGATTAATTAGAATTATAAGGTGATTTAGAATTTTAATTTAATTTAGAATGATTTTAGAATTTAATCTTTGTTAATATTTTAAAATTAATATTTTGGATAATAGTTTAGATATTGTTTTGAGTTTTAATTTAATGATACTTTTATTAATTGTTTAAACTTTTGTTATTTGTTTTAGATTTAATATTTTATTGCAATTCTCTTGTTATTTCATGTTAATTTCAATTAACACCTAACATTTAACGATTAACTCTAATTTTTAATTTCCACAATTAACATCTAACTCTTTTAAATTCCGCTTCTAACATTTATTTTTTATATTTACTTTACTTCGCTTTATGCTATATCATTAAACATTCTTCATCTCATCTTAAAATGAACCTAAAAATGATAAAGACTTAAAAAATACAAAAAGATTGTAATTCCCATGCCATCAATTCAAACCAATTTTTAAAACAAATAAAAATTCTCGATTCAAAGTCGAGCCCATTTTCAAAACACCTATGTAAGTCGATCGCTTGTAAAAGCATCGCCATCAACCTCACATGGCTTACTCTTGGGCTTTCTTGCAATGAGACCTATTCGGTTTTAATTAATCGATTAAATGGATTATTCACCAAATAAATTCAATTCATTCACAAGAATGCAAATTTTGAAACCTCGATCCGAAATCGAAAGTTAAATTAAAATACTTAATCACATCTAAACAACACTTCATTTAAAAATGAAAAGGGGGATGGTTTTGAGTTTTCAACTCATCTCCTCGATTATTTGAATACGAGTTTTCTTACTCGGTTAGTCAAATGATCGTCATTTCTAATTCATTTAAGTACAAACAAATCAAATCCTTTTATAATAACAAAACGAAAAGGGAGATGACTTTGAGTCTTCAATTTTTCTCCTAGATTATTTGAATACGAGTTTCTTACTCGGTTAGTCAAATGGTCGTCATTTCTAACATTTAAGTACAAACAAATCAAATCCTTTTATAATAACAAAACGAAAAGGGAGATGACTTTGAGTCTTCAATTTTTCTCCTCGACTATTTGAATACAAGTTCTCTTACTTGGTTAGTCAAATAATTGTCGTTCCTTTACAAACTTCCAGACCCCGATTAAATCAAATTATTTTCATAGTAAGCTAAATGAAAAGGGAGATGACTTTGAGTTTTCAACTTCTCTCCTCAATTGTTTGAATACGAGTTCTCTTACTCGGCCAATCAAACGATTGTCATTTTTCCGCTAATTAATAAATCAATTAAAACTGTACGAAAAGGGAGATGGTCTTGAGTTCAATTCCTCTTCTCAAATGCTTGGATATGAGTTGTCTTATTCAGTCATTCAAGTACTTGTCGTTCATTCTAAAATATGTCAACCATACATAAACTTATTTTCATAATTACTCAGATGAAACAGAAAGTGGTCTAGAGTCTTCTATTCCCCTTTCCCGACTATTAGGATGTGAGTTGTCTTACTCGACTATCCGAGTATTCGTCATCCATTCAAAACACCTTAATTATTACCAAATCCTTCCTATAATTAAGGATGAAAAAGAAAGTGGTATAGAGTCTTCTATTCCCTTTCCCGACTGTTAGGATACGAGTTGTCTTACTCGATTATCCGAGTAATCGTCATCCAACCAAAAATATCTTAACCTATCAAGTTTATCCTTTCTCGCCCTCGTGCGATCGAAACCAATCAAAACATCCAACATATTAATCCAACTTGTCGCCCCCGTGTGACCAAAACTCTGTTCAGAAAGAACACTGTTTAATCCTTTCTAATGCGCACAACAAACCAATGCTTAAGCCTCCGCCGAGAGTAGACAAGTCATCGTTTAGCCTTTAGAACACGATCTAAACAACTGTTCGATAAAAGACACCAACCAACCGTAGTTCCCCGAACTACGAATGCTCTGATTTCCTTATCACGCCATAAGGATACGTAGGCAGGAGATTGCTGTATCTTCGCGAGCACACTAATAAAAAACCTCCCCTTTCCTTTTCTGAGGTTCCCATCCATTTCAATTTCTAATATTTTATAACCCAAAGATAACAAACAAACATAAATTAACACTCGAAACGCATATTAGAACTAAAAGGTTCCCGTTGAGTACAACGGACGTAAGGGGTGCTAATACCTTCCCCTTACGTAATCCACTCCCGAACCCGAATATGGTTGCGATGACCATTATTCTATTTCCTAAAGGTTTTATCGATATTTTCCTATTCCTTCATTGGGATAAATAAAGTTCGGTGGCGACTCTGTTCGAACATTAATTTTTTCCGCGACCATCGCGACGAATCGTATTTTTCGAGATGCGACACCAAGTATTCAGTATTTTCATACAATAGATATAAACTATTGGTATACCAAGTGTGAGTATAAGTTATAAATTGAATGAAAATACAGATGTTGAACACTTTATAAGTGAGAGGAACCATAAAGATAATTCCTTGAGGTATTGGTTTAAGATATGGTGTCCAACTTATTTTATGTAATTTTTAAAAGTCCAATGTGATGATCCTCAGATCCCCTCATGATCCAACAAAAACTTATCAAGATTTGTCTTGCAATACTCAACTTATCATACTCAGAATTTTCTTACATTGAATATAAACTTATCCATGTTCTACTCTACATGTTATGTTCCTTAAAGTTTCTATTTTTTATATTCGGTTTTGAGCTAAGCTATCGACAATCATATGGAACTTCATTACTACGTTTTTAGAATTAGCCTCAACCTTAAAATTTTTTGGTTTGTAAGAAGATAATTGCCTTCACTTATAAACAAATCTTTAGGTCATACATTTTCCGATATGACAATCTTAACATATCTCCTTAGGTCCAACACGAATTCTTAACACACCCCTCATGTTCATCTCCACTTGGCTTGGGGCGTGGATATAAATATTGGTTGATCTGATAACGAAAAACTGAAAGCAGATGATCTAAAGTCTCTTAAATGAGACTACATATAAGCACTTCTATTGTTCATAGGAAGACACCAAATACCTTGTCGATTCTCGGGAGACAACGTCCATCAAACTCAGGTTCATTAGTTGCTTCCAGAGTAAATTTCTGAAAAGAACTTTTAAAATTGATAATATTTGTCTATGATGATATAATGGTAGATAAACCATAGGATTATACATGGGCTAGTAAATTAGAAGTTTAATAAAAAAGGAACTTTTAAATTGCATAGCTTAACTCAAGTACACAACTAATGCAACTTCAATTGCGATTAGGGTCGGTCCAACACATTTTGAGGTCTGAGACAAAATTTTAAATTTAATATTTTAGTATGATAATTTTTTTTATTTTAGATTATATTTTAGTTTTAGGGTTTTTAGAATGGAAAATCATTAAATTATTCTAATCAATTTTATTTAATATTTTATTTTCAATTGATAATAAAATCAATACATCTAAGCACTCTTCTTATCAATTTAAAAAAACATAATTGAGAAAACATTACCAAAATTCTTTAAGAAAACTTAAATTTCAAATATTCTTTTATGAAAGAGAACTTAAAAGTTTATTATTTATAACTATGACTTTTATAGAGTCATTTTTTAGCACATGCAAAGCCGACTATCACACAAATTTTTTAAAAATTCACGATTAAGTCGTGACTAAAAAGGACTTCAAAAATATTGATTATGGTTAAACAACAACAAAACAGATTCACTTTCACCAAAATTAATTTTTATAATTTTTATACAATATTAAACTATGATAAACTACGAGGAACTCAAGACAATATTAAATTTTAAACTAATTAATTATACAATACACATCCTTTTATTATTATAAATTTTTAATAAATGTTATTATTTAGTTAATAAATAAAATAATTTAAAAATTATTTTTTTTATAATATAAATATAAAAATATAAAACCTCAGACGGTAATCTTGGTGGTCTACCTATAGGACAGACCCCGATTGCAAACACATAGATATCAAAAACCTTGATACCACCCGGTCACTAACTATTTTTTTGAACATTAGTAGCACACCTCTATCATTTTTGTGCTGGATTATAGTTAACAAGGCACTTGATTCGATATATGTTTCTTTCAAATGATGATTCTAAATCATCCAGCTCAGGAGAAACTACTTATAAGAAGGAAGATGCAGATTATGTTGCTGTCTGTTCTTAATATTTGAGGTGACTTTCTATCACTTTGCTAAATAGACGGATGAATTTTTAACCTACTTTGGTTAACTTCTTCAATATCATACCTTACATGCCATTCATACATGTGCATATAATATCATTTATTCAGCACAATGTAGTTTACATAAGAAAGAAAGAAAATCAAAGCAGAACGCTATCAGATCATCACACCAGAAAACACACTGATTAAAATTCCCAAAGACACAACAGATACTATTTTTTTTATAGAAGTAATTCTGAATCATGGAAAATTTTAAATCCTTGATTCACTTCAATATTCACTAGCTGATTCTTTCCATCCACCACAGCTCTCCTCTTCATTGTAACCCTGTTCTTCATTTCTCTGCAACCAACAATTGATAATATGGACTAAAAAATAGGCACAAAACATGAAGAAAAATAGTAGAAAAAAAGTTATATAGCATTATTCTTACCTCAGGTGTAAAAGTGAGAGCCACTTTAATCTCACCACAATATTCTTCTTCCTTCACAAGTTTGTAAACACTCTCTGGAAGACTTCCCTCTTCAAACACAGCATCCAAAGGAATTCTACATATTGAAATCATATGCATTTTATTATGTCAGATTTGCAAATTCCCTCTTTTGATCTCATTTTAGTGTAAATTTTCACACAATGCATCACCAAAGTTTTAAAAAATTGTCCCCTACAAAACAATATTGAAAGATGCCCACACCGTTATTCATAGTTTTTATGTTAAAAGATCAAATTGTCGTTAATTCATACTCTTTACAATTACAATCAGTGTCGCAACACTTGTACCGACCAAAATTGCAAAAGCCTTTACACGGCTATTTTATGCCGAGAAAAAACGCATCAGTATTAAACTCAAAAGAAGATCCATGAAAGCAAAATTTGCAAGTTAAAGAGTTTATTTAACTCACATTGCTTCACCAAGATTATCATCATTACTAAACTTGTCCTTTTCCATCACCCTTAGATTGAGTTCAGAAGCAGAATCAGAAATAGTGAAAAGAAAGGTTTCATTCCACTGAGGATTGGATCCAGCACCTAATATTTTCGTAATACAATAACATTATTAGGGTTTTTCAGAATTATAAATCAGCAAATTAATACTAGTAAGATTTTTCCGAATTTTACCTTGTTGCACATTACTCTTGTGTTCTTGTGCTCTGTAAGTAAGGATCACATAAGGATCTATGCTAGCTGCAATTTGAGAATACAGATCAAGACTTTACAGAATCATTGACATTGGAAGTCAAACTCTTGGATCCATTGTTTTTATGCAGAAATTTCAAAGAAAAAGGTGAAATCATTGACATTGCAATATCAAAATTTGAAATCTTGTATTACTTACAGAGAAAATCATTGTCATCGAGACCTTTGGCACTGATCAAAACGACTTCAAGAGTTCCACGAGGCATTTTTTTTTTACGAATTCTAAAGGAGTTTTGATTATGAATGGTTCTCTGTTGTTTTATGGTTGTTAAAGTTGAAGTAAAAGCTGAATTTGTTGTACCAGAAAATGCTTGAATCAGTTGGAATTTTCCTGGATCCAACTTTTTCCTTTTTAAATATTGACTCCAACTTTTGCACAGCTTTTTTTTCTTCTTGTAATAAACTAAATGTTTAAGTTTATAAATAATATAATGCTCTAAATAGCTTAGGTTATTTTTTATTTTTTATTTTTATTTTTATTTTATTTGAGATACTAAAATTCAAATATTTATTCGTCACGTTGTGAAATGCCCATCTATTGCGCCAGACTCAACGATACTCTCTAGATATTAATTCCAATTAAATTATGCGACCAATCAGGACAGTATTTAGTAAATGTATACTTTTTTTTCTTCTTAATATGCCTCAAAATTGAAAAAATAAATAATCAAATACACGCAATTTTTTTTTAAAAATTATATCCACTTTTTCAACACAACTCTATGTAACATTTTAAAAATATCTTTGAATATCTATTGGACTAGATTTTTTAAAGCAATTTTACAGTGTTATTTTGCAGGGTTTTAATATGCTATATTCTAAAAAAAAGCTTTAAATGTTAAGGGTTTTAAATTATTTTAATGGTTAAAAATTCTACATAATTAAAATTTCTGCAAAATGGCTTTAGAAAAATAGAAAATAAAAAAGACACCGTCTAATAGATAATCGAGAATCTCCTTTAAAATACTATATAATTTATTTATTTATTTTAACTATTAAATGGTTAAGTGAGAGTGTTAAAAAAGTAAGTACCTTAAGAATTTATTTATTTTAAATAAATTATATTAGACATTTTTTTCTTAATTTTGAGGTATATTGAGCAAAATGTTGTAAAATGCGAGGTGTAAGAAAATATTTTAAAAAAATATGTTATTAAAGCTTAAACTATTTTTGTTTTTTTATTTTATTTTCTTTATCTTTATTTTTTTTTATAAAAAAGTTTAATCTTTTAATTCCCTATTTAATTTTTATGGTTTTTTTTGTCCATCTAATTTTGTGTACTTCACACTTGAAATTAGGCCGATATGGTGTTATATCATTAAACTGTTTTATCAAAAAAATAAAATATAAATTAAAAAAATTATATTATACTTTTAAAGTTTAAATAGTCTTTTCTTCCAATCTTGTTTATGTTAGCTTTGTTATACATAGTCGATTTTAAGTTCGGATTAAAGAAGAGAGTTATGTTAGACAATTGACAACCAACGTAAAACTCTGTCGAATTTCTATAACATGGATCAACTATGAAGTAATGTGGATGCTAGGTCGTTGCTCTTAAGTAACACGCTGGATACCTCGAGTACAAGGTCAAAAGAGCGAGGGTCGTTGCAATAGTCGTATTTTCCTTACATTTAACTACTGATTCTTAGTCTCATTAAGCCAACTCAATTGATAGTTGTGTATGGACATCTTTAAAGGCAGGGGTGACAAAACGGGACCGACCTGTTGGACATGTTCCTTTTGTCCGCACTTTAGTGCAGGGTGAGCCAATGATTTAGGTCTGCATCCTGTAATGTGTTTGTCTGCTTCACACCGTTTTTTTGCGGGCTTTTGCGGACACGAACATTAACATAAATTTTAATTTTAGGCTTAAAATGTGGAGTGACTGCGGGCCCGTCTTGCCCCGTCTATAATTTTAGTGCGGGGCGGACCAAGGTTTTATGTTTGCAACCTCAACTATGCTCACCTCGACCCGTTCCAATTTTTTGGCGGGCTTTTGGGGAGTGAGCCTAAATGGGGTGGGTATGCCCGTTTGCCAACCCTAATTAAAAGTGTTCATAGGTTCAGATCAACGTGCGAACTCGTCGATCCAAACCCTATCAAACAATTAATTATCCGAACCAATTAGTTTACGGGTATACTCAATCCAATATGCGACAACTCGCATAACTTTGGGTCAGGTATTGAGTTTGAGTTTCTTAGTCCGTTAACACATTAATCTGAAATTAGTCATTTCTCAATTTTTTTTTAATTTTTTTAAATGAATAAAATTAAATTAATATACTACTGCAAATCACTATTTCCCCTTAATTTTTCATTCAACACTAAAAATTTTACTATACTAATATTGGACTAATAGTTTCATATAATTTTAAAATTAAGTGTTGTTTATTTGATTTTGTATTATTTTTAATATATATATATATATATATATATATATATATATATATATATATATATATATATATATATATATATATATATATATATATAATGAAAATAAAATGTTATAAAATTCGCTAATATTATTAAATGTTAAGTATATAGATGAATTTTATTTGATATTATATTATGTGTTTTAATTTCATTTAAGTTTTGAAACATGCGTAAATGTATTGAATTGTATTACAATCTTTTTTAATTAAAACAATAATATTCATTTTGTTATTTATTTTATTCACAACTTGCGAACTCCCTACCCAATCCGTAAATGAGTGGGTTGGTTTGGTTTAGTTTAGACAGTGAAATTACGGGTCTAACGATGAACACAATTCATTAAAATTTAAATGGGTTGGGTAACAAGTTATGGCAAATCTTGTCCAACGCAACTTGTATACATTCCTAAAAATCCTAAGAGCACGAGTTTGAACATGAGACATCTCACTTATTCATTTTTAGAAGGTGAAATTATAATCACTAGGCTACTAAACTAAAAAACTACCGATTCTTAATGTGTTGTAAATATTGAGTCTAAATTTACAGTTGAGCATCATATATAAACTTTAAATCAGATAATAAATAACTTTTTTTTTAGACAATTACAATTTTGAGTTGTCAAAATAAAGATGCAAGTAATATTAATCAAACAAAAGTGAGTGGAAGTATTGAAATGTTGTGATTGCCTTTGATGATGGATAAAACCATTAATATCATTATCTTATGCCTCAACGATAAAGTGTTGACGGAGGTCCCAACAAAGAAGATCACAACGCAAATATGAGTCAAGATCGAATCATTGTATATGATTATCATTTATTCATATGCTATGTGTGAAACAACAACTCTACTCATTTTGAAGATGGAGGAGAAAAATACATTTGGAGCAATTGACAAAATTTTACAAAATTATTGCTAACTTGAATAATATTGAGGTGAAATTTGATGATGAGGATATGAATACATTATTGTTAAGCTCAATACCAAGATATTTTGAGCATTTCAAGAATGCCCTTCTTTATAATAAGTAAGATATTATCACCTTGGAGGAGGTCCAATTGTCTATAGAACCAAAAAGTTAACTAAGATAAAAAAAATGTAAAAAGTAGACATGGATAAGGATTGAATGTATCAAGATTTTTGGAGTGAGAATATATAAACCAAAAGGGTAATAAATCTAGATATAAGGGGTTTGACATTATAAGATTCTTTATGATAAGCAAGACATTATCACCTTGGAGGAGGTCCAATTGTCTATAGAACCCAAAAGTTAACTAAGATAAAAAAAATGTAAAAAAGTTGACAATAATGGATAAGGATTGAATGTATCTAGATTTTTGGAGTGAGAATATATAAACCAAAAGGGTAATAAATTTAGATATAATTATAAGGGGTTTGATAATTCAAAGTAGAAGTGTTTAATTTTTCAAAAAAATAGTCACTTCAAAAGGGTTTGTCTCTAGAAAAGGATCAAACAAGACTTTGCTCATATTATGGTTCCCTAAGACGAGGATGAAATTGCAGTATCACTATTTAGTTTTTATTTTTTTGTGCCAATTTTGTGTGTAAAATATATCATTTGATTTCTCACTTGATTATATTCTATTCATCATGTGAATTATCTGTATTGTTGTTGTATCATAGAGTTGCTAGTGTAATTTGCTGGAACAAGTTTGGTTCTACAACTATCCTTGAGTTTTGATGATGATAAAGTGTAGAGAATAATTTTGTACTCTGACTATTGTTGTTAAGTGCACAGATAAAATAAACGGATTCAAATTCTAAAGAAGTCAAATCTGAATGCAGACGAAGTCTGAAGAAAGATGAAAGTATATTTTAAAATGAAGACACACTCTGAATAAAAGGAAAAATACAAAGGATGTTTAAAGAAAATTCAAAGATACAAGATTATCAAAATCAACATTTATGCAAGGAATTACTCAGAACGGTTATGGCAAAAGACTCTGATAGACCAAGCCTATGAACTCTACTAAAGCTTGTCATATCCTCAAATTTACCCGACCTCCACATCATCCTCTATAATCCTAATTTATGAGCATCCATACCACACATGTCATCTCATATGCATTTATACTTAATGTTCCACATTGTCCCACAAACCAGAGGCATGAAGTTCATTTATGAAGCTCAAGACCCTCTGATCATGTTGAGGTGTGCCCAAACCACCTTAACCCTAATCTCCATCCTCAAGCATCCAACAAGCTTGGAGGATCATTCAAGATATCTCACTCACTCTCCAAGTCCTAATTGGGTGGTGATTCTCATTTGAAGACACATGAAGGTTCATCTGGTCACTCAAGGACCCCATCCCTAGTGCTTGACCCTCTTTAGTTCATCTTGAACCTATATCATGCCATTGAGGACCCACAAAATCCAAAGTTTGTTCATAGCCCAATCCTTTGAAATATCTCAACACACCCCCTACATCACAAAACCTTAATTTGTCTGACCATGGTTCTTGGTGAAACTTGTGATTCAAGAAACCCTAGTTTGGGCATCCTTTGATCCTCGACCTTATTTCATTTGATCACCCTATCATACCACCATTCACTTACCATAAATTCAAGACAAACTCAACCTTAATTCACCATTCAAATATCCTTTTCATTCATGTTACAAGTCATTGGTTTGACCATGGTTTTTGGACTTTCAAGGCATTGGATTCACCCATGAACATGGCCTTTGGCACTACTTACAGAGAAAACCGTTGTCATCAAGGCCTTTGGCACTGATCAAAACAACTTCAAGCGTTCCACGAGGCATTTTTTTTCTAAATTCTAAATGAGTTTTGATTATGGATGATTCTCTGTTTTATGGTTGTTAAATTTGAAATAAAGGCTGAATTTATTGTACCAGAAAATGCCTGAATCAGTTGGAATTTTCCTGGATCCAACTTTTTCCTTTTTAAATGTTGACTCCAACGTTTCCACAACTTTTTCTTTCTTGTAATAAACTATAAAATCGCTTTGTTTTCTTTTTCTTTTTATTTTTATTTTATTTGAGATATTAAAATTCAAATTTTTATTCGTCACATTATGAAACACAACAATAAAAATCTCATATAAACATTAAAATATTGGCTTAACCACATTATTTACATAAAATAAAGCTTGTTAGTTATAGTTGTATTTTTCTTACATTTAACTAATTATTCTTAATCTCATTAAACCAACTCATTTGGTAGTTGTATATGGTCATCTTTAAAGGAATGAATGGTAAAATGAGTGACATGCATGTTTTGCCCATAATACAGGAAGTATAAAGGGTTTAAGCTCACACTCTCTAATGTGTGTGCCCCATTCCATCCCATTTTTTTGGGGATTTTGTAGACACAAATATTGATATAAATTTTATATTTTTAAGAATAAAATATAGAGTGTTCGCGGGCCCGCCCTGTCGCGCCCTCACTTTTACTGGGGAGCGGGCCAAGTTTTTTTTGACTTGCAACCTCAACTAAGCCCGCCCCACCCAGCTCTAATTATTTCGGGCTTTTGCGGGGCATGCCTAAACTGGGTGGATATGTCCGTTTGCCAACCTTAGTTAAAGATGTTCATAGGTCCTGATCAACTTGTGAATCCGTCGACCCAAACCGAATCAAATAATTAATCATCCGAACCATTTCATTTACGAGTATATTCAACCCAATCTGCAACAACTCACATAGCTTTGAATCGAGTGTTGAGTTTGAGTTTCTTAACCATTGACCTAACTCGTTTGACGTGAAATTAGTGGTTTCTTAATTTTTTTAAATTTTTTTTAAATGAAAACTAAAATTAATATACTACTATACTACTATTTTTCCTTAATTTTTCATTCAACACAAAAAATGTTACTATATTATATTGGACTAATGCTTTCATTTACTTTTAAAATTAGGTGTTGTTTGTTTGAGTATCATTTTTAATATATATATATATATATATATATATATATATATATATATATATATATATATATATATATATATATATATATATTATAAAAATAAAATATTGTAAAATTTGCTAATATTGTTAAGTGTTATGTATATGTATGATTTTTATTTGATATTTTATTATGTGTTTTAATATCGTTTAAGTTTTGAAAATATGGGCAAATGTATTGAAGTGTATTACAATCTTTTTTAATCAAAAAAAAATATTTTTTTTTATTTACAACCTGCGAACCCCATACCTAACCTGTAAACGAGTGAGTTGGTTCGGTTCGGTTTTAGTAGTGAAATAATGGGTCAGACGATGAACTCAACCCATTAAAATTTAAACATATTGGGTGACAGCTTATGCTAAATCCGATCCAACCGAACTCGAGTTTACACCCTTAGATATTGTAAGGCGCGAGTTTGAACCTTTAACATCTCACTTGTTCATTTTTGAAAGGTTGTGGTTGCCTTAGATGACGGGTAAAATCATTATTGTCCTTATCTCATGCCTCCGAGATAAAGTGATGAGGGAGGTCCCAACAAAAAAGACCACAACGCAAATATGGGTCAAGATTGAATCATTGTATATGACCAAGTCATTAATTTATATGCTATGTCTGAAACAACAACTATACTCATTTTCGATGATGGAGGAAAAAAATACATTTGGAACAATTAACCAAATTTCACAAAATTATTTCTAACTTGAATAATATTGAGATGAATTTTGATGATGAGGACATGACTCCACTATTGTTGAGCTTAATACTAATATCTGTTGAGAATTTCAAAGATGTCATTATTTAAGGTAAGTAAGACATTATCACCTTGGAGGAGGTCAAAGATAAAAAGTTAATTAACATTAAAAAAAATTAATGTATCAAGATTTTTGGAGTGAGAATATATAAACCAAAAGGGGAATAAATCTAGATATGAGTCTAAGGGGTTGGATAACTCAAAGTAGTGGTGCTTCATTTTCCAAAAAACAATCACTTCAAAAGGGGTTGTCTCGAGAAAGAGATCAAAGGAGACTTTCCTCATATTACAGTTCTCTAAGATGAGGATGAAATTGCAATCACCATCAGTATCACTGTTTAGTTTTGATTGTTAGAAAATTTTGTATGTTCAATATATATTGATTTCTTGCTTGATTGTATTTTATTCATCATGTGAATTATCTGTATTGTTGTTGTAGCATAACATTTCTAGTGCAATTCATTTGGAATAATATGTTATATCTGTATTTGTTCGCTTCAGGTATCTTAGTTTCTACCTTTGAGATTTTTTTATCCCATTATCTTAGTTGTTGTAGTCCATGTTTAAGTCTTTCTTTTAGCCTAACAATTGGTTTTATGTCAAAGTCATAAATATTTGTTGAATTATAAGTCATAACACTTGAATGAAAGATGCAAGGTTGTGTGATTCGAATCATACATAAGTGTGAGTTGAATCATAGAGCATCATGAAAAGTGATTTTTTGCTTCTGCCTCATTTGATTCGAATCATAGTAAGGTGTGATTCGAATCACAACCTCTATGAGTCAAATCATGAAGCACACATGACTCGAATCACGAACTTCCTCACTTTTTCAACCTTAGGTTCAAGATGATTATTTCTTTGATTTGAATCATAGCTTTATGATTTGATAAAAAGCTTTTACCTTTGTTAGTTGAGGAATAATTCCTAAGAGAGTGTGTCTATTCTCTTGCACCAATTTTCTTTCTTTCTTCTTTTTCCAATAAGTGTGTGTGTGTGTCACTTAAGAGTGAGAAAATCGGAAAAATGTGAGGGTTCATGATGACAATTTGTAATTATATGATTTTTATGAGTATTTGCAATGAATTCGATGAGATCTCCAGTTAAATATGAACTAAATATGAAGAAAATGCAGAATTTGAAGAAACAGAGCAAAACCAAGAAGTCGGGGAGAAATTGTGAAGAAATGAGCAATTTTCAGCATAATTTACATCTTGACGTCGTTCCATTAATTGATCATATATGGAGTCCTGTAACTCGTTTTGACGCAAAGTTTTTTGCAAAATGAAGCTAAAAGAAATATCTACATTAGGAATAATCATGCACACGATAGGAAGTATTGCGCATGATGCAGCGTGATTCGTATCGTGTACACGACGGAAAAGTATGACGCTCGATGGGCTATTTTCTGGCCTTTCCTGATGCGTTTTGACTGCTTTAAAAGGGGACTTTTTGCAAGTTTTCAAGGGTTATAATTTTAGTATATTGAAGCAAAAATTAGAGAGCACAAGTGTTGATTTTTGGAGCATTTTAAGCCATTGGAGGCCATCTTTTCAAGGGATTTCTTATGTTATCATTGTTTATCAATTGTGGTATTTTTAATTACACTATGAATAACTAAATTCTTCTAGGTTAGGTTGTGTCATGATGAACGTGTTTCTCAATTTGTTGAATTCTATGTTGATTTGACCACTATATGAACCTATTAATCTATAATTTTATTCAATTGCTTCTATTATTCTATGTTGATTTGGGCACATAGGAAATACTGACCATTAGTCTATGTGTTGGACCTAGGACAATTGTTGTACTTACATTGGTTAAATAAGAATAGGAGACCCCGAGTAGTGGAATAGAGAATTAACATTCTATACATTGGATAACACTACTTACGTTGGTAGACTAGGAATAGAAAGCTTCAGGTAGTGGTTAATAAGTTATTTTGTGAGGGATCGACTATAATAGTTTTGTTAATTCGCCGTGAGATTATAGTGATTAGATAATTCATACAGGGAATCAAGCATCAATAAGAGAGGAATAGAGGATTCTACAACATAACCAGACCATTTTTGTGACATTGTTTACTCGTTATTTACTTTTCACAGTGAAACTTGAAACCCCTATTTTACTAGTTTTTCTAAATTGCACATATCTTGTCTTGCTTGGAGGCAGTCCCCGTGGATTCGATCTTTTTATTACTACAACAATACATGTACACTTGCCGAGAAGTCATCAAGTTTTTAACGCCGTTGTTAGGGACTGTTGATTTTTCAACAAGGCACGCTTGTGCAACGTATAATTTTGTGTTTTGTTTATTTTTATTTTTATTTTTGTTTTCAATTGTAAATATTTTCATTTGTGAATATTTTATTTTTGTTTCTTCTTAATTTTTATTTTCTATTTCTTCTTCTTTTTAGTTTTAATTATTTTAATTTTTTTATCTAGTGCAGTGCTAGTAAGGTGTTCTTCTTTTTATTTTGTATGCGAGGTCAAGACAATCATGCAAGAGGACGTCTATGCTACCTTTTCAAAGTTTGAAGCTTATGCAAAGGAACTTGCAGCAAAAACTCTCATTCTGGAAAATGCTAGAAATTATTCAGAGCCAAAGCCTTACAATGTTCATTCATGGAAGGAGGATTCATCATCTAAGCTTGAATAAACCTTAACTCAGTTGATAAAGATGACTCAACTCAATTTTGAGAAAATCATCAGTCATCAAGAAACCGCGCGACATAACATGGAAACATCCTTCAAGAATTTAGAGATGCAACTTCGTCAAATATCCAGTCAATTAGCATTAAAGCTGAGATCTAGTGGGGATTTTAATGAAAATATATTAGATAGTCCTAGAGATGTGAAATTTGAAAGAGAAGTCAAAGAAGAATGTGAGGTATTCTATGAATGAGGAGTTGAAGAAACCTTGACTCAGTTTATAAAAATTACTCAAATCAATTTCTGGAAAATAAACAGACAGAAAGAAACCTTACAAAGGGACGCGGAAGCATCCTTCGAGAACTTAGCTATTACTTGGTCTAGTATCCATCTAATTAGCATTAAAACTTAGCTCTAGTGGGGAGTTTGATGAGAAAAATTTAGATAGTCCCAGAGATAAGGAAATTGAAAGAGAATTCAAACATGAATGTGAGGTCATGATGAATGGGGAATTGAAAAAGAGAAAGAAAAAGAAAAATGCACACCATCTGATAAAGAAATAGAAGGAAGAATAGAAGAAGCGAAGGTGAAAATTATATGTGGAAAAAAAAGAATGGAGTATGAAGATTATATAGTTCTGGATGAAGTTCCAAATGCAATAATTCGTTTAGACATAGACGTCCAACTATAAGATCTTCAACAAAAGAATAGTCTTACACCTAGTAACAAGGCTAATAAAAGAGGAGAAATAGATGAAGTATTGGATGATATTTATGCCTTATTCGTTACCATCAAGCTAAATAGAATATGGAAGAAAAACCTTCAACTCTTTAAAGTAATGGAATTCCTACCAAACAAAAGGAAGAAGAAGGATGATGTGTTTTTTGTGTCATATATGCCATCCTAACACAAAAATCGAAAGGTCAAGCTTAAGACCTTAAAGAAGCGCTTAATGAGAGGCAATCCATCTGATAAGTTTTTATTTCATTTGCAAAATTTAAATTTCAGTTTATTTTAATTAATTCAGTTTTTTGTAGCATGTCATATTTAGGAGTAGCAGGACAGAGACTTGAAAAAGGGATTAAAAGAAGAAAGAGAGTCTAAAAACTCTCTCTAATCCTATTTTTTCTAATCTCTTTTCACTTTCTAGTGTTGTTGTTGTTGTTTCAGGTCATGGATCCAAAGCGAAGCCACTCCTCTTGAGCATCGACATTAATCAGATGAGGGTAGAATGGACAAAACAGAACCAAGACTCCAACAACACCATACAACACCTGCATGACTTTTTCCGCTCAAATGACATGTTAATTTGGAGTTTTCTGAATTTGTATTAATTTATGTGATTCCCTTTTACGCCCAACAAGTCAATCTCTCAAGTCAATCTATAGTATTAACTATAATACTTGGTTCCACTTTGTACCAACAAATTTATGTTTGTCTTTAATAAACAAGTTTGTTACTGTTGTTTCTTTCAAATTTACAAAGTTGTAATTTTAGCAGTGAACATATGAACCATAAGCATCACCAAAAACAAAGGTGATCACCAAGAAAGTTCCTTGCGGATTGAGAGTTGAGGAAGAAAGGAACAACCAATTACCTTGTACTCAATCTCCAGATACCTCAACTAGTAAGGTTTTAGTCAAATATTCCATTGTTTACTTTTCCTTCTCATGAGAGTATTCATACAATTACTATTTTCTAGAATTTGCATTATTTATGATTGAATCTATTGGTTTTAAAATTAAGTGTTGTTTATTTGATTTTGTATTATTTTTAATATATATATATATATATATATATATATATATATATATATATATATATATATATATATATATATATATATATATATATATATATATATATATATATATATATATATTAAAATTTGCTAATATTATTAAGTGTTATGCATATGGATGAATTTTATTTGATATTATATTATGGGTTTTAATCTCGTTTAAGTTTTGAAAATATGTGCAAATGTATTTAAATGTATTACAATCTTTTTTAATTAAAAAAATTTATTAATTTAATTTTATTCACAACCCACGTACCCCTACCCAACCCGTAAACGAGTGGGTTGGTTCAGTTTGGTTTTGACAGTGAAATTACGGGTCATATGATGAGCTTAACCCATTAAAATTTAAACGGGTTATGCCAAATTCGGTACAACCCAACCCGTTTACACCCCCTAGACATCGTAAGGACGCAAGTTTGAACCTACGAAATCTCACTTATTCATTTTTAGAAAATGAAATTACGATCACTAGGTTACTAAACTAAAAAAAAACTATTGATTCTTAATGTGTAGTAAATATTGAGTCTAAACTTTAAATGAGATAATAAAATACTAGTACATTTTTTTAGACAATTAACAATTTTGAGTTGTAAAAATAAAGATGCAAGTAATATTAAGGGTTAATACCTATTCCTCCCTGCCATATGTGCCATTTTTGAAAAATTCCCTTGTAAAAAAAAGTTTGATGAATTTCCCAAACATTTGAAGATTCTCTCACTTTTGACCTTCGTCAGGCCAACTCATAAAAAAAGCTTATGTGACACTGTTTTTTTTTTGTTTTTTTTCATTAAAGCTAATTTTCACATGTGTATTATGGTGTGTAAGATGACAAAAATGTCCCCAATGTTAAAGCAAAACATTTAGAGAGTTGAGAGAAAGTGATTCTTCGGTTCATGAAAAAAATCCTAACATTTCATTCTTTCTCTTTCATCTTCATCATTCTTTCTTGTACATCATTGAAACACATTGAAGCATTAAATGAACAACATTTTTTGTATCTTTCACGTGCTATTTGTTTGCAGGGATCCTGTAGTGCGACTAAAAAGGTATGATTGTAATAAGTTAATCAAATTCGCAGTGGTCCTAATGCATGTTGCAGTAACTTTTTGTATTCCAAATTTAGGTTTTCACTACGTGGGTAAATTATTGTTGTTTCCTTAAACTATGAATGTTAAACTTCTTAATCGTATTTTAACTTATAGGTATATTTGTAATTTCAGAAATGAGGTTATTCAGTGTGATATTTCACCATGGGAGAAACTTTGTTCACGACAAGCACATGTTTTACAGAGGGGGGGGGGGGTGAAACCATTGTAGAAGGATAAGACTCTGATAAGTGGATTTTTTCAATGCAGATAGCTTAGTTAAAGACTGGGGTTATGATGGATTTAGACTTTGAAGAAAGATATTAGGACTTGATGAAGGGTTTATTCACTTCATTGATGATATACAACCTGAAGAAATGGCTAATCACAACCTTGGTAGTAATGTTGATGGGCATATATGGGTAGAATATGGTGTTAAAGACATGCCAAGCAAGGTGTTAAAGCCAGATGTTGATCAGTTCAGTGAATGTAAAGATTATGATATCACTAATGATGATGATATCAATGATGATGGAGGAATAAGGTTTGATGATAGTGAAGAAGAAATAACTTGTGTAAGAGAAGAATGATTTGTTCAAGTTGAAGTGGAAAGACCAATTTATGGTAATAGGGTTGAGATTAATGGTAAGTCTCTTAGATTCAAGGTTATGGGTTCCAAAAGTCCAAAAAAGATAAAATCCCCAAGAAAGATGAATATCTTTGTTCCTACAAGTGTTTTAAGAGTCATTTCAAAAAGGAATACCAATAATGTTGAAAGTCAAGATGTGGACTATGATAGTGAAGAATTAGAAAGCTCTGACTCTGATGATAATGACAATGAAAAACAACCCAAGCCTAAGTATGAGAAGTTTAGAGGAGAGCTGCTGAACAAGGACTTCCAACTTAAACTAGGTATATAATTTGATTATTTGTCTGAATTTAAAGATGCAATTAGGGAGTGGTTTGTTTTAAAAGGAAGAGAGATAACATTTGTTAAGAATGAAAGATATAGGGGTAGGGTAGAGTGTAAGGGTAAAGGTGGGTTTCTAGCATTGTGTAGTAAAATGAGTGACAAACACACCTACCAATTAAAGACATGGGTGGGGACCCACCCATGTGCAAGGGTATTAAGTAAGAAATCTGTCAATGCCAATTGGGTATCTAAGCTAGTGGTTGAAAAAAGGAAGTCACAAGGTAAAGTTAAAGTGTCTGAGATAATGTATGAACTAAGGATGAAGTACTCTATTGGTATAACCAAAGGGAAGAGATGGAGAGCTAGTCCATATCAGATGAAATTATTGAAGGAGATGCAACAAAATAATACAACATGTTGTGGAGTTATGCAACTGAGTTGAAGAAATAGTGTAATGGGAATACTGTGAAGATTGAAACTGAGAGGCCATTGCCAAATCTCCCACCAAGATTTTGGAGGTTATTATTTTTATTTGATTGTTTTAATAAAGGATTTAATAAGGCATGTGGACCTTTTATTGGAGCAGATGGTTGTTAACTTAAGATACAATATGGTGGGGAATTATTGGTGACTGTGGATAGGGATCCAAATGACCAGTACTACCCTCTGGATTTTGGTGTAGTGGAGACTAAAACAAAGATTAGATGGAAATGGTTTTTAAAATTACTAATGGAAGACATTGGTGAAGAAATAAAGTATGTTTTTTTATCTCAGATCAACAAAAGGTACATAACATTATGAATGTTAGTTTATTCATTTGTTTGACTATTTATTTATTTTTGTTCTTAGGGACTTGAGAGTGTATTTAAGGAGATGTTTGAAAAAATTGAGCATAGAATATGTATAAGACATTTATATGCCAATTTCAAGAATAAGTTTGGTGGTGGAGTTGCATAAGGGACCTATTTCAAGAAGAGATCTTTCGTACCTTTTTGGTCGCACTACAGGAGCCCTACAAATAGATAGCACATGAAAGATACGAAATATGTTATTTGTTGAATGCTCCAATATGTTTCAATGGTGGACAAGGAAGAACGATGAAGACGAAAGAGAAGGGATGAAATGTTAGGTTTTTTTTCGTGAACTGAGGAATCACTCTCTCAGCTCTCTAAATATTTTGTTTTAACATTAGAGGCATTTCTGTCATCTTACACATCATAATACACATGTGGAAATTAGGTTTAATGAAAAAAATAAAAACAGTGCCACATCAAATTTTTTGATGAGTTGGCACGACGAAGGTCAAAAGTGAGTGAATCTTCAAATGTTGGGGGAATTCATCAATCTTTTTTTATAGGGTTTTTTTCTTCGAAAAGGACTCATATGGAAGAGGGTAGAATATGTATTAACCCTAATATTAACTAAACAAAAGTGTGTGAAAGTATTGAAAGGTTGTGGTTGCCTTAGATGATGGATAAAACCATTTGTGTCATTATCTCATGCCTTCGAGATAAAGTGTTGAGGGAGTTCCCAACAAAAAAGACCACAACGCAAATATGGGTCAAGATTGAATCATTGTATATGACCAAATCATTGATTCATATGCTATGTATGAAACAATAACCTTACTTATTTTATATGATGGAGGAAAAAAATACATTTGGAGCAATTGACAGAATTTCACAAATTATTGCTAACTTGAATAATATTTAGGTGAAATTCAATGATGAGGATATGACTCCAGTATTGTTAAGATCAATACCAATATCATTTAATCATTTCAAATATGTCTTTATTTATGATAAGTAAGACATTATCACCTTGGAGGAGGTCCAATTGTTTATAGAACCAAAAATTTAACTAAGACAAAAAAATCTTGAATGTATCAAGATTTTTGGAGTGAGAATATGTCAAAAGGGGAATAAATCTAGATATAAGTCCAAGGGGTTTGACAATTCAAACTAAAAGTTCTTCATTTTACAAAAAAAAACGATCACTTTAAAAGGGGTTGTCTCGAGAAAGAGATCAAAGGAGACTTTGCTCATATTATGGTTCTCTAAGATAAGGTTGAAATTGCAATCACCATCAGTATCACTATTTAGTTTTGATTGTTTGCCAATTTTGTGTGTACAATATATATTTTTATTTCTTGCTTGATTGTATTGTATTCATCATGTGAATTATCTGTATTATTGTTGTAGCATAACATTGCTAGTGTAATTCATCTGGAATAATATGTTGTATATGTATTCGTTCGCTTTGGCTATTTTAGTTTGTACCTTTGATAAATATCTTATCTCATTATCTTAGTTTTTGTAGTCCATGTTTAAGTCTTTCTTTTAGCCTAGCAATGACTTTTATGTCAAAATCAAAATTGTTGCTTGAATCACAAGTCATAAAACTTGAATGGAGGCTGCAAGGTTGTGTGATTCGAAACATACATAAGTGTGAGTTGAATCATAAAGAATCATAGTAAGGTGTGATTCGAATCATAACCTCTGTGAGTCGAATCATGAAGCATACATGACTCGAATTAGAGGCTTCCTCGCTTTTCCAACCTTAGATTCAAGATGAATATTTCTTTGATTCGAATCATAACTTTATGATTTGATAAAAAGGTTTTGTATCTGTTAGTTGAGGAATAATTTCTAAGAGAGTGTGTCTATTCTCTTGCACCAATTTTCTTTCTTTCTCCTTTTTCCAATGAGTGTGTGTGTGTGTCACTAAGAGTGAGAAACTCAGAAGAAGTGTGAGGATTCATAACTCTTGTTTTGTTGTTCTTGTGTTCTTGTTGAAGACCAAGAAACCCAGAGAAAGAAAACATAGAGTTTTATCAATCAAGTTATTGGATTGATCAATCTTAGAACAACCACATAGAACCTTGAAACCCATATTTTTCCAAGAACCTTGAGAGAACATATAAAGTTTTCTTCATTCACCGACAATTAATTTCTTGTTGATATCTTATAATTAACCTCTTAGGATGTGGATCTTGGGAAATTTAATTGTGTGTGTAAGATTCTTCAGATACTATTCATCATCTTCAACCTTTGTCAATAATAATTTTTATGGACCTTCAACTCTAATATTTTTCTTTGAAGTTGAGTTTTGGTGTATCAGGTGGAAGAATCATTTATTGGATTATTTTGGTTGTGTGTTGTTCATAAAGAGAGAAAAGTATCTCTTTAATCCATTGAATACTTTAGTGAAACCATTTGAATGTTGTTATAATTTTTTTTCCGGAGTTATCCAATTAATTGATGCTAATGGAAATCGCTTAGACAAGTTTTCATCGGATTCGAGGGGAGAATGCTGCAGAAAGGAAGATTGGAGCATGTTATTATGGATAGCAAGATTCTTGGATCAAGATCGTTGAGGTACTTGTTGTGTAGTAGTCGAGTATCTACATCAATAAAAGGAATTGTCTTTGGATTCGTGTGTATACTAATGCAACATGGTTATTAGTATCCGGATTGATGATAGTTTGTTGTATCAAAATCTTTTTATATTAACTCTTGAAACAGTAGAAGGTGTGATTATTTTTTTTTATGGTTTTAAACAATTGAAGAGTGAAGTAGGCATAGTGAGACCGATTCTCGAACCAATATATATCTTTGTGGACTTCCTTCCACTATTTTAATTTTAATTTTTTAGCATGCAAAGATAATTCATAGCATAATTTGCATTTAGTTTAGGTTAAAGTATTTCTTATAGTAATTTATTGTATAAACATAGGCATGTGTTGCATCAAACTTATTGAATCATGCTTAGAGTGATTGTGTTAAATAACATGTCTAAATTAAGATACTAAGATTTCTTAGATTAAGAAATTTGAATTGTTCAAGTTGACTTATGTCATTATTTTGTCAATCTATTAGTGATGACATTGAAATGTATTGGTTAGGATCCATAGTGATGAGATTATATGCTTCCATCTTATCCTGTTTCAACTTTCTCCCATCAAATAATGATTTTTGTATTGAAAGTTTTTAAATCATTTTAAAATGGGAATTGTCTAATAACCTCCGGACCTTTTTCACTATATTTAATTGCATATAAATCTCTACTTGATTCAATTTCCTCTCCATCTACCATAGCTCACACGCACCTGTTAGACTATATCATGCACCTGGACAATAAGATGTTAGTTTTAAAATGATACAAAATAAATAATATAGTAAAGAAATATTAAAATCATAAACTCTAGCATATGAAAATATTATACTCCTTCTAACTTTAGTGATAAACAAAAGAATTATATTGTGTGTATCAATTATATTTAATCAGATATAAATTGACTACAATTAGTTACTATAAATTATTACTAATATAAATCATGATCTTTTATTTTTAAACATTAAAATATGTCTTTAACATTTGTGGCATGGTATATACATGACACTGTTGGATTCAAGTGTGGGTGGTTAAGTCCCACATCGACTAAAAATGGATGAAAAATTAGATATATAAGAGAAAGGACTCATACTTCCATTAACTTAATGTTTTGACTGAATATATGGTGCCAATGTCTCTTGGATCCTAATCCTTTAGCCTATTGACACTTCTGGCACTCATCAAACTCCCTAACAAATGACATTATAGCCATGGTTAGGCTCGGTGGGGAAGCAAAAATGAGATCCTAGTATGCATCAAGACTATTGTTGTGCATGAATCATACTTGTGGGGAGATTATTGGAATTCTAGTGTGGGTGGTTAAGTCCCACATCGACTAAAAGTGGATGAAATATTGGATATATAAGAGAAAAGACTCATACTCTCATTTCCTTAAAATTTTTAGTAGAAATTTGGTGTCAAAGTCTCTTGGATTCTCAAAGTTTTGTGAGAAAATTCTTTACTTTGAATTAATTTTGAATGATAGCAAATTGTGTGATCATCATCCAAATGTTAGCTGTGCATTACATTACATGAGACATTTGTGTTTTTATTGTGGTTTTATCCCATTCTATTGTTGCATAACTGTACATAAAGACCTACATTGACACATCTCTTAAAATAACACATAAAATCCATTTTGTGTCAGTATGCATCAACACATAAGCCTATGCATCGATACATACAGCATGTGGTATATCACAAAACTCTTTTTGTTCAGTATGCATCGATGCATACGAGTCATGCATCAACACATGAAAGGCAAAAGGCTCTATGGATCGATCCATACGATCCCTGCATCGATACATGATCAATTGAAACAACCTGTGTATCAATGCATACGCATTAGGCATCGATACATGTTAGTAGAAAGGTCATATGCATCAATACATACGAATTATGCATCGATACATGATTAATTTATTTCACCAAAAACTCACTTATCTTACAGTATGCATCGATGCATACTCTCATGTATCAATGCATATAGCTGTTTTGTGCTCTAACAGTTTCTGTTTTGCTGCATATATAAGACATGTTATGACAGCAGTGAAAAATACGAATTCTTAGAGGGAAAAACAATTGAACACAAGATCAAAAGCAGTGTAGCAGCAATTGTTTGAGAGCACATAGAAACCTGAAAGAGACTTCATCTTCTTCATCTTCTCAATCACTTTTCTTCAAGAACATCAACACATAACCATTCTTGTTCTCTGAATTAAAGGATTATTGAGATAACGTTCAGTGGTAC
Organism: Lathyrus oleraceus; assembly: GCF_024323335.1. Taxonomy (NCBI): domain Eukaryota; kingdom Viridiplantae; phylum Streptophyta; class Magnoliopsida; order Fabales; family Fabaceae; genus Lathyrus; species Lathyrus oleraceus. Next base: position 434,247,029 of record NC_066582.1, on the reverse strand, counting down.
GATCAAGGATCTAGCTGTGGTTTTCAGTGGAACGATCAAGGATCTAGCTGAGTGGAAGATTGAAGGGGGGTTCGAAGAAAAACCTACTGGTTTATCCTTCAAGAACTGGAGTGTTCTTGAGGGTTTGTGAGTCACGTTTGCAGAACAGATTCAGCCGCAGCGTTGCGTTTGGAGATCGGGGGATTTCGCAAGCAGGTCGTGGAACCGGTGAATTGTTTGCATTTTCGTGCAGGAAATTCTTGATCGTGCTCAGATCAAGTGAAGGTTCATACAAGAAGAAGTTCTTGGAAGTTAGAATTCTGTCTTTGTATCATAACCTTGTATCAACGAATTCGGCAATAATTGATAATCAAAGTTCTCAATTTCATTTGAAATTGAGAGGGAGACGTACCCACACGCGAGGACGACGTGGGGAACTTCCTTACCAAATCTCTGCGTATCGTATTCTTACCTTACTCCTCTTTACGTTTAAAACAGTTTTCGCAATTTCAGTTAGTGTGTTGTGATTGTTCCTTTTGCAAGAAAGCAGGGGCAAGAAAACTTTTTAATTAAACTCTACTGCTGTTCATCATTGATCACATACACACCAACTGTTTGACAAAATTGTTAGCTAGGTTTTATTCATTGGAAATAGACTTTAATGATAAGTGCATTCAATTAGCTAAAATTCTAGTGTTGATTGCTTCTGTCATTCTTATTCAAATCCAGCATTAAACTCGTGTGTCCGGTTTTCTAGTAGCGGTTCAGAATAGACGGAAGTCGATTCGGGACTGATATTTTCCGCCAACTTTAAAAACTCTGATAAAACTTTAAATCCGTTAAATTTCAAAGAGGTGATCTATTCACCCCCCCTCTCGATCACTAGCCACACCGTCTAACAAGTGGTATCAGAGCGCCGGTTCGCTGGTGCTCTGTGGCTGCCTGTAACAGTATGGATTCTGAACCAAAGGGGGCGTATAATAGAGCGCCTATTTTCAACGGTGAAAATTACGGCTACTGGAAAGACTGCATGCGATTTCATATAAATTCTGTGGATAGGTTAGTATGGGCTGCCATTGAAAATGGTCCGTTTCAAATAACTATGACAAATGCGGCTGGCGCCATAGTACCTAAACCAGAAGATGATTGGAATGAGAAAGATGAGAAAAAATGGTCGTGTGATTGGAAAGCTCGAAACATGCTAATTTCAGCACTTGGTGTTGATGAGTATTATCGAGTATCCCATTGCACGACAGCTAAAGAAATGTGGGATGCTTTAGAAGTTGCCCATGAGGGTACTACTGAAGTAAAACAGTCCCGCATTAACATACTCAATCAAGAGTTTGAGCTCTTTTGCATGAAACAAGGAGAATCTATCTCCGACATGCAAAAGAGATTCACTCATCTAACTAACCGATTGAATGCGCTTGGAAAACCTATTTCCAATCAAATTGCTACTAATAAAATTCTCAGGTGTCTTAGCAGGGAGTGGCAACCTAAAGTAACAACAATTAAGGAAGCCAACGATCTAACAAGACTCACGATTACAACTCTGTTTGGAAAGCTGGAAGAACATCAGCAAGCATTGGAAAGTCTTGAAAAATATGAGAACAAAAATAAGAAGGAAAAGGAGAAGAAAAGAGACAAAGAGGGAGAGAAGAAGCCAATAGCTCTTGTGGCCTCTAGCTCTAAGTCCTCACGAAAAGAGCAAAGCGACAATGATTCAAGTAGTGACAAAGACTCGGATGATGAGGAAATGGGACTGTTTGTAAGGAGATATAATAGATTCATTCGAAAGAATGGAGTCAAACATTCCGACAAAAATCTCATGAAGTTTCGAAGACAATCTGCAAATTCGAAACAAGAAGAGAACAAGAAGGGTAGGGGAAGAGGATCCTGTTTTAATTGTGGTAAATCTGGACATTATAAAACGGACTGCCCTATGAAGTATAAGGATCAAAGAAAAGATTCACCAAAAGGGTACAGCAAACAAAGAAGAGCGTACATTGCATGGGAAAGTGATAGTGATTCATCAAGCACACAAAGCTCAAGTGATGGTGATGAAGCCGCAAATCTGTGCCTTATGGCTCACACAAAATCTGTCCTACCACAAGAAGAAAAACAATGACAAAAAGGTAAAACAAGCCTATTACAATAATTTCTCCTCCATGTCATTTTCGGAACTAAAAATAGCTTTTGAAAAACTGCATAACGAAGCTGTAGATGCTTTTAAAAGACTATCTTCCGACAAACATATTTTTTCATTTTTGGAAGGTAAAGTAAACAAAGCTGAAATTGATTTAGAAGCGTTGAAAGCTAGTATTGCAGAAAATTCAAAAAATATTGACATTGATGGATGTAGTAGAGTTAGGTATTGTGACGCTTGTTATATTTGGCAAAAAGAGGTAAACACTCTTAAGGTCAAATTAAAGAAGGCGCTACAACCTCAAGTTACTTATGTCGTTGACTCTAGGTTGTTTAAGAAGTCATTAAATCCTCCATATGCAAAATACTCTTTTATTCTAAAGGATTCAATGAACAAGAAACAACAAACACATCATCATGGTTTATGTCATTATTGTTGTCATGCTGGCCATACCATTGAGAAATGCAAGTTTAGGAGATTTCTTGTCCCTAAAGGTATTTATCAATGGAAGCCAAAAGGCAACCATGTTAGCACTTACCCACTTGGACCCAATGAAAATTGGGTACCAACTTCTCTCTTTTGATATTGTAGGATGAGTGCCTTGCCTCCGCAGATAGAAGGTGGTTTCTTGACAGCGGCTGCTCGAGGCACATGACCGGTGACATATCGCTTTTTATAGACTTCAAGGCAAAGAAGAAGGGATATGTTACTTATGGAGACAATAACAAAGGAGCTATACTCGGCAAAGGTAGTGTAGGTAATCCCTCCACCACTACTATTTCAAATGTCCATCTAGTAGAGGGACTTAAACACAATTTGTTAAGCATAAGTCAACTATGCGACATGGACTATAAAGTTTCGTTCACAAAAACTTGCTGCATAATTGAACATGCTGAACAGAACATTGTGTTTAAGGGTGTAAGAGTAAACAATATCTATATGCTTGACCTGTTTGATGTACCTTTGACAAGTACTAAATGTCTAGTCACCTTGAATGATGATTCTTGGCTTTGGCATAGACGTTTAGCGCATGTTAATTTCGATTTGCTTAATAAGGTTGTATCTAAGGATCTAGTAGTCGGTCTACCAAAAATAAAATTTTCAAAAGACCACCTATGTGACGCGTGCCAAATGGGAAAGCAAACGAGGGTCTCTTTTAAATCTAAAAACGTAATTTCAACTTCACGACCCCTTGAGCTTCTCCATATGGATCTCTTTGGACCTTCTAGGACAAAGAGCCTAGGTGGAAATTACTATGGCTTTGTAATAGTTGATGACTACTCTAGATTTACTTGGACTATATTCCTTCATAGCAAAGATGAAACTTTTTCTGCGTTTAAGAATTTTGCAAATCTGTCCCAAAACAAAACGAATTCCAAAATAGTTACAATTCGTAGCGATCATGGTGGTGAGTTTCAAAATTATCACTTTGAGAAGTTCTGTGACAAGTATGGTATTGAGCAAAATTTTTCAGCTCCTCGAACTCCACAACAAAATGGCATTGTGGAGCGTAAAAATCGTGTTTTAGAGGAGTTGGCAAGAACAATGCTTAATGAGGGTGGATTACCAAAATACTTTTGGGCTGATGCTGTCAGCACAGCCTGTTATGTTTTAAACAGAATTTTAATTCGCCCTATTTTAAATAAAACTCCTTATGAACTTTTGAAAGGAAGAAAACCAAACTTGTCACATCTTCACGTATTCGGTTGTAAGTGTTTTGTTTTGAATAACGGTAAGGAAAATATTGGGAAGTTTGATGCAAAAGCGGATGAAGGTATCTTTCTTGGTTACTCACTGTCAAGTAAAGCATATAGAGTGTATAATAAGCGTTTACTTACTGTCGAAGAATCTGTTCATGTTTCTTTTGATGAGTCTTATCCGAAAAATGTCGGAAAAGGTATTTCTTTTGATGACGCAGGTGTATCTACAGAAGACATACTCAAGGAAGCTGTTGAGGAAACTGATCAGTCCAAAACAGCTGCCCATGAGAAGGAGGAAGATACTAGTCAGGAAGAAAATGAGGAAGAAAAGACAGCTGAAGTGAAGGATCTTCCAACAGCTTGGAAATCCTCAAAAGACCATCCCATTGACAACATCTTGGGAGACATTTCAAAGGGAGTAATGACCCGTTCTAAGATAAGTAATTTTTGTTCTCACTTCGCGTTTGTTTCACAAGTAGAACCTAAAAATGCCAAAGAGGCCTTGATTGATGAATTTTGGCTAATGGCCATGCAAGAAGAGCTTAATCAATTTAAAAGAAATGACGTTTGGGAACTTGTCCCTCGTCCGCGAGATCATCATATCATAGGCACTAAGTGGGTTTTTAGAAATAAGCTTGATGAAAACGGAGTGATTACTAGGAACAAGGCACGTTTAGTAGCACAAGGGTATAACCAAGAGGAGGGCATAGACTATGAGGAAACTTATGCTCCAGTTGCTCGCCTTGAAGCTATACGTCTTTTGCTTGCCTATGCGTGTTCTAAGGATTTTAAGCTTTACCAAATGGACGTAAAGAGTGCTTTTCTTAATGGTGTCATAAATGAAGAAGTATATGTTTCACAACCTCCTAGTTTTGAAAATGCTGAAAATCCAGATCATGTTTACAAATTAAAACGAGCTTTGTATGGTCTTAAACAAGCCCCTCGGGTTTGGTATGAAAGGCTTAGCAAATTCCTAATTGATCATGGATATTCAAGAGGTAAGGTGGACAATACTCTCTTTATTAAACACAAAGGGAAGCACATTCTTTTAGTTCAAGTTTATGTCGACGATATAATATTTGGTTCAACTAACATACACTTGGTCGAAGAATTTTCTAAGGTTATGCAGGGTGAATTTAAGATGAGTCTAATGGGGGAGCTGAACTACTTCCTAGGACTGCAAATAAAGCAACTTGATGAGGGTACAGCAGTATGTCAAACAAAATACTGCAGAGAACTACTCAAGCGCTTTGGAATGAATGACTCAAAATCAATTGACACCCCAATGCCTACTAACGGAAATCTAGATAAGGATGAGCATGGTAAGTGTGTAGATGTCAAAAAGTTCAGAGGTATGATTGGATCTCTCTTGTATCTTTCTGCTTCTAGACCTGACATCATGTTTAGTGTTTGTATGTGTGCACGCTATCAATCAAATCCTAAGGAATCGCACCTAAAAGCGGTGAAGCGCATATTTAGATATCTTCACGGAACACCTAAATATGGGCTTTGGTATTCCAAAGGAAGTGATTATAGTTTAGTAGGGTACTCCGATTCTGATTTTGCTGGCTGCAAATCAGATAGGAAAAGCACAAGTGGTACATGTCACCTGTTTTCAAATTCCTTGGTAAGTTGGCATAACAAAAAGCAGGTTTCTGTGGCTTTGTCAACTGCAGAGGCAGAATACGTTGCAGCCGGTAGTTGTTGCGCTCAGATTTTATGGCTGAAGCAGCAACTACAAGACTTCAACATTCAACTCAAATGTATTCCTATAAAATGTGACAACACTAGTGCCATAAACCTTACTAAAAACCCTATTTTACACTCACGCACTAAACACATAGAGATTAGACATCACTTTCTTCGCGACCATGTTGAAAAAGAAGACGTTGTATTTGAGCACGTTGACTCCAAAAATCAGCTTGCTGATATTTTCACTAAACCTTTGGCAACGGAACCTTTCTTCAACATTCGTCGTGAATTAGGGATCTTAGATCTTTCTCATTTGATGTATTAAGCATGTTGCCTCTTAATTATATTATGCCTCACCTTGGTTAATAAGATTCGTTTTAGATGACACTTATCCATCACAAGATTACGCCAACAGAGGTAATATCAATCCTTTCTACAATTCTCTTACTGCTAAGTGGTTGTGTATGTTAGAACAGATGTTCTTACTCTTGTTGATATAAATTTGATTGCATATATTGTTTGCCTATATTGCTTGCACATTAAAAATCTGACTTATGAATCTTTCTTGGGCATAACCATCATGACATAGTGCATAATGCATATCCATACTGCATCAAAATTCATTAAAATCTGGTTTAGCATCAGTATGCATCGACACAAAACATGTATGCATCGATCCCTATATTCTGGATTTCAATTTCTTTTAACAAACTGGTTCAGGATGCATCGATGCATCCATCGCATGTATCGATACACAAGCCTGTTATAAACAAATGTGAATGATAGGCATTGATCCATGGCCATTTGCATCGACACATACTGATGCTATTTGCTTTAAATACACTTTTTCTCTCTCATGCATCGACACATCAGCCAACCCTATCACTTCCTATCTCAAGACTTTATATCATCTGTCCTCAAAACCCCAAAACCAGTGGCTAACCCTAATCTTCCTCATCTTCACTCTCTCTAAAACCCTAAATCTCACATCACCATGCCTCCACGCACTATTCCAGCCAGAGCAAAAGGAAAAGGAAAGGGAAAGGAAACAGCCGGTACTTCTCAGCCACCACCAGATGTTCCTTCAAATGCCTTAGACTTACTTCATCCTGCTATTGCTGCTGAATTTGAGGAATCCTTCAAGACAAGGTTAGTCATGAAACCCCATGTCTTTGATAAAACAGATGCTATTCACCTGCACCTAAATGAGGTGGTTGAACTACTACATGCACAAAGACTCGGGTCATTTCTGTCTACGAAGGATGACTACCATGAGGATTTCATCTGGGCCTTTTATGCTGGCTTACAAACCGGTAGAGGCTATATGTTCCGGTGTTCTATCGGTGTCAGAACATATACCTTTGAAGCCTCTGATTGGGAAACGGTGTTTCAAATTCCGCATCCGTCAATGAATGTCAAGTCCTGGCATGACCTGCATTTTGATACTGAATTTGACATGAAGGACTTTACTCCATCTATCCTAAAGATAGACAGACCGCTGAGTGAGGATGAACACGTCACGTCAGGTATGATCAAGCAAACTCCGCGTATTCTTCACTGGATTATCACACACATTCTGCGTCCAACAAACAGTGGACATTCTCGGTTGGATAGGCCAAGCATAAATCTTCTCTACATTCTGCAAAATAAGGTTCTCTTAAATTGGGCAAACTACTTTGTAAAACGTCTATTTTTCGTGCGAGACAGCTCCAAGAATGTGGCTCTAGGGTATGCTTCTCAAATTATGAAAATTCTTAAGTTTTGGAAAGTTGCAATACCTATTGTTCCTCTCCTATCTCCATCTGCTGCTCAAGAGTTTGACTCTTCCACTCTATCGCATATGGGATATCAGTGGGACAAGGACCGCAAATGTTTCTACTTCTTTGAAAGAAAATCCAAAACCAGAATCTACAACTTTGATGTGCCTTCGGAACGAATCCATGTTGCTGAAGAACAGCCTGATGAAGAAATGCAGGATGCGCCTGAAACAGATGTGCCTCAAGCTGAGGCCAATGCCGGTTGGGGTGATTGGGTGCCACGAAGGTGGTCGCCTACCAACTACGTACCTGAACCTACAACCCCTCCATTCTCAGGTGGTACTTCATCCTCAATACCTACTGCGGACATCACTCATATGCTTCAACAGATGGAAATTGCCAACAAAGAACGCCATGAAGAAGCAAGGTATTGGAATGTACAACACTCTGAGTGGCACAAGGAGCATCGTGACTGGCATGATGAGCATACACGGATGTATCAGAATCAACACGCTTGGCACCAAGACTTGGTTAAATGGCACCAAGTTTTCTACAACGAAATGTCTGGCTTTATGGACGACTGCCGCGAAAATCCTGGTATTATGGACAGCTTTAGAAGCATTGAAGTTCAGAACCGATTTAGGCAATACTCCTTCATGGGCCAAAATCCAGACACAATGCCTCCTCCTCCGCCTCCACCAAGCTACAGAGATCCTGCCAGAGATGATGAAGAGTCCTGTGGTGGACACAATCCCAATTAACCCACCATCATTTCATCTCACTGCATTTCATCTCATATTGCTCAAGTTTTTATTTCTGCTGCACAATATATGGTTTAGCTTATGTAATTCTTAAACTCGTTCGAATCCTTAAACGCTTTTCAATTTCTGTTTATCTCTACGGTTATTGCCCTTATTCGTCATTCTTTGTGAATGATTCTTTACTTTGTGAATGATAGTCTTTTTATCAATATTTTTGCCATGCCCTGCTACAACATGCTACCTTGATAAACCTGTTTCTTCCTCTTTTTGATGTTGACAAAGGGGGAGAAAATGCAGACATGCACAAACTCAGGGGGAGTATCACACATCTTGCCAAGAATTTGCCATCATCAAAAAGGGGGAGTTTGTGAGAAAATTCTTTACTTTGAATTAATTTTGAATGATAGCAAATTGTGTGATCATCATCCAAATGTTAGTTGTGCATTACATTACATGAGACATTTGTGTTTTTATTGTGGTTTTATCCCATTCTATTGTTGCATAACTGTACATAAAGACCTACATTGACACATCTCTTAAAATAACACATAAAATCCATTTTGTGTCAGTATGCATCAACACATAAGCCTATGCATCGATACATACAGCATGTGGTATATCACAAAACTCTTTTTGTTCAGTATGCATCGATGCATACGAGTCATGCATCAACACATGAAAGGCAAAAGGCTCTATGGATCGATCCATACGATCCCTGCATCGATACATGATCAATTGAAACAGCCTGTGTATCAATGCATACGCATTAGGCATCGATACATGTTAGTAGAAAGGTCATATGCATCAATACATACGAATTATGCATCGATACATGATTAATTTATTTCACCAAAAACTCACTTATCTTACAGTATGCATCGATGCATACTCTCATGTATCAATGCATAAAGCTGTTTTGTGCTCTAACAGTTTCTGTTTTGCTGCATATATAAGACATGTTATGACAGCAGTGAAAAATACGAATTCTTAGAGGGAAAAACAATTGAACACAAGATCAAAAGCAGTGTAGCAGCAATTGTTTGAGAGCACATAGAAACCTGAAAGAGACTTCATCTTCTTCATCTTCTCAATCACTTTTCTTCAAGAACATCAACACATAACCATTCTTGTTCTCTGAATTAAAGGATTATCGAGATAACGTTCAGTGGTACGATCAAGGATCTAGCTGTGGTTTTCAGTGGAACGATCAAGGATCTAGCTGAGTGGAAGATTGAAGGGGGTTTCGAAGAAAAACCTACTGGTTTATGTAACACCCCGATAATAATAAAATAATTATTTGAATTGAGTTAATAATTTAATTATTAATTTAATTAAATAATTGGAAATTTTATTATTATTATTATTTTTTGAATTATTATTATTTTGGAATAATAATTATTATTTGGAAAATATATATATAAGTTGGAATTAAGGAAAAAGTCCCATTTGGAGTAAAAAGGTTTTCTACGTGAAAAACAGAGAAACTCGTGAAAAGGGAAAGGGCAGAGAAGAGGAGAAAGGAGCTGAAGAGCAAAGGTTGAAGAACGGAAAGGCTTGAAGCTCAAAGATTCGCCGGATTGTTAAGGTAAGGGGGGTTTATCGTCGATTAATGGGTATTTTGGGATAATATGTCATGGGTAGTGATAAGCCGTTAATTTGACCCTAATTGGGATTTGGAATGCTGAAAATTTGTGATGAATAGGTTGAGTGAAAACCGTAATCAAATTGATAATTGTGTGTGTAATCAAACCGATAAATTGGTGATGAATGGCGACGAGTAAGTTTGAGTGGGAAGGGTCTGGAATGGGCACATGAGATCCCTGCCCAAAGAAACGCGTCTGGTGAACTGTCTTGTTCGCCTAGCGAACATAACCTTCGCCTAGCGAAGGAACGCGCCTCAACCTCGCCCCAGCGAGATTGAGAGGTTTTGCTACTGTAATGTTCGCTGTAGACTCGCTGGAGCTTCGCCTAGCGAGTGAGTGCTAGCTGCGTTTCTCACCAAAACAGAATGAGTTCGCTATTACCTTCGCCTTGAGCTCGCCTAGCGAATTAATTTACCAATTTCCTGGAGCTGTTCGCCTTGAGCTCGCCTAGCGAACTTGAGCTTCGCTACTGCCTCGCCTAGCGAGCAAGGCAGAAGAAGTGTTTATGCATGTGTTGCTGAGGTGTTTCATACATGTGTTGAGGAAGTGTTTTATACATGTGTTGATGATGTGTTGATACATGTATTGATGATGTATGATGATATGCAAAATGTTGTGAATGTATATATATGCATGTATTTGTGAATGGACTGTTGTATGGCTTAGAGTGTGAGCATATGTCCATTGTGAGTTGTTGTTGATGCTGCATTGCTTGATGATTAGTGTGCATGGCATAGCCTGTGGGGCTGTAGCTAATTCCCATTGTGAGGAATTGGTGAGTGAATCGTTGTGAATTGTTGTTGATGTTTGCATGCTAGATGATTAGCTTGCATAGTCTAGCCTTCGGGGCTGTAGCTAATTCCCATGGTGAGGAATTAGTGAGTGAGTCACTAGGTCTCAAATGAGTGGGACTAGTGAGCTTAGTAGCCGTATCTGGAGGGATCGGTGAGCTTGAACTATATGTTCGCGAATAGTCGGTACCGCATGTGTAGAGTCTCATTGCATAAAAATATGTATGGCGTATAACATGAATGGATGTGTTCCAATATTATACGTGTGTGGTGTTGTTGTTAAGTAGGATTTGAGATTATACTGGTATTGTATATTGATGTTGAGTATGATGTTTAAGCCAATGAGCTATTACTGAATGTGTATTGCAATTAGGGTGATTGATGTGTTAATTACTTGGCATTACATGTTGTTTTATAATGCTTATTATATTGATTGAGGAACTCACCCTTACAACTATTTTTCAGGTAACGAGAAATGAGTTGAGTAGGAGCAAATGCTTGGAGTCTAGTGTAGTCTCCCTAGTGGGTCATGCTCTGATAGATGTAACATCGGGCGGGAACACTTTGATTATTATTGTTGTTGTGGTTGAACTAAATTACATGTGATGTTACATGTTTTGCATGATTGAGTTGATCTCTATCCGCTGCGTAATTGTGCAAATACCTTATATTAAATTAAATAAAAGAGCATGATTGTTATATTGTTTAAATGGGTGGAATGTTGGTGTGACACCCTTGGTGCACTATTACTCTGATTATATTGTTATTATTTTAATTAATTTTTGGGGTATTTTAGAAGGGTGTTACATTAGTGGTATCAGAGCATAGTCGGTCGTGTCGAGTCGTAATTATTCTGTTTTCCCTGTACGGGATGGGAGTTGTGTAACCCTATCAGTACTTATTGTTTTAGTTTGTTGGGTTTTCAGAATAGAGATGGCTGGAAGAGGCAGAGATGATGCTGCGATTGCTGAGGCTCTGGGTATGCTGGCTGGAGTACTTGGAGGGAATCCAAATGTTGTAGGAATGGGAGCTGCTCGTCAACTGAGTGAGTTCCAGAAGAACAATCCTCCAATGTTCAAGGGAGCATACGATCCAGATGGTGCTCAGAAGTGGTTGAAGGAGATCGAGAGGATCTTCAGAGTAACTGAGTGTGCTGATAACCAGAAGGTCAGGTTCGGTACACATATGCTGTCAGAGGAAGCTGATGATTGGTGGGTTGCTACCCGCACTGAGTTGGAATCTGCTGGGAATACTGAGATCACTTGGGCTGTGTTCAGGGAAAGGTTCCTGAGAAAGTATTTTCCAGAAGATGTCAGAGGAAAGAAAGAGATAGAGTTTTTGGAATTGAAGCAGGGTAACAGGTCGGTTACTGAGTATGCTGCGAAGTTCACCGAGCTGTCAAAGTACTATACTCCCTATAATGAGGCCGCTGGAGAATTTTCGAAATGTGTGAAGTTTGAGAACGGGTTGCGTCCTGAGATCAAACAAGCTATTGGATATCAGAGGATCAGGGTGTTTTCTGACTTGGTTGACTGTTGCAGGATTTTTGAACAGGATTCCAAGGCCAGAGCAGAGAGCTATCAGCAGAGGGTTGATAGGAAAGGCAAGAATCAGAATGATCGTGGAAAACCGTATGCAGCTGGCAAAGGTTTTCAGAAGCAGAGTGGGATGAAGAGGCCTAGTGGGGGAGACTCTAGTGCTCCTGTTAAGTGTTATAGATGTGGTCGGGCTGGACATCGTGTCCATGAGTGTACCAGTGCTGAGATGAAGTGTTTCAAGTGTGGCAAAGGTGGTCATTTGGCTGCAGAGTGTCGGTTGAAGACTGTAACTTGTTTCAACTGTGGAGAGTTGGGTCATATCAGTCCACAGTGTCCTAAGCCGAAGAAAAAGAATCAGTCAGGAGGCAAGGTCTTTGCTTTATCAGGTTCTGAGACTTCTGCAGATGATCGTTTGATCCGAGGTACGTGTTATATTAATGGCTTTCCTCTTGTAGCTATTATTGACACCGGTGCTACTCATTCCTTTATATCTTTGGATTGTGCTGTGAAACTTAAGTTAGAGATATCTGAGATGCTTGGAAGTATGGTGATTGATACTCCTGCGAAGGGTTCAGTGACTACTACTTCAGTTTGTTTGAATTGTCCTTTGAGTATTTTTGGTAGAGACTTTGGGATAGACCTTGTGTGTCTTCCACTAGTGCAGATTGATGTTATCTTGGGTATGAACTGGTTGGTGGTTAACCGAGTTTCTATCAACTGTTTTGATAAGACTGTGATATTTCCTGAGAGTGAGGAAGGAAAGAGTTTGTTTCTATCAGCCAGACAGGTGAATGAGGAAGTCGCAGATGGGGCAGAGTTGTTTATGCTGTTAGCGACTTTGGGGGCTAAAGATAAACTGGTAATTGGCGATCTAGCCGTGGTGTGTGATTTTCCTGATGTGTTTCCGGAAGAGGTGAATGAATTACCGCCAGAGCGTGAAGTTGAGTTCTCGATTGATTTGGTACCTGGTACTAGACCGATATCGATGGCTCCGTATCGTATGTCTGCTGTTGAGTTAGCTGAATTGAAGAGTCAGCTGGAAGATCTGTTGGATAAGAAGTTTATTCGTCCGAGTGTGTCACCGTGGGGTGCGCCAGTGTTGTTGGTTAAGAAGAAAGAAGGTACTATGAGGTTGTGTGTGGACTACAGGCAACTGAATAAAGTGACGATCAAGAATCGGTATCCTTTGCCGAGGATTGATGATTTGATGGATCAATTGGTTGGTGCGAGGGTGTTCAGCAAGATAGATTTGAGATCTGGGTATCATCAGATACGTGTGAAAACTGAGGATATTCAGAAGACTTCTTTCAGAACAAGGTATGGACATTATGAGTATTCTGTAATGCCTTTTGGTGTGACTAATGCGCCTGGAGTATTTATGGAGTATATGAATAGGATTTTCCATCCGTACCTAGATAAGTTTGTTGTGGTGTTCATTGATGACATTTTGGTGTATTCGAAATCTGAAGAAGAGCATGCTGAGCATTTGAGAGTGGTTTTAGAAGTTCTACGAGAAAAGAAGTTATTTGCTAAATTGTCCAAATGTGAATTTTGGTTAGAAGAGGTTAGTTTTCTTGGTCATGTGATTTCAAGAGGCGGCGTTGCTGTTGATCCTTCTAAGATAGAAGCGGTATCTGAGTGGGAAGCTCCGAAGTCTGTTGCTGAGATTCGAAGTTTTCTTGGACTTGCAGGGTATTATAGGAAGTTCATTGAGGGATTTTCTAAGTTGGCGTTACCGTTGACGATGTTGACTAGAAAGGGGCAAGCGTTTGTTTGGGACTCAAAATGTGAAGAAGGTTTCCAAGAATTAAAGAGAAGGTTGACTACTGCTCCTATTCTGATATTACCGAGTTCGTCGGAACCATTTGAGGTTTACTGTGATGCTTCATTGTTGGGTTTGGGTGGTGTGTTGATGCAGAATAAGCAGGTTATAGCTTATGCTTCGAGACAACTGAGGGTTCATGAGAGGAACTATCCGACACATGATTTAGAGTTGGCAGCTGTGGTATTTGTTCTGAAATTATGGAGACATTATTTGTACGGGTCAAGATTTGAGGTTTTCAGTGACCATAAAAGTTTAAAGTATTTGTTTGATCAGAAAGAGCTGAATATGAGACAGAGGAGATGGTTAGAATTTCTGAAGGATTATGATTTTGGTTTGAATTACCATCCGGGTAAAGCAAACGTAGTAGCTGATGCATTGAGTCGGAAATCATTGCATATGTCTATGTTAATGGTTAAAGAATTGGATTTAATTGAGCAGTTTAGAGATTTGAGTTTGGTGTGTGAGAGTACTCACAATAGTGTTAAATTGGGAATGTTGAAATTAACAAGTGGTATTCTGGATGAGATCAGAGAGGGTCAGAAATCCGATATGCTTTTGGTTGATAAGTTGACTTTAGTGAATCAAGGTCAAGGTGGTGAATTCAGAATTGATGAGAATGGTGTTTTGAAATTTGGTAATCGGGTGTGTATTCCGGATGTTACCGAACTTAAGAGGAGTATTCTGGAGGAAGGACATCGTAGCGGCCTGAGTATTCATCCTGGAGCTACGAAGATGTATCATGATTTGAAAAAGTTATTTTGGTGGCCGGGAATGAAGAAAGAAATTGCGAGTTTTGTTTATTCCTGTTTGACTTGTCAGAAGTCAAAGATTGAGCATCAGAAGCCGTCTGGGCTAATGCAACCGTTGGCTATTCCAGAGTGGAAGTGGGATAGTATCAGTATGGATTTTGTTTCGGGTTTACCGAGGACAAGTAGGAATTTTGAAGCCATTTGGGTGATTGTTGACAGGTTGACAAAATCGGCTCATTTCATTCCGATCAGAATGGATTATCCGTTAGAGAGATTAGCCGAGTTGTATATTGAGAAGATTGTAAGCTTGCATGGTATTCCGTCTAGTATTGTTTCGGACAGAGATCCTAGATTTACATCGAAGTTCTGGGAAGGTTTGCAGAGAGCTTTGGGAACTAAACTGAGATTGAGTTCTGCATATCATCCGCAGACTGATGGTCAGACTGAGAGGACGATTCAGTCACTGGAGGACCTTTTGAGGGCTTGTGTTTTGGAAAAAGGAGGCGCTTGGGATTGTTATTTGCCTTTGATTGAGTTTACCTACAACAATAGTTTTCATTCGAGCATTGGTATGGCACCGTTTGAAGCTTTGTATGGTAGGAGATGTCGGACACCGTTATGTTGGTATGAGTCCGGTGAGAGTGCTGTGGTTGGACCGGAAATTGTTCAACAAACTACGGAAAAGATTAAGATGATTCAGGAGAAGATGAGAATTGCTCAGAGTCGTCAGAAGAGTTATCATGATAAGAGGAGGAAGTCACTTGAGTTCCAAGAGGGAGATCATGTGTTTCTTCGTGTCACTCCGATAACTGGTGTTGGTCGAGCTTTGAAGTCGAAGAAGTTGACACCGCGATTTATTGGTCCTTATCAGATTTTGGAGAGGATAGGGGAGGTAGCCTATCGTGTCGCTTTACCGCCGTCGCTTGCAAATTTGCATGAGGTTTTTCATGTGTCTCAGTTGAGGAGGTACATTCATGATCCGTCGCATGTAGTCCAAATAGATGATGTACAGGTGAGAGATAACCTGACTGTTGAAACATCACCTATGAGGATCGAGGATCGAGAGTTGAAGCAGTTGCGGGGTAAAGAGATTGCCTTGGTGAAGGTAGCTTGGGGGGGGGGGGCAGCAGGTGGCAACGTGACTTGGGAACTGGAGAGTAAGATGAAGGAATCTTATCCAGAGTTGTTCGCTTGAGGTATGTTTTCGAGGACGAAAACTCTTTTAGTGGGGGAGAGTTGTAACACCCCGATAATAATAAAATAATTATTTGAATTGAGTTAATAATTTAATTATTAATTTAATTAAATAATTGGAAATTTTATTATTATTATTATTTTTTGAATTATTATTATTTTGGAATAATAATTATTATTTGGAAAATATATATATAAGTTGGAATTAAGGAAAAAGTCCCATTTGGAGTAAAAAGGTTTTCTACGTGAAAAACAGAGAAACTCGTGAAAAGGGAAAGGGCAGAGAAGAGGAGAAAGGAGCTGAAGAGCAAAGGTTGAAGAACGGAAAGGCTTGAAGCTCAAAGATTCGCCGGATTGTTAAGGTAAGGGGGGTTTATCGTCGATTAATGGGTATTTTGGGATAATATGTCATGGGTAGTGATAAGCCGTTAATTTGACCCTAATTGGGATTTGGAATGCTGAAAATTTGTGATGAATAGGTTGAGTGAAAACCGTAATCAAATTGATAATTGTGTGTGTAATCAAACCGATAAATTGGTGATGAATGGCGACGAGTAAGTTTGAGTGGGAAGGGTCTGGAATGGGCACATGAGATCCCTGCCCAAAGAAACGCGTCTGATGAACTGTCTTGTTCGCCTAGCGAACATAACCTTCGCCTAGCGAAGGAACGCGCCTCAACCTCGCCCCAGCGAGATTGAGAGGTTTTGCTACTGTAATGTTCGCTGTAGACTCGCTGGAGCTTCGCCTAGCGAGTGAGTGCTAGCTGCGTTTCTCACCAAAACAGAATGAGTTCGCTATTACCTTCGCCTTGAGCTCGCCTAGCGAATTAATTTACCAATTTCCTGGAGCTGTTCGCCTTGAGCTCGCCTAGCGAACTTGAGCTTCGCTACTGCCTCGCCTAGCGAGCAAGGCAGAAGAAGTGTTTATGCATGTGTTGCCGAGGTGTTTCATACATGTGTTGAGGAAGTGTTTTATACATGTGTTGATGATGTGTTGATACATGTATTGATGATGTATGATGATATGCAAAATGTTGTGAATGTATATATATGCATGTATTTGTGAATGGACTGTTGTATGGCTTAGAGTGTGAGCATATGTCCATTGTGAGTTGTTGTTGATGCTGCATTGCTTGATGATTAGTGTGCATGGCATAGCCTGTGGGGCTGTAGCTAATTCCCATTGTGAGGAATTGGTGAGTGAATCGTTGTGAATTGTTGTTGATGTTTGCATGCTAGATGATTAGCTTGCATAGTCTAGCCTTCGGGGCTGTAGCTAATTCCCATGGTGAGGAATTAGTGAGTGAGTCACTAGGTCTCAAATGAGTGGGACTAGTGAGCTTAGTAGCCGTATCTGGAGGGAT
Organism: Lathyrus oleraceus; assembly: GCF_024323335.1. NCBI lineage: Eukaryota > Viridiplantae > Streptophyta > Magnoliopsida > Fabales > Fabaceae > Lathyrus > Lathyrus oleraceus. Next base: position 434,229,891 of record NC_066582.1, on the reverse strand, counting down.
CGGTGAGCTTGAACTATATGTTCGCGAATAGTCGGTACCGCATGTGTAGAGTCTCATTGCATAAAAATATGTATGGCGTATAACATGAATGGATGTGTTCCAATATTATACGTGTGTGGTGTTGTTGTTAAGTAGGATTTGAGATTATACTGGTATTGTATATTGATGTTGAGTATGATGTTTAAGCCAATGAGCTATTACTGAATGTGTATTGCAATTAGGGTGATTGATGTGTTAATTGCTTGGCATTACATGTTGTTTTATAATGCTTATTATATTGATTGAGGAACTCACCCTTACAACTATTTTTCAGGTAACGAGAAATGAGTTGAGTAGGAGCAAATGCTTGGAGTCTAGTGTAGTCTCCCTAGTGGGTCATGCTCTGATAGATGTAACATCGGGCGGGAACACTTTGATTATTATTGTTGTTGTGGTTGAACTAAATTACATGTGATGTTACATGTTTTGCATGATTGAGTTGATCTCTATCCGCTGCGTAATTGTGCAAATACCTTATATTAAATTAAATAAAAGAGCATGATTGTTATATTGTTTAAATGGGTGGAATGTTGGTGTGACACCCTTGGTGCACTATTACTCTGATTATATTGTTATTATTTTAATTAATTTTTGGGGTATTTTAGAAGGGTGTTACAGTTTATCCTTCAAGAACTGGAGTGTTCTTGAGGGTTTGTGAGTCACGTTTGCAGAACAGATTCAGCCGCAGCGTTGCGTTTGGAGATCGGGGGATTTCGCAAGCAGGTCGTGGAACCGGTGAATTGTTTGCATTTTCGTGCAGGAAATTCTTGATCGTGCTCAGATCAAGTGAAGGTTCATACAAGAAGAAGTTCTTGGAAGTTAGAATTCTGTCTTTGTATCATAACCTTGTATCAACGAATTCGGCAATAATTGATAATCAAAGTTCTCAATTTCATTTGAAATTGAGAGGGAGACGTACCCACACGCGAGGACGACGTGGGGAACTTCCTTACCAAATCTCTGCGTATCGTATTCTTACCTTACTCCTCTTTACGTTTAAAACAGTTTTCGCAATTTCAGTTAGTGTGTTGTGATTGTTCCTTTTGCAAGAAAGCAGGGGCAAGAAAACTTTTTAATTAAACTCTACTGATGTTCATCATTGATCACATACACACCAACTGTTTGACAAAATTGTTAGCTAGGTTTTATTCATTGGAAATAGACTTTAATGATAAGTGCATTCAATTAGCTAAAATTCTGGTGTTGATTGCTTCTGTCATTCTTATTCAAATCCAGCATTAAGCTCGTGTGTCCGGTTTTCTAGTAGCGGTTCAGAATAGACGGAAGTCGATTCGGGACTGATATTTTCCGCCAACTTTAAAAACTCTGATAAAACTTTAAATCCGTTAAATTTCAAAGAGGTGATCTATTCACCCCCCCCCCTCTCGATCACTAGCCACACCGTCTAACAAGTTTATCTTATTAACACCCCCAAAGCATAAATGTCTTTGTAACTGATTTAACAAGTCAATGGCGGGTTATGGCAATTGTTTTAGAAACATATGGTTAATGTTACAACCTTGGATTCTACATTGAGAAGGTGGTTGTGCAATGTTAAATGTAAGGAATATGAGTGTGAATCCAAAAATGTTTATAGTATGGCACAAAATGAGGTTGTTTGTTCATATTACTTCTATAGAAGGGTGTTTGTTAACTCATTAGGGTCTACGATCAATAAAGGCGCCAAAATGCATTGCGATGGTACAAATGTTTAGTGATGTTGCACTCTTTGTGTGAGTGTGGGTCCTATGAGTATAAGAAATAGTCTGAATAGAAATTAAGGGGAATTACTCTTTGCACCCTTAGTGGTGCTTACTCACCCTAGTGAAAAACCAATAATGCCCCTAAAATTCAGAACTTAACCTCTAGACGCACCAAAAATTCAACCGCGGTTAAGTCTCATACCCAAACTAAAACAAAGCTGAAAAAATCTAGAGGTTATTTTCCGTATCTTTTAACGGAGGTTAACATATGTATTTTAGATAGAAGTTAAGTTCCAAATTTGTTTGATTTATATAACGTGTCATACCTTCTCTCTTCCTTCTTCATTTCAGAAAGTTTACTCAGAATGCAAAACAGAGCTCGTGAGCAAACTCCATTTCAATAATTTTCAACTTTCTTGCTACTTTTACTTCATTGCATTCAAGCGTAGGACATCTCTCAACCTCTACTCCACTTTATTCAATCGAGGTTTCTCATTTTTCAAGCTTTCTCACACTTGATAAGTTTCTCATTTCCTTCCTTTTTTCTGGTTTGTGATGAATACGTTATTTAAATAGTTTGTTAATGTTTCACCAGATTGAAGTTAAAAGCATATTGGATTGATTTTTGATGCATGCATATATATTTTTTCAATTTTAGAGCGTAGGGGATCTGTTTATTCGTGTTATACATTTTTTTTGCTTGGTGTCATACCCCAAAATTTGCCCGTTGATATTACAAAGCATTTTCCAAGACCCTCTGACTTGTTCTGCAAGGCACTGATATCAAATGGACAAAAGCCCACTCACAACAGGCCCAATCCACAGGCGGCCCAAAATAACTGGCTCGCTAGGCGAGCAGCTCCTTCGCCTAGCGAACATTGCCTCATGCCACTCGCCCAGCGAAGAGTTGGACCCAGGAAAAAGCCCAGACCTAGTTTGCTCGCTAGGCGAGCAATTCCTTCGCCTAGCGAAGCTCGCGAAAGTTTGAAGTTTTGGACCTCATTCTAAGCCCATTAGGTCACCACTACCACTACTATAAATACCTACTCCTCTGCCACGAAAAAGAACACACAGAGACGGACGAAGACGGACGGAAACACACATCCAGAAGGAGAAACACCGAAACCCTGCTGATCCAAAGAGTTCAGAAGGCGGAAACCCTTATCGAGAGCAGGTGATGACATTAATCCCATACTTTGAAGAAATAGCATTTGAACATATTCCTCGAGAGGAGAACCAGCTGGCAGACACATTAGCTACCATGTCATCTATGTTCAGAGTCAGATGGGGCAGCGAAGCTCCCATGGTTACCATTGGACGGTTAGATGAACCAGCATACTGTTATGGACTTAACACTGAGAAGGTACAGGAGAAACCTTGGTTCCACGACGTAAGAAGATATTTAGAGACTCAGGAATACCCTGAAGGGGCATCCATCAAGGACAGAAAATTCCTGAGGAAGTTCTCCGCTAAATTCTTTCTGAGTAATGGAGTATTGTACAAACGTAATCATGATTCAACTTTGCTTCGCTGTGTGGATAAAAAGGAAGCGGAAAAGATTATGGAAGACATGCATGACGGTATTTTTGGGACTCATCCTAATGGACATACCATGGCCAAGAAGATTCTGAGATCAGGGTATTATTGGTCTACCATGGAAGCTGATTGCCACCATCACTCCAGAACCTGCCACAAGTGTCAGATCTATGCGGATAAAGTACATGTACCTCCTGCTCCATTGAACGTGTTAACAGCGCCTTGGCCCTTTGCAATGTGGGGCATCGATATGATTGGAGAGATTAAACCTACGGCTTCTAATGGACATCGCTTCATTCTCGTCGCTATTGATTACTTCACGAAGTGGGTAGAGGCAGCCTCTTTCGCTTCTGTCACCAAGAATGTGGTGGCACGGTTCATCAAGAATAGCCTTATTTGTCGATATGGCATCCCTGAAAGAATTATCACTGACAATGGTACCAACTTGAATAACAAGATGATTACTGAACTCTGCACGCAGTTCAAAATAAAGCATCATAATTCTTCTCCGTACCGGCCAAAGATGAATGGCGCCGTGGAGGCTGCTAATAAGAACATCAAGAAGATCATACAAAAGATGACGGTAACGTACAAAGACTGGCATGAGATGTTACCATTTGCTCTCCATGGTTATCGCACTTCAGTACGCACTTCGACAGGGGCAACTCCTTTCTCTTTAGTCTACGGAGCGGAAGCTGTTTTACCAGTGGAAGTCCAGATTCCTTCTATAAGAATCATGAAAGAGGCGGGCTTAGACGAGGATGAATGGATTCAGACTCGGCTCGACCAAATAAACTTGATTGATGAGAAGAGACTTGCGGCTGTTTGTCACGGGCAGATATACCAGAAGCGCATGACCCAAGCATTTAACAAAAGGGTCAAGAGACAGGTGTATCAGGTAGGCGGCTTGGTGATCAAGCGTATCACTCTACCACAAGGTGACCCCAGAGGCAAGTGGACTCCCACATACGAAGGACCATTTGTGGTTAAGAAGGTATTCTCCGGTGGAGCCATGATACTTGCTACGATGGATGGCGAGGACTTCCCACATCCTGTGAACGCGGACATAGTTAAAAAATACTACGCATAAAAGAGACCCGCTAGGTCGACGTACCTAGGCAAAAGTAAGGGCATCCCGGCGAACCAAAAGGGTTCGGGCAAAAGTTAGGGATAAATATATAAAGACGTATACCCGGCAAGTCGAAAACCTGAAAAGGCGGCTTGGGCAAAAAGGGGTATCCCGGTGGACAGAAAACCTGAAAAGGCGGTCCAGGCAAAAATTAGGGATTAAAGCGTATGACTATGTCCTGTTCTCTGCCACCTTCACCCAAGTTCAAGGGGCTGAACAAGCCAATCACCTCTATCCGACAGCAGGAGATGAGATGCTTGAAGACATAATGACAGTAATGGAGTCAAAATCAATAGGGCTTATTCTGCATAGCTTTCTTTTTGTTGTCTTGACAACTTCCTCTTACTAGGATTTCTGTCTCCTTGTACACAAATTGCCTGTTTATAGGCCCTCTTTCAAAATCAATACAATTTCATTTCCAAAAAGATGCTTTTGTTTTTACCTTTTCTGTTTTGTTTGCGTAAACGTCCATTAATTTAACTTGAATTGACTTATGCACTTGAATATGACCCATGTTTACAAAAATGCATGCCTAAAATAGCAATAGCAATTACTACACGACTTCAGGATCGAGGAGAAGGTCTAACCACGCTTTCCAAGGAGGCTGTTACTAATTCGATTCCCCGGCAACGCCAATTATTCCCCAGAAGAGGTCGGCATCGCCCTACCGAAAGGTCATCCCTTCTATCCCCAGCCAGGCCCCGTTGGACAGAACCCGAATCCCCAGCTAAGGAAGGGCCATCAATACCAATGTCTCCGACCAGCAGACTGGGATCTATCTCCCCAGTAGTGTCCCCTGGAAGAATGTTTCAGACGCCTAATGCATTCATTACATCATTTCACATCACATACCTACATACAATTTTCATTCCGCATCATATACATTACATCATTTCATAATATATACATGCATACACATGCATACCAGGTTCGCAAGCATAAAACATCTCATGCATCATGACATTGCATGAAACTAACGTTATTTTTCAGGTTAATTATCCTCTTGATACAGTCAAAATAAAGGTCCATTCGGACGGACATCTGTATCAGTTACATTCAGGATTCAACTACACCTTTCAAATATACTCCATGTCAACATTCATTCTGACATTCTCCCAATGGTGGCATCTCTAAGCCCACCCCAGGTATTCGCTGCAAATACAACAAACAGTATCAGATACAGCCTAACGTATGGTTCATTCTGATTCAGCCCAACATATGACTCTTTCAACTCAGATACGGTCTAACGTACGATCCATTCTGACTCTCAACCACTCCAATACGGTCTAACGTACGACCCATTTGGACCTCCAACTCAGATACGGTCTAACGTACGATCCATTCTGACTCTCAACAACTCCAATACGGTCTAACGTACGACCCATTTGGACCTCCAGCTCAGATACGATCTAGCGTACGATCCCTTCTGATCTTCAACAACTCAAGTATGGTTTACTGGACGACCAAGTTAAACCTTCATTTTCTCAGGTGCTACCTTCGGACAGGTACATTCCTGAATGGTAGTCTAGTATACGGCTACTCCCTTTCTCAGGTGCTACCTTCGGACAGGTACATTCCTGAATGGTAGTCTAGTATACGGCTACTCCCTTTCTCAGGTGCTACCTTTGGACAGGTACATTCCTGAATGGTAGTTTAGTATACGGCTACTCCCTTTCTCAGGTGCTACCTTTGGACAGGTACATTCCTGAATGGTAGTCTAGTATACGACTACTCCCTTTCTCAGGTGCTACCTTCGGACAGGTACATTCCTGAATGGTAGTCTAGTATACGGCTACTCCCTTGCTCAGGTGCTACCTTCGGACAGGTACATTCCTGAATGGTAGTCTAGTATACGGCTACTCCCTTTCTCAGGTGCTACCTTCGGACAGGTACATTCCTGAATGGTAGTCTAGTATACGGCTACTCCCTTTCTCAGGTGCTACCTTCGGACAGGTACATTCCTGAATGGTAGTCTAGTATACGGCTACTCCCTTTCTCAGGTGCTACCTTTGGACAGGTACATTCCTGAATGGTAGTCTAGTATACGGCTACTCCCTTTCTCAGGTGCTACCTTCGGACAGGTACATTCCTGAATGGTAGTCTAGTATACGGCTACTCCCTTGCTCAGGTGCTACCTTCGGACAGGTACATTCCTGAATGGTAGTCTAGTATACGGCTACTCCCTTTCTCAGGTGCTACCTTCGGACAGGTACATTCCTGAATGGTAGTCTAGTATACGGCTACTCCCTTTCTCAGGTGCTACCTTCGGACAGGTACATTCCTGAATGGTAGTCTAGTATACGGCTACTCCCTTGCTCAGGTGCTACCTTCGGACAGGTACATTCCTGAATGGTAGTCTAGTATACGGCTACTCCCTTTCTCAGGTGCTACCTTCGGACAGGTACATTCCTGAATGGTAGTCTAGTATACGGCTACTCCCTTGCTCAGGTGCTACCTTCGGACAGGTACATTCCTGAATGGTAGTCTAGTATACGGCTATTCCCTTGCTCAGGTGCTACCTTCGGACAGGTACATTCCTGAATGGTAGTCTAGTATACGGCTACTCCCTTTCTCAGGTGCTACCTTCGGACAGGTACATTCCTGAATGGTGGTCTGGCATACGACTACTCCCTTTTCAGCAGATTCAGCCTAACGGACGGCCCATTCTGCAACTCAGAGACGATCTAGCATACGATCCATTCTGATCTTTCATCCCCATCAAAGTCATCCGCCTAACAAACAACTCACTCTGGTATCCAGACACGGTCTAACATACGATCCATGCTGATCCCATATCCCCAGCAGTATATAGCATACTCTGACTCCCCAGCGAAGTCGACGGCATAATGGATGACTCACCATACGGTCGGATGTATGACCCGATGTGACACCCATGTCTCTAGATATCGTCTAACGTACGACACCATCTGGAAATCTCCTCGGCAAGTTTCTTGGATGGCATCTCTAAGCCCATCTCCGTCAAGACTGATGGACAAGCGCAAATTTTCGGGGCATTCTAGTGTTCAATAATCTTTCACCTCCAGACCACGAACGGCACATACCATTCTACTCTCTCGGTTCAAGAGTATTGAACAGGGGCAGCTGTCATACCCCAAAATTTGCCCGTTGATATTACAAAGCATTTTCCAAGACCCTCTGACTTGTTCTGCAAGGCACTGATATCAAATGGACAAAAGCCCACTCACAACAGGCCCAATCCACAGGCGGCCCAAAATAACTGGCTCGCTAGGCGAGCAGCTCCTTCGCCTAGCGAACATTGCCTCATGCCACTCGCCCAGCGAAGAGTTGGACCCAGGAAAAAGCCCAGACCTAGTTTGCTCGCTAGGCGAGCAATTCCTTCGCCTAGCGAAGCTCGCGAAAGTTTGAAGTTTTGGACCTCATTCTAAGCCCATTAGGTCACCACTACCACTACTATAAATACCTACTCCTCTGCCACGAAAAAGAACACACAGAGACGGACGAAGACGGACGGAAACACACATCCAGAAGGAGAAACACCGAAACCCTGCTGATCCAAAGAGTTCAGAAGGCGGAAACCCTGAAGGCCGCTCACCCGCTCCGAAGCTACCGCCGCCCAACTCAATCCGGCTCGCCAACTCAAGGTTGCAACTCGATTTGTAAACAGGTTTGCATCACTGCTATCGCTTTAGTTTCTTAATTGGCATATGATATCCCTTTAGGGTCTTAAGCTACCTATGATTATCACTTTGTATTCTTATTTTGCATGTGGTACCGCTTTAGTGTCTTAATTTGCATGTGATATCGTTTGGTACTCTCATTTGGCATATGGTACCACTTCATGTTCTTAATTTGTGGAGGATATTATAATTGAATTCATAAACATTTTGAAGTTTTGCATGAGAATTTAAATGTGCTTGAATATTGTGAAACTGAACCATATAATTATGTGTTGGATGCCATAAGCCATGCTGCAGGTTGAGGTCATAATGTTCTCAAATTCCAAACCCGTGGCTGCTCGCTAGCTCATCGCTAGGCGAGCCTGCAGTGAGCCTTCGCTGAGCCTTCGCTAGGCGAAGCAGAGGCGAACGGGACAGGGGCTGCTTTGTCTCTTTGTTGCCCATTTTATGTTTACCTAATGATGATTCTGCATTATTTGGCTTAAATTCCTGGCTGTTATATTTATCTTATGGTGCAATTTCCAATTGTATTTTACCTCGATGCTTTAATCCGTGTGTTCATGGTGTAAAGGCTAGCATTCTTCCGAAGAAATAGCTGGCTAGGTACTCCGCTTTATGCATGGGAAGCCTTCATGGAGATGGATTCTAAATTATTTCACTTTAATGTGAAGATTCATGTTGATGGCCCAATTAATTTTAATGTAGTGATCCTTAATGTGTTGATTTTAATGTATCGATTTAATGCGGTATCACCATAATTACCTAATGAACGTAAAACATGGACTTTAAATAAATGATATCGGACCTCTCTTTATTACCCCACGATTACAATATTACGGTCATGCCCCGCGAATGTGGGATATCCTTAGCAAAGACCCTTCGGTTAAATCATCATAGTCCCTCGGATGTTGCCTTCGGAAATACGACTTTGTCCCTCGATGACCCTTCGGTGTAGCCTACGGTTAAATGATGATAGTCCCTTCGAATGCTAAGGTATCCTCACAACTGTTGCCTTCAATGACCAATCGATGACCCTACGATGACCCTTCTACATCTCAAGGATAAAACTACTTACTTCTCAATAGTAAGGACAGTTTTACCCTCATAAGGATAGGAAACGCCCGGAAAGACCTCGGACAGGTATAACCTTAATTGCTCATTCATAACCAAAAAATATACTTTTCACCTCACACCTTTCAAACATCTTTTTGGAAAATCACCACTTAGCATACATCCGCACTAGGATCATTGCCGAGTTATATTTTTCTAAACTATTTTCTAAATTAAAACGAGATAACCACTTTGTATACATTCATGCAAGAATCATTACAAAGTTAAATTCTCATTTTGCAAAACATTTTTCACACCTTTCTCAACCACCTTTTTCAAACTAGAAAACATAAATGATTGAGCAATTAAGAGCCCATGGATAACCATGGATACAAAGGGTGCTAATACCTTCCCTTTGTATAAAGTACCTCCCGAACCTAAGAATTTAAAATTAAGGTCTTTCCTGTTCTTTTCCACCTTTCCTTATTGGATAAAAGAAAAGTCGGTGGCGACTCTTGCTAACCGCGACATTGCGATTAAAACCACAAAAAAGTCCAGTTCACCGTATGACAGAACTGGCGACTCTGCTGGGGAAACAAAGAGAGGTCCACCTTAAAAATCATTTATGTTTGAATTTGTTCTTTCGTTTTAAGGGATTGTCTGAGTGAAAGATCCTACACCCGGATCTAGTGTACCTTAGGTAAGTAGCAATAGATCATCGCGACTATCCGGCGTATATTGGAATGGTCAAAATGATGGCTACGGTTAATGTGGCACTTTGGTCGTCCTGATGTTCCTCATGTTCACTTGAGGAAAAATTTGGCTTCTGCGTGGTGTCATCAAAGCATTAACCAGACCTTTAGAACCCTAATTGACTCATCCTAGCCTTTAGAAAGTAGTGAGATAACTGGCTTCGGTTCCGACTGAGGTTGGTTGATACTCGATACTACACTCTTTGAGATTGGACTTTAGGGAAGCTTCGGTCAACCACTTGGTGTTGCACTGAAGTGGACTTAAGGAAAGGTCGATGATTTGAGATCCTTCTAGAACCCGGTTACTATTCTAGGACAGGTTGAACCAACCAAACTTCAGTGGGGAGGGTATTTACCTATGGAACTCATGCAAGCCTTAAATCCTAGGATTGATTGTTGTGTGACATGTCTTTGCTTGCATAACATCATAACATCATAACATCATGGCATTATACTAACCATTTCAAGGACTTAGGAATTTAGCTTTGCTCTGTTAAACAGGTTATGGCTTCCAGGAAGACTATCCGGATCAATCTTGTAACGATCTCTCCTCAACTCAAGGATTTGGTGTTAGAACTTCCCGATCATGCTCAGTTCAACAAGAAACATGGTCATCTTCTCAACTTAGTTACCACTGGTTTCAAAGAAGATATGATGAGAGTCCTATTCCAGTTCTTCGATCCTAAACATCATTGCTTCACTTTCCCAGATTATCAGTTGGTACCCACATTAGAAGAATTCTCCCAGCTGCTCGGGATACCTATCCTGGACCAAATACCTTTCAGTGGTTTAGAAAAGATGCCAAAGTCTGAAGAAGTTGCCGCAGCTTTATGCATGACAAAATCTGACATTGAGACCAATTGGGTAACAAGGAGTGGAACGAAAGGTTTACTTGCCAAATTTCTGATAAGTAAGGCCCGAGAATTCCTAAAAGTTGTGAATGTCCATGCTTTTGAAGATGTTTTAGCATTGCTAATCTATGGTTTGGTGCTATTCCCTAATCCGGACCAATTCATAGATGTGAATGCTATTAAGATATTCCTCACACATAATCCTGTGCCTACCTTGCTTGGAGATGTCTTGCATTCCCTTCACACTCGTACTATGAGGAGGAAAGGGACTCTCATGTGCTGCGTACCTTTGTTGTCTAGATGGTTTATTTCGCACCTCCCTCAATCAGTCTTGAAGAATGATCAAAATCTGAAATGGTCTCAAAGGACAATGGCACTCTCCCATTCAGACATCCGTTGGTGTTCCAATCTCAGAGAAAACGTCACCCTCATCGACCGTTGTGGAGAATTCCCTAATGTGCCACTCCTGGGGATAAGGGGAGGTATTACTTATAATCCTGCCTTAGCCCTACGTCAGTTTGGGCATGCTCGAAGAGATGGTCCACATGAAATGATTATTCAAGGTACAGTGTTTGACTATGACAATGACTCTCAAGGTCTCCGCCAAAGGTTTGTACGAGCTTGGGGCATGGTGAAAAGAAGCAATTTAGGAAAGAAAAATTCTATTCCTATGGAGCCTTATCTCAGATGGGTGCGCGCTAGAGCTCGCGAACTTGTCATGCCATATCTTGCAGTCGGACCATTGACTGTTGAATCAGAGGCCGAAGGAGCTACTTCCCAGATCATTCCTTATCCAGATATGCCTACTGATGTTGAGGAATTGAAAAGATCCTGGACCCAGTTGAGAGAAGAGAGAGATACTTTCGAAGCTCAGTTCAATGCAGAAAGGAAGAAAGTGTTAGAGCTCACCAGTCAGCTTAATGAGGAACGAAGACTCAATGCATATCTTCGCCCGAAAAGAAGTCGCCCCTGGGAGACTTGAGCTTTGTATTTTTACTATTATTCCTTTTGTAATGAACATTGATAAAAAAAAAAGTAGCAATAAAACATTTCCCTCTTGTTGGGGATTTATGCAGAGTTAAATTCCAAAAGTCCTTGAAAACATTTCATACATTGCATCGCATAACATAACATTGCATAACAGGTGTTCTAAAGGACCATATTCTCACGGTCTGCCTCTTAAACAGAAAAATGGATCTCGAACAGACTGTCAAAGATCTCCAGACTCAGAATGCTCAATTCAAGGAGATGATGCTAAGCTTGTCCAAGGGGCAGGAGGAGCTGAAGGCTCTTTTGGCTGAAAAGAAGAAGGACAAGAAAGCTGTGAGCTTCATTAACCCGGGCAGAAGGCGTAAAGGACAGGCTACGGGAATCAAATTTGGAATCCCGAATGGCCCAGAAGAGGGGGCGGAAAATGATTCAGAGGAGGAGAATGTTGATTTCTCTAACCCTGAGGATGATGATGAGGAGTATGAAAATGAACAGTACTCTCCAAGAGATGATAAGTACAAATTGCTGGAAGAACGCATGCTAGCCATGGAGGGTCAGAAGACACCTGGTCTGGATTTCGAAAGTTTGGGTCTGGTCTCCGATGTGACCATTCCTCGCAAATTCAAAATCCCCACTTTCAATAAGTACGATGGTGCGTCTTGTCCTCAGATGCATCTAAGGGCTTATGTGAGAAAGATCCAGCCGCATACCACTGATAAGAAACTGTGGATCCATTTCTTCCAAGAGAGTCTATCTGGCACTCAGTTGGAATGGTATTATCAGCTCGAGAGCTCTGACATCCGCACCTGGACTGATCTAGCAACGGCTTTCTACAAGCAGTACCAGTACAATTCTGAATTAGCACCTACTCGGCTACAGTTGCAGAATATGGCCATGGGATCTAAAGAAAGCTTCAAAGAGTATGCTCAGAAATGGAGAGATTTGGCCGGCAGGGTCAAACCCCCTATGACTGACCGAGAATTAGTAGACCTGTTCATGGGTACTCTGACTGGCCCATTCTACAGCCACCTACTGGGGAGTTCTTCATCAGGTTTCACTGAACTTATACTGACAGGTGAACGGGTGGAGAGCGGCATTCGAAGTGGAAAATTACAGGCATCTACTTCTACAAGCAGTAAAAAGTCCTACCATGGGAAGAATGAATCGAATGCTGTGTATGGTCAAAAGAATCATAATAAGAAAATCGGTGACCATGCCATCGGAGCAGTGACGATCGCAGCCCCGCCAGCTCAAAACTTCCAGCAAAGACAAGACAGACCAAGAAGGCAGTTTACCAAGCTCAATATGACTTTAGCACAAGCACTGCAAAGTATGCTGAAGGTAAACCTAATCACTCTCAGAGGTCCTCCTGCAAATGTCAACACTGCTTCGCCTCGTTATAATCCCAATGCCAGGTGTGCATATCACTCCGATAGCCCCGGGCATGATACAAATGATTGTTGGCTGTTGAAGAATAAGATTCAGGACATGATCGATGCTGGGGAAATTGAGTTCGAGCCTCCGGAGACTCCTAATGTCATCAATGCACCTATGCCTAATCATGACAAGGCTGTTAATGCTCTCAATGATGATTCTCTCATCACTACTGTAGCGGACTTAACATCTCCTCTCCCGATCATAAAGCGGAATTTATCGCAAGCTGGTTTATTTCCAGGTTGTACTGAAGATTGCAATCTCTGCACACTTTGGCCCGAGGACTGCTTGAAATTGAAAAATGGCATTCAACGGCTAATGGACGACCGTACAATTCTCTTTGAAAGGGTTTCTAAAACGGAAAACCCTATTGAAGAAATATCTATGATTGCAAGGTCCAAAGTTCCGGTTAAGATTACCGCTCACAGGGTACCTGTGAAGATCATTGCTGAGCCCAAGGTAGCTCCCCTGATCATTACTGCACCTGGCCCAATACCGTACTCCTCAAGCAAGGCCATTCCGTGGAATTATGGAGGTGAGGTTTACATCCATGGCGTAAAGCAAGTTGGTGACTCTGCTAATCCTAATGACATTGTTGGGACTAGTAAAGTTACTCGAAGTGGAAGGATCTTCTCTCCAGAAATCTCACCCCCAGCTCCTGAGACTCGAGGAAAGGAACCAGTCAATCCTTCTCAGTCAGAGACACCTGTCGAAGATACTACTGAAGACGTTGCCAAACGAGAAATGGAAGAAGTGTTGAAAATCATCCGCAAGAGTGATTTTGATGTGGTAGAGCAGTTGGGGCACACTCCTTCCAAAATCTCGATGTTGTCCTTGTTGTTGTCTTCTGAATCTCATGCCAATGCCTTGATAAAATTCCTGAAGACTGCCCATGTACCTCAGGAGACCTCCGTCGATCAGTTCGAAAATTATGTTGCTAATCTGACTGTCGACGGTGGCCTAGGTTTTTCCAATGCTGACCTGACACCAGCGGGAAAGGACCATAATAAGGCTCTGCATATCTCCATTGAGTGTAAAGGGATCACCCTGTCTCATGTGCTGATCGATAATGGCTCTTCTTTGAATGTGTTACCAAAAACCGTGCTCGAGAAACTTGACTGCAAGAGCGTTGAACTGAAGCCTAGTGACATTGTGGTGCGGGCTTACGATGGTGCAAAGAGTGTTGTCCACGGTGAAGTTGTTCTCCCTATCAAGATAGGACCTCAAGTTTTCAACACTACCTTTTATGTAATGAACATTCGACCTGCCTACTCCTGCCTACTGGGGCGCCCTTGGATTCATGAGGCAGGTGCCGTGGCTTCGTCCCTCCATCAAAAGCTGAGGTATCCAATAGAGGGCAAGATCGTCACTGTGTGTGGGGAGGAAGAATACATTGTCAGTAGTGTGCATACCTTCAGATACGTTGGGATGGATGGTGAATTCTTCGAGACTCCAACTCAGTCATTTGAAGTGGTTTCTCCGCCCGATCCTGTCCTTAAGCCAACTCCCTGTGTGCCCAAGGTTACTCGTGCTCCTCCTGCTATGATTTCTCTGAAAGATGCTCAAGCTGTGGTTGAAGATGGTGGCTGTACTGGCTGGGGTCAACTGATCAACGTACCGTACAAGTCTGACAAAGCTGGTCTGGGATTCAACTCTGAGAAGACGGTCAAAGATCAAATCAATGTTGTAGAAGATGCTGACAGTGATTGCGACCTGGATAGTTGGATCTACCCAACAATTGGCGACGGACTCAATAATTGGAAGGCTGAAGACACTATCCCGATCTCCTTTAGTCAGGAGTAATTGTTATTGTCTATTTAGCATTGCAAATTCTAATTGAACTTCTTAAAGCATTGTGTCTATACCCGGGGCACAATAGCTAATTTGTTAAGGGTTTTGTCATTTCATAAGCATATTTTCATATTCAATAAATCAATGGACATTTTCGCATTCAAATGTTGCGCTCTTTATTTTTCCTGTCGTCTTTCAAACAAGCTATGCTTTCTTACACACACTCACGTAACAAATTGCAGATCCGTACTCACTCTGGATCCTATTGGTAATAATTCCGCTACTGTTCATTATGACTTTGAAAATCCAATTTACCAAGCCGAAGATGGAAGTGAGGAAGATTGTGAAGTCCCTGGAGAGCTTGCCAGATTGTTACTGCAAGAGGAAAGGACTATACAGCCGCATGAAGAGTCCCTCGAAATTGTAAATCTGGGTACTGAGGTAGACAGAAAAGAACTCAAAATAGGAGCAGGATTGGAAAGCAGTGTCAAGGAAAGATTGGTTCGGATGTTGCATGACTATGTAGAGGTTTTCGCCTGGTCTTATGAAGACATGCCTGGGTTGGATACTAATATAGTGGTGCATCGGCTGCCTACGAAGGAAGACTGCCGTCCTGTCAAGCAAAAGGTTCGCCGCATGCGTCCCGAAATGTCTGAGAAAATCAAAGTCGAGGTTATGAAACAATTCAATGCTGGTTTCCTAGCCGTTACTTCTTATCCTCAATGGGTTGCTAATGTGGTGCCAGTGCCAAAGAAGGATGGTAAGGTGCGAATGTGCGTAGATTACCGAGACCTGAATAAAGCAAGTCCCAAAGACGACTTTCCACTCCCGCACATTGATGTTCTGGTAGATAACACCGCTCAACACAAAGTATTCTCATTCATGGATGGATTCTCGGGTTATAACCAGATTAAGATGGCACCTGAGGACATGGAGAAAACTACGTTTGTGACGCAATGGGGCACTTTCTGTTACAAAGTAATGCCGTTCGGTCTAAAGAACGCCGGGGCAACATACCAGCGTGCTATGGTGGTTTTGTTCCATGATATGATTCATCATGAGATAGAAGTATATGTGGATGACATGATAGCTAGATCTCATACTGAAGAAGAGCATCTCGATCATTTATACAAACTGTTCGAGAGGCTGAAGAAGTACAAGTTGAGATTGAATCCGAACAAATGCACTTTTGGAGTAAGATCCGGTAAACTCTTAGGCTTTATTGTCAGTGGTAAAGGAATTGAGGTTGACCCGGCTAAAGTGAGAGCTATTCAAGAAATGCCAGTTCCCCGTACGGAGAAAGAAGTCAGAGGTTTCTTGGGACGCTTGAACTACATTGCTCGATTTATCTCCCACTTGACCGCTACCTGCAAACCCATCTTCAAATTACTGAGGAAAAATCAAGAGATGACATGGAATGATGAATGCCAAGAAGCTTTTGACAAAATCAAGAACTACCTCCAGGAACCTCCAATTCTGATACCACCAGTTGAAGGAAGACCTCTAATCATGTATTTGACCGTGTTAGAAAATTCAATGGGGTGCGTATTGGGGCAACATGACGAGTCTGGTCGAAAAGAGCATGCCATATACTACCTGAGCAAAAAGTTTACCGACTGTGAAACAAGATACTCACTGCTCGAGAGAACTTGCTGTGCTTTGGCCTGGGCTGCTCGCCGACTAAGACAGTATATGTTGAATCATACCACTTTGTTGATTTCTAGGATGGATCCCATCAAATACATGTTCGAGAAGCCCGCTCTCTCCGGAAGAATAGCGAGATGGCAGATGATCTTAACAGAGTACGATATCCAGTACACTTCCCAGAAAGCAATCAAAGGAAGCGTGTTGGCTGATCATTTGGCTCATCAAGCGGTGGATGATTACCAATCTATGAATTTTGAGTTCCCAGATGAGGATGTCATGTTTGTTGCTGATAATGAAAAACCTAAACCAGATGAAGGACCCGAATGGGGATCCCGATGGACTATGGTCTTTGATGGATCGTCTAATGCATTGGGCCATGGTGTTGGGGTTGTACTCATTTCTCCTGGAGGTTACCATACGCCTCTCACTGCTAGACTATGTTTTCATTGTACCAATAATATGGCTGAGTATGAAGCATGTATTTTTGGACTCAAAGCTGCTATAGATTGGCGAATCAAGTTTTTGAGTGTGTACGGAGATTCGGCCTTGGTAATCAGTCAGATCAAAGGGGAATGGGATACTAAACATCCAAATCTCATCCCTTATCGAGAGCAGGTGATGACATTAATCCCATACTTTGAAGAAATAGCATTTGAACATATTCCTCGAGAGGAGAACCAGCTGGCAGACACATTAGCTACCATGTCATCTATGTTCAGAGTCAGATGGGGCAGCGAAGCTCCCATGGTTACCATTGGACGGTTAGATGAACCAGCATACTGTTATGGACTTAACACTGAGAAGGTACAGGAGAAACCTTGGTTCCACGACGTAAGAAGATATTTAGAGACTCAGGAATACCCTGAAGGGGCATCCATCAAGGACAGAAAATTCCTGAGGAAGTTCTCCGCTAAATTCTTTCTGAGTAATGGAGTATTGTACAAACGTAATCATGATTCAACTTTGCTTCGCTGTGTGGATAAAAAGGAAGCGGAAAAGATTATGGAAGACATGCATGACGGTATTTTTGGGACTCATCCTAATGGACATACCATGGCCAAGAAGATTCTGAGATCAGGGTATTATTGGTCTACCATGGAAGCTGATTGCCACCATCACTCCAGAACCTGCCACAAGTGTCAGATCTATGCGGATAAAGTACATGTACCTCCTGCTCCATTGAACGTGTTAACAGCGCCTTGGCCCTTTGCAATGTGGGGCATCGATATGATTGGAGAGATTAAACCTACGGCTTCTAATGGACATCGCTTCATTCTCGTCGCTATTGATTACTTCACGAAGTGGGTAGAGGCAGCCTCTTTCGCTTCTGTCACCAAGAATGTGGTGGCACGGTTCATCAAGAATAGCCTTATTTGTCGATATGGCATCCCTGAAAGAATTATCACTGACAATGGTACCAACTTGAATAACAAGATGATTACTGAACTCTGCACGCAGTTCAAAATAAAGCATCATAATTCTTCTCCGTACCGGCCAAAGATGAATGGCGCCGTGGAGGCTGCTAATAAGAACATCAAGAAGATCATACAAAAGATGACGGTAACGTACAAAGACTGGCATGAGATGTTACCATTTGCTCTCCATGGTTATCGCACTTCAGTACGCACTTCGACAGGGGCAACTCCTTTCTCTTTAGTCTACGGAGCGGAAGCTGTTTTACCAGTGGAAGTCCAGATTCCTTCTATAAGAATCATGAAAGAGGCGGGCTTAGACGAGGATGAATGGATTCAGACTCGGCTCGACCAAATAAACTTGATTGATGAGAAGAGACTTGCGGCTGTTTGTCACGGGCAGATATACCAGAAGCGCATGACCCAAGCATTTAACAAAAGGGTCAAGAGACAGGTGTATCAGGTAGGCGGCTTGGTGATCAAGCGTATCACTCTACCACAAGGTGACCCCAGAGGCAAGTGGACTCCCACATACGAAGGACCATTTGTGGTTAAGAAGGTATTCTCCGGTGGAGCCATGATACTTGCTACGATGGATGGCGAGGACTTCCCGCATCCTGTGAACGCGGACATAGTTAAAAAATACTACGCATAAAAGAGACCCGCTAGGTCGACGTACCTAGGCAAAAGTAAGGGCATCCCGGCGAACCAAAAGGGTTCGGGCAAAAGTTAGGGATAAATATATAAAGACGTATACCCGGCAAGTCGAAAACCTGAAAAGGCGGCTTGGGCAAAAAGGGGTATCCCGGTGGACAGAAAACCTGAAAAGGCGGTCCAGGCAAAAATTAGGGATTAAAGCGTATGACTATGTCCTGTTCTCTGCCACCTTCACCCAAGTTCAAGGGGCTGAACAAGCCAATCACCTCTATCCGACAGCAGGAGATGAGATGCTTGAAGACATAATGACAGTAATGGAGTCAAAATCAATAGGGCTTATTCTGCATAGCTTTCTTTTTGTTGTCTTGACAACTTCCTCTTACTAGGATTTCTGTCTCCTTGTACACAAATTGCCTGTTTATAGGCCCTCTTTCAAAATCAATACAATTTCATTTCCAAAAAGATGCTTTTGTTTTTACCTTTTCTGTTTTGTTTGCGTAAACGTCCATTAATTTAACTTGAATTGACTTATGCACTTGAATATGACCCATGTTTACAAAAATGCATGCCTAAAATAGCAATAGCAATTACTACACGACTTCAGGATCGAGGAGAAGGTCTAACCACGCTTTCCAAGGAGGCTGTTACTAATTCGATTCCCCGGCAACGCCAATTATTCCCCAGAAGAGGTCGGCATCGCCCTACCGAAAGGTCATCCCTTCTATCCCCAGCCAGGCCCCGTTGGACAGAACCCGAATCCCCAGCTAAGGAAGGGCCATCAATACCAATGTCTCCGACCAGCAGACTGGGATCTATCTCCCCAGTAGTGTCCCCTGGAAGAATGTTTCAGACGCCTAATGCATTCATTACATCATTTCACATCACATACCTACATACAATTTTCATTCCGCATCATATACATTACATCATTTCATAATATATACATGCATACACATGCATACCAGGTTCGCAAGCATAAAACATCTCATGCATCATGACATTGCATGAAACTAACGTTATTTTTCAGGTTAATTATCCTCTTGATACAGTCAAAATAAAGGTCCATTCGGACGGACATCTGTATCAGTTACATTCAGGATTCAACTACACCTTTCAAATATACTCCATGTCAACATTCATTCTGACATTCTCCCAATGGTGGCATCTCTAAGCCCACCCCAGGTATTCGCTGCAAATACAACAAACAGTATCAGATACAGCCTAACGTATGGTTCATTCTGATTCAGCCCAACATATGACTCTTTCAACTCAGATACGGTCTAACGTACGATCCATTCTGACTCTCAACCACTCCAATACGGTCTAACGTACGACCCATTTGGACCTCCAACTCAGATACGGTCTAACATACGATCCATTCTGACTCTCAACAACTCCAATACGGTCTAACGTACGACCCATTTGGACCTCCAGCTCAGATACGATCTAGCGTACGATCCCTTCTGATCTTCAACAACTCAAGTATGGTTTACTGGACGACCAAGTTAAACCTTCATTTTCTCAGGTGCTACCTTCGGACAGGTACATTCCTGAATGGTAGTCTAGTATACGGCTACTCCCTTTCTCAGGTGCTACCTTCGGACAGGTACATTCCTGAATGGTAGTCTAGTATACGGCTACTCCCTTTCTCAGGTGCTACCTTTGGACAGGTACATTCCTGAATGGTAGTTTAGTATACGGCTACTCCCTTTCTCAGGTGCTACCTTTGGACAGGTACATTCCTGAATGGTAGTCTAGTATACGACTACTCCCTTTCTCAGGTGCTACCTTCGGACAGGTACATTCCTGAATGGTAGTCTAGTATACGGCTACTCCCTTGCTCAGGTGCTACCTTCGGACAGGTACATTCCTGAATGGTAGTCTAGTATACGGCTACTCCCTTTCTCAGGTGCTACCTTCGGACAGGTACATTCCTGAATGGTAGTCTAGTATACGGCTACTCCCTTTCTCAGGTGCTACCTTCGGACAGGTACATTCCTGAATGGTAGTCTAGTATACGGCTACTCCCTTTCTCAGGTGCTACCTTCGGACAGGTACATTCCTGAATGGTAGTCTAGTATACGGCTACTCCCTTTCTCAGGTGCTACCTTCGGACAGGTACATTCCTGAATGGTAGTCTAGTATACGGCTACTCCCTTGCTCAGGTGCTACCTTCGGACAGGTACATTCCTGAATGGTAGTCTAGTATACGGCTACTCCCTTTCTCAGGTGCTACCTTCGGACAGGTACATTCCTGAATGGTAGTCTAGTATACGGCTACTCCCTTTCTCAGGTGCTACCTTCGGACAGGTACATTCCTGAATGGTAGTCTAGTATACGGCTACTCCCTTGCTCAGGTGCTACCTTCGGACAGGTACATTCCTGAATGGTAGTCTAGTATACGGCTACTCCCTTTCTCAGGTGCTACCTTCGGACAGGTACATTCCTGAATGGTAGTCTAGTATACGGCTACTCCCTTGCTCAGGTGCTACCTTCGGACAGGTACATTCCTGAATGGTAGTCTAGTATACGGCTATTCCCTTGCTCAGGTGCTACCTTCGGACAGGTACATTCCTGAATGGTAGTCTAGTATACGGCTACTCCCTTTCTCAGGTGCTACCTTCGGACAGGTACATTCCTGAATGGTGGTCTGGCATACGACTACTCCCTTTTCAGCAGATTCAGCCTAACGGACGGCCCATTCTGCAACTCAGAGACGATCTAGCATACGATCCATTCTGATCTTTCATCCCCATCAAAGTCATCCGCCTAACAAACAACTCACTCTGGTATCCAGACACGGTCTAACATACGATCCATGCTGATCCCATATCCCCAGCAGTATATAGCATACTCTGACTCCCCAGCGAAGTCGACGGCATAATGGATGACTCACCATACGGTCGGATGTATGACCCGATGTGACACCCATGTCTCTAGATATCGTCTAACGTACGACACCATCTGGAAATCTCCTCGGCAAGTTTCTTGGATGGCATCTCTAAGCCCATCTCCGTCAAGACTGATGGACAAGCGCAAATTTTCGGGGCATTCTAGTGTTCAATAATCTTTCACCTCCAGACCACGAACGGCACATACCATTCTACTCTCTCGGTTCAAGAGTATTGAACAGGGGCAGCTGTCATACCCCAAAATTTGCCCGTTGATATTACAAAGCATTTTCCAAGACCCTCTGACTTGTTCTGCAAGGCACTGATATCAAATGGACAAAAGCCCACTCACAACAGGCCCAATCCACAGGCGGCCCAAAATAACTGGCTCGCTAGGCGAGCAGCTCCTTCGCCTAGCGAACATTGCCTCATGCCACTCGCCCAGCGAAGAGTTGGACCCAGGAAAAAGCCCAGACCTAGTTTGCTCGCTAGGCGAGCAATTCCTTCGCCTAGCGAAGCTCGCGAAAGTTTGAAGTTTTGGACCTCATTCTAAGCCCATTAGGTCACCACTACCACTACTATAAATACCTACTCCTCTGCCACGAAAAAGAACACACAGAGACGGACGAAGACGGACGGAAACACACATCCAGAAGGAGAAACACCGAAACCCTGCTGATCCAAAGAGTTCAGAAGGCGGAAACCCTGAAGGCCGCTCACCCGCTCCGAAGCTACCGCCGCCCAACTCAATCCGGCTCGCCAACTCAAGGTTGCAACTCGATTTGTAAACAGGTTTGCATCACTGCTATCGCTTTAGTTTCTTAATTGGCATATGATATCCCTTTAGGGTCTTAAGCTACCTATGATTATCACTTTGTATTCTTATTTTGCATGTGGTACCGCTTTAGTGTCTTAATTTGCATGTGATATCGTTTGGTACTCTCATTTGGCATATGGTACCACTTCATGTTCTTAATTTGTGGAGGATATTATAATTGAATTCATAAACATTTTGAAGTTTTGCATGAGAATTTAAATGTGCTTGAATATTGTGAAACTGAACCATATAATTATGTGTTGGATGCCATAAGCCATGCTGCAGGTTGAGGTCATAATGTTCTCAAATTCCAAACCCGTGGCTGCTCGCTAGCTCATCGCTAGGCGAGCCTGCAGTGAGCCTTCGCTGAGCCTTCGCTAGGCGAAGCAGAGGCGAACGGGACAGGGGCTGCTTTGTCTCTTTGTTGCCCATTTTATGTTTACCTAATGATGATTCTGCATTATTTGGCTTAAATTCCTGGCTGTTATATTTATCTTATGGTGCAATTTCCAATTGTATTTTACCTCGATGCTTTAATCCGTGTGTTCATGGTGTAAAGGCTAGCATTCTTCCGAAGAAATAGCTGGCTAGGTACTCCGCTTTATGCATGGGAAGCCTTCATGGAGATGGATTCTAAATTATTTCACTTTAATGTGAAGATTCATGTTGATGGCCCAATTAATTTTAATGTAGTGATCCTTAATGTGTTGATTTTAATGTATCGATTTAATGCGGTATCACCATAATTACCTAATGAACGTAAAACATGGACTTTAAATAAATGATATCGGACCTCTCTTTATTACCCCACGATTACAATATTACGGTCATGCCCCGCGAATGTGGGATATCCTTAGCAAAGACCCTTCGGTTAAATCATCATAGTCCCTCGGATGTTGCCTTCGGAAATACGACTTTGTCCCTCGATGACCCTTCGGTGTAGCCTACGGTTAAATGATGATAGTCCCTTCGAATGCTAAGGTATCCTCACAACTGTTGCCTTCAATGACCAATCGATGACCCTACGATGACCCTTCTACATCCCAAGGATAAAACTACTTACTTCTCAATAGTAAGGACAGTTTTACCCTCATAAGGATAGGAAACGCCCGGAAAGACCTCGGACAGGTATAACCTTAATTGCTCATTCATAACCAAAAAATATACTTTTCACCTCACACCTTTCAAACATCTTTTTGGAAAATCACCACTTAGCATACATCCGCACTAGGATCATTGCCGAGTTATATTTTTCTAAACTATTTTCTAAATTAAAACGAGATAACCACTTTGTATACATTCATGCAAGAATCATTACAAAGTTAAATTCTCATTTTGCAAAACATTTTTCACACCTTTCTCAACCACCTTTTTCAAACTAGAAAACATAAATGATTGAGCAATTAAGAGCCCATGGATAACCATGGATACAAAGGGTGCTAATACCTTCCCTTTGTATAAAGTACCTCCCGAACCTAAGAATTTAAAATTAAGGTCTTTCCTGTTCTTTTCCACCTTTCCTTATTGGATAAAAGAAAAGTCGGTGGCGACTCTTGCTAACCGCGACATTGCGATTAAAACCACAAAAAAGTCCAGTTCACCGTATGACAGAACTGGCGACTCTGCTGGGGAAACAAAGAGAGGTCCACCTTAAAAATCATTTATGTTTGAATTTGTTCTTTCGTTTTAAGGGATTGTCTGAGTGAAAGATCCTACACCCGGATCTAGTGTACCTTAGGTAAGTAGCAATAGATCATCGCGACTATCCGGCGTATATTGGAATGGTCAAAATGATGGCTACGGTTAATGTGGCACTTTGGTCGTCCTGATGTTCCTCATGTTCACTTGAGGAAAAATTTGGCTTCCGCGTGGTGTCATCAAAGCATTAACCAGACCTTTAGAACCCTAATTGACTCATCCTAGCCTTTAGAAAGTAGTGAGATAACTGGCTTCGGTTCCGACTGAGGTTGGTTGATACTCGATACTACACTCTTTGAGATTGGACTTTAGGGAAGCTTCGGTCAACCACTTGGTGTTGCACTGAAGTGGACTTAAGGAAAGGTCGATGATTTGAGATCCTTCTAGAACCCGGTTACTATTCTAGGACAGGTTGAACCAACCAAACTTCAGTGGGGAGGGTATTTACCTATGGAACTCATGCAAGCCTTAAATCCTAGGATTGATTGTTGTGTGACATGTCTTTGCTTGCATAACATCATAACATCATAACATCATGGCATTATACTAACCATTTCAAGGACTTAGGAATTTAGCTTTGCTCTGTTAAACAGGTTATGGCTTCCAGGAAGACTATCCGGATCAATCTTGTAACGATCTCTCCTCAACTCAAGGATTTGGTGTTAGAACTTCCCGATCATGCTCAGTTCAACAAGAAACATGGTCATCTTCTCAACTTAGTTACCACTGGTTTCAAAGAAGATATGATGAGAGTCCTATTCCAGTTCTTCGATCCTAAACATCATTGCTTCACTTTCCCAGATTATCAGTTGGTACCCACATTAGAAGAATTCTCCCAGCTGCTCGGGATACCTATCCTGGACCAAATACCTTTCAGTGGTTTAGAAAAGATGCCAAAGTCTGAAGAAGTTGCCGCAGCTTTATGCATGACAAAATCTGACATTGAGACCAATTGGGTAACAAGGAGTGGAACGAAAGGTTTACTTGCCAAATTTCTGATAAGTAAGGCCCGAGAATTCCTAAAAGTTGTGAATGTCCATGCTTTTGAAGATGTTTTAGCATTGCTAATCTATGGTTTGGTGCTATTCCCTAATCCGGACCAATTCATAGATGTGAATGCTATTAAGATATTCCTCACACATAATCCTGTGCCTACCTTGCTTGGAGATGTCTTGCATTCCCTTCACACTCGTACTATGAGGAGGAAAGGGACTCTCATGTGCTGCGTACCTTTGTTGTCTAGGTGGTTTATTTCGCACCTCCCTCAATCAGTCTTGAAGAATGATCAAAATCTGAAATGGTCTCAAAGGACAATGGCACTCTCCCATTCAGACATCCGTTGGTGTTCCAATCTCAGAGAAAACGTCACCCTCATCGACCGTTGTGGAGAATTCCCTAATGTACCACTCCTGGGGATAAGGGGAGGTATTACTTATAATCCTGCCTTAGCCCTACGTCAGTTTGGGCATGCTCGAAGAGATGGTCCACATGAAATGATTATTCAAGGTACAGTGTTTGACTATGACAATGACTCTCAAGGTCTCCGCCAAAGGTTTGTACGAGCTTGGGGCATGGTGAAAAGAAGCAATTTAGGAAAGAAAAATTCTATTCCTATGGAGCCTTATCTCAGATGGGTGCGCGCCAGAGCTCGCGAACTTGTCATGCCATATCTTGCAGTCGGACCATTGACTGTTGAATCAGAGGCCGAAGGAGCTACTTCCCAGATCATTCCTTATCCAGATATGCCTACTGATGTTGAGGAATTGAAAAGATCCTGGACCCAGTTGAGAGAAGAGAGAGATACTTTCGAAGCTCAGTTCAATGCAGAAAGGAAGAAAGTGTTAGAGCTCACCAGTCAGCTTAATGAGGAACGAAGACTCAATGCATATCTTCGCCCGAAAAGAAGTCGCCCCTGGGAGACTTGAGCTTTGTATTTTTACTATTATTCCTTTTGTAATGAACATTGATAAAAAAAAAAGTAGCAATAAAACATTTCCCTCTTGTTGGGGATTTATGCAGAGTTAAATTCCAAAAGTCCTTGAAAACATTTCATACATTGCATCGCATAACATAACATTGCATAACAGGTGTTCTAAAGGACCATATTCTCACGGTCTGCCTCTTAAACAGAAAAATGGATCTCGAACAGACTGTCAAAGATCTCCAGACTCAGAATGCTCAATTCAAGGAGATGATGCTAAGCTTGTCCAAGGGGCAGGAGGAGCTGAAGGCTCTTTTGGCTGAAAAGAAGAAGGACAAGAAAGCTGTGAGCTTCATTAACCCGGGCAGAAGGCGTAAAGGACAGGCTACGGGAATCAAATTTGGAATCCCGAATGGCCCAGAAGAGGGGGCGGAAAATGATTCAGAGGAGGAGAATGTTGATTTCTCTAACCCTGAGGATGATGATGAGGAGTATGAAAATGAACAGTACTCTCCAAGAGATGATAAGTACAAATTGCTGGAAGAACGCATGCTAGCCATGGAGGGTCAGAAGACACCTGGTCTGGATTTCGAAAGTTTGGGTCTGGTCTCCGATGTGACCATTCCTCGCAAATTCAAAATCCCCACTTTCAATAAGTACGATGGTGCGTCTTGTCCTCAGATGCATCTAAGGGCTTATGTGAGAAAGATCCAGCCGCATACCACTGATAAGAAACTGTGGATCCATTTCTTCCAAGAGAGTCTATCTGGCACTCAGTTGGAATGGTATTATCAGCTCGAGAGCTCTGACATCCGCACCTGGACTGATCTAGCAACGGCTTTCTACAAGCAGTACCAGTACAATTCTGAATTAGCACCTACTCGGCTACAGTTGCAGAATATGGCCATGGGATCTAAAGAAAGCTTCAAAGAGTATGCTCAGAAATGGAGAGATTTGGCCGGCAGGGTCAAACCCCCTATGACTGACCGAGAATTAGTAGACCTGTTCATGGGTACTCTGACTGGCCCATTCTACAGCCACCTACTGGGGAGTTCTTCATCAGGTTTCACTGAACTTATACTGACAGGTGAACGGGTGGAGAGCGGCATTCGAAGTGGAAAATTACAGGCAGCTACTTCTACAAGCAGTAAAAAGTCCTACCATGGGAAGAATGAATCGAATGCTGTGTATGGTCAAAAGAATCATAATAAGAAAATCGGTGACCATGCCATCGGAGCAGTGACGATCGCAGCCCCGCCAGCTCAAAACTTCCAGCAAAGACAAGACAGACCAAGAAGGCAGTTTACCAAGCTCAATATGACTTTAGCACAAGCACTGCAAAGTATGCTGAAGGTAAACCTAATCACTCTCAGAGGTCCTCCTGCAAATGTCAACACTGCTTCGCCTCGTTATAATCCCAATGCCAGGTGTGCATATCACTCCGATAGCCCCGGGCATGATACAAATGATTGTTGGCTGTTGAAGAATAAGATTCAGGACATGATCGATGCTGGGGAAATTGAGTTCGAGCCTCCGGAGACTCCTAATGTCATCAATGCACCTATGCCTAATCATGACAAGGCTGTTAATGCTCTCAATGATGATTCTCTCATCACTACTGTAGCGGACTTAACATCTCCTCTCCCGATCATAAAGCGGAATTTATCGCAAGCTGGTTTATTTCCAGGTTGTACTGAAGATTGCAATCTCTGCACACTTTGGCCCGAGGACTGCTTGAAATTGAAAAATGGCATTCAACGGCTAATGGACGACCGTACAATTCTCTTTGAAAGGGTTTCTAAAACGGAAAACCCTATTGAAGAAATATCTATGATTGCAAGGTCCAAAGTTCCGGTTAAGATTACCGCTCACAGGGTACCTGTGAAGATCATTGCTGAGCCCAAGGTAGCTCCCCTGATCATTACTGCACCTGGCCCAATACCGTACTCCTCAAGCAAGGCCATTCCGTGGAATTATGGAGGTGAGGTTTACATCCATGGCGTAAAGCAAGTTGGTGACTCTGCTAATCCTAATGACATTGTTGGGACTAGTAAAGTTACTCGAAGTGGAAGGATCTTCTCTCCAGAAATCTCACCCCCAGCTCCTGAGACTCGAGGAAAGGAACCAGTCAATCCTTCTCAGTCAGAGACACCTGTCGAAGATACTACTGAAGACGTTGCCAAACGAGAAATGGAAGAAGTGTTGAAAATCATCCGCAAGAGTGATTTTGATGTGGTAGAGCAGTTGGGGCACACTCCTTCCAAAATCTCGATGTTGTCCTTGTTGTTGTCTTCTGAATCTCATGCCAATGCCTTGATAAAATTCCTGAAGACTGCCCATGTACCTCAGGAGACCTCCGTCGATCAGTTCGAAAATTATGTTGCTAATCTGACTGTCGACGGTGGCCTAGGTTTTTCCAATGCTGACCTGACACCAGCGGGAAAGGACCATAATAAGGCTCTGCATATCTCCATTGAGTGTAAAGGGATCACCCTGTCTCATGTGCTGATCGATAATGGCTCTTCTTTGAATGTGTTACCAAAAACCGTGCTCGAGAAACTTGACTGCAAGAGCGTTGAACTGAAGCCTAGTGACATTGTGGTGCGGGCTTACGATGGTGCAAAGAGTGTTGTCCACGGTGAAGTTGTTCTCCCTATCAAGATAGGACCTCAAGTTTTCAACACTACCTTTTATGTAATGAACATTCGACCTGCCTACTCCTGCCTACTGGGGCGCCCTTGGATTCATGAGGCAGGTGCCGTGGCTTCGTCCCTCCATCAAAAGCTGAGGTATCCAATAGAGGGCAAGATCGTCACTGTGTGTGGGGAGGAAGAATACATTGTCAGTAGTGTGCATACCTTCAGATACGTTGGATGGATGGTGAATTCTTCGAGACTCCAACTCAGTCATTTGAAGTGGTTTCTCCGCCCGATCCTGTCCTTAAGCCAACTCCCTGTGTGCCCAAGGTTACTCGTGCTCCTCCTGCTATGATTTCTCTGAAAGATGCTCAAGCTGTGGTTGAAGATGGTGGCTGTACTGGCTGGGGTCAACTGATCAACGTACCGTACAAGTCTGACAAAGCTGGTCTGGGATTCAACTCTGAGAAGACGGTCAAAGATCAAATCAATGTTGTAGAAGATGCTGACAGTGATTGCGACCTGGATAGTTGGATCTACCCAACAATTGGCGACGGACTCAATAATTGGAAGGCTGAAGACACTATCCCGATCTCCTTTAGTCAGGAGTAATTGTTATTGTCTATTTAGCATTGCAAATTCTAATTGAACTTCTTAAAGCATTGTGTCTATACCCGGGGCACAATAGCTAATTTGTTAAGGGTTTTGTCATTTCATAAGCATATTTTCATATTCAATAAATCAATGGACATTTTCGCATTCAAATGTTGCGCTCTTTATTTTTCCTGTCGTCTTTCAAACAAGCTATGCTTTCTTACACACACTCACGTAACAAATTGCAGATCCGTACTCACTCTGGATCCTATTGGTAATAATTCCGCTACTGTTCATTATGACTTTGAAAATCCAATTTACCAAGCCGAAGATGGAAGTGAGGAAGATTGTGAAGTCCCTGGAGAGCTTGCCAGATTGTTACTGCAAGAGGAAAGGACTATACAGCCGCATGAAGAGTCCCTCGAAATTGTAAATCTGGGTACTGAGGTAGACAGAAAAGAACTCAAAATAGGAGCAGGATTGGAAAGCAGTGTCAAGGAAAGATTGGTTCGGATGTTGCATGACTATGTAGAGGTTTTCGCCTGGTCTTATGAAGACATGCCTGGGTTGGATACTAATATAGTGGTGCATCGGCTGCCTACGAAGGAAGACTGCCGTCCTGTCAAGCAAAAGGTTCGCCGCATGCGTCCCGAAATGTCTGAGAAAATCAAAGTCGAGGTTATGAAACAATTCAATGCTGGTTTCCTAGCCGTTACTTCTTATCCTCAATGGGTTGCTAATGTGGTGCCAGTGCCAAAGAAGGATGGTAAGGTGCGAATGTGCGTAGATTACCGAGACCTGAATAAAGCAAGTCCCAAAGACGACTTTCCACTCCCGCACATTGATGTTCTGGTAGATAACACCGCTCAACACAAAGTATTCTCATTCATGGATGGATTCTCGGGTTATAACCAGATTAAGATGGCACCTGAGGACATGGAGAAAACTACGTTTGTGACGCAATGGGGCACTTTCTGTTACAAAGTAATGCCGTTCGGTCTAAAGAACGCCGGGGCAACATACCAGCGTGCTATGGTGGTTTTGTTCCATGATATGATTCATCATGAGATAGAAGTATATGTGGATGACATGATAGCTAGATCTCATACTGAAGAAGAGCATCTCGATCATTTATACAAACTGTTCGAGAGGCTGAAGAAGTACAAGTTGAGATTGAATCCGAACAAATGCACTTTTGGAGTAAGATCCGGTAAACTCTTAGGCTTTATTGTCAGTGGTAAAGGAATTGAGGTTGACCCGGCTAAAGTGAGAGCTATTCAAGAAATGCCAGTTCCCCGTACGGAGAAAGAAGTCAGAGGTTTCTTGGGACGCTTGAACTACATTGCTCGATTTATCTCCCACTTGACCGCTACCTGCAAACCCATCTTCAAATTACTGAGGAAAAATCAAGAGATGACATGGAATGATGAATGCCAAGAAGCTTTTGACAAAATCAAGAACTACCTCCAGGAACCTCCAATTCTGATACCACCAGTTGAAGGAAGACCTCTAATCATGTATTTGACCGTGTTAGAAAATTCAATGGGGTGCGTATTGGGGCAACATGACGAGTCTGGTCGAAAAGAGCATGCCATATACTACCTGAGCAAAAAGTTTACCGACTGTGAAACAAGATACTCACTGCTCGAGAGAACTTGCTGTGCTTTGGCCTGGGCTGCTCGCCGACTAAGACAGTATATGTTGAATCATACCACTTTGTTGATTTCTAGGATGGATCCCATCAAATACATGTTCGAGAAGCCCGCTCTCTCCGGAAGAATAGCGAGATGGCAGATGATCTTAACAGAGTACGATATCCAGTACACTTCCCAGAAAGCAATCAAAGGAAGCGTGTTGGCTGATCATTTGGCTCATCAAGCGGTGGATGATTACCAATCTATGAATTTTGAGTTCCCAGATGAGGATGTCATGTTTGTTGCTGATAATGAAAAACCTAAACCAGATGAAGGACCCGAATGGGGATCCCGATGGACTATGGTCTTTGATGGATCGTCTAATGCATTGGGCCATGGTGTTGGGGTTGTACTCATTTCTCCTGGAGGTTACCATACGCCTCTCACTGCTAGACTATGTTTTCATTGTACCAATAATATGGCTGAGTATGAAGCATGTATTTTTGGACTCAAAGCTGCTATAGATTGGCGAATCAAGTTTTTGAGTGTGTACGGAGATTCGGCCTTGGTAATCAGTCAGATCAAAGGGGAATGGGATACTAAACATCCAAATCTCATCCCTTATCGAGAGCAGGTGATGACATTAATCCCATACTTTGAAGAAATAGCATTTGAACATATTCCTCGAGAGGAGAACCAGCTGGCAGACACATTAGCTACCATGTCATCTATGTTCAGAGTCAGATGGGGCAGCGAAGCTCCCATGGTTACCATTGGACGGTTAGATGAACCAGCATACTGTTATGGACTTAACACTGAGAAGGTACAGGAGAAACCTTGGTTCCACGACGTAAGAAGATATTTAGAGACTCAGGAATACCCTGAAGGGGCATCCATCAAGGACAGAAAATTCCTGAGGAAGTTCTCCGCTAAATTCTTTCTGAGTAATGGAGTATTGTACAAACGTAATCATGATTCAACTTTGCTTCGCTGTGTGGATAAAAAGGAAGCGGAAAAGATTATGGAAGACATGCATGACGGTATTTTTGGGACTCATCCTAATGGACATACCATGGCCAAGAAGATTCTGAGATCAGGGTATTATTGGTCTACCATGGAAGCTGATTGCCACCATCACTCCAGAACCTGCCACAAGTGTCAGATCTATGCGGATAAAGTACATGTACCTCCTGCTCCATTGAACGTGTTAACAGCGCCTTGGCCCTTTGCAATGTGGGGCATCGATATGATTGGAGAGATTAAACCTACGGCTTCTAATGGACATCGCTTCATTCTCGTCGCTATTGATTACTTCACGAAGTGGGTAGAGGCAGCCTCTTTCGCTTCTGTCACCAAGAATGTGGTGGCACGGTTCATCAAGAATAGCCTTGTTTGTCGATATGGCATCCCTGAAAGAATTATCACTGACAATGGTACCAACTTGAATAACAAGATGATTACTGAACTCTGCACGCAGTTCAAAATAAAGCATCATAATTCTTCTCCGTACCGGCCAAAGATGAATGGCGCCGTGGAGGCTGCTAATAAGAACATCAAGAAGATCATACAAAAGATGACGGTAACGTACAAAGACTGGCATGAGATGTTACCATTTGCTCTCCATGGTTATCGCACTTCAGTACGCACTTCGACAGGGGCAACTCCTTTCTCTTTAGTCTACGGAGCGGAAGCTGTTTTACCAGTGGAAGTCCAGATTCCTTCTATAAGAATCATGAAAGAGGCGGGCTTAGACGAGGATGAATGGATTCAGACTCGGCTCGACCAAATAAACTTGATTGATGAGAAGAGACTTGCGGCTGTTTGTCACGGGCAGATATACCAGAAGCGCATGACCCAAGCATTTAACAAAAGGGTCAAGAGACAGGTGTATCAGGTAGGCGGCTTGGTGATCAAGCGTATCACTCTACCACAAGGTGACCCCAGAGGCAAGTGGACTCCCACATACGAAGGACCATTTGTGGTTAAGAAGGTATTCTCCGGTGGAGCCATGATACTTGCTACGATGGATGGCGAGGACTTCCCGCATCCTGTGAACGCGGACATAGTTAAAAAATACTACGCATAAAAGAGACCCGCTAGGTCGACGTACCTAGGCAAAAGTAAGGGCATCCCGGCGAACCAAAAGGGTTCGGGCAAAAGTTAGGGATAAATATATAAAGACGTATACCCGGCAAGTCGAAAACCTGAAAAGGCGGCTTGGGCAAAAAGGGGTATCCCGGTGGACAGAAAACCTGAAAAGGCGGTCCAGGCAAAAATTAGGGATTAAAGCGTATGACTATGTCCTGTTCTC
This sequence comes from Lathyrus oleraceus, assembly GCF_024323335.1. NCBI lineage: Eukaryota > Viridiplantae > Streptophyta > Magnoliopsida > Fabales > Fabaceae > Lathyrus > Lathyrus oleraceus. The sequence goes on along the minus strand of NC_066582.1, from coordinate 434,196,739 downwards.
TGCCACCTTCACCCAAGTTCAAGGGGCTGAACAAGCCAATCACCTCTATCCGACAGCAGGAGATGAGATGCTTGAAGACATAATGACAGTAATGGAGTCAAAATCAATAGGGCTTATTCTGCATAGCTTTCTTTTTGTTGTCTTGACAACTTCCTCTTACTAGGATTTCTGTCTCCTTGTACACAAATTGCCTGTTTATAGGCCCTCTTTCAAAATCAATACAATTTCATTTCCAAAAAGATGCTTTTGTTTTTACCTTTTCTGTTTTGTTTGCGTAAACGTCCATTAATTTAACTTGAATTGACTTATGCACTTGAATATGACCCATGTTTACAAAAATGCATGCCTAAAATAGCAATAGCAATTACTACACGACTTCAGGATCGAGGAGAAGGTCTAACCACGCTTTCCAAGGAGGCTGTTACTAATTCGATTCCCCGGCAACGCCAATTATTCCCCAGAAGAGGTCGGCATCGCCCTACCGAAAGGTCATCCCTTCTATCCCCAGCCAGGCCCCGTTGGACAGAACCCGAATCCCCAGCTAAGGAAGGGCCATCAATACCAATGTCTCCGACCAGCAGACTGGGATCTATCTCCCCAGTAGTGTCCCCTGGAAGAATGTTTCAGACGCCTAATGCATTCATTACATCATTTCACATCACATACCTACATACAATTTTCATTCCGCATCATATACATTACATCATTTCATAATATATACATGCATACACATGCATACCAGGTTCGCAAGCATAAAACATCTCATGCATCATGACATTGCATGAAACTAACGTTATTTTTCAGGTTAATTATCCTCTTGATACAGTCAAAATAAAGGTCCATTCGGACGGACATCTGTATCAGTTACATTCAGGATTCAACTACACCTTTCAAATATACTCCATGTCAACATTCATTCTGACATTCTCCCAATGGTGGCATCTCTAAGCCCACCCCAGGTATTCGCTGCAAATACAACAAACAGTATCAGATACAGCCTAACGTATGGTTCATTCTGATTCAGCCCAACATATGACTCTTTCAACTCAGATACGGTCTAACGTACGATCCATTCTGACTCTCAACCACTCCAATACGGTCTAACGTACGACCCATTTGGACCTCCAACTCAGATACGGTCTAACGTACGATCCATTCTGACTCTCAACAACTCCAATACGGTCTAACGTACGACCCATTTGGACCTCCAGCTCAGATACGATCTAGCGTACGATCCCTTCTGATCTTCAACAACTCAAGTATGGTTTACTGGACGACCAAGTTAAACCTTCATTTTCTCAGGTGCTACCTTCGGACAGGTACATTCCTGAATGGTAGTCTAGTATACGGCTACTCCCTTTCTCAGGTGCTACCTTCGGACAGGTACATTCCTGAATGGTAGTCTAGTATACGGCTACTCCCTTTCTCAGGTGCTACCTTTGGACAGGTACATTCCTGAATGGTAGTTTAGTATACGGCTACTCCCTTTCTCAGGTGCTACCTTTGGACAGGTACATTCCTGAATGGTAGTCTAGTATACGACTACTCCCTTTCTCAGGTGCTACCTTCGGACAGGTACATTCCTGAATGGTAGTCTAGTATACGGCTACTCCCTTGCTCAGGTGCTACCTTCGGACAGGTACATTCCTGAATGGTAGTCTAGTATACGGCTACTCCCTTTCTCAGGTGCTACCTTCGGACAGGTACATTCCTGAATGGTAGTCTAGTATACGGCTACTCCCTTTCTCAGGTGCTACCTTCGGACAGGTACATTCCTGAATGGTAGTCTAGTATACGGCTACTCCCTTTCTCAGGTGCTACCTTTGGACAGGTACATTCCTGAATGGTAGTCTAGTATACGGCTACTCCCTTTCTCAGGTGCTACCTTCGGACAGGTACATTCCTGAATGGTAGTCTAGTATACGGCTACTCCCTTGCTCAGGTGCTACCTTCGGACAGGTACATTCCTGAATGGTAGTCTAGTATACGGCTACTCCCTTTCTCAGGTGCTACCTTCGGACAGGTACATTCCTGAATGGTAGTCTAGTATACGGCTACTCCCTTTCTCAGGTGCTACCTTCGGACAGGTACATTCCTGAATGGTAGTCTAGTATACGGCTACTCCCTTGCTCAGGTGCTACCTTCGGACAGGTACATTCCTGAATGGTAGTCTAGTATACGGCTACTCCCTTTCTCAGGTGCTACCTTCGGACAGGTACATTCCTGAATGGTAGTCTAGTATACGGCTACTCCCTTGCTCAGGTGCTACCTTCGGACAGGTACATTCCTGAATGGTAGTCTAGTATACGGCTATTCCCTTGCTCAGGTGCTACCTTCGGACAGGTACATTCCTGAATGGTAGTCTAGTATACGGCTACTCCCTTTCTCAGGTGCTACCTTCGGACAGGTACATTCCTGAATGGTGGTCTGGCATACGACTACTCCCTTTTCAGCAGATTCAGCCTAACGGACGGCCCATTCTGCAACTCAGAGACGATCTAGCATACGATCCATTCTGATCTTTCATCCCCATCAAAGTCATCCGCCTAACAAACAACTCACTCTGGTATCCAGACACGGTCTAACATACGATCCATGCTGATCCCATATCCCCAGCAGTATATAGCATACTCTGACTCCCCAGCGAAGTCGACGGCATAATGGATGACTCACCATACGGTCGGATGTATGACCCGATGTGACACCCATGTCTCTAGATATCGTCTAACGTACGACACCATCTGGAAATCTCCTCGGCAAGTTTCTTGGATGGCATCTCTAAGCCCATCTCCGTCAAGACTGATGGACAAGCGCAAATTTTCGGGGCATTCTAGTGTTCAATAATCTTTCACCTCCAGACCACGAACGGCACATACCATTCTACTCTCTCGGTTCAAGAGTATTGAACAGGGGCAGCTGTCATACCCCAAAATTTGCCCGTTGATATTACAAAGCATTTTCCAAGACCCTCTGACTTGTTCTGCAAGGCACTGATATCAAATGGACAAAAGCCCACTCACAACAGGCCCAATCCACAGGCGGCCCAAAATAACTGGCTCGCTAGGCGAGCAGCTCCTTCGCCTAGCGAACATTGCCTCATGCCACTCGCCCAGCGAAGAGTTGGACCCAGGAAAAAGCCCAGACCTAGTTTGCTCGCTAGGCGAGCAATTCCTTCGCCTAGCGAAGCTCGCGAAAGTTTGAAGTTTTGGACCTCATTCTAAGCCCATTAGGTCACCACTACCACTACTATAAATACCTACTCCTCTGCCACGAAAAAGAACACACAGAGACGGACGAAGACGGACGGAAACACACATCCAGAAGGAGAAACACCGAAACCCTGCTGATCCAAAGAGTTCAGAAGGCGGAAACCCTGAAGGCCGCTCACCCGCTCCGAAGCTACCGCCGCCCAACTCAATCCGGCTCGCCAACTCAAGGTTGCAACTCGATTTGTAAACAGGTTTGCATCACTGCTATCGCTTTAGTTTCTTAATTGGCATATGATATCCCTTTAGGGTCTTAAGCTACCTATGATTATCACTTTGTATTCTTATTTTGCATGTGGTACCGCTTTAGTGTCTTAATTTGCATGTGATATCGTTTGGTACTCTCATTTGGCATATGGTACCACTTCATGTTCTTAATTTGTGGAGGATATTATAATTGAATTCATAAACATTTTGAAGTTTTGCATGAGAATTTAAATGTGCTTGAATATTGTGAAACTGAACCATATAATTATGTGTTGGATGCCATAAGCCATGCTGCAGGTTGAGGTCATAATGTTCTCAAATTCCAAACCCGTGGCTGCTCGCTAGCTCATCGCTAGGCGAGCCTGCAGTGAGCCTTCGCTGAGCCTTCGCTAGGCGAAGCAGAGGCGAACGGGACAGGGGCTGCTTTGTCTCTTTGTTGCCCATTTTATGTTTACCTAATGATGATTCTGCATTATTTGGCTTAAATTCCTGGCTGTTATATTTATCTTATGGTGCAATTTCCAATTGTATTTTACCTCGATGCTTTAATCCGTGTGTTCATGGTGTAAAGGCTAGCATTCTTCCGAAGAAATAGCTGGCTAGGTACTCCGCTTTATGCATGGGAAGCCTTCATGGAGATGGATTCTAAATTATTTCACTTTAATGTGAAGATTCATGTTGATGGCCCAATTAATTTTAATGTAGTGATCCTTAATGTGTTGATTTTAATGTATCGATTTAATGCGGTATCACCATAATTACCTAATGAACGTAAAACATGGACTTTAAATAAATGATATCGGACCTCTCTTTATTACCCCACGATTACAATATTACGGTCATGCCCCGCGAATGTGGGATATCCTTAGCAAAGACCCTTCGGTTAAATCATCATAGTCCCTCGGATGTTGCCTTCGGAAATACGACTTTGTCCCTCGATGACCCTTCGGTGTAGCCTACGGTTAAATGATGATAGTCCCTTCGAATGCTAAGGTATCCTCACAACTGTTGCCTTCAATGACCAATCGATGACCCTACGATGACCCTTCTACATCCCAAGGATAAAACTACTTACTTCTCAATAGTAAGGACAGTTTTACCCTCATAAGGATAGGAAACGCCCGGAAAGACCTCGGACAGGTATAACCTTAATTGCTCATTCATAACCAAAAAATATACTTTTCACCTCACACCTTTCAAACATCTTTTTGGAAAATCACCACTTAGCATACATCCGCACTAGGATCATTGCCGAGTTATATTTTTCTAAACTATTTTCTAAATTAAAACGAGATAACCACTTTGTATACATTCATGCAAGAATCATTACAAAGTTAAATTCTCATTTTGCAAAACATTTTTCACACCTTTCTCAACCACCTTTTTCAAACTAGAAAACATAAATGATTGAGCAATTAAGAGCCCATGGATAACCATGGATACAAAGGGTGCTAATACCTTCCCTTTGTATAAAGTACCTCCCGAACCTAAGAATTTAAAATTAAGGTCTTTCCTGTTCTTTTCCACCTTTCCTTATTGGATAAAAGAAAAGTCGGTGGCGACTCTTGCTAACCGCGACATTGCGATTAAAACCACAAAAAAGTCCAGTTCACCGTATGACACTTGGTACATAAGTTAACTTCCAAAAATTCTTGTTTTGCATTGTTTGTTTGAGACATGGTAACGTTGCTCAACATGCTTCCATTCAGAGGGAAAATTTATACTCTTTAGTCCAGACATTGGTGTCACTTCATTTAATGCAAGATCATCATTTTTTGGAGTTCACATGTCTCCGACATTGTCGTCCTGGAGACATGAGTTCTATGCTGCTTCCCCAAAAAGCCCCGGAAGTCCAACTTGTTACTTCCGTTCTTGATGTTTTTCCAAGAGGTCCCTCAAACACCTTACTACTCTATACCCATATATAACCTGATCAAGTCATGCACCGGTTTGGGTATTTGCAAGGTATTCCTAGAGCCCTCATCATTGTTGCTCCTTCCACACTCCACCGCAGAGATATTGATGAGATATTTGCGGAGTACCGTGATCATTTGGTCCCAGAGGATGTATGTAGTGTGTCATGTCCTCGGCCATGGAGTACTACATACAACTACATCCAATGATTTTTTAGAGTGTCACATACTTACTTGACACCAAATGAAGAGGGAGACCCACTTAGGTCAGCACATCAGAAGATGTTAGAAGAGGAACAAACTAGGGTGGACCATATCGTTGATGTATTACCGATATGTCAACATATTGTTGCTATTGGGCGAGCAGGCATAAACATTGTAGATTTTTATGAAGGAATTCTTGTGAGGGGCGCTATAGAGGTCATATTAGCCGAGGCATGACATGTCATACAGTACAGGAGGCAGAGGATTAACTAGGGGGTCAGATATACTCAGTAGTTGACTTTTTCTTTGTATATTGATAATTTGTATTTTGATTTGTATTTTGTGAATAATGTATGATTTGCATTTTGACTTAATATATGACATTTTGATTGAATTATATAAGTGTATGGTTTAATTGAATAACAATTATGTATACATGGCTTAAAATATGAAGTTTATTAAAATATGTCAAATTTATAACAAAATTACTATCCAAAAGGGAAACCTACAATCCTGGGATTAGTACGGAACTTGACATTCGTAATATCAACTGAGTTATGTAATAAACACACTTTAATGAGTTCAAAATGTGTCCAAGAGTTAATATGTAATTTAACCTACATACTCACCCTTCAATCAATAAATAAAGAGGTTAACTTATGTATTATGTACTATTTCAAGGACATTTACGAGTTTCTTAAGGGTGGCTCTTCACTAAGGGTGGGAAGAACAATCCCCGTAACCGTCTTTAAGGACGTGCATGATGGGTTACCGCACATGACCTTAAATTTGTCAGAGTTATATTATAGTTAAATAGGATCTCATAAAATATTTTTTAGATTAAATTGTGACTAAACAGAGCCTTTAATTATTTTATCATGGTTAAAATGTTCCTAACCTATATAGAACCTCCAAAAACTTGAGACAACTTAGACGATCCCCAAATTAAAACTATGAGAGTGATACAATCTAACTCTTGCATGAAAGAACCAACAAAAAAAAATAAAGTGGAATCACTATAAGAGTTATAAGATAAGGCCAAAAAATAAGACCCGAGAAAAATAAAGCATATCACAAAGCGTCTAAAGTGGATGAAGGATTATCACGGTTAGATTAAAGGAATGCAATGAATTATCTTGTATGTTTGTATTTCCATTATGTAATTCATCATGTTAGTTATAATGTGTTAATATTATAAGCTTTGTACTAGATATATGAAATAAACGACTAATCTAATAAAAAGACAACTGAAAACCCCACATCACTTCCTATCATCTAACTAAAATATATCGATCCACATAAATTCTCTCAAGAGTGAATGATCACATAATATTTTATTGGCCCTTAACAACACATAACAAACTAGCATCAATTGTTGAATAGAAATAATATAAAATTACAAAAATCATATATGTAAACATGATAATCCTTCATCCACCCTAAACGCTTTCAGATATGCTTAACTTTACTTGAGCCTTGCTCTTTTATCTCATCTTAATTTTACTCGAGTCTTCTATGAGAGTTGGATCGCATCACAAACATTCCTTCTCATACACAAATAATAAGTAATTGAATTGTTAAATGACATGTATTCAATAAAGAAAACTATATATTAATAACATTTATTTTAAAACATGATAAAAATATAAATGTACATTTTTTTATTTAATGGTTAAATGTATATATGAATATGAATTACCTCAGGAGTAAAAGTGAAAGCCACATGAATTTCTCCACAATATTCTTTATTGTCATTAACTACACTGTAAACAGCTGTTGGGATGATACCCTCATAAAACACTGAATGGAAAGGAATTCTGCACATGAAAAATGAATGTTAGTAATCTTTTAGTTCATCAATGTTGTCTACTTTATATAGGATTATTATTGTTATTTATTATGCCTCATTAATAATGATCATATTTGTAAAACTAATGTAAGAGAGTGTTATTTTCAACTTTCATTTTCATTATAATTTTTATTTTTTTTAATTATTAACCAATTTAGTATAGATTTTAAAAATATTTTTTATGAGACATTACTCAAAAATAATAGATATTAGATTGAACTTAATATTTTTGATATCCAAATATTTTTTATTAGAGATTTTAACATAATAAAAATATATATTTTTAAATATAACTTTATAATATTTTATTAAAAATAGTTTATCATTTTATTTATTTTTAAAATTTTATCATCTATAAAAAGTCATTTAGACGAATTTTTCTTTTGATTTTTTTTTTAAAATTCTCTTTTAATTTTTTTAACAAAAATATATAATATTATAAAAATTATTTTAAAAAGTTGTAACAAATGAATCTTATATCATTCAATTAATAACATATAAATCACTTTAAAGTTAATAGTTTTTATTTTATATTTAAGGTATATATACATGCACTAATGATTAATAAAGTTAGTTTAAATGAAAAATAAACTCACATTGCCCTGCCAAGAAAATCATCTTGAGTAAAACTATCTTCATCCATTAATTTCATATCAATTTCACAAACATCATCAGAAACTGTAAAAAGAAATACCTCATTCCACTTTGGGTTGGATCCAGCACCTGTTACATATTGAAAATAAGGTACCAAATACAATTAAGTAGAATATTATGTTAAAAAACAAATAAAAGAATATATATTATAGTAAGAAAAAATAAAATAAAAAATTAAAAGAAACAGAAATTTCACCTTGTGACACACTGCTTTTGTGCTCCTGTGACCGATATGTGAGAATAACATAAGGATCTACATTGGCTGTTTTTTTTATCAAGAAATAAAAATCAATCCAATGAAAAATAATTTGACTAATTTGATTTGTTAAAATGGATTAAAATATTTATAAGAAATTCAGTAAAATAAAGTAATTAAAATTTGAGTATTACTTACTGAGAAAATCATTGTTGCTAAGGCCTTTAGCACATATCAAATTAACATGAAGTGTTCCACGAGGCATCTTTGAGAAATAGATTAATTTCAACAATTACAAATAAATCTCTTACAATATAGTTTTGTTAAATTTTCTTGAAACCATTGTCTCTCTATATATACAAGTTGAGTATTAACTTTTTGGTCAGAAAAAGAAAAGAAAAGTTGAGTATCAAATTCATTTAATATGTGTCTATCTCAAGGATATTGTTTTTCCTTTTTTAAATTTACCATACATGGTCTATCTTCAAATTAAACTTCCAAAAGTAGCTTAGTGTCTTAAATGAATTCATTCTTTTCTAGTCAAGTCAACTAGTAGTTAATGATTTCAAGATTGTGTATTGAAGGTTAAAGTATATAATAAAATGAATATTTTATGTAAAAAGAAATAACATAATTTTTTTTTAAATAAGAAAAATTTAAAAACTTACGAAATTATGCATATTTAAAGAGTGAATTTCAATCTCTAGATTATTTGGAAAAAGAATTTAATATAAAAATCACAAACGTTTAGTTTAGCCTTTAAATAATATTTATTTTTAACCTTTATTTTTATTTTAGAGAAACTATTTTGAAGATTAAACTAAGGATAAAAAAATATTTTTTCTTCGCTATGTGGCGACTTTTGTTTTATCCATGTAAAAAAATAAGTTGTGATTCCAACTTTAAAATTGAAACATCTTTCATTTTAAACTTTCGTGATATAAGACTTCACAAAAACGCCTAGGTGGCTGACACATTATTTTGTTTTAGACCTTCATGATATATGACTTAGCAAAACGTCGTGTGTGAAAGCATTGGGCGGTTAAAAGCGTCATATGTGATCATGCGTGTGTTAGGTTTTATATAGTGTGGATGGTTAAAATCATTGTGTGTGATCTTGCGCCTTGTACAAAGGATCTTCCACTCATATTTGACGGTGGACGATTGCCAGAGGGTGAGGATCGAATGCAAGTTTCATGGTTGAGGGTACCTTGAGTCTTTAATGTCTTGGTACATTTGCTCTTGGAACGGATCTTCTCATGACTGAACTTTTCTATCCTTCCACATGTGGTTGACCCATAATAATTGCCTCCAAAGTACGTTGTAATGGAAAGTGTAACACCCAAAATTCGATTAATTAATTTAATTTAATTATTTAAAATTTTATTTGATTAATTGGTGTTTTTAAATTATTGTTCTGGAATTTTTGGGGTAAGTATCCTTAGAATAGAGATATGAAGAGAGTAAGAGGTTGATTTATTGGTTTAGAAGTTATTAGAATTTTAATTAATTATTAGAATAAATAGTGTTTTATTTGAATTTATTAAATAAATAGTAAAATGATATGATTGGACCATTTGTGAAGATTGAGGGAAATAGGTGAAGAGAATAGATAAATTAGTAATGAGTTGGGAAATTTTCATAATTAAACAAAGTGATGGAGGACTATATATTCTAAAAATATGGAGAAAACTAGGTTTTAGAGAAAACATATGATATACGTAGAAAAGAGGCAAAAGGGAGAGAAAGAGCAAAAGCTAAAAAATTAGAGAGGGAACTCATAGAAGTTATCCAATTCATCATCAATTAATGGAAATCTAAGGTAAGGGGAAGAAAAGACTATCAATCTAGATGTATTGCATGAAGGGTAGAGATGAGAGGTCCTTACTCTCTTTAGGGTAATTGGGATGTGAATGATTCTGAATTTCTATGATATTTTGATGTTGTTGGTTGTTTTCAATGATGAATTTTATGTGCCTATATGTGTACAGTTTTCTTTTTTGAGATATTGATGTTTTCCACCATGTTTGAGGGCTTGGAAGGTTTAGGGTAAACATGAATTTGTGAAATTAAATGGTTTTGTTGATGTCAATATGTGATATAATGTGAATTTTCTATTTTTAATCATTGAATAATTGTAGTATGTAGAAGTCTGAGATTAGAGGTTTCTACGGAATCAAAATCGGAGGTCCAAAAGGCCTTCGACAGTGAAATTCGCAATTATGCATTTTGCAGGTCTGGACGAGTTTGCTTAGCAAGAGCGACTTTGATTAGCGAGCAAGGCTTTCCTCATCGAAGAGAAACAATGTTGAAATGCTGATTTTTCGTTCAAACTATTTTTATCATAACTTGAGTTACATAACTCGGAACAAGACGTGGTCTAAAGCGTTGGAAAGCTAACGTGCATAACTATCACATGGCGATACTTGGTGAAATGTTTGAAATATAATTTTGTACCTACTATGTACATGTTTTTGCTGACTTGTGTGATCGGTTAGCGAATATTTATGTTTATACGACGATGTATTGTTGTTTTGGTGAAGTAACATGAGTGAATGCATATGAAGTCATGTTTGATGAGTTGTCGTTGTTTGTCATTGATTATTGATGTTGTAAAATTAATTGATTGCTGCTTATGGTGAATGATGTGATGCATAAATGATGAGATGTGTTTGGGGATCCTTTGGTGAAACATTTTATGATAATGCATGTTGTTGAGAGTCATGCATAATGGTCTACGGGTTTCGATCCAAATTTGGCGTGCTATGGTCCTATGATGGGGATCAAGAGCGAGTATCCGATTTTAGGTGGAAATCTATGAAGAATTACTTATGGTGATGGTAACGAACTTTGGTGTGCTCTGGTCCTACAATGGAGATCGAGAGTGAGTAGCCAGTTTCGGGTGGGAATCAGTGAAGTGTTACATATGGTGATGGTAACGATTTGACGTGCTCTGATCCTATGGTGGAGATCGGGAGCAAGATGAACCTCTATGATCATGAATGGTACCACATGCATAATGAGTCAGTTATGGAGTACATTTGCATACATGATGACATATGTAGTTGATTGTTCATGATGTTGATAACTAGATATGATTGTGTCAATGTTATCTTGATTTGGGTGTGAGAACATGTTATTGATGAATGTGTGTTTGTTGTGTATTCTCTACCTTAGTATTCTTTACACTATTTATATTGGTTTGTTGTTTATCACCCCTTTTGCTTTGATGTTGTCCATGATGGATATCTTGCAAATACTCAAGAGTAGAGTTTATTGATGTAAGTGGAAGTTAGGCCATGGAGTTACTTCGTTTAGTTTCACCGTTATTTTAGAAGTCTTGCTATGATCCTGTAACATCGGGGTTGGGAATGTTTGATTATTTTATTCAGTTTGTGTTTTGCTAATCGAGAGTCGTGTGTTATTCTCTTGATGTTTTGAGCTCATGTTATAAGGGAGATTTTCGCCACATTACTTTTATTCAAATAAGGTATTTTATTGAGACTTAAATGTTTGTGAAAAATCCACCTCTCTCTAGTGGTACATCTGAAATGTCATCTAAAAACACCTTAGGAAAATTATGCATTACCTGCAATTCATCAATCACCGCCTGACTCTTAGTAGATAATGGTCGCAAACAACACAAACATCTGAGCTTCCTCTTACAAAAGCTCCTTCAACTCTCTAGCAGACAAGAAACAAGCTTCTTCCTCCTCACAAGGAGTAAGAAACCGCACCGAATTGTTATAACAATTGATATGAACATGATTTAACTCCAACCAGTTTATCCCTAAGATAACATCAAGTTCCCACAGTTCAAATTCTGCTTTCCTCTTCTCTCGCTCAACCCCTTGTATTGAGCCGACCGAGCATTACTATCATCCTCATAAATTCTACAGTTGTTCACCAACTTTGGGAACCTCCTTATCTGTTGGTATCTAATTGCCTGCTTAATTTCAGGACGCAAACCATTCTCGAATTTAATACACTTTGAGAACTTAGCAGTCACCTCACTGTAATGAGTGTAGAACTTAGCAAGTTCCACAAATCTGAAAGCATACTCAGTAACCGACAAGTTACCCTACTTCAGCTCTAGAAACTCAATCTCCTTCTTCCCACGAACATCCTCAAGAAAGTACTTTCTCATAAATTCCTTGCGGAACACAACCCAAGTTATAACTTCAGCTGTAGCATCCAACACCTAAAGAGTGTTGATCCATCAGTCATCAGCTTCCTCAGCTAACATGTGCGTATCGAACCACGCCTTCTGTGCTTTAGAGCAATCATCACTCTGAAAATCCTCTCAATCTCCCTGGGCCAAGTGTGCGCTCCATCAGGATCGTACCTACCCTTGAAAGTAGGCGGATTATTCCTCTAGAACTTCCTAAATGTCGGAACTCGTCGTTCCCACCAGCATTAGGCTGATTCTGCACATCCTGAGCAACAACCTGCAAAGCAACAGCAATAACAACGTCATTTCTTACTATTTGACATGATAACAACAGAATCAACCATCCAACACAATACCAAATGCAACCAATGTGCAATGCAATGAGACTCAATAATTTGACTCAAAGCATGTGGTACCAATACGTGAACACTCAGGTTCACCGCTTCGATCCTCACCTCCTAGGATCAAAGCCACTAATTCGTTACCATCACCTCCGATAACGACTTATTGATTCCATCACCTCCGAAATCAACTACTGGCCCAATCCATACAATGGGATTTAAGGCTCAACAACAACAGACTATTTATCCAACAACATGAATGCATGCAACATATTATACATGCAACAACAACATCATACACAATGACCCACCACCATAGTCAATGTACACCGTCAATACTGACCATCATGCATCAAACAGATGTTATACAACTCAACAACATCAACATATAATAACAATACATTTAGGGTTATGTCACACCACCACATAAATATTACAATGCATTTCAACACAATCGCACATAAAAATATTCATTTTCAGGTACTGAAATCAATTTTAAATGAAATTACACGCTCTCAATTTTCCGACGCTTCGAAAGCGACACTCGAATTAGACACTCGAAACAAACGTTATGATTAAAAATGTGTTGGAACCCAAATTTGCCTGGACGCAATGGAGAAGCGTCACAGGCATGGCGCCCACCACCATGGGCTTCATGGCGTTCGCCATGGGTTAATGGCGTTCTCTATGGACCTTTAGAATGCAGATTTTGTTTTTTTCCGCCGTTTGAGACTTTTCGGACCTCCGATTTCGATTCCGTAAAAATCTCTTATTTCAAAACTCAACATACTATAATTATTCAATGATTAAAACAACAAATTCACATTATATCACATATTGGAATCAACAACATCATTTAATCCCATCTATTTCTTCATGTAATCATGGATCAACAACCCTACTTAACTATAACATCAATTTCATTATTTTCAATCATCGGTTCATATCTTTTTCAACATAATACATGACACACCTCAGTAATGAATCACACAACATTGACATCATACAACCCCACCAAATTTTATGATTCCAACAACAACAATTGCAACAATTCATCATTCCAACATCAGTCACAACATCATCATACCACACACACAATTCAACAAGTAATTGATCAATTCAACAATTACCAATTATCACAATGATCATGAATATAGAGAAGAAGAGAACAAAACCTACATGGCATAATCTTCCCACCATCATCATGTTAACCCTTAGATAATCAGAATCCCACATTTACCTTAGAGTTCATAGCAATTGATTATTTGACCTTCAACAATAGTGAATTCTCCTCTTGATCCCTAGCCTATTCTTCTCCCTTTCTCAGTTTCTTCTATTTTCTTTCAATTGTTACATGTTCTCTATTTCTCTCCCACTATCCCTTTTTTTTATTTTTATTATAACTCTTATTATTTACTAATTACACTAAATAGAATAATAACAAATAATAATACCTCTAATTATTTTATTAACTTATTACTATTATCATTAATTTCCACCTATTAAATAATAATAATAATAATAATCTACTCAATTAGCTAATTAAATTAATATTCAACTAATATTAACTAATTAACTAAATAATAACTAATATAATTAATTAGTTTTACTCACCACACCATCATTTCTACACTTTTGCTCACACACTCCCCAATACCTTAATTTCTATAATTCTAATGCAACTATCCCACACCAAGGGTAACACAACACATAAAACACCAATCAACACAACACAACCACAACTATCACATAATTAAATTACGAAAAATAATTTAAATAAAACCGGGGCGTTACATAATGTGTGTAAAGTACTTTTCCAATGGGGAAATATATAAGTTTTTGATTTTATCTATTCAAGTATGTTTGTATGATTCTGAAAGCTGAGTTCCAAATTCCATGTAGACTTACAAGGTTTTCCCTTAAAGTTTGTTGGACATCTATGGGGTCGTTCACGGCCAATGATCGTTTCCCCTTCCCCTGCCCAAGTGAAAACCTGGTCCGAGGTCAATGTATGGCCAACCTATCGTTGCCTCTAGAGTGGCTACCTACGAGAGGGGGTGGATCATTATTTCTAGTGCTTTATATTGTGGGGAATTTATTGTGTATTTGCACGTGTGTGGCGTTTGCGACAGCACCTCTGATGTTATTTGTGTGTGCTTTAATATGTAGGAAATTGATTATTGAAGTTGCACAACGTGGCATTTACAGAAACACCCCTTATTTTATTTGTGTGTGCTCTTACAATGTGGGTAATTGATTTCTCTAGTCGCACACACGTGGCATTTGTGACAACACCTTTGAGTTTTGCGTTGGGGCCTCGACTCCTTCAATTGTACCCCAAAATTGTTGTTACTGTACACAATCATAAAGAAATGAATATATCAGAACTTGTAATATTTCATTCATACTTGAGAATTAATCCTACATACGAGGACGACGATGGTACAAACATATCATACAATGTGAATAATAAAGAAAAGATAACCAAGCGGGATAGACACCACTTCTTCTTCTTGTTTTCTCTTTGTTTACTTAACCATTTTTTAGGGGATGGATGCCCATGCTTTTGTGTTGGCCGATTAAGGAAGTCACATTCATTTCCGCTGTGTTGGCTTATCCTTGGTCTCACTAGAGTGCTTGATAAATTCTTTTTTCTCCCTTGTGATCAACATTGGTGGTGACCAATGTTGGTAGTCCCAATGTCGGTAGAATTTGAGGGAGATTTCCCCTTGGGCAAATATTTAATTTCTCTTTTTCCTCCCTTCACGTACTCAGAAAATCAGTATCTCTTGATCCATCCCTCAATAAGATCCTTCAGCTTGATGCAGTAATCAATGTTATGGTCATGTCCCTTATGGAAGAGACAACCCTTGGTCGTGTCCGTTCTGGATGACTCTCGGATGGGAAAGAGGGTTATGATTCCTCTCTTCCAGAACTTTGTGTTAGCACAGTCTTGGAAGATATTTTCCCGTGATGCATTCAACGACATGTATTTGTTGTATCGGCCCTACATTTCCTGGTCAAACTCATCCTTCCGCTGATATGACTCATTTCTTATCGGGCGGCTAGAGTTTAGCATCGACAGAGGCGGGATTGTCGAATCGGGTATTCATCTTTTCCTCTAGGATCATGTAAGATTGAGCCATGCTCAACATTTTCGGTGTGGTTCACATTCCTTTCCTACCTAGCTTCAATTTGAATGGATGATCCTATAGAAGGCGTTATTATCTTGGTCGACCCAACCAGAGTTAATGCGAACAACTTGCATTTGGAGCCTTCGTTAACGCTGAAGTAATTCAATCGATCATTGACAAGTTGGACATGCTCGTCCAAATATTCCTTTCTATTTTATTCGCTCAGATTGGGAGGCTTCTCCATGGATTTCGATATTCTCTTATCCAAAATACGGACGCACATAGGATGCTTATGCTAATTCTTTGGTGGATAATTTTTTGCTTGTTCCAGGGAAGGAGTGTGGCTGCCTCGATCTCACTCGGGGCTTTAGGAAGGACTCTGGAACTTCTTGTTTTTCTATTAATTTATGAGTTAAGAGCTTCATCTTTCCTTGTGTTGGTCGTCTCAGAAATGGAGGTTTGAGTTCTCCTTGATATAGCCTCTTGAACGATGTTCCTTTGTGGAAGCGCATTGTGTACTCTTTCTTTGAGACGAAGCAACCTTTCCTCTATTACCAGTGATTTCTGTTGTCGAACAATGTTGTACATATTCTTCAATAATTCGTTGGCGCCTTGCAACCCAATGTTAGCTCGCAATAGTTGGAAACTAGGTAATGTTTCAATTTGTGAAAGTGGCGGCACAATCAAAGGTCCAATCAGAGGCGCTTTGACAATTCTAGCTATTTGAGGAGCATGTAGTAGATCTGGATGTAACGAAACATCTTTTCCTAGATTCATAACACCTTGCAGAGGAGGTGGAGGTAGTTGATTGATTGTTGTTTGAGCTGCGGCAACGGAGACAACTTCTCGTGTTGTGGCGGAGTGAGTAGCTCTGGATCCATCCATGACCGATGAGAGTAGAAATTAAAGATTTGGTAATTTAATAAATCATAGTTGATATGCTACTTAATTGGACCGAACACGGAGGATCTTCGTGTTCGATTTCAATAGCTCTTGATCTGATGAATTAAAAAGGTTTCGAATTGACGAATCGAAGAGCGAACGTGAGACATAGAAAAATGTGGGAATCAAAAGTCGATTCTCACATATAACACCATTGTTCCATACTGGAACCAGAAACAAAGTAAGGCTCGAAGATAACAACAAATCTAAGCTTCCGATAAGACGGAAAGGGGATTGACCTGCAAAGTTGGCACTCCAACTCTCAAGTCACTGTGTGAGGAAAGAGAGTGAATTGAAATTGAATACCTAATTTGTCGCGCTTTCAATATATAGTGGAGAGGAAATAAATACCTGATATTTGTTAGGTGCGAATCGTAGAGAGTCATTTGATGTACTTGAAGTTTGAATCCTCTGTACTTATCAGTAGGGTATCTCTCGTGTGTTGAGAATGTTCTGAAAGAATTGCAGCTTCTTTAGAGTGGCCAGTCGGAACTCGAGTTTAATATGGTTGACCCAGATCAAATTCATATTTTTATTACATTTTTTTTTCAAATATTTGACATAAATCATAGATTTTTGAAGCACAAATTATGATTTTATATTTGTTTTTACTTTTTTCAATTATCTTAAAAAGTACAATTTTTTTGAAAAGTCTGATATTATTAACTTTTTTTATTGATTTATCGAATATGAACTATCGGATTTTGAAAAATCTAAAAAATATCAAAACATATCGAATTTATAAAAAAAATTTAATTATGTTAGTTTCATTTCTATATAGATCTTAATATAAACTATCGAATTTTTTTAAAATTCTAATATTAAGATGATTTTACCTTATTTTTCTAAAAGTTCTAGTAAATTTTCCGCATGTGAGAAAAATATTCAACACTTTTAATCAATAAAAAATTGAAAGGCGACAAGTTTAATTGGAAGAATAAGAGAACAAAATCTCTAAACCAACATATTAATGGCAAAACTCCCTATCACCGACTTATACACATCTTATTATATTATTGATTACACTAAATAAAATAGGAAAAAAAATATACACATATAAAATATTTTTATACCGTTAATTAATAAGAGATATGTATCCTGATAAATCACACGTTTAATTTTAAAAAATTGATATGACATGATATAACATTATAATTCTATTAGACGATTGTGTAAAAATAATTTATATCGATAATGCACTATTTTTAATCTCATAAAATAATATTCACCTAATCTCATTATAATAAATATCACTTTTGTAATATTTATATGTCTCGGATTATTTACGATTCAGTATCAATGTATCATTTAATCTTCTTTATTAATATATTTTTATTTATTATTTTTCAACTTATTTAACTATTTCACTAAATACGAATACTATTTGAGGGAAAAAATATACATCTGGTTATAAATATTTTATAAATACTTAAATTATTTTTATATGAAAATATATATTTTATTCAAAATTAACATAACTAATTTCAAATGAAGCAACTAACTAAAAGATTACAGAGTGGATTAGTCCCATCAGATAAAAAAAGTCAACGACCATGGCTACTAAACCTTCTCTCTCCACCACCACCACCACCACTGTGCCCAAAATTCCGTCGTTTCTAATATATCCGGAAATGGATCCAAAACACGTTTCCGAGACTCTAAAGTTTGCTAAGCGTATGAGTATCGGCGCTCCCTTTCCTGAAAACTGTAACACCGATGGTTTTTTCGACTCTTTCCTTCGGAATTTCATCAAAGTCGATCAAATCCAACCTGGCCGAATCTCTTGTACTGTTGTCGCTAAACCACCTCTCTGTGTAACCTCATTTCCTCTCTATCTTTCGATTTTTTACTTTATGCTATGTTGTATGAATTTCAATATTCCATGGATAAGTTCCACTGATTTACTCTTTGTTGATCAATGTGGAGCTAATTATGCGATTGTGTGTGGAGATTTGAGTTTTCTTACTTTGCTGGAATTGCAGAATAGCTATGGAACACTGCATGGAGGGACTGTTGGATCCTTGGTTCAGGTTTTGGCAACTGCTTGTGCTAGAACTGTAGTTGCTGATGACAAACAACTTTTTCTTGGGGAAATTAGCATTTCTTACCTCTCTGCCACTCCAGCAAATGTGAGTTCTTGTTTTCGTAAATGACTCTTTCCTATGATGTCCATGTCAATACTAGCTTGTGTTTGTTTTCAAGTTTGCAATGTTTTCACCTTATGTTAGTTACTATGAAGCTTCTGGTCTGTCTATGAAGCTCAGACACAAGAAACATGACACTGATACTAAAACCTCCACACCGATAATCATTTGAAAAAGAAAATTAAACATAATAAGAAGTGTCGGTGTCGGATTTGTACACAAACACATTTTTTTCAGACACATTTTTTTTCCAGAGGTACAAGAACACTGACACAAACACACTTCAATGAATTAAATGATATTTTGGATTATTGAGAATTGGAAAACAAGAGAGAATCAGAGAAATCAGTATTCCACCTTTATACTAGTTCAAAGTGGAGTACATCCTAAGCTATTTAACTCTAATCACATACAATCATAACTAACTGCTGTAATTGAATTTTGATGGATGTTACAAGTTATTACAACTGATATCTTAGGCCTTTGCTGAGTTTACTTGTGATGCAAGCTACTTTAGATCATCATGCTCCTTATTCATATGATGCACCAACTTGTCTTCATGCTTGAACACTGAATGAATGGAATTTGCACTATATGCATGTGCAGGAAGAAGTGGTAGCTCATGCGTCTGTGGTGAAGAGTGGAAGAAATTTGACTGTAGTTGCACTTGAATTCAAATTGAAGAAAACTGGGAATTTGCTTTATTTTTCTCATGCTACCTTCTTTAACATGCCGGTTTCTAGCTTATGATCACTTACCTTTCTGGTGATTCTGCAGTTCCATTTAATGTATGTAATAATAACAAAATTCTGTAAATTAATTAGGCTGATTCTTATCATAAATATATGTATAGGCTTATTCGCTTTGGCATATTCAAGAGCATGGGAGGGAAGAGATCTCTTCTAAATTAATCAAATATTTTGATTTTAAATACTCTGGACACGCAACAATATTAAATTCTTATGAGAAAGAGTTTTGTCGTTCATTGTGATTGTGATTTTCTTCGACTCTGAGAATTTAATATTTCCAAATGTTTGTAATGGGTACCTGATTTTTACTAGGAAAAAAAATCCACCGTGGCATGCATCACAACCAAGCTAGTTTTGATTTTTGATAGAAAAGCTTGTTAGACATACATGAATATTGTAAAAAATTTGCCCAGTGCAATACTGTAAAAGAGGGAATTGCTCTTTCTACTCTTAGGGGTCTCTCCCACCATCGTGAAAAGACAAAAGTGTCTCCAACATTCGGAAATGCATCTCTGGACGCACCTTTGTCACATAATATTAGACGAAAATGGTGAGATACCCTTATACCATTAAAATTTGATATGGAGATGCATCTTCGTATGTACAAAAAATTGATTTGGGGATGTATCTCCATAACTCCCATTAGTTCATTAGCTTGTGAGCTTTTCGGAGATGTATCTTCAGAATATGTTCTGTTAATTCAAAACAGGAACAGACAGAAACAATGGCATAATGAACATTAAAATAAATATTACATAGATAAAGATTACATAAATTTAACATTACTGTCATTTAAAACAGGTGGTTCAGGACATTACAACATTCTTATAATTTCTTCGGCTGATCTTTGAATCGTCGCATCCACTTCAATCAGACCATTTGCTGAGTGACAGTAAAAGATACTCCACATAACCTTCAAGTTATCACTCGTCTTCAGTTCAAGCATGGTGAACCATATCTTCCTTTCATTGTCAATCGAGGGTGAATGGTACTCGAGTTTGACAACTCTAAATTTTTTTTGGATATCGCATGAGAGTATCCACTTTGATTTTCAGATCGACGAGAAGTATGTCCTTGCAGACCCGAAATTGAAGTGGGGGTTTTGCGCCTTTGAAATACACAAATGCAAGATGGGGATATGTAGTCATTCTGGTCTGTGTAAAGAAAATGGAATGAGAGACCCTGTTTATAGAAGTTGTAGAGCAATAAAGACCTTGCAAACACGATCATATATGCAGGAAAGACTTCGAAGATAGATATCCAGATCCGCCTTTTTATTTCGAAAAATAAGGGTTTATCCAGAGATGCATGTCCGTACAGACCCTATTTTTTTTTTAAATAATTAGAAGGTGGGTCCGTAGATGCATCTCCGGATCCACCCAAAAGTTATGTAGTACAAAACCAATTGATTATGCATTGCATAATTTCAAAAGACAAAAATTGTCCAAAAAATACCATTCAATTTTCCAACTTTATGCAGTGTGTTGCATACAAAGAATGTGTTACATTGTTAGGTTACAACTAAAACGCATCAAAACATGTCACTGCCTAAATCTATTGGTGGTTCATTATTCGATTTTCCCTTATTTTCTTCTCTTTTAATGCCGTTCAACTTGGTGAATTCTTCCATCCTTTCTAAAAAATGATCCGAGCAAGTTTCGGCATCTTATGTGAAATGTGTCGTCCACTATAGTGATGTCTTTTGTATAGGACATATCTGTTTCAAATAAACCTGAACAAAATGTTTTTTTTGTAGTCAACCAATACACATGATGCGTTCAGATGGATTTTGAGGTGACTGACTCCTAAGTGGAAAGAATGTTTATGAGAAACCATATTGTGTTAAAGCAATATACACCTTATCATAAGAAATTTCTATAAGGTGTCCCATTTCCAGGAAGCACGTCCATTTTTCAAACGGAGTCGGACTCGTAAGACAAGGAACTAGAGCATTGAGAATTGCATCGTAATTTGCTTTGTTTCCATATAGCTTTGTGTATGATTTCATATGTGTCTTCATCTCTTGTATAAGATAACGCCGAACAAATTGGTAGTTGTCCTCTCCCTTATTGAGCAAACCCGAAATAGCTCGAAAACCATAGTTATCGTCACCTCCGACGTCTGCAATCCGCTCAATGTATTTGTGCATAAAAAGCGACATCTCTTTAATGTATTTGATTTTTGGTAACGGATGTGGATGAGGTGGTTTGCTAATGCGAGCACCCTTGAAAACACTCTTTTGTGATATTAGAGTCGGAGAATTCGAAAAGTGTGAGTCAACATGTTCAAAGTATAAAGGAGACAGTCTCATGGAGTTCTCATTTTGTGTCAGTTTGACCTTTTTAGGGGCACCCTTTGTTTTAACCGGTTTCAACGGTGGTTTCAAATCCGTTGTTTTTGGATATGCAATCTTGCTCAGTTGCTCTTTGATGTGCAATTTCATCATGTCATTAGCTTTCATGAATCTCTCTTGGATCATTTCTCACTCGGTCATGATAGATATGTTTGATTTGTCATCCTTCATCACACCACCATCATCAAAATGAAGCATTTTCCAATGAGTGCAAACTTCATCCATACATATTGGTTTTTCAAGCTTCATATTATTTGAAATTAAACAAGCACATGGAATACCGTAAGTCTTCCTAAGTGTACATCTACACTTTGAGCTATCTAAACCTATTTTATATGCTTGCTTGGCTTCGGGAAAAATAAAATGTAAATCCGCCTGAGATACATTGTCAACCAACTGTGAATAAAGGATATTGTCTTTGAATCACCAAAAAATGTATGTATCTCATTATATTGGTTTCAGGGAAATTGGTTCACGACGTCTCAATCTCGACAAAAAACACATTTACTGTTTCCCAACCAATTCTTCAGTCTAGCATGTGCATATTCAACTTTGTTAGTTGTTGTATTGCCAAAGTATCGAACCTGGTCGGTCTAAGCACAAACAATTTTCTCTTTAACCTGATCCAATATAGTGCCTTCAAAATATTTTAGCAAATCTGGATATACCGCACACACACTCCTGGAATGTAGAACAAAGTTAGCAATTAATTCTTCTGTGGAAGAATTTATTATAAAATTCCATGCATCCATTATATTTTCCACCACCACACCAGGTTTGATACATTTTACATCTACATGTTTGACTTGTTTAGTGCCAACCACGGGTTTTACTCGGCTTCTTACATTTTTGGTTATGTGATACTTACAAAATAATGCGGATGATGTAGGAAACACCGTTGCAACCGAATTCATCAGTGCGGTGTCGCGATTGGTGATTATGACTTGTGGCATATTTTTTTGGTCCTTCAACATAGTCTTGCATATTTCCAAAGCCCATGTAACGTTGTCTTCTTTTTATGATTCCAAAAATACAAAATCCGAATGAATAAGTCATCTCCGTAGAAGTAACACCAACGATTTCTAGGAGTGGAAGTCTATACTTGTTTCTTTTGTATATTGAGTCAATTATGAGCACGAAGGGAAAGGTGTTAAACAATTTTAGGGAATCAGGATAAATCAAAATATATCTCGAACAATGACTTTATGCCTACAAACTATGTACCTCGAAACATAGAGGTCATCATCCAAAAGCTTCAAGAGTTGTTGCATCTCACACTTTGATCCTCTTATGGCCTTGTTATCTCGAGCATGCATGTGTTATATTTGCTTGATATTTAAAACATTTAAAGGTATGTTCCATTTCAAATATTTGAGTATGTTTTCTACACCACCATGTTTAATGTCATGTCTGAACAAGTTCCCTCCCCTCCAGAATAAGGATATATACAATGGGATGACCGACTAGCTTGTCATTTAAAGCATGATATATATATACCGGAAATCACATTAAATTTTCATGTCTCATCCGCCATATGGTATCCGTGCAACTTAAATAGATACTCACATTTCCTTGTTCCAGTGTCATCTCGTTTTAACTTCCTAATTTTTGGTTGGTATATGCCACTTCTTTCACATATTATTTTTACAAATGCTTGTCTTTTATCTTAACCATTGTCAGACCTTCCGATTACAACTCCAAACCCCAATTTGCCGGCCTCCCTATGGACCCATTGTAGCATATGTTCACGAACAATAAACACTTCTTTATTTGTAAATTATACATGAACATCTACCTCGACCTCAATCGATCGAGCACCCGATTTAATATTATCTTTCAATTCGTCCTGTTTAACATCATCATTCACTTAATCCAGTTTAATATCATGCTTTAGTTTGACCGGTTTAACATCCACACTCACAATAGCTTTGGGAAACATATATGGATGCACCTTATCTAATACCATAAATAATAGAAAAACAGTGTTAGAAATCAAACTAACATGACCATTCAGAGATACACATCCTGAACACACCTAACTTCGTCTAGAGGTGCATATCTGGACTCAACGTTCGTTTTTCAACTTAAAAACAAGATTAACGCAAGGAATGAAGGATCTTTACATGAAATTCCAGCTTTTGTCTCCCTTTGATGTGATAAAAATACAAAAATGATATTTTGGTGTTGAATAGATGATTGAGAATGAAAGAAACTTTTTAAGGGTTTTGAAAATGGATTGTTGTTTAAGTATGAAGAAGAAGAGTATACAAGGTTGGTTTTATCCAATTTCCCGCTGGTCATTTTCGGATATGAATCTCCAAAAATATCATTTAGTCGTTCATTTAACTATCTCAGTGAATTAAAACACAATAATTAAGTGCATAGGTTATTTCGAAAATGCATCATTGGATACACCTAAATAAGATACATAGATGTATCTCCGGATCTTTTTTTCCCGAAATTGGGTGAGTCTCAAAAAGGCAAAGATTAATGTGATTTTGGGTGCATCTTCAAACGCATAAAAAACATTTTCGAGTTTTCAAGGTGTGAAAGGCACCACCAAAAATGAAAATAGCATTTCCAAAAAAAACATTACATATGTGTAAAACACATCACAAAATGTTTTTTTTTAAATTATATGAATGACACGGGGAAATGTGCTTGCTACAAAGTGTTGGTTCTATATGTTGGCAACAATTTTGGTAAACCCTAGAGTGTTCACAAGTTGTCACAAGTGTTGTCTTGACATGAGATAACATGTACTTGCAGGGTGTTTAAAATGTGAATATGCAGGATTTTACTGAGATGTCAGACCCGATGTCATGACATATGTATACAGAACATTCAGTTTAAATGTTATGTATTGTGTGATTGCGTTTTTTATGCTAATCTATGTGTGATTGATGAGATGATTGAATGCGTCATTCAAGCAGTAATTACAAACAGATTGACTTATTTTCCAACGAGATATAATCAGTTGTCATGAGAAGATATGAATGGAAAATAGTTTTAGGGTTTTATGATGTCCAAGCCCAGCCAAACACTTCTATATAAAGGGCATGGAAAACCTGGTTTTAATACACATGAAATAACGAACAAAATATTGAGAGAGAATAAGGGTTTTAGTCTTGTGTGGTCGTGTGTATTGTAAGCCATTCATTCATCCATAGATGATTGAATTGGACTGATTTTTGAGTTGTAATTTGTCCACTCTAACCTTTGAAGCATGAGTGTATGTCTACTTGATTGAAGCTTTTAAGCAAGATCAAGTATGTGTTCTTAAAGAGTGTCTTCTTTTCATTGTAATATTTGGTTTTACATCACTGCTGTGATTGAGGGGGAGTGAGTAAGATCTCATATCTAGGAGTTCTTAGATAGAAGTCACACGGGTAGAGATTAGGTGAAAAGAATGTAACTTGAAGTTGTTTACTGAGAGTCTTTGAACTAATTCTATTTAGTGGATTTCCTTCCTGGCTTGGTAGCCCCCAGACGTAGGTGAGTTTGCACCGAACTGGGTTAACAATTGTTTATGTCACTTGTATTACTGTTCTTTATCTTTTATCCTGTTTATATTGTTCAGATATTAGTGTCGTGACATTACCTTCGACATCTCATATCTGATACCAGAATTTCATAAAGATAATATTAACATTCTATATAAAGCTTATAAAAATATTCTATATAAACCATTTTTACCCTTATGAAGTTTTCTTTTGTTTTCAGTTTGAGAAAAGTGATTATTATGATATATTTTTATCTAAATCATAAACACATAATATGTGAGAAGTATATTTTCTTTTTATGGATGGTTGATATTATAATTAGGCTTAATTTGACCTAACAAGATAGTTAGACTATATAACAATCAGATGATGATAGAGGTCTCTTAATAGACTAACTAAAAAGAAATGTCAAAAATGTGTCTGAGAAGTATTGGTGAGAATATTTTAAGATGACTTAAATTATAATTGGATTAGATAACTTAGGGAATTTCTTAATTCAATATATATATATATTACTAGTACACGACATGAAAATACTAAAATGCCCCAAAATTTTGGAGATGCATCTTTGGATGCACGTTGATACGCTAAATGAACCAGAGATGCATTTTCACAACAATTTAAAACATATTCCATACATCATAGTTAGAAGTCATTTTGTACGTTTATTGTACCGGAGATGCATCTCCATTTATTTTATGGAGATACATCTCTGTAACCTATTAGAACAAAATAGTTCATGTTATATTGTGTTTATGTTTATTCAGATGAAAATTTATAAGCGTTATGTATCATGCTATGTGACAAAATTTAAACCATACAATCGATGTGCAAAAAATGACATATATAAATCCAGATGGTCCAAAAATATCATATATAAATAAAGTCGAAAACAACGATAAAATAACATGAGATGAAAATAAAATACAATCCATAATGAATCCAAAGTGCAACTACTATATACTATTGCACTACTATGTATGTTGGACTACATCTCATCTGCGTCCTCTAGCTCCTCAGGTACATCAATGTCCCATGTGCCTCCTTCACGATGGCATCTAGGACCTGCCTCACATCAGACTCATCAGGGAAGATACCTCTGTCAATGCCTTCCTGGATAATCTCCAATATATGATGAAATCTAGTCAAGACATCCTTAACATGATCTAACTATATCTGCTCCTCCTCTAGTATCTCCCGATGAGTCAGCCTAGACTAATTTCCTAGAGTAGCCAACACCATATACAGATGTGATACCCTAAAGAACCACCTTATATACCTGTCGACTTAGATCCAATCGCTTTTAACTATGGTACTTCGTGCCTCTTCTAGTATCATATGACTCTCATAATCATCAAACACGACATCCATATGTCTACGTGTCAAAGTAGGAGGAGCAAAGACAATAGGGTGTCTGGGAATAGTCTGAGTGTAGCCGAACTGACATATAACACTCTCGGGAAGATGGGGAGAAGTGAGACATGATCCTTAAGCCAATCATCCAGAGTAGAGAATTATATCGTCAAATGGCTGCGTCTCATAGTGATAAACATAGATGTTGAAGTGCATGTCCTGGGAAACCAAGCGGTCAGGATACACTCTGAACGACTATGTCGCCTAGTTCCCTCTGAGCGGGACAAATGCAGTAGCATGCGCCCTATCCTCTGTGTAAGTCGGTACACTCACCCAACCGAAGATGCACGGGAAGTGATGAAGGATCCAGGTCTGAAAAGTATGGAACACAGGAATCATCGATAATGGCGTTGCAAAGATGAAATGAAAATAACACAAAAACATGAAAAGATCAACAAATATTATCGTCAGTAGTGTGATGTTTCCGGTGACCTGCTTCGTCTTCCACCTACAACCCTCTAATAACTTCGAGTATGTAGACCAAACAAGCGGCCCCCTAGTTGTACTCATGGATCCTTTAGAAATCCTCAAAGTACCGTAGGTAGACGACATTTATACAAGTGGAACTCTTGTCCATAAAAATCATAGTGTCAACCAAATATAGCAGGTATTCTCTCATAACATACGCTTTATGGAGCCCCACCTGCTCGTCATCGCCTCTAGCCTCCTTAGCTCTCTGGAGCTCGTTTGTATATACCCTTTTCAGGAATCCAAACCTAACATCAGCCCCCTGGTTTTATTCATCTCCGCCATCACATCTGTTGGGTCAACTCCCAGATAGTCTACCACCATCTCGAGTGCCTCGTATTTGCTAATCCTCCCATGAACTAGAAATTTCCCCCTAACCGGAAGATGTAGCAAACACGACACATTGTCTAGTGTTATAGACGTCTCACTAAGAGGGAGATAAAATGATGAGGTCTTGGTGTGCCATCACTCCACAAATTCATTAAGCATCCAGATAAGGACAAAGCTTCCTGAAACCACTCCTTATTCGGCTGAGGCAAGCTAGTAATCTTCCGCCCATGGTTAATAATCTTCAGCGGATCACGGTCCTGTAGAATAATAAATTAGTGTCAAAAACATGTAAATTTAAATAAACGTAAATTAAAAAGAGTGAATCTAATTAATGCTACCTATTCATCCCAAATATGTTTGCCAGTATGGTATGGGTATAAAGGAAGTAGTGACAACTCTATACGGCCTCCTCCAAATGGCTTTGGCTTAGCATCCTCAATAGACTCACCATCGAGAGGTGGCACTGGCTCAACAACATCAATAGTAGGAGGTGGCACTGGCTCAGAAGCATCATGGATCGGAGGTGGCACTGGTGCCTCTAGTACCACCGGTGACTCAGGTACCTCTGGCGCATGAATAGGTGAAACCTGACGCCTGCGAGAGGATGGAGGGCGTGATGCCCCGGTTGGTGAAACCCGTCTCCTATGGGAAGAAGAAGATGGAGAAGCATGAGCCCCAAAAGTAGATGTCTCTGCATGGCCAAAGTGAACAGAAGCCTCTGAAACCTAACTCTTCTCCCACTACACTGATGCATGATGTTCAATCGTCATGTGCCTCAGCCTATCGTGTCTATCAGCCATAATGCAAGTAAGTTAAAGTAAACCAGACAATTAGTACAAGTAAGCAACACTACAAACAAGAAAATAAAATTAAAAAAATAGACTGTTATTTTACGGAGATGCATCTCCGGGTAAAATGAAACCAAGCGTTAAAAAATTCCAGAGATGAATCTCTGAAATTTTCTACAACTCTTCAGTTCATCAATGGAGGCAACGCAAAAATGTAAACCTCAAAATAATCAGTTAGATCTTGATTTTCAACAAACAATAGTATTTTACAACATGCATAAACTAATATTTTTGCATTTCCTACTCATTTGATACTTAAATCATCATTTTCTACTCGTTTGCACAAAACTCATAAAACTCAAAAAAGCTTATCAAAACATCAAAAACTTACAAATTTTCACATTGCTTCAGTGTTGGATGATGTTTCAGATGTTGATTGAAGATCCTTTTAGCTTGTTTATTTATTTATTTTGGACTTGGTAATGAATTTTTTTTAGAGTTTGAAGAGAGTTTTGAGTATTTTCAGAAATGAGGAAGAAGAAGGGTTATAGCGTGATTTAAGCTCTAATACATTTCGAATATGCATCTCCAAAATACGTTTGAAGATGCATCTCCGAGATATTTCACGTTAACTCATAATGGAGTGCATCAGGAGACGCATCTCTAGAATCTGGGGGCATTTAAGTATTTTCACGTGGTGCCTAAGTAACATATATGATGCATTAAAAAAATTCCCATAACTTATGGTACATATTAGAAATAAAAAATATCAAATTCATATTAGTATCATATAAGTGTTACACTGATGCTTTTAGGCTGGACAAAAAGGTTGGCCCGTCTGTGGCCCATAAAAACCGAACAAAAAAACCCTTATTAGGTGGGCACATATTAGTTCACAGCTTACTCAAGTGATTTGTTTTGGGTTCTAATGATTTTTTATGGAGGTTTTTGTTGGTGTAAGCCCTAGAGGCCAATACTTCTGATACTTGTGTCGAATTATTTATTAATAATAAAAGCTTTTTTCTTTATTATGTTTGTTTAATAAAATCCCTAGAATAGCTAGTCCTTTTAATGTATCAAGTGTCACTTAATCAATAGATTCCATTAAACATAAGGACATTATTCTTAAAGTATCAGTAATCGAGCTTTGTTGTGAAGTAGGATAACATTAAAGCATTAAGACTATTATGTATATAGACTGATGATCACATCTCATGGATCATGGATAAGGAGTTATCAAGTCTTAAACATAGGTATGAACATTAGGAGTAATATTTATACTGGATTGACCCGCTATGAGAATACTACATAGAATGTTATGCAAAATGTCATAAGTTATTCTCATGGTGATAGTGGTGTATACCACCCTTCGACCTGAAACCACTATGGACTCTAGATGTAAAGTCGAGTGCTTTATTGTTGATCAAACATTATCCGTAATTAGATGACCATAAAGACAGTTGATGGGTACTCCACAAAGCATGTTAAGGGACATGAGTGACCTAGATGGAATTTGCTCATCCTGCATAATAGTATAAATGTCTAAGGGCCCAATATTGAACTGGACAAGAATGACACGGTCTATGCCTTGTGTTCAATATAGACATAAGGGCAAAAGGGTAATTGTATATACACGTATTATCACAAAAAGGGATTTGTCAAATCACATGACATTTTCGTGTCTTGGGTAGCAGTGATATGTTGCTAGATACCGCTACCTATTTATTATGTTAAATATGTGATTTAATATAATTGCCAATATCGTGAAAACCTATAGGGTCACACACAAAAGGACGGATTGATGAGAGACAGAGTAAATAAGGAACATCGTAAGGTACGGTGTACTTAAGTGAATTGTAGAACATCGTAAGGTACAATGCACTTAAGTAGAATACGAAATATGGTAAGGTACCATGCGCTTAAGTGATTTTTGGTATATCATAAGATATAGGCCACATACACTTAAGTGGGCTTTTTAGCTTGCAGCCCACACAAGTGGTTCTATAAATAGAACCCTTGTGCAAAAGCATTTAATTTTATGAAATTTCATCTCTCTCTCTCTCTCTCTCTCTCTCTCTCTCTCTCTCTCTCACACACACACACACACACACACACACACACACATACACACTCACTCTCACTCAAAGCCTTCATTCGTAGTAGCTAGCACTGAGACTGAAGGAATTCGTTCGTGTGGACTGAGTAGAGGCGTTGTCACCATTCAGCGCTCGTGATCACTCCTTAGATCTGCATTAAAGGTTTCAATCGCCACAAGAGGTAACAGTTTCTATCACTGATCATGCCCATTCGTAAGTATCACTAAAGGAAAAATTTTAATTTCTGCTGCATTTTGGATCGTAATTTTTCTTCAGTGGTATCAGAGCCACTTACGAAACCATGCATCTAATAGCTTTTTATTTTTTGTATTAATACGATTAAAAGATAAAATGAATTAAATGATAAACGAGTAATTAAATTTGGCATCATGTGTGTATGATTTGGATGATTGATGTTGACTATGCTTCGGAATCCGACATTAGTATGGTGAAGCAGTGATACATTGATCGTCCATAGGTTACACAAATGAGATCGATCAATTTATACATATGAAATAAGTAATTTTGGTGCAAAATATGGTATATATGATATACTGTTTCTATTTTGTTCATTCTGTAAGACCCCAATTTTGTCCCTAGGATCCCTCATGGCATCATATCATATCATTGCATTGCCTCAAGGATCATTGTGCACCTTGCTTCCTTCCTTGTGGGTGGGTCCTCTTTTGAGAGTGATTCTTGATCACCAAGCATTTCTTGCATTGTATATCATTTGCTTTTATTTCAATCACTAACCAAAAGTACAAAAATATGTCATCTAACCTTGTTACTTGCAGCTGAAGCTATAACAGGTCAAGCACATCAAAAGCACATCATTGAGCAATAGATGATGGTCACTCATGAGATTTGGATCCCACAATCATTCACAAGAGTTCATATGAGTTATGATGTCATTTGGAAGCAAAATCCCAAGTGGTAGAGGCTTGAATCTCATCAAGGCATTGTCAGATCAACTGAAACCCTAGAAAGTCAACTGCAAAGTCAACTGTGGATTTGGAGGTGGGAAGTGATTGGAAATACTTCATTCATGTTCAAACAAGTCTCATTTGACGTTTCAAACACTCACATTGAAGGATTTGAGGTCCAGTCAAAAATTTCCAAAAATAGAAAGTGACCTATAATTTGAACTTTCCAAAAATGGAAAGGTTTTGATCCAACTTCAACTCAATATTACACCATCAAAAATGCTTCAAATGAAATTTTGTTGAACATGAAAGTTGTAGATCTTTCTCTCCCATTTCCAAAATGTCCAAGATCATGAATTTCTCATGTGTGGATGAAGAGATATGATCAAATCATGGCAAGGTGTGCTTGAAGATTCAAATGGGCATAACTTCTCAACCAAAGCTCCAAAATGAGTGGTTCTTTTTGCAAAATTCTCATCTTGACCTCTACTTTCCAAAACATCCATTACATGACATGAATTTCACTTGCATGATCATGTGCATATTCATGAAGTTTTGTGAAGAAATTTTCATAAAATCATTTTGGTGAATCATGAGCTTACAAAACCATTTCCAAAACTTGCATGGGCCTTGTTTAAATGGATTTAAATCAGACTTGAGCACTGTTCGCGTGCTTCTCATGCATGGGAGGTGAAAAACAAATTTTGCACTTACACTCCAAAACTTGCTAATTTCATTTGCATTTGATCTAAACCTGATTAGAGGATGATTAGCATTGCATATATAAACTAAAACCTAACTGTTTTCAGCATTAGCAACCATTTTCAGATCTAGAATTTCAAATATCTCAAACTTTTCTCTCAATTTTTTTTGCAATTTCTTCAAACATAAGCACTTTCTATTGATCAATTCATCATCCTGAAGCATTATTGAGAAGATTTGGACGAGAATTCAAGAGAAATCGTGGCACATTGAAGCATACTAGAAGCTTGAAGCATCCATGGCAATGTCAAATTCTGTTGAATTCAAGAGCAATTGAGCTTCAATCTCTCATCCAATCATCCATACAAGCATCATAGAAGAACTTTGGAGCATCACAAGGCCTGGATAACACGATTCAAAGGATCTGCACTTCAAGAGGTCATGAATCGATCTCTCTAATTCTCAAATTTATTATGATATTGTTGTAGATCTAGGTTTGCTGGTAACTCTGAGCTTTGAATCATGAAATTCCATGCACTTTTGAGTTAGTTAGGGTTGATTAAAGTTTCATGCATGAATGTTCTTGTAGTCGATTTGCTCTCCTCATGTGGAATTAGGTTTAGTTGTTTATTGATTCGTGATCTACATGAAATATGCTACATGATGATGTCTGAGATTTGGATTTCTGGAACAAATGTTCTTGAGCTCGTATGAACATCCACTGTTCATCTTCTTCGCAAGGAAGAAGATGAAGTGCAGCCATTGGCAACGCTTTTTGATTCTATTGAAACGAAAAACCGTGGCTGCATGTGTTTGCTAGGGCACGCCTTCTGATTGGTTAATGACATTGCCATGCTAGCGCTCTGATTGGTCCATTTTGTTTGACCAGAGTTTGACCTGCCACCGCATAAATGAAACGCGGCGTTTCATCCAAGCCTGGCGCCAAATTGCATTCAAATTTTTATTTCATTTAATTCTTATTTCATGTGTTACATTTCATTTCAATTTTTCATCAAACTTCCAAAAATCATAACAAATGCAAAACTCATCCAAATTCATCCCAATTTTTTGCAAAATGATCCTTATCCTGTCTACTTTTTTATGATCATAAATTCACAAGTTGTGCTTGGCTGGAAAAATAAATTGTCCTAGGGTGATTGCATACATGTCTATTTGTGATATTGCCTCATTCAAACCTTCATAAAATGCTAAAAAATAATCCAATGTTTCTGAAATTTTGCATGCTATTTCTTGATTCATTGCTTGACATGTTGGCTTTGATTTGGTATTTTTCCTATGCATCATTTCTGTTTTATGCTTATGCTAACTTAGTGTGACAATTTGTGTCACACCTTTGAATGTTCAACTTGTGCCATGTGTTTGCCATGCCAAATGATCTCCAATTCTTCTGATTTTTGTTATGCTGGTCATGTTAGATGTCTTGAATGTGCATGAATTTTTCCAGATTTATTTGAATCATTTCTGTTTTGATTTGAATTTTTCATTCTTGATGATCACATATGAGCTTTGAAATTGCCTTGAACTTCACTTGATCATGAAATACTTTTGGTGAATGATTTTGATGTGAGCCTCTTTGTGATATGTAACTATGTGCTTGAAGTTGCTTCATGTTAAATTTGAGCTTCTGTTTTAAATTTTTTCCTCATCTTTTACCCTAGGCTTTGACCTAGTGGTTTGTTGCTTATATTTGAACTTTGATTTCAGGTTTAGACATCCAAATTCCATAAGTGGTGATGCCTCATCATTTGAACATTGATGTTGGCTTTTGATTACTAATGTTGTGTGTTTTGTAGGTTGATGCTAACACATTTGTGTTTGCCTTATGGCTTACACATTGTACATTGTCTGTCTGTTGCTCATTAACTGTTGATTGTCTGTCTGAGCATTGTACTGACTTGTTAGTTGTTTCCACAGGTACTTAAGTTGCTTTAAGTTCATTTTGAACTTTGCTTTGCTTGGTTGCTTAATCACTTAGGTATAATCTCTAATCTTCATGTAGTCTGGAAGACCTACTGTTACTGGTAGGCACCTGTCTGAAGCCCTCCTTAAGAGGCAATGTCTTTGTGTGTTTAATCTTTGTGCCAAGAAGGTAAAGACCTCCTTAGAGGCAATTGGCAGATATAAGAGATGTGTAATCCATCTCCTGCTACTCAGTGTGTCATTCACTTTGCTCACACCATGTGTTGATGCATTGTGAATAAGAACCCAAGATCTTATAGAGTCAATCATATGTGGAGAAGAGTTCCTACTTTCTGAACTCCCACACTTTCCTTTGATCAAAGCTCTCCCTGACCAGGGATAAGAGCTATGAGGCACACCCCTCATCTCCATTTCATCTGCTTCACCCTAACTCTCAATGTTAGGGTTAAGAGCTCAAAATACCTATTGCCAGTTGGTTTGTTTGTCAAGGTTGATATGACCCCTTGACTAAAGCCTAACCTTGCTTGAGCCCAATTGATTGTATATAGTGTGTGCTAATTGACTATCTTGTTTGCTTACTTGATTCATCTATGCATATTTGCTTGAGTGTGCCTCTGTGCATTTATCATCATTACTTGTATATCATTTCATAATCATTGTACATCACTTTGTGATATTGTATTTAGTCCATTGAGGAGTCAATTGTAAGTCCAGCTATTGGCATTTGTTTCCTATGATCTGGTTTTGTTTTGTCCATTGAGGAGTCAATTGTAAGTCCAGCTATTGGCATTTGTTTCCTAGGATATGGTAGGAGACTAGTATAAGTCCATTGATTGGCATCTGGTATCCAGGTTTCTTTGTTTTTGTGAGACTAGTCTAAGTCCATTAATTGGCCTCTGGTATCCATGTTGCATTTGTTTTCTTTCCTTTGTGAGACTAGTATAAGTCCATTGATTGGCACCTGGTATCCATGTTTGTTTGCTTTTGTGAGACTAGTATAAGCCCATGGATTGGCATCTGGTATCATCTTCTGTCTTGATTGCTTGCATATTGCTCTTTGTTGCTTATTCCAAGGGAATCACTTGAATCATCTACATATGATCTCAAGAGGTGAACACCTAAGAAGTTTTACTTCCTCACCCTTCCACATTTTGTTCTCAAACCTCCATTTGCATGTTAATCCAAAACCTGAAAATTGTTGTGCAAACATTTTGACATGTCTTTCAAATTAGAAACCTAGGCCCTAAGCCTCTGATTTTCAAACTCCAATTTCACAATACTTCTTTTGAATTGAACTCTAATCATACTTTGACCTCATTTTCATGAATACTCAAACCAGTAATTCAACTCACTCAATTGCTTTTGTGGCCCAAGCCCACTTCTTAATCAAACTTTCATACATTAGCCATAGGTTTCAATTATCTTGGTGGTTGATGTTAATCTCGCCTTTTATCCTTAGTGATCGAACTGTAAGACTTCCATACTGAAAACAGGGTTAACCCCTCTAGTATGTCGAAGCTATTCTCACATGGTGGACTTGTTGTTTGTATAAGGTTGAGTTTTCTCCCGTGGATAATGAAAGACCTTAGGGCTTTTGTTTAAAATCAATCCACTAACTTTTGGAAATCTTTTAGCCGAACTACGGCGTTTTGATCCTTACCTTCCATGGAAAGGTACGTAGGCAACAGGTTCATCCGTTCAAACACAAAAATAACTAACTTGCATATTCTTTTCTCATCCCCTCAATCAATGTTTGCACAATACATATGTCATAAACAAATAAACTTTTTATATAACAAGTGTGAAAAGGGCTCCCTAGGAGTACCTAGGACGTTTTGGGTGCCTAACACCTTCCCATTGCGTAATTAACCCCTTACCCAGAATCTCTAATCTTTTCATTAGTTTTCTACGTGTAAAACTTCTTAGGCTTTTGTTCACTTTTTTAGCCAATCCTTTGGATAAATAAAAGTGCGGTGGCGACTCTATCTTTGTATGCTTTGCTTTTGATTTAATCGATAAATCATAAGGCGACGAATACACCGCTACAAAAAAGTGGCGACTCTGCTGGGGAAAACATTAGACCTTCCTTGGTGGTTTTGCCTACTTTTCAGAATTTGTTGTATAATATTTGCTTATTTGTTATATGACATATTTTTGTACAATTTGGGATTACTGTATTGATTGTAATGCTTGAATTGCTTGATATACAACTGCTTGTTTGCTTGGTGATCTCTGTGAGATGAGTTCTATACCCGAACTCGAGTGCACTTTAGGATAGGAGAATGGCATAGTCTCGTCGACTTGTGTGGAGTATTCCTTAGCAAGTTGACTTGCGAGCCCATTCACTTGGTGGAGGTCATGTTGGATTAATAATGTCACACAAGTTATTTGTGGTTAGGCATTATTCTTTCAATCATGTGCCTTAGAAGCCAAGGACCTTAGTTTACCAAGCCCATCTTGGCCTATTTTTAGGACATAGTGCGGAGGTCGTTCAGATGTAAGATCTGATGCGATTGTTACGCGATACTACACTCATGAGAGTCTCTCTTGAGAATATTTTTGGAATACGAGTATTCGTTCCTCCGATAATATTCGAAAGATGGGATGATGACTATAGGAACCTCTTGTAGAACATGTTCGGCAGGTTTAAACCCTAGTACACTCCCTTTGGGTGGTTCTTAACCAAGACTCCATGCTCGTGACTCTCAACAAACCCGTGATTCATGGTTGAGTCGTTCAGACAGCCTTAATATCAACGAAACTTGGGCGTCGATAAGGTGCAAACCATAATCCGCCAAAATGGATGGTTGATATTAAGGATGATTGAGTCGGTTCATGTATCGTTAATATCAATGGAACTTGGGTGTCGATAAGGTGAAAACCATAATCCACCAAAATGGATGATTGATATTAGGGATACTACGAGATTTCCCATGACCTTTGTCTGGTGTGCTTTGCTTGATCCTTGAGTGTGATTGTTGCATTCATACATTCATGCATTCATCTGCATTCATGTCATCAGAAAAATCAAAAAAATTTCAAGGAACTTAAAGGGTTATTTGCAAAATTTTCAGACATGGAAAGACCAAAAAGGCATACAAAGAAGTACAGCTTTAGACAGCCCGATTTGAAAGAGTTAAGGAATCTGACATCTTATGTATTAGATCCCTTGGGTTTCAAAGCTCGTTATGGGAAGCTTCTGCCTCTGTTGACTACTCAGGTTGATGAAGGATTGATGGGCACTCTTGTGCAGTTCTATGATCCTCTGTATCACTACTTCTCTTTTCCAGACTTTCAGCTGTTGCCTACGCTTGAAGAGTATGCTCATCTTGTGGGTATTCCTATTCTGGATCAGGTGCCGTTCAATGGCTTGGAGAGTATTCCAACTTCTCGAGAGATTGCAGACTTGTTGCACATAGATGAATCCCTGATTGAAGCGTATATGACCACCAAAGGTGGAATTCAGGGTCTTCCTTCTGATTTCCTCGTCGCTCAAGCTACCGTTTATGGGAAGTCCCTGAGTGAGGATGCCTTTGAGGCCATATTCGTGCTACTCATCTATGGTTTGGTATTGTTCCCCAACATCGACAAATTTGTGGATGTAAACGCCATTAGGATCTTTTTAGTTCTTAATCCCGTTCCGACTCTGTTGGGTGATACCTATTTCTCTTTGCACCTGAGGAACGCAAAGGGTGGAGGAGCTATTGTGTACTGTTTGCCTCTGTTGTATAAGTGGTTTATTTCTCACTTACCGCAGACGGTTGCTTTCAAGGAGAACAAGGGATGTCTACGGTGGTCTACGAGACTCATGTCTCTCACTAATGACGATATCTCTTGGTATGATCGTGCATATGACGGTGTCTAGATCATCGATTCTTGTGGTGAATTCCCTAATGTGCCTCTTCTTGGTACATGTGGTGGAATCAGCTACAACCCTATATTAGCACGTCGTCAGCTTGGGTTCCCCCTAAAGGATAAACCTAATAACATTCTGTTAGAAGGTGTGTTCTTTCAGGAGGGTAAAGATCCCCAAGGCTTGAAAGCCAGGATGGTCCGCGCTTGGCGCAAGATTCACAAGAAGGGTAGAAGTGAGTTGGGTCCGAAGAACTGCATAACGTTGGAGCCATATACCTCTTGGGTCAGACAGAGAGCATCAGAGTATCTTATGCCTTATGACTATTCGAGACCAACACCTTTGGTTGTGGTTGGGCCTTCAACCCTCCCTAACCAAGGCGTAGAGGAGTTGAGAGACGAAGACTTTTCACGTGCCTGGATCCGTGAAAGAGAAGAGTTGCTTCAACAGCTTAAGGAGAAGGACGCTCTGATCGAGTTTCTCGAGCATCAGGTGATCGAAGATCCGAATGATACTTGGACTTCTCTGCTTCCTCAGTCTTCCAAATTTTGGAAGAGGAAGTATGATCGACTCGTTAAAGAGAAAACGGATATGGAAGCAGCCTATGAGAGAGAGATCAAGAGGCTTTGTGCATCTCGTCTTCCAGCATCTCGAGCTTCTAGGGATCCATAGGATGTCTATTTTCCTTTTCCCTTGTAATAATTGACAATGCTGTACTCCTTTGTTCAAATATATATTTGATGAGATGCTTTCCATATGCGATTAAATGCTTTAAATTTCAAAATTTGCAAATAGAACCCTAAAAGTTCCTTGAAATAAAAACAAAGCATATGCACGAACATTACATGCATCATTTTGCATAAGCAGGTGTTGTTCTGGTCTTCTTATTTGTGGCCTAACTCTGTGCTCTTCATTTATTTTGAAGACAAGCTGACGCATCGGTACTACACCCGAGCTAATTCTGCAAGAGTGATGGATCAGTTGGAACAAGAGAACCGTGAACTGAAAGAAGAGGTCGCCAGACTGGGTGCTCTGATGGAGCAATTCTTGGCTGCTCAGAATCAACCGTCTCTACCGCCTGCAACTCCTCCCCAGAGGACTGTTATCTCAGAGGTTGCTTCCTCAACTGTGCCAGCTGCTAATGCCCACTACATGCCAGCCATGCCAGCTGGGTTTCCGTGGGATATGCCTCCAGGTTTCATGCCTGATCTTCCTGCGCCAACCTTTGCTTCTATGTCGGCATCTAGCCCGGTCCCTGCGATGCCTCCTCCTGTCGTGCATACCATTCCCAGGGTAGACGACACCATCTATCATTCTGAGCCGTCTGAGGGTTCAGATGTTCATGAGAAGATGGATGCTATGAACGACCAATTTCTTAAACTCCGCAAGGAATTGAAGACCCTTCGAGGGAAGGACTTGTTCGGCAAATCTGCAGCCGAACTCTGCTTGGTTCCCGGTGTTAAAATACCAGTCAAATTCAAAGTCCCTGACTTTGAGAAGTATAAGGGGAACACCTGCCCGCTCAGTCACCTGGTGATGTATGCCAGGAAAATGTCTACTCAAACAGATAATGATCAGCTGCTGATTCATTATTTTCAGGATAGTTTGTATGGTGTAGCTCTTCGTTGGTATATGAGCCTTGATAGCGCAAACATCCGTTCCTTCAACGATCTTGGCGAAGCCTTCGTCAAGCAATACAAATACAACGTAGATATGGCTCCTGACCAGGATCAACTCAAAGCCATGTCTCAGAAGGACAAAGAGACATTTAAGGAGTACGCCCAGAGGTGGCGAGAGCTGGAAGCTCAGATTACTCCTCCGCTGGAAGAGAAGGAGATGACTAAGATCTTTCTGAAGACTCTTAGTTCATTTTATTATGAGCGGATGGTCGCGAGTGCTCCCTCTGATTTCACCGAAATGGTAAACATGGGGATGCGTCTGGAGGAAGGAGTCCGGGAAGGACGTCTGTCTAGAGATGAAGGCTCTTCTAAACGATATGGGGCGTTTAAGAAGAAAGATGGGGAGGCACATGCTGTGCAGTCCCATGCTAAACCTAGAAGACCCTCTGATAAGAGGAAGCCTATGCGTCATCAGCACCAGGTGGCTCATGTAGCACCTGTTTTCAGAGACAATCCTCAGCCTTATCAGCATCAACAACATCAGCAATATCATCATCAACAACATAATCAACAACAATCTTCTCAACAGTATCATCAATAGCAACATCGCCCTCAGCAGCAGGCTTATCAGCCTCGTGGTAATCCAGCTAGTCAGAATCTTGAGAGGAAGAAGATCACTTTCGATCTGATTCCTGTTTCTTATGCAGAGCTGTATCCCTCTTTGATAGAGCGGAAGCTGATTACTCCGAGAGATCCTCCGGCTATACCGGTCAACCCTCAGTGGTGGTATAAGCCTGATCTTCACTGTGTCTATCATTCTGGCGCTCCGGGCCACGATGTAGATAACTGCTTTCAGTTGAAGACTAAGGTCCAGGACCTTATGAGATGCAGCATCCTGAGCTTCGAGGACTCAGGTCCCAATGTTAAGAAGAACCCATTGCCCGAGCATGGGAAGTCAGTTAACATGGTCCAGGGTTGCCCTGGCAAATACAAAGTCAAATATGTAAGCCATATTCGACAGTCATTGGTCGAGTTGCACCGGCTGCTATGTGACTACAGTCATCTAGAGCACGACCATGACAGATGCCACATCTGCTCCGTCAACAGGTTGGGTTGTCGCCAAGTGCGAAAGGATCTTCAAGAGTTGCTAGACGATGGGACTATTGAGATTCTGCAGAACAGAAACGTTGATGAAGATGAACCAGAAGTGAACGTGATTTCCCCTGTGTTCAAGATTCCTGTGCCTGTTGTTATTTGATATGATGGCAGCAAACAGAAGTCTTCTCCTTCTCTGGTCATCAAGCCTGCAGGCCCTGTGCCTTATGCTTCTGAGAAAGCGATTCCTTTTCGTTACAGTGTTGTTGCTGTCGAAGATGGGAAAGAAGTGTCGTTGCCTTCAACCTCCATGGTGAATATTGCTGATGTGAGCGGGTTGACCCGAAGCGGTCGCGTGTTCTCTGCACCCCCAAAGCCTCACGTTGTTTCTGATTGTGCTGAGCGTCCGGTTGGGACTGTAGTGAATGTTCCGAACCCGGCACCTGTTGCCAAACCCTCCTCTGTACAAAAGACTCCTGCTTCTTCTGTTGGTCCTAGCGGCATTGTGAATGAAGAGTGCGATGAGATGCTGAAGCTCATCAAGAAGAGTGAGTACAACGTTGTAGATCAACTTCTATAAACGCCGTCCAAAATCTCCGTGCTTTCGTTGCTTCTGAACTCAGAACCTCATAGGGAGGCTCTACAGAAAGTTTTGGACCTGGCGTATGTCGATCACGATGTCACGATAGAACAGTTTGACAGTATTGTTGCAAACATCACTGCTTGCAACACTTTGAGTTTCTGTGACGCTGATCTCCCTGAGGAGGGAAGAGACCACAACATGGCCTTACATATTTCAATGAACTGCAAGAGCGACGCCATGTCCAACGTGCTGGTGGACACTGGGTCATCTCTAAATGTACTGCCAAAAACCACCCTCTCTAGATTGTCATATCAGGGGCCTCCCATGAGGCAGAGTGGTGTTGTTGTGAAAGCATTTGATGGGTCGCGCAAGATCGTGATTGGAGAAGTTGATCTCCCAATCAAGATTGGACCAAGTGATTTCCAGATCACCTTTCAGGTTATGGATATCCACCCATCTTATAGCTGTCTCCTTGGTAGACCATGGATTCACGAGGCTGGCGCCGTGACGTCCACCCTACACCAGAAGCTGAAGTTTGTCAAGAACAAAAAACTGGTTGTGGTAGGGGGAGAAAAGGCTCTCCTGGTTAGCCACTTGTCTTCTTTCTCATACATTGATGCTGAGGATGAAGTTGGAACGCCTTTCTAAGCTTTGTCTATAGTCGAGCCGATTGAGAAGAAGTCTCCTTCATTTGCTTCCTATCGTGATGCGAAACTGGCCATTGAATGTGGTGCAGTTGCTAGATTAGGAAAGATGATTGAGCTTGAAGACAACAAATCTCGGGCTGGCATTGGCTATTTTTCTGGGGCACTCAACGAGCAAGGGCTGTTCGAGAGTGGAGGCTTCATCCACGCCGGTCGTGCTGAAGAGACTGCTGCTATTCTGGAAGAAGATGCAGAAGATTTGAGCAACTTTGTTATCCCTGGTGGTGTCTGCCATAACTGGGTCGCTGTGGATGTTCCTACGGTCATCCATAAGTCAGCATAATTTGTTCACTTTGTTCAAAAAATCCTTCTCCCATGCCAAAAGGAGAAGTGATGACATTGTTGGCATCATATATACAATGATATTTTCATTCAATTAATGCATTGTTAAACATTTGTTTTTCCACTTGTTTTCACTTTTTGCTTTTGCATGAAATCAGTGATCACAAAAAACCCCTAAAAACAAGAATAAAAGCAATCCTTTTCATTTGCATAATGATTTGCTTGTTTAAATTCTAAAGCTTTTTATTATCCAAAATCATTATGCAGGTTGATTCTAAAACCCATTGAACATAATGATCCAACGCCATCTCCCAATTTTGAATTCCCTGTATTCGAGGCAGAGGAAGATGATGTTGAAGAGATTCCTGATGAGATTACCCGTCTCCTTGAGCACGAAGAGAAAATCATTCAGCCGCATCTCGAGAATCTGGAAACAGTCAACTTGGGGTTTGAAGATTGTGTTCGATTGGT
This sequence comes from Lathyrus oleraceus, assembly GCF_024323335.1. Taxonomy (NCBI): domain Eukaryota; kingdom Viridiplantae; phylum Streptophyta; class Magnoliopsida; order Fabales; family Fabaceae; genus Lathyrus; species Lathyrus oleraceus. The sequence goes on along the minus strand of NC_066582.1, from coordinate 434,153,842 downwards.
GAAGATTGGGGCACTCCTTGAAGAGTCTGTCAAGAAGGGGTTGATCAGTTTGCTACGAGAATACTCTGATATCTTTGCTTGGTCGTATGAAGACATGTCGGGTCTAGATACAAATATTGTGCAACATTTCCTGCCTTTGAAGCCTGAGTGCGTGCCAGTGAAGCAGAAGCTCAGAAGAACTCATCCAGATATGGCAGTGAAGATTAAAGAGGAAGTTCAGAAGCAAATCGATGCGGGGTTTCTGGTGACTTCTACATATCCTCTATGGGTGGCCAACATTGTGCCTGTGCCTAAGAAAGACGGAAAAGTCTGAATGTGTGTGGATTACCGTGATTTGAATAAAGCTAGTCCGAAAGATGATTTCCCTCTACCACACATTGACATGTTGGTAGACAATACAGCTAAATTCAAAGTCTTTTCCTTTATGGACGGATTTTCCGGTTATAACCAAATCAAGATGGCACCCGATGATATGGAGAAGACAACATTCATCACACCTTGGGGAACATTCTGTTATCGAGTGATGCCCTTCGGTTTGAAGAACGCCGGAGCCACGTATCAACGTGCTATGACTACCTTGTTTCATGATATGATGCACAAGGAGATAGAGGTCTATGTCGATGACATGATTGCCAAGTCGCGAACGGAAGTTGAACATGTTGAGCATTTGTTGAAGCTTTTTCAGCGTTTGAGGAAGTACAAGCTTCGTCTGAATCCGAACAAATGTACATTTGGAGTCCGTTCTGGCAAGTTGTTGGGCTTTATAGTCAGCGAGAGAGGTATTGAGGTTGATCCTGCAAAGGTCAAAGCAATACAAGAGATGCCTGCGCCCAAAACTGAGAAGCAAGTTCAAGGTTTTCTTGGCCGCTTGAACTATATTTCCATATTTATATCCCACATGACTGCCACATGTGCGCCGATATTCAAGCTCCTCCGGAAAGATCAGTCTCTTGATTGAACCGAGGATTGCCAGAAAGCTTTCGACAGTATCAAAGAATATCTGTCTGAACCTCCGATCTTGTCTCCGCCTGTGGAAGGAAGACCTCTGATCATGTATCTAACCGTTCTTGAAGACTCGATGGGTTGTGTACTCGGTCAGCAAGATGAATCGGGGAAGAAAGAATCTGCTATCTACTACCTCAGTAAGAAATTCACAGATTGTGAGTCTCGATACTCTATGCTTGAGAAGACGTGTTGTGCTTTGGCTTGGGCTGCTAAGCGTTTGCGCCAGTACATGATAAATCATACAACTTGGTTGATATCCAGAATGGATCCGATCAAGTATATCTTCGAGAAGTCTGCTTTAACTGGGAGAATTTCCCGTTGGCAGATGTTGTTGTCTGAGTATGATATCGAGTATCGAGCTCAGAAAGCTATTAAAGGTAGTATCTTGGCTGACCATTTGGCGCATCAGCCGATTGAAGATCATCAGTCTGTTCAGTACGACTTCCCTGACGAGGAAATTTTGTATTTGAAAATGAAAGATTGCGATGAGCCTACACTTTACGAAGGTCCGGAACTTGGTTCCAGATGGACGATGGTGTTTGATGGCGCTGTAAATCAGTACGGAAATGGAATTGGGGCAGTAATCATCACTCCTCATGGCACACATATTCCTTTTACAGCAAGGCTAACTTTCAAATGCACGAACAATATGGCTGAGTACGAAGCCTGTATCATGGGACTGGAAGAATGTATTGATCTGAGAATCAAACATCTTGACGTGTATGGTGATTCGGCCTTGGTTGTCAATCAAATCAAGGGTGAATGGGAGACAAATCAGCCTGGTCTCATTCCGTATAGAGACTATGCGAGGAGGATTTCAACGTTCTTTACAGAAGTTGACTTTCATCATATTCCTCGAGAGGATAATCGGATGGCAGATGCTCTTGCTACGCTTGCTTCAATGATTGTGGTCAAATATTGGAACGAAGTCCCCAATATCACCGTGATGCGCTTGGACAGACCAGCTCATGTATTTGCAGTGGAAGAAGTCAAAGATGACAAGCCTTGGTATTTTGATATCAAGAATTTCCTCCAGAACCAGGTCTACCCACCTGGGGCATCTGTGAAAGATAGGAAAACTCTGAGAAGGTTGTCAGGCAGTTTCTACCTCAGTGGTGAAGTGCTTTACAAGAGAAATTTTGACATGGTTTTGCTCAGATGCGTGGATAGACACGAAGCAAACCTGTTAATGACTGAGGTCCATGAGGGTTCATTTGGTACTCATTCCAATGGACATGCCATGGCTAGAAAGATGCTGAGAGCAGACTACTATTGGCTGACAATGGAGTCTGACTGCTGCAAATATGTGAAGAAATGCCACAAATGCCAGATTTACGCGGACAAGATTCATATTCCTCTGACACTTCTGAATGTGATTTCATCACCATGGCCTTTCTCTATGTGGGGAATTGACATGATTGGCATGATTGAACCGAAGGCGTCCAACGGACACAGGTTTATTCTCGTAACAATTGATTACTTCACCAAATGGGTTGAAGCCGCATCGTATGCGAATGTGACCAGGCAGGTGGTCGTGAAGTTTATCAAGAATCAGCTTATTTGCCGTTATGGTGTGCCAGATAAGATCATTACCGATAATGGATCTAATCTGAATAATAAGATGATGGAAGAGTTGTGCGCTGAGTTCAAGATTGCACACCATAACTCCTCTCCCTACAGACCCAAGATGAATGGGGCTATTGAAGCTGCTAACAAGAATATCAAGAAGATCATCCAAAAGATGGTTGTCACGTACAAAGATTGGCATGAGATGCTGCCATTTGCTTTGCATGGATATCGTACATCTATCCGCACTTCAACAGGGGCAACCCCCTTCTCTCTTATTTACGGCATGGAGGTTGTTCTCCCAGTAGAGGTGGAGATCCCATAAATGCGAGTCTTGATGGAAGCCAAGTTGACTGATGCTGAATGGATTCAGAGTCGTTACGACCAGCTGAATTTGATTGAAGAGAAGCGCTTAACTGCCATGTGCCATGGTCAGTTATATCAGCAGAGAATGAAGAAAGCATTCGATAAGAAGGTCAAGCCTCGTGTGTTCCGAGAAGGTGACCTCGTGCTCAAGAAAGTCTTGTCTTTCGCGCCCGATTCCAGGGGCAAGTGGACTCCAAACTACGAGGGTCCATATGTTGTCAAGAGAGCCTTTTCAGGCGGTGCATTGATTCTTACAACTATGGATGGGGAGGATTTCACTCGTCCTGTGAATTCAGATGCAGTCAAGAAATACTTTGCCTAAAAAAAAAGTATATGCAAATCATAAAAACAGAATAGCTCGCTAAGTTGAAAACCCGAAAGGGCGACTTAGGCAAAAATGAGCGTCTCGGTGGATTGAAAACCCGAAAGGGCGATCCAGGCAAAAATTAGAGACATGAAAAAACAAATATTTGCGTCCCGCTAGATTGAGTACCCCACCCTGGGGCAATCTAGGCAAAAATTAGGGATTTGGCAAGTAACTGCATCCTGACAAGACTTTCTGTTCCGCAATTGTCTTTTCCTCAGAGATTCTTGATTCGTCGCCAACTGAAGCTTCAAATACATCGAGATTCAAATTGGTAGAGAAAGGATCATTATGTTCAATGTAGCCCTCTTCCAATATATATCACTGATTTCAAACTTGTACAGATCTATGGAGTCCTGCCATTTGCAGACTACCATTCTATCAAATCAATTTGAGCTTTTATCCAATTATTTGCACTCTTATTTGTTTCAATTCAACAAATGTTTTGCATGTTTTAATTGATAAAATGTCATTGTTTTAAACAAAACAAATTTTTTCCAAATTTTTCAAAATTATTTTTCAAACAAAGTGAACAATCACAATGATGAAAGGATACTCAAGAATTTCTCAGTGCTCTCCCAAGGGTGGCATGATTTCCAACAGGGTAAGACATCCGTTCATTATTCCTGACTTGGCTGTATCTCTTTTCTCCAGACTGTTATTGGGGGTTCTCCCCAAGCAGAGTTGTTGTTGGGATTTCTCCCCAAACAGAGTTTTTGTGGAGATTCTGCATCCCTAAAGCAGAGTGCTTGTTGGAAGTTTCAGTCTTCCCCAACAGTATTCTCTCCTCAGCACGGTTGATTTCCTTTTGGAAGATTCAGTAGTTGTTGGGATGACACCCCGATACTTTACCCTCTTCCCCGGCAAAGTTGCTAGCGGAGTTGTTGACTCTCCCTATCAGAAGTGCTTGTTGAGGTTTTCACCTCCCTTCCCTTCAGCAGAGCAGTGATTCTCTCCTCCTCAGCAGTTGTGGTATTTTGTGAAGGTTCAGTATTTGGTGGTTGATTCCCCAGCTCTCCTTCTCTTTCTCAGGCAAATCTCCAGTAGATCGGTTGCATGTTGGATTGTATCTGTGATGATCTTCCCCTGCAGAGATTCAGTTGATTTCCCGATGTTTTGATCCCCAGTAGAGTGGCTTGTATGGAAGAATCTACTTGTGTGATCTTTTCCCCCTCAGTGGGTTGTTCCCCAGTGGAATCGTTGACAGTATCCCCAGTAGAATTGCTTGTGCAGACAGATTCTACTCGTGTTCTGTTCTCTTCAGCAGTTCTTGCATGTGCAGTGAACTCCTTGTTTCCTAGCTGAGACTGGTGATATCTCTTGGAGAAATCTCATGATTTTCTCTACATCCCCAACAGAGTTTCTTCCATTGCAATTTCTGCCTGCTGTGAACTTTCGTTCCCCAATCGGGTTGACTGTTGATCCATCGCTCAGAGATTTGGTGTTTCCTCTGATATCTCTGATCTCTTGCTTCCTCGCAGATCTTTGCTTTTCAGCATTTAGATCTCCAGCAGATTGGCTTTCCAGTTGGATTTCTTGGATTTTCCTCTGGAAGTGTAGTACCGGGCGTTTGTTCCCTGGGCCTGTTTGTGTTAGAAATGTCTGTTTTGTCAGCATTCATCAAACATAAATCGCGCATATTCATGCATAATCATAAACATACAGATATTCATGTTGCATTTCTTGCCATATATCTTTTGTCTGTTGTCTCCTGCTAACGGTGATACAAATCTCTCCAATAGATCTCTCCAAGCAGATGTCGGGTGTCTAAATCTCAATTTAGAGTCAACCTCTTAAGCAGAAAGTGTTTATCCTTTCCTGCCATTTCCCCACTGAGATACATCCTCGTGGATGACGGTTGTTTCTGTTCCCTCCCAACACACATATTGGGATGGGTTTTCCTATTTTGAGTTCTATCCTCATTAGGACGAGTCTTGATTCAGTCCGCCTTTTAGTTCGATCCTAAATTGGCCCTTTTTCAACTGTCTCTTGTGCTTCCCTGCGGTATAAATGAATAGCTGCTTACTAACCGGCGCTCATTCATCTTATCCTCAGTGGAACTTTTGGCCTTCTGCCTACAAACCAGCAGTCGTAAGTCCTACCTGTGCGGTTTACTACCTACTAACCGGTAGTTATAAACCCTGCTTGCTCCCCTAGCAGAGCTAACTGTGTTGTTCATCCCAACCGATGACAGTTACTCTTCTGTGGTTTTCTATCCAGTATTTGGTAGATGTAATCCCCTCTTTGTGGTTATCTTCATTCAGTATTTGATGTTGATATTCCCTCTCTCTTCTGGGTAGTTGCTTGAGTAAGCACTTTTATCCCCCAGCAAGTCTTTTGTGGATAATTGCCGTATGCTAGCAATTTTATCCCCAGCGGGTCCTTTCACCATTTGCCAGTGATTGTGTTCCCCGGATCATTGATTTTCATCAATGTATTCCCAGCGAGTCTTCTTTCATTTACCCTTATGTCGGTAATGTTTGTTGCTCCTTTTGATCGGTCATCATTATATACCTAGTTTGGTATCCCGATGCCTTTCTTTTTGGATGATTTATCCTTTAACAACCTACAACCCGGTTATGGATAATCTTCCATGCGAGGTTATTATCTACGTTTTGACGGCTATAGATAATATATCTCATGCGCTCTTTGGTCGAAGCCTTTCGTGTTTCCCCGGTCGAGTAAGATTCGTTGTCCCTTTGCGGAACCGAATATTCACCCCATTTGTTTGGATAATTGTCGGTCGCTTGCAATTTATCCTCTGTGAGTCATCTTTCGTCTACCCTGTTGTTACTGGTAACGATTGTTTCTCTTTTCGGTCGATTTATCCTTTAACAACCTACAAACCGGTTTTGGATAATCTTCCATGCGAGTATATTATCTACGTTTTGACGGCTATAGATAATATATCTCATGCACTCTTGGGTCAATTTTTTGATTGTTTTCTCCATCAGAGTAAGGTTCGTATTCCTCGTGGAATCGAATGTCCATCCTATAAACAAGTCTGCTTTTCCAGCTTTCTTCAGGATGATGAGTGTTTTGGAACACAAACCAATTCACGATTTCGGTTGATTTATCCTTTAACAACCTACAACCCGGTTATGGATAATCTTCCATGCGAGTTTATTATCTACGTTTTGACGGCTATAGATAATATATCTCATGCACTCTTTGGTTGAATCCTTTGTTTATTTCCCCAACTGAGTAATATTTGCATTCTTTACAGAATCAAATATCCATCCTAAACAAGTCTGCTTTTCTAGCTTTCTTCAGGATGACGAGTGTTTTGGAACACACACCAATTCACGCCTTGATCGGTCACCTGTTACATACCTACAACCCGGTATCCTTGGTGTTCCTTCCTGTCTGCTCCCTATTGCGACCTTGGTCCCCTGTGGAGTCAGATTTCCCTGAGTTGAAGTTTACCTTTTTCAGGTTTTCCTCAGATGATTTTGGTCGTTTGATATCTCTCACCCGTACACAGGTCTTAGATATTCATTCTTCCTGAGCATGTTACTCACTAACCGGTAACATCTCATCCTTTGGCTTCCCCTGGAAAGTCTTCAACTAGATTTCCCCAGCGGAGTTGTGGTTATTCGTCTTGCTGTGTTGGCGTTTTCCCAATACACGCATTTTTGTGAGTCAGCTTGAGTCTTTCCAAGGGATGTGTCTTCCTTTGGAACTCTCTTTCCCCAGTTTCAGTCCTCTTTTCCCCAGTGTATTCTCCAGTTTCAAGTTGTGCCCTGCTCACGCAGTGTCAGTTTTTCCCCTAATTCAGAGTCGTGTCCTGATCACGCATTTCTTTTCTTTTCCCCATGAGAGTCCTGTTAGAGTCTCTGTTCCTGGCGAGTGTATTACTCCGATGGATCGTCTTTTCTTCTTTGTGAATTCATATTCCCACAGAGATAGTTTGTTTGCATACATACATTTGCATCATGAGGTCTCTCAGGAACCAAAATTTGTCTCATTATGGTTATTTAAGCCCATTCTACTGCGTCAAGAAGAAGATTTCAACCTTCACTTCTCCGGCTAGAATGACCTTAAATAGGGGCATCTGTAAGACCCCAATTTTGTCCCTAAGATCCCTCATGGCATCATATCATATCATTGCATTGCCTCAAGGATCATTGTGCACCTTGCTTGCTTCCTTGTGGGTGGGTCCTCTTTTGAGAGTGATTCTTGATCACCAAGCATTTCTTGCATTGTATATCATTTGCTTTTATTTCAATCACTAACCAAAAGTACAAAAATATGTCATCTAACCTTGTTACTTGCAGCTGAAGCTATAACAGGTCAAGCACATCAAAAGCACATCATTGAGCAATAGATGGTGGTCACTCATGAGATTTGGATCCCACAATCATTCACAAGAGTTCATATGAGTTATGATGTCATTTGGAAGCAAAATCCCAAGTGGTAGAGGCTTGAATCTCATCAAGGCATTGTCAGATCAATTGAAACCCTAGAAAGTCAACTACAAAGTCAACTGTGGATTTGGAGGTGGGAAGTGATTGGAAATACTTCATTCATGTTCAAACAAGTCTCATTTGACGTTTCAAACACTCACATTGAAGGATTTGAGGTCCAGTCAAAATTTTCCATAAATAGAAAGTGACCTATAATTTGAACTTTCCAAAAATGGAAAGGTTTTGATCCAACTTCAACTCAATATTACCTCACCAAAAATGCTTCAAATGAAATTTTATTGAACATGAAAGTTGTAGATCTTTCTCTCCCATTTCCAAAATGTCCAAGATCATGAATTTCTCATGTGTGGATGAAGAGATATGATCAAATCATGGCAAGGTGTGCTTGAAGATTCAAATGGGCATAACTTCTCAACCAAAGCTCCAAAATGAGTGGTTCTTTTTGCAAAATTCTCATCTTGACCTCTACTTTCCAAAACATCCATTACATGACATGAATTTCACTTGCATGATCATGTGCATATTCATGAAGTTTTATGAAGAAATTTTCATAAAATCATTTTGGTGAATCATGAGCTTACAAAACCATTTCCAAAACTTGCATGGGCCTTGTTTAAATGGATTTAAATCAGACTTGAGCACTGTTCACGTGCTTCTCATGCATGGTAGGTGAAAAACAAATTTTGCACTTACACTCCGAAACTTGCTAATTTCATTTGCATTTGATCTAAACCTGATTAGAGGATGATTAGCATTGCATATATAAACTAAAACCTAACTGTTTTCAGCATTAGCAACCATTTTCAGATCTAGAATTTCAAATATCTCAAACTTTTCTCTCAATTTTTTTTGCAATTTCTTCAAACATAAGCACTTTCTATTGATCAATTCATCATCCTGAAGCATTATTGAGAAGATTTGGACGAGAATTCAAGAGAAATCGTGGCAAATTGAAGCATACTAGAAGCTTGAAGCATCCATGGCAATGTCAAATTCTGTTGAATTCAAGAGCAATTGAGCTTCAATCTCTCATCCAATCATCCATACAAGCATCATAGAAGAACTTTGGAGCATCACAAGGCCTGGATAACACGATTCAAAGGATCTGCACTTCAAGAGGTCATGAATCGATCTCTCTAATTCTCAAATTTATTATGATATTGTTGTAGATCTAGGTTTGCTGGTAACTCTGAGCTTTGAATCATGAAATTCCATGCACTTTTGAGTTAGTTAGGGTTGATTAAAGTTTCATGCATGAATGTTCTTGTAGTCGATTTGCTCTCCTCATGTGGAATTAGGTTTAGTTGTTTATTGATTCGTGATCTACATGAAATATGCTACATGATGATGTCTGAGATTTGGATTTCTGGAACAAATGTTCTTGAGCTCGTATGAACATCCACTGTTCATCTTCTTCGCAAGGAAGAAGATGAAGTGCAGCCATTGGCAACGCTTTTTGATTCTATTGAAACGAAAAACCGTGGCTGCATGTGTTTGCTAGGGCACGCCTTCTGATTGGTTAATGACATTGCCATGCTAGCGCTCTGATTAGTCCATTTTGTTTGACCAGAGTTTGACCTGCCACCGCATAAATGAAACGCGGCGTTTCATCCAAGCCTGGCGCCAAATTGCATTCAAATTTTTATTTCATTTAATTCTTATTTCATGTGTTACATTTCATTTCAATTTTTCATCAAACTTCCAAAAATCATAACAAATGCAAAACTCATCCAAATTCATCCCAATTTTTTGCAAAATGATCCTTATCCTGTCTACTTTTTTATGATCATAAATTCACAAGTTGTGGTTGGCTGGAAAAATAAATTGTCCTAGGGTGATTGCATACATGTCTATTTGTGATATTGCCTCATTCAAACCTTCATAAAATGCTCAAAAATAATCCAATGTTTCTGAAATTTTGCATGCTATTTCTTGATTCATTGCTTGACATGTTGGCTTTGATTTGGTATTTTTCCTATGCATCATTTTTGTTTTATGCTTATGCTAACTTAGTGTGACAATTTGTGTCACACCTTTGAATGTTCAACTTGTGCCATGTGTTTGCCATGCCAAATGATCTCCAATTCTTCTGATTTTTGGTATGCTGGTCATGTTAGATGTCTTGAATGTGCATGAATTTTTCCAGATTTATTTGAATCATTTATGTTTTGATTTGAATTTTTCATTCTTGATGATCACATATGAGCTTTGAAATTGCCTTGAACTTCACTTGATCATGAAATACTTTTGGTGAATGATTTTGATGCGAGCCTTTTTGTGATATGTAACTATGTGCTTGAAGTTGCTTCATGTTAAATTTGAGCTTTTGTTTTAAATTTTTTCCTCATCTTTTACCCTAGGCTTTGACCTAGTGGTTTGTTGCTTATATTTGAACTTTGATTTCAGGTTTAGACATCCAAATTCCATAAGTGGTGATGCCTCATCATTTGAACATTGATGTTGGCTTTTGATTACTAATGTTGTGTGTTTTGTAGGTTGATGTTAACACATTTGTGTTTGCGTTATGGCTTACACATTGTACATTGTCTGTCTGTTGCTCATTAACTGTTGATTGTCTGTCTGAGCATTGTACTGACTTGTTAGTTGTTTCCACAGGTACTTAAGTTGCTTTAAGTTCATTTTGAACTTTGCTTTGCTTGGTTGCTTAACCACTTAGGTATAATCTCTAATCTTCATGTAGTCTGGAAGACCTACTGTTACTGGTAGGCACCTGTCTGAAGCCCTCCTTAAGAGGCAATGTCTTTGTGTGTTTAATCTTTGTGCCAAACAGGTAAAGACCTCCTAAGAGGCAATTGGCAGATATAAGAGATGTGTAATCCATCTCCTGCTACTCAGTGTGTCATTCACTTTGCTCACACCATGTGTTGATGCATTGTGAATAAGAACCCAAGATCTTATAGAGTCAATCATATGTGGAGAAGAGTTCCTACTTTCTGAACTCCCACACTTTCCTTTGATCAAAGCTCTCCCTGACCAGGGATAAGAGCTATGAGGCACACCCCTCATCTCCATTTCATCTGCTTCACCCTAACTCTCAATGTTAGGGTTAAGAGCTCAAAATACCTATTGCCAGTTGGTTTGTTTGTCAAGGTTGATATGACCCCTTGACTAAAGCCTAACCTTGCTTGAGCCCAATTGATTGTATATAGTGTGTGCTAATTGACTATCTTGTTTGCTTACTTGATTCATCTATGCATATTTGCTTGAGTGTGCCTCTGTGCATTTATCATCATTACTTGTATATCATTTCATAATCATTGTACATCACTTTGTGATATTGTATTTAGTCCATTGAGGAGTCAATTGTAAGTCCAGCTATTGGCATTTGTTTCCTATGATCTGGTTTTGTTTTGTCCATTGAGGAGTCAATTGTAAGTCCAACTATTGGCATTTGTTTCCTAGGATATGGTAGGAGACTAGTATAAGTCCATTGATTGGCATCTGATATCCAGGTTTCTTTGTTTTTGTGAGACTAGTCTAAGTCCATTAATTGGCCTCTGGTATCCATGTTGCATTTGTTTTCTTTCCTTTGTGAGACTAGTATAAGTCCATTGATTGGCACCTGGTATCCATGTTTGTTTGCTTTTGTGAGACTAGTATAAGCCCATGGATTGGCATCTGGTATCATCTTCTGTCTTGATTGCTTGCATATTGCTCTTTGTTGCTTATTCCAAGGGAATCACTTGAATCATCTACATATGATCTCAAGAGGTGAACACCTAAGAAGTTTTACTTCCTCACCCTTCCACATTTTGTTCTCAAACCTCCATTTGCATGTTAATCCAAAACCTGAAAATTGTTGTGCAAACATTTTGACATGTCTTTCAAATTAGAAACCTAGGCCCTAAGCCTCTGATTTTCAAACTCCAATTTCACAATACTTCTTTTGAATTGAACTCTAATCATACTTTGACCTCATTTTCATGAATACTCAAACCAGTAATTCAACTCACTCAATTGCTTTTGTGGCCCAAGCCCACTTCTTAATCAAACTTTCATACATTAGCCATAGGTTTCAATTATCTTGGTGGTTGATGTTAATCTCGCCTTTTGTCCTTAGTGATCGAACTGTAAGACTTCCATACTGAAAACAGGGTTAACCCCTCTAGTATGTCGAAGCTATTCTCACATGGTGGACTTGTTGTTTGTATAAGGTTGAGTTTTCTCCCGTGGATAATGAAAGACCTTAGGGCTTTTGTTTAAAATCAATCCACTAACTTTTGGAAATCTTTTAGCCGAACTACGGCGTTTTGATCCTTACCTTCCATGGAAAGGTACGTAGGCAACGGGTTCATCCGTTCAAACACAAAAATAACTAACTTGCATATTCTTTTCTCATCCCCTCAATTAATGTTTGCACAATACATATGTCATAAACAAATAAACTTTTTATACAACAAGTGTGAAAAGGGCTCCCTAGGAGTACCTAGGACGTTTTGGGTGCCTAACACCTTCCCATTGCGTAATTAACCCCTTACCCAGAATCTCTAATCTTTTCATTAGTTTTCTACGTGTAAAACTTCTTAGGCTTTTGTTCACTTTTTTAGCCAATCCTTTGGATAAATAAAAGTGCGGTGGCGACTCTATCTTTGTATGCTTTGCTTTTGATTTAATCGATAAATCATAAGGCGACGAATACACCGCTACACATTCAAACACTTAATGATTGTTATTCCTGTGAGCGATCAATGGTAAATTGCTTCGGAATCCGACATTAGTATGGTGAAGCAATTACTTGTTGATCAATCATATTGAATTATCAATCGAGGTGTGTTTGACGGTATGAAATTGTTGCATTAGGGTTCATTCTGGTACAATGGTTGTGTTGTCAAAGAGTTATGCGATTAAGATTGTGACTGCATAAGAGTTGTGCTTTAAAGTATCAAGTGTTGATGTGAAAAACAACGTCGATTTCAAATGAATTGTTCATTAAAATTTTGCATAGTGTGATCAATCGCCGAGTGTGATCAATCGTCCGCTCCCGACTAACTCTGTGTAGTAGGATCAATCACCGAAATTTAATTTTCTTTATTTAATTAACATAATTTAAATTAATGATAATAATGTGTTTATTATTATTGTCTTGTGGTGATCAGTTATGGCCTTAGTTTTCCTTTATTTTATTTTTGGGACTTTAAAATGCGGTCTACGTGTCGTGCCTCTCTTTTAATCTCTTAATGTAACTTCTTTTCTCATCTCACTTCCTCGTATATAAAACGAGTTTCTTTCATGTAATGTAATATTATGAAGAAAGAGAAGAATATAATATCAAAGGAGGACAACCTTGAAAATCTTGCTTGGAGAAGCTTAGATCGTTATTAGGTTAGATTAGGTTCTCTCATTGGCTTGGGAGAACAATTGCGCTAGGGGCCATAACTATTTCATTTTGTATGTATGTTGATGCATAAGAGACAATTTATATGATAAATAAGTCGGTGAGATCAAAATAATTGCAAATTCCCTCAAATTAAATATTAAGTTTATGCTTTCCAAGTTTTAGCACTCATCAATACTAGTATCGCCTACGCGAGGTGCATGTTCTATATTAGTAAGGTGCGATGGGATGATTGTAATATCCAATTGCTAAAACAATGTGTCAAACTTAACTAAATAAATTATAATAAGATTATATACGTTTAGAAGCAAGAGTTGGAAATGATCCATATGATGGATTGAAATAAGGAGTTATTCACCCAACTAAAATATTCAAGAGTTGTATTAGATACAATTGGAAGGAGTTCCTACCTAAACAACCTAGTTTTGTGTATTCCGTCTACACAGACTTAAAACAAAGTGAAATGTGGATCTCGACCCACTAGAAAATCTTCCAATGGGATTTTCCTAATCAAAGGGTGAGGGTCATTTGTTTTGAGTAAAATAGTGGGAGCATATTTAATTAAAGGCCTAATTGAATATGTTATTTTAATAGTACTTATATTTTCATATTTTTCATGTAGATTACCATGACAATAAACACCTCTAACAACATTTTGTGATCAATCCTTGATAAGGAAAAATTGTCTGGGACAAATTTTCTGGATTGACACCGAAATCTGAGGACTATCCTCAAGCATGATAAAAAGTTGTATGTCTTGGAGAAACCTGTTCCTAAAGAGGAACCTCCTAGTTCTGCACCTAAGGCACAAAGAGATGCTTATAAGAAGTATGTCGATGATGCCAATGAAGTTGTTTGCCACATGCTAGCTACCATGAACTCGGAGTTGCAAAAGCAACATGAGAACATGGAAATGTTCGATATGATCGGACACCTGAAGATGCTCTATCAAGAGCAAGAAAGGCATTAAAGGTTTAAAGTTTAAAAAGCCCTTTTTCAAGGCAAGTTAGCTGAGGGAGCCCTGTAGGTCCCCATGTGCTCAAGATGATTGGGTATATGGAGAACCTTGAGAGGTTGGGTTTTCCCCTCGGAAAGGAACTTGCGATTGATTTGATCTTACAATCGTTGCCAGAGAGCTTAAGTCAATTTTGTCCTTAATTTCAACATGGATGATATGGACAAAACTCTTCTTGGACTGCTAGGCATGTTAAGAACTGTTGAGCAGAATCTGAAGTCAAAAGGGAAGTCCATTCTAACGATCGAAAATGGAAAGAAACAAAAAGGTCCACCAAGCAGGGTGGTAAAGGGAAATGCAAGGAAGTTTTCAAACCCAGACCCACTGCTCATGCTTTGAAGCCAGGTGGAGGCATAGTAAAGGACGACACTTGCTTCCATTGCGGTAATACTAGACACTGGAAAAGAAACTTCCCAAAGTACCTGAAAGATAAGAATAATGGAGTAGAGACTTCAAATTCAAGTATTTTTGTTATTAAAATTAATCTATCTACTTTTTCATCATGGGTATTAGATACTGGATGCGGTTCTCACATTTGTACCAATGTGCGGGGGCTAAAAATGAGTGAAAATTTGGTAAAAGGTGAAGTTGACCTACGAGTTGGCAATGGAGCAAAGGTTGCTGCTTTAGCCGTAGGAACTTATGTATTGACTTTACCTAGTGGTTTAATAATTCAGTTAGAGAATTGTTATTATGTACATGCAATTAGTAGAAATATTATTTTCGTTTCTTGTTTGGACAAGTTTGGTTTTTCATTCATAATAAAGAACAATTGTTGCTCTATTTATTTGAATGATATATTCTATGTTACTGCACAAATGAACAATGGGCTATATGTCCTTGATCTTGAAATGCCTATTTATAACATTAATACTAAAAGGATGAAACCTAATGAGTTAAATCCAACTTACCTTTGGCATTGTCAATTAGGCCACATAAATGAGAAGCGCATTTCCAAACTCCATAAAGATGGACTCTTGGACTTTTTTAAATATGAATTATATGAGACATGCAAATCTTGTTTAATTGGAAAGATGACAAAGTCTCAATTCACAGGAAAAGGCAAAAGAGATAATGATCTTTTGACCCTCATACATACTGATGTATGTGGACCACTAAACATACCAGTCAGAGGAGGTTTTCAATACTTCATCACATTTACTGATGATTTCAGTAGATATGGTTATGTATAATGAAACACAAATCAGAGTCCTTTTAAAAGTTCAAGGAATTCAAGAATGAAGTATAAAACCAACTAGGTAAGAATATTAAAACTCTTCGATCATATCGAGGTGGTGAATATTTATGCATAGAGTTTGATGACCATCTGAAAGAGGGTGGGATTCTATCCCAACTTACTCCTCCTGGAATACCCCAATGGAATGGTGTATCTGAGAGAAGAAATTGAACCTTGCTAGACATGGTCCGATTCATGATGAGTCACGTCGATCTTCCAAACTCCTTTTGGGACATGAACTATTGACACCAACTTACACACTTAACCGTGTTCCATCCAAAAAGGTTGAGAAGACACCATATGAGATATGAAGTGGTAAGAAACCACATATGTCTTACATGAAGATTTGGGGTTGCGAAGTTTATGTGAAACGACAAATTTCAACTAAGCTTGAGCCCAAATCTGACAAATGTTTATTTATGGGGTATCCTAAAGAAACAAGAGGGTATTACTTCTATAATCCTTCTGAGGGAAAAGTGTTTGTCGCTCAAACTGGAGTTTTCCTAGAAACATATTTTATTTCCAAAGGAATCCGTGGGAGGAAAGTAGAGCTTGAAGAAATTCAAGAATCACACAACATTGATACACCTATGGAGGAATTAGAGCAGGAAACACAAGTAATTGTCGAAAAGCAACCTGCTCAAGTAGAACAAGACCAACGTAGGTCAAGCAGGATGCAAAACTACCTAAGAGATATGGATATCTCGTAATTGATCAAGATGATGGATCAAGATGAGCCTATGACCTACCAAGATGCCATAATTGGTCCTGAATTTGAGAAGTGGCTAGAAGCCATGAAATCTGAAATGGATTCCATGTATACAAACCAGGTTTGGACCTCGGTAGAGCCTCCTGTAGTAGTTAACCCTATAGGATGCAAGTGGGTCTTCGAAAAGAAGACTGACATGGATGGTAAGGTACATACCTATAAGGAAAGACTGGTTGCAAAAGGATATAAACAAATTCATGGGGTTGACTATGATAAAACCTTTTCACCAGTTGTAATGCTTAAATATGTTCAGATTTTACTTGCTATCGCTGCATATCATGATTATGAAATATGGCAGATGGATGACAAAACTGCTTTCCTTAATGAGAATCTTCTTGAGGATGTGTACATGACACAACCTGAAGGATTTGACATACCAGAAGAAGCACAAAAGATATGCAAGTTATAGAGATCAATCTATGGATTGAACAAAGCTTCTAGAAGTTGGAATCTTTATTTTGATGAAACAGTAAAGCAATATAGATTCATCAAGAATGAAGATGAGTCTTGTGTCTATAAGAAGGTTAGTGAGAGCATGATCGTCTTTCTGGTATTATATGTAGATGACATATTACTCATTGGAAATGATGTCCCTACCCTACAACAAGTAAAAACTTGGTTGGGGAAATGTTTTTTTATGAAGGACCTAGGTGAAGCAACCTATATATTAGGAATCAGGATCTATAGAGATAGATCATAAAAAATTCTTGGCCTAAGTCATAGTATATACATCGACAAAGTGTTGAGACACTTTAATATGTATGATTCCAGGAAAGGATTCATACCTATGCAATATGGCCCATGTCTATCAAAAACACAATCCCTTTCAACTAAGGAAGAAAGGGATCGCATGGATAAGATTCCATATGCATAAGCAATAGGATCTATCATGTATTTTATGTTATGTACTCGACCAGATGTCTCGTATGCTTTAAGTGCAACGAGTAGGTACCAATCTAATCCCGATGATGCTCATTGGATAGCTGTCAAGAATATCCTTAAGTATTTAAGAAGGACTAAGGACTCATTATTAATATATGGAGGTCAGGAAGAGCTTGTTGTAATTGGATACATTGATGTTAGCTTCCAGACATATAAGGATGGCTTTAGATCATAATCTGGTTATGTGTTTTGCTTAAACGGTGGCGTTGTGAGCTGGAAAAGCTCAAAGCAAGATACAGTTGCTGATTCTACAACCGAGGTCGAGTATATTGTTGCCTCAAGTGAAGCAAAGGAAGTTGTTTGGATCAAAAAGTTCATTAGTGAACTTGGCATAGTTCCTAGCATTGTGGATCCCATTGACCTCTATTGTGATAATAATGGTGCTATCACACAAGCTAAGGAGCCTAGGTCTCACCAACGATCCAAACACATACTTAGGCGTTATCACCTCATTCGAGAGATAATAGATAGAGGAGATGTGAACATATGCAGAGTACTTACGCTTGACAATATTGCTGATCCACTGACAAAGCCTCTTGCGCAACAGAAGCATGATGGCCATACTTGATTTATGGATATTAGGGGTATGCCTGATTGGCTCTAGTGTTGGTGGTATATTGTTGGTGTAAGCTCTAGAGGCCAATACTTTTGGTACTTGTATCGAATTATTTATTAGTAATAAAAGGCTTTTTCTTTATTATGTTTGTTTAATAAAGTCCCTAGATAACTAGTCCATTTAATGTATCAAGTGTGACTTAATCATGAGATCCTATTAAACATAAGGATATTATTCTTAAAGTATCCATAGTCGAGCTTTGTTGTGAAATGGGATAACATTAAAGCATTAAGACTATTATGTATACCATAAGATATGGGCCATATACACTTAAGTGGACTTTTTAGCTTGCATCCCACACAAGTGGTCTTATAAATAGAACCCTTGTGCAGAAGCATTTGATTTGATGCAATTTCGTCTCTCTCTTTCTCTCTCTGTCTCTCTCTCTCTCTCTCAAAGCCTTCATTCATAACAGCTAGCACTGAGACTGAAGGAATTCGTTCGTGTGGACTAAGTAGAGGCGTTATCACCATTTAACACTCGTGATCACTCCTTAGATCTACATCAAAGGTTTCAATCTCTACAAGAGGTAACAGTTTCTATCACTAATCATGCCCATTATTAAGGATCACTAAAGGAAAAATTTTAATTTCCGCTGCATTTTAGATCACAATTTTCCTTCAGTTTTAACTTGTCACCTCCACATTTATACCTGACACCCCCGATAATTTCAGAATTTTGAAAATGTCTTTGCTATTACTTACCAACCAATATTTACTTTTCTTCAAAAATTCACTTTTACTAACATCCCAAAAACGAAATTCTCGATATGCATTTTTTTGTATTTTTGGAAAATCTTGCATTTTTACCTGACTTTTAAAAATTCTCGATGAAGAAATACCGGAAATTTCAAAAATTCTGGTATTTTCCTGGGAAATCTTAAACCCATACCGGAAATTATTAAAATTTCCAGAAAACAAAAACAAAAAACTTCCGAAAATTTAACATATTCCAGAATACCGAAAATTTCAAAGTTTTCGGTATACCGGAAATTTTGCCTATACTCCAAATTTCCGGTAGCAATGCAGAAAATAGAAAAGCATGATGTCAGTCATGAAGAAAGTGATACACAATTAGATTTAGAAGTAGAGTGTGAAGAGTTAAAGAAATATTTCAGTACTTCGGATATTGTAGGCCATTGGGTGTTGAAGAAAAAGGTTTGGAAACTAACACATCTATCCACGACTTCTATGTGTCCACTGCTAGTGAAGTAAAAGCGAAAGAAGAGGAATAAAGAGTAAAAATGGTGAAAAGAGTGATGTGCATCATGATCCTTCATTGTGGGAGCATGGTTAGGGGTCGCAGGGGAGTCAGAGTACAAAAAGATCATGCACGAAACCAAGTAGAAGTCAACCGTCAAGTATGTCGGGTCAAATTCAATCGTCTACTGCATCTTTGAGGCATATTTACCTGTCTCAGTTTCCTAATTTCTTATATTCATACATTGATGACATTGTTGATGTGGGTGATGATGGAAATTGTGGTTTTTGGGATATTGCAACTTTACTTGGATGAGGTGAAAAGTAATGGCCTTTGATTCAGACGTAGTTAGATACTTAAGCTCATCAACACCCACAATTGTTTTCCAATTTGTTCTATGACACAACATCTGATGTTAGGAATTCGTTACGAGCAGAACACTTGGGTGTGTAGGGTATTGATAAATGGATGACGATTCCTGATATGAGTTACCCTATTGCTTATAGATACAGTTTCATATTTGTCTCCCTGTCAAAGAGACTTAACATTACATTTTCCCCCCTTACCTTAACTCCACCTATGTATACGAGCAGACATAAAATAATTGTTGTTGGTTTTGTCAACAACAATCATTGGATTCAGGTAAAGTTGAAACCTGATAGTCCATTGCCTCCCGTCACTAACCGTTGGATACAGAACTATACTGAAGATGCAAAAGCATGAGAATCAACATATGCATGACAAATTAAGCACTAGGAAGATGAAGTTAGGAAGTCATCATAATTTGTTTTGTAATCTTGTATGTAGCACTGTTTTATTATATGTATATATTATATCGGGTAGTTCTTTTATCGAATCAATTATGGAGGAAAAAATTGAACAAATTTCTATGGAAAATACCAAAAATTTCAGCATTTTTCGAGATTATGGAGTACATACCGAAAATTATAAAATTTCCAAAATTTTGTGATATTTTCAGGAAATTTCATAATTTCCGGTAAAACACTCCATATCTCTATCACGAAATTTTTACAATTTCC
Organism: Lathyrus oleraceus; assembly: GCF_024323335.1. Lineage (NCBI taxonomy): Eukaryota > Viridiplantae > Streptophyta > Magnoliopsida > Fabales > Fabaceae > Lathyrus > Lathyrus oleraceus. Next base: position 434,133,939 of record NC_066582.1, on the reverse strand, counting down.
AGTATGTTGATACCAGAAATTCTAATTTACGATACATGTGTCTTTGTTGCGGTAAAAAAAATGGAATTTTCAAAAGTTCCCGGTACAGACTACAAATTTCCGGTAAAAACATGTAAATTTTAAATAACTATGGTATTTATAAATGAATGAGAAATGCGATCCAAAACGCAGCGGAATTTAAAATTTTTCCTTTAATGATCGTTACGAATGGGCATGATCAGTGATAGAATCGTTACCTCTTGTGGCGATTGTAACCTTTGATGCAGATCTACGGAGCGATCACGAACGTTGAACAATGACAACACCTCTACTCAGTCCACATGAACGGATTCCTTCAATCTCAGTGCTAGCTGCTACGAATGAAGGCTTTGAGTGAGAGAGAGAGAGAGAGAAACGAAATTGCAACTACACTAATGCTTCTACACAAGGGTTCTATTTATAGAACCACTTGTGTGGGCTGCAAGCTAAAAAGCCCACTCAAGTGTATGTGGCCCATATCTTATAATATGCCAAAATCACTTAAGCGCGTGGTACCTTACCATATTTCGTATTCTGTTTAAGTACACCGTACCTTACAATGTTCTACAATTCACTTAAGGACATTGTACATTACGGTATTCCTTAGTTATTCTATCTCTCATCAATCCGTTCTTTTGTGTGTGACCCTGTAGGTTTTCGCGACATTGGTAATTATATTAAATCATGTATTTAACATAATGAACAGTGAGCGGTATCTAGCAACAAATCATTGCTACCCAAGACACGAAAATGTCATGTGATCCAACAAATCCTTCTGTGATAATACTTATGTGTACAATTACCCTTTTGCCCTTATGTCTATATTGAACACAAGGCATAAACCGTGTCATCCTTGTCTAGTTCAATATTGGGCCCATAGACATTTATCCTGTTACGCAGGATGAACAAATTCCATCTAGGTCACTCATGTCCCTTAGCATGCTTCGTGGAGTACCCATCAACTGTCTTTATGGTCATCCAATTACGGACAACGTTTGATCAGCAATAAGACACTCGACTCTACATCTAGGATCCATAGTGGTTTCAGGTTGAAGGGTGGTATACACCATTATCACCATGAGAATAACTTATGACACTTTGCATAACATTCTATATAGTATTCTCATAACGGGTCAATCCAGTATAAATATTACTCTTAATATTCATACCTATGTTTAAGACTTGATAACTCCTTATCTATGATCCATGATATGTGATCATCAGTCTATATACATAATAGTCTTAATGCTTTAATGTTATCCCACTTCACAATAAAGCTTGACCACGGATGCTTTAAGAATAGTGTCCTTATGTTTAATGTGATCTCATGATTAAGTCACACTTGATACATTAAACGGACTATCTATTCTAGGGACTTTATTAAACAAACATAATAAAGAAAAAGCCTTTTATTATTAATAAACAATTCGATACAAGTACTAAAAGTATTGGCTTTTAGGGCTTACACCAACAATAAAAGGGTATAATGGTAAAAGTGCTCTAAATATGGGGGTGTTAGGTATAAGTGTGAGGGTGGCAAGTTAAAACCTCTTTTGTATGGGTGGACTCGAATGTGAGTCGTAGGTCCAATAAAATCCATAACCGAACGTGGCCCAAATTAAAATGTTTTACTTATTGTAATTTAGTTATCATGATCTCTAGTTTGTTTTAGTATGAGTTAAAAGTTTAATGGATTGAACAAAAGAATGGAATCCCAACAAGAATTACAATATCTACTTTTGTTTGTTTCAATTCAAATTTTTTTTCTTCAGAGAATCACCACATATGACTCTACATACCTTCATTTGTTTCATTTTTAAACTACGTCTTGCTTTGAGTTTGGTTATTGCAGAAAAGTTTTCTACGTTTCATATATGTTATATTATAACATCTTGCTGAAGGTGTGAAATAATGATAACAAAAAAAAGCTATCTCGTTTTAGTTGTGGGTATTCATTAATTCTTAAGTGTCACCACTTACTCCTTATGGGCTTCATTTTCATCTCTCTAAATCCTCCTCAGTTGCAGTAAACCGAGAGGACAACATCTCTTCAGAAGTTTTCATCTCTTTAAGGGACATTTCTTTATCATTTAAAAACCCCGACAAACTAGTCACCTTGACATCCAAGTTGGAAGGAGTACTGTGAACATCCACTTGCTTTTAGTAACTAAACAACCTTTACACCCCTTTATGTAGACTTTCCACCTCATTCTAGAGCTTAAACTTCTTCTCTTAAATATGGACCTGCTCATTGGTAGTGGCTCCATCATTACCCTTCCATTGGTCCTTCTCTTTAGAATGGTTACCTTGAGCAAGTATTTCCCCGCAGACAGTAGTTGCTAGAGTTATCAAGGAAGAACCTCGAAACATGTGGAAGGTGGTCTCCTCTATCAATTCCAATTTACTAGCGTAAAAAAGACTTTGATTATAAGCAACTTCATACTCGGAGACACATCCTCGTTCTTTTGAGAAGTCTAAGGCACTTGACAACGTATAATGGTTGGAAACTTCAAAGGATTGACTTCAGGGCTAGGAAGGGTGATCCCTATAGTGCTAGAACCAGATGATTTGGATATCTTGTTTAGAAAATCTTCCCTTACAACATTCTTACCCCGTCCCCGCTTATTATTATTGTCGACTGTTGAAGTAGAACAATCATTGAACCTTTTACTCCATCTCTCATCCTGCTCAAGGTGGGCTGATTGGTTCTGAGTAAGGGGTAAGGCCTAGATGCTTGCAAAAGAGGGTAAGACCCCCGCTTGAGTAAAAACTTGGATGGGAGGAGAAGCTTGGAGCACAACATCCATCGCCCTGGCCTTCTTCCTTTGGAAAAGACTTTTGAGGGATGCCATAACATATGCAAAAAGAGCAAAAATAATTAGAAAACGTCAAACGAATATCAAAAGAATATATGAAAACAAATTTCTTCTCCTCACCAAGGAATTATTTCCTCTCTCGAGTATTAGTCATATCCATTATCGCCCGGGTATTGATGAATCCCCTATCTTGCATAGAACGCCTCACATTCTTAGGACCTTTAACTTCTTCAAAACCCAAGTGTTTTCATAAGGTTTTCACATCCTCATTCATTAACACTTATTTTGGGGTCAGAGATTTAAAAGGGATGACATCGTTGTGTGGTTCCCAGTTAAAATGACTATAGTCCCAACAATTTTAGATCCTTTCTTTACATTTTACCGACTTCAAGACAAAAGGGTCAGTAGGGGTAGATTCTCTCTCGGGGATGCTGTAGAATACTAAATGGACCTCTAGAGTATGACGAGTTACAAGAAGGGAGAGATCCTTAAAATCTTGCAACTTTCCATATATATATATATATATATATATATATATATATATATATATATATATATATATATATATATATATATATATATATGTGTGTGTGTGTGTGTGTGTGTGTATGTGTGTGTGTGTGAAACATCTTAGATGTCTGACATAGTAAAATCAACTCCTATTTGCGGATGGGATTCTTCGAAGTGCATGACATAGTAAAAAGATTAAAAGGAAGAGATCCATAGATGGTTTTTTGTCCTAGTACTCACACTAGTGATGATAGACTTTAAATAATGCATAGGCTACCGGGTGTAGCTGGGAAAGACAATCTTTAAGCGCATAAACATCCCTTACTCAAATCTATTAAAGGTAAACTTGAGTTTCAGCTGAGAAAAGATGCATTCATAAAAGGAGATGAAACTCCAAAAAAAAATATGCAGATTCTCTTGCCATTATCAACATGCGAAACTAACCAATCAGAGGACGAACCCACTTTTATGTAAGCTTCCTCTACTATATCTACACTATTGAAATAAGAAATCATCCCCACTAGTTCAGGGTCCATCCAGCGGTACAGACAAACATCCACTAGGTCCACTAAACATGCACGTCTCCTTCGAACCATGTCCTCCCAATTGTCAGGTAAAAGGTAAATCAATCAGAAATTACACAGTTGCTCCAAAAAGTAAGTTGATCCCTAATCTCCATGTCACTAACGTCCCCGACCATGAACTGCACTAAAGGTAATAGCAAATTAGCAAGCTCGCTACTATAGCAACATCCAGACTCACGTGAGACCTAATAGAGGAAGAAAGACGGGTAGCCACATCCCTTAAATCAAGGTTGCGTAAATTCCCCTTTCTATCTTCTTCATAAGACCCACCAATACTTTCCTTAGTAGAAGCACTGAGCGGTCCATCACCACTCCCTATAAAATCCTCACCAGACCCTAAACTTTCACTAAGTACGACAAGATTTAGGCTGAGTCAATTAACATCTAAAGGGTCAATGTTTGGAACATTTGAATTTTCATATATTATTGATAATGGAAAATCTCCACCATCAGATTCACTCATCATATTCTCTGGTATATTTTTTTACGTTGGACAAAGTAAAGACAAGAAACTAAAGCAACAAATGTAAGGAAAAAGGGATCTAAAAATGGTACTTGAGCAAAGAAGCGAAGAGAATAAACGACTAGAAACAAGAGAAACTTGAAAACGATGATGGATCAAGAACAATGGACCCAAACAAAAATAAAAGGTGGAGAAATCAGAAGTCACCAAAGATTAGAAAAGAAGAAAGGGTTTGCGAAGAAACGTAAGTCTCAATAATGAGAGGGAACAAAAATTGTTTGAAAGATCAAGACAATCTTTATATAACAGAGCATGATTGGTGAATCAATGATACAAAATGAAAGAAAATAGAAAAATGAAAAAACAACAATCATATTTCACTTTTAAAATATAATAACATTTGAATACACTCGAACACCTTATAAGAAAACATCTTAATAATGAGACTAATTTATTGTCCCCAAATCTCTTCCACTTCTCATTTTGCATAATAGTAACAATAATTAAAAAAACTCAACTACCATGGCTACGAAGCATGCTCTCTCCACCACCACCGCCGTGCCTGAAACTGCGTCGGTTAAAATAACTCCGGAAATGGACCCAAAATCCGTTTCCGAGACTCAAAGTTTTGTTAAGTTTATGGGTAGTGGCGCTCCCGTTCCTGAAAACTGCAACGCCAATGGCTTCTTCGACTCTTTCCTTCGGAATTTCATCAAAGTCGATCAAATCCAACCTGGTCGAATCTCTTGTACTCTTATCGTCAAACCACCTATCTGTGTAACCTTATTTCCTCTCTTTCTTTCAATATTTTACTTTATGCTATGTTGTAGTTGTGGTTATTCCATGAATTTCAATTTATTCTATGAAGAACCCTATATTAATTTATCCTAATTCCACCAATTTACTCTTTGTTGATCAATGTTGACCTAATTATGCGATTGTGCGAAGAGACTGGAGTTTTCTCACTTTCTTTGCTGGAATTGTAGAATGCTTATGGAACACTGCATGGAGGGACTGTTGCGTCTTTGGTTGAGGTTTTGGCAATTGCTTGTGCTAGAACTGTAGTTGCTGAGGACAAGCAACTTTTTCTTGGGGAAATTAGCATTTCCTACCTCTCTGCCACTCCTATGGATGTGAGTTCTTGTTTACATTGGTGATTCCTTCCTATTAATTACATGGCAATATTAGCTTGTGTTTGTTTTCATGTTTGCAACCTTTTCACCATATGTTAATATGAAGCTTCTGAGCATAGTCTTGCATTGAGCACAAGTTCTAAGACCAACTGAACTGTGTTTCCAAACACTCCTATAATGTGTCACAAAAAGAAAACATTCAATTTTTTGTGTCTATAGTTAGTATGATTTAATGTGATGAAGATGTATCATATCAGGATGACACTTGTGTCTATAGTTGGTAAAGTATTAAAGATGTATCTGAGAAGTATTGTTGGAATATATTGGATACTTTCTGGATATATGTGCTTCATATATGTTAGTTAAATACCATAGAGTTCAACCCTTTAGAATGGCTCATTATGCTGCCTGAGGAAATGCGTTGATTTATCCTCAGATGCATTTTGAAACAGCAGACCAGAGGTGAAGACATTAAAAAGCAAGCAACTACTTCATTTGCTTAGCATTCCATCCCTCTTAGAATTGCTTTGTAGTTTGGTTTAGTGTGATTAAGACCCTTAATCTTTTAACAGGATGGCCGCATCCATAAAGGATTGTGATTGGTGGTTATACTTTCTGGCTCTTTGGTTTCTTACTTTCTTAGGAAGGACTTGAAAAATAAGCTTATAGGTACCGGTTCTGCAGGTAAGATAACAAGAAGAGAATATATAGTCTGAGACTCCTATGATCTAATTGATGGGAATGATTTTGTAGTTACTAAATATGTAATATTGGTAATCTGCATAAGCCTTTGCTAGGTGATTTTGCCACTTATTTATTACACATGTTGGTAAGGTGAATATTGCAATTTAGAGCATCAATTGAACTATCAAAATTCATTATATAAAAAATGTTTGAGTTCGTCAACTAATATTTTTCATCATTCATTACCATTAATGTTAGAGTGACATCCCTGTTGCCAACTGGGAAGTCCATCTCTAATGTGTAATTTTTATGTCCATGTGCCTTATTCATGCTTGAATACTGAATAAATGGAATTTGCACTATATTCATGTGCAGGAAGAAGTGGTAGCTAATGCCTCTGTGGTGAAAAGTGGAAGAAATTTGACTGTAGTTGCACTTGAATTCAAATTGAAGAAAACTGGGAATTTGCTTTATCTTAGTCATGCTACCTTCTTTAACATGCCCGTTTCCAGCTTATGATCACTTATCCTTCTGAGGTTTTCTTTTCTTTTCAGTTTGGGGAAGTGATTATTAACCATAAAAAAAAAAAAGCTATGGACTTTGAGAAGTTTCAACCATTGAATCGAAAAGATACAGATGAACAAGTCAGAAGAAAGGTGTGAACAAAATTAATGTGAAAAATATGTAGTTAGTTCTCGTTTTTTTTTTATTGAATGTAAAGCATTGAATATATTTAATGAATTATTTTTGTAGTATAGATTTGATGGATGTTGTAACATATCAAAGTTTTAATATGGGGGATGAATTTGAAATAATTCCATAAATCCCTCGTTGTTACAAAACTATGTATTTATGCGTTAATTGAGAAAATTTTATATTCCACGTTGCTTAGCTTACAAACTAGTTTCCAATATTATGTAAGAAAAAGAAAAATTTTAAGGCTCACATCATTTAGATTAGATACCTTTCATACTCTCTTTACTCTGTTCTTGAATTGTCAAAGTGTGAATATCTTCTATTTTCTTTTTATTCGTTGAATTTTTCAAGAATTTAAAAAAAATTTTTTTGGAGAAATATGTCAATTTTTTCTCATTCAAAAAATTATTTAGGATGGTCAAATGACTATTATTGAATTATCTTTAAAGAAATATTTGAACTTCTCTTGGTCTTAGAAATTATTTAGAGTGGTCTAGAAGGTGTGCGGGTCAGATACATTTTGACATTTTTTTTCCTCCCCTAAATCCAAATTCGAATTCCCAAATAATTTTCGTTCTTCACCCTAAACTCCAATGAGAATGAAGAATTAAAATTCAAACCCCATCACCATCCTTTTAATAAAATCAATTTTTTAATAAAAAAAATTATTTTTTTAAAAATCAAATTACATTACAAATAATAAAATAAAACACATTTCAAATATTTTAATAATTAATACAAATCAAAATATCAAAATATTGGCCACATATTTAATATTCTAAATTATCAAAATTAAATAATGATGTACATAATGAAATAAACAGAGCAGGAGCGGGGTGAGTACTAGTGTCCCCATTACGTGACCCCTTACCATATTTTTTAATCGGGGAAAATCTAAATTTGAATCCAAACCCAGTCAAAGCGAATTTTCTCCATCAACTTCGGGGCGGGTTCGGGTGGGTACCCACGGATACGGGTTATGCTGCCATGCATAGGTGTATTTCTAGAACGATTATTTATTGGGCAATATTAATCGTATCGGTATTGAATTGAGTTTTTTTTATCTTGAAGGCGTCGAGGTTGATAATCAGTCTTACACAATTTCAAACAATGTTAACAAAAATCTTATTTTGAATCTACTTATAGATGATATGTATAATTATTACATTATCTGTTGCACAGATTAAAGAAAAAGATCATATTTTGAATGAACCCACAGGTGATCTGTATGATTATTACAATAGTTGTGATACTGCAAGACATGTTTGAGAGGCCCGGGAAAAAGAAGAATGACATTAAAGAGGATGGAACAAAGAAGTATGATGTTAATTGCTAGTTGAAATATCTGATGAATGATAAAAGATGTGTGGAGGCTCAATGTCATGAAATTCAAAAGATTGCTCATGAGATCATCATTAAAGACATGTTTTTAGATGAGTAATTCTAATTTCTTTTATTATTGACAAACTGCCCTCTAGTTTTAGAAGATTTTAAAAATATGCTTCACTACAAAACAAAAAAGTTTTTAATTGAGAGTCTGATTACTCACCTCCGAATTGAAGAAGAGTCTCAGAGACAAGATCAAAAAGAAAAAGTCTTAGTTGTTTCAAACAACAACAAGAAATTTGGTGTGATTCTGAAGCCATATGGCAAACCATTAAAGAATTAGAAACCGCAATATTGTGAACTTAGTTGAGAATGAGAACCCTTCAAGGGCCCAAATTACCCAAGTTACAAGACAACAACCACCAACTCAAAAAAAAAGATGCTAGTGTTTTCTCTTACTAGAACTGTGGAAAACCAAGTCATATGACTAAAAAACGGTAAGAACATTCCTAAACCTGTTGGATAGACACGGCGCCTCTCGTCATGTCTATTATGATATTACAATATTCAAAACATACACAAATATTAAAAATAAGAAAGTTTTGTTGGGAGATGCCCACACCACTAATTTACTGGTACTAGAGATGTGGATCTGAAGTTCACCTTCATAAAGACTTTGATTTAGGAGGATGTCATGCATGTCCCTGATATTAGAAAAAGTCTTTTTTTTTGGATTTCTTCTGAATAAGGCACGACTTAGTTATTCTATGGAGGTGGATTTATAAAACATCACTAAGAATGATATTTTTGTGAATGAAATTGATATGTTTACGATTTTTATGAATGAAATTTAAATATATTTAGTAAGAATGAAAGTGAAGAGTTTGATATGTTTAAGGTTTTTGTAAATGAAATTAAAAATTAATTTAGTAAGAAAGTTAAGAAGTTTCGTAGTGATAGGGGAACTGGGTAGGATTCTAGTTTATTTAATGAATTTTATAAATAACATGGAATAAAACATGAAACCATTGCACCATATTCTCCTAAAATAAGTGGTAAAGTAGAAAGAAAAAATAGAACTCTTACTGAATTAGTTATTGCTATTATGTTGAATTCTGGTGATGCATCTCACTGGCGGGGGAAACTTTTATTGATTGTTTACTATGTTTTGGATAGATTTCCCAAATATAAAAATAAGATCTCTCTAGATATTGAAGAAAAGACAATCAAACTTGTCTTATTTTAGAACTTGGGGTTGTCTGACTTATGTCAGGATTTTGGATCCTATGTGAGTTAAACTCACCAGTAGAGTCTATGAATGTGTATCCATTGGATATGCAGTAAACATTAAGGCATATTTGTTTTATGACCTAAATTCTTAAGTAATCATAGAATCAAATTATGTTGAATTCTATGGGAAAAAATTCTTTCAAATCGAGAAATAGTGAGGGGCAGTTAATCGAATCACATTCTTGTGATAAGAAGCACCAAAAGCAACGATTAAGTATAAACAAAACTTTGAAAAAGTGAAAGAGTGAAAGTTTCTAAAGACTATGGACCCGGTTATGTGGCCTATATAGCAGAAGAAAATCCAACAAATATTTAAGAAGCCTTGTCATATCCAAATACAGATTTGTCGCAAGAAGTTATTAACAGTGAGATAGATTCTCTAGATTTAACATGACCTAGAACTTATGAAAGTGACGATTTCATTTATTACAAATTTGAAAAATAGAATTTGCATTATGATATGTCTTTTTGTATACAACTTACTCATATTCAGATTAAATATTCATGTTGTGGATGTTGTTAAATCACTGTTGTGCAACAACTTTGATATGAAAGACCTTAGAGAATTCAATATGATTCTTGGAGTCAAGATTACTAGATCCGAAAAAGGAATATCTTTGGAACAATCTCACTATATTGAAAAGATCTTAAATAAATATAATTACTTTGAACCTAAACCTGCTTGCACGCCATACGATCCAATTGTAAAACTATTTACGAACACTGGCGATAGTGTTTGATAAACAAAATATAAGAGGAACACGGAAGTCTTAGGTATGTCATTGTTCGTACTAGACCCGACATTGTATATGTCGTGGGATTTTTGTGCAGGTTTACTAGTATATCGAGTAGCATTGACAACTACTGAGTGAGTCATGCAATACCTTAAAAGGACCATGCATCTCAGTCTACATTGAAGGTGAAAAAAAACACAAGAAGGGGGATTAATTTGTGTTGGCTTTTTATTTTATAAGCTTTTTTTCTTCTACTTCTAATTGATCTCAATCAGATTCTGAACACTTAGTTTAGAGTCTGAATTAGAAACACTTAAGAGTTAGATCTCTTGGATATCCTTATCAGATTCTAAAACAAAATTTGACTTAGAGATATACAAATAATAGCAACATAAAATAGTCCAGAAGCTGGTAAAGTAAAACAAATACACAAACAATTATTTTGGTTCCTCTCGCAACTTGAGAGTAGTCCAGTCCCCTTGTATTTCCAAGGGACTTTTACTATAACCAAATATGATTATAAATGCTCAAACACAAAGCAAGAGACTTCCACTGCTCAAACCCTCAAGTAAGAGACTTCTACGCTCAAGCACAAAAGCAATAGACTTCAAATGCTCAAGCACTAAAGCAAGCGACTTCTGACTCTATACTTGATATGAAACCAGAGGTGTAGGTAGAATACAACTTGTTAAGACTCTTAAGACTTTAAGAACTTCTAAAATACACACAATGATAAGAGGTTCTAAGTATATCTAATTCGACAGAGTAACTTCTCGTTTAAATGTCAAGGTTTGGAGTCTTATATTGTCGTGTATTGGTCTTCATCTTCAAGTCCATCCGCTCCTTTATAGACAGAAGGAAAAGATACATTGGAAGACTTTCACCAAAAGGTTGGATAACCTTTTTACTTTGATTAGACACGTCAAGAAAGCACCTTTCTGCAAGAGGAATTATCAATTGAAGCTCATACAACTATGAATATATTTTTCCTTAGGTCTTCACGTGAACAAAAGATCTCCGAGTTTATCACAGTTTCTCGATTGAAAAGATAATACAACCTTCAGAGGTTGACTTTCTTCATATTGCACTCTTCAAAGGCTGATCTCTTTAGAGTCTACTACTTGGCTTCTGAAGCTTCAGAGTCTGGATCACCAGAGGATGTATTTATTTAGAGTTGAAATCTTTAGAGTCTTGATCTTTTATCAGAGCCAGAGTCTTCCGAAGTGATCTTCAGAGCCAGAGTCTGAACTTCAGATTTAGAATCTTCAAGCTTCTTTTTATCTGTTATTGGTCTTATAACCCTGCATACTTGAACAAATGTTAAAATACCCAGTTGTTCTTTAAATACTTTGTTATCATCAAAACCCAATGGATATGGTATCAACCAATTTTTTCCAACATACATTATTAGAGATTTTCTATTGTACTTAAAGTATACAATGATGCATATCCGATATCCTTATCAGATGATTCCGAAGCAACTAGAAGCTATATATTCACTATAGCTGGAAGAGTTATATATTGGAAATCAAAGAAAAAAACAACCTTGGCTCAATCCACGATGGGTTCTAAAATGATAGTATTAGAAACTGTTAGTGAATAAGCAAGTTGGTTAAAATGATTTTTAGTTGATATCCCTTTGTGGGATAAACCTATGCTAGTTGTGTTGATCCATTATGATAGTACCATGATTATTTAAAAAATTGAGAACCGTTATTATAATGGTAAGAGATATCAAATAAGAAGAAAGCACAATACTCTTAGAGAATGTATTAAAACAATATGATGTAGTAAAAAGTGAGGATGTGATTATAGAGCCACATGATCACTCCTTCTTAAGGTGTTTAACTTTAATAGCCAACTCTTTTGGAGTTAAGAAGTCATGTTCAGAGAGACCATCAATGCATGTTGAAATAGCACCCCTCTTAGTAGGGGTATTGGTGGAGTTGGTTGATGGACTCCAAGATTGGTGGACATATGTGGTTGGTTGTGCAAACAATCTGAAGTCTACATATCGGCTTAGTTACATATAAATATCAAACTAGTTATGTAGATCAATCAAAGGATGTTATTGTTGGATTTCCAAATAGTAATAAAGAATTATAAGTGATATAGGTGATAGAATATGAGGACACACACTTAGTTGATCTTGAATCTCATTTGGATTGGATATTTCGCTTTCCAGTATAATATCATGTGATGTATGTTGCCAACATATGAAGGATGAGTAAATAAAAAGGTTAGATTTAATTGATGACAACTTTGAAAAAATAATACACTTGAGAGAATGGTTAAACCTAAACTAGATAATGATATAAAGTCTTGGAATACCTCATATAGGTTGAGATAGTCTTTCAAGCTTTGTATAACATCATCATCCTTATTGAATTTCACAATTGACTATTGTTGGAAAAATGTTGACACTTGATTTGAAATGCTAGATCTCTATCCAAAAGCTTGTCAAAGTGTGACAAACATATTTTAGGGTGACCCTCTCCCGCATTTCCACAAATAAAGTATACATTGAATGGAGGTCAATCTTAAACCAAATTCAAAAAATATTGAAATATAATTGTTTATGGAACTTACAACCTTCATGATTTGTCTTAACTATTCAACTGTCATTTGAAGGAGTGTGATACAATATTTATCCCAAAACACAAAGTATCCAACATGTTTATCAAACTCAACCTCAATTTCAATTTTGTATCTAAGACATCATGTCAATAAACAATGAATACAACACATTTATATATAAGAATGCAAATAATTATGGAAGAATGAAATCTCACTTTCTGATTTGAACAACCTCTTTGAGAGCACAAATACATTCAAATTTGACTCCAAGAAACTTGTTGGATGTTTTATATGTGGGGCAAGCCTCATAATACCATCCAAACTTTTAGGCTTGAATCTTTTGGTAATGACAATGGTTGTGACAAAACACTCTTGTTTTTGAAATGTAGGAATTTGGAAAAATTTAAATGGACAAATTGATATATGGAAAGCAAATCATGATTGTTACCTTTCCCATTTCATTGATTTCTCAAATTGTCTTGACTTAAGTCATGTTTGTCTAGTTGTTCGCATGTGTTTTTATCAAACAATCACAAGTTTAATTAGCTTGTGAGACTAACTTGAAAAATCTCGGGAGAAATCTATGCAAAACAAGTGTACAAGAAGAGAGTGTGTGACGTGGATGTGGATGTCTCTATGAAGACAAAGTGGACACAAGCTTTAGTAACGAAAAAATATTGGATCAACGCAATTAATGAAAAGTGCAATAAATAACATTAAACAAAACACAATAAATGACAAGAATAGAAAAATATCAATTAAGGAAACATAAAGACAATGAAAGAAAAGGACACAAACTCATACATGTTACTCACAAACTGTTTCACTTTTTGACTCGAGTACTCCAATTCTTTAGAGAAGTATATGAATTTTGCAACCTTGATTACAATGTATGAGCTTACTATTTATACTAAAGTAAGATATCTGTCTCTGACAACTTATTCCTTGAAAATAGACACGTATTTAAGAACATGCAACTTAGTCTTTTGAAGCACTGCCACATTGTCAAATTTGCAAACTACAGAAAGCCATTATCACATGTTCGTAATTGTTTTGAGCATATAACTACCTGCACGTCGAAGGCAGTTTGGGAAAAACTAGTGTTGAGATAACCTTTCAAATCTCCAAAATCTTCTAAGTCTTTGACGTCTGTCGAAATCTTCGACGTCGACGTGATGTTGAAATATCAAAAAGATGTGCTTTTTAGATTCTTCCAAACCATGTTCAAGATTTGTTTCTGAGATTCTTTCAAACCATGTTCAGCATGCTAGTCGAAGCGCTCTAGTCGGCGTGTTTTACCTGTCGAAGATGGTCATTAAATGCCAACACTTAGCATTTCCTCAATGTAGAGTTCTTTGTTGACTTTTTTCCTACTAGAAATTCCAGGCTAATAGATTCCCCCCAAAAATGACACTTTTGATCATGTGTTAGATGGAAGAAATGCGATGTTTTTGTAAACCTTCAACATTGTTCAACTAGCCTGTACATGCCACATTCCTTAGAAATTTTATCATTATTTATTTTTTGTTCATGGGTCATCATTACCATTTTCTACCAAACCATCAAGTCACATATGTGTGTGAGACTCATCATCATCCCCTATTTCCTAGGAGATTAACGCACCATTAACTTAAATGAGAAAAAGAAAATCATTTAATATCTTTAATCTTTTCCCATAACCTCTTGGTGCCAACTGTTGACCTGCATTTGCCATGTGTCCAAAATTATTGGAGGGAAAAACTTAAACGTTTTCTTCTATTTGGCTATTTAAACGTTTCTTCCTCAACTTTCTTCTCTTTCACCATTTCTTCTCTGAAAAAGAAAAAAAACCTAGAGCCATTTGCACACTTTTGTCATCTTCTTCCTCATATTTCTTCACCAAGTTTTTGAGATTCAACCATGACTCCAAAAAACACATTAAATCCTGTTCCACGTGATCCCCTTACAGATGTCATTGACAAACCTCTTTTTATTGATGATCGTACCTATGTCCCAAAGCCTCCCATGGAAGATGGGATAAGAAACATCTGGTATTTTGACGCCCTGACCCCCTATTCCATTTCAAGTACCATTTTTTCTTTCATGGGTCCCCTTCTCAGGAGCGTTAAGAAACTATATGTTATGAAATACTTGTTTCCCAACTACTCTTCTTATGAGTCATTGGTGTTTGTGGATGAACCATTTGATTTTAGCTTCTTCAAAATAAAGTATTTTGTTCATCTTCTCTGACTGATGATGATTCTTCCTACATCCAGTGGTTGAATAGAGTTTAAGAAAGGAAGAAACACTTTTGGAGAGATTTGGGTATTTTTGACCTAATACAAGAGTTAGCCCTATGCACAACTCTCACATTATCCTTGAAGCCATGTGCTTTTCAAATACCTCTACTAACACATTTCAACTTCCTTGTGGGATGATCATCCCCACACTCTTTGACATTGTCGCTATTGCAGGCCTTCGACCAACTGGAGAGCCTTTCGAGCCTGCAAAAAACCACTAAGACCAAGCATGGTTTTGTTTTTAGCAAAATTGTTTACAACGCTATCATTGATGAACATCATGCATCGAAAGATCATATGGGGGCACATGAGCACATAACTTTCCTTACTTATTGGATCTCTCGCTATGTCTTCTACTCCCGATTCATCCAAGTGGCCAAGATATTTGTTCCTCTACCCTATAGACGAAACTAACCTCCTACAGAAAAGGGATAATGGCAACTACCTATCAACCAAACTTGGTGGCTAGGAAGTTTTGTTTAAGCCAACTGCTACCCAAAGCAGAGGTTATCTTCTTTTCCACTAATGAACTAGACAAGGATTGGCTTAGGAGTTACAAGCGTTTCTTCGGGAGGAAGAATGTGATCCTCGATACTTCTAATTCTCTCCATCTTTTCATTATACCAAAGACTTTGAGGACTAGTGGGCTATTTAGTACCAAAACGTGCCAAATCCCACCCTTTTGATACAACGCCTGAATGACGATTTCTCCTTTCTGCGGGACTTGGAGAAGAAAAACAAAGGTAACCCTGTCGATTGGTTCTAGAATGTAGGGAATACTAAGGATATAATTGCTTTAACTTGTTAATTTCTCTTGGGCTCTAACCCATTTTCATCGACCTATTACAGGCATTCCCCACAATAAAAAATCACTGATTGTTGTCTCTCAAGGGATAAGCACCACATGAGATTTATATGTAACATGTTTAACCTTAATTTCCTTTAGTTTTCTATCTATTTTATAATCTTTTGATTTACTTATTCAGGTTCGAAAGAAAGCAAAAACTTCTACTGCATTTCTCTCAAGACCAAAAAGCCAACAAAGCAAGGATGCCAAATCGTCAGCTAACGAAGAAACTTTGGTTTGTACTTTGGCTATTGGTGCATCTCATAAAGTTCAAGAACTTGTTGGATCTCCTTCTCATGAAGGTATTCATGAGCATACATATTCATCCCCCACTCCAAGGTCTCAATCTAAGTCTTTTGAGATCCTTAGTAATGTTTCTGATTCGACTCTAAATCCCACAGAGGTGGGGGTCAATCAAGAGAATCCGTTTGAGGCCTTCAAAAGGATTATGAATAGCCAAGAATACTTTCCTAAAACCTCTATTGCTTTGCTCAATGTCCAGACAGAATATTTGTTGAGTTGTTCAAGCAGTTAAGGTCCAAACTTGTTGATATGTACTTCAATCAAACCGTCAAGGATGACCCAATTTTCCTTATTGAAATCTAGGGGTTTTTGTTGAAGCTAAACAAATCGGAGGTGCCAAATCCTATTGTTGCCTTTGTATTAGACTTTGAGCTCATTCTTGAACAAGTTGTTAGGCTTAAACATGATTTTTTCAATCGACTTGAGAGAAGAACTGAAGTCATGCTCGAGAAACAAGGCCTAGTTTCTCAATCTCAATATCAATGTTGAGGTAAAGTCTAAGGCCAAAAATAGACTGGCATCTCTGGAGGAAAATATCCTATCTTGGACTCAACAAATGAACTGGATGTAACTGAAGATCGAAGCAGCAAAAAAGGAAAATGCAGGGATATATGCTTCTGAACTTGCCTCTGTCGGCGAGGAATTAGTCGAAGAGACCAATGCTGGCATAGAGCATGCAAGGACTGCTCACATATTGGAAGGGGAGGTAAGCAAGCTGAAGGTTGTTGACCTCATGATCGACAAGAAGCTTGAGCATACGAGATTACACTTTGAAGAAATAAGGAGCAAATTGAAGTATTGAGATAAAAAATTATTATTTTTTTACTTAAACTATTGTAATGACTGTCATTTTTGGCATATTTTTAATATAAACCGATTAGGGAGACTCTGTTTGTACGTTATTTTTTATCGTGATATTTTGACTTCCTACAACATAGGCTTATACCTCTTCAAGTATTTATCATTTACTTGTATTATTCGAATGGCAGGACTTAATTCCTCAACCTCATAAGCGTTATTTGAAAACACTTAGTTAATTTTAAACGGTCCCTCCAAGTTTGGTAATCACTTCCCTAAGGTTCTATTCGTTCGATCCATATGTAATATTACCTACCAAACATAATCAACCACTGCAAAGACCTTTAACTTAACCTTTTTATTGTAAGCCTTAGCCACTCGCTTCTGTTTCCTAATAAGAACGACTAGGGCAACTAATCTTTCTTCATCCAAGTCGACCATGTTTGCATCATCATGCTTCAGTAGTGGTTGGATGGGATATCACTTTCCTTTGGATCCTTATTGATTGTAAATATATATCAATAGGAAACACTACATCATGCCCAAATGTTAGTCGAAAAGGTGTATAGTTAGTTTCCTCTTTAAGAGATGTTCGACAAGCCCAAAGTGCTTGATCCAAAGTCTTATGCCAATTCTTTGGTTTCTGGCCTACATGTTTTTTGATTAGTCAAATTATGATTTTTTTGCAGCCTCGACTTGACCATTTGCTTGGGCATAATAAGGGGTAGAGGTTATAATTTTGATTCATGATTCTGAAGCAAACTCAACCATTTTTTGACTAGTGAAAACTGATCCTTGGTATGTGGTTATAGTATCAGGGATCCCAAACCTGCACATGATGTGACTTTGTATAAAATTGACCACATCATCTTGGTCAACATTCGAAAAAGGCACTGCTTTGACCCATTTGGTAAAATAGTCAATGCCTACTAAAACATACTTATTAACTTTATATGATGTAGGTCTAATCTCATCTATCAAATCTAATCCCCGACCTCTAAATGGCCAAGGTTTAACTACTGAGTGTAACTCACTAGCAAAGACATGTTAGATCCCTGCATGATTTTAGCATTCTTGATACCCTTGAGAAAACTCTATGCAGTATTTCAATATTGTGTGCCAGTATATCCCTTGTCTAAACAACCACCACTTCATCTTGTGGCCTTCTGGATGGGTGCCACATGATCCACTATGAGCATTGAATATTTCCAAATAAGCTTTGTTTTTGCTAAGGCATTTAAGCAATACACCTCCAGGCATTTTTTTAAACAACTTATTTCCAACAATGACATAACTTAATGCTTTATATTTGATCTTTAGATCCTTTGTTCCTCAGGATTCTTCAAGAACTCTATAACTAATCTTCGCCAATCATCATTAGACAAATTGTTAATGGCAAAAGTTTCAAAATTTTCAGGACTTAGGTCTTCCAGTTCTTCTACTCCCACAAGTTTTGACTTTGACAATTATGGGGAAAGCACACTGGTTGAGATCAATTTATCTTTGAACTTAAATTAGATCTTCCAATTTTTCTTTGGAGACTCTGTACTCTAAAGCTATCTGGACTAAGTCATTGGCCTTTTGCATCTCAATTCTTGGCACATGTTTAATATCAACTATGTCCAATATTTTCAGCAATGAATTTTCCTTGAAAAAATACATTACTAAATTCTCATTGATACACTTGTATTCTTTTATCAACTATTTCACCACTAGTTTTGAGTCGCCTTTGATCTCGACTCTTGTTGCCCCCAGGTCTAACAAGATCGTAACTTCACACTTAGCCTCGTTGTTTGAACAATAACCATTGATTTTAAATTTATACTTAGTTGGGATTCCTTGGGGGGAAATAATTAGAATTCAAACACCAGTTCCTTTGGCGTTACTAGAACCGTCGAAGTTACAATTTCCATGTTGATTGCTCGACATAGGTTTGCGCTATTTCTGCGATTGCGTGATCTACTATAAAATTAGCAACAATTTTTCCTTTAACGACACGTAAGTCAGAGAATACTCAGTTAAGGCCAAATACCACTTTCCAATTCTACTATGCAGAATTGGTTTCGACAACATATGTTTGATAATATCAAAATGCGAATAAACAAACACATATGCTGATTTGATATAATACTTAAGTTTCATACAAGAGAAATACAAGGAAATGCACAACTTCTCTATTAATCTATACCTAGTTTATGTATTATTCAATACTCAACTAAGATAATATATCGCCCTTTTGACGCCATCATCATCTTCTTGGGTTAACATACTGCCTATAGTCAAATCTGTTGCAGAAATGTACAATTTCCTAATTTTGACTCTCATGGGGGGTAACAATACAAGAGTCTTTGACCAGTATGTCTTGATCTCATCTAATTCCTTTTATTTTTCTAGTTCCCATCTAAATCCTTACTCCTTCTTCAGAAGTAGCAATGGCGAAAAGACCTTTGTCTTACCACTTATGTTTGATATAAATCTTCTTAGATAATTTATCTTACCAAGTAGAGATTGGAGTTGCTTTTTATTTGTTGGAGGGTCTGTATGAGTATAGCCTTCGTTTTGTTCAAGTTTATTTCAATGCCTTTCTTATGGACCATGAAGCCTAGAAAATCGACTGCATGGAAACAAAATGCACATTTTAATGGATTCATCTTAAGTCCATATTTCCTCATCCTTTCAAAGGAATGTCTAAGGTGGTCCAAGTGACCACTTTCTGATGAGGATTTTATGACTATGTCATTTATATAAACCTGCATAAGCATTTCAATAAAGTCATGAAACATAGAGTTCATTACCCTCAGGTATGTTGCACCAGAAATTTTCAGGCCAAAGGGCATCACCACCCACTTGTACATGCCTAAGGCCCCAGGGTATCGAAACACCGTTTTGGACACATCTCCTCTGCAATTAAAATTTGGTTATAACTAGAATAACCATCTAAAAGACTTAAATACTCAAAATTAGCTACTGAATCGACTAACATTTTTGTTAATGGCATTGGATATTCGTCTTTTGGAGTGGCAACATTTAAATCTCTAAAGTTGATACAGACTTTGAGAGTGCCATTATTTTTAATTATTGGGACAATATTTTCTAGCCATTCGGTGTACCTGGAGGTCTTATAAATCTTTTTTTGAGCGGTCTTTCAACCTCTGCTTTGATCTTCGACATGACTTTTGGATCAAATATCCTCGGGGTTTGCTTTACGTGCCTTTTATAAGGCTTAATTGGTAGTTTCAACTCCATCAAATCCCAACTAAGCCCATATATCTCGTCATAATCCCAAGCGAAACACTCTTTAAATTCCTTATAACCTCGATTACTTATGATTTTAAGCTTGGGTCGAGTTTGACACTTATGTAAGTTGGACTTTTAGTCGTCCCACCTCCTTAATCTACCTCTTCCAAAGGATCTTGAGCTTGCATCTTTTTGGTCGAGGTTAATGGGTCTTTTTCAAACCCCAAAGACTCGTAATCATAAATACAATCGAGCATGCGGCTTTCTAAAGTTGTTTCTTGGCCATTCTAGCCAATTTACTTTGTTTGAAATTCAAACAATATGGCTTCAACATCCATCATTTCTTGATTTTCAACCTCTAAGGCCGCTATTAATTTGTTTTTAGCCACATAGGCTAATATTCGAGCCAATGTGCTAGATTCACACATCATTATAATCTTATTCAAACCCTCTGTTATAGCCCTTGGTGGTCTTGTATTCCCACATAATTCCATGCATAAGGTTAAGCTTTATGGAGAAATATACATCATCCTATTTGAAATCAAAACCTGATCATACGGGCGTACATGGTGAAATATCCGCCAGCTTTCGGTCAAAGTTCCTTCTATCAACATGGTTCACCTCTGCACAATTTTTTTTGGTCTGCTTCAATATGTTCCACGATCTCGTCGGGCTTCCAGATCGTGATTCTTTGGTGCATGGAGTAAGGAATACATCATACCTCATGTATCCATTCTCGACCAAGCAACAAATTTTAATTCGCCTTGGTTGGAATTACAACGAACAAAGTTGGTTGAGTGATGGTTCCTGCAGTCACGTCTACTTGTGTAACTCCTAATGACATGCTGGTATTTTCCTCGTAATTCAATAAGACCATATTATTGGATTTCAAATCCGCATCATACTCCACAGTCTATCACAACCTTGTTTATCCAGACACCTTCCACCTTAGCCCTTATATAGAACGACTTCAAATGCGGCTGCATGGACATGTCAGATCTCTCAAATATGGATTTATCTTTATTGACATAGCCAACATTCATAACATAGTAACATAAATGCTTGTGAGTTTTCATTTTTTCAACCAACTCACACTCATCTTCAATTACCTCAGTAACTGTGTCATACTCTAATGACAACAGGATATCATATTGCATATAATATCCAAATCATCCTTCGATCCTGAGTCGAAGTCATTACTTGTTATCTCTTCATATTCATTGACGAAGGCCTTTCGTTCATCATTTTCCAACACAGGGGGCAGTGGGGGAAACGACCTTTGCTTGACGGGTTTTCTTATCACCTGACCTTCAACTGTAGCTTGTATACTGCTACCCTTACTTACACTTCCATCTTCAGAGGAAGCTTTCTTATTACTATGATGCCTTATCCACTGGGTTCTAGTCATGGGATTTTTTCCCATGTAGTTCTAAGAAATATACGAGTATTTCTTAGATGTATGGAGTTGTCATGGTACGAAGATCTCATACCATCCTTTATTAACTTCCATTTTCCCTTATCAACAATCGACCTTCCTACAGGTCGAACCCACTCCCTAAGATGAACATTGGAATAAGGGACATATGTTTTGGATGTGTAAAGAAACACTCTCCTATTATTGAAGAAAAACTCTCTTTTTTGGTCTTGTCGACCACCTTTCCTTGACTGATAAGGTTTGATTTTTTCCAACTTATTTGCAGCCTCCTTATCAAAAATGGCACTACAACATGGGCACAACATGAACTTAGAGTCCCTCAGACTGCACTTGTTCAAAAAATCAATGAGTTTTTCCTCAACTATAGGAAAAACTACCTTCATTTACACTTTATAACTAGCTTCGACCTCCTTTGTATTGTCGACGATATCAACCATCAACATATCTGCAGGCTCGACAAGGAGAGCCTTTTCAACTTTGGGGACAACATCTTGCTCTAGTTGAGGCTTTTTCTTGTTTAAAATTTTAGACTCCCGTATTTCAATGCATTTTAAACTAGGTCCCTGAAAAGAACACATTGAGAAGTTGTATGACCTAGGGAGTTATGAAATTTACAAAAAAAAACCTTTTTCTTTCTTTGCTCTAAGGGCAGGGTCTTAAGCCTTTTAAGGATTACGATTTGACCATCAGAGACTAAAAGATCAAAATTTTCGTCACAATTAGTTACATTAAACATATAAGTTTTCGTGACAAATTTCTCGCTTTTGGGTTCGACATGATTTTTCCGTTCAAAGGTTTTAGCACTTTACATACATAGGGAGACTATGGCTTTAACTCTGTCACATTGACCTCACTTTCCTCAACAAAAACAATGTCTATGTCATAGAAATTTTCTATTTCGTCTACTTCGATGTAAGCTACTTTCTCTTTTTTATGATACTTACTTGACCTGGCCTTTTCAGCCTTCAAACGATCGACCTGTCAAACTCTGTTTGCTAGCTTTTTCCTGATGGAATAATACAAGACCCCCTGTATCTAATTCGATTAACACATGCTCAAGAACCTAGGTGAAACACATTGATTTCATTATCCGAAAGCTATTTAGGTAGTCATCCATGGTTTCAGCCACTTTTTGCCTCACATTGGCCAATTCCTTGAAGCTAATCTTAGATTAGCCCATATAAAACTGCTCACGGAACGCCCTTTCTAGTTGGTTCCAATTAAATATGTAATGCAGTGAACCACGTAAAGGCATTCTTTGTCAAGGGATTTGGGAAGTATTTCATTTTCAGATTTTCGTTGTTTGTTATATCACCAGCCTCAGTCTGATACCTAGTAACATGCTCGATTGTGGACTCATTGGTGTCACCAACAAATTTAATGAACTTGGGGACCTTTCATCCACTTGGAAGTTCGGTCAAATGTACATATTCCGACAATGAGGGTACATGATTGGGCCTATAAAGCCCAACGTTAAGGTTATTTTTGGCCAAAATTTGTTCGCCCATGTTAGTTATATTGTCCCCCCCCCCCCCCCAAAGTTGTTTTATTGGGTGTTCATAAGTATTTGTTCAACATCCTGGTCTCTTTGCACCATAACCGCCTCTGGCCCATTTTGGTCTTGGTTGCCTTTGACTTCCTGATCAGTCACCATTTGTGCTATAGTTATTATCATTTTAACAGGTGAAAGTAAACGAGTTATTTGCATTTTTCATATAGTTTGAGTGGTTTATATGTCAGTTTCTTTAATTTCATATTTATCTATGTTTTAACCATTCCTAGTATGTTTAATCTTTCTTGGAAGATTAATGTGTTTTGTAGGTCGAAGGAAGTCAGTGATATGGCCAGAAAAGGAACACGGAGAATTTTCAGAAAAATAGGGAAAGTCTATTTTTCAACATGTTTTACATTATGATAGGTGTATGGTATTTTAATCATAACTAGAGTGTCATAACTCTAAATGACGTGGGACCAAAGGTAGATGAAAGATAACATCAAGAGCTACAACTTTCATGAAGACACCAAAGACAAATTTGATTTTTTCTGCTCATACGTGTATGAAATGTCCCATACGCGTATGAGATCTATAAATTTTTGCTATTCTGCCATACGCATATGGAAACATGTCATACGCATAAAAAAACATACGCACCCATACACGTATTGTAACCCCCATACGCGTATGGGGGGGGCAAGATTGCAAAAAAATGCCGACTTAATGTATTTATAGCTAAAAAAGTGATATTTTTAGATTTAAACTTGATTTTTGACAGCAAAACACAAATGAGGAGTGAGAGAACACACTGGAAGCAAGTTGGAGCTTAATCTTTAAGGATTTTCACCATTGAAGATCTCTTCATCTTGATTCTTTGTAATGCTCTTTTTCATTAGTATGAGTAGCTAAGCACTGTAGTGCTAGGGGTGGGTACCTGAGATTGATTCTTTTGATAATTTTGATTTGAACCTTGTATTGAATTATCTTTTATTTTTCAATAGAATTATTTCTTTTTTGAGTTTAGTATTTTCACTCTCTGATAAATTGAGGATGATTTATGTTATTTGTTAGGCAGGACTGTCAACAATAACGCTTGATGGAAATATTCTATCTTAGATATCACTTAGGACTATGGATACCATTTAGAAACCTATATTCTTTGATAGATTAACGTGTATGCTCTTAATAATTGAATGCTTAAATTCATCTATACTTCATTATGGACATATGAGTTAATTTGAAGGTTTAAAGGTTTACTCACTAAGGACTTATGAGTAGATACACTTGAGAACGATAATCTGTGAAGATAAAGTAAGTTGATACATGGTCAAGTTAGAACTACTAGCAAAGTTCATGATCAAACCCTAATTCCTAGCACTCTTTAATCATATTGTTTTCTACTCTATTTTAATTATGTTGTTATTTAATCTTGTTCACTACAAACCCAATTAAAAACCCCTTATTACTTTTGTTCAACTAAAAAGAAACATGAACCCTATATCGTCAAGTAGGCCTTGAGATCGGTACTTGGGATTTCCCATTATTACTATATCGTCAGATTGGCACACTTGCTAATTTACCGATCAAGTTTTCGGCGCCGTTGCCAGGGACTGCCAAAAATTATAGAGTTTTCAGTTTTATTTTTAGTTGAAATTTTGTTGCTCTGCAATAAAATTTTAGTTTTAATTTTGGTTTAATTTGAAGTTTATTTTTTTATTAAAAAAGTCTTATTATTTTTGCTTCATGAATTCTTCTATACTTTGCGACTAATAAAGTGTCTGAGTTTTGTAGTCATGAATTACTTTATACATTGTCACCTATATCTTCTGCATGTTGGTCACCTGATTCGGGAATCACTTTGGAAAAGGTGACTAAATTTTTTAAAGCATATAAGAGGGAGGTAAGAATTTTTATGAATGAATGTAAGGAAGCTAACCTTTATCCAGATAGGTTTATTTGGCGAAAGTTAAGGTTGGAGAAGATTGTGTGAAAGAAGAAGACAAATGCATGATATCAGATGAAAAAGATGCATTAAAAATAGAAGAATTTGAGGTAAACAAGAAATATGGGGAATGAGAAAGAAGGCAACTTGAAGATGATCTAGTTCTGGATGAAAAATCCAAATTTAACAATTTATGAAGATGTAGACATTTAACAAGAAAATCTTCAAGAAAAGAGTATCCCTAAAAAGTATTTTAATAAGGCAAATGAAAGATAAGAAATTGTCAAAGTATTGGATGTCATTTATGCCTTGTTCACTAAAATCAAAATGAAAAGGATTTGAAAGCAACATCATCAATATATGAACTTCATGGGATTTCTACCAAACAAAAGAAATAAAAAACATGATGTGTTATTTGTGTCATATATGCCACCCTAACATGGAATTAGGCATCAAGCTAATGACGGTAAATGAGCGCTTCTTGGGAGGCAACCCAAGGGAGGTATTCATCTTTTTTTATAGTCTTGAATTTTATATTGATTTTTTTTATTGTTTTGTTTGTTTTCAGTTGGTTTATTTTCTAGTTGTTTACTTTTATCTAGTAATATGATAATTATAGCTTCAGTGGTTGTGTGAAAAGTATCCAAACTGAAGGCATGTGTATCCTCTGTGCATGTTAACTCGCCAAAATACCTTTTTATATACTTCTAAATGATCTGATTGGTTTAATTCAGTGGGACTTAAGGTTGAGAAAGTTAACCATAACTGATTGAGAAGCCACATCGAGTAAGAGGTACTGCAAAGGTTGTCAGCTCTACCCAACATGGTGAGAGCAGAAAAAGCCAAACACAATGTACATCAAAAGAGAGCATCCAAGCATGTCTTTATCATTCATAACTTACATATGTTCTTTTCTGATTTTGATTGCATGATTACACACACTGAGGCATATTTTTTGTTATTACCCCTGAGCCTTTCTATCCATCCTTTTTATTATTATCCATTGTTAACCCCATTTGAGCCTTTATCCATTTGTTTATTTTAAAAACCACATCATATTAACCCATGGCCCAAACACTTCCCCACCATATTCAGAATATTTATGTGAGTTATCAAATCTATGTTCATTCTAAGTTTGGGGTTGCTGTTGGATAACAACCTTTAAGTTTGGGATAGTTGTGCAGTGTTAGTAGAAATGAGGGCACCCGATGATTGAAAAAAAAGAAGAGAAGGAAAAAAAAGATGAAAATTTGAAAAATCAAATTGAAAAAAATAAATAAAAGAAAAGTAATCATCAGGACACTCGAAAGAAGGAGAAGTCAGTGGATATTAAAAATAAAGACAAATCCAAAAGTTGAATCCTCAATAACAGTTGATCCTAAAGGACGAGTGCAAGAAAGAATTCCAGCACTAATCCATCAGAATGAGCATAATGAGTATATCGATCATATTGACTCTGAATCTTAGCCTATTTTTCCAAAATTATCCCACCTTAACCCTAGCCCCGTTACAACCATAAAGACCTCAAAGTGTGTGTGTGACATGCACCTTGACATCAAAAGAGAGTTTATTCAAGCAAATGGTATGGTATTACATAATATGAATTTTGAGTGCAAAACACGTTAACACCCAAGAGATTTGGTGAGAGTGTGGATTGATCCGGAAGGTGAAGCAATACTTTCAAGTGAAGGTGTGGCCAATTAATCGACCTCGGTAATCCAACAAAAATTGAAGGTAACAACAAATGAGAGCCATGAAGGATCTTAGAGGTATTGTGGTACGTGAAAAGTTTTCTTTCATTTGGGGGTGACATGTGTTCTTTGTTCTTAAAGTTGCTTGAGGACAAACAACAAGCTAAGTTTAGGATTGTGATCAGTCACCATTTGTGCTATAGTTATTATCATTTTAACATGTGAGAGTAGGCGAGTTATTTGCATTTTTCATATAGTTTGAGTGGTTTATATGCTACTTTCTTTAATTTCGTATTCATCTATGTTTTAATCATTACTGGTATTTTTGATCTTTTTTGGAAGGTTAACATGTTTTATAGGTTGGAATAAGTCAATGATATGGTCGAAAAAGGAACACAGAGAATTTTCAGAAACATTGGGAAAGTTTATTTTTCAGCATGTTTTACATCATAATAGGCGTGTGGTATTTTAATCATAAATAAAGCGTCGTAACTAGGAATGACATGAGACTGAAGGAAAATGAAATATAGCATCAAGAGATACAACTTTCATGAAGACACCAAAGGCAAATTATAATTTTTCTGCTCATACGCGTAAGAACTGTCCCATACGCGTATGAGATATGCAATTTTTTGCTATTCTGCCCATACGCGTATGGAAGCGGGCCATACGTGTATGGGAACATGTCATACACAAAAAAAAACCCATATGCCCCCATACCCGTATGGGAGCCCAAGGTTGCAAAAAAAAAAACAGTTTGACGTAGTTAAAGCCAAAAAGTGATTTTTTTAGGTTTAAACTTGATTTTTAACAGCAAAACACGAATGAGGAGTGGGAGAACACACTGGAATCAGGTTGGAGCTTAATCTTTAATTATTTTCACCATTTACTACCTATTCATCTTGATTATTTGTAATGTTTCTTTTCATTAGTATGAGTAGCTAAGCACCGCAGTGCTAAGGATGGGTACCTGAGATTGATTCTATTGATAATTTTGATTTGAACCTTGTATTGAATTATCTTTTATTTTCTAATAGATTTATTTCTTTTCTGAGTTTAATTTTTTATCTCTCTTACAAATTGAGGATGATTTACGGTTATTTGTTAGGCGGACTGTCAACAATAACGCTTGATGAAAATATTATATCTTAGATATCACCTAGGACTAGGGATACCATTTATAAACCTATATTATTTGATAGACTCAAGTGTATGTTCTTGATATTTGAATTCTTAAATTCATCTATAATTCACTATGGACATATGAGTTAATTTGAATGTTTAAAGGTTTACTCGCTAAGGACTTAGGAGTAGATACACTTGAGAACGGTAATCTGTAAAGATAAAGTAAGTTGAAACAAGGTCAAGTTAGAATTATTAACAAGTTCATGATCAATATATAATTCTAGCACTCTTTACTCATATTTTTTCTACTCTATTTTAATTCTGCTGTTATTTGATCTTGTTCACTACAAACCCAATTCAAAACCCCTGATTACTTTTGTTCAACTAAATAGAAACATGAACCTTATATCATCAAGAAGTCCTTGAGATCGATACTTGGGATTTCCCATTATTACTATATCGGCATATTAGTACACTTTCTAAATTACCAATCAATACCCTCAACAAAGGTTGTTCGACAAGCACTTAAGTATTAGATAACAGTACAACTGGCACTGGAGGCACACCAAAAAAGTCAACAATTTTACCCATCTGGTGGGCCAATTGCTAGTAAATTTGGGTTGTGTTCTGAATTAATGAATGAAACATAATACCTATATGTTGTGTTAACATGTTCACCATTTCGTGGTTACTTTCATTCCATTTGTTTCCTCATGGATAGAAGAGAATTAGTAGTTAAGGCTGACATTCCTGGAGGAACGTATCCAAATCCTCCTTGTGGTTATGCCATTTGACTAGAGTTGCTTATAGAAGATCCTGGCGCCAAATATGGATTCATGGGTGACACTATCATTGCAGCATTGTCTGCAAATGTCAAAGTGTGACTTTGCAAATCTGCCATCAGGACAACTGACATGCCATATGGGTAACCCCTAGTGAATAGAGGTGGCGTAAAGCTTGGGACATAAGGGGGTGTAGGGTCCCCTACCACAACAAAAGTAGCCCTAGGGATAGTCAGGATATTCACTACTGGTGGTAACAAAACTACCATTCATGGTAATGACGTAAGAGTCGTTATTAGGGTCAGGATTAAGTTTCTGACTCCGATAGGGTTTGATGTCCTACAATACCAACCATCGATGTGACCGGTGGTTCTATGTCTGAAGTATCATTTCAGGGACATGAAATACTTTTTGGAGGAACCATTTAAACCAACGTTCTACCACTTGTCAGATGCATAAACTTCCACACATTGAAAATATTTCATGTAAAAACAGAAATAACAAAGTAATGCAAGACTTTCTCGCAAAAGTATTTTTTTTTTGCACAAAACGGTCCTTTTGGGCGTGCCAATTTGTTTGCATGTGTTTTTAGCGAATAATCATGATTTTTATTAGCTTGTGAGATTAACTCGAAAAATCTTGGGAGAAATCTGTGCAAAACAAGTGTATAAGAAAGAGAGTGTGTGGCATGGATGTGAATGTCTATATGAAGACAGAGTGGACGCAAACTTTAATAACGAAAAAGCTTGGATCAACGCAATCAATGAAAAATGCAATAAATAACATTAAACAAAACACATTAAATGACAAGAATAGAAAAGTGTTCCAGTTAAGAAAACAAAGACAATGAAAGAAAATGACGCATACTCATACATGTTACTCACAAACTGTTCCGCTCTTTAACTCGGGTACTCTAGTTCTATAGAGAAGTATATAAATTTTGCGACCTTGATTACATTATACGAGCTTACTATTTATACTAAACTAAAGATAACCGTCTCCGATATCTTATTCCTAGAAAATAAACACGTATTTAAGAACATGCAACTTAGTCTTCTAAAGTACTGCCATGTTGTCAGAACTTGCAAATTGCTGAAAGTCATTATCCCACCTTCGTACCTGCTTGTCGAAGTTAGTTTGTGAAAAACTAGTGTTGAGATAACCTTTAAAATCTCCAAAATCTTTTAAGTCTTTGACGTTTTTCGAAAGCTTCAACCTCGACATGGTGTCGAAAGATCAGCTAGATCTGTTATTGAGATTCTTTCAAACCATGTTCAAGACCTATTCCTGAGACTCTTTCAAATCA
Source organism: Lathyrus oleraceus (assembly GCF_024323335.1). NCBI lineage: Eukaryota > Viridiplantae > Streptophyta > Magnoliopsida > Fabales > Fabaceae > Lathyrus > Lathyrus oleraceus. The sequence goes on along the minus strand of NC_066582.1, from coordinate 434,103,868 downwards.
TGTTCAACATGTTAGTCTAAGCGCTTCAGTCGTCGTGTTTGACTTGTCGGAGCTGGTCATTAAATGCTAACACTTAGAATTTTCTCAACGTAACATTCTTTGTTGACTTTTTCCCTACTAGAAATTCCAAACTAACACTAGGTTTTGTCATTTATTTGCAGAACTGAATCTGAAGTTTGGGTGAGATTTTGAGATGGGTATGTGATAACTATGTTAATCCTAAATTGCAAAGAGTTTAATGGTAGTACATTGTCAGTGTAAAAAAATATTGCACATACATTCAATAAAAATACTTTAAAGTGCCAAATCATATAAGTAATTTAAAATTCACAAGACGGTTTGATGGGATACATGATTGTCATTGGTTGAGAGTCAGGGACGGAGGCAGAAAATTTAGTTTGTGGGGGAAAAATGTTATATAAATTTATAACACAAAAAATGTTATTCTCTTTAACTTTAACAATAAGGCTATTTCACATTTTTTATCCTTTAATATAATATATTTTACAAATTTTGAAGTACATTAATTTTTATTTTTAAAAATATATCCCTTATTAAAATTACTAATTCACTTTGAAAAATAAAAAGTCAAAATAAATATATCCATAAATAAATGATAATTTACTAATAGTTATTTTAAAAAATTACAATAATTATAATAATAATTTTTTTATATGGAGAATAATTATTTTATTATAAATGAGATTGAAGAGAGTATATATTATGGATAATATTTATTAGAAATTAAATAGTTTTTGTGTTTTTTTTAAGTTATCAAATTGGAAAGAAGTTTTGTTAATGATCATAATTAGTATTTATAATAATTTAGAATAAATATAATCATTTAATATTGATGATTAGTTATTTAAATGTTATCATATTATTCTATGTATAAAAATATTACATATTGAAAATTAGATAGTTAGTATTGTATAATATACCATAATACTTAGGGATGTTCAAAACCAAACCAACTCAATAGAAAACCGCAAACCAAACCAAACCAAACCGAAACTGCAAAAAACCGCATTTGGTTCGGATTTGTTTGGTTCATTTTTTAATAAAACCGCACAGTTTGGTTTGGTTTGCGGTTTGTATTTTGAAAACCGAACTAAGCCAAACCAAACCGCATTATGTTACAACCCAAACTTCACTTATCCCACATCCAACCCAAACCTCAAACCTAGTATGCCTTAACCATACAATTACAAACGATTTTCTCTTAATCACACTTAGGATTTCAATTTCAACATTCTTAAATCTCTCATAATAGTATCACACATTCTTCTCGTCTTCTTTTCCATGTAGGTCTCGCATATTCTACTCTAATAAGTCCTCTATTATGTTCTTTCTTTTTTATCTTTTATGTTATTATTTTCTCTTTCAATTACGTTTTTATTGCACTTTTCTTCTCAATCTCGCATCTCTTATGTTCTTTTTTTCATATTCTCTAATCTCTCATCTCATATATTTTTTTATATTTTATTATAATGTCTTTGATATTATTTTATGCTACTATTTATATTTGTCTTTTATTCCACTTTTGTCTAATCTGATTTTTTGTATATTGAATGAAACATTTTTGTTTAAATGTGATGAATTTTGATGTTATTTAGTAATGTATGAATGACTAAACACAAAGTTATGTCGTTATTTATAGGAGTATATATGGCTCAATAAAAATATTATAAAAAACCGAACCAACTGAACCAACCCAAACCGCATTGATTTGGTTTGGTTTGGTTTGGTTTTATTTCTAAAAGTCAATCGAACCAAACCGAACCGCATACTTTTTTCTCTTGCGGTTCGGGTGATTTTTATCGGAAAAACCGCCCAAACCGCACCACGAACACCCCTAATAATACTATCATTCTAAATTTTAAGTGGGGGCATATGACTATAAACTTATACGTAGCTCTGTCCCGGTTGACAGTGTAAAAATAATTTACATTGCCAGTGCACCATTCCTTTTCTCAATTCCAAAATGTTGAAAAATCAAAAGTAAAAAAATGTCAGTATGAACATAAGGTCTCATAACATCTCAGTATGAATACATGAGAAGTTTGAATATAAGCATGAATATAAGGCAAAATATCATACTTGAATTTAAAAGTGTGAACTTCGGGATGGTCTAAGTTTATGATATAGAGTCATTCCAAGTGTTAGAAAAATATTGATCATGTACCATAGATAGAGAGATATGGTAAGATATATAAAAAAATATTGATCATGTAACAAAGAGAAAAATGATTGATATAAGGTGTCAAACCTGTATTTTATTTACACCATGCATGTGTTAGGATAATAAACGTTGGCCCTTGACTCTTGTTTGAGTTGTTATAGTTCATGAATTGATTCCCATAATCCTTCCATAAGGCAACCTCAATAACATTTCCAACTTATCATGTAGAGTGATATTGGCACATGCTTTCCTACCACCGCGACCATTTTTGTTTTCACAATATCTTGCAGAACTCCAAAAACGTACGAAGCATAAGAAAATAATATAAGTAAAGGTTAAATATACTTTACCCCTGTAATTTGAGCGAATTTCGACTTTATCCCCTTAAATTTTTTTTATTATCCCAATGTTTAGATTTTGTTTCTTTGGCCCCTTTAGAGACGTGACAATTATAAAATCTTCTTATTTGCTGACTTGGCGGGTCACGTGACATTTTTTTAAGCTCACGTGGATTTTTTATTTTTTAATTAACATTTTACGAGTTAAATACACTTTACCCCATACAATATGAGCGAATTTTTATTTATCCTGTAAAAGAAATTAAGTTATAAACAACACAAAACTGCTTTTTTTATCCATTCCATATGAATTCTCCTTTTATTTAGCATATGTATGACTCCTCATAAAAACATAGTTGAAGGTGTGGTTCTAAAATATTTGTCCATCCTGAAAAAAAATAATGGTTGGACAGAACGGATCCACAAACACGACATTTTTTAAATTTAAAATGTAAAATTTTATGTTAATGTCCGCGTCAGCAAAACCAAAAAAAAAAAAGGGCGGGACGAGCCAGACACATTAGAGAGTGCAAGTTTAAACTCTTAAAACGAACGTGTTCAACATGTTGTTTCCATTTTACCACCCTTAAGTGACATTGATGGGACGTAGGGCAGGCAATGAAACGAATCAACTCGAATATAGTTTAGAATTCGATTTGACAATTAAATTGTTGAACTAGGTTCATGAAGCAAATGAGCTGAATATGAGCAAAAAAAACTAGATTCGTTAATTACATGAGCTGAACTTGAACTATACATAGTTCAATTCGTTAATTCATAGTCAACTCGATTATATATGAGAAGAGTTATATTGTCTCTTAGAGTAGATTTAAAGATTTATTTCAAATCTTAGTCCTATATTTTCTTTTAATCTAACGATTTTAATTGATCATTTATATTCTCAAATGAGCAAAATATTTTTAAAAATAATTATACAAATAAAATCAACATCATATAAATACTATTTAAAAAAAAGTTAATTTAAGTTCTGGAAACAAACACAAGTTGAATCGAGTTGTCCGTAAACATATAATAAGTCGAGTTTAAATTTTAAAAAAAATTCATGTCAATCTCGAATTGAAATTTGAGTGGAACAAATTCTTAATAAATCAAGTCAAATTGGGATGAGTTTAACTTGACACTACTCATTTACTACCTTAATAAAACGAGTTTGATGTAAAGAAAAACCATAATGTACAATTTAAAATAGTTATTTGGTCACAATTTTTTTATTTTGAAAAACACTACCATCTTTTAGAATTTTGGTGTATTGTTTTGGTGAAGATATATATACTAAAAGGTGGAGGTGGAATTGTGTGAGAAAATATAAAGTCTTTAATTTTTAATTCTTTTAATTAATTTGAACTATTAATTAAATATAATGTTGTATTTTTTTTATGTTCTATACCAGTGTAGCACATAGTTGTCCATAACACATATTTGGTCACAATTTATTTATATTAAATATTTTATTTTTTAAAAACTTTCTTATAAAGAATACAATATATCTCACTCTTTAAAAATTATCTAATATAAATAAGTAATTATAAATTAATAAAAAAAATCACAAATATTAAAAAAACTATTCTATACAATACATCAAAAAATAGTAAAACTAAATACATTGGCATTCATAAATGAATCAATTTTTTTTTAAAAGAAGAATTCGTGTTGTTGGCTTTTCCCTTAAAACCCAATTTCAATATTGCATAATTTTAAAAGTTACGTATTATAATCATTAAGATAAATATATGATATTATTACTACTAATAGCAAAATATTCAATATGGATGGTAAATGACAAACCTGCCATTAAACTAACATTACTTTATAGTAATATAAATTGATTGATTTTTTAATCTTGAAATCTTTCAAAAAGTTGAACACTCAAATTTAGTTGAGCAAAAATTTGCACAGTTTTCACACAAAAACTCAACAACCATGGCGATGAAACCTTCCTCCTCCACCACCACCTCCGTCCCTGAAATTGCGTTGCCGGAAATATCTCCGGAAATGGACTCAAAACACACTTCCGAGACGCTATTGTTTTTCAAGCTTATGGGTGTTGGCGCTCCCTTTCCTGAAAACTGCAACACCGATGGTTTTCTCGACTCTTTCCTTCGGAATTTCATCAAAGTCGATCTAATCCAACCTGGTCGAATCTCTTGTACTGTTGTCGCTAAACCACCTCTCTGTGTAACCTCATTTCCTCTCTATCTTTCGATTTTCTACTTTATGTTACTGTTGTTGTTGCTGATGAACACTTGTGATTAGGTTTAATTTATTTATTTTTTCCAAATTATTAATGGTGTCAATTGATGTCAACTTGTCAATATCGGTGTCTTTTGAACATTTCTGATTTGTGAATTGGTCCATCAATGCTAAGAGCTTAGCTAAATAAATCTATAACTTTTCTGTGTTCAGAGTTAACAATTTGTCTAAAAATAGAGGGTATATAAACAAAAAATGCCATGTGATTGTATATGGAGACCCAAGGTTTCTCATTTTCTTTTGTATTTGCAGAATGGCTATGGAACACTGCATGGAGGAGCGGTTGCGTCTTTGGTTGAGGTTCTGTCAACTGCTTGTGCTAGGACTGTAGTTGCGGAGGACAAACAACTTTTTCTTGGGGAAATTAGCATTTCTTACCTCTCTGCCACTCCTATGGATGTGAGTTCTTGTTTACAATGTTGTTTCTTTCTTTCCTATGATGTTCATTGCAATATTTGTTTTTAATTCAAATAAGTAGTTGTTAAGATAAATGGCGTGCGCGGGTCAGTTCAACGCTTTAGAATGGTTTACTATGCTGCCTAAGGAAATGTAATCAGTTATCCTCAGTTGCATTTTGAAATAGCAGAGCAAAGTCGACGACATTTAAAAGAACGTAACTACTTTAATTGCTTAGCATACCCTATGAGAATTGCTTTGTAATTTGGTTTAAAGTTTGTTTCAGTTGACTTATTTGAGTTTATCTATTGCATAAACACTTGTGAGTTGTGAGAGTGTTTCAGAGAATTTATGGAACAACTTATAACATGTCCATAAACTATTTCTAGCTTATTTATTTTCATAAGCTTTTAAGGATAGCTTGTGAAAATAACTTATAGGCTTATAGCTTATATGATAATAGTTTGACTTTATTACTTCAATGATAAGTGCTTATGTTATAAATGCTTAATTAAACTATTTATCCAAACAAATCCTTAGTGTGATTAGGACCCCAATGCATCCATAAAGGATGGTGATTGGTGAATTATACTCTCTGGTTCTTTGGTTTCGTTGAAAGGACTTGAAAAATCATCTTGCAAGTACAAGTTCTGCAGGTAAGATTCTGATCCCAAACAATAAGGGGAAAGACATTTTATAGTCTGAGACTCCTAGGATCTAACTGATGGGCATAGTTTCGTAGTCGCTATATGTGTAATATTTGTAATCTGCATTGACATTTGCTAGATGTGAACTATCAAAACCCATTACTTTAAAATGTTTAGAATTTTCTTATTAAAAAAAACGTGTCAACAAGATGCTATCCATTTGGTAGATTACTTGAATTTTACATGGTGTCCAAGTCCCACGTCGAATAGGATGAGATGATCGGTTGAGTTTTTGAGTAGCTTGGTTCTTCTCCCTTGATAGCTAGCTTTTATGGGAAATTTCTCCATGTGCTTGGATGCTTATAGATTGGTATCAGAGCCTGTTATCGCTGGCTCGGAAAGGGTTACCTTACAAAGGGGCTGACTAGAAAGGCCAAGTAAAGCGCTGCAAAGGCTCTCAAGGGAGGCTATAATAGGCACTTGAGTATTATGTGGTGCAAAGACTCACATCAATTACCGTTTGCACTTTACTCTATAATTGCACCTAGCACTTTTTTTAGAAATTCGGTATCTGACTCTAGAACCAACTAATTCAGGAGATGAAAACCAATCCCACCATTCTAGGACTATCTAATTGCACCTTGCAGTTTATATTACCTCTTCAAAATCATGCTGAAGTGACATCCCTGTTGCCAACTAACTGAGAAGTCCAACTCTAAAATGTCATTTTTACGTGTGCAGGAAGAAGTGGTAGCTAATGCTTCTGTGGTGAAGAGTGGAAGAAATTTGACTGTAGTTGCACTTGAATTTAAACTGAAGAAAACTGGGAATTTGCTTTATCTTACTCATGTTACCTTCTATAATATGCCAGTTTCCAGCTTATGATCACTTAACTTTCTGGTGACTCTGCACTTCCATTTAATGTAGTGGAAATATCATTGATGCTTTAGTTCATTCGATATTTTAGTTCATCATATTAATGTTTGTTTCTAAAAATTCCTCGTGTTCCATTCTCCATCTATGGCTATATTATTATTTGTATTGTCTCTTTACTAATATTAATGTTTACAAAGATTCTCTATCTTAATATTCAAAAAGTATAATCTTATTATGATAGTTAAGATTGATATATAATAATAGTGATTATTTTTTTTTACGAGAATCATAATATAAATTGATATGGTGGTTGATATTTACTATATTTAAATTGTAAGTAAATGTTATACAAATACTAATGGATTAATATTCCCTAATTAACATCATTAAGAATTTTTAAAAAGTAAAAATAATTTAAAGAGAACATGCATACATTTGTAAGACCCTAATTTTGACCCTAAGATCCCTCATGGCATCACATCATTTGCTCATTGCATTGCCTCAAGGATCATTGCATGTATGGCTCCTTAACCCTAGGGTTGGGACTTGTGAGAGTGGTTTGAGACCACCAAGCATACTTGTATTGGATATTATTGTTTTTCTTATTTTGATTACTAACCAAAAACACAAAAATATGTCACTAACTTTTTTTGTTTTGAAGCTCAAGTGATCATGAGCTCCCATGCTCCTAGGAGGCTCCTAAGCTCAATGAAATGGCTAAATGAAATTGAGAACAAGCATGAAAATGGTCCACAAAGTTCCTAATCATCATATATATCTCCTAAGTATCTCAATTTGCCAATTTGATCAAGATAAATCAAAGGGCTTGAGGATTGTTTCCCAAGGAAATCCTAATTCAACTTTGCATTGACTGTGCCTTGTTCATGAAGCAACCTCAATCTATGATCAAATTTAATCAAGGGAAATTCTTTCATTCATTATTTTATGAATATATGAGCCTATGTGAGTATCCTCAATCATTCATTCATCAAGATTTGAGGTTTGACCTTGAGAAGTTGACCAGTCAAGTCATCTGACTAAACTGAGGATCACTGAGATACAACTTTTGATGTGTTTGTTAAATGAAGATGACCCTAAGAGAAAAAATGTTCTTAAGAACCATATAAACAACTTTCATGTTCATCAAAAATCCATTTGAAACTTGGAAGGTCATCATTCATTTCAAAACATTATAAGTCATTTTGACTGAAACCCTAATTTTGGGTCAACTTCCCAAGGACCTAACTTCTTCATTTTTTATGATTTTGAGGTGAGACCAATTGAATTGGAAAGCTTAAGATGTGTACTTAAAATGTTATGTTGGGCAACATTTCATAATACTAAAAGAAACACATGTGATAATACAAAACATTATAGGTCACTTTGGACCAAAGCCATTGAATTTGAAAAATGTCCAACTTCAAGTGCCCATAACTTTCCCATTAAAAATTCAAATGATGCAAAATTTAAGTCCAAATTGATCATCTTGAAAAGATCTACAACTTTGGTGTTGGAGGTTTTTCCATTTGAGGCTTGCATCATTGAAACAGAAGGGCTTGAAGTTGATCACTTTTGATAAAATTTTCAAAGGAAACCTAGACATGTTTTGTACCTCAAACTTCAAAGCCAGTTTTCATAATTTTCCAAACTCCAAATGGATTTTTGCCCAACATAGTTTTTGTTCCTTATGTGTGATTTTCGAAGAGCTCAATGTTTAGGTTCAATTATGCAATTCACTTTGTAACTTCATGCACAAGCCAATGCAGCTCCAATTACACGTCCAATTCAACTCATTGTGATATCAACTTGCATTTTCATTCACTTTTGGACCTCACATGTGCCTATACAGGCCCATGCATGGAGGATCCAAAACTCATGCACACGAGTATTGCATCACCTTGCCTTCAGCTCAGCTATAAATGGAGGGTCTTGCTCATTCAAATTTCAACCTCAAGGTGATCTGAAACCCTGCTGAATTGGAAACCCAACCTCACTCAAAGGAATTTCAGTTTTCATTTCTCAATTTCAAGCTTGAATTTCAACATTCTTAGTTGATCTTCAAGTCTTAATTCCTTAGCCTTGCATCCTCATTACCTCAAGATCAAATTGGAATCAAAAGCTTGAAGAGATCGTGCTGTTTAAAGCTGCATTTCAGAGGTATATCACTCAACTGTTTTGATCTAGATCTTGTTATACCATGTAAATTTCTCTAGTTTGAACTGTTTTCTGAAGTCCTTAAGCAAGAGGCAGGCCAGTGGTGGTCTTAATTTCATGAATCGTGCCATTTCAGTTTGTGCACCTTATTTTCAAGCTCAAGTTTCTCATTAAATAGAAATATTGAGGAAGATCCAAGGTTACAGGGGTGATGTATATCACCCTAGCTTCATTTTGATACCTGGCTTGTTTATTTTGGTTAAGGTTGAAAACCTTGCGCGTGGTGGCCGGAGTTTGTTCTCTGGCCGGAGAAGATGGTGGTTTCCACCACCATCCCCACGTGGATGCATCTGAGCCTTTGAATCTCATTTAAATGTTATAATCGTGGCCCCTTGCTTTTGTGGACTTATTTTAATTCATCATGTTGCGCGCTTGACCAAGGACCATGATGTATCCGCGCCTCTGAGCCTTTGGATATGAGCCACATCATTTAATGAACTTATCCAAGCGCTCCTGACTTTTGATATTTTCTTATTTCTGTTTTAATTTCTTTTAATTTATTTTATTTTCAAAAATTCATAATTATTTTATTTGGAGTCACAAAAATATGAGGCCAATGGCAAAAATTTTCTTGAAAAATCTAGTTTCATAATTTGATTTTTAATTATTTTTGTGACTTCATTTAATATTTTTTGTGAATTATTTTGTTTTTAATAGTTTTTAATTCATTTTAAATACTTTTTGATATCTGAAAATTCCAAAAAATATTTTCTTAACACATATGGATCATGATAAGTCAATGAAAAATAGTCTCATCAATTTCTTAATTGATTTGAGATTTATTTGAGATTTTAATTCATTTGTGTTATTTTTCATTGTTTTTAATTGATTTTAAAGAGTTTCTGATTTTCAAAAATTGTTGAAATTTTTTGTCAAACCTTGTTTGACCATGTTAGACCTATGAGAATTTAATTGGACTTGTTTAAGTTGATTTGAATTGAATTTGAGGTTTGACCATATTTTGTCCATTTTAATTTTGCATTTATTTTAATTCCAAAAATACCAAAAAAATATATTTGACTTGTTGACTTCTAAACTTCATTTCTCTTCTGTTTACCATTAGTTGATGATGATTTGATTCACATTAGACCCTTTGTGTTTGACACTTTATTTCTTTTTCCGTTTCATTTCATCCTCATCTTCTTCTTTTTATTTTGGCCAATGAGTTAATGTCTTATGGTTGGTCTTGACATATGAGAGACTTAACCTTCTTTGATCCAAATCAAACTCAACTTGATCCAAGATCAAGTGAGTTGCTTTGTGTCCAAGATAGGTTGCTTCTTGGTTAAGCAAAAAACCTAAAGTCCATACAAGGCCTTCCTTCTTTTCTTTTGGCATGGCAAGTTGTAGGAGCTTGACTTACTAGTCATGATCTCTAACTTGTGTTTATTCGTCTATAGTTTTATTGACCGGCCTCAGATAGGTGTGACTACTACATTAGTTCACTTACGATTGCTTAACATAACGCTAAATTGTCTTATGACACACTAACATTAACTACTAACTACTAACTTTAATTCAAGCATTTAATTTCTTGCAATTTACTTTAATGCAATTTACTTTCTTGCTCATTTATTCATATTGCTTTTCCCTTTGCTCACTTGAGCACATACTTTATGTTTATTGTCATTTTCCCTTTACTTATTTGAGCTCATTATTGTATATAAATATATTGTTTCCTTGTGTTTGTTTTGTCTTTGTTTGTGTGAATCCAATGCAAAAAGGAGAAATGACTTAGAATTAGGACCTTACCTATGCTTAAAGGAGTTCAAGAGAAACTAGGCATCATGCCTTTAGAATGCTAAACTTGTTGAAGAACAACTAGGCCTCATGCCTTTAGAATGCTAAATCTCAAAGTTGATTTCAAAGGACCCCTAATCTAAACTCATTCTTTGTCCATTTCTCTTATTGTGTTGTGAACTTTTTGATATTTGCTCTTGTGTGATAGGGATTCCATTTTTGAGATAGTAAGAAGGACCATTGTCATGAATAGCCAAGTTATGAGAGACAAGCCAGATGGAGATCCTAAGAGCTTGAATGTATATTTGTTTTGATTGCTTATTGCTTGCTAAGTCCAAAGGAAATGAGCATCTTGAATCATCTTTATGATCTCAAGAAAAGGAACTCCAAGGGTTTTATCTCTTCTCTTATCTTTGTATATTTTAGGACTAGCCCTTCTCTTCTTCTCTCCACTCTAACCCAAGCCAAACTCATTTTTCTGCAAACTTTGACATTGCTTTCAAACTAGAAATCTAGGCCTTAGGCTTTTGACTTTTCAAAAATCTTTTCATTAATACTCATTGTGAATGAATCTTAATCATACTTTGACTTCATTTTTGTAAATACTTCTAACTTGTAAATACAACTCACTTCAAGTTGTTTTTGTGGTTCCAATGGCCATCTTTGTTAAAACCTTTTTTTTCATAAACATTAGTCATAAGTTTGAGTTATCATAGTGGTTGATGTAAACCTCACCTTATCCTTAGTGATTGGACTATAAGTCTTTCATACTTATTATAGGGTTAACCCCTCACTAGTATGTTGAAGCTATCCTCACATGGTGGATTGTTGGTTTAGGTTGAGTTTTCTCCCTTTGATAACAAAAGACCTTAGGGTTGTTGATCAAATCAATTCACCAATCTTTTGAGATTTTTACCCCGAACTACGAGGTTTTGATCCTACCTTTGTGATGGTACGTAGGCAACGGGTTCATCCATTCAAACACAAAATTGTAAATATAATACATTCTCTTCTCATCCCCCAATCTTTTGCACATATTTTCACAAAGACCAACCTACAACACACATTTGTAAAAAGAGGTTCCCTTAGAGTACTAAGAATATTTTGGATGCTTAAAACCTTCCCATCTCATAACCAACCCCCTTACCTAGATCTCTGACATTTTTATTAGTTTTTGATTTGATAAAACTTCTTACTTGGCTTTTGTTCGCCTTTTAGCCTTTCCTTCGGACAAATAAAAGTGCGGTGGCGACTCGAATTGTATGCTTACTTTTGGTTTAGTAAATAAACCATAAGGTAAAGAATACCCCGCTACAACGTTGTTTTAGACTTTATACACCAAATAACATAAAATCAAATAAACTTTAACTAAATTTATAATAGTTGAAAATATTTGTTCATTTAAAACATGATTTTGGCAATCTCTCATATCTAACGATCAAAATCTTCAGTATATCTTGTTATTCCCGATTGGAACTCAAAAAAAAGTATATGATATAGTAGACATCTCATATATTACTGTCAAAATGATAATAGACAATGATATTACTAAAATAGCATAAGGATACTCAAATCCAATGATATTTTGTTTTATTGTTTTCATAAAGGTAAAATTGAAACTCTTCTCATATCTTACTTTCATCATCACAAACTCCATCATAATCACCAAACGATCATCAACATATTAGTCAGTACTTCATATAAAATTCCTTAGAAAATATTCAAACAAATCTAATACATCGAAATAGTCATCATCCTAACAATCATTTCATTACTTCAAGGATGTAGATGTCTACACATGAGGAATTGAAGCTTTGCCTTGCAGAATGATTGTGTTGTAAAGCATATGCTAATTCTCAACTGATATTAATGGTATTGGCGTTGTACGGATATTCTCAATCTTTCATTATCATTTACTCTAGTATTTTCACAACCTTATTCAAATTGTCAGCAACTGCAAAAGACATGCTCGTCTCATGGAAATCTTTGAAGGAAGTGTACTCCCAACAATCACTCACTACCAACAGTGAGGACCACTGAAAAATGTTCAACTTTTTTACTCACAAAATATGTTCCTATTATAATCATTATCCTGACATATGCTACACATGCATAACCTGTGATGCATCAGCAATACTTATAAACATATATTCAACTCAACTCATTAAAAAGTAATACAACTGGATTACCAATAAACACAACAAACACCACACATATAAACCATATTTCTCCTTTTGAAGGGTAATTTATGACTCTACATCTAATGAAATATAAAGTCACATATGTAATGTGGTTAGGTGTTAAAAAAACCAATTTGTTGTGAAATTGAATTTTGTGTGAGTTTTGCAGACACTTTTCAGATATGAAGCTTATTAAAATTATTGTAAAATGCTTTTAGTGATGAGAAAGTTTGATAAATAAAAATTATGTGACAGAAATATATTATTACAAATTGGATTTATTGTGACAGGAATATATTATAAATTGTAACATATATATATATATATATATATATATATATATATATATATATATATATATATATATATATATATATATATTTATATTCTGCAGATGAGAAAGTTCTACTTTTAGAACACTATTATCAATGTGAGAACTACAACAACTATACTGCAACATAACAATCATGACAATTATCAGCGCATATGAAGATGGTATTGTTTGATTTATGTTCAACAATAATGCAATGTTATGAGGAAAACAAATAGATTTTTAGCAGAAACCATGGAAGTGAGTATGTATAATTTGGATTCATTTAGATGAAAGTGAATAAATACCCGAATGCGGAAATAGTGTGAGAGATGTCAGTTGCATTCAAATAGTCTGAGACTATGAACACAAAAGTCGACTTTTGTGTGAAGAATAAAAAAAGTCAATTAAAATTTTGTATTGACTTTGAATTTCATTCCCCCCCCCCCCCCCCAAAAAAAAAATTGGAACTAAACACAAAACATAATAGTTGAACTTGAATTGGTAATTAATTTGACATAATTGAGAAGCAACAATATGGCATCATCTCTATGCCAGTGGGTGCAAGGAAGCAGGATATAGAGTAAGTTAAATAGGTCAAGATAGTGATATAGACATGTCAATTGCAAAAGTGGAGTATAACAAAATACTTTTATATGATGTATACATGTCAATTACAAAAGTGGAGTATAACATAGATGAAACACATAGTAAGTTAAACAATACCAGGTTGTAATGGATCTTGAAACCAACGGTTAAACTATACTAATATGTTGCAGTTCCCAGAGAAGTCTGCTTTCATAGAAATGGATAATATTATTTGTTTAATAGATATTTTTCCTTTCTGCGCAATGGTCATAACAGTGTGAGGAAAAACCAATTGGGTAATATTTTGATAATGCAAACAAATCACTTTAATGAATTGTAAAGTCACACATGATACGTAATGTGGTTAGGTGTTAAAAAACCAGTTTGTTGTGAAATTGAATTTTGTGTGAGTTTTGCAAACCCTTTTCAGACATGAAGCTTATTAAAGCTATTGTAAAATGCTTTTGGTGAAGAGAAAGTTTGACAAAGAAAAGTTACGTGACATAAATATATTATTATAAATTGAATTTATTATGACAGAAATATATTCTAAAGTGTAACAGATATATTTTATGCAGATGAGAAATTACTACAAACATGAATTTTTCTCAGAAAACTATGTGACAGAAAAATGGTTAGAGCAAGTGAAATGGTTACATCAAATTGTTGTTGATGAAAACACATCAAAAGGACAAGAATAAATCAATTTCCAATAAACAACAACATGACATTAAAGGCTAGATCCAACCCTGCAAGCAATCATTGTTTTCAGCTTCTTTCCAAACAACATCAAGAACAAAATCAATAAACACGATGCCTTCAGTCTCTAGACATCTCTACCACCTACAAAAACCAACAACCACAAAAAAGTTCCAAAGTATTCAACTTTTATACACATAAGGTAAAATCAAATTTTACACTCAACAACAACATAAAGTTCTAAACTTTGAGTCAAAACCAGAAACAATACCAAATCAGCTAATTAATTTAAGGGAAAAAGAAATGCATTATTGGATAAAAAAAACTCCAAAGTCTATTATCAAAGTACACCTTTTTCATCTTGTTTCCATACCCATTACTTTATTTTTCGTGTTGAAATATGAACACAGAAGAAAAGAAGGAGATGATTGCTTTGTAAAGGGAAGAAGAATTTGATTGAAAGGGGATAAAGAGAAATGGAAAGTGATGAAAGGAGAAGAAAATGAATGAGAAAGAAGACAAAGAAAGAGGGAGACAAGAAAAGAGAGAGAAAGTGAGGGAAAAAGAGAAACTTTTTTGAAAAAAAGAAAAAAAAAGAAATGGAGTAAAAAGAGAGGGAAAATTGATATAAATGACATAATAAAATTTCGGATCAATTGAAAAATAGCATGTGGGTGAATGAATTGTACTCAACAATTCTAAGATTGGGTAATATGTATTTTACTATTATGTACTTTTAGTAGGCATGAATAAATCATGATTAAGGAATAATTTAGGTTGATTGGTGTCATTGAATATAATGGGTAGATAGTTGATAACAAAATACTTTTAAATAATTTGATTGATTCTTATCTTAAATACATGTATAGTGTTATTCTCCTCTTGATGCCAATGGCTTTGTCCATTGTAATTTGTAATAATAATTTGTAACGATTGTGATCTCAAAAATAGAATATCATAAGCTTTAATTTAGTTATTTCCAAAGTTTATGACTAATGGAATTATTTTTGTTGAATTAGGAGTATCATATAAGCAGTTGATATTAAATGCCTAACATTATCCTATCATGTGAAATAGTTTCTAGTCAATATCTACAAAATAATTAGCCTTAAGTGCATTTTTGACTCACTGGTTTTTAATTTTTAGTGCTCCCGTTTAAAAATCAGTTTTTTTCCATCAACTATAAATCATTTGAGATTTAGTTGATTTCCTCTCTAACTTATAAATGTTGCATAACAAAAATTATTTTTAATGAGTTAACAATAATTAATTAAATGATTAATTAATTATATTTTAAAACTTTTTTATTGAATAAATTAGTACTTTTAATTAAGAGTTTTTTTAGAAATTAATTAAAATCCTCAAAATAAATTTCTGGGCTTAGAGCCATTTAAGATTCAATCCAAGATCAGTCTGTAAGATGTCAATGAACAATACATGGAAAATTGTATAAACATTAGTTGTATTTTATTCAAAAACGACGTGGGACTTATCTAAAAATCTTATCTTTCTCTCTCACTTTAACCCTGTCATCGACAACAATGATACATCATCAACAACTAGAAAAGATTCAATGATATAATCATTCCAAATGCAATACTTCCTGAATCACCCACTGCTCTATGATCCATTGTGTTTGCAGAAGGATCTTTCAAAGATTGAAGCTTCAGAAGAAAAAGTTGATTGCATGTACACTGAAGCATCGGAATATTTTGAATAACACAAGTTTTCCCTGCTTCATTTTATTTTGAACAACATAAGTTTTACATTTCTTTGTCTTTTTGGTGTTCATGCAAAGTTGGTTAATCTTAGGTTTTGAACATTGTAACCACTGTAATTGGTGGTTTTTTTTCCTTTTCTTTAAATAACCCAGTTATGTTATATTTAAAGAATTTCTTATCCCATCCTATTTGATGGAAAAATAGCTTAGATAAAATTCAAAATACCCCTCAGATTCCGAAGATGCATCTCTAGATGCATTTTGTCCAAAATCTAAACGTTAAATAATTCAGAGATACATCTCCGTAATATTTTAAAACATACACCACTCATCCACTCTGAAGGCATTTTACATGTTTATTGTTCTAGAGATACATTGCTGGTTATTTTACGGAGATGCATCTCCGTAACATACTGGAACAATGCATGTTATGTTTTGTTTATGTTTATTCAGATGGAGATTTATAAATGTTATGTGTCATGTTATGTGACGAGATTTAAACCATACAATCGATATGCGAAATATGACATATATAAATCTAATTGGTCCAAAAAATGACATATATAAATAAACTTAAAATGCAAAAAACAAGTAGTATGAAGTGAAAATAAAATACAATCCATAATGAATCCTAAGTACAACAACTATATACTATTGCACTATTGTGTATGTCGGACTACATCTCCTCTGCCTCATCGGTCTTCGATACCCCTGTCCTCCGGTGCTTTCTCCGGTACATCAATGTCTTTCGTGCCTCTGTCATGATGGAATTTAGGACCTGCCTCACATCAGACCCATCAGGGAAGATACCTCTGCTAATTCCTGCCTGCGCAATCTCCACTATGTGATGACATCTAGGCAAGATATCCGCAACATGATCTAATTATTCTTGTTCCTCCTCTAGTATCTCCTGATGAGCTGGCCACGGTGGATCTCCTAGAGCAGCCCACACCATATACGAACGTGACACTATGAAGAACCACCCGATATACTGTCGACGTAGCTCCAGTCGCTCTCAACTATGGTACATCGTGCCTCCTCCGATATCAGATGACTTTCATAATCATCAAACATAGTGTCAATTTGTCTACGTGCCAAAGCAGGAAGAGAAGAGACAATAGGGTGTCTGAAAATGGTTTGAGTGTAGCCGAACTACTACATCACGCACTCGGGCAGACAAGGAGCAGTGAGACGTGATCCAAAAGATAACCATCCCAAGTATAATAATATGTCGTCAAATGGTCGCATCTCACGGTGATCGACATAGCTATTGAAGTGCATGTCCTCGACAACCAAACAATCAAGATACACTCTGAATGGCTTTATTTCCTGATTCCCCATAAGTCGGGAAAATTCAATAGCACACGACATATCATCATTGTAATTCGGTACACCCGCCCAGCCGTAGATGTGTGGGAAGTGCTGGAGGATCAAAGCCTGAAAATTTTAGAACACACGAATCATCAGTAATGGCGTTGTAAAGATGAAATGAAAATGACACAGAAACATTAAAAGACCAATAAATATTAGCTTCAGTAGTGTGAGGTTGCTTGTGACCTGCTTCGTCTTCCACCTACAACCCTCTAATAACTTAGAGTACAAGTAGACCAAACAAGCGGTCACTCAGTTGTACTCATGGACCCACTCAAAATCCTTGAAGTACCGTAGGTAGTTGACATTTATATAAGTGGCACTCTTGTCCATAAAAATCACTATACCAACAAAATTTAGAAGGTATGCTCTCATTGCATATGCTCTATGGAGCCCCACCTGCCCGTCATCACCTCTAGCTTACTCTGCTCTACAGAGCTCATATGTATATACCTTTTTTCAGGAACTTAAACCTAGCATGACCCATCTGGTTCTCTCTATCTCCGTCAATGCAGCCTCTAGGTCAACTCCTAGATAGTCTACCATCATCTCGAGTGTCTCGTCTTTGCGAATCCTACCATGATCTAGAAGTTTCCCTCTGATAAGAAGATTCAGCAAACACGACACATCATCGAGTGTGATAGACATATCACCCGCCAGGAGATGAAATGACGAGGTCTCAGTGTGCCATCTCTCCACGAATGCATTAAGAATTCAGTGGTTGACCATAATATAATAGTTCATGCATAAGTCCTTCATTCTAGATAGGGACAAAGCTGCCTGAAACCACTCCTCATTCGACTGAGATAAGCCAATAATCTTCCGCCCCTGGCTAATAAACTTCAGCAGATCACGGTCCTGTAGAAAATAAAAAATCAATGTCAGAAACTTGTAATATGTTAATAAACGCAAATTATAAAGAATGAATCCAATTAATGTTACCTCTTAGGCCCAAATATGTCTGGCAGTATGGTTTGGGTATAGAGGCAGCATTGACAACTCTATAAGGCCTCCTCCAAATGCCTAAGGTTTCTCTGACTTATCATCCGCAACAACCTTACAATCCAGAGGTGGCACTTGCTCAGAAGTCAGAGGTGGCACCGACTCATAAGCATCATCCTTCAGAGGTAGCACTGGTGCCTCCGGTATCACCAGTGACTCGGGTACCTCTAGCACCTGAATAGGTGAAACCTGGCGCCTGAGGGAGGATGGAGAGAGTGGTGAGTCGGTAGGTGAAACCTGTCTCCTACGAGAATAAGAAGATGGAGAAGCATGAGGAGAAGTATAAGCCCCAAAAGTAGATGTCTTCGCATTCGCATGGCCAGAGTGAACAAGAGCCTCTGAAATCCGACTCTTCTCCCATTGCACTAATGCATGATGTGCAATCCTCCTATTCCTCAGTCTATCGTGTCTATCATCCATAATGTCTGTAAGTAAACCAAACAATTAGTGCAAACAAGAAATGCAAAAAAAAATAGACTGCTAATTTCCGAAGATGGACCTCCGGTTACTGGGAAACTCAAACTTTGAAAATTTCCGGAGATACATCTCCAGAATTTTCTACAACTCTTCAAGCCCGTCAATGGCAGCAATGTAGACATTCAAACCCCACAAATAATGGTTTGATCATCATTTTCAGTCAACACACATATTTTACAATATGTCTAAACCATCATTCATGCAATTTCTACTCATTTCTTACCTTAATAATCAATTTCTACTCATTTACACAAAAACTCAAAAACTTTTCAAAACATCAAAAAACTTACAAATTAAGAGTTTACTTCACACTTGGATGATGTCTCTGATGCAATTAATGTTTATTGAAGAAGCTCTGAGCATGGTTGTTTGATTTTGGAGTTGGTGAATAAAAAAAACTTTGAGCAAAGTTTGTGTTTTTTAAAAATGAGGAAGGAGAAGGGTTCTGATGTGATTTAAGCTCCAATACTTTATGGAGATGCATCTCCGAAATAAGTTTGAAGATTAATCTCTGAAATATTTTAACATTAAGTCAGAATTGGGTGCGACCGAAAATGCATCTTTGGAATCTGGGGTCATTTTAGTATTTTCACGTATTGTCTAAGTAATATATAAGGTGCATTAAGAAATCCAGAATTTAACCTGTCACCCCCCTCTTGGACCTGTCATCCCCCATTTCGTATGAAAAGACAATATTGCCTCTGCAACAGTTTTTCACTTATTTTTTCCAAATTCACCTCTCACATGCGTGATTTTTGAATTCTCTAGGGCGATTTCGGAAATTTCGATTTACCTATCGGAATTTTGAAAAATAATATGTTTTTTTTACCGAAAATTATGAAATTTGCGTGGTTATGTACCATAAATTTCAAAATTTTTGGTAATTTACCTTGAAAATTTCATAATTTGCGGTACAAAATGACATGTAAATTCTCGAAAACTTCAGAATTTTCGGTTGTTATAAAAACTTTATTTTTCATCGGAAATTTCAGAATTTTTCAGAAAAATTGTAAATTTAATGAAATTTTCGATAGTTATTGATCTTTTTTATTTTTTCTTCTTCTATTTTTGCAGTGAAATACAACGGTTTGGTAAACCCAAATGGCGAGGTTTATACTGAATTATCTCGTGCTGCACACATAGCCCGTGTGTGTGTGTCTAGGGGGGGGGGGGATTTAGACATTATTGTTATTTTTATGTATTATTTGTATATTACATGTAACATTGCTCATACATCTTCATAAGAATATTTTATTAGATAATATTTTTGATCTTCCATTGATGCAACATCAACATAAACTAAGATTTGACAATAAATTACATAACTTAAACATAACTTAGAAAAACGATAATAAATAATAAAACCTATACACTACCAGATGATTCTGGATGTTTCATCATCTTAATTATGTCGTCGACAGACTCTGAATCTTAGCATCTAACTCGATTGATTCCTTTGTTAACCTACGACGAAATGATCTTCACATATCCTTCACATCTTCATCGGTCTTCAACTCAATAAGGTTATATTTCATCCTTCCGTCAGTATCAATCCAATCTTCACGAAACTCAATCTTTCTCACCTTTCTATTTTCGGTATCAGACAATAATTCATTCAACTTGGACGTCAAGGCGGCGAGAGATGTGGTGCCTGTTGAGATATATGAAATATAATCCAAGTTGTGTGTGGTATAAGCCAAAAGTTAATTAGGGTTTATGATTTGTTATATTTTGTTACTTAGTAGTCAATTCACTTAGTTGTATATAAATAGATACTTTGCAATTCAGTTTTTATTCTCACTCATTCTTTCTCTCCTCACTAAAAGTGTCTCACGCACTAATAATGCCTTTCTGAAAGTTGGAACTCTACGGGAGGTGAAGTTCCGTTGAAGTACATTTCTACCTTAATTAAAAATTGAGGAAGAGACATTTTGAGATGTTTTTATCAAATGAAAACTAACTCCCTATTTATACAACTTTGCATTTATTTTAGACCACACAAAACTGTCGATGCAATTATAACCGTCCAAAACTGTCGGTAAAATCCTGAGCGTTTAAAATTTCAAACAAATAACACTATCAAAAATTTCATTTTGGTTGAAATTTCCGGTATTATTTATAAATTCACGGAAATTCCATAAATTCAGGTATGCCGAATATTTAAAATACACTCGAAAATTTAGTTTGTATCGGATATTCTGATTTTTCTATCGAAAGTTTTACACAGAAATTTGATTCAATTTTTTTATTAGGAACGGTTTTAGAATTTTGAAAGTAGAAAAAATATAAGATATAATTGGGATGAAAAGTTAAATTCCCTAAGAAATTTCCTTTATTTATGACAAAATCCAATGTTCAATAACCTTGAAAAAGGGCCAAGCATCTTTAATATCAAATGCGAAAGAATCAATTTGACAATTAATGGTTTCTAAATATATATAATGAGATGATAACAAAGCAAAGGTGTTTCAATCAGGGGAGTGCAAAATTATGGTTAATCAAATTATATGACTAAACTGAATTGCATTACACTATAAAATAACTAAACCACTTAAATGGTTAATGAACTGAACCATTTAAATTAACCAATTACAATTCAGTTTAAAACTGGTTCATAACCAGTTTTCTTTTATAAATTGCTTTAATTACAATTTTTTTAATAAAAAAAAGAATAATTAATGAGAGTGAAAAAATAGAAATTAAAAATATTTATAATTATGAAAGGTAAAAAATATTTTATTGAAAATTAAAAATAAAATTATAAAAAAAATATATAGTCTTTTTAGAAAAAAAATCTAAAAAAAAATATTTTGAATTCCGTAAAATAAAAAATAATTTTTTTCTGAAAATAATTTTTTTTATTCATTAAAAAAATATAATTTAATTTGAAATAAAAAATATTTTTTCAGAAAAATAAAAAATTATTGTTTTTTGAAATAAAAAAAATCTGAAAAAATAACTTTTTTTAAAATAAAAATTTCAGAATAAAATAACTTTTGTAGTGAAATTTTTTCCCAAAACTTTTGAAATATAAAATAAAATATATTTTTTTTATTTTTCTGAAAATAAAATTCGAAAAAAAATTATTCTGGATTTTTTCCCCGAAAAATTAAAATCAAAATATTTTTTAAAATACTTTTTTAGCATGAAATTTTAAAAATATTTATTCCGATTTCTTTTGCAGAAAAATAAAAATTTTAAAAGATTTCAAATTATAAAATTGCAAACTGATTATAAATTAAAACCATTTTTGGTTTGGGTGCAAATGTGTTATATTTCAATAAACTGTGGGTTGCCTTGTTAGTGAACCAAAATTAGGAAATAATGTATGTTTCTATTGCATGGTTAATGCATATAAACATTTAGTTTATCTGTTAATAAAATGATGTGGGACTTCAAGTCTCCTTCACATTTCACATTATCATCAAACTTCTTTCCATTAAGTGCCTTCGTAGCTTTAGCAAGAGCATATGCATTTTGGAGCAAGAATGTATCTGTAAGGTCATAGATGTAACCATCACCTTCTGTAATGTTTTTTATGTTGAGAAATTGGAGAATAGAGTTGGAATGAAGACTGTTTTTTTACTCTCTTCTCAGACAATAAAAATGGAGAAGGAATATTCTATATGCATGTTTATTATCTTATTCTATTTTAATGAAAATTTAAGATGAGTTGAAACTCAAAAATGCATCTAAGGTTCAATTGGAGATTCTATTCATACATTGCAGAACTCAAATTTTCTTAAATCCAAATTATGGTGTATATATTGTAACTGAAACAAGTCTGATGCCAATGATTCATATTTTAAAAATCCAAGGTTCCATAGTTTCTCATTTTTGGTTTTTAATGTATGCAATATGATCACAATTTTTAACATAAACAAATTTGAATTTTCACTGCATTATAAACTATAGCAGGCGAATTTGTAAACAAGTTTGAATTTTCTCTCTCTAAGATTTGTTTGAAATGGAGAGTTCGGAAACACAACAAGAACATCAAATTCTTTCACACTGACCAACAAAACCACTCACTACCATTCTCGAAATGTCTCCAGCTATAACCACTGGGAATCTGAAAAATGATCCTGATCACCTCCTAGTGCTTGTCCATGGTATCGAATCTAGGTAATGGTTCGACTTCTTATACCAGAATCCACACAATTAACACAATTTAACTGGTACAAGATGATGAAGTAGAAAAACAATAAAGAACACAATAATTGATAATCCAGTTCGGTGCAAACAACACCTATGTCTGGAGAACACTCTACACAAAAAAAGAAATTCACTATTAATAATTTAATATATTTAGTCTTACAAACAATAACAAAAACCTTTTCCTAACACTATCCAATGACTTTCTATATTCATAAGCATACTCCATTGTAGTTACCATGCAACTATAAACTAATTAGAAAGTCAATCCAAAAAACTCATGATTATGTTGTACTAGTATTCCTTTCGATTTTTGACTTTAAAGTACTCTTACATCTAATTATTAGTTTTTGATATCTATGAAAAATATTATACTAAGGATGCTAAAAGAAGAAAATGGTGGAAGAAGGAAATGTTTGAAGTAACATGATGAAGGATGATATTGCATGTGTCTTGAAAATTTAGTTCTGATTGATGTCTTACATGTTTTCATTACAAAACATGTGAGTTGGACAGATGGACCAAGTACATGGGCCTTAAATCCAAAATAAGTCTTTTAAAATTTCAAATTAATTAATTTTAAAAAATATTTCATTTTTTTTAAAATTAAAATTATTAATTTATTATTAAAAGAATATTAAATATTAAATTAACTTAGTCATCATTACCACATCATTAAAAATAAATTTTATATCCTAGTCATCACCACGACGTATGCAAAATTGGAGGGGAACCGCCAAAATCTCAAGGAAAGTAAAGTTCAAGGACCAAAAAACTGGATGTTGAAATAGGGGGATTAAAAGTTAAAAAATACCTAAATAGGAGGACCAAAAATATATTTAAACCTTCAAAAAAGTATCTAAATCGTTGTTCATAATGATGTTTTACCTCTTCATGCATGGACTCATTCAACTTATGCTTCAAATATAATTCCCTTTCTCAAGCTTCAACATCTATATGGTGCTCAGATGTGTGCCACTGCACGCATGCATAAGAGCTAACCATCTGCAACTAGTGATATAAATAGGAGCTAGCTGGAAAGACTCCATTTCAAATTGGTTGTTGTTGCAATATGGTAATGATGATCAGGGTGTGTTTGAAACTATAAATACTCCATTTCAAATTGTTTTCAATAAGGGTGATGAAGATGATGAAAGACATGGGCCCGTTCATGAGTGAAAATGAAGGTGTTGGTGGTTGTTATTATTGTTGTAGTTGACGTGATATGAGAGAGAGAGAGATATGTTGTTGAGGTTGATGTTTCTCGGACCATTTGCATGATAAATGATGTCATTGCAAGTCTCACATCGTTTTAGTTGCCATTAGTTTAGTGTTTATATAAGTTACAATAACATTTAATTATGAACTGAGTATTGAGTTATTGGTCCAATGAAATGGGCTTAGACCCATAATTTTATTCTCACAATTTTAATTATTTAATATTTTAAAAAATTAATAAAAATGATTAATTATTAATTAAATAAAAATGATCAATTATTAATTAATTCATTAAAAAATAATAAATATAAATACTACTACGAAAAATACCTATCATAACGGTTGGTAAATGGATACCACCATGATGGTCTAACCGTTGTGAGGTAAGGTGTGATTGTATGTATGATGTTTTCTACCACGATCATACGACAATGATTGTATCCATGTAGCGCGCTATCTACCACAACAGTTACTTTAAACAACCGTTGTTATATTATTTAATGCATAATATTTAACAACGGTTGTACTAAACAACCATTGTGATATATACACATGAGTTTATTATAAATTATGTGGAATGCTTATTTCTCCAATGCTCACTAAAGGTATAACCTTTCGATCCGCACTAAAACATTATAATATGATAAATTAAGTTATATTAAAAGAACATGTTCACATTCAATGCTTGACAAGAGTTCATCAACTCTTTATCCGTATTTTTCTCTTTAACAATTAGAACTTGATTTAATGATTGTAGTTCTTCAATCACACCTCTCTCCATCTCTAATTTTGTTTGCAAATTAAATAATTTTTTGCAAACAAAATTAGAGGTGGAGAAAAGGGTGGTTGAAGAACTACAATCACTAAACTAAGTTCTAACTGTCAAAGAACAACATACAAATAATGGTGTGAAGAATTCTTGTCAAGAATTAAACGTGTACTTGTTTTCTAATACAATTTTCTATATCATATTCTACTTTTCTAATGCAGTTTGAAAATTTATATATTCGGTAAGGGATTGAAAAAACACTCAAACCACATAATATATAATAAACTCATCTTTTAAATAAACATTAACAATAACATTCATCAACAACAAACCATAAAGAACAAACACATAATGGCGCGTCCACAATGAAATAAGGATGAAACTAAAGTTAGAACCGCAAACTTGGTATATCTTGAAGGATGTCATTCTGGATCTTTGACATTAATTTATGTTGGGGAGTCTAGGAGAGTCAGGAGCACCAATGAGACTAATGCTCCAGGACCACGAGAGAGAGAGATCATATATTAACCCAAAACCTTATGGTTTTGGGTTGAAATGTGGTGTCTCACTCTCTTGTGATCCTGGAGCATTAGTCCCATTGGTGCTCCCGACTCTCCCTGACTCCCCCAACAATGGTATCATAGTCGTGGTTCAGATTTGTGGGGGAGCGAGAACTGAATCCGGTGTTGGATCCTATTATAGAATGTGGGGGGCTCACACTTGTTTGGGAGAATGTTGGGTGCAAGTGTGAATGTTAAAGTCCCACATTATCTATGAATGAGTGAAATGTTGGATTTATAAGAGAGATGACCCATTTACATAACACCTTAAGGTTTTAGGTTGAGATGTGGCGTCTCCCTCTCTTGTGGTCCTGGAGCATTGGTCCCATTAATGCTCTTGACTCTCCCAGACTCCCTAACGGTGGTATTAGAGTCTTGGCTTTGTAGGGGAGCGGGAGCTGAATCCGTTGTTGGATCTTATTATAGAATATGGAGGGCTCACACTTGTGGGAGAGAATGTTGGGTTCAGGTATCTGTTGGGGAGTCCGGGAGAGTCGGGATCACCGATGAAACTAATGCTCCAGGACCACATGTGAGGGAGACATCACATCTCAACCCAAAACCTTAAGGTGTTAGGTAAATGAGTCCTCTCTCTTATAAATCTAACATTCCATTCATTTATAGGCAATGTAGGACTTTAACACTCATACTTGCACCCAATAGTTTGCAACGTTAACTTTAGCTTCGACCTATTTATTGAAACAAGCATCCCTACCTACAAGTCAAAACAAGTAGAAAGTTCAAACATTATGAAACTAGATATTTGTAAGACCCCAATTTTGACCCTAAGATCCCTCATGGCCCATAACATCTCATATCATGGCCTCAAGGATCATTGCATACCCTAGCTTCCCTCCTAGTGGGTGGGTTATCTTGTGAGTGTGGTTCTTGATCACCAAGCATGTATTGCATTTGTATGTCATTGCTTTTCATATGTTTACTAACCAAAAGTACAAAAATATTGTCATCTAACCATGTTGCTTGCAGATGAAGCCAACTAGGTCAAAACAGTCAAATCAGGCATTGAGCAATAGATGGTGGCCATTCTTGAAGAATTTGGGCACCATGATCATTCATGCAGAGTTCATATAACTTGTGATATCATTTTGGATCAAGATCTCATGTGAAAGAGGCTTGGAATTCGTCAGAACATGACCCAGTCAGCTGAAATCATAGAAAAGTCAATTGTGGTCAACTGTGCATTTAATTAGGAATTTGAAGGTGTGAGATGGTTAGAAAGACCTCATTCATGTCTATATGAGCCTCATTTGGCATTTCAAAGATCAAGGTTGAAGGATTTGAAGTCAGGCAAAAAGTTTCCCAAAATGGAAATGACCTATAATTCTCACCTGCCCAAAATGGAAAGTTTTTCTCCCCAAAATTACATGTCCAAGAATACTTCAAATCAAATTTTTCCCAACATGAAAGTTGAAGATCTTGCTCTCACCATTCCAAAAAGTCCAAGAACTTGAAATTCCCATGTGTGGTTAGCAAGATATGGTCCAATCATTTTCAGAAAATGCCTAAATTCAAAGTGGCATAACTTTCACTTGGAATGGCCAAATTGGATGGTTCTTCTTTGAGCAAACCACATTTGATGTGTCCTATTTGATTAACATTTTTGATTGCTGTTTAGCATTTTTAGGGTTTTGTTTGAGTAGCAAACTTCCATATCATGTGAAATGCTCATTTCTTACCATATGAATGTGAAATTTGGTGGAGTGTTTCTTAACATGTTTAGCTTCACATTGGCTTTGGTCCCACTCATTTCTCATTTGTTGTCACTGTTTTACAATTGATTGAAGTTGGTGTACACTTTGTGACCTAGTTTAGGTTGATTTTTGCATGCCATGATTTCTTGGATTTAATTTCTCTACTTCCATTTGTCCAAATGCTATGAAATTTGATATGTAGCTCCTTGAATATGTTCTGTTTAGAGTAGAATTTTTGTGGAATTTATTGAGCTGTTTTGACATTTATTTGATGGAAGTCACTCTGTTTGCTCATTTGTGGTTCACACTTGCTCACTTTGACCTAAATTGTGCATAAAATGAAAATGGTGTATTGTTTTGACATGAGGCCAATTGGTCCTTCTTCTTAATTGAATTATCTTGGTTTTGATCATGTTTCACTTGCTGTTTTAAGATTTTTCCATCCTTTGGACCCTAGGCTTGTCCTAGTGGTCTTGTTACTCATGTTTGAGTTTGACTTTGACTTTTCAGGTTAAGAAGCAAAGTGCTTTAAAGGAATTAATGCAAGTTGAATTGTTTCATTTAACTATTGTGAACTAACTTGTTTGTTTTGTAGGGTGCTTGGTTCACTTGAGCTTTGTGCTATGCACATTATTGTTTGATTATACATTGTTGTTGATTCATATGTTATATTGTTGTTTTGGTTATGTGGGGATGCTGATTATATTTGATTGATTTCAGGTACCCTTAGTTGCTCAGTTCTCTTAAGAACTTGCATTGCTTTGCTTGTATAGCATTTGCATTGAGGTATAGCACCTTCTTCTTCATGTAGTCTGGAAGACCTGGCTCGTTATTTAGCCAGGCACCTGTCTGAAGTCCTCCTTAAGAGGCAATGATTGTGATTGTTTATGTTTGTCCCCAAGCAGGTAAAGTCCTTTAAATAAGGCAATTGGTGGATATAAGAGATATGTATCCTATCTCCCACTATTCTGTGAGTCTTCTCCTTGCTCCCATTATATGGTTGTAGCATTGGGATCCAAACCCAAGATCTATCGAGTCTAATTTGTGGAGAGAGTTCCCCCTTTCTGAACTCCCACACCTTCTGATATTCAATGCTCTCCCTGACCAGGGATAAGAGTGATGAGGCAAACCCCTTATATCCTATCATCTGCTTCACCTTAGCCCCTCAATGGCAAGGTTAAGAGCAATATTAACCCTATTCCAGTTGGCTTTAATGCCTCACCCTTATTTGAGCCTGATGCTTGTATATAGTGTGTGCTCTTTGATTATGTGGTTTGATTGCTTGATTCATTTATACATGATTACTTGATTGCCATTGTGCATTTATCATCATTGATTGCCATTGTGCATTTACCATCATTGATTGCCATTAGTGCATGATCATTCCATTTGTCCTTGTGACATTGATGTTTTCCCATTGAGGACAATTGTAAGTCCATGTTGATTGGTTTTTGTTCCTATGACATGGAAGGGATAGAGTGTAAGACCACTTCATTGGTCACTCATATCCTCTTTGCTCTTTGATTGAGCTGGTTGTTGTATGTGAGGATTCATTGTAAGTCCATGTAATTTGGCATTTATTTTCCTATGATCATATGTGGAGGTTAACCTAAGTCCAGATAGATTGGCAGTTAATTTCCATGTTTTGTTTTTGTTTTTGCTTTGAGGAGATTAGAGTAAGACCATTTATTGGCATCTGACATCCTTATTTTGTTTTACCTTTGTGAGATTGGAGTAAGACCATTTATTGGCATCCGGTATCATTGTTTTTTTAGGAGATTGGTGTAAATCCATTTATTGGTATCCGGTATCCGCTTTTGTGTGAGATTGGAGTAAGACCATTGAGTGGCATCCGGTATCACCTTGTCTTTTATTTTACTAACTTACTTTGTCCCTCATTCCAAAGGACACACTTGAATCATCTTCTATATGATTTCAAGAGGTGAACCCTTCTAAGAAGCTTTACGTCCCATCATTATCCATTCATCCCCATTGTGTCCTAAACCTTTTCACACATGTTTTAAAACTTGAAATAAGTGTTGTGCAAACATTCTCACCTTCTTTCCAAATTAGAAACCTGGACCTTAAGTCCTTGATTTTCAAACTTCACTTTTGTTAATACTTCTTTTTGAATCAATCTTAATCATACCTTGACCATACTTTGTAAATACTCCCAATCAATTAACTTCACACATTCAATTATTTTGGCTTTGTTCATTGTTAATATGCTTTCATACATTAGCCGTAGGTTTCAATTACCATAGTGGTTGATGTAAATCTTACCTTATCCTTAGTGAGTCGATTGTAAGACTTCCGTACTGAAAACAGGGCTAACCCCTCTAGTACGTCGAAGCTATCCTCGCATGGTGGATTGGTGAATTAGGTTGAGTTTTCTCCCATTGGTAATGAAAAGCCTTAGTGCTATTGTTTTAAAATTGAATCCACTAATTTTTGGAAGTTTTTAGCCGAACTACGGCGTTTTGATCCTTACCTTTGATGGAAGGTACGTAGGCAACGAGTTCATCCGTTCGAACACAAAAATAATTAACATGTACATTCTTTTCTCATCATCCCATTCATGTTTGCACAATATGTCAACAAACAAATAAATATTTTTCTTATACAACAAGTGTGAAAAAGGTTCCCTAGGAGTACCTA
Organism: Lathyrus oleraceus; assembly: GCF_024323335.1. Taxonomy (NCBI): domain Eukaryota; kingdom Viridiplantae; phylum Streptophyta; class Magnoliopsida; order Fabales; family Fabaceae; genus Lathyrus; species Lathyrus oleraceus. The sequence continues at coordinate 434,073,785 of NC_066582.1, read as the reverse complement.
GGACGTGATGGGTGCCTAACACCTTCCCATTGCGTAATTTACCCCTTACCCGATCTCCGATCTTTTCATTGGTTTTCTACGTGTAAAACTTCTTAGGCTTTTGTTCGCTTTTTAGCCAGTCCTTTGGATAAATAAAAGTGCGGTGGCGACTCTATTTACTTGTATACTTTGCTTATGGTTTAATCAATAGATCATATAGCGACGAATACACCGCTACAATATTGAAAAAAAAAACTATAGTAAAAACGAACTTGTAAATACCCATTGGCTAAGATTTGATGTTATGGTTTCATTTTGGGGTTTTCAATGAGAGAGATAATTGACAGAGTTGTTAGGATTTTGTTTTAAGAGAGACGAGTGAAAGAGTTGTTAGGGTTTTATTTTTAGAGAGACGAGTGTTATGTACTGAAGCGAGAGATGCTTTCAGTTATATATAAATAAGTAGCACCTTTCACCACAGTTGAAAACAAAAACCGTGGTGATATACAAGGTCAATCACATTATTATCACGATAAATGGCCAAATTATTGGTGTTGAGATTCGAACAATTTCGCTCCATGTACATTTCACTACGGTTGTTCTATATGATCGCTGTGACATGTCCTTTAGTAAATACAAAAAAATGTTTCCAAAAATAAACTATTACCACAATTAACACGATGACCATTAAAAAATTGGTGTTACGAAATGTCTATTTTGTAGTAGTGAAAATATCTCACTCATCAATGCCACATCATTAAAAATATATATTCAAAAAATTAATTTTTAAAATGGGAAACTAAAAATTAAAAACTATTAAATTAAAGAACTAAAAGTTCATTTAAGTCAAATAATTATTACTTGAGCAGTTTGTGATGTGTAGAACAGATAAAAATAACTTCAATGAAAAACTAATAAAAATATTATTGTCATAAAATTAACCAAAACAACTATGGAAGAATAGAGATGAAGGAGAGAAAGAGAATAAAAGATTATTATATTATTCTTTGTCTATAACCTTTAATAAATTATAGTTCATGATCCTCATTATAACTTATTACATATAGTATTAAATTATATATAAAAATATTGTCAAATTTTGTTTTCATTCGATTTCACTGTATTCCGTGTAGAATTCTCTTTATTTTCTTAAATTTTGGGTACTTAATCAGTTTTGTCATCTGTTTTTAGCTCCTTTTCTTGATAGATAATTTTCATCATTGAAACTAATTTTTCTATCATGCTTCATGCACGGTTTTGACTCATTTGTATTATTAGATTGTCCAAACATGAAAATCTATTTCAATGGATCATTAACAACTAATAATTGAATCATAAAATTTGCAAATGAGATATCTTTTGAACTTTCATTTCATATTGCTTTATATGGGGATTAAAATGAGATAATGATCATTTTTTTTAAAATTATTAATTTGCACTTCTGATTCACATTTTCTGCTGTTTATTCTTTCCCCCTAGTATTGTAAAATAAATTTATTACTTGATAATCAACCAGTTAGACTGTAATCAAGTATCTAATTATTGACACTCAAAATATATTTTCAAATATAGCAATTCATATCAAAACAAAGTTTCCTAATATTCTTAGTCTATTATATAGGAGCAGTTAGATCATATACAACACAAAAAAAATCCACCTAGACGAGAATTATTAGGTTGTTAACTTGAAATAATTTACAAATTAAAGGTAAGACTAACATTGGCTTGATACGAATAAATATTTTAATATAATTGATTACATGTTCCTAAAGCATAAAATAGAAGTTATAGTATAATCAATCATATAATTAACATTGGCAAGTCTATTTTTTGATTGAATGAACATATGCTACAAAACTTGTATGGTGTGTTGAGACTACCATGGTTCTCACCAGTTTTCATGTGTTGTATTTTTTTGATTGTATGAACATAGGCTACATTTACTACGGAAAATTTATTTTACAACGGTTGGAAAAGAGATACTACCACGTCTGATCAACTGTTGTGAAGTAACGGATGATTGTATGTATGATGATTTCCATCATGGTCGTGCGATCGTGATTATAAACTATGTAGTCTGTTACCTATCACAACTATTACTTTAAACAACCATTGTGATATTCTTAACGCGTAATATTTAACAACGATTGGTATAAACAACTGTTGTGATATATACACTGAGTTTATTATAAATTATGTGGAATGCTGATTTCGCAAAAGCCCACTAAAGATATAACCTTTCAATCTGATTTAAAACATTATAATATGACGAATTAAGTTATATTAGAAGAATAAATTCAAGTTCAATGCTTGACAAGAGTTATTCAACTCCTTATCTATATTTTGCTCTTTAATGGTTAAAATTTTGTTTAATGCTCATGTTTCTTCAACCCCCAATTCCTTCACTTATAGTTTATTTTGAAAAATATTATTTACTTTGCAAACAAAATTAGAGGTGGATAAATGAGTGGTTGAAGAACTACAAACATTAAATAAAACTCTAACTGTTAAAGAATGAAATGTAGATAACGGACTGAAGAATTCTTGTCTAGAATTGAACGTGTACTTGTTTTTTAATATAACTTTATCTATCATGTTATAATTTTCTAATGCAGTCTGAAAAATCATATATTCGCTAAGGGATTGAAAAAACACTCAAACCACTTAAGATTAATAAACTCATATTTTAAACAAACATTAACAACAACATTCATCAACAATATTTACCAACAACAAACCTTAAACAACATACAAGATACAACAAATAACTCTTATTAAAAACAAAAGAATCATCAACACATAGCATAAACTACATACAACATAACACTTTTGTTAATAAGAACAACAACACAATATCAACTCATAGAATGTTTCATAAACGTACTTGTCTCCCATAATTAAATCCACAATGAAAAGAGGATGCAGTTGAAGTAAGAACTGCAAACTTGTGTTAATTTTGAATGAATGCCATTTTGAGTCCTTCACACAAGTTTGCAGCGCTCACTTTAGCTTCATCCTCGTTATTGAAACGAGCATCCCTACCTACAAGTCAAAACAAACAGAAAATTTAAACATTATGAAACAAGCTATTGAAACATAAACAATAATACATCAACATAAATAGATTTTGAAATAAAACAATATCAACAACAACATCAACAACATACAACAACATTTATCAACAATAACATCAACAACATACAACAACGTTTATGAAATAAGCTATTGAAACATAAGAAAATTTTGAAACAAAATAACATCAACAACATACATACCTTTATCAACATTCATAACAATAACATAAATATAACTAACATAAACTAGGATGACATTATAATCCAACAAAAATTTATCAACATACATAACAACAACAACAACATACGCGAAGAAGAGAAAATATGGAAAAAAAATTGTCAACAACAACAAGCAACAACAAAACATGTGAAATCAAAGTAAATAATATGAAAATTATGTCAATAAACATTTATCTATATTTATCAACAATAACAACAACAACATACAACAACAAAAAACCATAAACTCTCGAATAAGAAGAAAATCATGTGAAAATCATGTGAAACATATCAACAAAATACACGAAAATGAGAGAATAAGGAAGAAGAAGAATACCTTTATGTATGAAGAGGAAGATTGAGGCAATGATGTAGAATAAGAAAGCTAATGACGAAGAAGAGAGAAAATGTGTGTTAGGATTTTGCTGTGAGAGATACGACGATACTGTTAAGAAACGAGAGTTAATTCGCTTATACATGGGTAAGCAATTTCACCACGGTCGTATTCAGAAACCGTGATGAAATCCAATGCCTTTAACAACGATTGACATTACCAACCGTGATGATAAGTATTTTAATTTTAATACGTATATCATATTATAAGGACAACACTCATTGTAACGAAAAAGTAGAAAATTGTTGGAGTTGAGATTCAAACATCGTCACTCCATGGATGTATAATCACAACTAATTATTTTGACAGTAATGCAATGTCTTTTCGTAAATATAAAAAAAAACGCGTCCAAAAATGAGGTATTACCACAGTTAACTGTCAGACCGTTGTAACTTAGTGTTACCAAATGTATATATTTGTAGTAGTGTATAAAGCTTATTGAATTCTAATTTCTTGTGTCGAAGCAGGTTGTTCGACAGAGGCAAGAAAATGTCGAAACGTTTATGTCGAAATGTCGAAGCATGTTGCTCAATAGAGATTTCGACTTAGACTTATTTTATAATTTTAACTGAATTAGGTTAGTTGGAGTTTTGCTTAGTGAGCAAGCAAACTCAACATATAAATATGTAGTAACCTCTACTCTTGAAAATAAGAGAGAATACAATTGCATATTTGAATAAAAGTTTAGTTTTAAGTGTAGAGAAAAACTCTGCAGAAATATTCATCCTCTTCCCTTTTCTTCAAAATCCTAATTCCCTTTCTTTCCAGATTCATCTTTTCGTTTCCTCAATTGTGCAGAAAATTCCTTCATAGATTTTGGTGAATTTCCAACAAAACTTGTATATATGTGTTGAGACTATCATAATTCACATCATTTTTCATGCGTTGTATTTGAACTTGGTCATGGGAAACAATCCCGTGAAAACTATCTTACAAAACAGTTTTTTCAAGAACAAACTCCTAACATGTTTTCCTTCATAGGTGTTGGGAACTAGAATGATTAATCAACAAGGCAATCATGTTATTCAAGTTCTAATCTAATGGCAATAAACACCTACATAGAATGCTTCAAAACCAAACCAGCTTAAATGTTAAGAGCCTTATGAAGTAAAAAAAAGAAGAGGTATGAGGTTGTTGTCATATCCAACCTTAGATGAACAAAAGATTCAATCAAAACCAAACCCACTTAAATTAGGAAAACACTAGATTCAATCCAAACCTTGGATGACAAAACCAAACAGTAACTCAATCAGAAAAACAATATATTAAATCAAAACCAAACTCACTTCAATGTTTAGAAAATTCTTACTTAGATATAGAGAAAGGAATGAGATGGATAATATTGTTGTCATATGCAACCTAAGATAAGCAATGTCAAGAGCTAAAGTTGTTATCGAAGTCGATTATAGTGGACTATAAATCAACAAATGGAGCATAAAAATAAATGCAAAAACATTTTCGTCTAACTAAATGTATATGATATGTCCACATGAAGTGAAATATTAAGATAGAACTGAACTAACCTACCAAAATTATGTATTTCAATCTCTTTGCACTTAATGATGTTAGATTAAACATTTATATAAACTAAATGTTAACCTAGAATTACTACCATAATAGAATAAACAATTAGCAATCTTATTCAATACTTGCCAACTCCTTAACTAGAAAAATTCTTAATCACAAAACATTATAGGTACAAAACTCTTGAAATAGTAAAACTAACTAAATAAATAAACAATTATAATATTCAAAATCTAGCACCAAAGAATAATATTTCACACAAATAGAGAGAAAATCTATTTAAAGACGGTAGAAAAATAATACTTACAGAGTTATACAAAGAAATCGTTGATGCAAGATTACAAAACACTGAAAATACTTATAGATGCTGATAGGGCTGGAAATGAGTCGAGTCGAGGCGAACTCGTCGTCAGCTCGACTCGACTCGATAAGAATTGGTTTAGTTTGAAATTCGACTCGAGTTCGACACGAACTTTTTTTTAAGCTCGAACTCGACTCGTTTTAAGTTCTTGAACAACTCGGTTCAATTCGTTAGGTTCAGTTCGTTAGGTTCAGTTTGTTTACTTCACGGACTAAAAAGTCATTTTTTAAAGTTTAAATTTTTTTATTATATTTGACATTTTAAATTATTCATTTTAAAGGGAAAATATTAAAATAAAATAAAGCTTTCAAGAGATAAATTTAAAAATCTAATTCAAAAACTATTCTTTTTGAGTTTAAGTTTGTCTCAAAAACTATTACAAATATAATAAAATAGTACAGCAAAAACTATTAGAAATTGATACATTCCCATCACAAAATGATTATTCAACTTCAATTTTCATTACACCAACTGTCAACTGATTTACTGTCATAGCTAGTAAGGAAAGGATAACCTGCAAGATGGAAGAGGATAATTTTTAAGCCAATTAAATTCATATATCAGAATACCAACACAACATGATCATGGTATGCTATGCTAAATCAATTACTTCTATAAATAAATTCATTTTAAATATATCACAAATAGCAGTACCTTTAAAATATATCACAAATATCAGTACTTCATATATCACAAATAGCAGTACCTTAAATCAATTTTTTTTAAATTCATGAAATTTCTAGATTCATGAAATTCATGAAAACCTTCTTCCTCAACAATACTAAATGCATGTTCATGCATCATAATCCAATGTGCGGTGGCTTCTCGTTGTCTTTCATGGTCATATTTACCTCCTGAATTCATTAGTAGTGGTCCAGAAAGCTTCTCATCAATCTTGCTTTTTGCTGGCTGAAAGTTTAATTTTTTTTTTTGTTGTGCTACTAGCTTCTTGTAAACATGACATGTTTGTTTTAAATGCCTCATCAAATGTCTGGTTGATCCACTAGCAACAACAGAATAATTGTTTTTACAGTGTATACATTGCCATTTTTTTCCATTCTTTAATTCCACTTTTTTGAAGTGATCCCAAACTAGAGAAGTTTTCTTCCTCTTGGACTTTTGAATAACAATGTCACTGCTCTCAACATTTTCTTCATTCACAACTTCATTTGCCGGTGTTGATTCATTTGTTAGTGGTTCTTCATTAGTATTTGCATTTAAATCAATGATAGGATTCAATATATTTAAACACTCTTCTCCATCTTTTGGTGGTGATTGTGAATCTCCCAATGATTCAAGTGAGGTACTGTATGACATATCTACAATAGAAAAATAAATAAAACCACAAGTTCCATTAAAATAATCATTAAAAATTTTAAATAGAACATAATAAAAAAATTCTCATAACAGAGTTATATATTTACTTCAAACCAAGAAAAATAGATTCAGAAAGAACATATACAAAACAAAGAAAATAAATAAAATCCTCATAACAGAGTTATAGTTCATTATATACAGGAAGAACATATTCAACATATTCAGAACACAGTAAAAAATGACAAAGCTACTAAAACAATCAGATGATGAGAATAATAATATTTACCTCTATTGAAAAAAATTGTTGAATCTGGAAAAAAGAGTTAAAGTTTTTTTTCTTCAGAATAAAGAACAAAGACTGAAAATACGTAATATGGAGGAGGAAGGAAGTTCTCTAAAACCTAAAATCTAAAAAGAAATACTAAAGGTTTTGCTTTTGGAAAATGCAATACTAATAAATGGTCATATTTAAAATCTTAAAAATAGTTAATAATAATAATAATAAAGTCAAAAATAATATAAAAGGATACAAATTAAATCATATAAATGGTACAATATTTAAAAAACGTTATTTTTAAAGTGGTAGTTTAAAAAACAAATTTAGAAGTAGTTTAAAATGGCACTTTAAAATTAAAAGTCAAGGTGCATTATGTTTTTTTTTAGTTAGAAGTATTTTACTTTGTATAAAAAAATGTCACAAGTATTTTTTAAAATATTTAATTTGATAAGTTAAAAGGTTAAAATCTATACATTATTTTTTTAAATGATACTATTGAGATATATGATTTAAAAGTATTATAATATATATATATATATATATATATATATATATATATATATATATATATATATATATATATATATATATATATATATATATAAAATATATATATATATATATATATATATATATTAATATATATATATATATATATATATATATATATATATATATATATATATATATATTATATATATATATATATATATATATATATATATATATATTAATATATATATATAACCGAGTCGACTCATGAACCTAACGAGTCGAACTATACATAGTTCAAGTTCAACTCATTTATTTTACGAACTTAGTTTTGAGCTCAAGTTCGACTCATTTGGTTCATGAACCAAGTCCAACGAATTAATTATCGAATTGAGTCTTGAACTATTTTCGAGTTGGTTTGGTTCATTTCCAGCCCTAGATGCTGATATTTCTTAAAGACAAGAAGATAGTTAGTTATGGAAGAATTTTTTTTTGGAGGAACAAACTATGATTATGGAAAATGAAATCAAGAAGTTACTCCATTGCAGCAATAAAGAGAATAAATACCTTAAGAATTAAAGACAAACTTTCACACTCCTCTAAATATTAATTTTCCATTTTAATAATTATTTAAGTGTTAGATTCTAACAACTAATAATTAAACATGAGAGAGGTCATAATAGAAGAAAGCAAGAGAGGATCCAATTCCGATAGGAAGAAGAATAAATGTCATTAATTGTCAAGTTGGTCAATAGCTAAGATATCATCACCAGTAAAAGAAGAGAAAGTCAAATAAAAGAATCAGGCACAGGACTCAACCACATCTTAAAGTGCCACGAACCTCAAGTGTTTTAATAATTTGTAAGTCGCTTACTAGGTACAAAGTTCGGGAAAGAAACCTACTCTCCAATTGGACGTCAAGGTCGAAATTCACTTGGCTCTGCGTGCATAAAAAAAAGCTCTCAATGTGAACTCAAGGCCAGAATCCACTAGACTCTCCCTATAAAATAAAAAAGTTCTCAGTATGATCAAGTCCAACAAGATTATCTATTATTCTGGATGAATTTAAATCAGTGATTCATAAGGAAAAAACCTAGAAGACATTGTTATATAAGGAGACTCCATTCTCATGTTTTAGTCCAGAGTTTTGTACACAAGATTCAGTTCTTTGTGTCTAGGGTTTGTGAGTCTTTTCTTTCTTGTATCCACGCTAATTCCCTCATAAGGATTAATATTAAATCTATTGTTGTACACCACTCTATGTTTCAGTAATTTGACATAGTTGTTGGTTTGTCTTAGTTGAATTGTAAATTCAACAATCAATAAACTTGTTATTGAGGTTGATCACTAAGGGTTAGTGGTTGAAGAAAGTGAGTGAATTCTCATATTTAGGGGGAGACCTAAATAGAAAGTCACTAGGATTAGGGAGAGACATAAAACTTCATAGGATTTGAAGGTTCTTATAAGACTAATTGTTCTTATTCGAAGTAGTGAATTTCCTTTCTTAGGTAGAGTGCCCCCCATAAGTAGGTGTAGTTTCACCTAATTGGGTTAACAATCTCTTATGTTATTTTACATCTTTCTGCATTGTTAATTATTGTTGTATCATTGTTGTCAATCTAACTGTTTTTAAAAGTTGGACAAGTTATCTCAACATCTGATCCAACATCTTTTCCCTGAGAAACAAAATTGCAATTAGCACCATTGGAGGCACCCTGTTCTATTTGGGTGAGCTCTAGGGAGATAATTTCTGTTCAAATGGACAAACATAAGGATGAAGGATCTTTCAATAGACCACCAATTTTGGATGGTACCAATTATGACTATTGGAAAGCTAAAATGGCTACCTTTCTCAAATCCATAGATATAACTTGGAAGGCGGTGATTAAAGGGTGTAAACATCATGTGATTACTTCTCAAGATGATACTACAAGTTTGAAGCCTAAAGCTAAATGTATTGATGCATAAGATAATGAAGCTCTTGGAAACTTCAAGGCTTTCAATGTTATTGTTAATAGTATTGACAATAACATGTTTAGATTGATCAACACATGTAATGAAGTCATAAATGCTTGGGAGATTCTCAAAACTGCCCATGAAGGCATATCCAAGGCTAGGATGTCAAGGTTGCAGCTCCTCACTACAAAGTTTGAGAATCTAAGAATGGATGAAGATGAATTTATCTCTGATTTCAAAATCATACTTAGATACATTACCAACAACTCATTTTCCCGGTGAGAGAAGATGGTCTGAAAAATCCTCAGATATTTTCCTAAAAAGTTTGACATGGAGGTAACAACTATTGAAGAAGCCCAAGACATGAGCACATTGAAGGTTGATGAACTCATTAGCTCTCTTCAAACCTTTGAGGTGTCTATAAATGGAAGAGCAGAAAAGAAAATTAAAGGTGTAGCTTTTGTATCCAAGTCTCAAGACAATGAATATCATGATGAAATGAATACTAAAAAGGCCTATCAGATGATATAACTTATATTGGAAGAAAGTTCAATAATTCCTTAAGAATAATGTATTGATATTAGAGGACAAATGTGAGAGACGAAGGGTTAGACATCTGTCCCTAACACAAGAACAAAGAAGAAGACTATTCTCAATGAAAATGACCAAAATGTTTTGAATGTGAAGGATTTGGTCACATCAAAGCCGATGCCATACTTTAATAAATAAATAGAAAAAGGGATTGACTATCACTTGGTCTGAGTCCGATGATGAAAGTGAAGGAGAAACTACCAACAAGGTCATGACTTTCATTGGAAATTATGAGTCTGAAGAAGACTCTAGTGATGAAGACGTGACAAAAAAGGAACCGACTACAACACTTAGACTTGTGTACACCAAGTGGGAGTAAGCTTTCTCAACAGTGGAAAAACAGAAAGAAACCATCAATATGTTTAAGAAGGAGAAAGAGAATCTTGTCTTAACCATCACATGACTGGAAGATGAAATCTCTTTATCGAATGCTAAACTTGAAAGTACGCCAGAATCTGTATCATTGATGAATAACAGTTTCAGATATGTTGGATGATGTCTTGGAAGAAAATATGAAGGTGTAGGGTTTGACCACCGTTATATGAACCAAAAGATCAAAGTACCTTCAAGGAAAAAGACCGAGTTTCAGAAGGTGGACTACATGCCTCAACATCGTGCTCGACATGTGTACCCTCATAACGGAGCAAACACGAGTTCATCTATGAGATATCATCACTATGGAAAATATGGCTATGTAAGACTGTTTTGCTATAGCTAGTATGGGTTTCCTCAGTCCTACAATCAACCAAGATTGGAGAGGAAGGATGGCAGGAAGGTTCAAGCAAAGAAGGAATGAAAACCAAAAGTATCTATGAATTTATTCATAGCTCACACATATCATAGAGGTTCCTCAAGATAAAAGAGGTACTTTGATAGTGGGTGTTCCAGACCCATGGCTGGATAAAAGACATTTCTTGAAGATCCGAAAGCTTACTCAAATAGTTATGTCACTTTTGGTGATGTAACAAAAGGAAGAATAAAAGGCATAGGAAAAATGGTTAGTCATGGTATTCCTTGTCTTAAGGATGTTCTTTTGGTAGAAGGTCTGACTGCAAACTTGATTAACATCCGTCAACTATGTAATCAAGGTCTGAATGTGGAATTCAACAAGGCTGAATATGTTGTCACCTCCAAGAATGAAGAAGTGTTAATGAAATGCTCAAGATATAAGAACAATTGCTACATGTGGACACCTCAAACCATAAATATATCCTCAACATGTCTGTCATCCAAGGTTGGTGATACCAAACTGTGGCACTTGAACACTGACCATAACAATCCAAAAATCATCATACCTGAAGAAGAGAGAGTAGTTGAAGAAAAATATGTCAACATTTTTTATATCACAACAGATCTCTTGCTCAAGGAGTTAGACATTGCTTTTGGAAGTAATAATGCTGAAAATATTTCAACCAATGAGGGAACTTCATCCAAAACTCAGACAGATCACCCTGTTGAAAATATCATAAGAAATATAAATGATCGAATTACCACAAGATTCAGAAATGTAATTGCTAGTTCATGCTTCATTGAGCCAACAAACAACGAGGAAGATTTGACTGGTGAATTCTGGATAAACAGTATGAAAGTGAGTATATATAGGTTGGTCTCAAGATCTGAAGATGTGTATGGTAGAATATCAGACAAAATGTTGCATCATTGTGTTCAACAAGTAAAGTTTAGCCTTAAGATGAACTATTCAAGAAAACTCTCATATATTTTCAAAGTAAAGCTGTTGGAATAAAATTCTAATGTGTTACAAAGCAATTATAGTGTGACCATAATACAAAAAGTGGGGAATGAAAATGCAAGTCATCCAATGATTCCAGCTGCACTAGGTTTTTGCATGAAGCATTTGATATTGGGGATGTGTGAGATAAAGGCTCTTCCTCATAAGATCATCACTACTCTTAAACTAAGGAACTTTGTTACAAAAAACGTTATCAAAGTTACGTGTAACATCAAACTTGGAAAAAGTCAACTTAATGGCATTTGCCAATATGGGAAGCAAGTCAAGATGGAATTACCACTTATGGACTTTACGAGACTCATGCAAGGAGTTATCATTGAAGGGAAGACCGATGGTCAGGCTGGAGGTCCTCCTAGCATTGAATAAAAAATTATGGTTCAGAAGAAGAGTCTAAGGAAAATTAGAGATGATAGATTAACTCTTTATCAAAGCACATGAATTTTCACTAACCAAAAATTGGATCTGTTGGTTTGTGTTATTTCTAGTCAAACGAATTATAGTCAGTATGCTTTAGACTTTTCTTTTTACAATATACCTCATTTGGATGAAATTGATTTGGTTCCTAGTATCAGTGGTCTGGAAGCCCAACTCATTGTTAGAACTATATGTAATCCTCTTCTAAGTAAAAGACTTGGACTGATAAGACCTAGGAAACCATTATGAGGGATCAAGGTGTTGGTCAAGATGTGCCAGACATCGAGTCTGACATAGTGAAAACCAAATCTCAAATTCATAAAGGAATTAATGATGGAAATGAAAAAAAATTCCGATCTCACCGGTCATGATGAGGAGCAAGGTGTTATAATTACAAATGATAGACATTTCCTTCTAAGGATCAGTTGTAATAAATTATAATAGATAAACCGAATGTTAAAGGAGTACAATGTGAGACAAGATGTTATGACAATATTATGTGTCAATAAGAGTATTTCAAAGCACATGTACATTAGTAACCACTTCATTAGGAAATATGTGAATAAAAAGATTGTCACTGAGAAACAATTGGGAGACATATTTGTCGCATCCTGCGAAAAATCAACCGGCGAGCCTAAAAATAAAAACACACAGAGCCGCCACTAAACGTTATTTATCCCAAGATAGGGAAAGGAAACGCTCAGAGAAACCTGGAAAGACATGGTCTCGCGACCAGAGAGAAAAGGTTCGGGAGTCGGTTACGCGAGGGGAAGGTATTAGCACCCCTCACGTCCTAGGTACTCCTAGGGATCCACGTTCTAAGAAAAGAAAAGGTTGCTAAACATCACACACACACAAGGGAACGCAGGTGGGGTTAAGAGAAGGGAGCTCGATAAGGTATCGCACCTTATGCCTACATATCTTGTCTGGAACAAGAATCAGAGCCTCTGTAGTTCGGCTTACGCACGCCAAACAACACAAAACATACAAACAAGCAAGGGTGGCAAACATGGAGCCCGACAACCACTTGATGGAATTATGTCGGCATCCGAACCAAAACACGCTCAAAAGGGCAAACGTGGAGCCCGACAGCCAATCACTGGACTTACGTCGGCATCCGAACCCAAGCATACAATCAGATAACAAGTAAACGCACGCAAAAAAGAAAAAGGTTGCCCGGAGTGGTCTCGCACGACCACCTGCCTACATACCTCGTCTGGAACGAGGATCAGGGCGATGTAGTTCCCCTGAAAGGGACTGAATTGCTAACCAGAAACCGGGGAAAGATACACAACTAGGGAGCTGAGACTCGAGCCTAATGTTGTCATGCATCGTTAACCCTAAGTTCGGTTTTCTATCCTACTTGCATAAGCAAACTAACCTAACCAGGAAAGAAGCTAGCACACAAGCATACAATCATATATCATCAAATGAGAACAGGTATCTCAAACAAGCATGTCAATCAGATATCCACATAACACGCACTATAGCCAAACAAGGGGCTCAATCAATCAGGTTTGACTGCCTAAGCAATCGTCTGTACAGGCTGTGTTTGCTCTTAACCTTGCCATTACGAGGCTAAGGTGAAGCAGATGAAAGGATGAAGTGAGGATCAGACCTCACAGCTCATATCCCTAACCAGGGAGAGCTTCTGACAAATGAGCATGGGTCCAGAATGGGGGGACCCTTCTATACTCGATGACTCCGACACAACAGATCTTGGGCTTTTGATCTCAATGCTACAACCATGTAATGGGAGCAAGGAGAAGACTCAACTGAATAGTGGGGGACAGGTTGCTTGTCCCTACCTTCCACCAATTGCCTTACTTGAAGGGCTTTTCCTGCTTGGGCTTGAAAAATAAACATACACAATCATTGCCTCTTAAGGAGGACTTCAGACATTTATTTGCCCGGCCCGGTAACAGCCGGGTCTCCAGACTACATGAAGCTTAGGAAGTTACCTCAATGCAAGTTGCTTATGCAAAGCAAAGCAAAGCAATAGTTCACAAGGAACTGAGCAACTAAAGTACCTGGAAACAATCAAACTCAGTCAGTACTCAATTAGACAAACTATACAGCAAACAATCAAACAGTTTAAACAATATAACACAAAGCAAGCTCAAGGCTTAAGCCCAAGCTCCAACACCTACAAAACAATGTTATGTTAGTGTACAAACATCCACAACATCAATTAAAACCAACTTGTACCATTCTCCATGTACATTGCTTTTTTGATCCTGAAAAATCAAGCAAATATTAGCAACTAGACCACTAGGCCAAGCCTAGGGTCCAAAAGCAAGAAAAAAGTTAAAACAGCAAGGTATCCACCATCCAACATCAAATTAACATCAAACAAGAGCAAACATCATTGGTCTCATGTTTATATCATCCATCATGTTCAATTCATGCACAAAACAATCCATATGAGGTCAAATGAACCACCAAGCATACAAACAGAAGTATTGCATTCAAATCCCTATCAAAACACATCCAAAAATTCTCAAATTAAATACACCTAAACAGGGGATAATCAAGGTCTACCATGTCAAATTTGAGCTCAATTGGGCAAATGGAACCATGTCAATGAAAATCATCAAAAACAGACACAATTTCATGCTTCAATTCACACCATCAATGCATACATCCAATTCAAAAATTCATATCTCATTGGAAACTAAAAAGAAATGGATGAGACCAAAACAGGGAGGTTCTAACATGTGTCTAGTTCATGCATATCAAATTTCATGGCCATACAATACAATATGAGGATTTCCCAATCAATCTACCAACATGTATCACATGAGCTTGCAATTTCAACAACCAGAAATGAAAAATCAAGATTAAATTGAAAATACAGTGAAAAATCCTACAAAAATTCATCAAGCATCCTAACATGTCAACAAGTCATCATGCAAAATTTCAGCCAATTCCAACATGCATAGGTCACCCAATTAAATTCAACAAGTTGACATCGAGAGGTGTGACACAAATTGTCACACCTAAGTTCCAGAATTTGCTGCTCTCTAACCAGGTATCAAAAATTCATGAAATTTACATATAAATAATCCTCAATTAGTCAAGAACCACCACAAAAATTTTCAGCCATTTATTTTATGATATGAGTATTTCATGATCAAATTGCCAAAATGTATCAAAATGTGACATACATTAGAAAAGCCTATGCCAAATAAAATATTTGCCAAGCACAACTTTGACCAATAGGTCAAAAAAATCCTACACAAGTCAACAAAGTCAAGGAAAAAATCTCCATATTTTTAGAATTTTTTTGCTATTTTTTATGGATTTTTTAATGTCCTAATGATTTTCTAATAATTATTTGAATTAAATTAAAATTACACAATGGCATTTCTGTAAATATATTTGGCGCGGGAGGGAAACTTGATATTCAAATTTTCAAATGCT
Organism: Lathyrus oleraceus; assembly: GCF_024323335.1. NCBI lineage: Eukaryota > Viridiplantae > Streptophyta > Magnoliopsida > Fabales > Fabaceae > Lathyrus > Lathyrus oleraceus. Next base: position 434,058,014 of record NC_066582.1, on the reverse strand, counting down.
TTTCAAGATCAAATGGCTTCAGTTCATCGTCTCCAACACAGAATTTTCCAGAAAAATTGAAAAAAATGATGAACACTCAATGTTAACGAAAATGGACATGCATATAGTCGTTGAACTCGTCTTCTCAAGCACATTCCAAATATCCAATCTATTCGTCCTAACTGTTCCTCTATCACACGAATCAAGCAACCTAGGGTTTATGTTCATACTTTCAAATCGCGATTTCTCACACTACAGGCAATCATTTTCTAAACCACAAACAGCATCAAAACCTACATTTCATGATCTTTCTAACGCCTATAATTATGAAGCATTTGGTGATGATCGATTTTTGAGTTACCTGGAAATGGCAGTGGAATTCTCGTGGCTTTTGTGCTCAATTCACGAAAACAGCAACAGTAGAGGGATCGAGAAGGTGAATGCTATGCTCCGTTTCAATTTCTTCCACTCCTAGTGTCCACAATCCGGATTTGCCATTGATGAGGTGATGTTGAACAGTTGAGAATCCGAGCTCCTTGCTTTCCAATTTGCAAAAACAGATGGTGAGGATGATGTTTGTGATTGAATGCAACAAGAATCTCCAATTTTGGTTGAGATTTGGTGAAGAATTTTGAGATTGAAGGAGTTTGTGTTCTTGAGGGTTTGGAGAGAATTGGAGAGTTTCTAGATCCAACTTTGGTAATTGTGAGAGTCAGTTATGATTATGCAATGATTATGAATATATATGGTAGCCTTAATCATGCTTAAGTGTGTAATCAACCAAATTAGCATTGTAAGTGAAAATGTCATTTTCCAAATGAAGGGTAAAATTGGAATTTCACCATGACAGCTAGTGCCACCTGTTTTGACAGCACATACACCTTCTAAATATCATATGTGAACTGTAGAAACTTGTTTCATGCTCATTGGTTGCTCCATTCTCAAATTCACCATGTGTATGCATTTGGTCCATTTTTGTCATTTCCATTTTTCAAGACAAAATCCAAATTAAAAGCCTTATGCATGAAATGAAAATTCAAACACATTCTAAATGCCATTCCTGAGGTGTTGGAAAAAGTCCCATTCGAAAATTCCAATTATTTTGACATTTGGACAATTTTGCCCCTGGTCCAATTCAGCTGTCCAGTTGAAAAGTGACTTTTTGCCTTGGCCATTTTTGGGAAAATCCAATGATGCACCCTCAAAGTACATGTCAAATGGAGTTTGTGCATATAAAGAACTTGCAATTTGGACAAAGTATGTGGTAGTTATGGCCTCCTGATTACGGTCTTTTCTGAAATTCAATGAGCCATATCTTGCAAACCACACATTGGATTTTCAAGTTCTTGGACTTTTTGGAAAGGTGAGAGCAAGATCTACAACTGTCATGTTGAACAATTTTTCATTTGAAGCTTCCTTGGACTTCTGTTTTTGAGGTCAAAACTTTCCACTTTTGGAAACTTCAGTTACAAGTCACTTTCTATTTTTGGCAGTTTTTGTCCTGACTTGATTTTCTTCATTTTTAAGCTTTGAGATGTCATATAACACTTGTTCCAACATGAATGAAGTGTATCCAACTCATTTCCACCTCCACATCCATCAGATCATGTACAGTTGACCACAGTTGACTTTTCAGCTGATAGATGAATTTGGCAATGCATAGATCAAATCAAGCCCCAATCTTCAACTGAAATGGCTCAAGGGTGAAACCCTAGCCTCAATAAGCACAATATAATCAAATAATGAACCCCATATCCTTCATAAACCTCATCTCCTGATCCAGCCCTGCTTGGCCCAATACAACTGATTAGGGTTGACCAGTGGTCAAAACCCTAATCTCAAGGAATCTTCTTCAATCTTCTGATGACAACCAACCATGATGATGATGATGTATCATTGCAATCAATATGAAGACCAATACCCTTGAGAATCATGAAACCCTAATTCACAGTCCAATCCTCAGATGGCCATGATCAGTCAATAAAACCCTAGGCTTGCATTTTCTGACTTCCTCATCCTCTGATCAAGACTTGAGAGGATAGCTTGCACACTGTAACCACATGATATGCAATATGAAATGCCTAAAGTCCTAAGATGATATGCAAATATGTTAATGCTAGTCCCAAGAGAGGAGGGCAAATTTTGAGGTGTTACAGCTGCCCCTATTCAATCCACTGTGAACCTGTCGATACGAATAGCCTCGGCTTTCGGATGATCAGGATGAAGAGTGATTGAATACCAAGAACAGACGAACAATTTGCACTCTGATGGGATAATAATTAACAACGCCTGTCAGCATCGGCGAAGAAACAAACTCTGAACTTGACGACCTGGATGCCAAAATAAATGGTAACACAGGGATAACCATGGTCTGAACACCACACATCCACTCAGGATTTGTTATTCTCTCCTTCTTTTTGCTTTTCTTGAACCCCAAAACTTTTCTTCTTGGTCTGAAACCCACTTCGGTCTGAACTCCGGAACATCGGCTTGATCGCCTCTTCGGTCTGAATACAGCCTCGGTCTGAACTCCGGAAAACTGGTCTGAATACCACAAGTACTTCAACCTGATAGTCGGAAACTTCACTAATCACCACTCTAAGGGCAACACGTCAGAGGGTACACCTTCAACCAGACACTGACTGATGACTGGGAAGAAACTCGACGTTTACTGAACATCGGACGATGATGTTTACTGACACCAAAAAAAGCTCGACCAGACATTAACCAATGACCGGGAGGAAACTCGATGTTTACAGGCACCGAACAATGATGTTGACATGACATCAAACAATGATGCGGACAGACATCAAACAATGATGCGGACAGACATCAAACAATGATGCGGACAGACATCAAACAATGATGCGGACAGACATCAAACAATGATGCGGACAGACATCAAACAATGATGCAGACAGACATCAAACAATGATGCAGACAGACATCAAACAATGATGCGGACAGACATCAAACAATGATGCGGACAGACATCAAACAATGATGCGGACAGACATCAAACAATGATGCGGACAGACATCAAACAATGATGCGGACAGACATCAACCAATGATGCGGACATGACATCAAACAATGATGCGGACAGACATCAAACAATGATGCGGACAGACATCAAACAATGATGCGGACAGACATCAAACAATGATGCGGACAGACATCAAACAATGATGCGGACAGACATCAAACAATGATCGACCAAACACTTACTGATGTCTGGGAAGAAACGGTGGTTCCAAACTCACAATGCTGAACTCCTCGGAGCATCGTCTTCGCTGTCAGACAAAACCAAACCTCAAGCGGTAATCACGGCTTGAATCGCGCTGATCGCGTAACGTCTTCTGACTGTATCCCCATCTCTGTCCGACGGGAACATTTCCTCCAATATCGCACTACTGGGGAACATTGCTGATCTGACGTTGTGATGCTAATCTCCTCAGAGTAACATCTTCACCTTTGGTGAACCCCAAATCTTCAAGCGGTAACCACAGTTTGGGTTGCGTTGAATACATCCCTTTTCCATCTCCGTCCGACGGAAGGAGTCTTCTCCAGTGTCGTACCACTGGGACAATACCTGTGATCCAATCATGAGGCTATACTACTCGGAGTAACACTTTCATTTTCTGGCAAAATACCTCTCAAACAGTAACCACGGCTTGAGACTAGCTGACGTTTGCAATGATGCATGCTTGATTTCTTCTGCGTAATGCTCCATAATTATGGAAATGCTACGCGATTATTTATTTTTCTATGCAATATGCAATGCTTATTCTACATGATGAATGCATAAAAATATCCCCCTCAAGGGAATTTTCTGGGGAAAACGAGACTCTCTGCTGAGGAACTCGCCACTGCTCCGATTTCCACCCTGCCGGGGATAGCACTGCTGCTAGGAAATAGACAACCCTTGCTGGGGATACAGATCCTTTGCACCCAACCCTCTCGAGGACATGCTGGGGAATACAGATCCTTCACTGCACTCTGTGGGAATACCACAGTCTTTGACTTGCTGGGGATATAGATCCCAACTCTGCTTTGGGAACCCTCACAGATACCTGCTGACTTCACTGGGGAAATACCCACAGATACTCCGCTGGGGAAATAGCAATCTCCAGACTCATCTGGGGATGCATCACTCTATCACCTGCTGGGGATAACCATCCTGATCCCGCTAGGGAAACGAATACTACTCCGCTGGGGACAACCCGCGCAACCCATAGGTAGAATCAACTCAGCTGGTGATGCAAAAATCCGTCCGCTACGGGACTTTGTTCAATCCACTGGTAGGATGAACACTGTTGGAGATATATTTCTTTGAAAAAGACCCGCTCCACTCGGGGAGTAGCAACCTTCGTGCCTGGCTGCTGAGAAAACACCGTTGTAAACCTGTCGGGGATAACCATCCTGACTCGGCTGGAGAAGTCCACAGACATTGGAATCCGCTGGGAAGCTAGTCCTATGACTCTGCTTGGGGACCTAGCCGGGAAATGAGAAAAGTTGGTACAGAACACCCGTCGACTCGTCGAACCACGGTATCTACCTTCCAGCCTCGCATCAGCTTTCCACTTTTGGGGAATTTCCAGACTCGTCTGGACCTTTTCTGCTCCATCATCTTGTATCCCAAGGTCGCGCCGCGCTCGACGAGAAAGCGTATTCCTGGGAGTTATACATTCTTTTCAATTTTCCGACTTTGAAGAGTCTTCTTGGTTAATTTCAAGGGTCGTCGGACGTCTCTCGTCGTCCTCTACCGTTCTCTAACTTGCTTTGCCCCTGATCGGGCTCTGCGGGGAATTACATACTTTCCAATCTTCCGACTTTGAAGAGTCTTCTTGATTATCATCAAAGATCGTCGTACGCCTCAACGTCTCCGCCATTCTTTCATTCATTCGTTCCTGAGCGAACTCTCTGGGGATTTACTACAATGCTTCCACATCACAACCTGCAAGTGAATGAAAATATCTAACAGTTCCTGCAAAACAGATCGTCAGATAAAACCGTGCCCCAAGCGTGTCAAGATTTCAACACTTGAGTCACTCAACCTTCCAAATAAGATTTCAAGCCTTCAATCTTATAAGCATGCATTGGAAGGAAACCTGTATGTGTTAAAATGCATGATTCTTTATCAAAAATATCTGGATGTTTTTGCAATCAAAGCGGTAATGAAAAACAAAAACAAAATTATTTGACTGAATATGCATTTTATTGATTTGGAAAAGTGTGGCTCAAATTGAGCAATACAAAGGAAGCAATTCCTGAAAAGAGGTAATTGCGTTCAAAAGGAAAAATCTATCCTAATGGCAACGTGAAACCCGTAATCTCATCGAGTTCCAACTCGGTTACACCCTTTATATCCTCAGACTCTCCATGCTTTCTGCCTTCTGAACAAGACGATTCTGATTGATCCCTACCGGGTATTATCCAAGATGCCTTAACCAAAGCGCAAACGATCATGCTGGACGCAGTTGTTCGTTTCAATCCCTCTTTTGCCTGGACCGCCCCTTCGGGTTTTCAGTCCACCGGGATACCCTTTTTTGCCCAAGTCGCCTTTTCAAGTTTTCGACTTGCCGGGTGTACAGTTTTTTCATTTTATCCCTAATTTTTGCCCGAACCTTTTTTCTGTCTTTGGTTCGCCGGGATGCCCATTTTTGCCTGGACTATTTTGTTCTTTTCGTCCAGCGGGTCTCTTTTTATACGAAGTATTTTTTAACTGCGTCCGCATTCACAGGGGATGGAAAATCTTCACCATCCATGGTCGTTAACAACAAGGCTCCTCCAGAGAAAACCTTCTTGACCACGAATGGACCTTCATAATTCGGTGTCCATTTGCCCCTTCGATCGTTTTGAGGAGGAAGGATCCTTTTCAGCACCATATCAACCACGTGATACATCCGAGGTCGCACTTTCTTGTCAAAAGCACGCTTCATACGTTGCTGGTATACCGCCCATGACAGATGGCTGCTAGCCTCTTTTCTTCAATCAGGCTCTCTGAGTGAGAAAGGCGTTGCCCCAGTATATGTACGTACCGCGGTACGGTACCCAGGATGCCCTTTTCGTACTCGGCCACCATTGTTGGTACATTCCCTCGTGCCCCGGGAAGCACTACCTCATCCACCTTATCCTCCCCATCAGACATCAGAACCCGTTCGGATTCAGGGTCAGGCCCCTCCTCCGGGATCGGTTACTCTCAATCTTTCGATTAGAGCACCTCGAGATGTCCTCATCAGGGAACTCAAACGTCCTCGGTTGATAACCCTCAATAGGTTGCGGAGCAATGTAATTAGACAATACACTCCTTGATTGCTTTCTGAGAGTATTACGAATTGATCAACATTTTCCACTTCTCACAACCCGTCCGGTAAATGCTGGATTCTCAAACCCATACTTGATCAGATCCATCTCGGAAATCCACAAAGTGGTATGAACCAGCATATACTGTCTCAGTCGGCGAGCAGCCTATGCCAAAGTACAGCAAGTTTTCTCGAACAGTGAATGTATTGTTTCACAGTCGGTAAACTTTTTGCTAAGGTAAATTGCATGCTCTTTTCGACAAGACGCGTCATGCTGACCCAATACCCCTCGTAGACCCCTCGAAGGCCGTCAAGTACAGATTAACAATTTTTCATAGGGAGGCAACAGAATCGGAGGCTCCTGCAACTTTTCTTTCAATGCCCCTTGGCAATCATTATTTCGCCTGACCGTTTGATTTTTTTTTCAACATCTTACATATGGGTTCACACGTGGCGGTCTAGATGAGATGTGAACCATGACAGGTAGTTCAATCTATCTAAGAAACCACGAACCTCCTTCTTTTCTTCTTCTCGGTTCAGGCATTCTGTTTCTTCTTTCTTTTTTTTTTTTTTTTTTTTTTTTTTTTTTTTTTAACAGGATGAACCTCGATTCCTTTTACAATGAACCCCAACATCCTACCGGATCGCACTCTGATAGTGCACTTATCTGAATTCAACCTCAGTTTGAATTATCTCCACCCGATGCCCCACTCCTGTTTGGGACTTTGCTATCATGTCATAGCAATCGATGTCATGATGAGTCATATCATGAAACAAAGTCGCCATAGTTCTCTGATAAGTGGCATCGGCGTTCTACTTCTCTGGAGGACAGTCTCCTTTCCACGGTAGCTTGTACGCAATGACACCGGTATTCAACCCTGGCATATCCCTACATGACCAGGTGAAGGCATCCACATGCTCTTTCAACAAGGCTACCATTCTGCTCTCGATTCGCCTCTGAAGCGGCCCTAATTTCATTTCCTTCCTGACCTCGGTGCTTGGAATAACAACCTCAATCCGCCCTTCATGCGGCTGAATCACCTTCTCCCCTGGTTTTAATATCCTGGTTAATTCCAGCAGATCACAATCTTCTTCGCCTTCTTCTTCAGCCTGATTGCTCGGATTGTCGAAGTCATATGAGGGGTAACCAAATTGTTATCAACGAGATCCGGAGAATTATTTTTGAATTCGGAACGAGACAAATCAAAAAAGGAAAATGAAAACAAACATTGCCATTTTTATTTGTTTTTTTAAACTGCAAAAATAAATGAAAAACAGGGAACACCGCTTTTTGACTGAAAAACATCCATTTATTAATGATGCAGAAATGCAAATTTAAACATGAGGTGGCCTTCACAATGAACCATTACGTGTCGGGCAACACATATGGCTTTCATGCAAATAAAATTGAAAACAGAAAATCATTACTCTTCAGGATGAGTGTCGGTGTTGATCTCTTTAAGCCTTCCAGTTCTGGATTTGCTGCCCTGGTACGCACGGCTTTATCCAACCATCAGACTTGCAGTTACCATCAGTCTCTTCACCCATGGTGCAGGTGTAATCCGAATCTTCAGCAATTGCACTTACCATCGCCTGACCATGTGCCGGCATGGGATTAGCATTAACATTTGGAGACGGAGCAAAGTTGATTGCTTTTGAATCCACCAGGTCTTGGACTACGTTCTTGAATGCTCTACAGCCCTCAATGTTATGCCCCGGTGTTCCAGAATGAAATTCACACTGGGCGTTCTCATCATAGTTAGGCGGCCTCTGATCCGTTCTCATCGGAACCATCGCTCTTGGCTGCACCAACCCAAGATCCATCAGCTTTTTGAACAAAACAGCGTATGTCACAGGCGGCTTATCGAAATGGCGATCAATCCCTTTACCTCTCACCTGGTACCCGGCTCTCTGTTGAGGTGGCTGACGTTGCTGTCGTACTGACTGATTACCAGCAGGAATGGTTACAGCAGCAGTGTGCTGGTAGTAACGACCCCTACCGTGTCCTCCCTGGGCATACACAGCACTTGATTCACCCTCATTCTTGCGCTGACCATTCCCAAAAGATTTCTTCGGTCCAGACGACGAAGCGTTTCCTTGCATGTTCCCCATCTTCAGCCAGTCTTCAATCCTCCTCACCTTTTCGGCAATTACTTTCTGCCCCAAGGCGAACTCTTGCATGACATTGATCAGCTCTCCCATCTTCTCTTTCAGTTCGAGGATGTCAGCGTTGGGAGGATCCATCAGTCTGGGAGTATTACGTCTGGTGAAGTATCTGTGAGGACGAGTTGAGTGCAAAGGGATGACTCTACGAGCGCGAGCAATGATTCCTGCAAAACAGCAAACAGGTTAATATGCATGAATGCAACGTCCATCCATATGAGGAACACTTTGTCTCTTGATTTTGGTTTCATCGAGACAAATAATATTTCATCAATAACATTCTGACATCCGAATGTCTCTCAACCAGATTCTCAATCCATAATATTCCCCATATGGCTAGACTCAGGTTTGATGCAGATGAATGCAAGATGTGATGATGCAGATGTATGAGTGCAATGCGTTGCCATCCTCCCAGCCATCTGATCATCTGCGCTGAATCTGGGTTTCTGAACTGATCATAACCATCTGAGGAATAAACAATCACAATTCTGACCCACTGGTTCCGAAATAAACGGAAGACAGATACATCATCATCATCACTGAACCAACTCTGAGCAGATACCACAATCATCTGAAACGGCCCAGGGAATCCGAAATAAACGGATCCCCACTGATAAATAACTCGGCCCGGGGAATCCTGAAATAAACGGATCCCCACTGATAAATCACGGACAGCACTCCGGCGTCACGACAATAAACGGCCATAAATCCGACTTATGAAGATGTCTCTGAACCACAGATCAAAATATCACCATCTGATTATGCATCTGAAATAATCAACCCTCCCCTCACAGGTAAATTCTAAACAGGTCATCCTAAGGCGGATAATAGTCTCGACAATCGGGCGGAGATACTCAATGGGTTTGCCCTTTCGGGTGTGCCATTGTAGCTCCCTTAAGACCGTCTAAACCAAAGATCCGGGAAATGATCGGTCATCAGAGTCAACAGCCCAAAAGAGATAACCCAACCAAAGTGGAAAACCCCACTGGAGGAGCACTTCTCAGATGAACCTCGTCCGACTTGTGGTATGCCACGTCGCAACAATATGCCCAACCGACATGTGAGCGACGCGAGACCACGCTAATCCTAGGTGTATACTCGGGCCTGGGTTTTAGCCCCACTCAGAACACCCACCCCAAACAGAGGAAACACCTGCACGGAGGACAGCAACATGATAGTATGATGCATGCAGACATTAATGCAAATATAGATACACACTGGTTAGAATAATAATTGCAATAAATAACACACAACAAGCAACCTAAACTAATCCTAGAACGCTAGGAGAGACTCGCTTAGGGAAGATGGACCAGCACAGGTCTACATCTCGTATTTCCCCTGTAGAGTCGCCAGCTGTCGCATCCTGCGAAAAATCAACCGGCGAGCCTAAAAATAAAAACACACAGAGCCGCCACTAAACGTTATTTATCCCAAGATAGGGAAAGGAAACGCTCAGAGAAACCTGGAAAGACATGGTCTCGCGACCAGAGAGAAAAGGTTCGGGAGTCGGTTACGCGAGGGGAAGGTATTAGCACCCCTCACGTCCTAGGTACTCCTAGGGATCCACGTTCTAAGAAAAGAAAAGGTTGCTAAACATCACACACACACAAGGTGAAGGAGAATAGCCATCCAAGGCGCAGCGGAAAATAAAATTTCTCCTTTAATGATCCTTACGAATGAGCATGATCAGTGATAGAATCGTTACCTCTTGTGGAGATTCAAACCTTTGGTGCAGATTTCTGACAATGATCAACCTTTGATACAGATCCACGGGGCGATCACGAACGTTGAACGATGACAACGTCTCTACTCAGTCCACACGAACGGATTCCTTCAATCGCAGTGCTAGCTGTTTGTGAGTGAAGGCTTTGAGTGAGAGAGAGAGATACGAAATGCCAACTCTTCAGTTGTGTTGTCTGGGGTGTAAATGCTTCTACCCAAGGGGTTCTATTTATAGAACCACTTGTGTGGGCTTCAAGCCAAAAAGCCCACTTAAGTGCATTTTGGCCCATATCTCAGAATATGCCAAAATCACTTAAGTATTTGGTACTTTACCATATTTCGTATTCTTCTTAAGTACACCGTACCTTACGATGTTCCTTAATTATTCTATCTCTCATCAATCCGTCCTTTGTGTGTGACCCTATAGGTTTTCGCGGCGTTGGCAATTATATTAAATCATGCATTTAACATAATAAACAGTGAGCGGTATCTAGCAACACATCACTGCTACCCAAGTCACGAAAATGTCATGTGATCTGACAAAACCTCCTGTGATAATAATTATGTGTATAATTACCCCTTTGCCCTTATGTCTATATTGAACACAAGGTATAGACCGTGTCACCCTTGTCCAGTTCAATATTGGGCCCATAGACATTTATCCTGTTACGCAGGATTGGCAAATTCCATCTAGGACACTCATGTCCCTCAGCATGCTTCGTGAAGTACCCATCAACTGTCTTTATGGTCATCCAGTTACGGATAACGTTGGATCAGTAATAAAGCACTCAACTCTACATCTAGGATCCATAGTGGTTTCAGGTCGAAGAGTGGTATACACTATTATCACCATGAGAATAACTTATGACACTTTGCATAACTTTCTATATAGTATTCTCATAGCGGGTCAATCCGGTATAAACATTACTCCTAATATTCATATCTATGTTTAAGACTTGATAACTCTTTATCCATGATCCATGAGATGTGATCATCAATCTACAAACATAATAGTCTTAATGCTTTAATGTTATCCCACTTCACATTAAAGCTCGACTACGGATACTTTAAGAATAGTGCCCTTATGTTTAATGTGTTCTCATGATTAAGTCACACTTAATCCATTAAACAGACTATCTATTCCAGGGACTTTATTAATCAACCATAATAAAGAAAATGCCTTTTATTATTAATAAATAATTCGATACAAGTACCAAAAGTATTGGCCTCTAGGGCTTACGCCAACAATCTCCCACTAGCACTAGAGCCAATCAGGCATACCCCGTATACCCATTGATCTAGTATGGCCATCATGCTTCTGCTGCGCAAGAGGCTTTGTCAGTGGGTCAGCTATATTGTCTAGTGTAGGTACTTTACATATTTTCACATCTCCTCTATCTATTATCTCTCGAATGAGATGATAACGCCTAAGTATGTGTTTGGATCGTTGGTGAGATCTAGGCTCCTTAGCTTGTGCGATAGCACCATTGTTATCACAGTAGAGACCAATGGGATCCACAACGCTAGGGACTATGCCAAGTTCACTAATGAACTTCCTGATCCAAACAGCTTCCTTTGCTGCACTTGAGGCAGCAATATACTCGGCCTCGGTTGTAGAGTCAGCAACTGTCTCTTGCTTCGAACTTTTCCAGCTCACAGCGCCACCGTTCAAGCAAAACACATAACCAGATTGCGATCTAAAGTCATCCTTATCTGTCTGGAAGCTAGCATCAGTGTAACCAATTACAGCCAACTCTTCCTGACCTCCATATATCAAGAATGATTCCTTAGTCCTTCTCAAGTACTTAAGGATATTCTTAACAGCTACCCAATGGGCATCACCAGGATCAGATTGGTACCTACTCGTTGTACTTAAAGCATACGAGACATCTGGTCGAGTACATAACATGGCATACATGATAGATCCTATTGCAGATGCATATGGAATCTTATTCATGCGTTCCCTTTCTTCTTTAGTTGAAGGGGATTGTGTTTTTGATAGACACAGGCCATGTTGCATAGGTATGAATCCTTTCTTGGAATCATGCATATTAAAGCGTCTCAGCACTTTGTCTATGTATGTACTCTGACTTAGGCCAAGCAGTTTTTGTGATCTATCTCTATAGATTCTGATTCCTAATATATAGGCTGCTTCACCTAGGTCCTTCATAGAAAAGCATTTCCCCAACCAAGTCTTTACTTGTTGCAGGGTAGGGACATCGTTTCCAATGAGTAATATGTCATCTACATATAATACCAGGAACACGATCATGCTCCCACTAACCTTCTTGTAGACACAAGGCTCATCTTCGTTCTTAATGAATCCATATTGTTTTACCGTTTCATCAAAACGAAGATTCCAGCTTCTGGAAGCTTGCTTCAATCCATAGATTGATCTTTGTAGCTTACATATCTTATGGGCTTCTTCTGGTATGTCAAATCCTTCAGGCTGTGTCATGTACACATCCTCAAGAAGATTCCCATTAAGGAAAGCAGTTTTGACATCCATTTGCCATATTTCATAATCATGATATGCAGCGATAGCAAGTAAAATTCGAATAGATTTAAGCATTGCAACTGGTGAAAAGGTTTCATCATAGTCAACGCCATGAATTTGTTTATATCCTTTTGCAACCAGTCTTGCCTTATAGGTATGTACCTTACCATCCATGTCAGTCTTCTTTTTGAAGACCCACTTGCATCCTATAGGATTAACTCCTACAGGAGGCTCTACCAAGTTCCAAACTTGGTTCGTGTACATGGAATCTATTTCGGATTTCATGGCCTCTAGCCACTTCTCAGACTCGGGACCAGTTATGGCCTCTTGGTAGGTCACAGGCTCATCTTGATCCATGAGTAATACATCACCTTGATCTGTTATGAGATATCCATATCTTTCAGGTAGGTGACGTATCCTGCTTGACCTACGCTGGTCTTGTTCTACTTGAGCAGGTTGTTCTTCCACAACTACTTGTGTTTCCTGCTCTAATTCCTCCATAGGTGTATCAATGCTTTGCGATTCTTGAATTTCTTCAAGCTCTACTTTCCTCCCACTGGTTCCTTTGGAAATAAAATCCTTTTCTAGGAAAACTCCAGTTCGAGCGACAAACACTTTGCCCTCTGAAGGATTGTAGAAGTAATATCCTCTTGTTTCTTTAGGATATCCCAAAATAAGCATTGGTCAGATTTAGGCTCAAGCTTAGTTGAAATTTGTCGTTTCACATAAACTTCGCAACCCCAAATCTTCATGTAAGACATATGTGGTCTCTTACCACTCCATATCTCATATGGTGTCTTATCAACCTTTTTGGATGGAACACGGTTAAGTGTGTAAGCTGCGGTCAACAGCGCATGTCCCCAAAAGGAGTTTGGAAGATCGGCTTGACTCATCATGGATCGGACCATGTCCAACAGGGTTCGATTTCTTCTCTCAGACACACCATTCCATTGAGGTGTTCCAGGAGGAGTGAGTTGGGATAGGATCCCACACTCTTTCAGATGGTCATCAAACTCTAGGCTTAAATATTCACCACCTCGATCTGATCGAAGAGCTTTAATATTCTTACCTAGTTGGTTTTCTACTTCATTCTTGAATTCTTTGAACTTTTCAAAGGACTCTGATTTGTGTTTCATTAAATACACATAACCATATCTACTGAAATCATCAGTGAATGTGATGAAGTACTGAAAACCTCCTCTGGCTGATATGTTCAGTGGACCACATACATCAGTATGTATGAGGGCCAAAAGATCATTAGCTCTTTCACCTTTTCCTGTGAATGGAGACTTTGTCATCTTTCCAATTAAACAAGATCTGCATGTCTCATATGATTCATAATCAAAAGAGTCCAACAGTCCATCTTTATGGAGTTTGGAAATGCGTTTCTCATTTATGTGGCCTAATCGACAATGCCAAAGGTAAGTTGGATTTAACTCATTAGGTTTCATCCTTTTAGTATTAATGTTATAAATAGGCATTTCAAGATCAATGACATATAGTCCATTGTTCATTTGTGCAGTTGCATAGAATATATCATTCAAATAAATTGAACAACAATTGTTCTTTATTATGAATGAAAAACCGAACTTGTCCAAACAAGAAACGGAAATAATATTCCTGCTAATTGCTGGTACATAATAACAGTTCTCTAACTGAATTATTAAACCACTAGGTAAAGTCAATTCATAAGTTCCTACGGCTAAGGCAGCAACCTTTGCTCCATTACCAACTCGTAGGTCGACTTCACCTTTTGCCAATTTTCTACTCCTTTTTAGTTCTTGCACATTTGTACAAATGTGAGAACCGCATCCAGTATCTAATACCCATGATGCAGAAGTAGATAAATTAATTTCAATAACAAAAATACCTGAAGTTGGAGTCTCTACTCCATTCTTCCTATCTTCCAGGTACTTTGGGCAGTTCCTCTTCCAGTGTGCGGTCTTACCGCCATGGAAGCAGGTGCCTTCCTTTTCTATGCTTCCACTAGGCTTCAAAGCAGCACTAGTGGGTTTGGGTTTGGCAACTTCCTTACCTTTCCCTTTATCATGTTTGAGGACAATCCTCATGTCTCGGTACCAATCTAGAAAATTTGTCCCAGACAATTTTTCTTTGTCAAGGTTTGATCGCAATATGTTGTTAGAGGTGTTTGTTGTCATGGTAATCTACACAAGGATTAATGAAAATATAAGTATCATTGACATATTTAATTAGGCCTTTAATTAAACATGCTCCCACTATTTTACTCAAAACAGATGACCCTCATCATCTGATTCGGAAAATCCCGTTGGAAGATTTTCTAGTGGGTCGAGATCCATATTTCACTTCGTTCTAAGTCCGCGTAGGCGGATTACACAAAACTAGGTTATTTAGGTAGGAACTCCTTCCAATTGTATCTCATACAACTCTCGAAAATTTCAATTGGGTGAATAACTCCTTATTCTAATCCATCATATGGATTATTCCCAACTCTTGCTTCTAAACATATATAATCTTATTATAATTTGTTTAGTTAAGTTTGACCCATTGTTTTAACAGTTGGATATTACAATTATCCCATCGCACCTTACTAATATATAGATCATGCACCTCGCGTAGGCGAAACCTACAATTTCCATTACTAGTCTTGATGAGTGTTAAAACTTGGAAAGCTTAAAACTTAATATTTAGTTTTGAGGGAATTGCAATTTTACTGATCTCACCGGCTTGTTTATCATATAAACGGTCTCTCACATGCATCAACATACATACACATGCATCAACATACATATAAACAAAATGAAACAGTTATGGCCCCTAGCGCAATTGTTCTCCCAAGCCAATGAGAGAACCTAAGCTAACCTATAACGATCTAAGCTTCTCCAAGCAAGATCTTCAAGGTTGTCTTCCTTTGGCACTGACTTCTTTGCTTTCTTCATATCATTACATTACATGAAAGAAACTCGTTTTACATACGAGGGAGTGAGATGAGAAAAGAAGTTACATTTGGGAGATTAAGAGAGAGGCACGACACGCAGGTCGTATTTTAAAATCCAAAACAAAACAAAGGAAAACTAAGGCCATAACCGATCACCACAAGACAATAATAAAAACTTTATTATTATTATTAATTCCTTTAATTAATCAAATTAAATTTCGACAACCGATCACACTACGCAGAGTTAGCCGGGGGTCCGCTGCCCAAATTTTAATGAACAATTCATTTAAAATTGACGTCGTTTTTCGTATCAACACTTGATACTTCAAAGCACTTTTTCTAGCCGAACCGGTGAATTTTTCCTTGCGTTAACCGGTTAACCATATGCGTTAACCGGTTAACACTGTTTGAAAACATTTAGAAAACTCTTTTCTGCCTTGCGTTAACCGGTTAACCAAATGCGTTAACCGGTTAACACTGTTTGGAAATCTCAAAAAAAATTTATTTTCGCATTCCGTTAACCGGTTAACCATATGCGTTAACCGGTTAACACTGTTCCAAAATTAAAAAAAATTATTTCGTATTACGTTAACCGGTTAACCTTACGCGTTAACCGGTTAACACTGTTCGGAAAAGTGTTTAGGACGCACAACTCTTGTGCAATCAAACCCCAATCGCATAACTCTCTAACAACACAACCCTTGTGTCGTCACTAACCCTGATGCACCAATTTCAGACCGTCAAACACGTCTCGATTGTTAATTCAGTATGATTGATCAACACGTCATTGCTTCACCATACAAATGTCGGATCAAGAAGCAAACGACCATTGATCGCTCAAAGGAAAACAATCATCGAGGTTTTTGAATGAATGAAACAAGAACACTATATCATATATAATGTATTTTGCATCAGGGTTACATATATCACATATATGTAACTTGATCGATCTCAATTTAACCTTTGATTCATTCTGTTTTAATCATATTATTACAGAACAAAAACAGTTATCAGATTCATGGTTTCGTAAGTGGCTCTGATACCACTGAAGGAGAATAGCCATCCAAGGCGCAGCGGAAAATAAAATTTCTCCTTTAATGATCCTTACGAATGAGCATGATCAGTGATAGAATCGTTACCTCTTGTGGAGATTCAAACCTTTGGTGCAGATTTCTGACAATGATCAACCTTTGATACAGATCCACGGGGCGATCACGAACGTTGAACGATGACAACGTCTCTACTCAGTCCACACGAACGGATTCCTTCAATCGCAGTGCTAGCTGTTTGTGAGTGAAGGCTTTGAGTGAGAGAGAGAGATACGAAATTCCAACTCTTCAGTTGTGTTGTCTGGGGTGTAAATGCTTCTACCCAAGGGGTTCTATTTATAGAACCACTTGTGTGGGCTTCAAGCCAAAAAGCCCACTTAAGTGCATTTTGGCCCATATCTCAGAATATGCCAAAATCACTTAAGTATTTGGTACTTTACCATATTTCGTATTCTTCTTAAGTACACCGTACCTTACGATGTTCCTTAATTATTCTATCTCTCATCAATCCGTCCTTTGTGTGTGACCCTATAGGTTTTCGCGGCGTTGGCAATTATATTAAATCATGCATTTAACATAATAAACAGTGAGCGGTATCTAGCAACACATCACTGCTACCCAAGTCACGAAAATGTCATGTGATCTGACAAAACCTCCTGTGATAATAATTATGTGTATAATCACCCCTTTGCCCTTATGTCTATATTGAACACAAGGTATAGACCGTGTCACCCTTGTCCAGTTCAATATTGGGCCCATAGACATTTATCCTGTTACGCAGGATTGGCAAATTCCATCTAGGACACTCATGTCCCTCAGCATGCTTCGTGAAGTACCCATCAACTGTCTTTATGGTCATCCAGTTACGGATAACGTTGGATCAGTAATAAAGCACTCAACTCTACATCTAGGATCCATAGTGGTTTCAGGTCGAAGAGTGGTATACACTATTATCACCATGAGAATAACTTATGACACTTTGCATAACTTTCTATATAGTATTCTCATAGCGGGTCAATCCGGTATAAACATTACTCCTAATATTCATATCTATGTTTAAGACTTGATAACTCTTTATCCATGATCCATGAGATGTGATCATCAATCTACAAACATAATAGTCTTAATGCTTTAATGTTATCCCACTTCACATTAAAGCTCGACTACGGATACTTTAAGAATAGTGCCCTTATGTTTAATGTGTTCTCATGATTAAGTCACACTTAATCCATTAAACAGACTATCTATTCCAGGGACTTTATTAATCAACCATAATAAAGAAAATGCCTTTTATTATTAATAAATAATTCGATACAAGTACCAAAAGTATTGGCCTTTAGGGCTTACGCCAACACAAGGGAACGCAGGTGGGGTTAAGAGAAGGGAGCTCGATAAGGTATCGCACCTTATGCCTACATATCTTGTCTGGAACAAGAATCAGAGCCTCTGTAGTTCGGCTTACGCACGCCAAACAACACAAAACATACAAACAAGCAAGGGTGGCAAACATGGAGCCCGACAACCACTTGATGGAATTATGTCGGCATCCGAACCAAAACACGCTCAAAAGGGCAAACGTGGAGCCCGACAGCCAATCACTGGACTTACGTCGGCATCCGAACCCAAGCATACAATCAGATAACAAGTAAACGCACGCAAAAAAGAAAAAGGTTGCCCGGAGTGGTCTCGCACGACCACCTGCCTACATACCTCGTCTGGAACGAGGATCAGGGCGATGTAGTTCCCCTGAAAGGGACTGAATTGCTAACCAGAAACCGGGGAAAGATACACAACTAGGGAGCTGAGACTCGAGCCTAATGTTGTCATGCATCGTTAACCCTAAGTTCGGTTTTCTATCCTACTTGCATAAGCAAACTAACCTAACCAGGAAAGAAGCTAGCACACAAGCATACAATCATATATCATCAAATGAGAACAGGTATCTCAAACAAGCATGTCAATCAGATATCCACATAACACGCACTATAGCCAAACAAGGGGCTCAATCAATCAGGTTTGACTGCCTAAGCAATCGTCTGTACAGGCTGTGTTTGCTCTTAACCTTGCCATTACGAGGCTAAGGTGAAGCAGATGAAAGGATGAAGTGAGGATCAGACCTCACAGCTCATATCCCTAACCAGGGAGAGCTTCTGACAAATGAGCATGGGTCCAGAATGGGGGGACCCTTCTATACTCGATGACTCCGACACAACAGATCTTGGGCTTTTGATCTCAATGCTACAACCATGTAATGGGAGCAAGGAGAAGACTCAACTGAATAGTGGGGGACAGGTTGCTTGTCCCTACCTTCCACCAATTGCCTTACTTGAAGGGCTTTTCCTGCTTGGGCTTGAAAAATAAACATACACAATCATTGCCTCTTAAGGAGGACTTCAGACATTTATTTGCCCGGCCCGGTAACAGCCGGGTCTCCAGACTACATGAAGCTTAGGAAGTTACCTCAATGCAAGTTGCTTATGCAAAGCAAAGCAAAGCAATAGTTCACAAGGAACTGAGCAACTAAAGTACCTGGAAACAATCAAACTCAGTCAGTACTCAATTAGACAAACTATACAGCAAACAATCAAACAGTTTAAACAATATAACACAAAGCAAGCTCAAGGCTTAAGCCCAAGCTCCAACACCTAAAAAACAATGTTATGTTAGTGTACAAACATCCACAACATCAATTAAAACCAACTTGTACCATTCTCCATGTACATTGCTTTTTTGATCCTGAAAAATCAAGCAAATATTAGCAACTAGACCACTAGGCCAAGCCTAGGGTCCAAAAGCAAGAAAAAAGTTAAAACAGCAAGGTATCCACCATCCAACATCAAATTAACATCAAACAAGAGCAAACATCATTGGTCTCATGTTTATATCATCCATCATGTTCAATTCATGCACAAAACAATCCATATGAGGTCAAATGAACCACCAAGCATACAAACAGAAGTATTGCATTCAAATCCCTATCAAAACACATCCAAAAATTCTCAAATTAAATACACCTAAACAGGGGATAATCAAGGTCTACCATGTCAAATTTGAGCTCAATTGGGCAAATGGAACCATGTCAATGAAAATCATCAAAAACAGACACAATTTCATGCTTCAATTCACACCATCAATGCATACATCCAATTCAAAAATTCATATCTCATTGGAAACTAAAAAGAAATGGATGAGACCAAAACAGGGAGGTCCTAACATGTGTCTAGTTCATGCATATCAAATTTCATGGCCATACAATACAATATGAGGATTTCCCAATCAATCTACCAACATGTATCACATGAGCTTGCAATTTCAACAACCAGAAATGAAAAATCAAGATTAAATTGAAAATACAGTGAAAAATCCTACAAAAATTCATCAAGCATCCTAACATGTCAACAAGTCATCATGCAAAATTTCAGCCAATTCCAACATGCATAGGTCACCCAATTAAATTCAACAAGTTGACATCGAGAGGTGTGACACAAATTGTCACACCTAAGTTCCAGAATTTGCTGCTCTCTAACCAGGTATCAAAAATTCATGAAATTTACATATAAATAATCCTCAATGAGTCAAGAACCACCACAAAAATTTTCAGCCATTTATTTTATGATATGAGTATTTCATGATCAAATTGCCAAAATGTATCAAAATGTGACATACATTAGAAAAGCCTATGCCAAATAAAATATTTGCCAAGCACAACTTTGACCAATAGGTCAAAAAAATCCTACACAAGTCAACAAAGTCAAGGAAAAAATCTCCATATTTTTAGAATTTTTTTGCTATTTTTATGGATTTTTTAATGTCCTAATGATTTTCTAATAATTATTTGAATTAAATTAAAATTACACAATGGCATTTCTGTAAATATATTTGGCGCGGGAGGGAAACTTGATATTCAAATTTTCAAATGCTTTTCAAGATCAAATGGCTTCAGTTCATCGTCTCCAACACAGAATTTTCCAGAAAAATTGAAAAAAATGATGAACACTCAATGTTAACGAAAATGGACATGCATATAGTCGTTGAACTCGTCTTCTCAAGCACATTCCAAATATCCAATCTATTCGTCCTAACTGTTCCTCTATCACACGAATCAAGCAACCTAGGGTTTATGTTCATACTTTCAAATCGCGATTTCTCACACTACAGGCAATCATTTTCTAAACCACAAACAGCATCAAAACCTACATTTCATGATCTTTCTAACGCCTATAATTATGAAGCATTTGGTGATGATCGATTTTTGAGTTACCTGGAAATGGCAGTGGAATTCTCGTGGCTTTTGTGCTCAATTCACGAAAACAGCAACAGTAGAGGGATAGAGAAGGTGAATGCTATGCTCCGTTTCAATTTCTTCCACTCCTAGTGTCCACAATCCGGATTTGCCATTGATGAGGTGATGTTGAACAGTTGAGAATCCGAGCTCCTTGCTTTCCAATTTGCAAAAACAGATGGTGAGGATGATGTTTGTGATTGAATGCAACAAGAATCTCCAATTTTGGTTGAGATTTGGTGAAGAATTTTGAGATTGAAGGAGTTTGTGTTCTTGAGGGTTTGGAGAGAATTGGAGAGTTTCTAGATCCAACTTTGGTAATTGTGAGAGTCAGTTATGATTATGCAATGATTATGAATATATATGGTAGCCTTAATCATGCTTAAGTGTGTAATCAACCAAATTAGCATTGTAAGTGAAAATGTCATTTTCCAAATGAAGGGTAAAATTGGAATTTCACCATGACAGCTAGTGCCACCTGTTTTGACAGCACATACACCTTCTAAATATCATATGTGAACTGTAGAAACTTGTTTCATGCTCATTGGTTGCTCCATTCTCAAATTCACCATGTGTATGCATTTGGTCCATTTTTGTCATTTCCATTTTTCAAGACAAAATCCAAATTAAAAGCCTTATGCATGAAATGAAAATTCAAACACATTCTAAATGCCATTCCTGAGGTGTTGGAAAAAGTCCCATTCGAAAATTCCAATTATTTTGACATTTGGACAATTTTGCCCCTGGTCCAATTTAGCTGTCCAGTTGAAAAGTGACTTTTTGCCTTGGCCATTTTTGGGAAAATCCAATGATGCACCCTCAAAGTACATGTCAAATGGAGTTTGTGCATATAAAGAACTTGCAATTTGGACAAAGTATGTGGTAGTTATGGCCTCCTGATTACGGTCTTTTCTGAAATTCAATGAGCCATATCTTGCAAACCACACATTGGATTTTCAAGTTCTTGGACTTTTTGGAAAGGTGAGAGCAAGATCTACAACTGTCATGTTGAACAATTTTTCATTTGAAGCTTCCTTGGACTTCTGTTTTTGAGGTCAAAACTTTCCACTTTTGGAAACTTCAGTTACAAGTCACTTTCTATTTTTGGCAGTTTTTGTCCTGACTTGATTTTCTTCATTTTTAAGCTTTGAGATGTCATATAACACTTGTTCCAACATGAATGAAGTGTATCCAACTCATTTCCACCTCCACATCCATCAGATCATGTACAGTTGACCACAGTTGACTTTTCAGCTGATAGATGAATTTGGCAATGCATAGATCAAATCAAGCCCCAATCTTCAACTGAAATGGCTCAAGGGTGAAACCCTAGCCTCAATAAGCACAATATAATCAAATAATGAACCCCATATCCTTCATAAACCTCATCTCCTGATCCAGCCCTGCTTGGCCCAATACAACTGATTAGGGTTGACCAGTGGTCAAAACCCTAATCTCAAGGAATCTTCTTCAATCTTCTGATGACAACCAACCATGATGATGATGATGTATCATTGCAATCAATATGAAGACCAATACCCTTGAGAATCATGAAACCCTAATTCACAGTCCAATCCTCAGATGGCCATGATCAGTCAATAAAACCCTAGGCTTGCATTTTCTGACTTCCTCATCCTCTGATCAAGACTTGAGAGGATAGCTTGCACACTGTAACCACATTATATGCAATATGAAATGCCTAAAGTCCTAAGATGATATGCAAATATGTTAATGCTAGTCCCAAGAGAGGAGGGCAAATTTTGAGGTGTTACAATATTCACCAAAGCCCGGGATGCAATTTAGTTAGAAAAGTCAATGGGTAATCTTAGTATATGCATCTATGAATCCTTGTAGAAATAAATGTTTAGGAGTCGTGCCAAAATAGAAAAGGTGTTTCTCTTACCTATGACCACTTCCTTACCCTTGAAGAGGTGAGGATTGTCTGCCTCTTGGGGAAGTTCAAGGTTATGAATTGTCGTGAAATGATTAAAACTTGGTTGAACTGTGGGAAACACCTCGCTGCTTATTTAGGTAAGTTATATTTTTATAACCTTTGTAGGTATTTTTAGATAGTATCCCCGACCTTTGCACATTGTTTTGCAGATCAAAGGGTGAAGATTTCTTCCAAAGAAAAGAGGCAGAGGGGGGAAAAGATTCAGGTTATTTGTTCGGACACCAATAGCCCTCGGAGTTACCAATAGGGTTTCACCATTAAGGGGAGGAAGAGACGGGTTGAGGACCCGATTCCTAACTTGCTCAACATGAAGGCTCAAAGGCTAAAGGATGGTCCTTATTTTCTTATTGCCACCATCTCTCCTACTTCTAGTAAGGTGAGCACTCGAGAGCCTTCCACAGGAGAGGCTCCCCCACCTCTTTCTACTTTGTGGAGAGATGTCAGTTTTGGAACCCTCTGAATTCCAGGCCCTTCACTCTAAATGGACCTTTTCTATTATATGTAAGAAAGATGACTTTCTGCCGAGGGTGCTCATGTCGCAGGATGTCAACTAGGAGAGGTGAGACAAGGTTGAGAAAAAGCTGGAGGAGAAGCTTCAGAAGCATGTGAACGCTTATATTGAGAGCCAAACATTGTTGAAGGCCATATAGAAAGACAAGGAGAAATGGAAGGAGAAGATGGCGGATGTGAATGTAACACCCTAAACCCCAACCTTTATTTTAATGAAAAATTCATGAATATGATGTTACTTCATCAAATCTCTCATACATAAACATGCAACTAAACAATTTACAACAGAAGATAAAAGAAAACGTAACATAAGTCTGAATAAAACATCTCTAAAAACTCCATAAAAGAGATTTACAACTCAATACATGAAAATACAAGCGCCCAAATCCCCGATGTTACATATCAGAGCATTTATTCGACTAAATGAAAAAAATATTAAATCCTAAGAGGGCGTCAAATCCATCTCACGATCACCATAAATCTATCACTCTTGTTGAGTATCTGTACAACATTGCACAAAGCCAATCCAACAAAATAAAGAAGGGGTGAGAATACACTTACACGTAATAACAGTGAAATTTAGCAACATAATAATAAACGAATATAACAATAATACTAGTACACAAACACATACACAAATACAAACACAAATATCATTATCGACATATGCAATGCTATTATGCACCAACTCCTTCACCTATATGCATGTGGTACCAAGTTTTTATGGATATAGGCATGTTACTGACTTCTTCCACGGTCTCTGGTCTCTCACCTGAACCGACGATCCCTTCCAGATAGATATGAGACCCTCCTCTAGTATCTCAACTAGACCAACAATCTCACCAAATGGATATGAGGCCACCAAATAGATGGAAGTCCCACCTAACTCCAATATACATGCATGCATGAGAATGTTATAGTAGTCAAACAATACAGTTCACCCAAAAAATATAAATCACTCAAAGTTATTTAAATCATTATCCACCAAAAATAGATCTAGAGTATGAACCATGTATCGATAATAAAGGCCTCGAAGAGAATCATTGCATCAATAATATTTCAATTAAAAATTATCTCAATTTTATTACTCCTAAAGTTATCTGTTTTCTTCTTTCTATCACATTTTACAGATGAAAACTATATTAACACATAAATATTTTATTTTATTCAAAAATAAATTTAATCTGATAAAAAGGGTTGCAATCATTTCTAGTATTACACGAAGGTCAAAGAAGAGGCTTTAGAACTCAAAAAATATAAAAAATGATCGAAAATGCCCTAAATTTTCCGGACTCGCTGGATTGTCGCCTCCGCCGAATCCGCCTCTGCTCGCTGAATATGCGATCGTCGTTCGTACTTCCGATATTTCCCGATTTTTCAAAATTCATGGTTTTTTGACTTTTCCCAATTTTTCCGATTTTCCTGATTTTTTGACTTTTTCAGTAAAGCCATGCGATTCCGTACAAAAAATTGAATTTTTGACAAAAAATTCAATTTTTAACCTTGAAAAATTTACGATTTTTAAAATTTTAATTAAAAAAATGTAATTTTAGAGCAACTTAAAATAACTCATAAATTATTAGTAATTTCTGCAGTTACCAAAAGGGATTTTCCCAAATCCCATTTGGTCGCCCAAATTATCTATATACTTATCGATCACCAAACAATGAAATATGACAATATTCTATGCTAGAGAAGACTTGTTGCGCATTGGCTTGGGCTGCTAAGCGCCTACGTCACTACATGTTGAATCATACCACTTGGTTGATATCCAAAACGGATTCAGTCAAGTATATATTTGAGAAGCCTGCATTAACTAGGAGGATTGCCTATTAGCAAATGTTGTTATCAGAGTATGATATCGAATACCGATCTCAGAAAGCGATTAAAGGTAGTGTCTTGGCTGACCATTTGGCTCACCAACCAATTGAAGATTACCAGTCAATGCAGTATGATTTTCCTGATGAAGAGATTTTGTACTTGAAAATGAAAGATTGTGATGAACCATTGCTTGAAGAAAGGCCAGAACCTGGTTCCCGTTGGGGCATGATATTTGATGGAGATGTTAATCAGTATGGTAATGGCATTGGGGCAGTAATCATTACTCCTCAAGGCACGCATTTTCCATTTACGACTAGATTGACTTTCAAGTGTACAAACAATATGGCAGAATATGAAGCTTGCATTATGGGGCTTGAAGAGGTCATTGATCTCAGAATCAAGTATTTAGACATCTATGGAGATTCAGCTTTGGTTGTGAATCAGATCAAAGGTGAATGAGAGACAAATCAACCCGGTTTGATACCATATAGAGATTACGCGAGGAGGATTTCAACTTTCTTTACAAAGGTTGAGTTTCATCATATCCCTCGAGATGAAAACCGGATGGCAGATGCTCTTGCAACGTTGGCATCGATGATTATGGTAAAATATTGGAATAAGGTCCCCAATTTGACTGTAATGCGTCTTGATGGGCCAGCTCATGTGTTTATTGTTGAAGAGGTCAAAGAAGAGAAGCCGTGGTATTACGACATCAAATGTTTCCTCCAAATTCAGATTTACCCGCTTGGGGCATCTTTGAAAGATAAGAAGACTTTGAGGAGATTAGCCGGCAATTTTTACCTGAATGGTGATGTTCTGTACAAGAGAAACTTCGATATGGTTCTACTCAGATGCATGGATAGACACGAAGCAGGCTTATTGATGACTGAAGTCCATGAAGGTTCCTTTGGTACTCATTCCAATGGACATGCAATGGCGAAAAAGATGTTGCGAGCAAGTTACTATTGGTTGACAATGGAATTTGACTGTTGCAAGTTTGTGAAGAAATGCCACAAGTGTCAAATATATGCGGATAAGATTCATGTTCCTCCGACACTATTGAACGTCATATCCTTTCCATGGCCTTTCTCCATGTGGGGAATTGATATGATTGGCATGATTGAGCCCAAAGCTTCGAATGGACATCGTTTCATTTTGGTAGCAATTGATTACTTCACAAAATGGGTTGAAGTGGCATTGTACATAAATGTAACCAAGCAAGTTGTGGTAAGGTTTATCAAGAATCAAATTATATTCCATTATGGTGTGCCAATCAAGATCATTACTGATAATGGGTCAAACTTGAATAATAATATGGTGGAAGCTCTTTGTAAAGACTTCAAGATTGCACATCATAATTATTCTCCCTACAGACCCAAGATGAATGGGGTTGTTGAAGCTGCAAATAAGAACATCAAGAAGATCATTCAGAAGATGGTTGTAACATGTAAGGATTGGCATGAGATGCTCCCATTTGCTTTGCACGGGTATCATACATCCATCCGCACTTCAACAGGGGCAACCCCTTTCTCTCTTGTTTATGGCATGGAAGTTGTGCTCCCCGTAGAGGTTGAGATCCCTTCATTGCGTGTCCTCATGGAAGCCAAGTTGACTGAGGCTAAATGGTGTCAAACCAGGTTTGATCAGCTGGATTTGATAGAGGATAAGAGGTTAACTGCCATGTGTCATGGTCAGTTGTATCAGCAGAGGATGAAGAAAGCTTTTCATAAGAAGGTCAGACCTCGAGTATTCAGAGAAGGTGACCTTGTGCTCAAGAAGATCTTGTCGTTCAAGCCAGATTCTAGGGTCAAATGGACTCCTAATTACGAAGGCCCATATGTTGTCAAGAGAGCATTTTCAGGTGGTGCTTTGATTCTTACAACTATGGATGGTGAAGAGTTCACTCGTCCTATGAACGCAGATGCAGTCAAGAAATACTTCGCCTAAAAAAGAAAAGAACAGCTCGCTAAGTTGAAAACCCCAAAGGGCGGATTGAAAACCTGAAAGGGCGATCCAGGCAAAAGTTAGAGGCATAAAAACAAAAAAGAATTATCCCGATAAATTGAGTACCCCATCTTGGGTCAATTTATGCAAAAATTAGGGATTATGGAAAGTAATTGCATCCTGTTGATCTTTAGATTTGGAGACCTTGTTGAGCACAACGGTCGACGGTGATTCATTATCCCTAGTAGCGGCCAAGAGCAATGGACATCAATAGTTGGTGGAAGGATTAGTGGTCATTTGTATTCAATGCAACCCTTTTCCATGTAAATTACCATTTTCAACTTTGTAAATATCTATGGAGTCTTGTCATTTACAGGCTACCATTCTATTAAATAAAGTTGAGCTTTTACCCAATTGTTTCTACTCTTATTTATTTCAGCCAAATAGTTTTAAATTTTATTATGATCATCTTTGAAAATTAAAGTTTTAATCAAAATCATTTTTCTTCAACATATAAAAGCATGAATTTTAAGCAATTGATTTCATTTAAAAAAGGAATATCAACAGTGATTCGAAAGCAGTAAGCCCTAAGTGTGGAGCAATATTGGTTCTCGCCAAGCAATAAGCACAATCTCTCTTTCATCCCCGACAACATTGTTCAGCACTCGGTGTTTGTTGATTTCTCTAGACAATTATTGTTCGCTATTCCCCCAGCTGAGTTCCCAGCTGAGTACGGATATTTCATTACGGCAATTTGCATGATTTTGGCAGAATTTTGGTTTCCCCACCGGTCACCATCAGATTCACTCCCAGTCGGAGTTTTTCTCCTGGTTTCTGAGCAGCTATTTGTGTTTATCCTCTGCATGGTTGTCCCCCATTTGATATGGTGTTGACCTAACATTCCCCGCGAACTCGATAAAAATCTTTCTCAGCAGATCTCCTTCTTCCCCATATAGGTTTTGGCCTTTAGGATGTTGATCTCTCTTTTCTCCAGCAGTTGTCTCCCTCTTTTGTGGATTGACCGAGATTGTATCGATGATTCAAATTCTGCGACACCCTTGTATCCTTTGCGATTGTTTTGTCAGCATAATCATCATATATACATATACATATACATATACATATACATATACATATACATATACATATACATATACATATACATATACATATACATATACATATACATATACATATACATATACATATACATATACATATACATATACATATACACTCATATAATTTCATGGTTGTATCATCACATTTGTTGACTCATTCTTGTGATTCTTATTCTCTGTTATGGCGGTACTTTATCCCCATACGAGTTTGGTGTATGTCCTCCCTCAATTGTAGAGTGTCAGACCCTTAAGTAGAAAGACTTTAACCTTTCTCCTTTCCCCACTGAGTTATTTCCTCGTGGATGATTATTATTTCAGTTTCCTCCCTAGTTGATTATCTGGATGAAACCACTTCCATTGAGTTATATCCTCATTGGGTTGAGTCTTGATTGACTGTTTCTTTATGGATCTTACCTAGATATATGTTTTGGGTCCCCTAAGAGAGTTTATTACCCAGTAATTGGTAATATTCCTCAGTTTGCAGTTTGTTATCTCTTGCCCAATACCCGACAAAAGTACCCCTGTTTTCTCCCTAGTGGAGTCCCCAACAGAATCATTTTTATGTTTCCCCAGGAAGTATATCCTTGATATGTTCATCCTAACCGATGACGGATATTTTCTTCCCTTGTTTGAGTTTATCCTTGATATGTTCATCCTAACCGATTATGAATACTCTCATCTTTGGTATTCTACCCAGTAAAAAGGTAGTTTTAATCCCTACTTTGTTCCCCAAAGAGTTAATCCTTGATATGTTCATCCTAACCGGTGGGTTTCCTTTTCTTTGTGGTATTCTACCCAGTAAAACGGTAGTTGTAAATCCTGCATCCCCTTACAGAGTTTATCCTTGATATGTTCACTTTAACCAGTGACGGATATTCTCTCCTCTAGTATTCTATCCAGTAACTGATAGATATAATTCCTATTTCTCTCCTCACAAAGTCTATCCTTGATATGTTAATCCTAACCAATGACAGATTTTCTCTTTGATGGTATTCTATACAGCATTCGATAGATGTAATTCCTACTTTTTGTTCAGTTGGTTTATCCTTGATATGTTCATCCTAACCAATGACGTATATCCTCCTTGACATCCCCAGGCAAGTCTATCCTTGATATGTTCATCTTAACTGATGATGGATTTTCTTTCCTTTGAGTTTATCCTTGATATATTCACCTTAACTGGTGACGGATATTCTCATCTTTGGTCTTCTGTCCAGTAGCTGGTAGTTGTAATTTCTATTTCTGCAGTTTTCCCCAGCAAGGCTATTCTTACCCAGTAACCGGTAATGAATACACACTCTTGGTGGTTCCCAGCGAGTCATCCTTGATATGTTCATCCTAACCGATGACGGATGTCCTCTCTATCAGATCTTTATTATCTCCTTACCCAGTAACCGGGAGTGGATCATAAATTTCTGCTCCTCCTGTGTTGAAGTCTATTTCTTCCCCAGTTGAGTTGAGTGCGCATTTCCTTAGTGAAATCGCTTTTCCTGCATGATTCAAGTATTTCAGTTTTATCCTGATCTACTCGTTTCCCCTATAAATGTTTTCGTTTCCCCGACTAAGTCTTTCCATTTTCATGGAATTCCTCTAGTCACCCAGCAGTTTTTAAGTCGTAGCCTGGCCTACGCATAACCCTTTTATCCCCTCAGAGTCTCTGTCTCTCTGATTTCTTTTCCTTTGTGGCAACATTTCCCCACAGAGAATTTGTTTTTACATTCATATCATATGCATCATGAGGTCTCTTAGGGACCAAAAATTTGTTTCTATATGTTGTTATTTAAGCCCATTCTACTGAGTCAATATGAAGATTTTAACCTTCACCTCCTCAGATAGAATGTCCTTAAATAGGGGTAGCTGTAAGACCCCAATTTTGGCCCTAAGATCCCTCATGTAATCTCATCATATGAATTAGCATTGTGATCATACCTTGGCATCCTCCTTACCCCTCTTTTATTGGGTTTGTTTTGGGAGAGATCACCAAGCACCATATGATTGTATCATACTTGTATTTTATCATTTTACTAACCAAAATACCAAAAATATGTCTTTGCATTTGCCTAACTCTTTTGTAGGTAGGGTATGATCACCATTGATCTATCAAGTTCACATCTAGGGTTTAAGACCCTCATTGCTAAAAGCACAACCAAGGATTTATCCACAATCTCTCTAAGCATCATATATGATCCCAATGATCTTTACATGTTATTTTTATCAAATATTCTTCAAAAGTTTGGAATTGGTTTGCATTGGAAACCCTAGTTTGTCTGGGTATCTTGAGTAACTTCTTCAACAAGCATCCTCATCAACTGATCAAATTCCTCAAGGTACACTTCAAAATTCATCATATTATGCATATATGATCTTTCATAAGCCTAAAAAGTTAAGAGAATTGTAAGTTTGCAAGTTGGTTGATGGTGGTTGGCCAGATGAATTCATCTGATCAAAATTGGGTCTCCCTAGACCCTATCTCCTACAGTTTTCATCATATGAAAATGATTCTAAGATAAATGTTACTATAAATGACATTCCAAACAACTTTCATGTTGAGGTCTAGAGCTAATTTTGCTTTGAAAGTCATTTTCTATGTTGAAACATTATAGGTCATGTTGTCTAAACCCTAAATTGAAAGTCAACTTCCCAAGGCCATAACTTGCTCAATTTTTATGAGATGAAAGATTTTCGAGTTGCACAATCAAATTAAAGATGTATACTTCAACTTTAATGTTTGGTGTGAGAGCTAAATCGACTTTTATGAGCATGTGATATGAGAAAACATTATAGGTCATTTTGGACCAATACCATTGAACAAGTGATTTTCCTCAACTTCAAAAATTCATAACTCTCTCATTCTAAATCCAAATGATGTCAAATTGTTGACCATTTTGAATTTATTTTAAATATATACAACTTTGATGAAGGCACTTTTCTCATTTGGAGCTCACATAAAAAGTTTAGTAAGGTGGAACATTGAAGTATATGACTTGACACTTAGAAAATATTTCAACATGTTGAAATTTCCAAACTTCTACCTCAAAATTCACCATGATCCAAGTTCCAAATGGAAAAGTTTTCAATATAAGATTTGTTCCTCTTGTCCTAAGCTTTCCAAAGAGTCCTATTTCATTCATTTTTGATGATGGTGTTAACAGGCCAGCATCAATTAGCAAAATCAAAACTTCAAATGACCATTTCACTTTGCCTTGCAATTCAAGCTTCATTTAGACTTCAGCACAATTGAATTTGGACCTTAGTGCATTGTTTCATGGGCCTGTACACGCCCATGCAAGCATGAGCATGACATTGCCAAATTTGGAAGAAATTTCAGGTGTGCAAATAACACTTCAATTTTCTATAAATAGAGACCCCCTGAGCTCATTTGAGAGGACCCTTGTGCGCTAGCTTTGCCTCCACTCTTTAAACCCTCACAATTCAAAGGAAAACCTGACAATTTTCACTTGAAAATTGAGTTTGAATCTTACTGTTTGGAGATTCAAAAACTCCAGGATCCAAAGCTTTGTACCAATCCTAATCCACTTATGCAAGCTATTGGAGCAAGATCAAACAAGAATTGAAGCAAAAGAGATCAAGTTCTGCACATCATTGAAGGTATTTTCCAGATTTTTTCTTCTCTTCGATTCTCACTCAATTCTCATCAATTCTCTTGGATCTTTGGTTGTCTAAAGTCCTACCAATGTAGGCAAGAAGATTGAGTTACTTTGAGGTCAAATCGAAGCAACTCAGTTGACACACCTCAAAATTCAACTCCTTATATATTTCTATATATTTGGAGTTAGTTAAAATTGAGGTTAAATTCGTGCTCTACGCCATTTTCTCTTTCAGATCATGTCCTCTTTTTTTATTTTAGTCATGGTGATGATTGAACTAGTCCGGCGAGGTTCGCCTGAGAAGGTGGCCGGCCTTTAGCTCTGGCAGTGAGGTGGCACGATTCAGAACCATTGATCCATTTCAAATTGTTTTAATCACAAGCGTTGGTTCTGATTACCACTTGTGTGGCGCGCTGACTGAGTTTCATCATGGAACGCGCGTTTGTGTCCACTTGATATGCCACCTCAATTAATGAGGGAGATCAAGTAGTCCACGTTTTTTGTAATTTCTGATTTTTATTTTATTCCTTTGATTTTTATTAATTCGTATTAATTTTAATACTGATCCAAAAAATATGAGAGTTTCACCAAAAAAATTTAAATAAAATCCTCTTTCATATTCTGAATTAAAATTATTTTTTAGATCATTATTAATGTTTTTCATGATTTAATTGATTTTGTGATTATTTTTAATTGTTTAAAAAAACTTTTAAGTTTCCAAAAATTTTGAAATTTTTTCTCCAATGTCCTTTGACCTTATTTGACCAATGATAAATCTCATGGCCATTTCTTTGGTGTTTTGATGAGGTTTTAGGAATTTGACCAACCATATTTAATTTGATGCATTATTTTTAGTAATTTTTAATTTAATAAATGCCAATTAATTGTGTTGAGCCATTTTGATTGATTTGTGTAAGTTTGACTTGTGTTGTTGGGCCTAGGTCAAGGTTGATTTGACTTTGCTAGGCTAAGATCATTGGATTTAGGGGATTGATGAAATGTACATTCCATCTCCCAAAATGAATGAATGATCTTAATTTGGTAAAAGACCTCCTTTGTCCAATTTGAGTTTGATCCACTTCCCCCTCCCTCTTCATCTCATTCCACTTCTTTGTGCATTCATGTCATGGTCCTATGATATCTCCATATCCTAAGGCATGTTGATTGCAAAATCAACATGAGTATGAATGAGATTAGGCCACTACTTTTGCATATTCTTTTTGTGTGTGGTATGTTTCATGAGCATAGTCCATTATACTATGTCTCTAACATCCATTAACACCAAAATTCTATTGCCCCGCCTCAAATAGTTTTGACTTCTACATAAGTCCAATTATGATTTCTTAACATAGCGCTACATTTTGACACAAAAGGCATAACATTCTAATTAGTGAGATTGTAAGTCTCCCCTCTTTCATGGTATTGTGTGGAAACTTGGCCTTTTTTCCTTCCTTTGGAAGATGTCTTGGTTCAAGGATCCATGCTTGTGATAAGTGGGTTGAGTGTTCTCCAAAGAATGACTTAAACAAAAAAATCAAAAGCAATACTAACTTCTAACTCATTAACAACTATCATTTAATTTCAAGTCACTTACTTTAATGCACTTTATTTTTAAGTCTTATTCATTTTCCATTATTCATACCATTCTAATTGTTTATGTTAATGTCATTTTAACTTTGTCCACTTGGACCATATTCTGTGATATATTTTATTTGTGTATATTGTGTTTGATTGTGTGGTCTTTGACCATTAATGTATATAATAAGAACAAAAACCCTAAAAATATCTTGTGTGGACTGTTGGTTTGATCTGAGACAATTGGACTTAGAATTTAGGCAACACTCCCTATGCAAAGGACTTGGCCAATGACAACTTTCATGTAACCAAGTGCTTGTAATTTAAAACTTCATCTGATACATAATCCAAGATCCATTTGAGTTCATCTACAACATGATCATTATGAAGCTGTTATTTTGAACCTGTAACTTGTGGCATTGTGGAATTCATCTTCTACATGAGCAAATTTGAAGAAGATCATGGAGCTACTAAGCTTGGATGTGGATATCCTTATTTGATGCCTTGCTTCTCAAGTTGATATATTATGCATTGTTTGTTGCTTGATTCTAAAGTCCAAGAGAATTTGGGTTTCTACATGACATTCTTGTCTATTGGATTGCAGCCCATTGGTCAGATCTTTTCAACTCTTAACTTTTAAATTTATGCTTAGGATTAGTCTCTTTATCTCTTCCCTATTTCTTAAATTTCAAAATCTCTCCCTCCTTTCAAAAATCTTCTTTACTTGTGTTTGTTGATTCCTAAACTTTGACCATATTGAAAACTAGAAACTTTGGCCTTATGCCATTGCATTTTCAAACTCATTATCTTAATCAAACTTGTAAATAAACTTAACCATACTTGACTTAAAATTTCCAAAAGCCAAAAAGAACTAACTCATTCAAACCATTTTTAGGCCTTTGTGCCTTTCAAACTTAAATTTTGTTAAAATCAATGTATCCACTTTGAAATTTATACCACGAACTACGAGGTTTTGATCCCTAATTTTTATGTTGGTACGTAGGCACAAGTCCGAAGGTCTTGTCAAACACAAATATAATTAATGAATTCTTTTCTCATCCCCCCTTCTATTTATTTGTAAAACATCATTTTGTACAAAAATACATATTCACACAAAAAAGGGCTCCCTAGGAGTACCTAGGACACTTTGGGTGCTAACACATTCCCTTTGTGTAACCAACCCCCTTACCTGTAATCTCTGGCATTTTATTAGTTTTGATTTGAAAACTTCTTATTTTTGGGTTTTGTTCGTACTTTTCCCTTTTCCCTTGGAAACAATAAAAGCGCGGTGGTGACTCTTGTTATTTGATGTCTAGCTTATCCATAGCTTGATGATCATGAATTTACCGCTACATCCATGACTACAAATCAAGAATTTTGTCAGAAAACATTAAGTTTGATGGGCTACACTTGGGATCGTACAACGCGAATATACAAGACCCGTAAACTAGCTCCAGGTACTAATGCTCAGCCTTTAGAAGATGACGATGATGATGATGATGATGATGATAATGAGGATGAGGATGAAGATGAAGATGAAGATGATGAAGATGAGGAAGAAAATAATGAAGAAAACTCTCAACCTATAGAGCACGATCAACAAGTCACTGACCATGGTGATTGGCTTGGTTCTACTCCTGGACAACGTCCATCCGATAACCAAGGATGAGGAGAATGGCAACATACTAGATAGACCAATAACTGTTTATCCTATATGTCTACACCCTCTTCTCAACCTGAAAATTCTGAAGTGATGGAAATGTTAAGAAACATGCAAATTCAATAGCAAAATTTTGCTACACTTCAAGAGGAGAGATTCACGGTGTTGCGCGATCAGCTTCAGATTCAAGGTGACAACTTTGCATCTTTTTCTTCCATCCAAGAGGAACGGTATTCGGACCTAAGGATTCAATCCAAACCCATAGTGACAACTTCAACTCTTTTTCCTCCATCATCCTGCAAAGGATTGATAACACTCATCGCTTTCTCGTAGGATCCATAAATACGCTTAATGCGAACTTCATTGACTTAACCAACCTCTATGAAGAAGATAGACCTTCGCGTCCACCTTACGGCTATAGAGGCAGAAATAACCTGTCCCGAGGAAGACGACCTTAGATGATTGTTTAATTTAATGCATTTCTATTTCCCTATGTTTTCATGTTATTGTAGTTACTTATTTGTCTTAAAGTTTCTGTTGAACAATTATTGTAATCTTATTTACTTATTTTGTTTTGTTCTGTGAAATATGTATGCCTATACTTCTTCCATTGACTTCATGTTATGTGCATGGTTGTTGATGTCTATATGTTGCAAAGTCGTTCACTAAGTGGTTATGAATATCTTTACTTCATGTTGACCATTTCATTGTTTCTTTTTGATGTTGTCAAAGGGGGGAAGCAATGGAAACAAACACAATAGCTGATTTAGTAAATTTAGAAGATG
Source organism: Lathyrus oleraceus (assembly GCF_024323335.1). Lineage (NCBI taxonomy): Eukaryota > Viridiplantae > Streptophyta > Magnoliopsida > Fabales > Fabaceae > Lathyrus > Lathyrus oleraceus. The sequence goes on along the minus strand of NC_066582.1, from coordinate 434,022,122 downwards.
GATAATAGCATAATGTTTGAAGGCATGCATAAAATCAGGGGGAGGATGTCTATAAAAGCACGCGTTTGTGCCACGGTTTGCCATCATCAAAAAGTGGGAGTATGTGAGGGCAAATATGCCTAGTCCTTATTTTAATGATGTCAAACCTTTCTAATCGCCCACAACGTGTACTTTGGAGAGTATCATCATATCATAGAATGCATTCATCCTCTGACATGTTCAAAATATAGGTTCGATGTGTCTGAGCATATAGGAGCATATCATAGATGTGCATCATGCACTTGATCATAGTAAATATCCTAGGTTCATAAGAGATTGGTTTAAATTGGTCAAAATACATCTCAAAACTCATTTTTGGGAGTTTAAGAACTGTGAGTCGACTCATGACTCGGAGCAAAAATCTTGGGTCTGAACAGGTCGAGTCACATGTCGACTCAATCCTAGGAAACCTGAATGAGTCGACTTATCCACTTATTGCCTCAACTCATTGCCTATTTTCATTTGAACCATGTAGCCACGGGTATGAACAGGTCGAGTCATAGGTCGATTCAACCCTGAAGAAAACCTTGTTTGAGTTGACTCATCCCCTGTTTGAGTCGACTCATCGCCTGTTTTACTTGAATAATTTTGCCTCGGGTCCATACAGGTCGAGTGACCTGTATGAACAGGTCGAGTGGTCGTTGCTTAGACTTAATTTTCTGTTGTATAACTTTGCAAAATAATTTTGTTATGTTTGTTATTTGGCCCATGTATCATATAAATATTCAAGTGTCTCTTCTTCAATTTCTAACAAGAAAAGTGAAAGAAATACACCAAAGTACTCATCATTTTCATTCTTCATTGCATTTCTCAATAATCACACATAATAATCTTTATTGAGCATTGTGCATTGCTGTTGTGATAATGTCCAAATAAGATTGGGTTAATCTTAGTTTGGGTTGAGGCTTTGTGTGGATTTTCTTGAATAAAACCATTGGGGTTTTGTCCTCCAAGAATTGGGGGTTTTTGTACTAACCTTTGCTTCGTAGATTCAACCGAGTGAAAATTTTGAAGAACAGAGGGTTCGATCAAACAAGTAACGATAATCGGAGGAATGTGAATAAAGCTTAGGGTTCAAGCGACATGCGTTCGAAATCATCCGAGCTGAAGTTTTGAAGAACGTGGCGTTCTTTCAATGAGGTAGATATAACTAGAGGTTTATTCAAAGCGCTTGAAGGACTTGGTTCTACTCGAATCAAGGGGAGAGAACCGAATAAGAGCTGCAACAACACTAGGGGTTTGTTAGTTATGATCATTAGTTCTCTTGTACAAACTTTGCAACTAGTTAATAAAAACATCTCAATTCTAGATTTAGAATTGAGGGCAGACGTACCCTAAGCGAGGACGATAGGGGAATTGCCTCAATAAATCCAGTCTTGTTCTCTCTATCTTTTATCTCTTTAAATTCTCTAGAAATTAAGCTTTGTGTGAAATTAATAGTAAAATCAATATCGCTGAATTGTTGTGCATAGTAACTGTTCGATAAATTGGTTCAATCACCTTGATTGCAAGGGACTAAAATTCAGCACTTCCAATTTGAGTGAAATCGATACTTGGTGTGAAGTGCACACCAAGTGTTTGATAAAACTAATCTCACACAAATCTATTAATATTTTACTTGCTCTCTTATTGTGTTAACGCATTATTAGAGGTAACGATATCAATGATTGTGGTAGTTAATCGATTAAATTAGATAGTGGTTGATTTTCTCTATCGTAGTTATTCCATTCGGTTTCACGCATATCCGATCTTTCTATTAACAGATTGTTTAGACGATTAAAATCTAGGGTGCTTCCGCAACCGTTGAAAATATTTTTTAAAAGCGCTAAATTTCAAAAACTGATCTATTCAACCCCCCTTCTAGATCGGTACTATCGTCTAACAGAGACTATCCTAAAGCATAAAGTAAATGACATGAAATAAAAGGTCTCATTATAAGGTAGCCCGAGAGAAAGCATTTGTGTGTGTAAGCATACTAACCACAAAATGGAGCAAGGATTTGACATTGTTCAAAACAAGCATTCATTTCCCTTTGGATTGAGCACAAGATTACAAAAGCGCATAAACAGATGAATATCCAAAGATCTAGATGAACAACAAAGCCACAAAGAAACATCTAAGTCTTGAATTGAAGATCAAAGAGTCCAGAGGGATCACAAGGTCTCAGATACCACTCAAGGCAAGGGAAAGCACTAAGTCCTAAGGTTCAAAGTCCAAAATACTCTTCAAGCAAGGGATAGTAACACAAAGTCCATAAGATCAGGTTAAATCTTTCTAGGGTTTTAGCCATTTTTATCATGTTTTTGTTCTTTTGAAATAAGAAAGAAAAAAAACATAAAGTTAAAGGCAAGAATGCAAATGACATGAATGTAAATAAGATAAATGTAAAGAGCATAAATGTAAATTTAGGTGTTAGGTGTTAGATGTTACAAGGAAAATTCAAGTCATCATATTGGGATTATCTATCAACAAGTCAAAGGATTCAAATGTGTGTTACACCAAGGGATAAACTATCATTAACTCAAAGTGTCAAAAATATGATCAAATGATCATCTATCAACATATTAAATTAGATAGGATTGTATCAACCAAGGGACCATTTATCAATAATTTTAAATATTGAAGATCTTATCAACCTAGCGATCACTCAAGCAAAGTCAAAAGAATGACAAAAATAGAATTAAAATAATGAAATAAAAAGGATTAAAAATGATTTTAAATGGGAAATTAAAGAGAAATTCTAAATCAAACACCAAAACATAAAATAAATGGTTGAGAAAATTAGAGAAAGTAAAAAAAACACAAGTAAATAAATCTCAAAAGTTGGATCTCGAAATATTTGAAAAGTTTGAAAATTAAATAAAAATGGAAAATAGAAAGAAAATAGAACATAAATGCTAAAAATGATTTTTAAATTCTGAAAAAAATATATGTGATGTATTTAGAGATTTTACGGAAAAAACTGGAGTCAAAAAGGTCAAAGGAGCTATTTAAATTTAATTTTGAAAGCTAATGAAAAAAGAAAACAAATAATAAAACAAATAAAAGAAAAAAAAGCGCGCAAAAGGCTAAAAATTTGAAAAAATGCACAGTCAGATTGCTATTGGTTAGAATTCAAAATTTAGAACCAACACGCACGAAGAACAACTCTGTCTTCAACCTCCATTCAACTTTTGCAACATCATGAACTCATATTTTTAGCATGAATCAAGCATGAATTCAGCTTCCAAACACTTCATCATTCATGTCTCTTTGCATCAGAGTCATTGATTGGCTCTAAGAAAATAGAGTTTACTAAAGAACACGAATAAACCTAATTCTTCAAAGTAAAATTAAATGACTAATACGCAATATAAATTCAAGATAGTTGATGGCTTTTGATCAGTGAATCAAGACAAACACACTAGTAATTTGTTTGCTAAGAAAAGGTTACTCGTATCTACCTTTTCAGTTGAAGCTTCGAAGATCAACTCTGGTGGATTTAAAGGTTTGATCCCAAGGAGTTTCAAGCCACGAAAATGCTTCAGTTAGCTTCAGAAGGTGCTGATAAGTAATTTTGGGTGAAGAAGCAAAGCTAAAAGATCTTGAATCAAAGAAATGGTTAACTGGTTTTTTGAGGTATCAGGTTCAAATGGTTTCAGAGTTTCTTTGGATATCCAAGCTTGCAAATGAAGGCAAATGCTTCCTCTATTTATAGGAAAAGTGTTGTTGAGCTCACACATCTGAAATAGATCTGAATTCATGTGAATGGAGTTGGAAAATTATGATTTGCAATTTGTGTGAGAGCAAGGGTGAAAAGCGCGATTTGGGTATGAAACTTGGTTGTCTTACACTCCACTCTATGAGTTTTGCAAGGACAAACAAGTTTGCACATGTATTGGTGGTCCCAGGTAAAGATTTGGATGATTACAAGTTACAAGTCATGCGTGAAATGCAGAGTCCATGGCACCATGTTTGAGCTTAGGCCAAATGAAACTCACTCGTGCGTTTTGAGATATTATTTGTACCATATGATATTTTTATGGTGAAGAATCAAATTCAAAAATAATCAAATCAAAATGATGCTTGAGTTGAAAATGACATGGATGGAAAGGTGGGTCGTGACCTGAAATTCTAGGCTAGATATTAGGTCGACCAGGTCTTAGGCCTACTTTTATGCACACGTGGGCATCTTGAAAAATTCCAAAATTGATGGACTTAGAGGAAAAATTGATGTTTAACCATTGAAGAAAAGTTGTAGAGGAGTTCAAATATGACATTTGGCTCAAAGTAGATTCCAAAAATGTTGAGAAATGAGAGAGTTATGGGGTTTGGACAAAGTGGCACGCCATACTTGATTTTAAGTCAACCAAACATGTACCAACTTGTGACCTCTTGCCCTTTTCTTGCCTCGAAAGGCCCAATTATGAAAACTTGAATACCAAATGCAGGAAACTTGATTTCCCTTTGAAGAATCTTGATAATTTCTTGAGAATTGGATGGAGATGACATGAAAATAAACACATGAACCATACATGAATCAACTTTGAAAACATGCACCAAATTTAAACTTTTCTTGATCAAATGATGTTGAATAAAGCTTGAAATGAATGTGACCTAAGATTATAGGTCATGTCTTGAAGTGAAAGTTCTTGCGGACCACTTGTTGGCCAAAACTTTGACTTTGAGAATCAAAACCCTAATTTAGAAACCAAGGTTGATCCTTTGATTGCAAGTCCCTACCTTGTACAATAAGAAAAAGAAAACAACACGTTTTTTTGTATTTGAATAAGGTTAGCAAACTTAGAATGCAAGCAAGCAAAAAGGTACAAAGAAAACACCAAGGATGCTTGATGATCTCCTACAAAGGCACACCCAAAGAGGTGAAGGTTAGGAGGATACCATGCTTGTGATCTTGGTTAAAATGCAAATGATATGATAGGTGGAATCTTATGGGTAAAAATTAGAGTATGACATGTATGTATCAGCACATAGACTGCTTTTCCCATAAAAACTTGTTTTTCATGCATGAGACCTTTTCTAACTCATTTCAAAAATGTTTTTATGCTTCCTAATGCCAAGTAGCAGTCACAACACTCACTTATCTACTATAGAGATGTTTATGATGACTTATATGATTGGTTAGTGAATCGTTATGTTTATACAGGTTTTGATCAAATTTTGAAATAAGTATTCGGTTAAAAGACTCAGGCTGATCAAAATACGATTGAAAAAGAAGTCGAAAAAATAAGAATCAGTTCAACAAGTCTGTTTGTAAATCCGCTAATTTCACGTACATTTAAGAATCAGTTCAACCAGTGTGTATATAAATTCGAAAATTTATTCTGGTTGACATTATAAATATTATGTGAGATGAAATGCATGTTATGTTATGCATATGATGTTAATGCTACGATAAATGTATTGATTCAACAATTCAGGATCAGAATTTGGGTGTGGCATTTGGGCAAAGGGTTTATGAAACGCTTAGGGGCGACAAACGCTCCCTCATGACCAGAGGAAAATGTTGACCACCTATTCTTCAGGGAATAGTGCGATGGACTTCTTCTCATCTGACCAACGACATTATACACGTTATCAATGTTAAGAGAGAGCCTTTTTATTCTATGAGCATGTCGTCTAGGCATTAAACAATGTATCAAATTTACTTTTAAAAAATTTAAGTTTTTTTTCTCTCATTTTCCCTTTTTCAAGCATCCAACTTGATATCTAAATTTGATGTCCCATTTGTGTGTGAAAATATACAAATTTAATAGTATGATCCAACCAATTCTATCGATCTCTAAACATGAGTGTCAAATGATATTCTAAATAATTAACTAACAACATCTTCAATTTCTAAATTGAAAATATATTTTGTGTGAACTTTTAGATATATTCGAATATGTTTATATAACTTGGAGCAACTTTTATATGAAGCTACCGTTGTATCTATTTTCTCACAATAATGACATGCTATAACTATATAAATAGTATTTGCATTATTCCAAAAACATATATCCTTGCAATTATTTTTGCGTTCTATAAAATTATTAGTGTTATTGATTTTATAATATAAAGAATAGAGGATCCAACTATTTTTGTAGTGGAGGAAAAAAAGAGTACAAATATATTCAAAATAAAATAAAATTAATACTAATTTATTTAACTAGAATTTTTGCATAACTTTTTTATATTTATTTTATAATAATCAAAGTCACATAGGCAATAACCGTTTTTATGATGATAAAATTTAGAAGAAAAAACATACTATATTTTTAAACAAAAATAATAATCTTTTATGGGGCTTGAGTCACTTGTCTTATACATATATTTACTCCTAGTGGAAATTAAATGATTAAATTTATTAAACAATATAATTTGTTTGATATGTTCTCCCTACAACTATATGCTAAGCTGTAAAATAACTAAACAAACATACTTGAATAAAGAGAGATGGTAGCACTCAAAAATGAAAAAAATAATCCTTAATAACTAATTAGGTGATATAATTGAAAAAAATGTAAGAGTTTCTACAAATTTTCTAATATAAAATATATTTTTATTAATCAACTATCTATTGATACAGGGTACATACACCTAATTTTGCCCTCATCTCTCCGAATGTTTACACTATCAAAAAGATTTATCGCTAATCAACAAATATGTCAATTAAACTCAATCTCATAATATTTCAATTGTCCATTTGTCCAAACTAGGGGTGGCAATTTGATCCATTAAGAGAAAATCCATCCAATCCATCCATCAAAATATCCATCCAATCCATACACTACATAAAAAATTAAGTTAATGGATTGATCCAATCCATCCATTTATAAGTATGGATTGATCCAATCCATCCAACATATTTTAATGATCCAATGGATTTTTTTATCTAATTTTAAAAAAATATTTTTTTTTAAATATTAAATTTTTTTTATAAAAAATAAAAAATATTTTTTTTTTTCGAAAAAAAATCAATTTTTTTTTCGAAAATAAATCAAATTTTTTTTCGAAAAAAATTCTTTTTTTTTTGAAAATACAAAAAATCGATTTTTTTCAAAAATTTAAAAATAAAAAAAATTCTTATTTTTAAATTAGAAAACTGATATTGTTTTTTTACGAATATAAAAAAAAATATTTTTAAATTATTTTTTTTTACAAATATAAAAAAAAAATTTAATTATTTTTTTCAAAAATACAAAAATATATCTTTTTTTGAAAAAAAAATAATTTTTCTCAAAAAAAAAAAACTGATATTGTTTTATTAAAAAAAAAGTAAAAAACTTTTAAAAAAAAAATTTCAAAAAAAAATTTTAAAGGAAAAAAAAATGGATGGATGGATATCCATCCACTAAAAATATGATAATGGATGGATTGGATGGATTTTTATTCTTAATGGATGGATTGGATTGGATATTTTTAAAAAACTTTTAGTGGATTGTTAATGGATAATGGATTGTTTTGATCCATCCATTAACGATCCAATCCATATCCATCCAATCCATCCATTTTGCCACCCCTAGTCCAAACTCTTTCTGGCACTCTATCACTTTAAATGGATTGTCTCTCGATCAACTTTATTTTCTCTTTATTTTCTCTTTCTCTCTACTATTTTCCATTCTCTCACTTTAGTCTCTCTAAGTAGAAATAATTTCAGAGTAAATCTAAGACAATGGAAAATGTTCACATGTATGGATGACACGTTAGATTGAAAAGGAAAAAATGTGTGTCTCATCCTTTGGTTGATTGTGATCATGTTTTGAGAGTTGACTATTGCATAATATCTTTGTTTGTTATAGTATATACGATTTTTTTTTTTTTTTAGATTATGTGCTTTGATTTGTGTAATTAGTATATCTATAAAAAGAGCAACGCTATGCTTCTTCCTTTTCCATGTTTTAAAACTTGGATTTGTAATATTTTCAAAAGAAAACAATTAATTTTAATAATGAAAAAATGTTCAGATAAGTCCGATATAATTTATTTTAGACTGTATGTGAGTCTTGTTAAAGTGTAATTCAAATTCACATTCAAGTTGCATTTAGATTTTAATTTGAGCTTTATCTATTGGTTCTTGTGATATAAATACTAAACTCAGGTTCAGTTTGTAATAGAATTCATTGTAATAGTTTTCAGTTGAGAAAAAAAGTTAGTTACAACAATTAATATTCTCTCTCTCTCTCTCTCTCTCTCTCTCTCTCTCTCTCTCTCTCTATATATATATATATATATATATATATATATATATATATATATATATATATATATATATATATATATATATATATATATATATATATATATATATTTCATTAGTTCATCTTCATCTTCTTCATTCTTATGCACCAACAATTGGTATCTAGAGCTCCGGTTCTGATTCAGGAACGGGAAACATGAGTGTACGTGAGGCGTGTGTGATTGATTTGCTCATTCAATTCATAGTGGATTGAAGATCTGAACCAAAGTAGAATCACATTTCTTGATTTTGTGGGATTGGGTAACACGGGTGTTGGTGAGATCTGACTGAGTTCGAACAAGAACAAAGATGAACGGAGGAAACAGTAGCTTGAACACAAAGCTTCAAGTATTTGATGGAAAGAATTAGAATCGATGGATGATTCAGATGCATGTGTTTTTTGGCTTTCAATAAGTTCATGATCTCGTCAATGACGGTTACATGGCGGTTGTAGCAGATGCAATTGAAGTGCAGAGAAATATGAATAAAGAAACTAGGAAAAAGGATTATAAGGCATTGTTTTATGTCCATCAGTGTGTGGATACGAATGTGTTTGAGAAGATTGTTGATTCAATGACGGCGAAGGTTGCGTGGACATACTAGTACGGTGCTACAACGATGATGCATCAATAAAGAAGGTGAAGCTTCAATCTCTGTGTAAGAAGTATGAGAATATCAACATGAAAAACAATAAGAAGGTACTTGATTATATCTCCAGTGTGATTCTGATCACAAATGAGATGAAATATTGTGGAGAAATTCTCTCTGGACAAGTAATCATTGAAAAGGTACTGAGATCATTTACTCCTAAATTTGATTACATTGTTGTAGAAATTAAACACTCTAAGGACCTCAACACCATGAAAATTAAAGAGCTCCAGAGTAGTCTCGAGGCACAAGAGTTGCGTATGGCTGAGAGAAATTCTAAAAGAGAGGTAGAGCAGACTCTGAAACCGTCTTTTGGTAAGAAGAATGAGAAGCAATATTGGTCAGAGGACAAGAAGAGACATGGTGGTGGCTATCAGAAGTCAGAAGCCTCCAACTTTGATGAGAAGAAACATTAGAAGACAAAGGAGACGTTTGACAATAAGAAAGTTCAATGCTAATAGTGTAAGATGTTTGGCCATTTTTCTGCTGACTGTTGGTTAAATAAGAAAAGAAAATCATAAGAAGCAAACATAGCCAGAGGATATTCTGATGATGAACATGTGCTATTGATGTCTTCATAATCTGATGGTGATATTTGGTAGACTAGTGGTATGTGGATATTGGCTGCTCAAATAACCTAATTGGAAACAAACAATGGCTGATTGATTTTGACTCTAGAAAGAGGAAAAATATCACATTTGTTGATAATAAGTACCTTAATGTTGAAGGAATGTGAAATATCAAAGTCAGAGTGAAGAATGGAAAAACTCTTTTGATCAATGATGTTTGGTATGTTTCTGGCATGAAGAGCAGTGTGATGAGTGTATGTCATCTAATTTATAAAGATTTCTTAATTACTATGAAGGACAATCTCTTGAAGTTGTATGGTTCTGATTAGAAGATGATTATGCAATATAAACAGGGAAACAACAGAACATTCAAAGTGAATGTGGAAACAATCGAAACTAAATTCCATAGAGCAGAAGGTGTTGAAGGTGACAATGAGTTGTGGAACAAGAGATTGGGGCATCTGAACTTCATAAGCTTAGGGCATCTGAGTTCTAAGAATTTGGTACATGGCATTCCGAAGATTGTGTAGCTTGAGAAGTCATGTGAGATACACATGAAAGGAAAGCAATTTAGATTGTCATTTCATTAGAATTGGCTCTAAGAGCAAACCATGCATTAGGAGTACTGCATTATGATGTATGTGGACCATTTGAAGTACCTTTACTTGGAGGAAACAAGTACTTTGTGTCATTTGTGATGAGTTCACAAGAATGACATGGGTAGCACTCATCAAGTTTAAGCATGAGGTGTTTGCTAAATTTCAGAAGTTCAAGGTGAATGCTGAAAAACAGAGTGGTCAAAAGCTGAAAGTTCTCAGAACTGATGGTGAAGGTGAGTACAACTCATAAGAGTTTAGAAGGTTCTATGAAGATAATGGAGTTGAACATAAGGTGATTGATCCATATACTCCACAACACGATGGTCTTGCTGAAAGAAGAAACATGACTTCTCTTGATATGACAAGGAGCATGCTGAAGGAGAAGAAGTTCCCTCGGACCTTATGGGGAGAAGTTATTGCCACTGCAACATATGTTCTCAACATGTGTCTAACCAAGAAGATGAAGGAAATTGTTATTTTTGAGAAGTGGATTGGTGATAAGCAAAGTGTGAGTCATTTTAGAGTATTCGGTTCTATTTGTTACAAACATGTCCCAAGTGCCACTAGAAAGAAGTTGGATGGTATAAGCAAAGTAATGTTACTGATTGGGTACTGTAGCGGTAAATTCATGATCATCAAGCTATGGATAAGCAAGACATAAAATAACAAGAGTCTCCACCGCGCTTTTATTGTTTCCAAGGGAAAAGGGAAAAGTACAAACAAAACCCAAAAATAAGAAGTTTTCAAATTAAAACTAATAAAATGCCAGAGATTATAGGTAAGGAGGTTGGTTACACAGAGGGAAGGTGTTAGCATCCAAAGTGTCCTGGGTACTCCTAGGGAGCCCTTTTTGTGTGCATAAGTGTTTTTGTACAAATGATGTTTGCAAACAAATAGAATGGGGGGATGAGAAAAGAATTCGTTAATTATATTTTTGTGTTTGACAAGACCTTCGAACTTGTGCCTACATACCAACATAAAAATGAGGGATCAAAACCTCGTAGTTCGTGGTATAAATTTCAAAGTGGATGCGTTGCTTTTAACAAAAATTTAACTTTGAAAGGCATAAAGGCCTAAAAATGGTTTGAATTTGAGCAACATAACCTCACTAATTACTAACTTTAATTTGAGCATTTAATTTCTTGCCATTTACTTTTAATGCCATTTATTTCTTGCTCATTATTCATATTGATTTTCCCTTTGCTCACTTGAGGACATATTTTATGTTTATGTCATTTTTCTTTTGCTTATTTGAGCTCATTATTGTATATAAATATATTGTTATCTTGTGTTTGCTTTGTGTTTGTTTTGTGTGAACCAAATGCAAAAAGGAGAAAGGACTTAGAATTAGGACTTACCTATGCTTAAAGGAGTTCAAGAGAAACTAGGCCTCATGCCTTTAGAATGCAAAACTTGTTGAAGAGCAACTAGGCCTCATGCCTTTAGAATGCTAAAATTCAAAGTTGACCTCAAAGGACTTCTCCTTTAAACTTATTCTTTGTCCATTCCCCTTATTGTGTTCTGAACTTTTTGATGTTTTATTTTGTGTGATAGGGGGATCCCATCTTGAGATTGTGAAAAGAGAACCATTGTCATGAGTAGCCAAGTTAAGAGACAAGCCAAATGGAGATCCTAGGAGCTTGAGTTCAGTTTGTTTGATTGCTTGCTTGTGTGCTAAGTCCAAAGGAAAGGAGCATCTTGAGTCATCTCTATGACTTCAAGAAAAGGAACTCCAAGGGTTTATCTTTCCCCTCTTATCTTTGTATGCCTTAGGACTAGCCCTTCTCTTCTTCTCCCCACTCTAACCAAGCCAGAAATCTTTTTCTTCAAACTTTGACTTTGTTTCAAATTAGAAACCTAGGCCTTAAGCCTTTGACTTTTCAGAGCCATTTCCATCAATACTCATTGTGAATAAATCTTAATCCAACTTTGACTTCATTTTGCAAATAAGTCTAACTTGTAAATATAACTCACTTCAAGTTGTTTTTGTGGTTCCAATCGCCACTTGTTAAAACCTTTTCAAAAACATTAGCCATAGGTTTGAGTTATCCTAGTGGTTGATGTAAATCTCACCTCATCCTTAGTGATTGGATTATAAGTCTTCCATGCTTATTATAGGGTTAACCCATCACCAGCATGTTGAAGCCTTCCTCACATGGTGGATTGTTGGTTTAGGTTGAGTTTTCTCCCTTTGATAACAAAAGACCTTAAGGATTTTGATCAAATCAATTCACCAATCTTTGAGATTTTTACCCCGAACTACGAGGTTTGATCCTCCTTTATGATGGTACGTAGGCAATGGGTTCATCCATTCAAAGAAAAAACTTGTAAATATAACCGATTCTCTTCTCATCCCCCCAATCTTTTGTATAAATCTTTTCACAAATACCAACCTACAACACATATTTGCAAAAAGGGTTCCCTTAGAGTACTAAGGATGTTTTGGGTGCGTAAAACCTTCCCATTTCATAACCAACCCCCTTACCTAGATCTCTGACATTTTTATTAGTTTTTTATTTGAAAAACTTCTTACTTGGCTTTTGTTCGATTTTTAGCCTTTCCTTTGGACAAATAAAAGTGCGGTGGCGACTCGAATTGTGTGTTGACTTTTGGTTTAGTCAATAAACCTAAAGGTAACGAAATCCCCGCTACAATAGTGCTTGGTGATCTCTCCCAAAACAAACCCAATGAAAAAGGGGTAAGAAGGATGCCAAGGTGTGATCCCAATGCTAATGCATATGATGAGATTGCATGAGGGATCTTAGGGTCAAAATTGGGGTATTAAAGGTCTGGAAGAGGCTATCGACTTAAGAATCAAAATTCTAGACGTATATGGAGATTCAGCTTTGGTGATTAATCAGATCAAAGGAGAATGGGAAACCCGTCAGCCTGGTTTGATTCCTTACAAAGATTATGCAAGGAGGCTGCCAACTTTCTTCAACCAAATTTAATTTCATCATATACCTCATGAGGAGAATTAGATAGCAGATGCTCTGGCAACTTTATCCTGCATGATTTTTGTGAACCGGTGGAATGATGTGCCTACAATAAATGTTTTGCGCTTTGACAGACCTGCTCATGTGTTCGTCGCATAAGAGGTCGTTGATGGAAAACCATGGTATCATGATATTAAATGCTTTATTCAAAGACAAGAGTACCCATCTGGGGCATCAAACAAAGATAAGAAGACTCTTAGAAGGTTGGCTGGTACCTTCTTTTTAAATGAAGACATGTTGTACAAAAGAAACTTTGACATGGTCTTGCTGAGATGCGTGGATAGACACGAAGCAGACATGCTGATGATGGAAATTCATGAAGGATCCTTTGGTACCCATGCCAATGGACATGCATTGGCTAAAAGGATGTTAAGGGCAGGTTAATATGGCTGACAATGGAATCTGACCGCTGCAAATTGTAAGACCCCAATTTTGACCCTAAGATCCCTCATGCAATCTCATCATATGCATTAGCATTGGGATCACACCTTGGCAGCCTCCTTACCCCTCTTTCATTGGTTTTGTTTAAGGAGAGATCACCAAGCACCATGTGATTGTATCATACTTGTATATTATCATTTTACTAACCAAAATACCAAAAATATGTCTTTGTATGTGCCTAACTTTTTGTAGGTAGGGCATGATCCTCATTGATCTATCAAGTTCACATTTAGGGTTTAAGACCCTCATGGATAAGAGCATAATCAAAGATTGATCCACAATGTCTCAAAGCATCATATATGAGTCCCATTGATCTCTACATGTTATATTGATCAAGTGTTCTTCAAGAGTTTGGAGGTGATTTGCCTTGGAAACCCTAGTTTAACTGGGGATCTTAAGTAACTTCTCCAACAAGTTGTCTCACCAATTGATCAAATTTCTCAAGGGAAACTTAAAAAATTCATCATCTTATGCATATATGATCTACCATGAACCTACAAAGTCAAGATAATTGAAGGTTAGCAAGTTGGTTGATGGTGGTTGGCCAGATGAATTCATCTAATCAAAACTGGGTCTCCCTAGACCCTATCTCCTACAATTTTCACCATATTAAAATGATTACAAGATCAAAGTTACTATAAATGACATTACAAACAACTTTCATGTTGAGAGCTAGAGCTAGTTTTTCTTGGAAAAGCATTTTCTATTTTGAAACATTATAGGTCATTTTGTCTAAACCCTAATTTGAAAGTCAACTTCCCAAGGTCATAACTTGCTCAATATTCATGAGATGAAATGTTTCCAAGTTGCAAAATCAAATTCAAGATGTCTAATTCAACTTTTATGTTTGGAGTGAGAGCTGATTCAACTTTTATGAGCATGTGATATGAGGATATATTATAGGTCGTTTTTTACCTATACCATGGAACAAGTGATTTTTCCAAACTTCAAAAATGCATAACTCTATCATTATAAATCCAAATGACATGAAATTGGTGACCATTTTGAAGGTATTTGGAATATCTATAACTTTTAAGAAGACACATTTCTCATTTGAAGCTCACATAAAAATTTAAGCAAGGTGGAATATTAAGATATATGACTTGACACTTAGAAAAAATTTCAGCATATTGAAATTTCCAAACTTCCACCTCAAAATTAACCATGATTCAAGCTCCAAATGGAAAAGTGTTCAACATCAAACTTGTTTCCCTTGATCTAAGCTTTCCAAAGAACCCAAGTTCTTGTATTTTGGATGAGATTTGCTAGGTATGGGCATGGCTTTAACAGAGTTGCATGATTGGAAGAAATCAAATGCCAAAAATCATATTTCACATTGCCTTGACATCTAAGCCTCATTTGAACTTCAAAACAGATGCAAGTGGATCAAATTGGATTGCTTCATGGGCCTGTACACGCCCATGCAAGCTTGTGCATGAAATATCCAAATTTAGCAATTTTTCAAGTGTGCAAATATCAGTCCCAATTGCTATAAATACAGGCCCTTGGAGCTCAATTCAAACAGACCTTGCGCGCCAGCTTTGCCCCCCAATTGAAACCCTCACATTTCAAAGGAAAACCTGATAATTTTCAACTTGAAAATTGAGTTTGAATCTCACTGTTTAGAGATTCAAGAACTCCAGGATCCAAAGCTTTGTACCATTCCCAAACCTCTCCTACAAGCTTCTCAAGTGTGATCAGATCAAGTTTGAAGCAAGCAACATCAAGTTCTGCACAACATTGAAGGTGAATTTCAGAAAACTTCTTCTCTTCGATTCTCACTCAATTCTCATCAATTCTCTTAGATCGTTGGTTGTCTGAAGTCCTACCAATGTAGGCAAGAAGATTGAGTTGCTTTGAGGTCAAATCAAAGCAACTCAGTTGTCACACCTCAAAATTCAACTCCTCATATCTTTTTATATATTTGGAGTTAGTTGAAATTGAGGTCATATTCATGCTCTACGCCATTTTTTCTTTCAGATCATGTCCTCCTTTTTCATTTTCTTGATGGTGATGAGTGAACCAGTCCAGTGGACCTCGCCTGAGAAGGTGACCGGAGTCCAGCGCCGGTGGTGTGCTGGACAGGTTCTGAGCCATTGATCTCTTTTAAAATGTTTTAATCTCATATGTTGCTTCTAAATACCAAGCCTACGCCGCGTTGACTGCAGTGCATCATGGAACGTGTGTTTGTGTCCACTTGATCTGCCACCTCAATTAATGAGGGAGATCAAGTGGCTCACGTTTTTTTGATTTTTTGATTTTTGTTTTAATTCATTTGATTTTCATTAATTCATATTAATTTTAATATTGATCCAAAAAATATGAGAGTTTCACCAAAAAAATTTAAATAAATGCCTCTTTCATATTCTGAATTAAAATTATTTTTTGGATCATTATTAATATTTTTCATGATTTAAATGATTTTATGTTTATTTTTAATTGTTTAAAAATACTTTTAAGTCTTTAAAAATACTAAAATAATGCATTTAAATTAAATATGGTTTGTCAAATTCCTAAAACCTCATCAAAAGTCCAATTACGATTGCTTAACATAACGCTAAATTTTTGACACAAAAAGGCATAGCATTCTAGTTAGTGAGATTGTAAGCCTCACCTCTTTCATGGTATTGTGTGGAAAATTGGCCTTTTTTCCTTCCTTTGGAAGATGTCTTGGCTCAAGGATCCATGCTTGTGATAAGTGGGTTGAGTCTTCTCCAAAGAATGACTTAAAAAAAGCAAAAGCAAAACAATACTAACTTCTAACTTATTAACAACTAACATTTAATTTCAAGTCCTTTATTTTAATGCACCTTAATTTTTAAGTTCTATTCATTTGCCATTATTCATACCATTCTAATTGTTTATGTTAATGTCATTTTCACTTTGTCCACTTGGACCATATTGTGTGATATATTTTGTTTGTGTATATTTTGTTTGTTTGTGTGGTCTTTGACCATTAATGTACATAATAACAACAAAAACCCTAAAAAACTTTTGTGTGGACTGTTGACTTGATCTTGGACAATTGGACTTAGAATCTAGGCAACATCCCTATGCAATAAGGACTTGGACAATGCCAACTATCATGTAACCAAGTGCTTGCAATTTGAAACTTCATCTGATACATCTTTGAAGATCCCTTTGAGTTCATCTGTAACATGATCATTGTGAAGCTATTATTTTGAACATGTGACTTGTGGAATTCATCTGCTACATAGGCCAATTTGAAGAAGATTATGGAGTGGCTAAAGCTTGGATGGGGATATATTTATTTGATGCCTTGCTCTTCAAGTTATTATTGTATGCATTGTTTGTTGCTATATTCTAATATCAAAGGGAATTTTGGGTTTCTATATGGCATTCTTGCCTATTAGATTGCTACCCATCGGTCAGATCTTTTCAACTCTTAACTTTTAATTTTGTACATAGGATTAGTCTCTTCATCTCCTCCCCATTTCTTTAATTTCAAAATCTCTTCCTCCTTTTAAAAACTTCTTTGTTTGAACTTGTTATTTTCTAAATTTTGACCACTTTGCAAACTAGAAACTTTGGTCTTATGCCATTGCATTTTCAAACTTCTTTTCTTAATCAAACTTGTAAATAGACTTAACTATATTTGACCTAAACTTTCAAAAGCCAAAAAAGAACTAACTCATTCAAACCATTTTTAGGCCTTTGTGCCTTTCAAACTTAATTTTTGTTAAAAGCAATGCACCCACTTTGAAATTTGTATCACGAACTACGAGGTTTTGATCCCTCATTTTTATGTTGGTACGTAGGCACAAGTCTAAAGGTCTTGTCAAACACAAAAATATAATTAATGAATTATTTTCTCATCCCCCCATTCTATTTGTTTGTAAACATCACTTTGTACAAAAACACATATGCACACAAAAAAGGGCTCCCTAGGAGTACCTAGGACACTTTGCGTGCTAACACCTTCCCTCTGTGTAACCAACCCCCTTACCTGTAATCTCTGACATTTTATTAGTTTTGATTTGAAAACTTCTTACTTTTGGGTTTTGTTTGTACTTTTTTCCTTTTCCCTTGGTGTCATACCCCGATTTTGGTCCTGAATTTTTCATGTTTGTTTGGCATGCTTGGCCTAACCTTGCTTTGGTTTTATATGAGGTTTGGTTTTGATTCAAAGTCATGGTGTTGTGAGTGTGGATACATCTATGGTCTGGGTCATCTGAACAACCAAGTTTCTTGTGTTTCTAGCCACTTGTTGGTCATGCCATTGGTGCATGGACACTTTGTCAAAACCCTAGCCTTGTGGTCTCATTTGATGTTTTTGTTCATATATATTATTAGTCAAGTTATTTTCTTTTTCAAAGTCAAGCACTCAAGTCATAAACAAAACAATTTGGAAACCAGCTTCAAACCATTTTGTTAATCCATTTCAATTTATTTCATGTCATTGTAAACCATTACATGTTTATCCATACAAGAAAATACAAAACTTGGCATTTTTGACCAACTGTTGACTTCGGTCAACAGTTGACTTTTTTGGTCAACTTTGACCAAAGTCCATTAAACCCAAAATTCACCCATATTTTTCCACTTGGATATCCATTTACAAAGAAATCAAAAAGAAAGTACATTTCCACCCCCAAAGTCTATATGATTTAAATGGAGTTTGGACGGATGTTGAGGAATTTGACAATTATGGAATTGGAAGGGATTCTTTTTTCTTGGGCTTCACATGGGGAAGAAATTAGTGATAGACTTCGTTTTTTTGTTGAAGAATGTGACCATGTACAGGGATTTCAATTTGTAGTTGATGACTCTGGAGGTTTCTCTTCTGTGGGTGCTGAGTTTCTAGAAAACATTGTGGATGAGTATACAAGCACTCCTGTCCTGCTGTATGCTGCCCGTGGTTCTGGTTCACGAGCAAGTTTTCAGACCAGGAAGCGTACAATCTTAGAGGAGCTTCATGATGCTATATCATTTTCAAGACTATCATCCTACTCTAAACTAATTGTACCTGTTGGTCTGCCCTCCTTAGGTAGAGCTTCCAAGTTCCTCCACATTAAAGATGAGAAGCATTACCACTCAAGTGCCGTTTATGCTGCTGCACTACACTCCATTAGTCTTCCATTCCGAATATTACCAGTTGGGCCTACTGCAGATGCATGTTCTGTTTCTGGGGTTGTGGATTTTCATGGACTTATTCAAATGTTATCAGGGCAAGGAAGGTAGAATATGGTGTCAATTCTGGATGTTTCCATGCCAACACCTGCTTTAACTGGGGGACAGAATGAAGTGTCTTTGTTAGAAAATTTTCAGCCGTTGACCCCAATGATTTCTGAGGACGTTGAAGACATACAGGCAATTGAACACTTGACAGTACATGGAGCTTTTAGATCAGAAGCTCGTCGCGCTTCAGTTTGTGAAGTAAAAGATTCATTGGATGCTGCTTTTGAGCGTGCCAATACAAGGCCAATTGCAGACCTCAATCACCCTGCTGCAGTACCTTGAAACCATCCTACAGTCCAACATAACATAACAACAAAGTCAGTCTTGACATGTCAAAAACCACCAAGAAACTTTATGCCAACAAACCATACCAATAGTCATCATGCAAACAGGCTGCAACCAGAGCAACTGACAGGCTAACCAATTCACAATGCATTACAAATGAACCTGCAATGTATCAATTGCATCTAAAGCACCAAAATTGCAGTTGGACATGAGAAAAAAAAACATAGACTATAAGCAAGCCCTTCACAAGTTCTACAGTGAAACCAACTCACAAGTCAATATCCTTAAAACAAAGGAAAGAACGAGCAATGCATAAAAGTTCAGCAATACATGCTGACTTGCAAGCCACAAGCAAGATCACAAACACATCAATGCCCAGCTGACCTATTTCCAACTCAAGCACATGGTTGTTACCTTGCAAAACCAAAAAAACCATGCTTAGCCACCTACCACATGCTGAACTGGAAGAAGGATTCAACATAATTTGCAAGGCCAAGTGCATAGCAGCAATGCATCCTCTTCACAATGAAATGCACACCTCAAAGCCAAACATATTCCAAGCCTGCATAAAAAAAAGCTACCATCGCTAAACCTTAATTTGAGATGATATACAAGTCCAGGCTGCAGCAAAAGAAACCAATGAGGGAAAGGGATTGAATACAAGCAGTGGGATTAAAACTTGTGAAGCATGGAACCTAGTTATGAGCAGAGATTACATTCACAATGCCAACTCTCACCTGCTGCAGAGCTAAAGCATACACACCTGCAGGATGAAACACCGTGGCCATGCTGTTTGAGGCTCAAAATCATCTTCCTGTTGTAACCACAACCATTAAAACAACCTGCAGCAACATCAGTCTGCAACAAATGGACCTTTCTTGCATTCTACACAACCCGAAGTTAAACTGTAAACATAAACACATGGCATCCAAAACCAACATCCTGTAGTCGGTCATGATCATGAACTAGCATTCAATCCTGCACCATGAAGTAACCTGCAATGCATCAGACCTAACAAACACAATCCCATATTGCATCCACCAAGGCCTGAACTATCCATCAAGCATATCCAACTTACATCAAACCAGAAATTACATGACAAAACCAAACAAAGGCCCTAATTTCCCAAACTTGGACCTAATCCCATGCTACTTTGCCTTAATTCATCACCAACAACCATGTCCTGCAGCATACAACAACACACCAAAATCAGTCCAATTCCAAAAAAGAGAAAACATATATTCAAGTGAGTTACAGTGGTGAATCTGTTTCTTACCAACAGTGAAGTTTTCACATGGAGAAACAAGCTACTCTTGCAAGGTTGAGTGTTGTTAACAGAAGCCTCAAAGTTGCAAGAAAATTCACTGCAGTAAAATCACAACAACTCGGTAAGATGGTAAAAAATTCACAAGCAACAAAAATGAAACATTTTCACAGAAGAAGTACAAGGTACATGTTACCTTTTTTCAGAGCAAGCACCAAAATGGGATAGACAACAGAGCAGCACGAAAAAAAAAAGCACTTCCAATTCCATACTCTTTTGATCTCATCCAAAGCCTAGCAATGGGATTATAAAAAGGGAGAAATCAGTGAGGAAAAAGAACCCTAGAGAACAACAGAGAGCTGGAGGCGAAAATCTGAGAAGGAACCCTAAGATCCCAAAATCAATTACCTGGAGGCCAGCTTCTTCGCGTCCTTCACCACCACCGCCGCGACACTTTGTAAGGACTCTTTTTCTTTCTTGTTATCCTTCTCTTGTTTTGTTGTTGAAAATATTTATGAGAGTTGAGAGAGTTCGATTCACTGAGTTGGAGAGCGTGAGAGGATTTTGTTGATGTCATAAAAGGGATGAGAGGTGCGAGTTCGTGAGATTGCCATTGTTGGGGGAAGGTTGAGTTTGTGAGGTGGGAGAGAAGAAGACGAGTCTCTGTTTTCTTTTGTTTTCATTTCTTTTTTTAATTTATTTTTTTAATCAAATTTGTTTTGTTTAACAGAGATAAAAGATAATAATAAACAAAAACATAAAAAAGGTTTTATATGTTAGTTTTGTTCTTAATCTTTTTTTTTTTTTTTCATTCCGGTTTATATATTTAGGGTAGTATCTCAATAGCAGAT
The DNA here is from genome assembly GCF_024323335.1 of Lathyrus oleraceus. Lineage (NCBI taxonomy): Eukaryota > Viridiplantae > Streptophyta > Magnoliopsida > Fabales > Fabaceae > Lathyrus > Lathyrus oleraceus. The sequence continues at coordinate 434,001,013 of NC_066582.1, read as the reverse complement.
AGTATTGAGTGGCCTAGTGCAGAGAGTTTAGTTGCATAATATTAGGTGGAGAGGGTTCGATACTCATGTGAGGTTTTTTCTGCTTATTATTTGATTTTATCTTCCTTTAGCATTTTTTATCCTCTTAGTATTTTGTTAATATCTTCTTTTTATGTTTATTATACTCATTATTTCATTTTGTTAATAATGTAAAGTTGTTGTATTTTAATTTAATTCAAAACCATTTTAAAACTATAAAAATCATACTTTTCTCGATTTAATATCGAGCCCATTTTTACACCCTTGTAAGTCGATTGCTTTTTAAGCATCGCCATCAACCTCACATAGCTTACTCTTGGGCTTTCTTACAATGAGCCGGTTCCTTTGCACTTACACTCATACATTGTTTAATGTTTCATTATTTCATTCTTTGATTATTTGATTCGATTATATATACTTGTTTATATCTTACTTGTTTGATTAACTGTGGCCTTTGTATGGTGTTTGAGGCATGTATTATTATTGTTTGTTTGCCATGAACAACCCCCATTCATAACAAATGTACCCCTCTCCCATGAAATGTATAAAATTTACTCTTTCATTCTTTATTCACCTGTTAATACAAGAATTAAAATGAACATTCGATAACCATTTCAAAACAAGATCAAAACCTCGATCCAACGTCGAGTAATCATTTTTCAAAACCTAACAGAACCAACACGTATTCATCCACCCTTTTGTAAGTCGATTGCTTTATGCATCGCCATCAACCTTGTAAGTCGATTGCTTTATGCATCGCCATCAACCTTGTAAGTCGATTGCTTCATGCATCGCCATCTACCTTTATCCCTAACACTTCTCCTTGCTCCATTCGTCGATTCTCGATCCGATTAGGTAGCACCCATTAGATAGAACCCTTTGCGTGATAACATAGGTAGTATTCCCATATCCTTTTGCATGATAACATAGTTAGGATTCCCATATCCTTTTGTATGATAACATAGGTAGGATTCCCTTATTCTTTTGCATGCTAACATTAGGTAGATATTCCCATTTGTAAATCCTAACACTTAAGTACACATTGCATGACAACTCTAGGGCAGAGCTTCCCCACTTCTAGACCTTTCTGAGCATCTTCGATCTTGTGGCATGTAGTCCGTCCCATTGCAAAGAGGTAACTGCCTAAGACTCGATTCAGCGAGCTGCGACACCTACTGCTAGGACGTGAACACATTGCCCACTCTCCTTCGACACAACTGGTGTCCTCCTTTCTAAGTCCATGTTCAGATGGCAATCCCTATGTAGGGGAACTACGTCGCCCTGATTCTCATACCAGATGAGGTACGTAGGCAGGAGATCGTGCGAGATCTCTCAGGGCACCCTTTTCTTTCTTTTTGTGTGGGTGCTTGACAGTTATAGGCTCGAGTTCCCGACTCCTTATTAACTTGTTTGGTTGTTATGTGCTTGGAAGCTGATGTAAGTTCATCGAGTGGCATTCGGGTTCTAGTGTGCGTGTGTTTTGGTTCGGATGCCGATGTAAGTCCAGTGATCGGCGTTCGGGCTCCACGTTTGCCTTCTTGTGTGTGTTTTGGTTCGGATGCTGATGTAAGTCCAGTGATTGGCAGTCGGGCTCCACGTTTGCCTCTTTGTGAGTTTGTTTGGTTCGGATGCTGATGTAAGCCCAGTGATTGGCATTCAGGCTCCACGTTTGCCTGTGTTTGTTTGTGTGCGTGTTAGCCGAACTACGGCAACTCTGATTCTCATGTTCAGATGAGATACGTAGGCATAAGATGCGATGTCTTGCCGAGTTTGACTAACGACTAACAACTAACCCTTGTCTGCTTTCGCCCTTGTTGCGATCCTTTCTCTCGCCCTCGTTGCGATCGAGACCTTTCCTTTCTCTTGCCCCAGTCGCAATCGAGACCCTTATTCCCGTAGTTAGCTGAACTACGTTTTTGCTCTGATTCTCATTCCCGATGAGATACGTAGGCATAAGACTCGATGTCTTAGCGAGCACACTTATCCTTAACCCATAGGTACCCGAGCTACGAAGACTCTGATTCTCATATTCAGATGAGATACGTATGCAGTGGATGCGACATCCGTGCGAGTCATTTTCTTTGACCCTTTCTTTTAGTAAATAATACATTAGATAAACATACACCCTTTAGACAAGAAACAACAAGAGTGGATCCCGTAGAGTACTACGGATGCGTAGGGGTGCTAATGCCTTCCCTTCGCATAATCGACTCCCGAACCCAAGATTTGGTTGCGAGACCTTGTCTTTTCCTTTCCTTTCTCCAGGTTTACTTCGAGCGTTTCCTTTCCCTCCTTTGGGATAAATAACGCACGGTGGCGACTCTTCTGTCTTTTTCTTCTTTGCCGGTTATTTTTTCGCACCTCTGTATTTTTCAGGCTGCGACAGCTGGCGACTCTGCTGGGGAACCGATTTCCCTAAGCGAGTCCCTCCTAGCTTTTGTAGGTTTCTTGTTTGTTGGGTGTTTATTCTTTTGTACAGTTATTTATTTTCAGCATTTACCTGCTTTACCTTATTGCATTCATGTACATATGTTTGTTGTATCTGTGGGTTCTGTGGGTTGCCTGTTTGTTGGGATGGGATATTTTGTGAGAAATAAGCCCATTACCCAGGCTTGAGTGTACACACAGGTTTTAGAATGGATGATCATGAGGCTTGCGTGGCATGTTGCTACGTTAAGTCGTTCGTGAAGAACCACACCCAGACGAGGTTTCTCTTGGATATATTATGTCCTACGGATGTTCCGTAACAACATGATGTTCCTTTAGAAATCGTCGACTCTGGTGACCATTTCCCGAGAACTCAGTCGAGGCCTCTCCTCCGAGACGTGATTATGTTAGCTCTGGTGGGCGCATTCTCGCTGATCAATCCGAGGACCCCGAGACTGGGAACTTGCTTTAGGATGTCCTGTTGAGGGGAGTCAGTGGAGGTCTTTTATCTCGTAATAATGCCAAACCTTCAGTGGTAAACGTATTATTCGCGACTGAAGGGCTGAAGTTGACAAACTTCTGTTCTTAGAACCTACCAGTGAGGGGAGGGTTTGATCTCTACAGATACGGTTTCTGCCAGTGGTGCTGTGATGGTGACTTTGGTTCAGCCAAATTTATGGACATTTATTTCTGGGACGCCGGAGTTCTGTCCATGGTTTATCAATGGGTTCCGTTTATTTCGGATCCCCGGGTTGAATTTGAAAGTACCTGTTCAGAGGATCTGACTGTCATCCGTTCAGTGGATGTTCTTGTGATGATAGTGATGTAATCTCCAGTTCTGTTTATTTCGGAACTCCCCAAGTCGGATTTATGGTGACTTAGTCCCGATGGCTGTGACTAGTTCAGAGAATGGGTCTTCAGATGACTTGGTGGCGCAGTGACTTGCATTCATGCATTTGCATCGCATTCATCTGCATTTAACTCGTGTCTATCCGTACTCAGGGTCCACTTTTTGATTAAGATTCTGGTTGAGAGATATCCAGATGTCGGAATGTTATTGATGAAAAATTATCCGTCTCTGTGAAACCAAAATCAAAGGAATATTCCTGGTACGGATAGACATTGCATGCGTGAGTCATACTAACCCATTTGCTGTTTTGAAGGTGTCAACCGGTGCGCATAGCTCTTCCATTCAGACATACAGTCAGACTCAACAAATCCAAGCTGATGGATCTTCCCAACGCCGACATCCTTGAACTGAAAGAGATGATGAGGGGATTGTTCAGTATTGTGCAAGGGCTTGCCTTGGGGCAGAAAGCCATGTCTGAGAGATTGGAAAGGATTGAGAGCTGGATGATCAAGGAGAAAGTTCAGGGAAAGGCTCCATCATCCGATGTAACAAATCCCTCTGGCTCGGTAGCAAAGAAACTCTCTGACAGTGGTCCGCTCAAAAAGGAGGTTGAGTCAAGTGGTGTGCCAGCAAAGAGAGAACGCAGTAAGGATCGTTATCATCCTTATGCTGTTGCTGTAACCACTCTTGTTGGTAACTCACCCGTACCCCCGCAACAACCACCACTTCAACAGAAGGCACCGAGAGCTAAGAGACAGGTGAAGAAGAAGAGGGAGGATCGTCAGTTTGAGGAACCACCTGTGACTTATACCCTTTTGTTCAGGAGATTGAGAGATTTGGGGTTAGTCCGGCCAAGGATTTTGATTCCCATAGCACAACAGAAGAGGCCTGCACACTATGATGAGAATGCCAGTTGTGAATTCCATTCCGAGGCACCCGGGCACAGTGTTGAGGGTTGTAGAGATTTCAAGCATGTCGTCCAGGACATGGTGGACTCCAAGACCATCAGCTTGGCCCAGATAATAAATGGGGATGTCAACCCGGTACCCAGGCAGGGTCCTGTAAAAGTGAAGATGGTGAAAAAGGTCAAGAAAGGGATGGAGATGACTGAGAAAGATCAGCTAAAGGTTCCCCTGGCTGTGGTTCCAAAACCTCTGGTGCAGGATGGAGTCTCCCCTGTGGTTGATAATTGTTGTGCAGCCGTTGCCACAGAGGGGTGTGTATTGATGGGAGACACGACCCGGAAGATGAAAGAAGTAGAAATGGACATTGGAAAACTTGAAATACCCAGTCAAGCAATCGAAACCGTCCAGGTGGAGAGCGCTCTTGTTGTCGAGAAAGAGAAGAAGCTGTCCATTTCTTCTTATAAACAAGCTCTAGAGGTGGTGAAAAACAAAGAGGCCCGAGGTTGGGGTAGAATCATTGACATAGTGGTAAAGGCAGACATGTTCGGGATTGGTTATCCAGATCAAGAGTCGTCTAGACCAAACAGAGGACGTCGTCCATCATACATCTTTGTCAGCGCAGGAATGTTGGATTCTGATCATGCTTGTTCAGTGAGTGAAGAGATTGACTGTGACCGCGAGCTCGAGCTGTGGATAAAGTCGTGCGTGCCAGGCGATTGGAGGGCCTCCAAAAGCATCACTGTCGCTCATCTGGAAGTGTAGTATTTCTGTGTTTTAATTTTGTTTGCATGAAAGCCATACGTTTTGCCCGAAACGTAATGGTCCATTGTAAGGGCCATCTCATGTGTTTCATTTTGCAACGTTTTGCATTGGTAATAAATGGATGTTTTTGTGATTAAAAGCGGTGTTCCTTGTTTTTCATTGTTTTACAGTTTAAAAAAAAATAAAAATGGCAATGTTTTTCGTTTTTCTTTTGAACTTGTCTCGTTCCAACCTCAAAAGTGATTACCCTCCTGATCTCATCGATAACAATTTGGTTACACCTTTGTATGACTTTGACAATTCGATCTATCATGCCGAAGGAGAAGGCGAAGAAGATTGTGATTTGTTGGAATTAGCCGGGTCGTTGAAACCAGAGGAGAAGGTGATTCAACCGCATGAGGAGTGCTCAGAACTGTTGCTCCAAGCAGAGCCGAGGTCAGAAAGCGAATATTGAGGCCGCTTCAGAGGCAAGTCAAGAACAGGATGGTATATGTGCGCCTGGTTGTATCTAGATACACCAAGGTAGGATACCAATGTTGTGGAGGCACGAGTTACCATGGAGAGAAGACTGTCCTCCAGGGAAGCGGAAACCGGTGCTGAAAGATGAGAATGTGTGTGGACTGTCGAGACGTGAGCTGAGCTAATCTGAAAGATGAATTCCCGATACGTCACAACGAGGTATTGGTTGATTATAATGCTCAGTTTATCTTCATGGATGGCTTCTTGGCCGAGACCAGATTGAACTGTCGCCAGATGATATGACGTAAACCATGTCCATCGCACAAGGGGCACCTTCTGGTTATAAGGTGATGTCGTTCAGTATCGAGAAGGCCAGTGCCAAGTATCAGAAGTCTAGGGTGACTTTGTTTCATGATATGATTCATCGTGAAAGCAAATGCCATGTTGATGACATGATGGCAGAGTCCCAAGCAGAAGAGGGGCATCCGGTGGACCAAGTTGTTTGACAGATAGAGATAACTCATACTGTTGAGTTCGAATTAGCGCACTTATGGAGTGCTGTCCAGCAAGCTGCCGAGGCATGTTGCAAACGAAAGAGGAGTCGAGGTCGATCCTGCAAAAAAAAAAAAAAAAAAAAAAGTACTAGAAACGCCTGAACCAAAAATAAACAAAAAGAAAGAAATCAAATGGTCAGGTGGAATGAGGACTGCCAAGGGGCGTGGAAAGACAAAAAAAAGGAGTAGCAGGAACCTTTGATTCTGATACCTTCCGGGGAAGAAACGACATGCTAATCTGGTACTTGACAGCCCTTAAGGGGTCTATGAGGTGCGTATTGAGTCAGTATGACTAGTCTTGTCGAAAAGAGCACGCAATTTACCTAAGCAAAAAAGTTTATCGACTGTGAAACAATACACTCACTGCTCGAGAAAACTTGATGTACTTTGGCATAGGCTGCTCGCCGATTGAGACAGTGTATGCTGGTTCATACCACCTTGTGGATGTCCAAAATGGATCTGATCAAGTATGTGCTTGAGGAGCTAGCATCGAACGGACGGGTTGCGAGAGGGCAAGTGATGTCGACTGAATACGATATTCAGTATACCTCCCAGAAAGCAACCAAGAGGAGGGTATTGTATGGTTATCTCGCCCAACAGCCCACTGATGATTGTCAACCAAGGAAGTCTGAAGTCCCTGATGAGGACGTCTCGAGGTACTCGAATCGAAAGATTGAGAGTGACCGATCCCAGAGGAGGGGCCTGACCCCGAATCCGAACGGGTTTTGATGTCTGATGGGGAGAGTTTAAAGAGAGTGAGCTAGTGCTTCCCCGATAACATGTGAACGCACCAATGATAGTGGCTGAGTACGAAGTTGGTATCCTGAGTGTCGTACTTTGGTACGTGCATCTACTGGGGCAGCGCCTTCCTCATACGGTATGGGATGGAAGTGATATTGCCTGCTGGAGGCTAGATTTCATTGTGAAGAGTCCGGATGGATGAGAAGTTAGAAAAGGGCGAGTGGATGAGGACTCGGTATAACGCATTGAGCCTGATTGAGAAAAGAGGCTGACAGTTACTTGTCATGGGGCAGTTGTACCCAGTAAATGAAGCGTGTTGTTGACCGAGAAGTGCGACCTCGTGGGTAGCATGGAAGAGATGTGGTGTTGAAAAGGATCCTTCCTCCTCAAGACGATCGTGGGGCAAGTGGATAAACAATTATGAATGTCTGTTCGTGGTCAAAAAGGGTTTTCTCTGACAGAGCCTTGTTGCTGACGACCACGGATGATGAGGATTTTCCATCCCCTGTGAATGCGGACGCAGTTAAAAGATACTTCGTGAAAAAGAGACCCGCTGGACAAAAAGAATAAAAGGGTCCAGGCAAAAAGGGGCATCCCGGCGAACCAAGAAAAAAGAAGAAAGGTTCGGGCAAAAGTTAGGGATAATAAAAAGGAAAAAACTGTACACCCGGCAAGTCGAAAACCCCACAAGGGCGACTTGGGCAAAAAAGGGTATCCCGGTGGACTGAAACCTGAAAGGGCGGTCCAGGCAAAAGAGGGAATGAAACGAACAACTGCGTCTAGCATGATCGTTTGGGCTTTGAATGACTTGGATAATCTTCGACAGAGACCGATTAGAAGCGTTTTGTTCAGAAGGCCGAAGGTGTGGAAAGTCTTGAGGACATATGAGGTGTAACCGAGTTGGAACCCGATGAAATCATGGTTTCACATTGCCATTAGGATAGATTTTTCCTTTTGTGCGCAATCACCTCTTTCCAGGGTTTGCCTCCTGTGCGTCGCTCAGTTCTGAGCCACCTTTTTGTTTCAGTCAATAAATGCGTGTTCAGTCAAATAATTTTGTTTTTGTTTTCATTACCATTTTGATTACGAAAACATCCATTCGTTTTGATAAGAATAGTTGCATTTTGAAACATAGAGTTCCCTTCCGATGCGTGCTTATAAGATTGAAATCCGGAAATCTTATTCGGAAGTTTGGGTGACCTAGGTGTTGAAATATGGGGCACGCCTGGGGCACGCTTTTATCTAACAATCTCTTGTGCAGGTACCGTTAGATATCTTCATTCGTTGGCATGTAGTGGTATGAAACCTTTTGACAAAAGAGATCCCTGCAGAGCCCGACCAGGGGCAATGGATAGACAAACGGTGAAAAGCCCGTTACAGAGTTGTGACGGCGACCCTGGAGGATTAATCATCTTCAAAGTCTAAGGATTGGAAAGTTTGTATGAATCCCAGGAATTCGATCTTCGTGGGATGAATCAGAGGAGTCTAGGCGAGTCTGGGTGTTCTCACAAGAGGAAAGCCGACACTGTGGGTGGACGATGGATGCCGCTGTTCGGCGACTCGACAGGTGTTCCGTGCCCAATAAGCTGTATTTCCCCAGTGGGTATGAGAGGGTTACCTCCCTAACAGATTTGAGATCAGTGTCTCCTCAGCGAGCCTAAAGGTTACTGCCTTCCCAGTAGGGTTTGTGTTGATGGTTTTCCCTCAGCAAGGTCCCCAAGCGGATCGGGTTCGGAGAAAATCATCCCCAGTAGAGATAAGAATGGGTTGCCTCCCCTAGCAGGGTAATCTCCAAGCAGTTCGGGTTCGATGGAGTGCATCCTCAGCAAGGTTTGTCTTTCCCCAGCAGGGTGGAAGTTGACGTGATTATAAGATCCTCAGCACAGTTCCTGGAGTTCCCCGGTGTTGTCTCTGGAGGAGACGTGTGTTTATGCATTCATCATTTAGATAAGCATAGCATATTGCATCATTAGTGCATAGCATTTCCATGATCATGGGGCATTGTGTAAAACAAAAAAAACTCATGCATCAACATTGCAAACATGTCCATTAGCCCTAGGCCGTGGTGACCAGCCGAGATTGGGTTGTTGGAAAGAGTTTAGCATCGCGCCATTGGATCGGCTTCAGAATTGGGTTCATCAGCATGGTTGAAAGGTTGGTGCTTTCCCAACAAGTGACTCCTTAGTTGAGTGGGTATCCCCAGCAGTATTACTCCCCGAAGTTGGCAGCATCTTGCAAGCTTGGGTCCTTTCCCTTAGCAGAAGTGGGTGTGTCTGATCTCTCCATGTAGAGTCTACCCCTTAAGCAGAAAGTGTCTACCATTTCCTTCTGCGCTCCCCACTGAGTTATATCCTCGTGGATGACGGTTGTTTCCGTTCCCTCCCTAACGGGATGGGTTTTCCCTATTGAGTTCTGTCCTCATTAGGATGAGTCCTGTTTCAGTCGGCCTTTTTGGATCGATCCTAAATTGGCTTCCTGTTGGCTGTCTCCCGTGCTTCCCTGGGGCATAAATGAGTAGTCGCTCGCTAACCGGCACTCATTCATCTCATCCTCAGCAGAATTTGTGGCTTCTACCAACAAACCGGTAGTTGTAAGTCCTATCTTTGTGGTTTTCTACCTACTAACTGGTAGTTGTAAAATCCCACTTTCATCCCCTAGCAGAGTTAACCCTTTGTGCTCATCCTGGTTGATGACTGGTTACTTTTCTGTGGTTTTCTGCCTACAAACCGGTAGATGTAATCCCCTCTTTATGGTATTGATAGTCTTGTCCCCTTTGGATACTTGCCTTGATCAAGCAGTATTGTCCCCATTGGGTCTTCCCCTTCTTCTTGGATACTTGCTCCGAGTAAGCAACTTTATCTTTTTTTGATTGGTCATCTTTTGCATACCTAGCATGGTACCCCGTTGCTTTTCTTTTCGGTCGTTTATCCATTTAACAACCTACAACCCGGTTATGGATAATCTTCCATGCGAGTGTATTATCTACGTTTTGACGGCTATAGATAATATATCTCATGCACTCTTTGGTCAATATTTCGATTGTTATCCCCAGCATGGGTCTTTGGCATGTGTGCCGACTCATTTATCACTGTTTTGTTATCTTCGCCGATGCTAATAGACATGAAGTTTTTTCCGGTATTCAGACCGAAGTGGCATTCAGGCCAATTTTCCGGTATTCAGACCGAAGTGGCGTTCAGGCCAATTTCCGATTTTCAGATCGAAGAAGTTTCCGACGATCAGATCGATGTACTTATGGCATTCAGGCCAATTTTCCGTGTTCAGACCGAGGCGGTATTCAGACCGAAGTGGCGTTCAGGCCAATTTCCGATTTTCAGATCGAAGAAGTTTCCGACGATCAGGTCGATGTACTTATGGCATTCAGGCCAATTTTCCGGTGTTCAGACCGAGGCGGTATTCAGACCGAAGTGGCGTTCAGGCTAATTTCCGATTTTCAGATCGAAGAAGTTTCCGACGATCAGGTCGATGTACTTATGGCATTCAGGCCAATTTTCCGGTGTTCAGACCGAGGCGGTATCCAGACCGAAGTGGCATTCAGGCCAGTTTTTTCCCGGTATCCAGACCGAAGTGGCATTCAGGCCAGAGTTCCCGGTATCCAGACCGAAGTGGCATTCAGGCCAGTTTTTTTTCCCGGTATCCAGACCAAAGTGGCATTCAGGCCAGTTTTTTCCCGGTATCCAGACCGAAGTGGCATTCAGGCCAGTTTTTTCCCGGTATCCAGACCGAAGTGGCATTCAGGCCAGTTTTTTCCCGGTATCCAGACCGAAGTGGCATTCAGGCCAGTTTTTTCCCGGTATCCAGACCGAAGTGGCATTCAGGCCAGTTCCCGGTATCCAGACCGAAGTGGCATTCAGGCCAGTTTTTTCCCGGTATCCAGACCGAAGTGGCATTCAGGCCAGTTTTTTCCCGGTATCCAGACCGAAGTGGCATTCAGGCCAGTTCCCGGTATCCAGACCGAAGTGGCATTCAGGCCAGTTCCCGGTATCCAGACCGAAGTGGCATTCAGGCCAGTTTTTTTTCGGTATCCAGACCGAAGTGGCATTTAGGCCAGTTCCCGGTATCCAGACCGAAGTGGCATTCAGGCCAGTTCCCGGTATCCAGACCGAAGTGGCATTCAGACCAGTTCCCGGTATCCAGACCGAAGTGGCATTCAGGCTAGTTTTTTTTCGGTATCCAGACCGAAGTGGCATTCAGGCCAGTTCTTCCGATATCCAGATCAAAGTAGTGTTCAGACCAGATTTTCGGTGACCAGACCAACATTGATACTCTCATATTCCGATGCTTAGTGTTCAGACTAATGTGCGGCGTTCAGGCCATGGGTATTCCTGTGTTACCATTTATTTTGGTATCCAGGTCGGTTTTCTGTTTCGGTACTCAGGCCGATTTTCACCGTACCAGACGGATTCTTCTTTTGGGGATTGCTTTTTTGTCGATTCTGACAGGCATGGTTAATTATTTCATAGGGATTCAGGATCAAAATCCGGGTCTTCTTAGTATTTAACCATCTCCCACAATGATCATATGAAGAACGTTTTGCTTCACATTCTCTAGTTGAAGACGCTTTAATAGGGGCAACTGTCATACCCCGATTTTGGTCCTGAATTTTTCATGTTTGTTTGGCATGCTTGGCCTAACCTTGCTTTGGTTTTATATGAGGTTTGGTTTTGATTCAAAGTCATGGTGTTGTGAGTGTGGATACATCTATGGTCTGGGTCATCTGAACAACCAAGTTTCTTGTGTTTCTAGCCACTTGTTGGTCATGCCATTGGTGCATGGACACTTTGTCAAAACCCTAGCCTTGTGGTCTCATTTGATGTTTTTGTTCATATATATTATTAGTCAAGTTATTTTCTTTTTCAAAGTCAAGCACTTAAGTCATAAACAAAACAATTTGGAAACCAGCTTCAAACCATTTTGCCATTTCAATTTATTTCATGTCATTGTAAACCATTACATGTTTATCCATACAAGAAAATACAAAACTTGGCATTTTTGACCAATTGTTGACTTCGGTCAACAGTTGACTTTTTTGGTCAACTTTGACCAAAGTCCATTAAACCCAAAATTCACCCATATTTTTCCACTTGGATATCCATTTACAAAGAAATCAAAAAGAAAGTACATTTCCACCCCCAAAGTCTATATGATTTAAATGGAGTTTGGACGGATGTTGAGGAATTTGACAATTATGGAATTGGAAGGGATTCTTTTTTCTTGGGCTTCACATGGGGAAGAAATTAGTGATAGACTTCGTTTTTTTGTTGAAGAATGTGACCATGTACAGGGATTTCAATTTGTAGTTGATGACTCTGGAGGTTTCTCTTCTGTGGGTGCTGAGTTTCTAGAAAACATTGTGGATGAGTATACAAGCACTCCTGTCCTGCTGTATGCTGCCCGTGGTTCTGGTTCACGAGCAAGTTTTCAGACCAGGAAGCGTACAATCTTAGAGGAGCTTCATGATGCTATATCATTTTCAAGACTATCATCCTACTCTAAACTAATTGTACCTGTTGGTCTGCCCTCCTTAGGTAGAGCTTCCAAGTTCCTCCACATTAAAGATGAGAAGCATTACCACTCAAGTTCCGTTTATGCTGCTGCACTACACTCCATTAGTCTTCCATTCCGAATATTACCAGTTGGGTCTACTGCAGATGCATGTTCTGTTTCTGGGGTTGTGGATTTTCATGGACTTATTCAAATGTTATCAGGGCAAGGAAGGCAGAATATGGTGTCAATTCTGGATGTTTCCATGCCAACACCTGCTTTAACTGGGGGACAGAATGAAGTGTCTTTGTTAGAAAATTTTCAGCCGTTGACCCCAATGATTTCTGAGGACGTTGAAGACATACAGGCAATTGAACACTTGACAGTACATGGAGCTTTTGCATCAGAAGCTCGTCGCGCTTCAGTTTGTGAAGTAAAAGATTCATTGGATGCTGCTTTTGAGCGTGCCAATACAAGGCCAATTGCAGACCTCAATCACCCTGCTGCAGTACCTTGAAACCATCCTACAGTCCAACATAACATAACAACAAAGTCAGTCTTGACATGTCAAAAACCACCAAGAAACTTTATGCCAACAAACCATACCAATAGTCATCATGCAAACAGGCTGCAACCAGAGCAACTGACAGGCTAACCAATTCACAATGCATTACAAATGAACCTGCAATGTATCAATTGCATCTAAAGCACCAAAATTGCAGTTGGACATGAGAAAAAAAAACATAGACTATAAGCAAGCCCTTCACAAGTTCTACAGTGAAACCAACTCACAAGTCAATATCCTTAAAACAAAGGAAAGAACGAGCAATGCATAAAAGTTCAGCAATACATGCTGACTTGCAAGCCACAAGCAAGATCACAAACACATCAATGCCCAGCTGACCTATTTCCAACTCAAGCACATGGTTGTTACCTTGCAAAACCAAAAAAACCATGCTTAGCCACCTACCACATGCTGAACTGGAAGAAGGATTCAACATAATTTGCAAGGCCAAGTGCATAGCAGCAATGCATCCTCTTCACAATGAAATGCACACCTCAAAGCCAAACATATTCCAAGCCTGCATAAAAAAAAGCTACCATCGCTAAACCTTAATTTGAGATGATATACAAGTCCAGGCTGCAGCAAAAGAAACCAATGAGGGAAAGGGATTGAATACAAGCAGTGGGATTAAAACTTGTGAAGCATGGAACCTAGTTATGAGCAGAGATTACATTCACAATGCCAACTCTCACCTGCTGCAGAGCTAAAGCATACACACCTGCAGGATGAAACACCGTGGCCATGCTGTTTGAGGCTCAAAATCATCTTCCTGTTGTAACCACAACCATTAAAACAACCTGCAGCAACATCAGTCTGCAACAAATGGACCTTTCTTGCATTCTACACAACCCGAAGTTAAACTGTAAACATAAACACATGGCATCCAAAACCAACATCCTGTAGTCGGTCATGATCATGAACTAGCATTCAATCCTGCACCATGAAGTAACCTGCAATGCATCAGACCTAACAAACACAATCCCATATTGCATCCACCAAGGCCTGAACTATCCATCAAGCATATCCAACTTACATCAAACCAGAAATTACATGACAAAACCAAACAAAGGCCCTAATTTCCCAAACTTGGACCTAATCCCATGCTACTTTGCCTTAATTCATCACCAACAACCATGTCCTGCAGCATACAACAACACACCAAAATCAGTCCAATTCCAAAAAAGAGAAAACATATATTCAAGTGAGTTACAGTGGTGAATCTGTTTCTTACCAACAGTGAAGTTTTCACATGGAGAAACAAGCTACTCTTGCAAGGTTGAGTGTTGTTAACAGAAGCCTCAAAGTTGCAAGAAAATTCACTGCAGTAAAATCACAACAACTCGGTAAGATGGTAAAAAATTCACAAGCAACAAAAATGAAACATTTTCACAGAAGAAGTACAAGGTACATGTTACCTTTTTTCAGAGCAAGCACCAAAATGGGATAGACAACAGAGCAGCACGAAAAAAAAAAGCACTTCCAATTCCATACTCTTTTGATCTCATCCAAAGCCTAGCAATGGGATTATAAAAAGGGAGAAATCAGTGAGGAAAAAGAACCCTAGAGAACAACAGAGAGCTGGAGGCGAAAATCTGAGAAGGAACCCTAAGATCCCAAAATCAATTACCTGGAGGCCAGCTTCTTCGCGTCCTTCACCACCACCGCCGCGACACTTTGTAAGGACTCTTTTTCTTTCTTGTTATCCTTCTCTTGTTTTGTTGTTGAAAATATTTATGAGAGTTGAGAGAGTTCGATTCACTGAGTTGGAGAGCGTGAGAGGATTTTGTTGATGTCATAAAAGGGACGAGAGGTGCGAGTTCGTGAGATTGCCATTGTTGGGGGAAGGTTGAGTTTGTGAGGTGGGAGAGAAGAAGACGAGTCTCTGTTTTCTTTTGTTTTCATTTCTTTTTTTAATTTATTTTTTTAATCAAATTTGTTTTGTTTAACAGAGATAAAAGATAATAATAAACAAAAACATAAAAAAGGTTTTATATGTTAGTTTTGTTCTTAATCTTTTTTTTTTTTTATTTTTTCATTCCGGTTTATATATTTAGGGTAGTATCTCAATAGCAGATAGTATTGAGTGGCCTAGTGGAGAGAGTTTAGTTGCATAATATTAGGTGGAGAGGGTTTGATACTCATGTGAGGTTTTTTCTGCTTATTATTTGATTTTATCTTCCTTTAGCATTTTTTATCCTCTTAGTATTTTGTTAATATCTTCTTTTTATGTTTATTATACTCATGATTTCATTTTGTTAATAATGTAAAGTTGTTGTATTTTAATTTAATTCAAAACCATTTTAAAACTATAAAAATCATACTTTTCTCGATTTAATATCGAGCCCATTTTTACACCCTTGTAAGTCGATTGCTTTTTAAGCATCGCCATCAACCTCACATAGCTTACTCTTGGGCTTTCTTACAATGAGCCGGTTCCTTTGCACTTACACTCATACATTGTTTAATGTTTCATTATTTCATTCTTTGATTATTTGATTCGATTATATATACTTGTTTATATCTTACTTGTTTGATTAACTGTGGCCTTTGTATGGTGTTTGAGGCATGTATTATTATTGTTTGTTTGCCATGAACAACCCCCATTCATAACAAATGTACCCCTCTCCCATGAAATGTATAAAATTTACTCTTTCATTCTTTATTCACCTGTTAATACAAGAATTAAAATGAACATTCGATAACCATTTCAAAACAAGATCAAAACCTCGATCCAACGTCGAGTAATCATTTTTCAAAACCTAACAGAACCAGCACGTATTCATCCACCCTTTTGTAAGTCGATTGCTTTATGCATCGCCATCAACCTTGTAAGTCGATTGCTTTATGCATCGCCATCAACCTTGTAAGTCGATTGCTTCATGCATCGCCATCTACCTTTATCCCTAACACTTCTCCTTGCTCCATTCGTCGATTCTCGATCCGATTAGGTAGCACCCATTAGATAGAACCCTTTGCGTGATAACATAGGTAGTATTCCCATATCCTTTTGCATGATAACATAGTTAGGATTCCCATATCCTTTTGTATGATAACATAGGTAGGATTCCCTTATTCTTTTGCATGCTAACATTAGGTAGATATTCCCATTTGTAAATCCTAACACTTAAGTACACATTGCATGACAACTCTAGGGCAGAGCTTCCCCACTTCTAGACCTTTCTGAGCGTCTTCGATCTTGTGGCATGTAGTCCGTCCCATTGCAAAGAGGTAACTGCCTAAGACTCGATTCAGCGAGCTGCGACACCTACTGCTAGGACGTGAACACATTGCCCACTCTCCTTCAACACAACTGGTGTCCTCCTTTCTAAGTCCATGTTCAGATGGCAATCCCTATGTAGGGGAACTACGTCGCCCTGATTCTCATACCAGATGAGGTACGTAGGCAGGAGATCGTGCGAGATCTCTCCGGGCACCCTTTTCTTTCTTTTTGTGTGGATGCTTGACAGTTATAGGCTCGAGTTCCCGACTCCCTATTAACTTGTTTGGTTGTTATGTGCTTGGAAGCTGATGTAAGTTCATCGAGTGGCATTCGGGTTCCAGTGTGCGTGTGTTTTGGTTCGGATGCCGATGTAAGTCCAGTGATCGGCGTTCGGGCTCCACGTTTGCCTTCTTGTGTGTGTTTTGGTTCGGATGCTGATGTAAGTCCAGTGATTGGCAGTCGGGCTCCACGTTTGCCTCTTTGTGAGTTTGTTTGGTTCGGATGCTGATGTTAGCCCAGTGATTGGCATTCAAGCTCCACGTTTGCCTGTGTTTGTTTGTGTGCGTGTTAGCCGAACTACGGCAACTCTGATTCTCATGTTCAGATGAGATACGTAGGCACAAGATGCGATGTCTTGCCGAGTTTGACTAACGACTAACAACTAACCCTTGTCTGCTTTCGCCCTTGTTGCGATCCTTTCTCTCGCCCTCGTTGCGATCGAGACCTTTCCTTTCTCTTGCCCCAGTCGCAATCGAGACCCTTATTCCCGTAGTTAGCTGAACTACGTTTTTGCTCTGATTCTCATTCCCGATGAGATACGTAGGCATAAGACTCGATGTCTTAGCGAGCACACTTATCCTTAACCCATAGGTACCCGAGCTACGAAGACTCTGATTCTCATATTCAGATGAGATACGTATGCAGTGGATGCGACATCCGTACGAGTCATTTTCTTTGACCCTTTCTTTTAGTAAATAATACATTAGATAAACATACACCCTTTAGACAAGAAACAACAAGAGTGGATCCCGTAGAGTACTACGGATGCGTAGGGGTGCTAATACCTTCCCTTCGCATAATCGACTCCCGAACCCAAGATTTGGTTGCGAGACCTTGTCTTTTCCTTTCCTTTCTCCAGGTTTACTTCGAGCGTTTCCTTTCCCTCCTTTGGGATAAATAACGCACGGTGGCGACTCTTCTGTCTTTTTCTTCTTCGCCGGTTGTTTTTTCGCACCTCTGTATTTTTCAGGCTGCGACACTTGGAAACAATAAAAGCGCGGTGACGACTCTTGTTATTTGATGTTTTGCTTATCCATAGCTTGATGATCATGAATTTACCGCTACACAAATATGTGAAGAAGTGCCATAAATGTCAGGTTTATGCTGATAAGATTCATGTGCCTCCAACTCTTCTCAATGTTATCTCCTCTCCTTGGCCTTTCTCTATGTGGGAAAATGGCATGATTGGTATGATATAACCTAAAGTTTCAAATTGACATCACTTCATTCTAGTGGCCATTGATTACTTTACCAAGTGGGCGAAACTTTATTGTACGCTAATGTGACCAAGCAAGTGGTGGTCCGATTTATCAAGAATCAAATAATCTGTCATTATGGTGTTCCAAGTAAGATCATTATTGATAATGGATCAAACTTGAATAACAAGATGATGAAGGAAATGTGTGCAGAATTCAAAATTGAACACCATAACTCATCTCCTTACAGACCCAAGATGAATGGGGTCGTTGAAGCTGCGAACAAGAATATAAAGAAGATCATACAAAAAATCATTGTGACTTACAAGGACTATCATGAGATGATCCCTTTTGCTCTACATGGGTTTCGTACGTCTGTTCGCACTTCAACTGGGGCGACCCCTTCCTCTCTTGTATATGGCATGGAAGCAGTGCTCCCCGTGGAAGTTGAGATCCTGTCAATGAGAGTCTTGATGGAAGAAAATATGTCTGAGGCTAAATGGTGTCAGAGTAGATTTGATTAGTTGAATTTAATTTAAGAAAAGAGGATGAAGGCTTTATGCCATGGTCAATTGTATCAATAAAGGATGAAGAAAGCTTTTGATAAGAAGGTTCGACCTTGTGTGTTCAAAGAAGGCGACCTCGTTCTCAAGAAGATCTTGTCTTTCATTACTGATTCTAGGGGAATGTGGACTCCTAATTATGAAGGACCATATGTTCTTAAGAGAGCTTTCTATGGTGGTGCTTTAATTCTTACAACTATGGATGGTTAGGAGCTCCCTCGTCCTATGAATGCTGATGTCATCAAGAAATACTTCGCCTAAAATATAAAAGAACAACTTGCTAAGTTGAAAACCCGAGAGGACAACTTAGGAAAAAAAGAGCGTCTCGGTGGGCCGAAAACCCGAAAGAGAGGTCCAGACAAAAGTTAGAGACATAAACAGAAAATGATTATCCCGTAGATTGACACCCGCAAAGGACAATCAAGGCAAAAGTTAGGGATTATATCAAGTAACTGCATCAGGCTGAACTTGATCAACTTAAAGCGACCTATGCCATCAAAGTCTTCTCAACCAAATTACTTTCTCCAGAAACTCGAACACAATGGATTTCAAAGTTGATAGGAAGAATAGTGGCCATTGCATTTTGATGTAGCTTTTTCCTGTATTTACCATTTTTTTCATCTTTGTAAATAATCTATGGAGTCTCTCCATTTGCAGACTACCATTCCTTCAATAAAATTCAAGACTTTATCCATTTGTTTGCAACTCTTATTTTACTTCCTTCTCGCAATAAGGAATGTCAACAGTAATCCCATAAAAGGTTGGATCCTAATGTGCGGAACTCAGTGCTTTCGTAAAATAATGTCTTTATTATCCCCAACGGAATTGCAGTAGTGGATGATTATTGCTTCTTTAGGAGACCTTCCCTCCATTTGGCACCCTTATGTTGGTATCCCCGGAGAAGATTGGGCTTGAAGGCAACTTTACTCCATTGACGACTTCTTATTTTATCTCCAGTGAGGCTTCCATCCTGTTGAGATTACCTGAGTGTTCATTTGTACTGAGATTTTTATTTCATCTCCAATTCATCTACTATTGCATGTTTTTGTCAGCATAAACATGACACATATTCACGCATGCATATACGTCATACGTAATTAAATTCATAGTTCATATTCATATTCCATCCCATGTGTTGCTTTACTTAACTTGGTTGCATTTATCCCTCAAGTGATATATATTTCCTCTCTTCAGTAGAGTCATCGACCTTAAGCAGAAATTGTATACCCTTTCTAAATCTCCACTGAGTTTATTCCTCGTGGAAGATTTTGCTTTAGCTCTCCTTCCATACTTGGATAGGATGAATCCCTAGTTTTATACCATTCCTCACTAAAAAGAGTCTTGTTTGAGTATCCTTCTCCAGTTTATTCCTGGATTGAACCTGATCTCTGACAGGTCTGATATTGAATCTCTCTAGGCTGTAAAAACCTAGATTGATGGTACATTTATTTTGTACCTTCAAATACTTTGATCCCCCATGAAGAAAACTTGTTTATAGTTTCCCATCAAAGACTAATTTTGTTCCCCAGCAATGTTCGTGTAACACTCCCTTTGAAATCCCTACCTAACAACAAGTGGCAGACTCTTTATTTGAGAAGCTTGTTTTATTCCCGAATTTTTGTTTCGAATGACAATTGGCAGTCTCTTTTCCGAGAAGTTTGTCTCTTCCCAGTGAAGTTAGCACACATATCAACCTCCTTATTCTTCCCTCAAATGGTTATTGTAGCAGTAAATTCATGACCATAAGCTATGGGTAAGCTTAACATTAATGAAACTCTGGTATCAGATATGAGATGTCGAAGGTAATGTCATGACACTAATATCTGAATAATACAAACAGGATAAAAGATAAAGAACAGTAATGCAAGAGACACAAGCAATTGTTAACCCAGTTCGGTGCAAACTCACCTATGTTTGGGGGCTACCAAGCCAGAAAAGAAATCCACTAAACAGAATCAGTTCAAAGACTCTCAGTAAACAACTTCAAGAACAGTCTTTTCACCTAATCTCTACCCGTGTGCCTTCTACCTAAGAACTCTTAGATATGAGATCCTACTCACTCCCCCTCAATCACAGCAGTGATATAAAACAAGAATTACAATGAAAAGAAGACACTCTTCAAAGACACATACTTGATCTTACTTAAAAGCTTCAATCAAGTAAACACACACTCATGCTTCAAAGCTTAGAGTGGACAAATTACAACTCAAAAATCAGACCAATTCAATCATCTATGGATGAATTGAATGGCTTACAATTCACACGACCATACAAGACTAAAACCCTTATTCTCTCTCAATATTTCGTTCGTTATTTCTTGTGTATCAAATCAGGTTTTCCATGTCCTTTTTATAGAAGCATTTGGTTGGGCTTGGACATCATAAAACCCTAAAACTATTTTCCATTCATATCTTCTCATGACAGTTGATTATATCTCTTTGGAAAATAAGTCAATCTAGTTGTAATTACTGATTGATAGTGTGTTCAATCATCTCATCAATCATACACAGATTAGCATTAAAAACGCAATCACATAATACATAACATTCAGACTGAATGTTCTGTATACAGATGTCATGACATCGGGTCTGACATCTCAGTAAAATCCTGCATAATCACATTTTAAGCATTTTGCAGGTACATGTTATATTATGTCAAGACATCACATGTGACAACTTGTGAATACTCTAGATTTTACCAAAATTGCTGCCAACACAAGAACCAACAAACTCCCCCTTTGGCAAATTTTGGCTAAAACATATATCAGTCCATTTGTTCACAAGAGTAAAAAACATATCAGCAGTTAAGCAGCAACAGAAGTAATAAACCACACATTTACTAGCTATAATACCAACTAGTAAACACACATTAAACACATTTGAGCTTCTTCTCCCCCTAAGTCTGTTCAACACAGACATCTCCTTTAACAACACCTGTAACATTCATCACCCCATCAGACATCTCCTTCAACATCACCTGTAACATTCATCACCCCATCAGACATCTCCTTCAACATCAGCTGTCATCACATATTAACTGCAGCTCTCCACATATTAATCACATGTTAACTGCAGCTCTCCACATATTAATCACATATTAACTGCAGCTCTCCACATATTAATCACATATTAACTGCAACTCTCCACATATTAACTTTTCCCCCTTTTTAGTCAATATAGACCAAAGAGACCAATTAGACAAAATAAATGTCAATTAGTCTAATAGAGAATGTCACATAGAATGTTATAACATATAAAATGTTACAGAACCATAATTATCCACAACTATATGAGCTGAGATAAAAAGAAATCCAGAGAACTCACAAAGAGAACCCAAAAATTACATCATGGCATCAAAACAAGACTGCCAAAAAAAACATCAAACAACACATCATCATAACAGGGGGGCCATCTTCACCACAACTCAGTCAGAGGAGCTAGCATCTTCATCACCTTCAGATCCAGAACTGCCACTAGATTTATCTTGAGATTCAGACCTCTCACTTGAGGTGTGGACATCTGTTTCCTTGGCTTCACCAACATTATCCATATCTCCTTACTCCAAGCTATTAATCAGAACCTCCAGAGCTTCTTTCCTAGCTTTAGCCACCCTAATCCCAGTCTCCAATTCCTTACAGGTCTCTTTCAGTTCAGCAATCAGGCCACCTTGAGAGGCTGGCTTCTTCATAGCAGATGTCATGACAATGTCATTGACATGAATGCCTTCAAATAACTTGTAATGAACTGACAATGGAGGTTTTCTTCTACTAGGGATATCACTTGTGCTCAGTATTCCAGGTTGCTGGCTTAGGATTATCCCATAAATAATTGAGGGAAAAGCAATGGGCAGCTTCATTGCATTTGTGGAAGCATGTTTGACAATTTGTTCAAACATTAACCTTCCATAATCAAAATTAAGCCTGGTTCCAATAGCAAATATGATCCTCCCAAGAGTATTAGAGATTGTAGAGATGTGGTTTGTTGGTACCCAGTTTGCTGACCCTATCTCATGCAAGATAGCATATTTCACAGTTAATTTACCAGCAGAGATATGCTTTTTGCTTGGCCACTCCTTGACCTGACCAGAAGTTATTTTCCTACACACTTCATTGTTTGTTGCCTCTAGTTCAACAACACCTTCTATTCCTCTTCCTAGGAACTTATTGATCACAGTTGGAGAGAACCTTACACACCTTCCTCTAACAAACACCTTACAAAACTCTTTGTTGTTCTTGTCAGCAATATCCTCAGGGATGTTCACCACAAACTCTTTAACAAGACCTTCAAAATATTGAGGTAACCCACTAACTATTTTCATTAAACCAACAGACTTGATCAAATCCATAACCTCCTTAACTTCCACAACATCCTTTCCCAGTTCTCTTTCCACAACTACTCTCCTTTGGATTATAAATTTCCACTTGGCTGCACCATCTTCCAAATGGAAGGAAATGTTATCCAAATGTACAGCAGCAACCTTAGCAGAAGATTTTCTAACAGTAGACCTTTTGATAGGAGAGATGTTTGGGACATCGTCTTCAACATCATCCTCTAAATCAGAACTTTCTCTTACGTTTCTCTTCTTTACCTCCACTTTACTCCATGACTTTGAAGGGCCTATAGCAGTAGCCTTCTTACTAGTTTTGGCGGTATCATCTCAACCACAGACCTCCCTTTTATGGTCTTCATTCTCTTTGAAACACTTGGCTTCAAGTGATGAAGCAAGCTGTCATCTTCCTCATCTGAGCTTTCTTCTTCCAAGTCAATCACCTTCTTACGAGAGTCATGCTTCTGAGAAGCATCTACAAATTTCTTACTAGGCAAGGTTTGCTCTAAAGAACACAGTCCTTCTGCATCAATATCTTTCTCTAACCTAGATGAATCATCATCTTTCTTATTGTGAGGTTCCACCTCAGGTGAGGGGTCCCTTCTAGATAAAGGTGTCGAAACTCCCTTGACTGAGTGTCCTTCATTCAGGATCCTCGTGACCAAATTTCTAATGACACGATCAGTATGATGCATGTCATCTTTAGAGGTAGGGTTATCAGAACTGTTACCTTGAGTATGTCCAGCAATGGAGGATGGACCAAGGGCGTCACCTGGGATGGCTGATAGGGGAATAACTTCTAAAATGTCTTCATGAAGAAAATCCATGGAGGGAGTTCTTGCTTTGTGCGCAGGTTTAGAACTAGAAGATGAAGGATGTTGTGACATCTTGTTGAGCTTGTGAAAGAATTTTTGTTGCCCTAGCAGAGATGGTCGATAAACTTTGAGGAAGATGGAAGTGGTTGAGCTGAGGTTGCGTGTGAAAATGCTATAGCTGGTAGTTCCAATACTAGGTAATGATTTACCATAAATGGGACATTTTCTTTTAAGTAGGCAGATAATATTTTTATTACCTTTTACACTCCAAATTAATTGATATAAATTCTCATGGATACAAATCCCTAATTTCCCTCTTAAACATTCAAATTGATTAGCATCCAAAGCCTTTATAAATATGTTAGTTAATTGCATTTCAGTAGTAACATGCTCCAAGGCTATGATTTTCTCTTCCACTAGTTCTCTAATAAAGTGATGACGAATATCAATGTGTTTTGTCCTGCTGTGCTGAATAGGATTCTTAGAAATATTTATAGCACTCAGGTTGTCACAGTACAATGTCATGACATCTTGTGTGACATTGTATTCAATCAACATTTGTTTCATCCAAACCAGTTGAGAACAACTACTCCCAGCTGCTATGTATTCAGCTTCAGCAGTGGATAGGGACACACAATTTTGTTTCTTACTAAACCATGATATCAAGTTGTTCCCCATGAAGAAACATCCTCCTGATATGCTTTTCCTATCATCAGCACTTCCAGCCCAGTCAGCATCACAATATCCAGTCAGCATAGATCCAGACCCATGAGTATACAACATCCCATAGTCACTGGTACTATTGACATATTTCAGTATCCTCTTCACTTGGTTTATGTGACTGACGTTCGGTTCAGCTTGATACCTAACACAAACACCTATAGCAAAAGCAATGTCAGGTCTGCTTGCTGTGAGATATAGCAGACTTCCTATTGTAAGACCCCAATTTTGTCCCTAAGATCCCTCATGGCATCATATCATACCATATCATTGCCTCAAGGATCTTTGTACACCTTTGCTTCCCTCCTAGTGGGTGGGTTATCTTGTGAGTGTGGTTCTTGATCACCAAGCATGTTTTGCATTTGTATATCATTGCTTTTCATCTGTCTATTAACCAAAAGTACAAAAATATTGTCATCTAACCATGCTACTTACAGATGAAGCCAGCTAGGTCAAATCAGTCAAAACAGTCATTGAGCAATAGATGGTGGCCATTCTTGAAGAATTTGGGCACCATGATCATTCATCAAGAGTTCATATGAGTTGTGACATCATTTTGAATCAAGATCTCAAGTGGTAGGGGCTTGGAATTCATCATAACATGGTTCAGTCAACCAAAACCCTAGCAAAGTCAACTGTGGTCAACTGTGCATTTAATCAGTGATTTGATGGTGGGAATTGGTTTGAGAGGTCTCATTCATGTCCATATAAGCCTCATATAACATGTCAAACATCCACAGTGAAGAATTTGAGGTCAGACAAAAAGTTTCCAAAAATAGTAAGTTGACCTGTAATTGGAATTTGCCAAAAATGGAAAGTTCTTCTCCTCAAAATTACTTCATCATACAAGCTTCAAATGAATTTTTGTCCAACATTAAAGTTGAAGATCTTGTTCTCCCATTTCCAAAAAGTCCAAGAACACTCATTTCTCATGTGTGGTTGGCAAGTTATGATCAAATCATTCTCAAGAATTTTTGAACTTCAAAGTGAGATAACTTTCAAACCATTTGGCCAAATTGAGTGAGGTTTTTTGCTACAAGTCACATTTGATATGCTCTATCCAAATCCTTCATCACATTTCACCAAAAATCTTCCAATCAAAATGGCCTTTTTCAAGTGCATTGAATTAAAAAGAGAGGGGTGAAAAATGGACTTTCAAATTAATCATTGTCCACATATTCTACCAATTGCAAATGACTGAAAACCACATTTGGAGTGTGCCTAAGCCCATTTTCGCACTGTAGCATGCCATGCACATGCAATTTGAGTAATTTCACCAATTAACCAAAACCCTTCATTTAAGCTAATTTCATTTACCATTCCACTAACCAAACTTAGGCATTGTTAATCAGAGTATATATGACTCATTTCAGACTGAAAAACCCTAGCCACAACTCACAAACCAGATCTGAATTTCTTTTTCTCTCAAAAAACTCTCATTCTTCACTTGGAATCTTTGCTGAAAATTGTCAAAGAATTCGTGCTTCTGTGCATTGGTCCATCATCCACTATCCTTTTGGAAGCCTTTGCAAGCATCATCTCCCAACTGTAAAGCCAAAGACCAGCACTGTTCCATTGAGTCTCTCCCATGGCAGTCGAGCTTTTGAGCTAGAATCAAGGTAGCTGAACTTTCAATACTCTTCCATTCACCTCCTGGAGCATCAAGGCACTGCTGTTTCAACTCAACACAACCAAACAACCACGAAATCCACACTGTTCTTCAAATCAGGTAAAGATTCGAACCTAGCCATTGTTAAAATCATGCTATGCTTCTTGTAGATCTTGTTGCCATGAGTACAATGAGCTTTGAATCGTGAAAAATGGTTGAATATTAAGGAAGATACAGTGATTTAAAGTTTGGTTGTTAGATTTTATTTTGCTCGATTCATCCATGATAGTTTGATTTAGGTTAAAGCATTGTTGTCTTGTTGATGTACATGATGAGATGAACACTTTGATATATCGTTTGTCGATTTTGGTTGCAAAACGTTCTTGCTGGAAAATCTGGAAAAAGTGATGAAGAACACGTCCAAAACCCTAAATATTTCGCTCAAAACCCATGTTTGATCTTCAAATCTCGTGTCCTGCATGCGTTCCGCAGTTTTTCGCCCATGAATCCAATCACTGGCTGCCACGCCACTAAGTGAAACGCGGCGTTTCACTTAGTGAGCCCCGTATTTACCATTTCGCCATTATCCATTTAATATTTCATTTAAAACATTTTCCTTTTTTTTCATTTTTATTTCATTTGGCATGCTGATCTTCAAAAATTCATAAGTTCCTCAATATTTGTCCAAATTTGATGGGGTTTTTTGTGAAATGCTCCTCATGATCTCTAGTTTATTATGGTGATTTTTCCAGATTTTTTGCACGTGTGGATTTTTAAATATGCCTAGGGTTTGTTCATGTGTGTCCATTTTGTGTATGCCTTGCCATTTTGCTTGTGAAATGATGATACATAATCCAATGCCTCTGAAATTTTTTGTGCTTAAACTAGACATGTTCATGGTGATTTTGGTGTAGAGTTTGTGATTTTATCATTGCTGGTTGATGAGATATGATTTTTTGAATAGGGGTGTGACAATTTGTGTCACACCATTCATGTCCAACTTCATGATTTTAATTACCATGCTTATTGAACTCAAAATGGTCTGGATTTTTGCATGAATATACTTATGGATGTTGAGAATACATGTGAACTTTTCTGGAATTATTGATGGCATTTCCTATTTGATTGGAATTTTCTCCCCTGTTTGGTCATTTGTTGATTTTTTTGTGATACATGTTTGTATTTGGTTTGTGAAATTCTGGTTGTTAATTGGATGGATGTGAAATTTGGCATGAGTAATGTAGACATCTTGAAGTTTACCATAGCTTTGGTCCCATTCATTTATCATATGTTGTTTCTGTTTTATGATTAATTGAAGTTGGTGCATGTTTTGATGCTTTGTATGAGTTTGCTTGAACTTGCTTTGACTTTTCTGATTTTCATTGACCTACTTCCTTTGATCCAAATGAGCTGAAATTTGGTATGCTTATCATGTTGGGATGATGTTTGATCATGAATTATTTGGGGATTTATTGAAATGTTTGTGATTGGATTTGAGTGGAGTCTTTCTGTTGACTTCTTTGAGGTTCTATATGACATGTTTTGACCTAATTTGTTTGTGAAATGATAATGATGAATGATATGAATATGAAACCACTTGGGTTTGTTTCTTAATTGTTTGAACTTGATTTTGGATAGCTTTCACTTGCTGTTTTGGATTTTTTATCTCCTTTTGACCCTAGGCTTGTCCTAGTGGTCTTGTTTCTCATGTTTGAGTTTGGTTTTTCAGGTTAAGAAGCAAATGCTTCAAGGATATTAATGCAAGTTGCTTGAGTTTGATTGATTATCATGAACTAACTTGTTTGTTTTGTAGGATGCTTAGCTCATATGCTTTGAGCTTTGTCCATTGCACATTTGACTGATTGTGTTGACTGTTGATCCTTATCTTATAATGGTTTTGAATTTGAGTTGTATACTGATTTTATTTGATTGATTTCAGGTACCATTAGTTGCTATTAGTTCTTTGAGAACTTGCATTGCTTTGCTTGATAGCATTTGCATTGAGGTAGAATCTCTTGTCTTCATGTAGTCTGGAAGACCTGGCCTGTTACTTGGCCAGGCAACTGTCTGAAGTCCTCCTTAAGAGGCGATGTTTGTGCTTGTTTACTTTTGTCCCAAGCAGGAAAAGTCCTTTGAATAAGGCAATTGGTAGACAAAAGAGATATGTAGCCTATCTCCTACTATTCTGTGAGTCACTCACCTTGCTCACACCACATGTGTTGATGCATAGTGAGTAAAAACCCAAGATCTATCGAGTCTAACTTGTGGAGAGAGTTCCATCTTTCTGAACTCCCACACCTTCTGATATTCAAAGCTCTCCCTGACCAGGGATAAGAGCATGAGGCACACCCCTCATATCCTTTCATCTGCTTCACCTTGGCTCTCAATGTCAAGGTTAAGAGCACCAGTAACCCTATTCCAGTTGGCTTCAATGCCCACCCTTTGTATGAGCCTAATTGTTTGGTTATAGAGTGTGCTGAATGACTTTGGTTGATTGATTACTTAGTTCATTTGTACATGTCTGCTTGCACGCTTTGTGCATTTATCATCATTAATTGCCCATTAGTGCATGATCATTTCATTTGTCTTTGTGACATATCTTTGTTGTTTGCCCATTGAGGACAATTGTAAGACCATTCATTGGCCATTGTTCCTATGATATGGAAGTGAGTATAAGACCATTTCATTGGCCATTCATCTTCTCTCTGCATGATGCATTTGTTTGTTGTATGTGAGGATGCAATTGTAAGTTCGTGTAATTTGGCATTTGTTTTCCTATGATCATATGTTGGAGGTTAGAGTAAGCCCAGATAGATTGGCATCTGACATCCAAGTGTTTGCTTTGTTGTTGGAGATTGGTATAAGTCCAGTTAGATTGGCATCCGGTATCCACTTTTTATTTCTTTGTTGAGGAGATTGGTATAAGTCCATAGAGTGGCCTCTGATATCCAGTTTTGTTTTAGGAGATTGGTATAAGTCCAGTGATTGGCATCCGGTATCCGCTTTTGTCGACTTTCTTCCTTTGCTTTGCTTGTTTGTTATTGCTCATTACCTATTCCAAAGGACACACTTGAGTCATCTTCTATACGATTTCAAGAGGTGAACCTTCTAGGAAGTTTTACACTCCATCTTCATCCATTCATCCATTTTGTCCTAAACCTTTTCACACATTACTTTCAAAACTTAAGATAAATATTGTGCAAACGTCTTCATGCTTTCAAATTAGAAACCTGGACCCTAAGTCCTTGACTTTTCAAACTCCATTTTATAATACTTCTTTTGAATCAATCTTAATCATACTTTGACCCTCCTTTTGTGAATACTCATAATCAATTAACTTCACCCATTCAATTGTTTTGTGGCTTTGTCCATTCTTGTTAAGTTTTCATACATTAGCCATAGGTTTGATTTATCCTAGTTGGTTGATGTTAACCTCACCTGTTTGTCCTTAGTTGATTGAATTGTAAGTCTTCCTTGCTTATTATAGGGTTAACCCCTCACTAGCAAGTTGAAGCTTTTCTCACATGGTGGACTTGTTGTTTTGTATAAGGTTGAGTTTTCTCCCGTGGATAACGTAAGACCTTAGGGCTTGTGTTTAAAATTGAATCCACTAACTTTTGGAAATCTTTTAGCCGAACTACGGCGTTTTGATCCTTACCTTTGATGGAAGATAAACGGGTTCATCCGTTCGAACACAAAAACAATAAAAATTGTATATTCTTTTCTCATCATCCCAATCATGTTTGCACAATAAATATTTCATAACAAATAACAATTTAGTACAACAAGTGTGAAAAGGGCTCCCTAGGAGTACCTAGGACGTGATGGGTGCCTAACACCTTCCCATTGCGTAATTTACCCCTTACCCAGACTCTCTAATCTTTTCATTAGTTTTCTACGCGTAAAACTTCTTAGGCTTTTGTTCGCTTTTTAGCCAGTCCTTTGGATGAATAAAAGTGCGGTGGCGACTCGATTCATTGTATGCTTTGCTTTTGATTTAATCAATAAATCATATAGCGACGAATACACCGCTACAGAAAAGTGGCGACTTCACTTTTCTGTAGCGGTGTATTCGTCGCTATATGATTTATTGATTAAATCAAAAGCAAAGCATACAATGAATCGAGTCGCCACCGCACTTTTATTTATCCAAAGGACTGGCTAAAAAGCGAACAAAAGCCTAAGAAGTTTTACGCGTAGAAAACTAATGAAAAGATCAGAGAGTCTGGGTAAGGGGTAAATTACGCAATGGGAAGGTGTTAGGCACCCATCACGTCCTAGGTACTCCTAGGGAGCCCTTTTCACACTTGTTGTACTAAATTGTTATTTGTTATATGACATATTTTTGTACAATTTGGGATAACTGTATTGATTGTAATGTTTGAATTGCTTGATATACAATTGCTGTTTGCTTTGGTGATCTGTGAGATGAGTTCTATACCCGAACCCGAGTGCACTCTAGGATAGGAGAATGGCATAGTCTTGTTGACTGGTGTGGAGTATTCCTTAGCCAATTGACTTGCGAGTCCATTCACTTGGTGGAGGTCATGTTGGATTAATAATGTCACACAAGTTATTTGTGGTTAGACGTTATTCTTTCAATCATGTGCCTTAGAAGCCAAAGACCGTAGTTTACCAAACCCATCTTGGCCTATATTTTTAGGACGTAGTGCGGAGGTCGTTCAGATGTAAGTTCTGATGCGATTGTTACGCGATACTACACTCATAAGAGTTTCTCTTGAGAATATTTTTGGAATACGAGTATTCGTTCCTCCAATAATATTCGAAAGATGGAACGATGATTATGGGAACCTCTGGTAGAACATGTCTGACAGGTTTAAACCCTAGTACACTCCCTTTGGGTGGTTCTTAACCGAGACTCCATGCTCGTGACTCTCAACAAACCCGTGATTCATGGTTGAGTCGTTCAGACAACCTTAATATCAATGGAACCTGGGCGTTGATCAGGTATAAAACCTAAATCCCCCAAAACGAATGGTTGATATTAAGGATGTTCGAGCCGGCTCATGTACCGTTAATATCAATGGAACTTGGGTGTCGATAAGGTGAAAACCTAAATCCACCAAAATTGATGATTGATATTAGGGATACAATGAGCTTTCCCATGACCTTTGTTTGGTGTGACTTGTTTGATCCTTGAGTGTGATTGTTGCATTCATGCATTCATGCATTCATCTGCACTTCATGTCATCAGAAAAAAGAAAATTTTCAAGGAACTTAAAAGGGTTTATTTGCAAAATTTTCAGACATGGAAAGACCAAAAAGGCATACGAAGAAGTACAGCTTTAGACAGCCCGATGTAAAAGAGTTAAGGAATCTGACATCTTATGTATTAGATCCCTTGGGTTTCAAAGCTCACTATGGGAAGCTTCTGCCTCTGCTGACTACTCAGGTTGACGAAGGGCTGATGAGTACTCTGGCTCAGTTTTATGATCCGCTGTATCATTGCTTCTCATTTCCGGATTTCCAGTTACTGCCTACCTTGGAGGAGTATTCTCATCTCATTGGGATTCCGATTCTGGATCAAGTGCCGTTCAGTGGCCTAGAGAGTATTCCGACTGCTCGAGAGATTGCCAATTTGTTGCACATAGATGAAGATCTAATTAGGGCTAATCTGACTACCAAAGGCGGAATTCAAGGTTTTCCTTCCGAGTTCCTCGTTGCTCAAGCTACCTTTTATGGGAAGGCCATGAGCGAGGATGCCTTTGAGGCTTTGTTTGTGCTGCTCATCTATGGATTAGTGTTGTTTCCCAACTTCGACAAGTTCGTGGACATGAACGCCATTAGGATCTTCTCAGTTCTTAATCCCGTTCCGACTTTGTTGGGCGATGCCTATGTCTCTTTGCATCTGAGGAACGCAAAGGGTGGAGGAGTTATTGTCTGCTGTCTACCTCTGCTGTACAAGTGGTTTATTTCGCACTTGCCGCAGACAGTTGCTTTCAAGGAGAACAAGGGATGTCTACGGTGGTCTCAGAGACTTATGTCTCTCACTAATGATGATATCACTTGGTATGATCGCGTGTATGATACCGTCCAGATCATTGACTATTGTGGTGAATTCTCTAATGTGCCTCTTCTTGGCACATGTGGTGGGATCAGCTACAATCCTATTCTCGCACGACGTCAGCTTGGGTTCCCCCTGAAGGATAAACCTCATAACATTATATTAGAAGGTGTGTTCTTCCAGGAGGGTAAAGATCCCCAAGGCCTGAAAGCCAGATTTGTCCGTGCTTGGCGCAGTATTCACAAGAAGAGTAGGAATGAGTTGGGTCCAAAGAACTGCATTGCTTTGGAGCCATACACCTCTTGGGTCAGACAGAGAGCTGTCGTGTACTTGATGCCATATGATCATCTGAGACCTACACCGTTGGATGTGGCTGGGCCTTCAACCCTCCCTACCCAACGTGTAGAGGAGTTGAGAGAAGAAGACCTTTCACGTGCTTGGATCCGTGAAAGAGAAGAATTGCTTCAGCAGCTTAGGGAGAAGGACGCTATGATTGAGTTCCTCGAGCATCGAGTGATCGACGATCCGAACGACACTTGGACCTCTCTGCTTCCTCAGTCTTCCAAATTCTGGAAGAGGAGGTATGATCGACTTGCAAAGGAGAAAGCATACATGGAAGCGGCCTATGAGAGAGAGATCAAGAAGCTGTGTACTTCTCGTCTTCCAGCATCCCGAGCTTCTAGGGATCCATAGGATGTTTATTTCCCTTTTCTCTTTGTAATGATCAAAAATGCTGTACTCCTTTGTCTCGATATATTGAATGAAATATTTTCCGTGAGAAATTAAAATGCTTTAACTATTCAAAATATTGCAAATAATACCCTAAGGGTTCCTTGAAAATAAACAAAGCATCTGCACAAGCATTTCATGCATCATTTTTGCATAAGCAGGTACCCTTTGTTTCTGGTCTTCTTGTCCTAACTCTGTGTTCTTCATTTATTTTGAAGACAAGCTGACTCACCGGTATTATACTCGAGTCAATTCTGCAAGAGTTATGGAGCAGCTAGAACAAGAGAACAGAGAATTGAAAGAAGAGGTCGCCAGACTTGGCGCTTTGATGGAGCAACTCCTTGCTGCTCAAAATCAACCTGCTCAATCGCCTGCAACTCCTGCCCAGAGGACGGTCATCTCAGAGGTCGTCACTTCGACTGTGCCAGTCAGTGCTCATCAGGTGCCCAATGTTATGCCACCCGGGTTCCCTTGGGGAATGCCTCCAGGTTTTATGTCTGATCTGCCTGCGCCAACTTTTGCTCATATGCCGACATCTAGCCCGGTCCCTGTTCCCGCTCCTCCTGTCGTGCATACCATGCCAAGGGTAGACGACACCATCTATCACTCCGAGCCATCTGAGGGCTCGGACGTTCATGAAAAGATGGACGCCATGAACGACCAATTCCTTGAGCCGAGAAAGGAATTGAGGACTCTTCGAGGTAAAGATTTGTTCGGCAAGTCTGCCGCCGAGTTGTGCCTTGTTCCCGGTGTGAAGATACCGATTAAATTCAAAGTACCTGACTTTGAAAAGTATAAAGGGAACACCTGTCCACTCGCTCACCTGGTCATGTACGCCAGGAAGATGTCTACCCAGACTGATAATGATCAGCTTCTGATTCATTACTTCCAAGACAGTCTGTCCGGTGCCGCGCTCAGATGGTACATGAGCTTAGACAGTGCCAATATCAGATCCTTCAACGACCTTGGCGAAGCCTTCGTCAAGCAGTATAAGTACAACGTCGATATGGCGCCTGACCGAGATCAACTCAGGTCCATGTCACAGAAGGATAAGGAAACTTTTAAGGAGTACGCCCAGAGATGGCGAGAGCTGGCAGCTCAGATTACTCCACCGCTGGAGGAGAAAGAAATGACCAAGATCTTTTTGAAGACTCTTGGCTCATTCTACTATGAGCGGATGGTAGCAAGCGCTCCCTCTGATTTCACCGAGATGGTGAAAATGGGGATGCGCCTTGAGGAAGGTGTCCGTGAGGGACGATTGGCGAAGGATGAGAGCTCTTCTTCTAAACGATATGGGGCGTTTAAGAGGAAGGATGGGGAAGCACATGCTGTGCAATCCCATCCCAAGCACAGAAGACCCTCTGCTCAGAGGAAGCCTGCACGTCGTGCCGGTCATCAGCACCAGGTGGCTCATATAGCACCTGTCTTTAAAGACAATGCTCAGTAACATCAGCAATATCAGCATCAGCAACAATATCAACAGCCTCAGTATCAGCAACAACATCATCCACAGCAACAGGCTTACCAGCCTCGTGGCAGTACAACCAATCAAGCTAACTTGAGTTATGATAGGAAGAAGATCAGCTTCGATCCAATTCCTATGACATATGCAGAGCTTTATCCTTCCTTGTTGGAAAGGAAATTGGTTTCTCCCAGGGATCCTCCGGCCATTCCTGCAAATCCACAATGGTGGTATAAACCAGATCAGCATTGTGTTTACCATTCCGGTGCTCCCGGCCATAACATTGAGAATTGCTACCCACTCAAGACTAAGGTTCAAGACCTTATGAGATGTGGAATCTTGAGTTTTGAAGATTCAGGCCCGAATGTCACCAAGAACCCATTGCTTGCGCATGGGAAATCAGTTAATATGGTTCAGGAATGCCTTGGGAAGTACAAGGTCAGATATGTAAGCCACATTAGGCAGTCGTTGGTTGAATTACATCGGTTGCTGTGTCAGTACAGCTACTTAGAGCATAACCACGACAAGTGCCGCGTCTGCTCGGTTAACCGCTTGGGTTGCGATCAAGTACGAAGAGAACTCCAAAAGTTGTTGGATGAGGGTACCATTGAGATTCTGCAGAATCGCAACGTTGATGAAGACGAGCCTGAGGTGAATGTGATTTCACCAGTGTTCAAACTGCCCGAGCCTGTTGTTATCCGCTATGATAGCAGCAAGCCGAAAGTTTTCCCTTCTTTGGTCATTAAACCTGCAGGCCCTGTGCCTTACTCTTCAGACAGAGCCGTACCATTCAGATATAATCCTGTCGCTGTGCAAGATAGGGTAGCAGTGCCTTTGCCTTCAACTTCTGTGACCAACGTCGCTGACGTAAGTGGGTTGACCCGAAGTGGTCGTGTGTTTTCTGCGCCTCCTAAGGCTGTTGCTTCTGATACGGTTGAGCATCCGGTTGGGACCGCTGTTAATATTCAGAATCAGGCACGTGATGTTGCCAAACCATCCTCCTCTGTACAAAAAACTCCCGTTTCTTCAGTTGGCCCGGGTGGCATTGTAGATGAAGAATCTGATGAGATGCTGAGGCTCATCAGAAAGAGCGAGTACAACATTGTAGACCAGCTTCTACAAACGCCATCCAAGATTTCCATTCTTTCTCTGCTGCTGAATTCAGAACCCCATAGGGAGGCTCTGCAGAAAGTCTTGGATCTGGCGTATGTTGATCACGACGTCACCATTGAGCAATTTGACAGTATAGTTGCAAACATCACCGCTTGCAACACTTTGAACTTTTGTGACGCTGATCTCCCTGAGGAGGGAAGAGACCATAACATGGCTTTACATATCTCCATGAATTGCAAATCTGATGCAATGTCCAATGTGTTGGTGGACACTGGATCTTCTTTAAATGTATTGCCAAAAACCACACTCTCCAGATTGTCATATCAAGGTCCTCCCATGAGGCAGAGTGGGGTTGTTGTGAAAGAATTCGATGGGTCGCGTAAGACCGTGATTGGGGAAGTTGATCTCCCAATCAAAATTGGACCAAGCGATTTCCAAGTTACCTTCCAGGTAATGGATATCCACCCATCTTATAGCTGTCTCTTAGGCAGACCATGGATTCACGAGGCTGGCGCCGTGACATCCACCCTATACCAGAAGTTGAAATTTGTCAAAAATAAGAAATTGGTTGTAGTAGGGGGAGAAAAGGCTCTCCTGGTTAGCCATCTATCTTCTTTCTCGTACATTGACGCTGAGGATGAAGTTGGAACGCCATTCCAAGCTTTATCTATTGATGAACCAATCGAGAAGAAGTCTCCTTCATTCACTTCCTACCGTGATGCAAAGCTGGCCATTGAATGTGGTGCAGTTGCTGGATTAGGGAAGGTGATTGAACTTGAAGACAATAGATCCCGGGCTGGCATTGGCTACTGTTCTGGGGCATGTAATGAGCAAGGTTTGTTCACAAGTGGAGGATTCATCCATGATGATCAACCTGAGGAGGAAGCTGCTGCTATCTTGGAAGAGGATGCAGAAGACGTGAACAACTTCGTTATTCCTGGTGGTGTCTGCCACAATTGGGTCGTTGTAGATGTTCCTACGGTCATCCATAGATCAGAGTAATTGTTCACTTTGTTTGAAACCCTTCTCCCATGCCAAAAGGAGAAGTGATGACATTGTTGGCAAAGCATATATACAATGATGTTTTCATTCAATTAATGCATTGTTAAACATTTGTTTTTCCTTTGTTTTCACTTTTTGCTTTTGCATGAAATCAGTGATCACAAAAAACCCATAAAAACAAGAATAAAAGCAATCTTTTTTCATCTGCATAATGGTTTGTTTGTTTAAACTCTGAAAGTTTTTCATTAACCAAAATCATTATGCAGGTTGATCCTAAAACCCATTGAACATAATGATCCAACGCCATCTCCCAATTTTGAATTCCCTGTATTTGAGGCAGAGGAAGATGACGTTGAGGAAATTCCTGATGAGATTACCCGTCTCCTTGAGCACGAAGAGAAGATCATTCAGCCGCATCTCGAAGACTTGGAAACAGTCAACTTGGGGTCTGAGGATTGTGTTCGTCTGGTGAAGATTGGGGCACTTCTTGAAGGGTCTGTCAAGGAAGATTTGATCAGTTTGCTACGAGAATATTCAGATATCTTTGCGTGGTCATGTGAAGATATGCCGGGTTTGGATACAGATATTGTGCAACATTTCCTGCCTTTGAAGCCTGAGTGCGTACCTGTGAAGCAGAAGCTCAGAAGAACTCATCCAGATATGGCAGTGAAGATCAAAGAGGAAGTTCAGAAGCAAATTGATGCGGGGTTTCTGGTGACTTCTACATATCCTCAATGGGTGGCCAATATTGTGCCTGTTCCTAAGAAGGACGGAAAAGTCCGTATGTGCGTTGATTATAGAGATTTGAATAAGGCTAGCCCGAAAGATGATTTTCCTCTACCACACATTGATATGTTGGTAGACAATACAGCTAAATTCAAAGTCTTTTCGTTTATGGACGGATTTTCCGGATATAATCAAATCAAGATGGCACCAGAGGATATGGAGAAGACAACATTCATCACACCTTGGGGAACATTCTGTTATCGAGTGATGCCCTTCGGTTTGAAGAACGCCGGAGCCACGTATCAACGAGCTATGACTACCTTGTTTCATGATATGATGCACAAGGAGATAGAGGTCTATGTTGATGATATGATTGCTAAGTCCCGAACGGAAGTTGAACATGTTGAGCATTTGTTGAAGCTTTTTCAGCGTTTGAGGAAGTTTAAACTTCGCCTGAATCCGAACAAGTGTACATTTGGAGTCCGTTCCGGCAAGTTGTTGGGTTTTGTGGTAAGTGAAAGAGGTATTGAGGTTGATCCTGCAAAGGTCAAAGCAATACAAGATATGCCTGCACCCAAAACTGAGAAGCAAGTCCGAGGTTTTCTTGGCCGCTTGAATTACATTTCCAGATTTATATCCCACATGACTGCCACATGTGCGCCGATATTCAAGCTCCTCCGGAAAGATCAGTCTCATGATTGGACCGAGGATTGCCAGAAAGCTTTCGATAGTATCAAAGAATATCTGTCTGAACCTCCGATCTTGTCTCCGCCTGTGGAAGGAAGACCTCTGATTATGTATTTGACAGTTCTTGAAGACTCGATGGGTTGTGTACTCGGTCAACAAGATGAATCAGGGAAGAAGGAATTTGCTATATACTACCTCAGTAAGAAGTTTACTGATTGTGAGTCTCGGTACTCTATGCTTGAGAAGACGTGTTGTGCTTTGGCCTGGGCTGCTAAGCGTTTGCGCCAGTACATGATAAATCATACAACTTGGTTGATATCCAGAATGGATCCAATTAAGTATATCTTTGAGAAGCCTGCTTTAACTGGAAGGATTGCCCGTTGGCAGATGTTGTTGTCCGAGTATGATATTGAGTATCGAGCTCAAAAAGCTATCAAAGGTAGTATCTTGGCTGACCATTTAACGCACCAGCCGATCGAAGATCATCAGTCTGTTCAGTATGACTTCCCTGATGAGGAGATTCTGTATTTGAAGATGAAAGATTGCGATGAGCCTACACTTGATGAAGGTCCGGAACCTGGTTCTAGATGGACGATGGTGTTTGATGGCGTTGTTAATCAATATGGAAATGGAATTGGGGCAGTGATCATTACTCCTCAAGGTTCGCACATTCCGTTTACAGCAAGGCTAACTTTCAAATGCACGAATAATATGGCGGAGTATGAAGCCTGTATTATGGGACTTGAAGAATGCATTGATTTGAGAATCAAGTATCTTGATGTGTATGGTGATTCGGCCCTGGTTGTTAATCAGATCAAGGGTGAATGGGAGACGAATCAACCTGGTCTCATCCCATATAGAGATTATGCAAGAAGGATTTCAACATTCTTCACAGAAGTTGAATTTTATCACATTCCTCGAGAGGATAATCGGATGGCAGATGCTCTTGCTACGCTCGCTTCCATGATTGTAGTCAGACGGTGGAATGATGTCCCCAATATTACTGTGATGCGTTTGGACAGACCAGCTCACATATTTGCGATCGAAGAAGTGAAAGATGACAAGCCTTGGTATTTTGATATCAAGAATTTCCTCCAGAACCAGGTCTACCCGCCTGGGGCATCTGTGAAAGATAGGAAAACTTTGAGAAGGTTGTTAGGCAGTTTCTACCTCAGTGGTGAAGTGCTGTATAAGAGAAATTTTGATATGGTTTTGCTCAGATGCGTGGATAGACACGAAGCAAACCTGTTGATGACTGAGGTCCATGAGGGTTCATTTGGTACTCATTCCAATGGACATGCCATGGCTAAGAAGATGTTGAGAGCAGGCTACTATTGGCTGACAATGGAGTCTGACTGTTGCAAGTATGTGAAGAAATGTCACAAGTGTCAAATTTATGCGGATAAGATTCATATTCCTCCGACACTTCTGAATGTGATTTCGTCACCATGGCCTTTCTCTATGTGGGGAATCGACATGATCGGCATGATTGAGCCGAAAGCGTCCAACGGACACAGGTTTATTCTCGTAGCAATTAATTACTTCACCAAATGGGTTGAAGCCGCTTCGTACGCGAATGTAACCAGGCAGGTGGTTGTGAAGTTTATCAAAAACCAGCTGATTTGCCGTTATGGTGTGCCAGAGAGGATCATTACTGATAATGGATCTAATCTGAATAATAAGATGATGGATGAGTTATGCGCTGGATTCAAGATTGCACACCATAATTCCTCTCCCTACAGACCTAAGATGAATGGGGCTGTTGAAGCTGCTAATAAGAATATCAAGAAGATTATCCAGAAGATGACTGTCACATACAAAGATTGGCATGAGATGCTGCCATTTGCTTTGCATGGATATCGTACGTCTGTACGCACTTCAACAGGGGCAACCCCTTTCTCTCTTGTTTACGACATGGAAGCTGTTCTCCCAGTAGAGGTGGAGATTCCATCAATGAGAGTCTTGATGGAAGCCAAGTTGACTGATGCTGAATGGATTCAGAGTCGTTATGACCAATTGAATTTGATTGAAGAGAAGCGGTCAACTGCCACGTGTCATGGTCAGTTATATCAGCAGAGAATGAAGAAAACATTCGATAAGAAGGTCAAGCCGCGTGTGTTCCGAGAAGGTGACCTCGTGCTCAAGAAAGTCTTGTCTTTCGCGCCCGATTCCAGGGGCAAGTGGACTCCAAACTACGAGGGTCCATATGTTGTTAAGAGAGCCTTCTCAGGCGGAGCTTTGATGCTTACAACAATGGATGGGGAGGATTTCACTCGTCCTGTGAATTCAGATGCAGTCAAGAAATACTTTGCCTAGAAAAAGAGTATATGCAAATGAAAAACAGAATAGCTCGCTAAGTTGAAAACCCGAAAGGGCGGCTTAGGCAAAAATGAGTGTCTCGGTGGAGAACCCGCAAGGGTAATCCAGGCAAAAATTAGAGACTTGAAAAAAAAAAGAATATTTGCATCCCGCTAGATTGAGTACCTCACCCTGGGGCAATCTAGGCAAAAATTAGGGATTTGGCAAGTAACTGCATCCTGACAAGACTTTCTGTTTCACCAGCTGTCATTTCGTCAGAGGATTCTCGATTCGTCGTCAAACTGAAGCTTCGAATACATCGAGATTCAAATTGGTAGAGAAAGGATCATTATGTTCAATGTAGCCCTCTTCCAATATATATCACTGATTTCAAATTTGTACAGATTTATGGAGTCTTGCCATTTGCAGGCTACCATTCCATCAAATCAATTTGAGCTTTTTATCCAATTATTTGCACTCTTATTTGTTTCAATTCAACAAATGTTTTGCATGTTTTAATTGATAAAATATCATTGTTGTTAAACAAATCAAATTTTTCAAAATTTGCTGTTTTTAAACAAAGTGAATATTCACAATGTCGAAAGGATACTCAAAGATATCTCAGTGCTCTCCCAAGGGTGGCATGATCTCCAACAGGTAAGACATTTGGTTCATATTCCTGGTTTGGTAGTATCTTCTTTCTTCAGATCTTGTGATGGGGTTGTTCCCCAGCATAGTTGCAAGCAGAGTGTTGTTGAAGACTCAGTTTTCTCCAGCAGCAGTTTTCCCCAGTAGAGTTGCTTATGCAGTTGGATTCTACTTGGATGATGTTCTTCTCCTTCAATGGGTTGTTCCCCGGAGTTGTTTGGAGTTGCAAAGCTTTTTGTTTCTCAGTTGATGCTGAGATCCCCTGCGGATCTTCGAGATTTTCTCTTGTTCCCCAACAGATTCGTCTTGGTGGCTGTTTTGCCCGTTGTGACTTTCTGTATCCTGATTGGGTTGTTTGCTGATCCAACACTCAGAGATTTGGTCTTTCCTGATATCTCTAATCCTCTTCTCCCCAGCAGTACCCGCAAATCTATGCTTTATAGCATGTAGATCTCCGCAAATTGGCTTTCCAGTTGGTTCTCCCCTGGAAGTATAGTACCGGGCGTTTGATTCCTGGAACTGTTTGTGTTAGATATGTCTATTTTGTCAGCATTCATCAAACATAAATCACGCATATTCATGCATATTCATAAACATTCAGATATTCATGTTGCATTTCTCGCCATATATCTTTTGTTGATTGTTCCTTGCTATGGTGGTGCAGATCCCCAATAGATCTCCCCTAGCAGATGTCGGGTGTTAAATCTCTCCATATAGAGTCAGCCCCCTAAGCAGAAAGTGTCTGTTGTCTTTCCTTCTGCAGTTCCCCACTGAGATATATCCTCGTGGATGATGGTTTATTCCATTTCCTCCCAACATATATATTGGGATGGATTTTCCTATTTGAGTTACATCCTCATTAGAACGTGTCTTGATTCAGTCTGTCTTTTCGGATTATTCCCGGATTGGCTATTTGTCAATTGTCTTGTGCTTCCCAGTGGGTTGTCCCCCAGCAGAGTTTTTTCGGGCCTCTACCCTTATACCGGTAGTTGTAAGTCCTATTTTCTTTGCCCTTTCAGCGGAATTGGTGGTTATATACCTTTTATTCCTCGACAAGATTTTTGGTTTTCTACCCCTTATTCGGTAGATGTAAACCCTAATTCGTGGTTATCCCCCCACCAGAGTATGGCTATTACCTCGTATTCGGCAGTTGTAAGTCCTATCTCTTTTCCCCTAACAGAGTAACTTTTGTGGTTCGTCCTGGTTATAAGTGGGTTCCTGTTGTTGTGGCTTTATCCCTAACAGAGTTGGTATCTCCCTGTGGTGATTTCTATCCCCAGTTGAGTTTGTGGTCTTCTACCCCGTATTCGGTAGTTGTAAATCCCAGGTGTTGATTCTTTCTCCTCAGCGGAGTTTGTGCCTTGTGGTACAGTTGTGGATAATTGCCGGATGCTTGCAATTTATCCCCAGCGGGTCTCCTTTCATTTACCCTTGTGTTGGTAATGTTGTTGTTCCCTTTGATTGGTCATCATTATATACCTAGTTTGGTATCCCGATGCCTTTCTTTTCGGTTGATTTATCCTTTATTAACCCAGTAACCGGTTGTGGATAATCTTCCATGCGAGTACGTTATTCACGGTCTGCCGGTAATGAATAATATATATCATGCACTCTTCAGTCGAAGCCTTTTGTGTTTCCCTGGTCGAGTAAGTTTCGTTATTTCCCTTTGCGGAGTCGAATATTCTTTATTGTTGGATAATTTCCAGATGCTTGCAATTTATCTCTTTGAGTTGTCTTTCGTTTACCCGGATGCTTGGTATCGATTGTCTTTCTTTTTGGTTAGTCACCTATTATATACTTCGGTATCTCTGGTGTCTTTTCCTTTCAAGTATATTATTCACGGTCTGCCGGTAATGAATAATATGTCTCATGCGCTCTTTAGTTGGAATCCTTTGTTGATTTTCCCCAGCTGAGCAAGATTCGTATTCTTTGAAGAATCGAATATCCATCCTTAAACCAGTTTGTGTTTTGGATGATGAGTGTGTTGGCATATATACCAATTCACGTGTTCGGTAGATCACCTATTATATACTTTGATATCTCTGGTGTTTCTTACCATGCGAGTTTATTATCTACGTTCTGACGGTAATAGATAATATATCTCATGCGAGTATTCTTATCCACGGTCTGCCGGTAATGGATATTATATCTCATGCACTCTTTGGGTTTATGTCCCCAGCTGAGCAAGATTCGTATTCTTTGTAAAATCGAATATCCATCCTTTAACCAGTTTGTGTTTCGGATGATGAGTGTTTTGGCATATATACCAATTCACGCTTTGGTCGGTCACCTATTATATACTTCGGTATCCCTGGTGTTCCTTCCTTTCTGCTCCCTATTATGACCTCGGTCCCTTGTGGAGTCAGATTTTCCTGAGTTTATGTACCTTTTCCAGGTCTTTCTCAGATGTTTGGTTGATTGATATCTCTCACCCTTATACCGGTCTTAGATATTCATTCTTCCTGAGTTTGTTGCCCTTATACCGGTAACATCTCATTCTTTGGTGCTTCCCAGTGGAGTTTCCTATTGCTTCTTCCCCGGAGTCAGCTTGTGTCTCTCCAATGGATGTTTTTCCTTTGGAATTTTCTTTTCCCCAGTGTGAGTCTTTCATTACCCAGTGAGGTCTCCAGTCTGATTTCTGTTATTACCCTAATCAAAGTCGTGTCTCGCCACACTATGTCAGTTTTGTTTTTCCCCAACTTGAAGTCGTGTCCTGCTCACGCATTCTTTTTCTTTTACTATCCCCAACAAGAGTCTTGTTAGAGTCTCTGTTCCTGGTGAGTGTATTACTCCGATGGATCGTTTTTTCTTCTGTGTGAACTGTATCCCCACAAAGTGTGTGTCTTTTGCATGCATACATTTGCATCATGAGGTCTCTTAGGGACCAAAATTTGTCTCATTACTATTATTTAAGCCCATTCTACCGCGTCGAGATGAAGATTTCTAAACTTCACTTCTCCGGATAGAATGACCTTAAATAGGGGCATCTGTAAGACCCCAATTTTGTCCCTAAGATCCCTCATGGCATCATATCATACCATATCATTGCCTCAAGGATCTTTGTACACCTTTGCTTCCCTCCTAGTGGGTGGGTTATCTTGTGAGTGTGGTTCTTGATCACCAAGCATGTTTTGCATTTGTATATCATTGCTTTTCATCTGTCTATTAACCAAAAGTACAAAAATATTGTCATCTAACCATGCTACTTACAGATGAAGCCAGCTAGGTCAAATCAGTCAAAACAGTCATTGAGCAATAGATGGTGGCCATTCTTGAAGAATTTGGGCACCATGATCATTCATCAAGAGTTCATATGAGTTGTGACATCATTTTGAATCAAGATCTCAAGTGGTAGGGGCTTGGAATTCATCAGAACATGGTTCAGTCAACTAAAACCCTATCAAAGTCAACTGTGGTCAACTGTGCATTTAATCAGTGATTTGATGGTGGGAATTGGTTTGAGAGGTCTCATTCATGTCCATACAAGCCTCATATAACATGTCAAACATCCACAGTGAAGAATTTGAGGTCAGACAAAAGTTTCCAAAATAGTAAGTTGACCTGTAATTGGAATTTGCCAAAAATGGAAAGTTCTTCTCCTCAAAATTACTTCATCATACAAGCTTCAAATGAATTTTTGTCCAACATGAAAGTTGAAGATCTTGTTCTCCCATTTCCAAAAAGTCCAAGAACACTCATTTCTCATGTGTGGTTGGCAAGTTATGATCAAATCATTCTCAAGAATTTTTGAACTTCAAAGTGAGATAACTTTCAAACCATTTGGCCAAATTGAGTGAGGTTTTTTGCTACAAGTCACATTTGATATGCTCTATCCAAATCCTTCATCACATTTCACCAAAAATCTTCCAATCAAAATGGCCTTTTTCAAGTGCATTGAATTAAAAAGAGAGGGGTGAAAAATGGACTTTCAAATTAATCATTGTCCACATATTCTACCAATTGCAAATGACTGAAAACCACATTTGGAGTGTGCCTAAGCCCATTTTCGCACTGTAGCATGCCATGCACATGCAATTTGAGTAATTTCACCAATTAACCAAACCCTTCATTTAAGCTAATTTCATTTACCATTCCACTAACCAAACTTAGGCATTGTTAATCAGAGTATATATGACTCATTTCAGACTGAAAAACCCTAGCCACAACTCACAAACCAGATCTGAATTTCTTTTTCTCTCAAAAAACTCTCATTCTTCACTTGGAATCTTTGCTGAAAATTGTCAAAGAATTCGTGCTTCTGTGCATTGGTCCATCATCCACTATCCTTTTGGAAGCCTTTGCAAGCATCATCTCCCAACTGTAAAGCCAAAGACCAGCACTGTTCCATTGACTCTCTCCCATAGCAGTCGAGCTTTTGAGCTAGAATCAAGGTAGCTGAACTTTCAATACTCTTCCATTCACCTCCTGGAGCATCAAGGCACTGCTGTTTCAACTCAACACAACCAAACAACCACGAAATCCACACTGTTCTTCAAATCAGGTAAAGATTCGAACCTAGCCATTGT
Source organism: Lathyrus oleraceus (assembly GCF_024323335.1). NCBI lineage: Eukaryota > Viridiplantae > Streptophyta > Magnoliopsida > Fabales > Fabaceae > Lathyrus > Lathyrus oleraceus. The sequence continues at coordinate 433,956,286 of NC_066582.1, read as the reverse complement.
TAAAATCATGCTATGCTTCTTGTAGATCTTGTTGCCATGAGTACAATGAGCTTTGAATCGTGAAAAATGGTTGAATATTAAGGAAGATACAGTGATTTAAAGTTTGGTTGTTAGATTTTATTTTGCTCGATTCATCCATGATAGTTTGATTTAGGTTAAAGCATTGTTGTCTTGTTGATGTACATGATGAGATGAACACTTTGATATATCGTTTGTCGATTTTGGTTGCAAAACGTTCTTGCTGGAAAATCTGGAAAAAGTGATGAAGAACACGTCCAAAACCCTAAATATTTCGCTCAAAACCCGTGTTTGATCTTCAAATCTCGTGTCCTGCATGCGTTCCGCAGTTTTTTGGCCATGAATCAATCGCTGGCTGCCACGCCCTAAGTGAAACGCGGCGTTTCACTTAGTGAGCCCCGTATTTACCATTTTGCCATTATCCATTTAATATTCATTTAAATCATTTTCTTTTTTTCATTTTTATTTCATTTGGCATGCTGATCTTCAAAAATTCATAAGTTCCTCAATATTTGTCCAAATTTGATGGGGTTTTTTGTGAAATGCTCCTCATGATCTCTAGTTTATTATGGTGATTTTTCCAGATTTTTTGCACGTGTGGATTTTTAAATGTGCTAGGGTTTGTTCATGTGTGTCCATTTTGTGTATGCCTTGCCATTTTGCTTGTGAAATGATGATACATAATCCAATGCCTCTGAAATTTTTTGTGCTTAAACTAGACATGTTCATGGTGATTTTGGTGTAGAGTTTGTGATTTTATCATTGCTGGTTGATGAGATATGATTTTTTGAATAGGGGTGTGACAATTTGTGTCACACCATTCATGTCCAACTTCATGATTTTAATTACCATGCTTATTGAACTCAAAATGGTCTGGATTTTTGCATGAATATACTTATGGATGTTGAGAATACATGTGACTTTTCTGGAATTATTGATGGCATTTCCTATTTGATTGGAATTTTCTCCCCTGTTTGGTCATTTGTTGATTTTTTGTGATACATGTTTGTATTTGGTTTGTGAAATTCTGGTTGTTAATTGGATGGATGTGAAATTTGGCATGAGTAATGTAGACATCTTGAAGTTTATCATGGCTTTGGTCCCATTCATTTATCATATGTTGTTTTTTTTGTTTTATGATTAATTGAAGTTGGTGCATGTTTTGATGCTTTGTATGAGTTTGCTTGAACTTGCTTTGACTTTCTGATTTTCATTGACCTACTTCCTTTGATCCAAATGAGCTGAAATTTGGTATGCTTATCATGTTGGGATGATGTTTGATCATGAATTATTTGAGGATTTATTGAAATGTTTGTGATTGGATTTGAGTGGAGTCTTTCTGTTGACTTCTTTGAGGTTCTATATGACATGTTTTGACCTAATTTGTTTGTGAAATGATAATGATGAATGATATGAATATGAAACCACTTGGGTTTGTTTCTTAATTGTTTGAACTTGATTTGGATAGCTTTCACTTGCTGTTTTGGATTTTTTATCTCCTTTTGACCCTAGGCTTGTCCTAGTGGTCTTGTTTCTCATGTTTGAGTTTGTTTTTCAGGTTAAGAAGCAAATGCTTCAAGGAGATTAATGCAAGTTGATTGAGTTTGATTGATTATCATGAACTAACTTGTTTGTTTTGTAGGATGCTTAGCTCATATGCTTTGAGCTTTGTGCATTGCACATTTGACTGATGTGTTTGACTGTTGATCCTTATCTTATAATGGTTTTGAATTTGAGTTGTATACTGATTTTATTTGATTGATTTCAGGTACCATTAGTTGCTATTAGTTCTTTGAGAACTTGCATTGCTTTGCTTGATAGCATTTGCATTGAGGTAGAATCTCTTTTCTTCATGTAGTCTGGAAGACCTGGCCTGTTACTTGGCCAGGCAACTGTCTGAAGTCCTCCTTAAGAGGCGATGTTTGTGCTTGTTTACTTTTGTCCCAAGCAGGAAAAGTCCTTTGAATAAGGCAATTGGTAGACAAAAGAGATATGTAGCCTATCTCCTACTATTCTGTGAGTCACTCACCTTGCTCACACCACATGTGTTGATGCATAGTGAGTAAAAACCCAAGATCTATCGAGTCTAACTTGTGGAGAGAGTTCCATCTTTCTGAACTCCCACACCTTCTGATATTCAAAGCTCTCCCTGACCAGGGATAAGAGCATGAGGCACACCCCTCATATCCTTTCATCTTTCACCTTGGCTCTCAATGTCAAGGTTAAGAGCACCAGTAACCCTATTCCAGTTGGCTTCAATGCCCACCCTTTGTATGAGCCTAATTGTTTGGTTATAGAGTGTGCTGAATGACTTTGGTTGATTGATTACTTAGTTCATTTGTACATGTCTGCTTGCATGCTTTGTGCATTTATCATCATTAATTGCCCATTAGTGCATGATCATTTCATTTGTCTTTGTGACATATCTTTGTTGTTTGCCCATTGAGGACAATTGTAAGACCATTCATTGGCCATTGTTCCTATGATATGGAAGTGAGTATAAGACCATTTCATTGGCCACTCATCTTCTCTCTGCTTGATGCATTTGTTTGTTGTATGTGAGGATGCAATTGTAAGTCCGTGTAATTTGGCATTTGTTTTCCTATGATCATATGTTGGAGGTTAGAGTAAGCCCAGATAGATTGCATCTGACATCCAAGTGTTTGCTTTGTTGTTGGAGATTGGTATAAGTCCAGATAGATTGGCATCCGGTATCCACTTTTTATTTCTTTGTTGAGGAGATTGGTATAAGTCCATAGAGTGGCCTCTGATATCCAGTTTGTTTTAGGAGATTGGTATAAGTCCAGTGATTGGCATCCGGTATCCGCTTTTGTCGACTTTCTTCCTTTGCTTTGCTTGTTTGTTATTGCTCATTACCTATTCCAAAGGACACACTTGAGTCATCTTCTATATGATTTCAAGAGGTGAACCTTCTAGGAAGTTTTACACTCCATCTTCATCCATTCATCCATTTTGTCCTAAACCTTTTCACACATTGCTTTCAAAACTTGAGATAAATATTGTGCAAACGTCTTCATGCTTTCAAATTAGAAACCTGGACCCTAAGTCCTTGACTTTTCAAACTCCATTTCATAATACTTCTTTTGAATCAATCTTAATCATACTTTGACCCTCCTTTTGTGAATAATCATAATCAATTAACTTCACCCATTCAATTGTTTTGTGGCTTTGTCCATTCTTGTTAGTTTTCATACATTAGCCATAGGTTTGATTTATCCTAGTTGGTTGATGTTAATCTCACCTATTTGTCCTTAGTTGATTGAATTGTAAGTCTTCCTTGCTTATTATAGGGTTACCCCTCACTAGCAAGTTGAAGCTTTTCTCACATGGTGGACTTGTTGTTTTGTATAAGGTTGAGTTTTCTCCCGTGGATAACGTAAGACCTTAGGGCTTGTGTTTAAAATTGAATCCACTAACTTTTGGAAATCTTTTAGCCGAACTACGGCGTTTTGATCCTTACCTTTGATGGAAGGTACGTAGGCAACGGGTTCATCCGTTCGAACACAAAAACAATAAAAATTGTATATTTTTTCTCATCATCCAATCATGTTTGCACAATAAATATTTCATAACAAATAACAATTTAGTACAACAAGTGTGAAAAGGGCTCCCTAGGAGTACCTAGGACGTATGGGTGCCTAACACCTTCCCATTGCGTATTTACCCCTTACCCAGACTCTCTGATCTTTTCATTAGTTTTCTACGTGTAAAACTTCTTAGGCTTTTGTTCGCTTTTTAGCCAGTCCTTTGGATAAATAAAAGTGCGGTGGCGACTCGATTCATTGTATGCTTTGCTTTTGATTTAATCAATAAATCATATAGCGACGAACGAATACACCGCTACAGAAAAGTGAAGTCGCCACTTTTCTGTAGCGGTGTATTCGTCGCTATATGATTTATTGATTAAATCAAAAGCAAAGCATACAATGAATCGAGTCGCCACCGCACTTTTATTTATCCAAAGGACTGGCTAAAAAGCGAACAAAAGCCTAAGAAGTTTTACGCGTAGAAAACTAATGAAAAGATTAGAGAGTCTGGGTAAGGGGTAAATTACGCAATGGGAAGGTGTTAGGCACCCATCACGTCCTAGGTACTCCTAGGGAGCCCTTTTCACACTTGTTGTACTAAATTGTTATTTGTTATATGACATATTTTTGTACAATTTGGGATAACTGTATTGATTGTAATGTTTGAATTGCTTGATATACAATTGCTGTTTGCTTTGGTGATCTGTGAGATGAGTTCTATACCCGAACTCGAGTGCACTCTAGGATAGGAGAATGACATAGTCTTGTTGACTGGTGTGGAGTATTCCTTAGCCAGTTGACTTGCGAGTCCATTCACTTGGTGGAGGTCATGTTGGATTAATAATGTCACACAAGTTATTTGTGGTTAGACATTATTCTTTCAATCATGTGCCTTAGAAGCCAAGGACGTAGTTTACCAAACCCATCTTGGCCTATTTTTTAGGACGTAGTGCGGAGGTCGTTCAGATGTAAGTTCTGATGCGATTGTTACGCGATACTACACTCATAAGAGTTTCTCTTGAGAATATTTTTGAATACGAGTATTCGTTCCTCCGATAATATTCGAAAGATGGAACGATGATTATGGGAACCTCTGTAGAACATGTCTGACAGGTTTAAACCCTAGTACACTCCTTTGGGTGGTTCTTAACCGAGACTCCATGCTCGTGACTCTCAACAAACCCGTGATTCGTGGTTGAGTCGTTCAGACAACCTTAATATCAATGGAACCTGGGCGTTGATCAGGTATAAAACCTAAATCCCCCAAAACGGATGGTTGATATTAAGGATGTTCGAGCCGGTTCATGTACCGTTAATATCAATGGAACTTGGGTGTCGATAAGGTGAAAACCTAAATCCACAAAATGGATGATTGATATTAGGGATACAATGAGCTTTCCCATGACCTTTGTTTGGTGTGACTTGTTTGATCCTTGAGTGTGATTGTTGCATTCATGCATTCATGCATTCATCTGCACTTCATGTCATCAGAAAAAAGAAATTTTCAAGGAACTTAAAAGGGTTTATTTGCAAAATTTTCAGACATGGAAAGACCAAAAAGGCATACGAAGAAGTACAGCTTTAGACAGCCCGATGTAAAAGAGTTAAGGATCTGACATCTGATGTATTAGATCCCTTGGGTTTCAAAGCTCGCTATGGGAAGCTTCTGCCTCTGCTGACTACTCAGGTTGACGAAGGGCTGATGAGTACTCTGGCTCAGTTTTATGATCCCTGTATCATTGCTTCTCATTTCCGGATTTCCAGTTGCTGCCTACCTTGGAGGAGTATTCTCATCTCATTGGGATTCCGATTCTGGATCAGTGCCGTTCAGTGGCCTAGAGAGTATTCCGACTGCTCGAGAGATTGCCATTTGTTGCACATAGATTAAGATCTAATCAGGGTTTTCCTTCCGAGTTCCTCGTTGCTCAAGCTACCTTTTATGGGAAGGCCATGAGTGAGGATGCCTTTGAGGCTTTGTTTGTGCTGCTCATCTATGGATTAGTGTTGTTTCCCAACTTCGACAAGTTCGTGGACATGAACGCCATTAGGATCTTCTCAGTTCTTAATCCCGTTCCGACTTTGTTGGGCGATGCCTATGTCTCTTTGCATCTGAGGAACGCAAAGGGTGGAGGAGTTATTGTCTGCTGTCTACCTCTGCTGTACAAGTGGTTTATTTCGCACTTGCCGCAGACAGTTGCTTTCAAGGAGAACAAGGGATGTCTACGGTGGTCTCAGAGACTTATGTCTCTCACTAATGATGATATCACTTGGTATGATCGCGTGTATGATACCGTCCAGATCATTGACTATTGTGGTGAATTCTCTAATGTGCCTCTTCTTGGCACATGTGGTGGGATCAGCTACAATCCTATTCTCGCACGACGTCAGCTTGGGTTCCCCCTGAAGGATAAACCTCATAACATTCTGTTAGAAGGTGTGTTCTTCAGGAGGGTAAAGATCCCCAGGCCTGAAAGCCAGATTTGTCCGTGCTTGGCGCAGTATTCACAAGAAGAGTAGGGAATGAGTTGGGTCCAAAGAACTGCATTGCTTTGGAGCCATACACCTCTTGGGTCAGACAGAGAGTGCCGTGTACTTGATGCCATATGATCATCCGAGACCTACACCGTTGGATGTGGCTGGGCCTTCAACCCTCCCTACCCAACGTGTAGAGGAGTTGAGAGAAGAAGACCTTTCACGTTCTTGGATCCGTGAAAGAGAAGAATTGCTTCAGCAGCTTAGGAGAAGGACGCTATGATTGAGTTTCCTCGAGCATCGAGTGATCGACGATCCGAACGACACTTGGACCTCTCTGCTTCCTCAGTCTTCCAAATTCTGAAGAGGAGGTATGATCGACTTGCAAAGGAGAAGCATACATGGAAGCGGCCTATGGAGAGAGATCAAGAAGCTGTGTACTTCTCGTCTTCCAGCATCCCGAGCTTCTAGGATCCATAGGATGTTTATTTCCCTTTTTCTCTTTGTAATGATCAAATGTGTACTCCTTTGTCTCGATATATTGAATGAAATATTTTCCGTGAGAAATTAAATGCTTTAACTATTCAAAATATTGCAAATAATACCCTAAGGTTCCTTGAAAATAGACAAAGCATCTGCACAAGCATTTCATGCATCATCTTTTGCATAAGCAGGTACCCTTTGTTTCTGGTCTTCTTGTCCTAACTCTGTGTTCTTCATTTATTTTGAAGACAAGCTGACTCACCGTATTATACTCGAGTCAATTCTGCAAGAGTTATGGAGCAGCTAGAACAAGAGAACAGAGAATTGAAAGAGAGGTCGCCAGACTTGGCGCTTTGATGGAGCAACTCCTTGCTGCTCAAATCAACTGCTCAATCGCCTGCAACTCCTGCCCCAGAGGACGGTCATCTCAGAGGTCGCACTTCGACTGTGCCAGTCAGTGCTCATCCAGGTGCCCAATGTTATGCCACCCGGGTTCCCTTGGGGATGCCTCCAGGTTTATGTCTGATCTGCCTGCGCCAATTTTGCTCATATGCCGGCATCTAGCCCGGTCCCTGTTCCCGCTCCTCCTGTCGTGCATACCATGCCAAGGGTAGACGACACCATCTATCACTCCGAGCCGTCTGAGGGCTCGGACGTTATGAAAAGATGGACGCCATGAACGACCAATTCCTTGAGCTGAGAAGGAATTGAGGACTCTTCGAGGTAAAGATTTGTTCGGCAAGTCTGCCGCCGAGTTGTGCCTTGTTCCCGTTGTGAAGATACCGATTAAATTCAAAGTACCTGACTTTGAAAAGTATAAAGGGAACACCTGTCCACTCGCTCACCTGGTCATGTACGCCAGGAAGATGTCTACCCAGACTGATAATGATCAGCTTTGATTCATTACTTCCAAGACAGTCTGTCCGGTGCCGCGCTCAGATGGTACATGAGCTTAGACAGTGCCAATATCAGATCCTTCAACGACCTTGGCGAAGCCTTCGTCAAGAATATAAGTACAACGTCGATATGGCGCCTGACCGAGATCAACTCAGGTTCCATGTCACAGAAGGACAAGGAAACTTTCAAGGAGTACGCCCAGAGATGGCGAGAGCTGGCAGCTCAGATTACTCCACCGCTGGAGGAGAAAGAAATGACCAAGATCTTTTTGAAGACTCTTGGCTCATTCTACTATGAGCGGATGGTAGCAAGCGCTCCCTCTGATTTCACCGAGATGGTGAAAATGGGGATGCGCCTTGAGGAAGGTGTCCGTGAGGGACGATTGGCGAAGGATGAGAGCTCCTTCTTCTAAACGATATGGGGCGTTTAAAGGAAGGATGGGAAGCACATGCTGTGCAATCCCATCCCAAGCACAGAAGACCCTCTGCTCAGAGGAAGCCTGCACGTCGTGCCGGTCATCAGCACCAGGTGGCTCATATAGCACCTGTCTTTAAAGACAATGCTCAGCAACATCAGCAATATCAGCATCAGCAACAATATCAACAGCCTCAGTATCAGCAACAACATCGTCCACAGCAACAGGCTTACCAGCCTCGTGGCAGTACAACCAATCAAGCTAACTTGGTTATGATAGGAAGAAGATCAGCTTCGATCCAATTCCTATGACATATGCAGAGCTTTATCCTTCCTTGTTGGAAAGGAAATTGGTTTCTCCCAGGGATCCTCCTGCCATTCCTGCAAATCCACAATGGTGGTATAAACCAGATCAGCATTGTGTTTACCATCCGGTGCTCCCGGCCATAACTTGAGAATTGCTACCCACTCAAGACTAAGGTTCAAGACCTTATGAGATGTGAATCTTGAGTTTTGAAGATTCGGCCCGAATGTCACCAAGAACCCATTGCCTGCGCATGGGAAATCAGTTAATATGTTCAGGAATGCCTTGGGAAGTACAAGGTCAGATATGTAAGCCACATTAGGCAGTCGTTGGTTGAATTACATCGGTTGCTGTGTCAGTACAGCTACTTAGAGCATAACCACGACAAGTGCCGCGTCTGCTCTTAACCGCTTGGGTTGCGATCAAGTACGAAGAGACTCCAAGTTTGTTGGATGAGGTAACATTGAGATTCTGCAGAATCGCAACGTTGATGAAGACGAGCCGTGAGGTGAATGTGATTTCACCAGTGTTCAAACTGCCCGAGCCTGTTGTTATCCGCTATGATAGCAGCAAGCCGAAAGCTTTCCCTTCTTTGGTCATTACACCTGCAGCCCTGTTTCCTTACTCTTCAGACAGAGCCGTACCATTCAGATATATCTTGTCGCTGTGCAAGATGGGTAGAAGTGCCTTGCCTTCAACTTCTTGTGACCACGTCGCTGACGTAAGTGGGTTGACCCGAAGTGGTCGTGTGTTTTCTGCGCCTCCTAAGGTTGTTGCTTCTGATACGGTTGAGCGTCCGGTTTGGACCGCTGTTAATATTCGAATCAGGCACGTGATGTTGTCAAACCATCCTCCTCTGTACAAAAACTCCCGTTTCTTCTTCAGTTGGCCCGGTGGCATGTAGATGAGAATCTGATGAGATGCTGAGGCTCATCAGAAAGAGCAGTACAACGTTGTAGACCAGCTTCTACAAACGCCATCCAAGATTTCCTCATTCTTTCTCTGCTGCTGAATTCAGAACCCATAGGGAGGCTCTGCAGAAAGTCTTGGATCTGGCATATGTTGATCACGACGTCACCATTGAGCAATTTGATAGTATTGTTGCAAACATCACCGCTTGCAACACTTTGAGCTTTTGTGACGCTGATCTCCCTGAGGAGGGAAGAGACCACAACATGGCTTTACATATCTCCATGATTGCAAATCTGATGCAATGTCCAATGTGTTGGTGGACACTGGATCTTCTCTAATGTATTGCCAAAACCACACTGCCAGATTGTCATATCAAGGTCCTCCCATGAGGCAGAGTGGGGTTGTTGTGAAAGCATTCGATGGGTCGCGTAAGACCGTGATTGGGGAAGTGATCTCCCAATCAAATTGGACCAAGCGATTTCCAAGTTACCTTCCAGGTAATGGATATCCACCCATCTTATAGCTGTCTCTTAGGCAGACCATGGATTCACGAGGCTGGCGCCGTGACATCCACCCTACACCAGAAGTTGAAATTTGTCAAAAATAAGAAATTGGTTTAGTAGGGGGAGAAAGGCTCTCCTGTTAGCCATCTATCTTCTTTTCGTACATTGACGCTGAGGATGATTTGGAACGCCATTCCAAGCTTTATCTATTTCTGAACCAATCGAGAAGAAGTCTCCTTCATTCACTTCCTACCGTGATGCAAAGCTGGCCATTGAATGTGGTGGCAGTTGCTGGATTAGGGAAGGTGATGGAACTTGAAGACAATAGATCCCGGGCTGGCATTGGCTACTGTTCTGGGCATGTAATGAGCAAGGTTTGTTCACAAGTGGAGGATTCATCCATGATGATCAACCTGAGGAGGAAGCTGCTGCTATCTTGGAAGAGATGCAGAAGACGTGAACAACTTCGTTATTCCTGGTGGTGTCTCCACAATTGGGGGTCGTTGTAGATGTTCCTACGGTCATCCATAGATCAGAGTAATTGTTCACTTTGTTTGAAACCCTTCTCCCATGCCAAAAGGAGAAGTGATGACATTGTTGCAAAGCATATATACAATGATGTTTTCATTCAATTAATGCATTGTTAACATTTGTTTTTCCTTTGTTTTCATTTTTGCTTTTGCATGAAATCAGTGATCACAAAAACCCATAAAAACAAGAATAAAAGCATCTTTTTTCATCTGCATATGGTTTGTTTGTTTAAACTCTGAAGTTTTTCATTAACCAAAATCATTATGCAGGTTGATCCTAAATCCATTGAACATAATGATCCAACGCCATCTCCCAATTTTGAATTCCCTGTATTTGAGGCAGAGGAAGATGACGTTGAGGAAATTCCTGATGAGATTACCCGTCTCCTTGAGCACGAAGAGAAGATCATTCAGCCGCATCTCGAGACTTGGAAACAGTCAACTTGGGGTCTGAGGATTGTGTTGTTCGCTGGTGAAGATTGGGGCACTTCTTGAAGGTCTGTCAAGGAGATTTGATCATTTGCTACGAGAATATTCAGATATCTTTGCATGGTCCTATGAAGATATGCCGGGTTTGGATACAGATTTGTGTAACATTTCCTGCCTTTGAAGCCTGAGTGCGTGCCTGTGAAGCAGAAGCTCAGAAGAACTCATCCAGATATGGCAGTGAAGATCAAGAGGAAGTTCAGAAGCAAATTGATGCGGGTTTTCTGGTGACTTCTACATATCCTCAATGGTGGCCAATATTGTGCCTGTTCCTAAGAAGGACGGAAAAGTCCGTATGTTCGTGATTATAGAGATTTGAATAAGGCTAGCCCGAAAGATGATTTTCCTCTACCACACATTGATATGTTGGTAGACAATACAGCTAAATTCAAAGTCTTTTCGTTTATGGACGGATTTTCCGGATATAATCAATCAAGATGGCACCAGAGGATATGGAGAAGACAATATTCATCACACCTTGGGGAACATTCTGTTATCGAGTGATGCCCTTCGGTTTGAAGAACGCCGGAGCCACGTATCAACGAGCTATGACTACCTTGTTTCATGATATGATGCACAGGAGATAGAGTCTATGTTGATGATATGATTGCTAAGTCCCGAACGGAAGTTAACATGTTGAGCATTTGTTGAAGCTTTTTCAGCGTTTGAGGAGTTTAAACTTCGCCTGAATCCGAACAAGTGTACATTTGGAGTCCGTTCCGGCAAGTTTGTTGGGTTTGTTGTGGTAGTGAAGAGGTATTGAGGTTGATCCTGCAAAGGTCAAAGCAATACAAGATTGCTGCACCCAAAACTGAGAAGCAAGTCCGAGGTTTTCTTGGCCGCTTGAATTACATTTCCAGATTTATATCCCACTGACTGCCACATGGCGCCGATATTCAAGCTCCTCCGGAAAGATCAGTCTCATGATTGACCCGAGGATTGCCAGAAAGCTTTCGATAGTATCAAAGAATATCTGTCTGAACCTCCGATCTTGTCTCCGCCTGTGGAAGGAAGACCTCTGATTATGTATTTGAAGTTCTTGAAGACTCGATGGGTTGTGTACTCGGTCAACAGATGAATCAGGGAAGAAGGAATTTGCTATATACTACCTCAGTAAGAAGTTTACTGATTGTGAGTCTCGGTACTCTAGCTTGAGAAGACGTGCTGTGCTTTTGGCCTGGGCTGCTAAGCGTTTGCGCCAGTACATGAAAATCATACAACTGGTTGATATCTAGAATGGATCCAATTAAGTATATCTTTGAGAAGCCGCTTTAACTGGAAGGATTGCCCGTTGGCAGATGTTGTTGTCCGAGTATGATATTGAGTATCGAGCTCAAAGAGCTATCAAAGGTAGTATCTTGGCTGACCATTTAGCGCACCAGCCGATCGAAGATCATCAGTCTGTTTCAGTATGACTTCCCTGATGAGATTCTGTATTTGAAGATGAAAGAGTGGCGATGAGCCTACACTTGATGAGGGCCGGAACCTGGTTCTAGATGGACGATGGTGTTTGATGGCGTGTTAATCAATATGGAAATGGAATTGGGGCAGTGATCATTACTCTCAAGGTTCGCACATTCTTTTACAGCAGGCTAACTTTCAAATGCACGAATAATATGGCGGAGTATGAAGCCTGTATTATGGGACTTGAAGAATGCATTGATTTGAGAATCAAGTATCTTGATGTGTATGGTGATTCGGCCTGGTTTGTTAATCAGATCAAGGGTGAATGGGAGACGAATCAACCTGGTCCCATCCCATATAGAGATTATGCAAAAGGATTTCAACATTCTTCACAGAAGTTGAATTTTATCACATTCCTCGAGAGGATAATCGGATGGCAGATGCTCTTGCTGCGCTCGCTTCCATGATTGTAGTCAGACGGTGGAATGATGTCCCCAATATTACTGTGATGCGTTTGGACAGACCAGCTCACATATTTGCGATCGAAGAAGTGAAAGATGACAAGCCTTGGTATTTTGATATCAAGAATTTCCTCCAGAACCAGGGTACCCGCCTGGGGCATCTGTGAAAGATAGGAAAACTTTGAGAAGGTTGTCAGGCAGTTTCTACCTCAGTGGTGAAGTGTTGTATAAGAGAAATTTTGATATGGTTTTGCTCAGAGCGTGGATAGACACGAAGCAAACCTATTGATGACTGAGGTCCATGAGGTTCTTTTGGTACTCATTCCAATGGACATGCCATGGCTAGTAGATGTTGAGAGCAGCCTACTATTGGCTGACAATGGAGTCTGACTGTTGCAAGTATGTGAAGAAATGTCACAAGTGTCAAATTTTAGCGGATAAGATTCATATTCCTCCGACACTTCTGAATGTGATTTCGTCACCATGGCCTTTCTCTATGTGGGGAATCGACATGATCGGCATGATTGAGCCGAAAAGCGTCCAACGTTACACAGGTTTATTCTCGTAGCAATTGATTACTTCACCAAATGGGTTGAAGCCGCTTCGTACGCGAATGTCCCAGGCAGGGTTGTGAAGTTTATCAAAAACCAGCTGATTTGCCGTTATGGTGTGCCAGAGAGGATCATTACTGATAATGGATCTAATCTGAATAATAAGATGATGGATGAGTTGTGCGCTGGATTCAAGATTGCACACCATAATCCTCTCCCTACAGACCTAAGATGAATGGGGCTGTTGAAGCTGCTAATAATATCAAGAAGATTATCCAGAAGATGACTGTCACGTACAAAGATTTGCATGAGATGCTGCCATTTGCTTTGCATGGATATCGTACGTATGTACGCACTTCAACAGGGCAACCCCCTTCTCTCTTGTTTACGACATGGAAGCTGTTCTCCCAGTAGGAGGAGATCCCATTAATGAGAGTTCTTGATGGAAGCCAAGTTGACTGATGCTGAATGGATTCAGAGTCGTTATTGTAGCACCTCAAATTTGCACCTATCATTGTACATACCATCTCATATTAGGTCATAGCATATCATGATACATTGCATAGCTTTGCATTGTCCCCAGTTGCCTCAAGAGCAAGCAAGCAAGAATAGTCAAACTGATCAGAGATCAGTCAACCTCAAGCAAAGTTTTTCTCAAGATCCAGGTCCTAGGGTTTGCCCATCGAGTTCACATGTCTTGGGAGTATCATTTGAAGTGTTCAAGTCAAGGGTTGAGGGCTCAGTCGAGTCAAAATCATTTCATAGCCAGGCCAAAACCTAAGATAGGTCCACAATCAGTCCAAGCAGTGGATGGTGTCCATTCTTGTGGAATTTGGGCACCATGTCAACAATCAAGAGTTCACATGTCTGGGACATCATGTGGAGTCAGTCTCAAGATTAGGGGTTTGGAATTCATCAGAAGTGCACATCAGTCCAAACCTAGAAAGTCAATTGGTCAACGTGGTTGATTCTTTGTTCTGATGGATGGAAATGGTTTGAAGGAGCTTATTCTTCCCTAATAGGCCTCATATGTCATGGCAATCAACATCATGGAAGAATTTGAAGCCAATCAGAAAATTTCCAAAAATAGAACGGACCTGTATTTCAACTGCCAAAAATGGAAACTTCTTGATCTTCAACTTTCATCATGATACAAGCTTCAAATGAAATTTTGCCCACAAAGTTGAAGACTTGTCTTCCCATTTCAAAAAGTCCAAGAACTCTCAATCCCATGTGTGGTTGTCAAGATATGATCAATTCATTTTCATCATTTTGTGAACTTCAAATGAGCAGATCTCTCAACCATAAGGCCAAATTGGTGGGGTTTTTTTCCTACCAACCACATTTTTCATCCTCTTTCCAAAAATATAAATTTCATGACCTAAAACATTACCATTCCAAAGGCATTTTTGGACCTTTTCATTTAAAATCAAGTTTGACTCACAGTTGACTTTTTGATTTATGGACTTTTCCTCATTTTGGCCAATTGGAATGCTTGGAAACATCATTTGTGATTTCCTAGAGCTTAAAATAAGGTTCATTTCACCATTATGCCACAATAATGGACCCAAATGCAAATTGGCAACTTTGCAAATAACTTCATTTCAAACAAGGCCATTGTAGCAATTCATTCAGCAGACCAAAAACAGCAGTGTGGATGGTCATGTACAGATGGTTTCAGGCCCATAATCGTACACTGCACCACCTCCACTTCCTTGTGCAAAAAACTTAGCAAAATGCAAATGAGTTCATTAAGGCAAAACCAGTTTAGCATTGCATTAGTGGAGGTTAAACAGACTACATAAAGCACTTTTCTGCACAAACAAACCCTAGACACCGCCTCCATTGCACAGAAACACTCACTCTCTCATTTTTCCATTTTTTCACACTATTGAATTTTTCTGCTTGAATCTTCAAAACCTTGGAGCATTCTTGGTTCCTTCATCATTTAACCAACCTTGTGAAGCATTTGAACCCTTAAACCATGACTGGAACTCCCTCTTGAGCTCTGCATCTCAAGCTATCACATGGGTGAAATCGAGATTGGAAGTTTCAAGCAAGTTTGAGCTAGATCTTCAGAGTCCTTCATTTCAGACCAAGAGCTTCATCTGTTCAAGCTCAAACATCAAATAGCCGCGCTGCTCCCATTCACCTTCAAATCCAAGTAAGATTTTGACTCACCTATTTTCCAAAATCATGCTGTGTTTATGAAAGATCTTGTTATGCTGAAGCCAATGCATTTGAACCATTGAAAGTGATAATTATGTTGTGAGAAATTTGAAATTTAAAAGTTGATGTTCATTTATATTCTTGCATGATTTGTCCATTCTGGTTTGATTTAAGGTTAATAGAGTTGATTGTGTTTAGGCATGTTTTAGATGAGCATTTTTGCTTTTTTGAATTTTTGATTTAGTAAAAAATGATGTTGTTAGAATTTACTGTGATGAACATTGTTGTTGAAGTTTTTTTGCTGTATGCGAATACTTGGGTTTTTATTCCAAGCAAAATCTGGAAGATTTCTTGTAGCATTGCCGTTTAGTCTGTAGGGTTTTTGCATTTGATGTGCATGTGTTTCTAAATTTGGGCGCTTCATTGGTCCGCACAGCATCATATCTGCGCAAGGGCTGATTGTCGTTTGCTTTTGTTTTAATGATATGCTTTTCATTTATTGTGCCCTGCATTTATTCTGCGAGAACGGCGTAATCAGACGCACAGTAGGCTAGGCATTTGTATAGTGGGCCGTGGGCATTACTAGGACGGGTAGTACATACAGCTATGTAGTTTGTTTATTACTGTGGGTCCCGCATTTGTAATCCCAAGAATCCCATCCAATAGGAGCGACAGCATCACTGTTCGACAGGCACTGTCTGTTGCTCTTGCTTTTGGCTTTCATTATCCATTTCATTTATTTTACCATGCATGATGTTGGTTAGAAAGAACTAATAATTGGCAGTGCAGATGTGCGGTGGCCAGGTTCGTACAAGTGGCCGTGGGCCCACCAGCTGGGATACTGAAATCCCATGTATTTTGATTGGTAACAAGCTAACGCGCTGCATGTGCTTTTCTGTTTCTCAAAGTTTTTTTTTATATTAGTCAATGGCCTTTCCACTGTGCATGCTGGCGTATCATTGGCCCATAATAAGTTTGACCCCTTTGACCCATGGCACTTATCAAAACGCTGAGTTTGGTTCTCAGCGAGCATGCCAGGCCTATGGAGCGTTTGATTCCTTGGTTTACACTTGTTGGATTTTTTTCTTCTTATAAATAAATTACATTAATTACTTTATTTAAATTTTTATTTTTATTCACTCATCTTCAATAATTCATTTCTCTCAAATTTCATCCAAAATCCTGAAAAGTTTTTTCCATCATTTTCATGATGTGTCTAGTATTTGATTGTGAATTCTATTAAATTTTCATTGGTTGGATTTTTTTTGGTAATTATTTTCCCAACATGTGTGCATAAATGATACATCTTACCATTTCAATGTGGAATATTCATGTTATATCCAATGCCTTTGAGATTTTTTGTGGTGAAATAGACTCCTTGACCTTCATTTCCATATAGACTTTTGTGCATTTTCATTGGTGGATTGAGAGTTATGATTTTTTGAATTGTGTATTGCCACTGGGTGTCATACCATGATCTGTATTTTCACAAATTTGTTCACATGCTTCCTTGCATCCAAATGGGCCCCAAATTTTGCATGAACACTCTTTGTATGTCTAGTTGATGTATGAATTTTCTTGGAATTAATCTTTGCTGTTTTCCATTTGATTGTGAATTTCTTCCATGCTTGGTCATTTGTTGACTTTTTGTGCTATGCCTTGCCAAATCCTTTTGTGAAATTCTCAAATCATATTGTATATCCATGAAAATTTCATATTTATACTAGACTCTTTGAGCTTTGCATTGGTATTAATCTCACTCATTTCTCTCTTCTGTTTCAAATGATATGATTTTTGAAGTTGACCCATGCTTGTTGACTTTCACCATGCTTACTTGAATTTGGTATGACTTCATGATTTAATTGCCTGCCTCCTCTCATCCAAATGCCATGAAATACATGTGTACCATGTTAGATGTTAGGATTGGTTGTGAATTATTTCATGATTTTTGAGATTCTTAGGTTGACTTTTGATGCAAGTCATTCTGTTGACTTTTGTATGCTTTCTTGCCTTACTTTGACTTCAAATGTTCATGAAATGATCATAATGCATGATATGATTGTGGGCCCAATTGTGATTGCTTTCTAATTGGTTGACTTTGACTTTGAGTTGACTTTTCACTGCTGCCTTGACTTTTTCTTTCATCTTTGACCCTAGGCTAGCCCTAGTGGTCCTTTGGACTTATGTTGAGTTCATCTGTTTCAGGTTGAGCATAGTGCTTCCAAGATCATACCATTTGATGATGTTGTTTTGTCTAATTGTGCAAACCTTTTTTTTTGTAGGTGACTCATGTAACTTGGTCTTGCTTTGCACAGTTGACCTTCTGTGGTTGACTGTTTATCATTTCCTTTGGTTTTAACTGTTGACTGTTTACTGATTGGTTTGAATTTGTCAGGTACTTAGTTGCTTAAGTTCTCTGAACTGCTTGGCTTTGCTTTTAGCAATTGCTTGAGGTATAAACTTTCTTTCTTCATGTAGTCTGGAGACCCGGTCTGTTATTTGACCGGCAAACTGTCTGAAGTCCTCTTAAGAGGCAATGCTTGTGTATGTTTACTTTGTCCCTGTACAGAGTCAAGACCTCCTAAGTGAAGAGGCAATTGTGAAGGTAGGGATATGCAGTCTATCCCCCACTATTCAGTGGTCTTCTGTCTTGCTCACACCACTGTGTTGATGCATTTCAGATAAAACCCAAGATCTTGTGCAATTGCACAGTTGAGTCAGTTTTAAATGTGTAAAGGGTTCCACTTTCTGAACCCACACATTCTTGTCAAGTGGCTCTCCCTGGCCAGGGATAGAAGCCATGAGGCACACCCCTCATCTCTTTCATCTGCTTCACCTTAAGCCTCTCAATGGCAAGGTTAAGAGCACCTTACCATCCAGTTGGCCTAGTGCCTAACCTTTGATGTTTGAGCCCCCTTGTTGGTGTGTTTATTTTATGCTATCTGTGTTTTGTGATTGCTTTGTTTTGCCTCTTCAGGCTTTGGTTTTTGCTTGCCCTTGTGCAATAGGTTTGTGCTTACTTGCTTCCTGTGCAAGTCAAGTCTGTGTGGCTTAACCCTTGTGTGAGCCATGTTTAGGGTTGTTAGGCCGAACTACGGCAACTCTGATTCTCACGATCAGGGTGAGAGACGTAGGCACGAGACGCGATGTCTTGCCGAGTTTGACTACCACTAACACTAATTCTTTTCTCTCACCCCTTGTTGTGATTGAGACCTCCCCTTTCTCTTGCCCTATTGC